>NC_140996.1:183037460-184237460 GCF_052327205.1 Somniosus microcephalus | reverse complement strand
CATCCTGGGGGGTCACCATTGACCAGAAACTTAACTGGACCAGCCACATAAATACTGTGGCTACAAGAGCAGGTCAGAGGCTGGGTATTCTGTGGCGAGCATCTCACCTCCCAACTCCCCAAAGCCTTTCCACCATCTACAAGGCACAAGTCAGGAGTGTGATGGAATAGTCTCCACTTGCCTGGATGAGTGCAGCTCCAACAACACTCAAGAAGCTCGACACCAGCCAGGACAAAGCAGCCCGCTTGATCGACAGCACCTCCCAAACCCATGACCTCTACCACCTAAGAGGACAAGGGCAGCAGGCTCACGGGAACACCATCACCTGCAAGTTCCCCTCCAAGTTACACACCATCCTGACTTGGAAATATATCACTGTTCCTTTATCGTCGCTGGGTCAAATTCCTGGAACTCCCTCCCTAACAGCACTGTGGGAGTACCTTCACCATCAGGACTTCAGTGGTTCAAGAAGGCGGCTGACCATCACCTTCTCAAGGACGATTAGGGATGGGCAATAAATGCTGGCCTTGCCAGCGACGCCCACATCCCAGGAACAAATTAAAAAAACCTTCTCGTAGTGGTGTTCCAAAGGGCCGGGACTTCCGCCCTCCCATCCGACACCACCAGAACCCTAACCCAGTTTCCTGGATCGAAGTTGATCTGATATGCATGGAGCGTTCGCAGCAGGAATCCCAAAGTCAAGAGGGAGTCTGCCATTGCCCGGCTGCAAAATCCCAGCAGTGCTGCAGCAGGACCATTGCTGTAGCAGTAGAAGAGGCGATCGGGCAATTTAAGAGGCAAAATGGCAGAAGATCAGCAGCCCAAAGCTAGCTAGCTGGGGGCTGGAATGAATGGGGGAAACCATTACAAAGCCCTATCCCTCCATTGGGGACCTCAGAGCCATTACTGCCACTTCCTGGGGCCTACTGCTACCTTCCCTAATGTGGCCCTAGGATTCTAAGAAGTGGCAGTAGCACAGGTGGATGGGTGGGAAATGTACCGGAGACCCAGGCCCAGCCTCCCCCACAGCCATTTACATGTGGCGGGTAGAGAAGGGGAAGCCTGCAGGGGTCTCGGTGGAGTGGGGTGGGGAGTAGAAGGGAAATGCAGTTCGGGTGGTGAGGCAGCGATAGGCCTCATGGCCGCATTGTCCTTCATTCTCCACCATAAGCAACGAACCCAACACTGATTTCCGCGGGATTCCACCAGTGACTAGCCTCCACACAGTTGCTGTAATTACTAACTACCCTCTCTCAGTACAAATCCAACCTAAAACCTACCCAGCAGTCCTACAGGATGCAGTCTAACTTAGCAGTGCTTTGTATAGTACTTTATCAAAAGCTTTTTGAAAAGCAAGATTGCCGCAAAGATATGTTATGGACACTGGTTCAGGTTTAGTGTTACTTGGAGCGGGAGACAATTGGTGAACTTTTCATTATTCTTCCTAACAGAGTTTTTAGTGAGGTACAGCTACTGAGGCTTTAAAATAAGCCACTTTAGAAATATCTGATAAATAAAAACGCATTTACCTATTACCAAAGCTGTAGCTTCATGATTTGAGGCAGATATGATTGCCGTGATTGAAGCGTAATACTTCAGCTGAAAGAAAAAAATATGATCAGTGAAATTAAAATGTGCACAAATGAACACAAGGCTGATTGAAATAAAGTCATTGCAACAAAAGCAGCCTTACAATTCAAGTGAAACAGACAACAGCCTGTTCCCACACAGAAACTGTGGGGCCGATTTTCATTTGTGGTGCAGATCAGACGGCTGAGACACCCACTCCGTCTGCCCGATTAATATCAACAGGAAGCCTGATCATATTTCGTGATTAGACCTCATTTAAATACTGGAGTCGAGCTGCCAGCACTAATCGTGCACCTTATAGACTTCTTAAAACCAGCCTGCGGCTTTTAAAGGAACGGCTGAGTTTTCTGTATTGAGAAAGGCTCTTAAATTCCAATTGGGGCTCAGGTAATCTCCCAGAGAATCTTCAGATTGGTGGCGTAACATAGGATTCCACTCTAGTTCCACCGAGATGCTGTCCCATATTTCACAAAAAGGCATTTTCTGCTGCTGGACCACAGGCAGATCTACTACCCACCTGCCCCCACCCCATGGAGTTCCTGGATTACCCCAAGATTTCCACACACAATGCCCTGATAAGACCTCAGTGGAACTCTTGTGGGTTGTGAGCTGATATCAATCACATTGAGGCTGTCCAAGTGGCCCCAAACTTTTGCCAAGCAAAGGACATCAAAGGGGTTGATTACTTCAATTTGTTACTTTATGGCTCCCTTCAAAGAGGAAAGACTTTAAACTTTTAAAAATCTTTTCACCTGGGAAAGCCTCCACTGTGTGCTGGTGCAGCAGGGTGGTTGGCATTGATGTGTCCTTGCAGTGCCAATGATCCACCCCAAATATGCAGATGACCCTGTCCCTGCAATGTGGGATGGGGGTTTAGGGCTTTGGGCATGGGAGCACTGACAGCCCACTGTGCCACACATCCACCAGCAGAGCAGGACTAAAGGAATTTCCGCTCCAAAGAGCTTAATTGCTTTAGATTGGTATGTATGCAAGAAAATAGAGGGAATATAGGAAAGGAAAAAAAGTGGTGGAGAGGAAACGTCCCATTATGAACTAGGAGCACATTGGATGTGCAGTCAGCTTATCAAAGTTCTCAACTGACTGCACTGTTTTTGAAGAATTCTTGCATTAAAATTAGTATTCCTAACCTTTAACCAATCATAAATATTAGCTAGTCATAGACAGACACACACAGAAGAGGAAGGAGATAATGTTTTTTTAAATCAGGTAGAGTGGAGAGAGACAGAGAGCAAAGCAGAAAGGTAAATAAACTCAGGCGTTCATTACAGGTATCAGCTACACTCCTGACTATGTAGATAACTACCTGTGTTACCCAATCTTCATGCACCTTCCATCGAATACAAGTCACATTTGGAGACAGGGTGGAGTTTTCTATGCTGATACTGGGCAAATTATCCACCTTGGGGCACTTTTTCCATGTTCTGCCATGAACAAAAAGACACACAAATTAAAATGTACTATCCCAGCACTGATAACGCTCCATCAACCAAATAAAATTGTATGTGAAAATGGAAGAAACAGACCTGATGAGTTGAATGGCCTTTTTTTGTTAAGTTCTCATGCCTTATGATACTGTGGCGGAGCCACTAAGGGACTCCGATCAACTGTATATAATTCCCTTTAACAATATGTTAGCTACAGCCTGAGTCTGTATCTTTGTATATACTGTTTGCATGTACAGAGCGCGGTCCCTTTAAGAGCACATGCAAACGCGATGACGTCACGCCGTTCATCACGTGATCCCCCACCGGCGGGAAAAATGTGATGACATCATGACGCCAGCCACGGGACCGCCCAAGCAGTCCTCGTGGAGCCTCCGAACTGACTAGACCTGTATTCGTAGTTCTCGTGCATTTGTTTGTTAAACTCGGTTAGTTTTTCATTAAACATCTTTTGATTGATCGCCTGAGTCGACCTCAGTCTTTTGATAGGAATTAGACATTCCTACATTGGTGACCCCGACTTTTACGAACGGTTTTCGCAGAAGGAACGAAGCATGGAAACAAACGCCGTTACATTGCAGCTACCGCAATTCTGGGAGCAACAAGTGACCTCGTGGTTCATCCAGGTTGAAGCCCAGTTTGCACTACGGAACATCGTTGTGGATCAGACCCGTTACTTCTACGTGGTCTCCGCACTCGGCAGCTCCACCGCCTCGCGGATCGTCAGCTGCTTGAGAACCCCCCGGACAACCGCAAGTATGAAACACTCAAGGCGCGGTTGTTACAGGTCTTCGGGCTCACGAAGTCGGAGCGCGCCCGCCGACTGCTCGCTATGCCCGGCCTCGGGGACTCCAAGCCGTCTGAGCTCATGAGCCAAATGCTCACGCTCCTTGGCTCCGAACCGGAATGCTTCCTCTTTAGGGAGCTATTCCTCAGTCAGTTACCGGAGCAAGTACAAGCTGCCCTGGCCAGGTCCAAAGTCACAGACTGCGCAGCACTTGCTGCCGAAGTGGACAAGATTTTTGCGGTGACGCAGCAGTACTGCGCTGCCATGAGGCACCCATCCCACACAGACGCCACCCCGGCTCCTCAACCCGCGGGGCTGTGCCGCTACCACGCCCGTTTTGGCGCGAAAGCAAGATGTTGCCGCCCTCCCTGCAGCTTCTTGCCCAAAACAAAAAAACAACAGCAACTCTGCCAAAAGAGGAACAGGTCTAACGGGTGCCCTGTGGCTGTGATGGCAATCAGAAATTCAGGCAAGCTCCTGTTTATCACCGACTCGCTCTCCGGTCGGCGATTCCTATGCGACTCCGGGGCGCAGTGTAGCATCCTACCCGCGTCAGCTCTGGATGTACAGGCTGGGAGGCACGGCCTCTCCCTCGAGGCGGCTAATGGCGGGGCTATTCGGACTTTTGGCAAACGGTGGGTCCAGGTGTGCTTCGGCAGCCAGCGATTTGTTTGGGAATTTGTATCGGCCAAGGTTTCACAAGCCATTCTCGGTGCGGATTTCCTGTGCGCCAACGGCCTCCTGGTCGATGTGCGGAACCGGCGGCTGATCAACGTGGCCACGTTTCACTCTATTCCTTGTCACTGTCGTAACACCATGTTGCGCACCGTCTCCTGCGCTTTCCCAACTCCGGATGAGTTCGCTCGCCTGCTAAGTGAATTTCCAGACCTGACCAGACCTATGTTCTCCTCTACAGCCATGAAACATGGTGTGGAACACCACATCACCACCACCGGCCCCCCGGTCGCGAAGGCGGAGTTCGCTATGATGGAATGCCTGGGGATTATTCGCCGGTCGAATAGTCCCTGGTCTTCACCTCTCCACATAGTACCAGAACCTGGCGGTGGATGGCGGCCATGCGGCGACTATCGGCGACTTAACGACGCTACCACGCCTGGTCGATACCCGATCCCCCACATTCAGGATTTCTCTGCCCATTTGGCAGGGAACACCGTGTTTTCCAAGGTGGATCTTGTCCAAGGCTACCACCAGGTCCCGGTACACCCACAGGACGTGCCGAAGACCGCAGTCATCACCCCATTCGGCCTTTTTGAATTTTTGAGGATGCCTTTTGGGTTGAAGAACGCCGCCTAGGCCTTCCAGCGCCTCATGGACTCCGTGCTGTGGGACCTCAAGTTCCTCTTCATCTACTTGGACAACATCCTCGTGGCCAGTCGGAATAAGGAGGAACACATCGCGCACCTACGCACCCTCTTTCGACGCCTCAGCCAACACGGCCTGATTCTCAACCCGGCCAAGTGTCAGTTTGGTCTGCCCCACATTGATTTCCTGGGACATCGCATTACATCGGAGGGAGCGGTGCCTTTGCAAGCGAAGGTAGAGGCAGTGACATCCTTTCTGCGCCCACAGACCACCAAGGCCCTGCAGGAGTTCCTCGGGATGGTAAATTTTTATCATCGTTTCATGCCTAAGGCAGCTTTGCTCATGCAGCCCCTGTACGAGGCCCTCAAGGGCAAGTCTGGCAAGGATCCAGTAAGCTGGACGGTCGACATGGACCGGGCGTTCGTTGACACAAAAAGCGCCCTAGCCAACGCGACCATGCTGGTGCACCCGCTGCCAGGTGCCACCATCGCCCTCACCACCGACGCGTCAGACTACGCCATCGGCGCAGTGCAGGAACAGTGGGTAAATGGAACGTGGCAACCGCTGGCGTTCTTCAGCCGTCAACTACGGCGAAACGAGCAGAAGTACAGTACCTTCGACCGGGAGTTGCTGGCTCTTTTTCTGGCGATCCGCCATTTCTGGTTCTTGCTGGAGGGACGTCCTTTCACTGCTTTTGTGGACCATAAGCCACTAATGTTCGCTGTGGCCAAGACCGCCGAACCGTGGTCAGCCCGACAACAATGTCAGCTAACGTTTATCTCCGAATTCACTACTGATATTCAGCACGTGGCCGGTAAAGACAACCTGGTGGCAGATTGCCTCTCCCACGCAACTGTTCAGGCAGTCCAGCTCGGCATCGACTATGCCCTCATGGCTGAGGATCAAGCCTCGGATCCAGAGGTGCAAGCTTACCGAAACAGCCCCTCTAGCCTCCAAGCGGCCGACGTCAAATTCCATGCTGCTGGCACCACGCTACTTTGTGATGTCTCCGTAGGAGATCCTCGCCCTATCGTGCCGGTCGCCTGGCGCCGCAAAGTGTTTGACGCCATACACGAGTTGTCACACCCTGGCATGAAGGCCTCGCAAAGGCTGATGTCATCCAAGTTTGTTTGGCGGGGCATGCATATGGATGTCCGCGACTGGGCCAACACCTGCGTGGTCTGCCAAAAGGCCAAGGTGCAGCGTCACGTCAAAGCTCCATTGGTCACCTTCGCTGTTCCGGAGCGACGGTTCGATCACGTGAATGTGGACCTGGTGAGGCCACTTCCACCTTCTCATGGGTTTACACATATCCTTATGATGGTAGACCGCACCACTAGATGGCCAGAGGCAGTCCCCTTGTCGTCCACCACTTCGGCAGACGTGACCAGGGCATTCATCTCCTCTTGGGTCGCCCGTTTCAGGGTACCGGCGGACATCTCTTCTGATCGTGGACCGCAGTTTTCCTCTGAGCTCTGGAACGCTGTGGCTCAGGGGCTCGGCATCAAGCTACATCGCACCACAGCCTACCATCCACAGGCGAACGGCCTGTGCGAACGATTTCACAGGTCGCTCAAAAGCCGCACTGAGGGCCAGCCTCCAAGGCACTGGATGGGTTGACAGGCTACCATGGGTCCTATTGGGTCTTCGCACGGCACCCAAGGAAGATCTTTGCTCGTCCTCGGCAGAGCTCGTCTATGGCCAGCCGCTACGCGTACCAGGGGATTTCCTTCCGACTCCGACAGAGCCATGGTCCACATCCAATCAGCTCATTAGCCGCCAGGAGGCAGCCAGGTGTTTTGCACCAGTACCAACGTCGCATCATGGCTTTCAGAGCTCCCACGTCCCAGCAGAGCTGAAGAACGCTGAATATGTGTTCATCCGTCACGACGCTCGTCGGGATCCGCTCAAGGCCCCTTACACTGGTCCTTTCCGCGTGCTAGAGCCGGGAGGCAAAACTTTCTCGGTGGATATCGGAGGTAAACCGGACCACATTTCGGTTGACTGGTTGAAGCCGGCACACTTGGACCTTGACCGCCCGGTCGAGACCGCACAGCCGCCAAAACGTGGCCGACCGTCCACAGTCGCCGTGCCAGATCAAGCGCAACCACCTGCCAGCCCGCCCGCCGTCCAGCAGCTTCCACTTCAAGTGTACAGAAGTCGCTCTGACAGGCTTGTCAGGCCTCCTCGCCGTTTTACTTTTTCTGTTAAAGACAATTCTAGGGGGGGGGGCGCATGTGGCGGAGCCACTAAGGGACTCCGATCAACTGTATATAATTCCCTTTAACAATATGTTAGCTACAGCCTGAGTCTGTATCTTTGTATATACTGTTTGCATGTACAGAGCGCGGTCCCTTTAAGAGCGCGGGCAAATGCGATGACGTCACGCCGTTCATCACGTGATCCCCACCGGCGGGAAAAACGTGATGACATCATGACGCCAGCCACGGGACCGCCCAAGCAGTCCTCGTGGAGCCTCCGAACTGACTAGACCTGTATTCGTAGTTCTCGTGCATTTGTTTGTTAAACTCAGTTTTTCATTAAACATCTTTTGATTGATCGCCTGAGTCAACCTCAGTCTTTTGATAGGAATTAGACATTCCTACAATATCACCCATTTGAGTAGTTACAGGTTTAGATCAGGTGTTCAGCTATTAGTTATTCTTTGCGTATTTAGTCTAATAATGAAACCAAGAGCTTGAATAGAGGTAACATTAGACTAAATTAGACGGAGGGAGCAGAAGGAGAAACATTTTGGTCGGGGCAAGGAGGTGGCAGTAGGTCATACTGCTAATTATCCCTGAACACAGTGCCAGCTATCTAATGTATACAATTTGTAAATAACTTTCTGTTTCTGTTCCTTTCCCTTGCAATTTAGTTGCTCAAGTTTACAACCACCAACATAATGGCTGCTAAGATTTGCTACTCAGCTACCATTGAACAAAAGCATTTTTCCTTCACAACAGAAGTACTAAACACCTACTCTAAACTATAACTATATAACAATAAATTTTGAATTGTATTTTAATGATCATTTTTAAGACAACAGCCAGTAGTTGAGGCTGGAGCAGAGAAAACTCTGATGTATTTATAGTCAATTTAAATTTTTTAGCCCGCATGTGCTTTTAAATGCTAGTAATGGCAATGTGTTAAAGTGCCTGTGGATAATTATTTGACAGTCACTTTGTAACTGATCATTTTTTTGCATAAATTAGCATTCTTCAATTCCACAATCCACGACATTTAAGAAATATTTGAAACCAAATTGTCCTCTATATCAAAGGCTACTTTGCATTTTACATTTTTTCTTATGTTAAAATTATTGAAATAATTGTTGGGCATTCTAGAGAAAGTGATAAATCATGACAGAAAAGCCTTTAGTCATATTTGTTTTAACAGCCACCTTTTCCACTAATTCCAGTTATGTAACGTTTCTCCTTTGCCTTTGGATGTACAACTAAATTAATACCCTTCCCCCCACAGACTGTGTACAATCTGTTCAGTCTTGGAGTCTACCAATCCATTTCATTTCTGGATGTAAGGTCTACAAAGTTTCTCCCAGACTAGCCCCACCCTCCCCCCACTCCCCAAAGGTAAATCAAGGAAAGCTCATGGATATCTGTCTAACCTATCCTCTATCATTTACTCTTGGCCAGCTGTACTTGGCAAGATATTTCCAAGGCATCAGCAGCTCAGGAGCAATCTTGTTCCACACAGCGTTCAATCATCCCTAGCTGAACATATCCTTGTATCCCCCAAATCCCATTATTAATCTATATTCACCCAGCTCTTCTTAAAGGTGTTGATCAACACAGCATTTTACTGCTTTTGCTGAGAGTTTATGTCACATATTCACTACGCCATGTCATGGGGGGGAGGGGAGGGGTGGGCGGTGGGGAGGACTCCTGCAATCCAAGTTTACTGGGCTCTAAAACAGGGCCATCATTGACGCATACAAGATGCTCACAACTAAGTACTGAAAGCTCGCCAAAGTCCAAATCTGATTTAGGGAGGGAGGAAAGAGAATAAATATCTGGTTGGGAATAGGAATGAGATTTATATACTGATGCGAATTAAGTATAGTCAGAGGATAATCAAATACTCCATGGGATATGATGGATCTTCTACTACTGGAATGGGGAGAGGGAGAGATAGTGGAAAAACAGGGATGGATGAATATTACAGAATTTTGTTTGATTGACATTGGAGATCAGGGAATAGTTATGCAGAATTTTCCTTCAAGAGATTAAATTCAGGAGCCAAAGGGAAGAGTCCAATATGGGGTGGATAATACATGGCGAGTGGAAGCCATGGACTCAATGAGTCAAATGGCGTGCTTCATTGTTCCATGCTTTCTTGTGATGTTATGATTGGCTCAGGAGTGAAGTATTACATTGTCATTGAGTTCAGAAGTTTCTGATAAAGTCCCTGAAAACCAGGCTGCAGAATAGAATCAGGATTTGGGGCAAAAGTATAAACTCAGGAATGTCAAAATACATGGCAGTAGACAAATATGACTAAATATCAGAACATGGACAGAACAGCTAGGTACACCAGTTTTTTTTTAAACAAACAATTTACTCAATCCTTCAATTCATTTACCTTCACCAAATAAAGAGCCAAAGAATATTAGTTCACCTGATCAGCAGTATAGCCCTCTCATCAACATTAAAGCACAGCACCAACAGTCAATGTACTAACTTGATGTAAGCTGTCATGTTTTGTTAGAAGAGCCAGACATTTTAAAATATTTAGAATGACATACCTAGCTTTTTGTGATAAATCCATTAAGTGGAACAAGGACTCAAAGAGGCGATATCGTAGAATTAACAGGAGTACTTTATTAGCAACTGGGAAACACGTTTACAGACAGCCTGCATCAGCATCCTGTCATTCCACCTTGTGCAGACCTATACAGGAAGCAAACCTCTGACCTTAGTAGCAGCATTGGCTACAGCACCACCTGGTGGATAACCTTAATCATAACATCCCAGATTACTATATCCCTCCTCCCTTAAGATTTCAGTATGAATTTCTTAACAAACAACCATTCCTGAGGGTGACATAAGGAGTCTCCATTCATCATGTTCCGTACTTGACGAATCTAACAGTTCAGTATCAATCTCTCTGGTGGCTTGCAAAACCTTTGTGAACGTCTAACAGTAAAGTCCCTGCTTGTTTGTGGTGAAGCCACCAGCTGCTCCTGAGCAGTGCTCAGAGTGTCTGACTCGGCAACGATGGTTTCCTCTTGACGGATAGGTTCTTGTGGAATTATCTCTGTCCCTGGTGCTGGCACCACAGATGCACTTGGATAACTGGAGGCAACCCTGTCTTCAGTCATTGCATCTGGAACCTTCATTTCAATTTCCCCTTGTCTGGGAAGTATCTGATCTACATGTCTGCATACTACCCTACCATCTCCCAACATGATCTTGTATGATACTGGACCAGTCATTGAGTCTATGAAGCCAGGAATCCACTTTGGTCCATAACTGAAATTTCTGGTAAGGATCGCATCTCCTTCTCCAAAACTTTGGCTCTTTGTTCTTTTGTCATGGTTCTCTTTTTGTTTGTTTTGTCTGTTTTCCATTTTCCTTTTTAGGTCTGGGTGGACAAGGTCAAGAGTGGAGCGTAGTCTATGAGCTAATAACATCTCAGCAGGAGAGCGTCCTGTGGTGGATTGAGGTGTTATTCTGTAGCTGAACAGAACCCGTGACACTTTGGCTGCTAAACTCCCTTCTGCACTTTTTTTCATCATCTCCTTAAATGTTTGTACAGCTCTCTCCGCAAGTCCATTCGAGGACGGATGATATGGGGCCGAGGTCACCTGCACTATGCCATTTTTTCTCAACAACTCTTTTGTCTCTGTACTCACAAAACAAGTGGCATTGTCACTCACCACGATCTCTGGTAGCCCTTGATTACTGAAGCTCCGACGCAGGCAGTCTATAGTAGTAGTGGCAGAAGCAGAATTTACAGGATAAACATCCATCCATTTGGAATGTGCATCAATGATTATGAGGAACATCTTCCCCATGAATGGACCCACATAATCTAAGTGCAATCTTCTCCATGGTTTATCCGGCCACTCCCAGGGGTGGAGAGGAGCTACTGCTGGTGCCTTCCGGTGTTCCTGACAAGTGCTGCATGTCTTGACTAGATTTTCTATCTCCTCATCTAGCTTTGGCCACCACAAGTAACTCCTAGCCAAGGCTTTCATACGTGAGACCCCAGGATGACACTGATGTAGTTGCTCTAGGATAGACTGTCGTGCTGGCGGTGGAATAATCACTCGTGCTCCCCACAACACGCAACCATCCTGCACACTCAGCTCTGTTTTACTGACACTGTAGGGTGTGAAGTCAGCCCCTTCTGGATGCTGTGGCCATCCCCTCACCACATATTCTCGAACTCTAGACAGTACTGGATCTTTACCTGTCCATGTTCTTACTTGCTCTGCAGTCACAAGTGCCGTGTCAGTGTCCTCCAACATCAAAAATCTGTCCTCTGGAGCTGCACGGATTGGTGTGCCTGGCAGTGGAAGACGGCTCAAGGCATCTGCGTTCCCATGGCACTTGCCCACCTTGTAGACGATGACATACTCATATGCCCTCAACGTCACTGCCCACCTCTGGATCCGGGGTGACACCATCTGTGGAATTGCTTTCATTTCGTTGAAAAGAGAGAAGAGGTTTATGATCGGTGCATATGGTGAACTTCCTGCCATATATGTACTTGTGGAATCTCTGTAACCCAAACATTACTGCTAACCCCTCTTTGTCTACCTGGGGATAGTTTTTCTCCGCTGGTGTTAGAGTTCGGGACATAAACCCTATTGGTCTTTCAGTTCCATCTTCCATGCAGTGTGAAAGAACTGCCCCCACCCCGTAAGGTGAAGCGTCACAAGAGAGAATGATGTCTTTCTCTGCATTGTAGTGAACCAGCACATCTGACGACAGCATCAGTTTCTTGGACTGTTCAAATGAAAGCCCCTGCTCCTCTCCCCACTGCCACTGTGTCTCCTTGTGCAGTAGTTTGTGAAGAGGTGCTAACACAGTTGACAAGTTTGGTAAAAACCTGTTATAATAGTTCAGCAGTCCCAGGTAAGCTTTTAACTCAGCCACATTTCTGGGAGCAGGGGCGTCCTGCAGTGCTTGTACCTTCTCCTTGAGTGGATGGAGCCCGGTGGCGTCCACTCTGTGTCCCAGGAACACTGCCTCGTTCCCCAGGAAAGTGCACTTACTTCTCTTGAGCCGGAACCCTGCCCTCTCCAATCTCTGTAGTACCTCTCTCAGAGTGCTCAGATGCTCCTGGTTGGTTCTTCCCGTCACCAGAATGTCATCCAGATAGATGGAAACATGTGGAATCCCTTGCAGTACACCTTCGATTGTCCTCTGGAAGATAGCGGGACTAGATGAGACACCAAACGGTAAGCAGTTATATGTAAACAAGCCCTTGTGTGTATTTATGGTGACATACTTCTTTGATTCGTCATCCAGTGTAATCTGCAAATAGGCATGACTCATATCCAACTTTGTGAATTTCTTTCCTTCAGCCAGGTTTGTAAAGAGATCCTCTGTTTTGGGAATAGGATACTGCTCTAGTTTGGACACCCGATTGACTGTCAATTTATAGTCTCCACAGAGTCTTACCGAATTGTCCAGTTTTAACACAGGTACTATGGGAGCTGCCAATTCCGAACATTACACCGGCTCCAGTATGTTCTCTCTCAATAGGCGGTCAAGCTCAGCCTCTACCTTTGGCTTCATGGCATAAGGCACAGGTCGTTGTTTAAAAAACCTTGGCGGTGCCTCCTTGTCTACATAAATCTTAGCTGAGGGGCCATTAAATGTGCCAAGTTCCTCCTTGAACACACTCTCATGTTCACTCAACACTTCTTGCAAAGTCAACTGTTTGCCCGCATCTATTTGATGTACTGCTCCCCAGTCTAATTTGAGTACTTTTATCCAGCCCCAACCTAACAGGTTTGGTCCGGTACCCGATACTATAACTACAGGTAGCTGTTCCACTGTGTCCCTGTGTTGCACAGTTACATTGGCTGTACCTAATGTCGCTACTCGTTCACCTGTATATGTTTTAAGATGCAGGGAGCAAGGCTTTAACTCTGGAACTTTTGCACGGTTCCACAATTTTGAGCACTCTGCCTTGTTCATTATGGTCACGCCGCACCCTGTATCCACTTCAAAGTTCACCTTAGTGTCATTTACTGTCAGTTGCAATGTGATAGGAGCCACTTTTGGAATGTTCTCTAACATGCCATACATTATGAACATGCCCCCTTCTTCCTCAGTTTCCCCGTTGATGTGGTGTGCTCCATGTTTTTTCACTTCTCTCCCTTGGTTTTGCTGTCCTCCCCCTTTTGGTTTGGATTCCTCCACAGGTGATTTCGCCCTGCAAGCTCGTTTTATGTGTCCTTGTTTCCCACACTTGGAGCACTTTTCATCCAGAAACCGGCATTCACTCACCAGGTGATCGCCCTTGCATCTATAACATGCCTTCACATGCTCACGTTGTGGTTTCTGATGCATGTTCAACTTGTGCACAACAACCTGACCTGCAACTTGCGTAGCATTAGCCCTGTCTGAACCCTGTATTTCTTTTACATCTCGGTTCACTGTCTCTATGGCTTGAGCAAGTTCCAATGCTTTTTCATAAGTAAGCCCAGTCTCGGATAATAATCTACGCTGCATTCAGGTGTCCATAATTCCGCAAACTAGCCTATCTCGCAGCATTTCCTTCAGGTTGTTCCCATAATTGCAATCTTGTGCTAATTTACGCAACACCGCTACATAGTCCATTACGCTCTCTTCCTCTTTCCTGTTCCTTGAATTAAACTTGAACCGCTGTACAATCTCACTAGGCTTAGGGTTGAAATGTTCTTTTAGCAAAGCCACTAATTCAACAAATGATTTGTCTCCAGGCTTTTCAGGACTGAGCAGATTTTTCATCAAACTGTAGGTTTGGCTTCCCACTGAACTAAGCAGAATGGCTTTCCTTTTTCCGGCATGATTTATTTCATTTGCTTTGAAAAAATAACCCAACACTTCACAGTATTCTTCCCAGGTTTGTGCTTGAATATCAAAAGCGGAAACCGTTCCTACCGTGGCAGCCATGCTCTCTTCCAGCTTGTAGCTAACTTTAGCTCGTGATTTTGTTGTTTAAACGTCCCGGCAGACGTTTCTCCTTTATGCAGGGTCCTTAAGTTGCCTCGTCACCAAATGTGATAAATCCATTCAGTGGAACAAGGACTCAAAGAGGCGATATCGTAGAATTAACACGAGTACTTTATTAACAACTGGGAAACATGTTTACAGACAGCCTGCATCAGCATCCTGGCATTCCACCTTGTGCTGACCTATACAGGAAGCAAACCTCTGACCTTAACAGGAAGCAAACCTCTGACCTTAGTAGTAGCATTGGTTACAGCACCACCTGGTGGATAACCTGAATCATAACATCCCAGATTACTATACTTTTATCATCTCAATGATTGGAAATGTAAAAATGTATTTATGAAAAATGGGCACCTTCAATTTTTTTGTTTCTTCATTTTTTAGGTTCTCACAAAATATTCTATGGCTGAGAGGGCAGACAGATAATTTGTTAGGTAATCAGGGACTAAGAACTGATTGAAAGCAATCGGCCGCATCCCTCTCCTTCCCACTGTAAAACTACCAGATCTCCGCTCAGTCAATAACAGTATCTCGGCATACGAGTCACAGATGTGATGCAACATCCTAGCAGTTGGTGGCATAGCACATTGAAGTACTTGTTCCACATTTTCACAGCATCTCACTTGCACAGAGAAATCAAACAAATATATTTCTGCTATATATTTGAATAAATCTTGTAATCCCAGTGGGCTTTGTTGCAGACCAAAAGACAAATGATTTATTTTTTTAAGCCCAATCCTTATTCTTCCTTTCCCTGGAAGAAACTTGCTGGACACTGATTTCCCTCCACTAGTTTTCCTCTGTTCATTCTTCATATGTGCGTCTGCGCCAGGAGTGTCTGCAGGGCATTCGAATGAGATGTTAAAGCTGAACCTGACCTGTCCTCACTTCATCATATTCATATACATGCTCTTACCAGCAGCAGTCACTGGATAGCAACCAGAAGCAGGATCCCTTGTTGATGTTTCCTCTCCCTCACCTAGGGAGGTTAAGTGTAATGCTTCTATCACTGCCTCAGTGGTGGTGGGTTAACTCAGCAACAAACAGGTTTTGAACCTGGGGTCTTCCTGGCCATGCAACAGTACTACAGCAGGAAGTGCTTTTGTGATCAATAATCAGGATTTGTCACCATAAACTCATTTGTTCACAACTATTTCATTAATTTTTGAGCTCAGAGTTGGAAAAACGTTTCACATGCATAACAAATCAAGCAATTTGCACTAAACAAAAAGCATTATAAGCTCACATCAATACTCTGTAATCAACATTCAGAAACTTGCCCACTTTAATATAGCTTTTAAGCACATTATACAAACCTCAAAGTCTCCCCTACAGATGACAGAAGTAAAATATTTACACAGCCCTGTAATGAGAAGAGTTTTGAAATTTACAACAACAGCAATGTCAAGATTAAAATATCCAACAATGAGGAAGAATGACTCTGGTTGCAATGTGCAGCAACATTGTGAGTGCATGTAAAAATAACATTAACAACTGTGCTTCACGTGGCAACCACAGCAATTCCTCCCCCATGTGCCGGGAATTTTCTCAGGGGTTCACCCATTCGGCCGCTGTAACTTCAACAGAAGATCGGTGAAATCCCCGTTTGTTTATCAGAGGTTTCTACCAGTCTTACTCCAAAATTAGGGCGGCCAATCAAGAGAACCCCCGAGGAAATTTTAGGCGATTGTATCTACGGGCGACACAATAATCGCTGCGGTATAGAGGTCAGGAATGTGGAGTTTTTCAAAGGCATGTGATTTTTGCAGAGCTATCTGAGCAGCTCTTGCAGTTGTGCTAGAATTTTAAATATTGCAGCTCCAGGGCCATAAGAGATTTGATCATTAATCAGTGGTGTAAGGAGGAAAAGTGCAGAAAAGGCAATTAGTTCTTACAGCTGCTGCAGTCTTATGACTGTTGCCCAACAGGATCTCACTTCTGCCACACTAACTGCTGCAGGGCTGGTTTTTGCCAATAGTCTGCCCTCCTTTCCAGATAATGTGACCGGGGCATGGACTCAAGGGCAATGGCAGCCCTTTGGCACCTTCATTTACTGGACTGGCCGTGCCTCGATGTATGGATGTTTTAAAATAGTGATCCTATGAATTCAATTTTTTTTAAAGTATAATATTAATGCAAATGTATTTGCACCACGCTGTTGTTCCACTGTGCATTTTGAACCAAATCCCACTGGTCTCAATGTAAGATTGGCTCCAAATGTTTGGTACAACAGTACCGATTCCAAGTTTCACAGAGAAAGTGGGGAGAAAATTACAAATCAGGTGCATTTTTTTTCCAGGAATACAGTCTGTTTCCCAAGTTTGTGAATGCAGATGATGCTTACATAAAAGTCTCATAGGAAATACATTCATATTCGAGACATGAGTTAGAGTCTCAGCAATGTGTGCCACTGATTCTTTTGCTTTTGTAGAGCGTGCTCATTACGGCACCAACCTTTGCTTCTTTAGCTTTCTGCTGCTGTTGCTCCTAATGAACCCCAGTGCAAATTTGTTAACAGATCCAACAGCACTGCATTAACTCAACTCCAACAAAACCCAGTCTGGTGCTGGAATGTGCCAGTCAACTCCAGTATAACGGGTTGGTGCTGTAATTAGCACTCGCTACAAAAGCAAAGCTAGTGACAGAATCGATGGCAATGACTGGCACAAATTGCTAATCCATTTCGCTCATGTCTCCCAAATGAATGGAGCCGACAACCATGCCACATTCAAACAGATTTTATCATTTCATAATGTGCACAGTAAACCAATTTAACCAACTGCCTGTTCAACTTCCTCCCTGTCTCATTGTGGGAGTGTAGTACATCGATATAAGTGTGAACAGGCAAGTGTGCTCCAAGTTACTTTAGTGCACAGAGACCAGGCCTACATACAAGGGTGCTTTGAGTTTTGGAAACCAGAGAGGCACCGCTATGGGTGCACATGGTGCTGCCAGTACAAAAGAGACACTGTTGTTTAATCACCTTACTCATACCCATGCTGTTATTACAACAACAATAACTTGTATTTATATAGTGCCTTTAACGTAGTAAAACGTTCCAAGGCGTTTCACAGGAGTATTACAAGACAAAAATTTGACACCGAGCCACATAAGGAAAAATTAGGGCAGATGACCAAAAGCTTGGTCAAAGAGGTAGGTTTTAAGGAGCGTCTTAAAGAAGGAAAGAGAGGTAGAGAGGCGGAGAGGTTTAGGGAGGGAGTTCCAGAGCAACAGATGACATGGCCACCAATGGTTGAGCGATTATAATCAGGGATGCTCAAGAGGGCAAAATTAGAGGAGCGCAGATATCTCGGGGGGGAGGGTGGTTGTGGGGCTGAAGGAGATTACAGAGATAGGGAGGGGCGAGTCCATGGAGGGATTTGAAAACAAGGATGAGAATTTTGAAATCGAGGCATTGCTTAACCGGCAGCCAATGTAGGTCAGCGAGCACAGGGGTAATGGACGAACGGGACTTGGTGCGAGTTAGGCCACGGGCAGCTGAGTTTTGGATGACCTCAAGTTTACGTAGAGTAGAACGTGAGAGGCCAGCCAGGAGTGCGTTGGAATAGTCAAGTCTAGAGGTAACAAAGGCATGGGTTTCAGCAGTGGATGAGCTGCGGTGGGGCAGAGACGGTCACTATTACGGAGGCGGAAATAGACGGTCTTAGTTATGCTGTGGATGTGTGGTCGGAAGCTCATTTCAGGGTCAAATATGACACCAAGGTTGCGAACAGTCTGGTTCAGCCTCAGACAGATGTTAGGGAGAGGGATGGAGTCAGTCGCTAGGGAACGGAGTTTATGGCAGGGACTGAAAACAATGGCTTTGGTCTTCCCAATATTTAATTGGAGAAAATTTCTGCTCATCCAGTACTGGATGTCGGACAAGCAGTCTGACAATTTAGAGACCGTGGAGGGGTCGAGAGAGGTGGTGGGGAGGTAAAGCTGGGTGTCGTAAGCATACATGTGGAAACTGACGGTGTTTTTGGATGATGTCACCAAGGGGCAACATGTAGATGAGAAATAGGAGGGGGCCAAGGATAGATCCTTGGAGGACACCAGAGGTAATGATGCGGGAGCGGGAAGAGACGCCATTGCAGGTGATTCTCTGGCTATGATTAGATAGATAAGAATGGAACCAGGCGAGTGCAGTCCCACCCAGCTGGACGACGGTGGAGAGGCGTTGGAGAAGGATGGAGTGGTCAACCGTGTCAAAGGCTGCAGACAAGTCGGGAAGGACGAGGAGGGATAGTTTACCTTTGTACTGAAAGGCAGCTGGTGCATTCGGGACTGCCTGCTGTGCAGAATTGTACTATAAATGCAGCATCGCTCTTTCATACAACAACCTTACCTGATCATCTCCATACAGAATCATGCAGTCATCTTCACCTGTAGAACTGGAGAATAAAAGAAATTACAGGAAACTCTCGATTTACCGGCACCTAAATAACCGGAAATCTCTGTTACCCGGCAAAATTCAGGAGTAGGTTCAGGTAAGTTTTACTTCATATTAGTGGCCATTCCTGGATCTGTGGCTGTGTAACCGGGGTTCCTGCACCTGTTGCTAAGCAACAGGGACGCCAGGATCTTGTGGCCGGGATTCCTGCACCTGTTGCTAAGCAACAGGGAAGCCTGGATCTGTTGCTGTGTACGGGGCTCTCGTACCTTTTACTATACCTCTCTGTAATCCGGACTTTTTGATAAACCGGCACCACGCCGGTCCCGTTGGTGCTGGATAAAAAAGAGTTTCCTGTAAATTAAAGCCATAACATGACAACCTCTCGTCACCCCTCCCAGATATTTGGACCATTTTGCAACGAAAAAGATCTTTGAATGTTATTCCAGTTCAATAACACGGTCAGCCTGAAGGCTTCTGCTGCATCCATTTAAAAAAAAACTGTAAACACCGTGAAATATTCATGTGCTACATTGCTACGTGTTAATTTTATAAGCTCTAGTATAGTATGGGCAGCAGAATCTGGAATAATCTTAAAAAAATAGCTGAATGCTATGATTGGTTGGGGAGGGGGGGGGAAAGGGAAACTGTAGGTTTGGTTGGCTCAGGAAGGATGACCTAGGATGGGCCTCTTGGCCTTCCTCACTCATATTGATCTTGCAATCTTGTAAAATGTAGAAAGTGTACAATTGCACCAATTATGTAAACCAGTATAGGATTTTGATTATTTAAAAAAAATCAAATATATCATGCACGAAGGAATACCTCACCAGTTGGTATTTCTTACCAGTAGTCGAGCTGCAGTGGTCCGGTCTCCAAACCAGTGATCTGACAATGTGGCTCAAAGGTAGATAGCTCATAAATCTGAATTTCTCGATCTCTGAATTCAAAAAGTTAAAGAAATACAAAATAGGAGTTTGAAATGCCTCCAGTCTCTTCATTTAATTCATAATATGTGCCATTAAAAAATAAAACTGACAGAAAGAACCCATACCCAGTACTTAGGATGAACTTGTTATATTGAGACATGATGGTGAAGTCAGTTATCCATTTTGGCTTTCGGCTAGCAGTTCTCTCCTAAAAAGTAAAACTAGTGGAGTTATTTTCAATCTTACCAGCTTGTATTGAGCTACTTTTACTTTAATAAACACAATAAAATCGTACATATATGGATAAAGCAATGACATGGTGTGTGATCATTTATGATTGACTGTCACCTCAACCCAGAGCGTATGTACAGAAATTGAGATTTATTCCAATTTTCACCTTATTTTTTCCCATCCTCTTATCAAAGTGAAGACTTATGATGTGGCACCAACAGATCCTTGGGTATCTCAATGAAATGCATTTACCCAATGAGCGATCACAGAAACATAGAAGAAAGGAGCAGGAGTAGGCCATTCGGCCCTTGGAGCCTGCTCCGCCATTCAATGAGATCATGGCTGATCATCCAAATTCAGTACCCTGTCCCTGCCTTCTCCCCATATCCCTTGATCCCTTTAGCCTTAAGAAATATATCCAACTCTTTCTTGAATATATTTAATGAACTGGCCTCCACCGCCCTCTGTGGCAGAGAATTCCACAGGTTCATCACTCTCTGGGTGAAGAAATTCCTCCTCATTTCAGTCCTAAATGTCCTACCCCTTATCCTTAGACTATGACCCCTGGTTCTGGACTCCCCGACCATCAGGAACATCCTTCCAGCATCTAGTCTGTCCAGGCCTGACAGAATTTTATAGGTTTCGATGAGCTCCCCTCTCAATCTTCTAAACTCCAGTGAGTATAAGCCCAATCAACACAATCTCTCCTCCTACGTCATTCCTGCCATCCCAGGTATCAGCCTGGTGAATCTTCGCTGCACTCCTTCCATGGCAAGAACGTCCTTCCTCAGATAAGGTGACCAAAACTGCACACAATACTCAAGGTGTGGTCTCACCAAGGCCCTGTACAACTGCAGCAAGCCATCCTTGTTCCTGTACGCAAACCCTCTTGCTACGAAGGCCAACATACCATTTGCCTTCTTAACCGCCTGCTGCACCTGCATGCTTACCTTCAGCGACTGGTGTACAAGAACACCCAGGTCTCTTTGCACTTCCCCTTCTCTCAATCTATTGCCATTCAAATAATAATCTGCCTTCCTCTTTTTGCCACCAAAGTGGATAACCTCACATTTATCCACATTATAGTGCATTTGCCATGTTTCTGCCCAATCACCTAACCTGTCCAAATCGTACTGGAGTTTCATGACATCCTCCTCACAGCATACCCTCCCACCCAGCTTTGTGTCGTCTGCAAATTTGGAGATGTTACATCCAATTCCCTCGTCCAGATCATTAATATATATTGTGAACAGCTGGGGTCCTAGGACCGATCCTTGCGGTACCCCACTAGTCACTGCCTGCCACTCGGAAAATGACCCGTTTATTCCAACTCTTTGCTTTCTGTCCACCAACCAGTTCTCTATCCAAGTCAATACCTTGCCCCCAATCCCATGTGCCTTAATTTTGCACGCTAATCTCTTATGCGGGACCTTATCGAAAGCCTTCTGAAAGTCCAAATACACCACATCCACTGGTTCTCCCTTATATATTTTACCAGTTACATCCTCAAAAATTTCCAGTTGATTAGTCAAGCATGATTTACCTTTTGTAAATCCATGTTGACTTTGTCCGATCCTGTCACTGCTTTCCAAGTGCTCTGCTATTACATCTTTTATAATGGACTCTAGCATTTTCCCCACTACCGATGTCAGGCTTACCGGTCTATAATTCCCCGCTTTTTCTCTGCCACCTTTTTTGAATAGTGGGGTAACATTAGCTACCCTCCAATCCATGGGTACTGTTCCAGAGTCTATTGAGTTCTGGAAGATGACCAGCAATGCATCTACTATTTCTAGGGCCACTTCCTTAAGTACCCTGGGATGTAGATTATCAGGCCCTGGGGATTTATCGGCCTTCAGTCCCATCAATTTTCCTAACACCATTTCCCTACAAATACTGATTTCTTTCAGTTCCACCCTTTCATCAGACCCTATGTTCCCCGGTATTTCTGGGAGGTTATTTGTGTTGTGTCTGTGTGTTGATAGAGACACTGAAGACAGGAGTTGGTTTCATAGGTGTTTACTAAACAAAGTCTGGAGGGGAATTAACTGATACAACACAATATACAGGCTTATATAGCCCAAGTGGCCATTACCGGCATTATAGTACACATGGGGCTCTTAAAGGCACATACACTACAATTCCTCCCCTTTTAGCCAACCAGTACATAATATTTTAAGTAATTATTAATTACATGTTACAAGAAAAATAATCTACACATTGCTGCAGTTAATTAATTATAAGTCAGTCTCTCTGGAGGCTTCCTGACTCGGTCCAGATAACGCCTCGGTGGTGTAGTAGTTTCTGGTGGTGTAGTAGGTTCTTTTGGCAAGGCTGATTCGGCTTGAATGCCAGTGTCGGGTTCATCGGGTTCCAGTGTCACTGGATCGGAGGTAGATATGGGTATCTCTACTTCATCGTTAGGCATATAGGGTTGTGGTGTAGGTTGTCCCTTTTCGGATGACTCTATGATTTGGTCAGCATGGCGCCTTATTATGCTTTCTCCAATGTCCACGGTATACATCAGCGGTCCTAGTCGTGTGCAGATAGTTCCAGGCTGCCATTTCTCGTTACGGTAGTCCCGGGCCAAAACTTGTTGACCTATCTGGAAGGTTCTAGTTGGCCTTTCATTCATGCCTTCAAATTGCCGGTTCTCCACATCCCTTCTGATGTTGGGCTTGATCAAATCCAGCCGGCATCTTAGGCTTCTATTGAAGAACATCATGGCGGGAGTTTGGTTTGTAACCATATGTGTTGCATTCCTGTATGCGAACAAGAAGTTATCCACCTTGTGCTGAAGTTTTATGTCTTCATTACCCATGGCCTTTATGGCCTTCTTGAAGGTCTGGACAAACCTTTCAGCCAATCCATTGGTGGCGGGATGGTATGGGGCGGACGTGTAGTGCTTAACCCCATTGTTTTTTAAGAACTTCCTGAATTCTTCGGACACAAATTGCGGTCCATTATAAGAACATAAGAAATAGGAGCAGGAGTAGGCCAATCGGCCCCTCGAGCCTGCGCCACCATTCAATAAGATCATGGCTGATCTGATCCTAACCTCAAATCTTCTATCACTGTGCATCCACCCGAACCCATGTGATCTCCCGGGAGAGGCGAAAAGCCAGATAAAGACCCAATGGCCAATTTGGGAGAAAAAAATTTGGGAAATTCCTCTCCGACCCATCTAGGTGATCGAAATTCTTCCAGGAGATCACTCTGTCCCTATATTTTCTACAGTACTTACCTTCTGTAAAGGCGATCTCCACCCCAGCCAGGAACAGGAATAAAACCATCTCCTGAAATCTAACACAGAATTAGAACACAGTAGGAGCAGAACCAGGCTACACGGCCCCTGGGCCCACTCCCCTACCCACAGGGCCATGACCATTCCGAACCTAGACTCATGTCCAAATTCCTGCCCGCTCCCCGTAACCCTTAATTCCCTTTACTTCTAGGAAACTACCAATTTCTGTTTTAAATTTATTTAATGATGTAGCTTCCACAGCTTTCTGGGGCAGCAAATTCCACAAACCTACCACCCTCTGAGTGAAGAAGTTTCTCCTCATCTCAGTTTTGAAAGAGCAGCCCCTTATTTTAAGATTATGCCCCCTAGTTCTGGTTTCACCCATCATTGGGAACATCCTCACCGCATCCACCCGATCAAGCCCCTTCACAATCTTATATATTTCAATAAGATCGCCTCTCATTCTTCTGAACTCCAATGAGTAGAGTCCCAATCTACTCAACCTCTCCTCATATGACCACCCCCTCATCCCCGGGATTAACCGAGTGAACCTTCTTTGTACTGACTCGAGAGCAAGTATGTCTTTTCTTAAGTATGGACACCAAAACTGTATGCAGTATTCCAGGTGCGGTCTCACCAATACCTTGTACAACTGCAGCAATACCTCCCTGTTTTTATATTCCATCCCCCTAGCAATAAAAGCCAACATTCCATTGGCCTTCTTGATCACTTGCTGCACCTGCATACTAACTTTTTGAGTTTCGTGCACCAGGACCCCCAGATCCCTTTGTACTACAGCACTTTCCAGTTTCTTGCCATTAAGATAATAACTTGCTCTATGATTTTTCCTGCCAAAGTGCATAACCTCACACTTTCCAGTATTGTATTCCATCTGCCAAATCTCTGCCCACTTACTTAGCCTGTCTATGTCCCTTTGCAGGTTTTTTATGTCCTCCTCACTCACTACTTTCCATCCCATCTTTGTATCATCTGCAAACTTTGATATGTTACACTCGGTCCCCTCCTCCAAATCGTTAATATAGATTGTAAAGAGTTGGGGACCCAGCACTGACCCCTGCGGAACACCACTAGTTACTGGTTGCCAATCTGAGAACGAACCATTTATCCCAACTCTCTGCTTTTTGTTAGGGAGCCAATCCTCCACCCACGCCAGAATATTACCCCCAATCCCGTGATTTTTTATCTTGAGCAATAATCTTTTGTGTGGCACCTTGTCAAATGCCTTTTGGAAGTCTAAATACACTACGTCCACTGGTTCCCCTTTATCCACCCTGTATGTTACTTCCTCAAAAAACTCCAGCAAATTTGTCAAACATGACTTCCCCTTCATGAAACCATGCTGAGTTTGTCCTATTAAATTACAGATCTGTTCCGGCAGCCCATTCCTGGCAAATATGGTCCTTAATACTGTGATGGTTTTTTCCGTGGTGGTGGAGGACATCTTTATTACCTCCGGCCACTTGGAGTGTGCATCAACCGCAATTAAGAACATTGAGTCCATAAATGGACCAGCAAAGTCGATGTGTACCCTTTTCCAGGGAGATGAGGGCCACTCCCATGGACGTAGAGGGGCTTGGCGTGGAGCGTTTTGGACCTTCTGGCATCCTAGGCAGCTCTTGGTCATTTCTTCGATGTCTCCATCGATACCTGGCCACCATACAAACGCCCTGGCTAGGTTCTTCATTTTCACTCCACCCAGATGCCCCTCGTGAAGCTCCTTTAGAACTTTATCCTGGAGTTTGGGTGGAATCACCACTCTGGATCCACACATCAAGGTTCCTCGGCACACTGACAGCTGTTCTCTTCTTTGCCAGAATGCTGGCAACAGTGGTTCGCCATGTGCTGGCCATCCCTTCACTGTTAAATCGTAGACTCGTGAGAGAGTCGGGTCATTTCTAGTTTCCCTTTCAATGGCAGCATTTGTTACTGGTAGACATTTGACTATGGTAGAGTGGAAAATCTCCACTGGGTCTACGGTAGGTGCTTCTTCTACCGTTGGCAACGGTAGGCGCGATAACCCGTCAACATTCCCATGCTGTTTTGATCCTTTGTATTCTATGTTGTATTGGTGTGCCCCTAGAGAAAAAGGGACCACCTCTGTAGCCTTTGTGCTGTCATAATGGGAACACCCTTTTTAGGGTTGAATATGGAGATGAGGGGTTGATGGTCAGTCAACAAGGTAAATTTTTGTCCGTGTAGGTAATGGTTGAATTTTTTCACTCCCCATACCAGGCTGAGTGCTTCCCTGTCGATTTGGGCATAGTTACGCTCAGCTGAGTTCAATGAGCGTGACGCAAAAGCTATCGGCCGTTCCGAGCCATCAGGGAATTTATGCGATAATACTGCTCCTACGCCATAAGGGGATGCATCGCACGCCAGTCTGATTGGCAGTGATGGGTTGTAATGAGCCAAAACTTCTTTGGACGTGATTAAGTCTTTGCATTTATGGAAGGCACGTTTACAGTCTTCGCTCCATTTCCAAATTACTCCTGTTTGTAGCAGTTCATTAAGAGGGTGTAGAAGAGTTGATAAGTTCGGTAAAAATTTATGATAGTAATTTATTAATCCCAGGAACGACCTTAATTGTGAAACATTTTCAGGTGCTGGGGCTTTTATGACCGCTTCAATTTTTTCCAGGTGACTTATGCAACCCTTCCTTATTAATTATGTGGCCACAATATGATATTTGATTTTGGAAAAATTCGCACTTGGGGCGATTTGCTCGTAGGCCCCGTTCTCTCAGCCTAGTGAGCACCTGCTCCAAATGGGCAAGGTGCTCGTTGTCGTTTTCTCCTGTTACAAGGATGTCATCTAGGTAGCATTGAGTCCCCGGAATCCCTTGGAGGACTTGCTCCATAGCTCTTTGCCAGATAGCTGGAGCGGATGCTACTCCGAAAACCAGTCGATTGTACTGGTACAGACCTTTGTGTGTATTTATCGTGAGATATTTTTTAGAGGCCTCTTCAACCTCCATCTGTAGATATGCCTGTGCCAAGTCAATTTTGGTGAAACGTTTCCCTCCGGATAGTGAGGCGAAAATATCTTCTATCCTCGGAAGAGGATACTGTACCGTGTGAAGGATCGGGTTTACAGTCACCTTGAAGTCTCCACAGATGCGAATTTTTCTCTGTTCCTCAGATTTATCATTATTCAATGCTTTCTTCATGACTGGAACGATGGGTGTTGCCCACTCGCTCCAATCTATTTTGGATAATACGCCTGCCTTTTCCAAATTCTCCAGCTCTGCCTCGACTGCTGGACGAATTGCGTATGGCACCGGTCTTGCCTTAAAAAACTTGGGAATTGCTGCATCTTCCACTTTTATTGAGGCGGTGATGCCTTTCAAGATTCCTAGTTTCTCTTGAAACACTTCTTTGGCGTTGGCCAAGATGTCTTTTAATCGTTCAGGTATGACGTCAGCATCGTTTTTTTTCTTACTGGTCACCGTCAGTGCCTGAATGGAGTGCCAGTCTAAACGTATTTTCCTGATCCATTCACGTCCCAACAGCGGTGGACCACCATCTTGTAGAATGTATAAATACAACTTTTGTATTTCCTTGCCGTTGTATACAACAGGCACCCTTATTTTTCCTTTGGGCTATACTTTCTGCCCCGTATATGTTTTTAAGATAATGGATGTGTCTTTTAAAGGTATATGCGGAAATAGCCGCTCGTAATCCCGTCGATTTATGACGGTCAGAGCTGATCCTGTATCTAGCTCCATTTTAACTGGGGACCCTGCTATCGTGAGGGTAACCCAAATGGTCTGGTAATCATCTTTGGGCAATTACATTATGTAATTTGAGACAGCTTAGTCTCTTGTTTTCGGAGTCGCTATCGCTCTTCTGGTCTTCAGAGCTACTGTCCGTCATCATTTGTACCTTTCTGTACTTTTCTTTATTGATTTTTTTTTTCCTGTCTGTGGATTTTTTTTGTCCAGATTGGCATACCCGTGCAATGTGTCCAATCTTTCCGCATTGCCTGCATGCTTTGTCCTTGAACCAACAGTCCCTCTGGTCATGGGTGGATCTGCCGCAGCGATAACATCTCTCGAAACCCTGTGTCATTTCATGGGTGCCGAAGTCCTGTGTCTTTTGTTGTATCTCTGCAGCTCCTCTTGCAGCTGCTTCGTATGATACAGCCATACTGAAAGCCTTGTCCAGTGTTAAATCTTTTTCAGAAAGCAGCCTTTTCTGTGTTCCTTCAATTAAGAGACCGCAGACGAATTTGTCTCGAAGATAATCTGCTGGTCCTGCCCCGAATTGGCAGTGTTTTGATAGCTTTCTTAATTCGGTGAGGTAATCAGCGTTACTTTCATTCTTGTGTTGATTTCTCTTGAAGAATTTGAATCGTTCCGCTATCAGCAGCGGTGTTGGGTTTAAGTGCTCCTGTAGGGTATCAACAATTTCTTTAAAATTCTTGTCCTTTGGTTTGGCTGGAGTGATTAAATTTTGTAACAGCCCGTATGTCTTTGCGCCCATTAAGTTCAGAAGTACTGAAGCTTTTTTTGCATCTTCTATTCCATTTGCGGTGCAATATACCTCCACTCTTTCCACATATGTGGTCCAATCCTCTATCTTGTTATCAAAAGCATCAATAGCACGGTGGCATAGTGGTTAGCACTGTTGCCTCACAGCACCAGGGACCCGGGTTCAAATCCGGCCTCGGGCGACTGTCTGTGTGGAGTTTGCACATTCTCCCCGTGTTTGCATGGGTTTCCTCCGGGTGCTCTGGTTTCCTCCCACAGTCCAAAGATGTGCGAGTTAGGTTGATTGGCTATGATAAATTGACCCTTAGTGTTAGGGGGATTAAATACGTGGGGTTACGGGGATAGGGTGGGATATGTGTTGGTGTAGGGGTTACGGGGATCGGGTGGGATATGTGTCGGTGCAGGCTCGATGGGCCGAAATGGCCTCTATCTGCACTGTGGGGTTTCTGTGAATATTGCCAGACTTAGGCATCCTAGAAATAAAATGGCACTTCCCGCGCTTTTCTTTCTTTTCTGCAAAAAAGATATGGCGCTTCCTGTGCTTCCCCGCCGCTGCTGCCGATGACAACACTGTTTCCACCGGTTTCCGTTCTTTTTATTTATTTATTTACAGTTGGAGACTCGTTCCCGCCGGACTCTCTCTCTAGGTCTGAACGCCGACCTGCTTGCAGCGCCGGCCGTCTCCCGAGTGCTCCCTCCCCGTCTGTTACTGCTTGCCTCCATTTTCGCTGCTTGGCCTAGCTGTAGAGCCAGCCGCTGTAGCCCCAGCCCGATGCCCAGGAAGGATTATTGCAGTACCTGCCACCAGCTTGGCTAGCTGGTGAAACCACAGCTTTTTCTTTTTCTTGATTTTTCTTCAACTTTGGACGCCAGAGGAATCGATGTCCTTGAGGTGCTGCCGAATTGCAGGTAAGTCCGTTTCCAATTCGTCGCCACTGTTGTGTCCGTGTGTTGATAGAGACACTGAAGACAGGAGTTGGTTTCATAGGTGTTTACTAAACAAAGTCTGGAGGGGAGCTAACTGATACAACACAATATACAGGCTTATATAGCCCGAGTGGCCATTACCGGCATTACAATACACATGGGGCTCTTAAAGGCACATACACTACAATTTGTGTCCTCCTTTGTGAAGACAGAACCAAAATATGTATTTAGTTGGTCTGATACCAGTTAAAATCAGTTAAAATCGCCCAGGTTGCTTACCCGCCCTGGAGACCCAGGAACTAACCATTCCTCTGGGCCCACCCCCCACACAAAGAGAGTTTAGGCCTTTTCTCCCACAAGCTCCCCCCTTCTCGATCATAAGACCCTGCTGAAACCCCTGATGTTTAACATTTTTATTGAATATTTAACTGGTCTGGCTCTCTCAGCGGACCAGTGAGTTTATTCAGTGAGTAGCAGAACCACAAAAAACCCAAGGGTCCCAGGTTTGATCTACAATAGGAAGGGAAGATAAGCCAAGCTTCTTTGTCCTGCTCACTATCCTGTATGAATGTCTATATATGTCGGGTAGGACTGGGTTCAGTAGTGATGCTTCCAGCAGTCAAATACCCTGAAAGTCTAGAGCCTGGATTTTATCTGTCAGCGGGAGACTGCACTGGTGAGTTAACTTCACGCCCACTAATTCCAACGGAAACTGGACTTGCGCACAGTTAAAATCGCCCAGGTTACTTACCCGCCCTGGAGACCCGGGAACCAACCATTCCTCTGGGCCCACCCCCCACACAAAGAGAGTTTAGGCCTTTCCTCCCACAGGCTCCCCCCTTCCCGATCATAAGACCCTGCTGAAACCCCCTCCGAGTCCCCTGTTGCAGACTTGCCCCTCCCTTCCCGATCATGAGACCCCTGCAAGACCCGGCAGCCAATCTTGCTACGTATCTAATGTTGGTGGGTGACCTCTGGGGTGAGCAATCTTGCACTACTTCTTAAAGGTCTGCGGCACCTTAAAGGAGCAATTGTGGGTTTGAAATTTGGCTGCTGATATCCTTGAAACAGTCTTGGTAACTGTCTGAGCAATCGTAGCCACAGCAGGGCACCACAGTTCGGGGAGAAGGCCGTAGAAAACTTCCCGCAACATGTGCAGCACAGTAAGGATGTCCTGTCCCCTCATAATTTTGAATTTTGCGTGACTGAATGGCGGAGCGTGCTGGCTGGCTTTCAGTTCCTGGTAGCGAAGAGTTTCCCGCAATTATGAGACCCCGGCCTCAAGATTAGGCCGGGACGGTGGCCAGCAAGGTAAATTGCAGGGAGGGTGGGTTTGTGATCGTAGAGGGTGGGAGAATGGGGCGACAGTGGTGCAGATTAATTTTGTGGGTCCTGGAGGAGTGGGATTCGTACTTGGGTCACCCATTCTGTGCAGTAAACTAACCCTATAACTGTCTTTTGGCCCACACAGTTTAGAAGATGTCAAAAAAGTGCTGAGAAACACTCACCAATACTTGAAAAAAGCCCTCAATGTGAATTGCAGCTAGAAGTTGCTGGTTAGACCTTTTTCTGTGCATTACACCCATGAACAATCGAGAAGCACACACAGAGTATAACTGAACCAAAATCAGCCCAAATGTTGTACATTAGCAATTGCATGCATATTTTTAAAACTCGACCAATGATACACTGGTCAAATGGTTCAATTTGAAATCTCCTTGCATGAGTTTAATGGTTGGGAAATGTTATTTGTTCTTGTGTATTATTACAAACATACGTACAAAGAGTCTCCTACTTCGTCTCAGCTGTAGCTGGGCTGACCAGAAGGAAATGGTCCCGTCCTCTCGCATCATGATGAAGGTATCATCAGGCGTGAAGTGTATGCGCAGGATCTGCTCTGCATGAGAAAGCTCCCTGATTGTCGCAGGAAGGGAGAATGAGCTATGTTTTGATCGTGCGTAGGACTCTTCAATCTCCCTGTATTTTAGTTGCATGTACGTACAGAATTCATCCTGTCAAAGAAATTATTATTTTTAATAGGATAAAGGAATTATTGAAGGACACAGAAAGGGAGAAACAGATGAGAGACAGTAAGATAGATCCAAAAAGAGAGATCAGAGAAGGGAAGATTGAGAAAAAGATTGGAAAGAAGAGAAATAGATTGGAAAGAAGATATATTAGCAAAATATCGATGAGAGAGAATTAGAATCTGGTTTGATTTTGACGCTAAATTCTGTATTGTATTTTTCACTGGGCATCTATTTTCTGATGATCAGCAACCAACCAGTGAATAAATACTGTCTATCAAGGGCTCGACGGGTCGAATAGCCTCCTTCTGTGCTACAACCATTTTATGATTCTATTAATTCTGTATTTTGTGGGATTGTGTTAAAATCATAGCTTAAAAATCCATGAAATTAAAATCCTTTTTTTTCTTATGGGTCTAGATTCTTCTCCATGATTCCACTTGAAATCGGACGGGATAGCACGAGAGAATAAAAGAAAATTCATGCAGTGTGGCATACTGATGCCTCACCGCCTGACCTGCCCCACGTTGCCAAGATTGCCGCTGGCTGCTCCTTCTCCAACCACTTATTGCAAATGATGGCAGAAGGCACACAGCAGATTTTCCTCCCATCTGCTCATACATCCTACAGCCGTGATAGGGAAAGTGGCAGTAGGTCCTGGGATGTGGCGGTAATGGCCTTAAGGTGTATCTATGGAGAGAGAGAGCCTTGTGGCGGTCTCCTCTCTCTCCATTCTGTTCCTCCCTTACCTTGCTTTGTAGGACTCGTCTGGTGATGTGGCACTAGTCCCATTGCAGCACCACTGGGTTTTGCAGCTGGCCAATGGCAGGCTCCCTCTTGGCAGCATGGAGCCTGCCGTGTATACCGGATGATCCCTGACCGCAGTTGTAGTGGTGTCAAAGAGGTGGGAGAAAGCCCTGCCTCGCTGAAACACCATCACTGGGAAGAGAATTCCAGTCCATTTATGCTACCACTGGCACCGGGTAAGTCAGTAAAAATAACTACAACGTAAAAGTTGTGTAGGTAAATACATCCCATGGCACAGTGCTTGGACATCCAAAACCAAGAAAATCTTAGAGGTTTCATCCCTGGACTGTGCTAAATTCAACAATCTCACCCAAGACAGCAGGAATGCTCTACAATCACACTTAGTGAGGTAAATTTTTGTCTTCACCACCTGGGCGATAAACTGGCCAGGCAGATTGGCCTTTGGTGCAGAAGCCGCCCAATGCTCATTCCACTGAGATCAATGAATCGGGCTGGTTCTATAACTGGAGCCGATCCACTGCCCCAGCTTACCATCCTGGTGGCGTAGGTGAAAATAATCCCTAGTGTACTCTGCCTAGGCAGGAAAGAGAAATTGATTGGAGATCATGTTCCTCTCTGATCATTATTCAGTGGCACTGCCAGAAGTATGTGCGTGAGATACTAAGGTGTGATGCTTCTTATGATTGAGTAGACTGCTGAAATTGACTGTTCAGATTCAGAGGTAAAGAATGGTCACTTGGATAAAACACCAGAGGCCATGGAGAAGGGGCCAGGGAAAAGAAAATTAGAAGGATAACTGGAGGAGAATGAAGGGACCATCGGCATCTTGAATAAATGTTTGGAAAACTGTTTTTGATTACCAAACACGTCATACAGTGACATAAGTAACATTAAAATAGATCACTTATCATGGTAAAAATAATGCATGTTTTTTCCTACTGTATGACTCAGTACCAACTATTCATTTACACATTAAAACATTGGTGGAGCTACATAAAGACATTTGAAAGAAAATTGGAAAATTAAAACATATAACAGCATTTATATAGTGACTGTAAAATAAATAGAACTTCACATATTGGGAAGTTTAACACTGTTGAAGGGACAGATCTGTATAATTACATTCTCAACTAACTTACTTGTGTCTCTAAATTGGTAGCAGCTTGGCTCCTCTCCTTGTTATTTAGAACAACCTCTCCAGGTTATCTCACAGTCAGAAAAAAACTGCAAGCAATAAATGGGCTTCTTTCTCTCAGTATAGGCTTTTTTAAGATTGTTCAGTTAGGACTTGACATTTTGCACAGTTTGATATCTGGAGTGTAAAGACAAGACTATGATGGATGTACACTAGGCACAAGGGCCCCTGAAATTTTCAGGGAAAGCATCCTGGTGTAAATGCCAGCATGTGTCCATAAAACATTCTGAAGCCAGGGGAAGGTTCTCCAATTGGAATAATCCAAGCAAGTACCCATGCCACTGGGGGTGCACCTCAGGGGCCCGCCAGATATGCCCTTTCTGATGCAGGTGACCTTGTTTGGGGTGAGCAGATAACTGGCAGCGAGGACCGGGAATATCTGGGTCCCGGCCAAATTTCTAACTTCCCTTGCACTCCTGCCAGATTTATGTCTGGGAGTGTGGGAAAGGTTGGATTTTTGGCCTCGAGATTTCTATATTTTAAATTGCAACCACTTAGAGAACAAAGATTAGTGGCGGAAATACGGGCACCAAGTCAATTTGTTGCGTTTAAATACACATCCTGATGATTTATTTGCTCCTGTGCCGCCACCTTTAATTTTTGTCACTTGCACATGCACTAGAGTTGAGCAATGCAATCAATTATCCCTGAATAATTTCCAGATTTAAAGCATTTACAAAGGGAGCTTTTTGGGTCAAAAATCACGCTGTGCAAAATTAGTAACAAATGTTAATATGTTTGTAAGAAATTCCTCTGCCCACTATTTTAACCAAGATAATAGCCCGTTCATAAATTTTAAAATGGTTATTGATATTGCACAGCACAAATTGAGCGCATATACCTCTGCAAGACTAGCTGTTATTATTCAGCTCCATGCTTTACAGAAGGGTAACAGTAAGCAATGATGGCCTTGGAAAAGACAGCAGTACTGATGAAAGAAGCAGCCTCATTATAATGGACTGGGCCTGAGGGATGAGAACATCAGCTATTGCAGCCTGTGCTGATTAAATTATCTACAAAATACACCTTAAAGAGGGAGCAATACTATGAGGAAATTATTTTTAAAAATCAACCAATTTCAAAGAATTATAATCTTTTGTTTTGTGTTAGCTGCTATTTTTTTTTTTAAATCAACCTTTTCTCTTAATTTGTTTCATGTACCTGCCCTTTTCCTGAATATCTATCTAATTTACAGTTTCAAGTAGCTTAATGATGTTTTTCCCTGATGTGAATTCAACCAGGTTCTGGATACGAGGGCAGGGAATGGGGAAGATTTGCAGATTTGCTCGGGTTAAACAACAAATACTGATGACACAACTGGGCAAACTGACTCAGAAAAGGTTATTGTGCCCGAAGTGTAAGGAGCTGATTCACCTCACAAAATACAATTAACCCGAAATATTTTGGTGATCATGCAGTTTTAACTGTGCATGTTCATTTAGCTCCCTCACAGTGATACTTATAGCAGCCAGTTTCTTTGATGTATGAGATCATCAAAGATTCTTTTCAGAAATGAGCAAAAGTATATTAAAGATAACCATTATTCCTTTTAACTTTAAAAATGGTTATTGAGGGAATCGCTTCAAGGTACAGGATGGTTTGATCTGGCAAAGCCTTTCATTCCTGTGAGGGACTGAGTACTGAAGTTTCCAGTGTGCAAGATCAGTTTAAGCATTTCAAAGTAGCAATGAGTACGTGAACAAGTAACCAAATTCTGCAGTCACGACATTGAACATACCCATTCAATCTGACCATTTGCAGAATAATCAATCTTTCTGAAGAGTTCTCCTATTTGGTCATCATGCTAGAATGAAGAAAAGAACAGTGAAATGAGTTAAACTAGAAACTGTAAACAGCACTGACATTATCTTCAACCTCGGTCAAAAATAAAGTAGCAAGATCATAAGAAACATCAAGAGTGAGAAAAGCTTTTTTAGTCTATTGAAGGTCAGCTCTAGGTACCCCTGCCATTATACAGTACAGCTGCATTCTGAACATCCCCAACATTTTCATCTCTACTACCCTCCCTGGTAGATTACTCCAAACATTTATCATTCTAACTAAAGAAGATCTTCTTTATATCTGGTTTAAATTTACTTTGTGATGTTCCCTTCTTAACTGTCTTCTTTGCAGACTGTGGAGCGTAAGCTTCTCTGATCTTGTGTCAAATGTCAGCCTCTTTACATTTGGATCACAGTTGCTGCTCCTTTTGGTACCCTCTCCAATGTTAGTAAATGTTTTTGTGGCATAGTGACCGGAACTGAACAGAGCACTAACCAATGTATTGTAAAGTCATTGCAAAAAGTGGACTGTTCTGACTGTATGGGGGGAATTTTAACCCCACCCAGGGGGTTAAAAATTTTAAAAGGGGAGCCTGACCCCAACCCACCCACTTCTGATTTTTACGGAGGCAGATTGGGGGGTGGGCGACCAACCTGCTCCCTTTTAAGGAGACCGCATGCCATTTTAACTCAAGTTTTATTTTTTCATGCATGGAAGCAGAGATTCCCGGGCCTTGGGAATTCCGGCAGGTGAAAGGAGGCGGGGTGGGCCGGATCCCTGAGGTAAGTGCCTTTATTGCATTGCTTGTGGGCCAGGAGGAGCAGGAGTGCTTCCTCGGCCCACCGAGCTTACCTTTTAAACACACCGCGATGGGCCGACCCCTCCCCCCACCCCAATGTTTGGCACCCCCCCTTTGATGTCCGACTTCTCCCCACGAAGTCCCATTCACGGGCCCCACCCCCCAATGAGGCTTTTTTCCCCTCACCCCTCCGATGATCCATTCACGACCCCCCCCATAATGTCCTATTCCTGTCACCTCATCCTGCGATATCCAGTTCCCCTTGCACCCCACCGCCCCCTGATTTCCCAGTAACCCCCCCGCGATGTCTAGTTCCTCTCACCCCTCGCCATCCCCGATGTCCCATTTGCCTCCCCGATGTCCGATTCCCCTCGCCCCCGCCATGTCCGATTCCCCTCGCCCCCGCCATGTCCGATTCCCCTTGCCCCCACCATGTCCGATTCCCCTTGCCCCCGCCATGTTTGATTCGCCCCCATGATGTCCCCAATGGTCTGTAACGTATGTGCCTATCTCTGTCCAATTTCTCTAGTTTTCTGTCCACATGTGTGTGTGTCTCCCACACTAATTCTGTTTTCTATCACACAACAAAGCACTGAGGGAAGTGATGGAATAATGCCCAAAAATTCATGCAGCTTATGGAAAGGCTCAATAATTTCAATCCATTGGTAGCCTTTGGAAAGGCAAAGGGAAGAAGAGTTAAGTGATAGGGTAGCATGTCAAGTGAAAAGAAATTTAGTGGGGCGGTACAAATGGAGTCTGCAGGCAAGTGAAAGAGCAGCTCAGCACCTGATCCCCTGTTTGATGGCTGGTGAAGTGGAGGTGGCACTGCATGAGGTGGTTGCCAGGAGTGTGGCCTTGTTCATCACTCCAGGGTATCATGGCATGGCAGCATTCCTGGAAGGGAGTGGAGAAAGGCTTCAGGCAGGCTACAGCTGGCCATTACTATAACTGGCTGTGCCATGTTAGCTGCAGTTGTCCTTGTAATAGATGGCACAGCTCTGCATCTCGCTCTCTGTTGACCTGGAGCCTGTGAAGAGCTAGGGCAAGCAGATATGGTTGGTGACATCTTGGCAGGCTATGTCGGCTGCTGATCAATCTGGAGTGCTTTTCTTTCGCATACAATCTGCATGAAATACTGTGGTTCGGATGCTCCCAAAGAACCATCCATATTATTTGTAGTACTGAGTCGGCTGCCACAGCCCCTTGGGAGTTGGGAGTCTCCACATGCGTTAGTCTTCTGACAAAACAAAGTATGTGCACTTCTGTCTGTAGATGTACATGTGAGGGCACTGGTGGGTGGGCACAGAACACCTCCGTTACAGGGTGACCTGCTGGTATCCCTCCATTGGTCCTCCTGCTCTTCCTATAAACTCAGATTATAGGGCCAGCAGCAGAATAATTACCACAACGTCCGTTGGTAGCAGAAAAAAAAACCTCACCAAAATGGCCTGAAAATCCATCACTGAATCTTCTTACTCAGCCCTTTAAATGAACTTCTGTGTATAGCTGATCCTCTAGCAACCAGGGCACCCATTTAATAGGAGGGAGGGGGATCATTCAGCATCCTGTCTGCACAAATGTTAGGACAGAGCAGGATGAAATGATGTTTTCTCCCCCTCCCATTCCCATTTTTAATATTAGACTGATGCTCTTTTTTTCTCTGCCAGAAATGTGCACACATCACAAAGCAGATGGAGGTCTGGTGCAGCAGAACTCTGCCCAACATTCCACTTGGCTTTGTCTATTTATGCTTTTTAGCAGGTGCAAATACTCTAAAATTAAATGATTGTTAACATAGCTTGGATCAAAGTGCTTAGGCTATGCATGAGTAGAGAAATGCCAACACATGGTTGCTCACTAAAGTCTGTTACACTAATTCATTTTGCTCCGTGATTTCAGCCTCTCTTAGGCACCACACGTTTCGGAAGTATGGTTCAAAACTACAGCTGTTATCCTGATTGGACCCTTATATTTGGGTGGAAAGCTTGCCATCAGGATGGATTCTTGGTGGAAATATTCCAGTATAGTCCTCCTTCACACAACACTGACAGGTACATTAAATAGCACATGGGCAAGTTTCGACCACATTAAATGGGACCAACAATGAGGCACTGAGCCGACTGAGTGCTCTAATCACTTAATGGAACCCAAATGTGTCTGCTTTATAGTCCCGACTGCTGTGGTGCCGCTTTGTAATGGGTTTCACGTCCTTTCCTGTGAATGGCAGGTCTGAGCGGAAAATAATAACGGAAATCTTCTGCTTGGGTCCACTCATTTTTTGGGCGTCTGTGATAAATCCATGTAGTGAGACAAGGAACTCGAAGAGGCGAGGTATGAGGATTAATACGAGTGCTTTATTGAACGACTGTGAGACAACCAGGCAGGCCTGCTTCCAGGCATTGCACCTTTGCTGACCTTAGCAGGAAGCTAACCCCTGACCTTAACAGGAAGCAACCCCTGACCTTAGCAGCAGCATTGGCTACAGCACCACCTGGTGGATAACCTTAATCATAACATCCCAGATTACTATATCCCTCCTCCCTTAAGATTTCAGTATGAATTTCTTAACAAACAACCATTCCTAAGGGTCACATAAGAAGTCTCCATTCACCATGTTCCATACTTGACGAATCTAACAGGTCAGTATCAATCTCTCTGGTGGCTTGCGATACCTTTGTGAACGGCTGACAGTAAAGTCCCTGCTTGTTTGTGGTGAAGCCACCAGCTGCTCCTGAGCAGTGCTCGGAGTATCTGAGTCTGCAACGATGGTTTCCTCTTAACGAATGGGTTCCTGTGGCATGGTCTCTGTCCCTGGTGGTGGCACCACAGATGCACTTGGATAACTGGGGGCAAACCTGTCCTCAGCCATTGCATCTGGAACCTTCATTTCAATTTCCCCTTGTCTGGTAAGTATCTGATCTACATGTGTGCGTACTACCCTACCATCACCCAACATGACCTTGTATGATACGGGACCGGTCATTGAGTCTATGAAGCCAGGAATCCACTTGGGTCCATAACTGAAATTTCTGGTAAGGACCGCATCTCCTTCTCCAAAACTTCGGCTCTTTGTTCTTTTGTCATGGTTCTCTTTTTGTTTGTTTTGTCTGTTTTCCATTTTCCTTTTTAGGTCTGGGTGGACAAGGTCAAGAGTGGAGCGTAGTCTACGACCTAATAACATCTCAGCAGGAGAGAGTCCTGTGGTGGATTGAGGTGTTATTCTGTAGCTGAACAGAACCCGTGACACTTTGGCTGCTAAACTCCCTTCTGCACTTTTTTTCATCATCTCTTTAAATGTTTGTATGGCTCTCTCCGCAAGTCAATTTGAGGACGGATGATATGGGGCCGAGGTCACCTGCACTATGCCATTTTTTCTCAAGAACTCTTTTGTCTCTGTACTCACAAAACAAGTGGCATCGTCACTTACCACGAGCCCTTGGTTACTGAAGCTCCGATGCAGGCAGTCTATAGTAGTAGTGGTGGAAGCAGAATTTACAGGATAAACATCCATCCATTTGGAATGTGCATCAATGATTATGAGGAACATCTTCCCCATGAGTGGACCTGCATAATCTAAGTGCAATCTTCTCCATGGTTTATCCGGCCACTCCCAGGGGTGGAGAGGAGCCACTGCTGGTGCCTTCCGGTGCTGCATGTCTTGACTAGATTTTCTATCTCCTCATCTAGCTTTGGCCACCACAAGTAACTCCTGGCCAAGGCTTTCATACACGAGACCCCAGGATGACACTGATGTAGTTGCTCTAGGATAGACTGTCGTGCTGGCTGTGGAATAATCACTCGTGCTCCCCACAACACACAACCATCCTGCACACTCAGCTGTTTTCCTGACACTGTAGGGTGTGAAGTCAGCCCCTTCTGGATGCTGTGGCCATCCCCTCACCACATATTCTCGAACTCTAGACAGTACTGGATCTTTACCTGTCCATGTTCTTACTTGCTCTGCAGTCACAAGTGCTGTGTCAGTGTCCTCCAACATCAACACTCTGTCCTCTGGAGCTGCGCGGATAGGTGTGCCTGGCAGTGGAAGACTGCTCAAGGCATCTGCGTTCCCATGGTACTTGCCCGCCTTGTAGACGATGACATACTCATATGCCCTCAACGTCACGGCCCACCTCTGTATCCGGGGTGACACCATCTGTGGAACTGCTTTCATTTCATTGAAAAGAGAGATAAGAGGTTTATGATTGGTGCATATGGTGAACTTCCTGCCATATATGTACTTGTGGAACCTCTGTAACCCAAACATTACTGCTAACCCCTCTTTGTCTAACTGGGAATAGTTTTTTCCGCTGGTGTTAGAGTTCGGGACATAAACCCTATTGGTCTTTCAGTTCCATCTTCCATGCTGTGTGAAAGAACTGCCCCCACCCTGTAAGGTGAAGTGTCACAAGAGAGAATGATTTCTTTCTCTGCATTGTAGTGAACCAGCACATCCGACGACAGCATCAGTTTCTTGGACTGTTCAAATGAAACACCCTGCTCCTCTCCCCACTGCCACTGTGTCTCCTTGTGCAGTAGTTTGTGAAGAGGTGCTAACACAGTTGACAAGTTTGGTAAAAACCTGTTATAATAGTTCAGCAGTCCCAGGTAAGCTTTTAACTCAGCCACATTTGTAGGAGCAGGGACGTCCTGCAGTGCTTGTACCTTCTCCTTGAGTGGATGGAGCCCGGTGGCGTCCACTCTGTGTCCCAGGAACACTGCCTCGTTCCCCAGGAAAGTGCACTTACTCCTCTTGAGTCGGAACCCTGCCCTCTCCAATCTCTGTAGTACCTCTCTCAGCGTGCTCAGATGCTTCTGGTCGGTTCTTCCCGTCACCAGAATGTCATCCAGATAGATGGAAACATGTGGAATCCCTTGCAGTACACCTTCGATTGTCCTCTGGAAGATAGCTGGACTAGATGAGCCACCAAACGGTAAGTGGTTATATGTAAACAAGCCCTTGTGTGTATTTATGGTGACATACTTCTTTGATTCGTCATCCAGTGTAATCTGCAAGTAGGCATGACTCATATCCAACTTTGTGAATTTCTTTCCTCCAGCCAGGTTTGCAAAGAGATCCTCTGTTTTGGGAATAGGATACTGCTCTAGTTTGGACACCCGATTGACTGTTAATTTATAGTCTTCACAGAGTCTTACAGAATTGTCTGGTTTTAAAACAGGTACTATGGGAGCTGCCCATTCCGAACATTTCACTGGCTCCAGTATGTTCTCTCTCAATAGACGGTCAAGCTCAGCCTCTACGTTTGGCTTTATGGCATAAGGCACAGGTCGTTGTTTAAAAAACCTTGGCGGTGCCTCCTTGTCTCCATAAATCTTAGCTGGGGGGCCATTAAATGTGCCAAGTTCCTCCTTGAACACACTCTCATGTTCACTCAACACTTCTTGCAAAGTCAACTGTTTGCCCGCATCTATTTGACGTACTGCTCCCCAGTCTAATTTAAGTACTTTTATCCAGCCCCGACCTAACAGGTTTGGTCCGGTACCCGATACTATAACTACAGGTAGCTGTTCCACTGTGTCCCTGTGTTGCAGTTACCTTAGCTGTACCTAATGTCACTACTCTTTCACCTGTATATGTTTTAAAGATGCAGGGAGCAAGGCTTTAACTCTGGAACTTTTGCACGGTTCCACAATTTTGAGTACTCTGCCTTGTTCATTATGGTCACGCCGCACCCTGTATCCACTTGAAAGTTCACCTTAGAGTCATTTACTGTCAGTTGCAATGTGATAGGAGCCACTTTTGGAATGTTCTCTAACATGCCATACATTATGAACATGCTCTCTTCTTCCTCAGCTTCCCCGCTGATGTGGTGTGCTCCATGTTTTTTCACTTCTCTCCCTTGGTTTTGCTGTCCTCCCCCTTTTGGTTTGGATTCCTCCACAGGTGATTTCGCTCTGCAAGCTCGTTTTATGTGTCCTTGTTTCCCACACTTGTAGCACTTTTCCTCCAGAAACCGGCATTCACTCACCAGGTGATCGCCCTTGCATCTATAACATGCCTTCACATGCTCACGTTGTGGTTTCTGATGCATGTTCAACTTGTGCACAACAACCTGACCTGCAACTTGCGTAGAATTAACCCTGTCTGAACCTTGTATTTCTTTTACATCTCAGTTCGCTGTCTCTATGGCTTGAGGAAGTTCCAATGCTTTTTCATAAGTAAGCCCAGTCTCGGATAATAATGTGCGCTGCATTCGGTCGTCCATTATTCCGCAAACTAGCCTATCTCTCAGCATTTCCTTCAGGTTGTTCCCATAATTGCAATCTTGTGACAATTTATGCAACACCACTACATAGTCCATTACACTCTCTTCCTCTTTCCTGTTCCTTGAATTAAACTTGAACCGCTGTACAATCTCACTAGGCTTAGGGTTGAAATGTTCTTTTAGCACGGCCACTAATTCAACAAATGATTTGTCTCCAGGCTTTTCAGGACTGAGCAGATTCCTCATCAAACTGTAGGTTTGGCTTCCCACTGAACTAAGCAGAATGGCTTTCCTTTTTCTGGCATCATTTATTTCATTTGCTTTGAGAAAATAACCCAACACTTCACAGTATTCCTCCCAAGTTTGTGCTTGAATATCAAAAGCAGAGACCATTCCTACCGTGGCAGCCATGCTCTCTTCCAACTGGTAGCTAACTGCAGCTCATGATTTTGTTGTTTAAACGTCCTGGCAGACTTCTCTTATCCAGGGTCCTGTTTTACCTCGTCACCAAATGTGATAAATCCATGTAGTGAGACAAGGAACTCGAAGAGGCGAGGTATGAGGATTAATACGAGTGCTTTATTGAACGACTGCGAGACAACCAGGCAGGCCTGCCTCCAGGCATTGCACCTTTGCTGACCTTAGCAGGAAGCTAACCCCTGACCTTAACAGGAAGCAACCCCTGACCTTAGCAGCAGCATTGGCTACAGCACCACCTAGTGGATAACCTTAATCATAACATCCCAGGTTACTATAGCGTCAATTACATAGAATATACAGCACAGAAACAGGCCATTCGGCCCAACTAGTCTCTGCTGATGTTCATGCTCCACTCGAGCCTCCTCTCATCCTTCCTCATCTAATTCCATCTGCATAACCCTCAATTCACTTATCTGCCATGTGCTTAACTAGCTTCCCCTTAAATACTATTCGCTTCAACCACTCCCTGTGGTAGCGAGTTCCACATTTTCACCACTCTCTGGGTGAAGAATTTTCTTCTGAATTCCCTATTGGATTTCTTGGTGAGTATCTTAAATTGATGACCTCTAGTTCTGCTCTTCCCCACAAGTGGAAACATTTCTCTCTATCCACTCTATCAAAACCTTTCCTAATTTTAAAGACCTCTATCAGGTCACCCCTCAGACCTCTCTTTTCAAATTGGAGACATCCAAGCAGAAGATTGGGTGAAGATCTGTTACACCAGACCTGCAGCCACTTTGCTCTGTGCATGAATTTCCAAGGGATGGAAATTCCCGAATGCTCCCTTCATTTCAATATTACAATTGTGGGAATGACATCATTTAGTCTTACACATTATTTGCTGATGTTTATGTGTGCAGGATGCTGAATGCTCTTCATGGCTAAGTATAATGGACATCCAGGGTTCCTAGGGGATTATTTAAAGGTAAAAGTAAAAAGAGTCAGTGAGCAGCTTTCAGGCCATTCTATACCATTTCTCTCAAATGGTTTGTGACTTACTTCTGGTTCTTAGGTTTACAGGAAACTTTGTTGGAATTGTTTCGATGCTTTCTTCATTTGCTACCGCTCCATTAGTGCCAGTTTCCAAATGGGAAAGTCCCAATTTCTGAACTTTTTGAAGGAAGAATGGACGATTATCACACAGGTCAGGCTGCACCAGAATATTGTGTGTCTGCGTGACATTACTCACACACCTGTACCTACAGGCAGAGAGGCACTCAGTCAGAGGATTAGTGCATGTAGAAGCTCCAATTTCCAAGGGCGGTCATGGCAGTAGGTCCGATGGCGTAAGTACGATATATAGAGGCCTGACTAATCTTAACACTAGATGATTCTTGGGAAGCACCCTAATCAAGTATTTCAGGCTTTAAGCACTATTGCACGAAAGGTGTCCCGTGGTGAGCAAAGCTGCCTTCATGTTCCAGGCATAGTACGCTGGAATGATCAACATTCATGCCACCATCTCACGCAGCACCACCTCCACTTTACTAGCCATCAAACAGGGGATCAGGGACACGAAGCTGCTCACTCTGTTGCATGCCTCCATACTGAGTTTCCTTCCACTTCAATCTGTGCCTGTTATTTCTGACCCCTATTCCTTTGGTAAAAGTTATCAGTGGATTGAAATACCTTTTGAGGCTTTCTAAATGTTTTAAGAATTTTCAGCCCCTTATTTTGCCACTTAACTTTAAGTGTCTGCATCCTTTAAATTTCACCTGAATTGCAATTTTTCAGTCCCACCACCAGGCACCCTCCCTGCACCAATGCTGTACCAGGAACTATGCTAATGAACTACACATGGAAAATTGCATACAATTTGGTGCAATTTGTAATAATTTCCAAACATTTGGGTATTGAGACTAATCTATACTCATAGCAGAAAATCTACCCTAATAAGTTCCAGAGCCAGAGCATTGTATCCTAACTGGTGCTTAACCAAGGTCTTAACAAGCTTATGTTACTTTATCACATTTCCATTAAAGGTGCAGAGCACTTTGTGGCTATCAAAGGCAAACTCAGAACAGGACTATAAATGAACAGTTTGTCATTGTACTTTACTTCAGCATTTCCTGTGTTATTAACAATTCCTCTCCAGTTGCCACAATTAGTCCTGAAAGGAAATTTCATTCTCCCTGTATAGGAAAATAGACTCCAAGCAGAGAGAAAATAATGAGCATTTGAACTATCTATATTAACAATCTATATTAACGATTTGGAGGAGGGGACCAAGTGCAACGTATCCAAGTTTGCCAATGATACAAAGATGGGAGGGAAAGCAGTGAGTGAGGAGGACATAAAAAACCTGCAAAAGGACATAGACAGGCTAAGTGAGTGGGCAGAAATTTGGCAGATGGAATATAATGTTGGAAAATGTGAGGTTATGCACTTTGGCAGAAAAAATCAAAGGGCAAGTTATTATCTAAATGGAAAGAAACTGCAAAGTGCTACAGTACAAAGGGATCTGGGGGTCCTGGTGCATGAAACACAGAAGGTTAGTATGCAGGTACAGCAGGTGATCAGGAAGGCCAATGGAATCTTGGCTTTTATTGCAAGGGGGATGGAGTATAAAAGCAGGGAAGTCTTGCTTCAGTTATACAGGGTACTGGTGAGGCCACACCTGGAATACTGCGTACAGTTTTGGTTTCCATATTTAAGAAAAGATATACTTGCTGTCGAGGCAGTTCAGAGAAGGTTCACTTGGTTGATTCCGGAGATGAGGGGTGTAATGTATGTAATGTATATATACCTTAAGGGAGAGAACTACTTTTTACAGCTCCTGTATACTGTAGTACCGACAGTGACCACACCTGTATATAAACCCTGAGTAGTGATCTGTACAGTTAGTTCTAGAGTAACCCTCATTCAGTAAACACCTGTTGAATCGTTCCCTGCAGTCTGTTGTCTGATTATTGAAGGACACAACATTAAGATACACGGATATAACAAGGGGGTTGACTTATGAGGAAAGGTTGAGTAGGTTGGGCCTCTACTCATTGGAATTCAGAAGAATGAGAGGCAATCTTATCGAAACATATAAGATTGTGAGGGGGCTTGATCGGGTGGATGCGGGGAGGATGTTTCCACTGATGGGTGAGACTAGAACTAGGAGGCATAATCTTAGAATTATTGCCGTTTCAAAACTGAGATGAGGAGAAACTTCTTCACTCAGAGGGTAGTAAATCTATGGAATTTGCTACCTCAGAGAGCTGTGGAAGCTGCGACATTAAATAAATTTAAAACGGAGATAGACAGTTTCCTAGCTGATAAGTGAATTAAGGGTTATGGGGAGCGGGCAGGGAAGCGGACGTGAGTCTAGGTTCGGATCAGCCATGATCCTATTGAATGGCGGAGCAGGCCCGAGGGGCCATATGGCCTACTCCTGCTCCTACTTCTTATGTTCTTATGTTCTTATGTTCTTATGTTAACTGTGTCTGACATGCCAACTTCCAATACTTACTATTCCATGGAATCCTAGACACCTCTTCACTATCTTCTTGAATGCTTCCACATCCAAGGATTTCCTGCCGGCATTTTCAGACTCCTAAAAAAGACAGAAGCAAAGAAATATTTCTTTTTCACACATCAAGCTGTCATTTTCAGATGAATTATATTGTGGATGCTCAGCAATTAGCTTGTGTTTTTCTGGACATGATTCTGCTCAAGTTATATTCGCCTCCCATGAACTCCTTCACTGATAAAAATCCATATTTTAATTGTTCAGACTGCTCTCCACACAGCACAAACTAAAGACTCAGTTTTAACTCCTGGTGCATTTGGGGCGGGTGGGTTGAGAGTCAGGCGGGAAGCCCCCATGGACAGCTGAATGAGAGGCCATTTTAACTCTGGGCCTCATTAGAATAGCAGGGCCAGGCTGCCCTCCCAACTGCCTGCAGAAATAGGCAGCCTGACCCCTGCCGTACGCAATTTTCATGCGACCCCCGACTGTACTTAAAGTGCAAATGCACATCTTTAAGCGAAGTTGCATTCCCCGCTTTCATTTGCTGTGTTCAAACTTGGTTGTAAAATGCTTTCTTGCAGCTAAGAATGGGCAGAAAGGCTGCCCCACCATTCTTTGATGCCTCTCTGGCGGTTTTAATTGAAGAAGTGAGGGGAAGGAAGGAGCAACTCCCTCACAAGCTGCTTTTCAGCTTTGGTAGAAACTTAAATGGCTGCCATGCATAATCTGGACTCCAGCGTCGTGAGACAGATGTCCAGCCTGGGGAGACTGGTGGACCGAATGGACAGGGACTTTAAAGGAGCCACCCATCTTCAGTCTGCTCTCCTGCAGACCAGTGGAAGTGATGAGGTCCAGCCCCATGGGGCTGGCAGTGGTATGAAGGGAGCGGCATCCGTTGCCCTCTCCCAGGATGTCAGCACATCTGCTCTTCCCGCCCCCCACAAACCAATGCCCATCACAGTGCCAGAAAGTCAGCTGGGTCAGCAGACTCCCCCAGAAGCAGCCGAGGAGCAAAAGTCTGCAGCCAAGCCTTCATAGGCTCTAACACCCACAAGTCTCACACCTTACAGTGTTGAAGTTAAGTTACCTAAAATGGGCAAATCAAAGAATAGTTGTAGAATACATGTGGCATCTTGCATATTGCAGAGGCTCGTCATATCACATGTTCTCTGTTGGACCACAACTTGTCCATTACACACAAAAAAAATCCTGATTGGCCCAAATGAGTCACTAACATAAAACCAGTGAATCTATTAAACCTGCAAATGAAAAAACAGTTTGATAAATAACAGACAGGAGAAAGGTACAAACACAAATGACCTCAAAACAAACCAAATCGTTCCAGGAAAAATTTCAAACTACTTTCAGTGGCCATTTTGGTTTCTCACTGATTCACAATTTGGCAGACAGGTGCCCAACATCTGCCTCTGGTAGTGTGGGTGCTGCCATCGGTATTTAAATTAGGTGACCTCTCCCTGACCCTGCAGACTTTGGCAGCATCAGCGCTGCAGACCACAAGCAGATGCAACCTGGCATTTATGCCGAGATACTGGGACCATGGCATTTAGGCCCCCTAATATTTTGCTATTGAGCTGATTGCAGTCGAAGGCCATCCAGATGAGGGAATGCTTCACTCCATACCAATCTCTACAATACTGGAGAAATGACCAAAGGGACATCATAAGATTGCTGGACTGTAATCTAGACAGCCACATTTCTATCAGGAACACAAGAGTTGCTGCAGCTGCACCTCAACATTCAGTATCAATCTGAAAAAGCTACCCAGAAGAACAGCAGTAAAATGTCACACAGTGCTTCTTCTGCCAGTGGAACTTTCCCCCCACCTTGTTGCAAAGCGCTGTATCCCAGTTACATAGTAATTTAAATGCTGCTTTAACCACTTGCGGAAGCAGGATTGCTGGAGGTGAGTTATGGTATGGGAAACCTGTTACCCGTTCTCTACTCTCAGTAACCAAGGGGCAATTTTTCTAACATTAAATATACAGCAAAAAAAACTTTAAATGGAGATGAGAATGGGTTATGTGTAAGGATTCCTGGAAGTCTGCAATTGGGTGTGTCATAAAGCTAAAATATTAATTATGGGAACCTAGAGGGGAGAATGTATTGATCTCCTACAGCCTGCTCCTCTGTAACTGGATCAAAATGTCACAGATATTTCAATCATATTCACTATTTCCATTATAACATTTTTAGCATCCATGCTATCTAGAAATGCTCCTTTCTTCATCTTATTGTGCTTATACCCTCTACACACCACTGTAAAGAAAATTCACCTAAAATATTGACCATTTAAAGTGGTTTATGGAATAACTAATTTATTCCACATATCTGCTTTATCCAGAAGGTGTAGTTCTATAAATTATTTAGTTATTACTTTCTCCCTCATATTGGCTTTTTATCCTACACTTAACATCTAAAAAAGACATGTTGGCAGCCACATTATCTCTTCCTCCCACAGTGTTAAACACTTGTATCATATTTCCACAACATTCTTGCCTTTTGTGCATGATGGTAACCATGGAGTGCAATTCAAGGCTAATAACAGGTTGTTAGAACCGGTGACCGCCCCGGCTGAGTTAAGTGCTGCTCTGTTTGTCTTTTCAGAAACAGTTTTCAAACAGGCGTCCTGATGCAGCTCACCGGATTGAAGCCTCAAGATCGGTCCAGAGCAGCCGCTAGGAAGCTAAATTGGGGGGGGGGAAGGTCGTGATTGTGGAGGATGGGGGTCCCGGGACAGCAGCAGCCCAGATTATTTTTGCATAATTTGAAATAATTCAACACTTAACTTTGGCATGTCTTCGGTTCCATCACCTGTGGAATTGATCAGAATGTGCACGGTGCTGGCTCAGACCTAAAATAGCAACTGAGGTCCTATTTACGTTATAGGACCACGATTTCCATATTAAAAGAGGGACTGAAACAGACAGGTGTTTGGACACCCGGTGGTCAGCCCCTTTCAAAATGGAGCCAGCCGTATCGCCAGTGTTAACTTGGCACTAAGTCACCAGACACCATTTTGAGGCTGTTACTGTCCTGTTAACACCTGGTAAAGATCTAATAAATTTTAATGGCGCATAATTTACTTGAGCTTAATATGCTATAATGATCATTATTACAGAAAATTGTTACTTTTCTTCATTATACTGTAATTAAGTGGATGGTTATCTAATACACGTTGCATCTTTCACTCAAATCTTATCTTAATTTCACTAGGATCTGTGATAGCATTCTGGATTTAAAAGGAAGCAAACTCACCTCAAAAGCAGCCTGGATGCTCTTCAAATGTTCCAAGGAGACTCGTTGTTCAATCTGTAATCAAAACAAACAGTTGTTATTTATGCGCAATAATTTCTGTTGTTAACTTACTAAATATTAAATAGCGGGGACGATTTGTGTGGATGTGGGGCAGGCGAAGCAATTACACCCCCGCCTGGTGTTCTTGGTGAGAGGCCGGAGCCATTTTGAGGGCCGGGCCTCATTTCTATTTGATTGGCGAGCTGCTAGCCTGAACCAGTGCTCCCAGACAGCTCGCCGATTGGGGTAGGTGGGAAATCCAGAGGCGCCACCACAGAACTGAGCCAGAAGTAATAGGTTAAGAAAAGGGAGGCAATTGCAGTGGGGAGGAAATGTGCCTGAAACGGGTGACAAAATTCAGTTTAAAAAAAAGTTATCAGCTTTTGGATCAGCCTGCAGCAGTCCCTTTAAGGACCACTGGCTCGGCTACTCTATGCCCAGCATCAAAGGGAGGAGTGTGCACTACACACACTCCACCCATTGCTACCCCAAAATTGCGTGAGGATCCTGTGTGCGTCATAGAATCCTGATTTGTATATTACTGTAGGCTCCCGCCTGAAACAGACAGGTACACATGTAAACGGCCCAATGAAAATGCCGGTGGACAGGACGGGAATGGGAACGGGACGGTAAGTTCAGCCCCGCGATTTTCGGAGAGCTACCGTCCCATTCCTGCCTGGCAAAAGCCATGAAAATCACCCCACTGTATCTACTTTGTCAGTGTTGAGATTATGTACTTCTGCAACATGAGCATACAAATAGGCCTTTCCACATTAGCAGAAATCTCACTCGACATCATGATGAATTTCTCCAAGAAACTGGTTCTATCAGCTACTCGTTTCTGTCTTGCAAGTATAAATGTTTCAGCATGTGATCTTACTTTGATCAAGGACTAAGAGGAGGCGTTCTCCTGTGAGGAATACAATGCCAACCCGATGGGATTTGGGCTCAAGAATAGAGAGCATGTCACAAGGATTCCTTTTGCATATTTTCAATTTAAAGTACATATTTTGGTTGGCTTCTAGAAATTACTTCTCTGACAGAAAAAGCAAAAAAATTGACAAGGAAGAAACAACTTATCAGGAACAAATGATAAAAGTCTCTAGGCCACAGTGTCTGCAGCAACAGCAGTAGTTAAAACAAAATCTCTGCACAAAACCGGTTTTCATCCACAGCTGTGACCTTTCCAAGTATTAAAAATTTGTAATTCTATCTTCTTTTTGATAATACTACAGAACCATAGAGCCATACAAGCTTTTAGCACAGAAGGAGCCCATTCGTCCAGTTGTGTCTGTGTTGACCTTATGCTAGAGCAATCCAGAATTAACCCACTGCAACCCACACATCATAGCACTGCATCTTCCTGTGCTTCAAATATTTATCCAGTTTTCCATTAAAAGATGCAATAGTCTCTGCCTCAACCACTCTCTGTGGCAAAGCATTCCTTATTCCAAAAACCCTTTGCATAAATAAATTTCTCCCAACTTCTCTGATCACTCTCTGGGATATTTTGACTTTTTCCGATAGGGTGATAGCGAATCAGCAGGCCATTTTACATCTCTCTCGATTTTTATTTCCATTGAAGAATAAAAATCAGGAAAGATGTAAAACAGGCTGCCGATTCGCTATCGTCCGTTTTATATTATTGCACAAAGTCAAAATCTACCCCTCTTAAGTGACAATTTTAAATTGATAACCTCTAGTTACTGACTCCCCAACCACTGGAAAAGGTCTTTCCCTAATAACCTCTAGTTACTGACTCCCCAACCACTGGAAAAGGTCTTTCCCTATTCACTATCAAAACTTGTCAAGCTTAAAATCCTCAATTAAATCTCCTCTTAGCCTTCTCTGCTCTAGTGGAAATAATCCTAGGCCCCGAAATTCCTGGAGCTGCAGAGGGTGGAAGCCTAATTCCTTCCTTGGGGGGGGGGGGGGGGGTGGCGGCGGAATGGATTCAGGATATCGCCCTGTTTAAACAGGCCCTTGGTATTCAGTAGGACTGGGAGGGCTGTGGGCAGATTTTCTATCTTCCCCCCATTCCGCCCATGATCTAATCAGAGTAGAATCCCAGCAGAACTAAGTTTGGCCCCATATATTAACAACACCCACCGCCCCGGGTAGAAATCGGACTTCCACCATCTTCAGCCCCAGGAATTTTAGGTGCGTAATTTCCCATCTCTGGCATCCTCCTGGTGAATCTACGCTGAACACACTCTATGGCTTTAATGCTCATTCTATAATGTGGAATCTCAAACTGCACACGCGTATCTAACTGATATTTTATACCAACTTATCTTTTTACCTTACTCCTGCACTCTATGCTACTACCAATAAAACCAGAATGTACATAACATTTGTTTCAGTTATTGTAAATATACCATTTCTCATGTTTTAGTTCAATTTGCTGCATTAGGTGAGTGCATTTTACAGGAAATTTTTGAAAATAGTAGGTAAATACATCGTATAGTGTGATGCCGAGCTAAACAGACCAGAAAGGTCCCAGTTTTAATCCTCGATCTTTGCTGAGTTAACTGATCTTTGCTCATGCAGCAGTGAGGACATCTATGTTTCCCAGTTTTTGGAGAGGGAAACAAATAAACCAACCAGAGTATACATTCCTGATTTCTATTTAGTGACCCAGATGGAAAGTGCATGTTTGCAGCTGTCAGGTGAGGACAGGTGCAGGCTCTGCTATGATGCCTTCAACAGGTAAATAGACTGCCAAGGTTCAATAGCTGGGCCTGACATGAAAAAATCACTTAGTTAAGGTACCAATGAAGCGGTAAGCCAGCTTCTAAAGAAATGAGGAAAAGTGGGGGTGGAATTGAGAGAAAAATAAAGATTATGCACAAAGTAACATGATTCACAACCCTCTTTCTGTTACAATAAAGCACAACAAAATACAGTCAATATGATTACAAAGTCTATCTATTCAGAATATGCTGTGATGGACTGACTTCTGAAATATTGGGTATTTATTGCACGCACAATGCCTGAATATTGTGCTCCGTATTTAGGTTGTGACACCAGTGTAGCACATTACATAGTTACATAGTATTTACAGCACAGAAACAGGCCATTCGGCCCATGTTTATGCTCCACCGACCCTCCTCCCACCCTTCTTCATCTAACCCCATCAACGTATCCTTTTAATGATTGGAGGTGTAAAGTGCTGACATAGAGTTGCATTGCCTAGAATTTCTGCAGGGATTCTCCCAATTGTCCACGATAAGATCAGAAGAACCCCCAGGAAACTCCAGGTGCACTTATTCATTTCTTTTAGGAAAATCACATTTTTACCAAAAAATAGTAGTACAATGAAAGTTCTGACATTTCACAACACTTACACTACACAAATGAGATACTGCACCAGTGGAGCCGGGGTGAGCACGGCTTCGACAGGAAAGATGTTGTCTTTGAAAATTTATTTTTTAACAACTTTCCTACAGTTGGGCTGAAAAATCCTGAGGGGGGCATGTCCCACTCATCGCTTAGCAATTTTCAAAAATTTAGGCCTAGGCTGCCTAAAAAATGAGCCCCACGAATTTAGCAATGGGGCCATTGCCTGTGCAACACACACCAATTTCTATCCCAGAGTATCCCTGATTTACACTCCACAAATCTAGTCTCAATGTAAAACCAAAATTGTTCTGCGCCAACACTATGCTTGTACTGTGAATGAAATACTAAATGAAATAAAAACAAAAGCTTCAGAGATGGTGAAGGGTTAAGGGGTATATCCAAAGAAGTGCGAGAACTATGAAGGGTGACACTTCAAACATGAAGCTCGCTTTCTCGTTTAGATGCTGACTGATCTGCTGAGCATTTCCACTATTTTCTATTTTTATTCCACATTTCCAGCATTCAGTTTTCTTTTCACCTCTTTAAAATGCTTGTGTCTTGCTCCCCCTCCTGGTCTAGTTACCGATAAATTACAAATTTTATGTTAGTTGTTGCTATGGATACTGGCAGAACATTTTAATGGTTTTTCACACTGGCATTTGTAGTGACAAAATATTAACTTTCTGGCATTGTGTCAGAAGCAGCAAGTTGTGCTTCAGGACAATCGATGAGCTGTTTTTGCACATAAAATGACAACACAGCCACTTTTAAAGAGAATGACGATGGTGTGTGAGTAATGAGAATGCTGGAAGCCAAGGCCAGGTGAAGACTTATCAAGGTCCATTTTTGTGCATCACGTAGATTGAGTGGGCAGCTGGGGTTGGGGGGGGGGGGGGGGCAATGCCATTTTCGTGGCTGGGCCTAATTGAAACGGCCACACTAATCACGCACCCTATAGGCAGCTTGCTGATTGGGAGGGTGGGAAATCTGGCAGGACGGCTGCTACTACAGAGGCAGCCTGCAGCCCCTTAAAGGGAAGGTGCACTTTTCAATGCTGGGTAATGGACAGTGATATTCTGCAACAGCAGGCAGTGTAACTTCAACCAGGGCTCCAGGTTCTCTGATTCAGAGGTAGAGGTGCTCATAGAGCAAGTCAGTAGCAGGAAGGAGGTTTTCTTCATCTCTGATGGGCAACAGGCCCAGCATCTGCTCTGCTGATCACCAACCAAGTTTGGCAAGGGGAATTAAAACAGGCGGTAGATGCCTCATTTATACACGTAAGGGGCCTAGTGCTCGTTTTCAGCAGCCGCCAGGATGCCTGCTTAGCTGCCTTTACCAACATGGCGGCACCCAGAAAACAGCCGCAACAAAGACCAATTTTTACCCAAATATGATTTGGAACTGACAAAAGAAAAGGCCAAAATGTATTTAGTAATGAGTAACAGACCAAAATTAGTTCACAATCTGATAGAAAGACTTGCATTTATATGGCGCCTTTCATGACCACCGGACATCTCAAAGCACTTTACAACCAATTAAGTACTTTTGGAGTGTAGTCGCTGTTGTAATGTGGGAAATGCGGCAGCCAATTTGCACACAGCAAGCTCCCACAAACAGCAATGTGATAATGACCAGATAATCTGTTTTAGAAATGAATTGACCGCAGTAAACTCGGCTGAACTGTTAGTGGGTAAACCTACAGACAAGCAGTGGGAAGTATTCAAAAAAGTATTTGGCATGATACAAAACTAGTACATACCCCTAAAAGGCAAAGGCTCCACTTGTGTAGTTAGGCAACCATGGTCAACAAATGAGATAAGAGACAGTACCAAGCTACAACAAAAGGCTTACACAGATGCAAGGAAAAGTGGAAATCCAGTGGACTGGGAGAGCTATAAAAAGCAACAAAGACAGTAATAAGAGGTGAGAAAAGGGAATATGGAAAAAACACCTAAGGGCTATCAAAGCTAATAGCATTTTTTTAAATAAATATATTGAGAGAAGAAGTGTTAAAGGGGAATGTGGGCCCATTAAAGACAAATGCAGGCAAGACTATAATGGATAATAAGGAAATGAGAACGTTGTATCCAGTTTTACAGTGGAGGAAGAGGTCAAAATACCAGTGGTACAAAGGAACCTAAAAATAAGTCAGGAGGAGGAATTTAATGGATTAAATGTAAGTTTAAAAAAAAGTCATGGGGAAAATAATGGGGCTTAAGATAAACAAATCTCCAGGGTATGATGGCTTCCCCATATGGTATTAAAATAAATAAGTGAGGAAATTGCAGATGCGGTGTCATACTTTTCTGAAGCTCTCTAGATTCAGGAATCATGGTTTTGGATTGGAAAATTGCAAATGTCACTCCTTTATTTAGGAATGGATAAACGGAGAAACCAGGAAACTGCAGACCTGTCCGTTTAACATCAATTGATGGCCAATAATCTGAAGGAGGTTGAATTAAAAAGTGAGGAAGTAATGAGTCAGTTGTACAGAGCCTTGTTCAGACCCCATTCATGGAGTACCTGTACTGCATTCAGTTTTGGGCACCAAACCCCATGAAAGAACTATGGGCCTTGGAGTGGGTACAATGCAGATTCGCCAGAATGATACCAGTGCTTAAAGGGTTAAATTATGACGACAGGTTGACTTGTATTCTGTTCAGTTTAGAAGGTTTAAGGGTGACTGAATCGAAGTGTTTAAAATGATAAAGGGATAAGATAGCTTAGATACGGTGTGGCGGGGATGGGGAGGGGTGGCCAAAGAGGTTAATTTTGACTTTGGGCGATACTGTGAAATGGATGATGCATTATCGTCCAAAATTAAAATTACCCCCAGTGAAACTATTTCGTCTGGTGGGGGAATCCAAAACAAAAGGACATCATTTTAAAATTTGAGCACAGCCATTTAGAAGTGAAATAAGGAAGCACTTTTTTCACATAAAGGATAGTGTAAATCTGGAACTCGCTCCCCAAAAAGTTATGAATGCTGTGTCAATAGAAATTTTCAAGAGTGAAATCTATAGATTTTTGTTCAGTAAGCGCATCAAGGAATATGGAGTGAAGGCGGGTAAATAGAGTTGAGGTTCAGATCAGTCATTTTCTAACTGAATGGTGGAACAGGCTCGAGGAGCTGAATGTACTCCTGTTCCTATTCCTGGTGCAGACCAAACTAGAATATAAAACCAGCCATGACAGAAACACAACAGCCAATATTTAAGTATTGTATCAACATGTAAAGAGTCAATTACTATAACACTTAAAGGAAAGCAAATTTATAGCACATATGGTAAAGATTTAAGCCCTGATTTTAACTCAAAACGTGAATCAGGCAGACGAGGGCTGAGGCAAACACCAAATCCCCAATCTCGCCAGCATGAGGCTCGAAGAGTTTAACTCCTGGGCCTCACCTGCATGCCGCAGGTCAGTTGCCTACCCAAAAATGGTGGGTAGCGGCAGCTGGCCGGTGGGCAGATGTCAGGCAGCAGGAGGCCACAAGCTGGGAGCAAAGAAACGGTTGCTGTCGCTCAGATAAGTTGCAGGGGGGGTGGTTTCCGGAGGGTCTCATGATTGGGAAGGTGGGGGTGCTGGGGAGTGAGGGGCAGGAAGGCCTAAACTTCCCTTGTGGGTCCAGTGCAGGACTCCTGCTCCACTGGGGCCTATAAGGAAAAAAATCCTAACTGTTTGGGCCTCGGCTTCTCTTCCCGCAGGCTTCACCTGGCGGGAAATCCACAGCGGCTTCCCTGCTCATTACACCAGTTAAAATAGCAGTTAGGGGCCCGATAACATCATCAAACCCTGATCTGCGTATTTCAAGTGGGCGTCCTTGCCATCTGCTCAGAAGCCTGTTTGCCAGGTCCTTTAAACACTGCCTTCACATTGATCCCAAAATTCCAGAGATAGTATAAATTCAGCAGAGCGGAACCCCATCCGCTTTAGCCCCAAGCCAAAGTCCCCATCCCAAATCCCGGGAACGGGGTCATTTGCATGGCCAGAGAGGTGTAGCATGTCTGTAAGGCTGCATCAGTGATCATCACCCCAAACCACCAGCAGAGTCTCAGAGTATCACCATGCCACTCTGACAGCAGCAAGGAGTCCCTGAGGGAAATTCCCTTCTGTTCTTCTACTCCCAATGCAGCAAACAGACCTCGTTGATCAGGTAATCCATTTCCTCCTGGATCAATTATCTTTCCCTAGTAAAGGTTCGAGTCCCTTTTGCAGGTTGAGTTTTGCAAGCGCTCCACTGAGGCCGAAGGTGGGGGTAAAGGACTGAATTCCCAGGGTAGCCTGGGAACTTCCCCTGCCATAGGGGCATGAGTGGAAGATCCGGCTATGCTTTCCCCATGAAATATCTTGCAGAATCTTGGCAGCACTGTGTTACACCCTATTTTCTGGCGCTTGATTCGGGAATCTATTGCGATTCGGCCTTGGTCCCCATTGGCATTTCATGGCCATTGTGTTTTAATCGGAGGATTAAAAAAAAAGTTGGCTGTAGTTTTCCATTTAGCAACTTTCAGTGAGAGCAAAACAAACAAGTAAAGGTGCCCTAGCAACTAGATTAATAAGGTGTCACTTCACTAGTTAAGCAAAGAAAATGTCAACAGGAAATCTCTACTCCCTTGTAGTGAGTCAGCCCACACTGTGGTGTATGAAACACTGCAAAAAGAGATTGGTAACTCATATGCATGTATACAGACGGAGAAGAATGAAGAGAATAGAATGTTATCTACTATATAATGTGCTGTGTGTGAGTGAGAGAGCTAGAATGAATGAGAATTGAAGCAGCACTGTCTTGCCTGGCAACCCAGCCGATTCCCCTGCCTTCTGCTGCCTATGCCAGGGACCACCAGGAGATGGATGGCGGCAGTCCCTGGTACAACAGCAGAAGGCTTGATGGTGACACTTTTGGTGGGAGAGATCCTAGTAATGGTCACCACTCCCTCTTCTCGGGCTCCCTAAACACCTTTTTTTAAGTTTGCCTCAGTCCAAAGTCTAAACCAGACAATGTGTCAGTCTTGGGGCTCTTCTGCCCTCTTTAAGTAGCCTCCTCTCTCCTGATGCTGCAGGGACTGTCCTGCCCATGCCCTCCGATCGGTGGGTGCACAGACCCATTGGCTTTAATAACATAATTGAATTATGGCATTTCCCTCTTTGGTAGTGATGGGCTGTAAAGTTAATGGCCCAGAAATTCGGGTCGGGGGCTTCCCGCGGGTGTAAGCCCCCGACCTGCACTTACCTTGCGCGCCGGCCGTTGTGCTGTGGGCCCCCGTGGAATTCCGATCCTGGGCCTGCTCCAGCTGCCGGCGCGCAGTGCTTGCGTATCCCAGGGGCGCAGTTAGTTCAATGTGTCCCCTGGGATCCCGTGGGCCATGGGGAGCCAATCGGAGCAGGGAAATGCCCATTCATAAGTTTAACAGGAAGAGCTGTCAAAACTTAGAAATACTAAGGGCCCCAAAACAATACTAAATCTTCAAATAAATTTTTAAAAAACATCACATTTTTTAAATAAACTATAAATTACATGAAATAACTATTTTAAACAATAATTTAAATTTTTGAAAAAAATAATTTTATTTTCTAACGGAGCTAAAAATAAACTTACCTTGCTTTAAAGTATTTAAAAATAATAAACCTGTGGAAAAAATGTTTTAATTTTAATTAATTCACCACTTACCTTGTAAAAAGCAAGCCTTGCGACTGCTTTTTATATGTGTAACTTCTGGAGACTTACCCTCCCGGGAAAACCTGTAAAAAAAAAACTAAGTTCGATGCGCACGCGCAGCCTCTCCCGCACACACGTTCGACCTCTGAACCCCTTCTTTCAGGGGAACGGACGTGCCAGTTTCCCACGCATGCGCAGTGCATGCAGGAAACCGGCACTTCCATTGGGCCTACGGGTGAGTACCCCGTGCGTACTCACCCGTGGAGACCCGAATTTCTGGGCCATTAATGCGCAACCCAGTCAAGATCAATGGAGGGATTGGGGTGGCAGGAGGAGGGAAATCCAGCCCCATGTTACAGTTTATTTTTACTGCTCTAGTATATATTTGTTAAGCTAACTGGGCATTTGCCAACAAGCGAGAGTTGCCAACACGCGTAAAATGCGAGAAGAGTGGCTGAAGGGACACATCTTTGTGACGTAGGGAAGAATCTGAAAAAAAATTGGAATTTGAAAAATTGACGTCAGGGAAGCGGTGGAGCCTGAGGAATTGTAGCTAAGTGTATAAGTTATTACATAATTAAGTTCAGTGTTTAATTAATTATTCAGAGCTGGGGGATAAAATTAAAATTAACTAAATAGAGGATACTAACTTTGAAGGGTTCGGAATATTCATTCATTAAAAATGTGAGATATATATATCTTCAAAAGAGCCGGCACAAACTCGATGGGCCAATGGCCTCCTTCTGTGCTGTATTAGTCTATTCTATAAATAATAATTAAGAGTTAAGGAAATAAACAAATGACATAGCTAATCAGCTACAAGTTAATCTGAAATCAAGCTAAATCCAAATATCTAAATATAATCTAGATCTCATGTAATTTTATTATATCTAGAACTAAAATACTAATAAATAAATAAATGAAAACTAGAAATGGCAGTGCAGGTTGTTTGTCGGGACTGTAATATGTGGGAGTTTGTGGACAGCGAGACTGTCCTGGATTACTCAGATTGGTAAATGGTGGGAAGTGGTGTTCCACAAGGATCGATGCTGGGGCCACTGCTGATCACCATTTACATTAACGATTTGAACTCGGCAATTGGAAGTACAATTTCAAAATTTGCGGATGACACCAAATTGGGGGTATAGTTAATATAGAAGTGGACTGCGACAAAATACAGGAAGACTTTTTTTATTCATTCATGGGATGTGGACATCGCTGGCAAGGCCAGCATTTATTGCTCATTTCTAATTGCCCTTGAGAAGGTGGTGGTGAGCACCTTCTTGAACCGCTGCAGTCCGTGTGGTGAAGGTACTCCCACAGTGCTGTTAGGGAGGATGTTCCAGGATTTTGACCCAGCGACGATGAAGAAACGGCGATATATTACCAAGTCAGGATGGTGTGTGACTTGGAGGAGAACTTGCAGGTGGTGCTGTTCGCATGTGCCTGCTGCCCTTGTCCTTCTGGGTGGTAGAGGTCATGGGTTTGGGAGGTACTGTTGAAGAAGCCTTGGCGAGTTGCTGCAGTGCATCTTGTAGATGGTACACACTGCAGACAGTGCGCCAGTGGTGGAGGGAGTGAATGTTTAAGGTGGTGGATGGGGTGCCAATCAAGCTTTGTCCTGGATAGTGTTGAACTTCTTGAGTGTTGCTGGAGCTGCACGCATCCAGGCAAGTGGAGAGTATTCCATCACACTCCTGACTTGTGCCTTGTAGATGGTGGAAAGGCTTTGGGGAGTCAGGAGCAACGTTCCCTATAAGCTGCTTGGCCGCATAGTTCTCTACCAGTCCCGTGCAGCCCTTTAAAGAGGCCATGCACCCAAAAACAACTATGAGAACATTGGTCAGGAGTCATTTCACAGAAATCACAGAATCACAGAAACCCCACAGTGCAGATAGAGGCCATTTCGGCCCATCGAGCCTGCACCGACACATATCCCACCCGATCCCCGTAACCCCTACACCAACACATATCCCACCCTATCCCCGTAACCCCACGTATGTAATCCCCCTAACACTAAGGGTCAATTTATCATAGCCAATCAACCTAACCCGCACATCTTTGGACTGTGGGAGGAAACCGGAGCACCCGGAGAAAACCCACGCAAACACGGGGAGAATGTGCAAACTCCACACAGACAGTCACCCGAGGCCGGATTCGAACCCGGGTCCCTGGCGCTGCAGACTACCCAGCCTCTGACCTGCTCTTGTAGCCACAGTACTTATGTGGTTGGTCCAGTTAAGTTTCTGGTCAATGGTGACCCCCCAGGATGTTGATGGTGGGAGAGGTGGTTAGACTCTCTTTTGTTGGATATGGTCATTGCCAGGCACTTGTGTGGCGCGAATGTTACTTGCCACTTATCAGCCCAAGCCTGAATGTTACCCAGGTCTTGCTGCATGCGAGCATAGACTGCTTCATTATCTGAGGAGTTGCAAATGGAACTGAACACTGTGCAATCATCAGCGAACATCCCCACTTCTGATCTTATGATGGAGGAAGGGTCATTGATGAAGTAGCTGAAGATGGTTGGGCCTAGGGCACTGCCCTGAGGAACTCCTGCAGCAATGTCCTGGGTCTGAGATGATTGGCTTCCAACAACCACCTTCCTTTGTGCTAGATATGACTCCAGCCAGTGGAGAGTTTTCTCCGATTCCCATTGACTTCAATTTTACTGGGCTCCTTGATGTCACACTCGATCAAATGCTGCCTTGATGTCAAGGGCAGTCACTTGCACCTCACCTCTGGAATTCAGCTCTTTTGTCCATGTTTGGACCAAGGCTGTAATGAGGTCTGGAGCCGAGTGATCCTGGCGAAACTCAAACTGAACATCGGTGAGCAGGTTATTGGTGAGTAAGTGCCATTTAATATCACTGTTGATGACACCTTCCATTACTTTGCTGATAATTGAGAGTAGACTGATGGGGTTGGCCAGATTGGATTTGTCCTGCTTTTTGTGGACAGGACATACCTGGTCAATTTTCCACTTTGTCGGGTTGATGCCAATAATAAACTTGCAGAATGGGTGCGTAATTGGCAAATGAACTTCAATATAGATAAGTATGCGGTAGTGTTGTATCCGTGTGTTAATGGAGACACGGAATGCAGGAGTTGGTTTCACAGGTGTTTACTGAACAAAGTCTGGAGGTGAACTAACAGATACAAGACACTATACAGGCTTATATAGCCCGAGTGGCCATTACCGGCATTACTGGGGGGCTCTTAAAGGCACATACACCACAATTCCTCCCCTTTTAGACAACCAGTACATAACATTTTAAGTAACCATTAATTAACATGTTACAAGAACAATAATCTACACATTTGCTGCAGTTAATCAATTATAAGTCAGTCTCTCTGGAGGCTTCCTGACTCAGTCCGGATAGCGCCTCAGTGGTGTAGTAGTTTTTGGTGGTGTAGTAGGTTCTTTTGGCAAGGTCGATTCGGCTTGAATGCCAGTGTCGGGTTCATCTGGTTCCAGTATCACCGGATCGGAGGTAGATACTATGGGTATCTCTGCTTCATCATTAGGCGTATAGAGTTGTGGTGTAGGTTGTCCCTTTTCGGATGACTCTATGATCTGGTCAGCATGGCGCCTTATTATGCTTTCTCCAATGTCCACGGTATACATCAGCGGTCTTAGTCGTGTGCAAATAGTTCCAGGCTGCCATTTCTTGGTACGGTAGTCCCGGGCCAAAACTTGTTGACCTATCTGGAAGGTTCTAGTTGGCCTTTCATTCATGCCTTGAAATTGTCGGTTCTCCACGTCCCTTCTGATGTTTGGCTTGATCAAATCCAGCCGGCATCTTAGGCTTCTATTGAAGAACATCATGGCGGGAGTTTGGTTTGTAACCACATGTGTTGCATTCCTGTATGCAAACAAGAAGTTATCTACCTTATGCTGTAGATTTATGTCTTCATTACCCATGGCCTTTATGGCCTTCTTGAAGGTCTGGACAAACCTTTCAGCCAATCCATTGGTGGCGGGATGGTATGGGGCGGACGTGTAGTGCTTAACTCCATTGTTTTTTAAGAACTTCCTGAATTCTTCGGACACAAATTGCGGTCCATTATCAGAACAGATCTATTCAGGCAGCCCATTCCTGGCAAATATGGTCCTTAATACTGTGATGGTTTTTTCCGTGGTGGTGGAGGACATCTTTATTACCTCCGGCCACTTGGAGTGTGCATCAACCGCGATTAAGAACATTGAGTCCATAAATGGACCAGCAAAGTCGATGTGTACCCTTTGCCATGGAGATGAGGGCCACTCCCATGGATGTAGAGGGGCTTGTGGTGGGGCGTTTTGGACCTTCTGGCATCCTAGGCAGCTCTTGGTCATTTCTTCGATGTCTCCATCGATACCTGGCCACCACACAAACGCTCTGGCTAGGTTCTTCATTTTCACTCCACCCAGATGCCCCTCGTGAAGCTCCTTTAGCACTTTATCCTGGAGTTTGGGTGGAATCACCACTCTGGATCCACACATCAAGGTTCCTCGGCACACTGACAGCTGTTCTCTTCTTTGCGAGAATGCTGGCAACAGTGGTTCGCCATGTGCTGGCCATCCCTTCACCGTTAAATCGTAGACTCGTGAGAGAGTCGGGTCATTTCTCGTTTGCCTTTCAATGGCAGAATTTGTTACTGGTAGACATTCCACTATGGTTGAGTGGAACATCTCCACTGGGTCCACTGTAGGTGCCTCTTCTACCGTTGGCAACGGTAGGCGCGATAAACCATCAGCATTCCCATGCTGTTTTGATCCTTTGTATTCTATGTTATATTGGTGTGCCCCTAGGAAAAGGGACCACCTCTGTAGCGTTTGCGCTGTCATAATGAGAACACCCTTTTTAGGGTTGAATATGGAGACAAGGGGTTGATGGTCAGTCAACAAGGTAAATTTTTGTCCGTGTAGGTAATGGTTGAATTTCTTCACTCCCCATACCAGGCTGTGTGCTTCCCTGTCGATCTGGGCATAGTTACGCTCAGCTGAGTTCAATGAGCGTGACGCAAAAGCTATCGGCTGCTCCGAGCCATCAGGGAATCTATGCGATAATACCGCTCCTACGCCGTAAGGGGATGCATCGCACGCCAGTCTGGTTGGCAGTGATGGGTTGTAATGAGCCAAAACTTCCTTGGACGTGATCAAGCCTTTGCGTTTATGGAAGGCACATTTACAGTCTTCGCTCCATTTCCAAATTATTCCCGTTTGTAGCAGTTCGTTAAGAGGGTGCAGAAGAGTTGACAAGTTCGGTAAAAATTTATAATAGTAATTTATCAATCCCAGGAATGACCTTAATTGTGATACATTTTCAGGTGCTGGGGCTTTTATGACCGCTTCAATTTTTTCAGGTGACTTATGCAACCCTTCCTCGTTAATTATGTGGCCACAATATGATATTTGTTTCTGGAAAAATTCGCACTTGGGGCGATTTGCTCGTAGGCCCCGTTCTCTCAGCCTAGTGAGCACCTGCTCCAAATTGGCAAGGTGCTCGTTGTCGTTTTCTCCTGTTGCAAGGATGTCATCTAGGTAGCATTGAGTCCCCAGAATCCCTTGGAGGACTTGCTCCATAGCTCTTTGCCAGATAGCTGGAGCTGATGCTACTCCGAAAACCAGTCGATTGTACTGGCACAGGCCTTTGTGTGTATTTATCGTGAGATACTTTTTAGAGGCCTCTTCAACCTCCATCTGTAGATATGCCTGTGCCAAGTCAATTTTGGTGAAACGTTTCCCTCCGGATAGTGAGGCGAAAATATCTTCTATCCTCGGAAGAGGATACTGTACCGTGTGAAGGACCGGGTTTACAGTCACCTTGAAGTCGCCACAGATGCGAATTTTTCTCTGTTCTTCAGATTTATCATTATTCAACGTTTTCTTCATGACCGGGACGATGGGTGTTGCCCACTCGCTCCAATCTATCTTGGATAATACGCCTGCCTTTTCCAAATTCTCCAGCTCTGCCTCAACTGCTGGACGAATTGCGTATGGCACCGGCCTTGCCTTAAAAAACTTGGGAATTGCCGCATCTTCCACTTTTATTGAGGCGGTGACGCCTTTCAAGGTTCCTAGTTCCTGTTGAAACACTTCCTTGGCGTTGGCCAAGATGCCTTTTAATCGTTCAGGTATGACGTCATCATCATTTTTGTTCTTACTGGTCACCGTCAGTGTCTGAATGGAGTGCCAGTCTAAACGTATCTTCCTGATCCATTCACGTCCCAACAGCGGTGGACCACCATCTTGCAGAACGTATAAATACAACTTCTGTATTTCCTTGCCGTTGTACACAACAGGCACCCTTATTTTCCCTTTGGGGTATACTTTCTGCCCCGTATATGTTTTCAAGATAATGGATGTGTCTTTCAAAGGTATATGCGGAAATAGCCGCTCGTAATCCCGTCGACTTATGACGGTCAGAGCTGATCCTGTATCTAGCTCCATTTTAACTGGGGACCCCGCTATCGTGAGGATAACCCAAATGGTCTGGTAATCTTCTTTGGCAATTACATTATGTAATTTGAGACAGCTTAGTCTCTTGTTTCCGGAGTCGCTATCGCCCTTCTGGTCTTCGGAGCTACTGTCCGTCATCATTTGTACCTTTCTGTACTTTTCCTTATTGATTTTTTTCCTGTCCGTGGATTTTTGTGTTTCCAGATCGGCATACACATGCAATGTGTCCAATCTTTCCGCATTGCCTGCATGCTTTGTCCTTGAACCAGCAGTCCCTCTGGTCATGGGTGGATCTGCCGCAGCGATATCTCTTGAAACCCTGTGTCATTTCATGGGTGCCGCAGTCCTGTGGCTTTTGCTGTATCTCTGCAGCTCCTCTTGCGGCTGCTTCGTATGATACAGCCACACTGAAAGCCTTGTCCAGTGTCAAATCTTTCTCAGAAAGTAGCTTTTTCTGTGTTCCTTCACTTAGGAGACTGTAGACAAATTTGTCTCGAAGAGAATCTGCCAGTCCTGCCCTGAATTGGCAGTGCTTTGACAGCTTCCTTAATTCGGTGAAGTAATCAGCATTACTTTCATTCTTGTGCTGATTCCTCTTGAAGAATTTGAATCATTCCGCTATCAGCAGCGGTGTTGGGTTTAAGTGCTCCTGTAGGGTATCAACAATCTCCTTAAAATTCTTGTCCTTCGGTTTGGCTGGAGTGATTAAGTTTCGTAACAGCCCGTATGTCCTTGCGCCCATTAGATTTAGAAGTACTGATGCCTTTTTGTCATCCTCTATTTCATTTGCTGTGCAATATACCTCCACTCTTTCCACATATGTGGTCCAATCCTCTATATCGCTATCGAAAGCATTAATATTGCCAGCCTTAGGCATCCTGAAAAAAGAATGGCGCCTCCCGCGCTTTCCTTTCTTCCCCGCAAAAAAAATGGCGCTTCCCGCGCTTTCCCGCCACTGCCGCTGCTGACAACGCTGTTCTCCACGGTTTTTATTTACATAGGTATTTTCAATAGGTGGAGACTCGTTCCCGCCGGACTCTCTGGGACTTTTCCCTCCCTCTGCTTGGTCCGAACGCCGACCTGCTTGCAGCGCTGGCCGTCTCCCGAGTGCTCCACCCTCCGTCTCTGTTTGCCTCCGCCTTCGCTGCTCGGCCCCGCTGCAGAGCCAGCCGATGGAGCCCCAGCCCGCCGCCCAGGAAGGATTATTGCAGTACCTGCCACCAGCTCGGCTAGCTGGTGAAACCACGTTTTTTTTTTTTTTTCTTTCTTGTTTTTCTTCGACTTTCGTCTGAGGAATCGATCTCCTTGAGGTGCTGCCGAATTGCAGGTAAGTCCATTTCCAATTCGTCACCACTGTTGTATCCGTGTGTTAATGGAGACACGGAATGCAGGAGTTGGTTTCACAGGTGTTTACTGAACAAAGTCTGGAGGTGAACTAACAGATACAAGACACTATACAGGCTTATTTATATAGCCCGAGTGGCCATTACCGGCATTACAGTACACAGGGGGCTCTTAAAGGCACATACACCACAGGTAGTACATTTTGGTAGGAAGAATAAGGAGGCAGCATTATCCTTGGAAAATAAGTGTCTAAATGAGGTAGATGAACTAAGGGGCCTAGGGGTACAGATACACAAATCACTAAAAAGTAGCGATAGAGGTTAATAAGGCCATAAACAAGCAAACAAAGCAGTGGGGTTCATTTCTAGAGCGATAGAATTGAAAAGCAGCAAATTTATGTTAAACTTGTATAGAACCTTGGTTAGACCACACTTGTAGTACTGTGAACAGTTCTGGTCTCCATATTATAAAAAGGATACAGAGGCTCTAGAGAAGGTGCAAAAAGGATTTACCAGAATGATACCAGAACTGAAAGGTTATACCTATCAGGAAAGATTGAACAGGCTGGGGCTCTTTTCTCTAGAAAAAAGACTGAAGGGTGACCTGATAGAGGTCTTTAAGATCATGAAACGGTTTGATAGAGTAGACGTAGGGAAGATGCTTCCACTTGTGGGTGAGACCAGAACTAGGGGTCATAAATGTAAGTTAGGCACTAATAAATCCAATAGGGAATTCGGGAGAGACTTCTTTACCCAGAGAGTGGTGAGAATGTGGAACTCGCTACCACAGGGAGTAGTTGAAGCAAATAGCATAGATGCATTTAAGAAAAAGCTAGATAAGCACAGGAGGGAGAAAGGAATAGAAGGATATGTTGATGGGGTTAGATGAAGAAGGGTTGGAGGAGGCTTGTGAGGAGCATAAACACCAGCATGGACCAGTTGGGCCTGTTTCTGTGCTTTTTTTTTTTTGTTCGCTTATGGAATGTGGGCATCGCTGGCAAGGCCAGCATTTATTGCCCATCTCTAAATGCCCTTGAGAAGGTGATGGTGAGCCACCTTCTTGAACCACTGCAGTCCGTGTGGTGAAGGTACTCCCACAGTGCGGTTAGGTAGGGAGTTCCAGGATTTTGACCCAGCGACGATGAAAGATCGGCGACATACTTCTAAGTCAGGATGGTGTGTGACTTGGAGGGGAACTTGGAGGTGGTGGTGTTCCCATGAGCCTGCTGCCCTTGTCCTTCTAGGTGGAAGAGGTCGCGGGTTTGGGAGGTGCTGCCGAAGAAGCCTTGGCGAGTTGCTGCCGTGCATCTTGTCGATGGTACACACTGCAGTCACAGTACACCGGTGGTGGAGGGAGTGAATGCTTAAGGTGGTGGATGGGGTGCCGATCAAACGGGCTGCTGTAAATACTTTGTAACACAATAGAGAACTATAGTAGCTATGGTAAAACAGAATTGAATAGCTTTATTTTTAAACATTTAGTAAACAGGCAGATAGCCCATGACCAGTTTTGGAGCACTTCCATTTTTTGTGAGGTTTGAGTGAGCAGAGTTGATGTAGTTTGCGTATTTTTAAAGATTTTTGCTGCTGCTAGTTCATTGGCCGAGAAATTAATCTGCGCAGTGCCCGTTTTTCGGTCTACTAAGGCCGCAATATAGCGAGGAGGAAGCATGCACACATATCCGGCTGGAAGGGCGCCATCCACCATATTAGGTAAGGACAAACAAGAGGCAACCTCTACCCATTCTAATCCCTGACCCAGGCCCCGATAACATTTACCTGAGAGCCACTGCAATGCTATCAACTGCCAAACATGGACTCCTCCTCACCGACGGGCTCTAAACGCTTCACCGGTAACTAGGGCAGCCAACCCTCCAAGATTGTCCTAGAGTGTCCAGGAATTAAGGACTAATCTCCAGAAAACTGCTGCAAGCAACCCAGGAGAAAAATCATAGGAGCAACAAAATACATATTTTTGTGTTTACTAGTTATAAAAATATTGGACATGGGGAAAAAAGGCTGTTTGACTGCCAGTCAAGAATCATCCAATCGGGTAATGAAGGCGTTGCATCGTGAGTGCGAACCTGTTGGGCGACCAACGGCAGGAGTGTGCGGGTGGGGCAGTTGGAGGCAGGAATATGTCCAACCAGAGTTGGCAACCCTACCGGCAACACTGAAATGCGGCCTGAGGCCCAATATCTGGAGAGCCCCGGGCCTCATCAATCAGGCACGGCGGAGGGGAGGGTGCAAACTACCCCTCCCCACCTCCCCCCCCCCCCAAAAAAATGGTTGTGGCCCAATTTCTAGGCCACTGTGCAGAAACCAATGTTGCAGAGATTGGAGAGGAAATACAACTACTGCTCATGGAAATGTTGATTATGGAACTTCAGTTCAGGAAGCCGGATAATCATTTTTGCTTATTCTGAGGAAAGAATTTCAGAAACTTTTTGCTTTGTTCCTGGAGTGCACCAAGGGAATGGATGACTGCGGTACTGACACCGTGGATAGTTCTTTTCAAACTTTTCCACGTGGGGGAACGCCCTGCAACTATTGACATACTCACGGGGACCCTCAGTCTTAACTTCCAAAAGACCGTGTTAGCAGGAAAAACAGTGCAATTGGACAGTAATCCACATGCAAACAGCCTTTCTTTTTTAAAACGAAAATAAAACTCCAGCATTGTAAAACAAACTTTTTCTTTTTTTGATTTTCAGTGACTAGGTAGTCACCTCCAAGGCCAGACTGTCAGATCCAAGAGCAGAGATTACATTCACTGTAATCACTTCTATTTTTGAATTTTTGTATTTTCATAAAATCATAGCACAGAAGGAGGCCATTCGGCCCATCGAGTCTGCGCCGGCTCTTTCGAAGCGCAATCCAGTTAGTCCCACTCCCCTGCTCTTTCCCCATATCCCTGAAATTTTTTCTCCTTCAAGTATAGTAGAGAGAAAGGATCTTAGCTTCGAAAATCAAGTGTAGAATCAGTTTGGGTGGAGCTAATAAACAGCAAGGGGCAGAAAACATTGGTGGGAGTTGTTTATATGCCCCCAAACAGTAGTTGTAATGTAGAGCAGAGTATTAATCAGGAAATTAGAGGCTCATGTAATACAGTAATCATGGGGGACTTTAATCTACATATAGACTGGGCAAACCAAATTTGCAGTAATAGTGTGGAGGATGAATTCATAGAATGTATGCAAGATAGTTTTCCAGATCAGTATGTTGAGGAACCAACTAGGGAGCAGGCTATTTTAGATCTAGTATTGTGCAACGAGAAAGGGTTAATTAATAACCTTGTAGTAAAGGGGCCTTCAGGGAAGAGTGACCATAATATGATAGAATTTTATATTGAGTTTGAAAGTTACTTAGTTAAATCCAAAACTAGGGTCTTAAATCTAAACAAAGCAAACCACTTAGGTATGAGGGGCGAGTTGGCTGAGGTAGATTGGGAAACTACATTAAAAGATATGACAGTGGATGAGCAATGGTTAGAATTTAAAGAATTAATACATAATTTACAACAAATATACATTCCTTTAAGGCACAAAAACCTCACAGGAAAAGTGGTCCAACCGTGGCTAACAAGGGAAGTTAAAGATAGTATTAGATCAAAGGAAAAGGCTTATATAATGCTGCCAAAAAGAGTAGTAAGCCTGAGGATTGGGTGGGTTTTAGAATGCAGCAAAGGAGGACCAAGAAATTGATAAAGAAAGGGAAAATAGAATGAGAGTAAACTAGCGAGAGACATAAAAACAGACGTAAAAGCTTCTATAGGTATGTAAAAAGGAAAAGACTAGCAAAAGTAAATGTGGGTCCCTTACAGGCTGAGACAGGAGAAATTATAAGGGGGAATAAGGAAATGGCAGAGAAATTAAACAAATATTTTCTGTCTGTCTTCACGGAAGAAGACGCAAAAAACTTCCCGGAAATAGTGGACAACCAAGGATCTAGCGAGAATGAGGAACTGAAGGATATTAGTATTGGTAAAAAAGTAGCACTGGAGAAATTAATGGGACTGAAAGCCAATAAATCCCCTGGACCTGATGGCCTACATCCTAGGGTTTTGAAAGAGTTGGCTACAGAGATAGTGGATGCATTGGTTGTCATTTTCCAAAATTCCATAGATTCTAGAACAGTTCCTGCGGATTGGAAGGTAGCAAATGTAACCTCACTATTTAAGAAAGGAGGGAGAGAGAAAACGGGGAACTACAGACCAGTTAGCCTGACATCAGTAGTAGGGAAAATGCTAGAATCTATTATTAAGGATGCGGTAACAGGGCACTTAGAAAATAATAATAGGATTGGGCAGAGTCACAAATTTATGAAAGGTAAATTGAGTTTGACAAATTGATAAGGTGCCACACAAGAGGTTATTAAACAAAATTAGGGCTCATGGGATTGGGGGTAATATACTAGCATGGATTGAGGATTGGTTAATGGACAGAAAACAGAGTAGGAATAAACGGGTCATTTTCGGGTTGGCAGGCTGTAACTAGTGGGGTACCGCAAGGATCAGTGCTTAGGCCTCAGCTATTCACAATCTACATCAATGATTTGGATGAGGGGACCAAATGTAATATATCCAAGTTTGCTGATGATACAAAGCTAGGTGAGAATGTAAGTTGTGAGGAGGATGCAAGGAGGCTTCAAGGGAATATAGGCAGGCTAAGTGCAAGAACATGGCAAATTGAATATAATGTGGAGAAATGTGAAGTTATCCACTTTGCTAGGAAAAATAAAAAAGCAGAGTATTTTTTAAATGGTGAGAGTGGGAAATGTTGTTGTTCAGAGGGATTTGGGTGTCCTTGTACAAGAATCACTGAAAGTTAACATGCAGGTACAGCAAGCAATTAGGAAAGCAAATGGTATGTTGGCCTTGATTACAAGAGGATTTGAGTATTAAAGACATCTTACTGCAATTATATAAGGCCCTGGTGAGACCACACCTGGAGTATTGTGTACAGTTTTGGTCTCCTTACCTAAGGAAGGATATACTTGCCATAGAGGGAGTTCACCAGACTGGTTCCTGGGATGGGGGAATTGTCCTATGAGGAGAGATTGAGTAGACTAGGCCTATATTCTCCAGAGTTTAGAAGAATGAGAGGTGATCTCATTGAAACATACAAAATTCTTACAGGACTCGACAGGGTAGATGCTGGGAGGATGTTTCCCCTGGCTGGGGAGTCTAGAACCAGAGGCTACAGTCTCAGAATAAGGGGTTGGCCATTTAGGACTGAGATGAAGAGAAATTTCTTCACTCAGAGGGTGGTGAATCATTGGAATTCTCTACCCCAGAGGGCTGTGGAGGCTCAGTCATTGACAGAGATCAATAGATTTTTGGATATTAAGGGAATCAAGGGATATGGGGATAGTGCAGGAAAGTGGAGATGAGGTAGAAGATCAACCATGATCTTATTGAATGGTGGAGCAGGCTTGAGGGGCCAAATGGCTCCTATTTCTTATTTATCCAATTCCCTTTTGAAGGCTACTATTGAATCTGAATCCACCACCAGATCAGGTAGTGCATAAGCATAAAAATTACATCTGACCTGCTGCTGCTATGTAGAAGGTGTTTTTTGTAGGTACCGATTGCTGTGGCTGACATCAAAGGTCAGGATTCTCTGTTTGGGTGATGCACAATGGTGTCTTTGCTGAGAAATTAAATTTGTGATGAAAACACTGCAAGATCACAGAAATTTAATCTATGGTGGATTCTCTTCTAATGACAAATGCTGTAGCAACCCTCCAATACATTTCTCAAAAGGACGTTTGTCATATGTGCCGTGTGGTTTCAGCAGGCTATTCAGTCAAAGGGGCATTGCAGCCAAGCCTATTGATGTGTTACTCTGATGTCCACACACTACTTCACAGCAAAGGTCACTGCACAACAACTAGAAGCAAGAATCCTGGTTGATTTGCTCCTTTTCCTAACTGGAGATGCAGAAGCCAACTGACTTGCTGCCATTATCACCCCGGCTCAAATCAGCTATCAGCTTCAATCAAGAACCAAACTTGAAACTAACCTCGTTTGAACAACAGTGTCAAAAACGTATCCATCCAATTGGTCAGATCATTTAGATTTCAATAGCCAATTGACTAATAAGTCAATAGGATTCAGCTGTCTGAACATATGAAATCTAAAGAAGAGATTCTCCACAATTATATTGTTGCATATTCACAAATATTTGCTGATCAGCTAAATATATTTGTGTGTGTGTGTGTAAGTGGAAAAATGCACTTTAGCAGTTAAGAAGATCTTTGTGACAAGGGGTCCGGTGTCAATTTACTGCCAGCATACAATAGGTTGATGGAGTTCTTGTATCTATTACAGCTCAATGAGGTCTAACATCCACACTGTACCTCTCACTACAGAAACCTGTAATTTTATCAGCCACAGCATGAGGGGATGAATGAGTTCACTTTACTGTGGGTCTGTGACATACTCTCAATTCGAGAAGTCTTTGTCACTATCTATTTCCATTGTCAGTAAATAAAAAGTACAAGGAGTGCTTTCTGATTGGAACTCAGCTCTCTGCAGTATTAGTAGGTTATACAGCTCGGCAAGATCTGCTTTGTCTTGAAAAATACAGACACACCCAGTGTACTCTTTTTGTTGGGTACTTAAACAAATTTGACTGTAAATTAAACAAACTTCAAATGAAACTTAAACAAATTAAATTAAAATTTGATTGTCCGGGTTGATGATGCACTCCAGTCCCCGCGACGCCCACCGGTCGCGGAAATACTCAAGCGTGCCGGCACATTATGTGGTAAAGTTGGAGAAACACGATTTGGAAGATGGACAGAAGTTTATTAAGCACTGTGTGTTCACGGGGGGAATATTTTCAGTGAATCACTACAGATTCATTGATGCAAGAACAGCTAATTATTAATGGGCGCTGGCAGTTACACTTGCTGCGGTTTAAGTGTTGATAATTGACTAATCATTCAACCATGTAAAATTCAAGTTAAATAAAACTGTGGGGCACTGATACAGTGAATAAATAATGACAAAAGAAGATCCACATTCTATAATTGGTACTGATTGAAGATACACCCTACTACTCTATCAAAAAATCATAAGTGATTAAATAAACTCAGTGTCTGGAAAGCTTTAATTCTATTTTTCTAGCTATTGGAAGGATCACTATTTAAAAAAAATATACTTGGCACACCAGTTCAATTAAATCCATTACTTACTACATGGCTAATAAAACAAACATTTATAAGCACACATCGTTTCCAACCACATAAACATCTAAATCTGAGACACTTCACAATTTTTAGCATCCTCTTATCTAAAATTACTTACTTCTATCATCTTAATCTTCAAAGTACAATCAAGATACTTTAAAAATTTATATTTTCGTTACCTGCATGCTTGTGAAAGTTCTTTGAGAATTAGACTAGTCCTCCTGCTTTGAAGCTTCTAATTCATCTGGCTGCTTGCAAACCCACTATATTCCTGCTAGTCATAAATTATACATTCAAAACCAGCATGACTCTTGCAATGACAATTCACCCCCACAAGTATTCACACAGACTGCTGTGCTGAATTATATGGTATAGTTCATGTTTGCTGTGTTTAGAAAACAGATATAGGCCTAGAAATTCAGTTGGGCGCGCCAGCCGTTAGCGCCTTAGGAGGAGTAGATCTCGAGCGCTAGGCGCTTAACGCCCGGGCGCAGCGCGATCTGCGCCTCGCCCCAACTTCAGTACACATTTAGCGCCGGCGCAAAGTCTTAGCGCGCGCCCTGCTGCGCGCGCAGATCATGACGTCATTTACTAGTGCAACGCCCTTTGTGCGCCCCGAACCGGAACTTCACTCGCGCCGCCCCATTGTGCGCCGGGCGGCCCGAACGACTGTGAAGTGGAACGGTACACAGCCGAGGCGGGCCGCGGGGAGCGCTAATTAAAGGGCACTTACCCTGCACTATAAAGGGCAGCCATTTTGCAGCATTCACACTTGTGCAACGGTTTTTTGGAGAGAGACCAAGGAGGAGAGCTTACTGGTTTGGACCAACCCTAGGACAGGCATTTTTGGCTAAGGCCAGAGCTTAGCAATTATCTTTGCCTTCATTGAGAGCTCATTGTTTCCCAGCATATAATGGGGGCTGCATTGGGTGCCAACGCTGACTTTCAGCCTTATGCCAGAAGGGCTTACAGACGCCGTGAGAGAGTGGCAGCCCTGGCTAGATGCAGAGGGGGCAACAGGCGTCGCCAACTGAGGCCTTACCCACACAGGGTATACCGCCAGCAGTCCTCCTATCTGACCATGTCTGCCGCGATGTGTGTAAGGAGGCTGCGATTCAGAAGGGAGGTGGTTGCAGACATCTGCCAGCTGCTTCAGAGAGATCTGCAGCCACAGCTGATGCGCAGGACGTCTCTGTCGGTGGCAGTGAAGGTGACGGTGGCTCTCAACTTCTATGCCACCGGCTCCTTCCAATCCGCTGCTGGGGACATTGCTAACATCTCCCAGTTCGCCGTGCATTGCTGCATCCGCCAGGTGACCGAAGCCCTTTTCACAAGGAGACATCAATTCATCTCCTTCCCCATGACCCTGGACAAGCAGCAGCAGCGTGCAGTGGGATTTTCAAGAATAGCGGGCTTCCCCATGGTGCAGGGCGCCATTGACTGCATGCATGTGGCTTTGCGGGCACCTCTGGAGCATGCTGAGGATTACCGCAACCGGAAGGGCTACCATTTCCTCAACGTACAGCTGGTGTGTGACCACAGGCAGCGCATCCTAGCTGTCAATGCCCGCTTTCCAGGCAGCAGCCACGATGCCTTTATCCTGCGACAGACAACTGTGGCTGACATGTTCCAGGCACAGCCTCCCCCAAGAGGATGGCTTATCGGGGACAAAGGCTATCCTTTGTGTACCTGGCTCATGACCCCGCTCCGCGCGCCCACGACCCCTGCTGAAGAGGCATACAACGAGAGCCATCAAGCGACTAGGAACATCATAGAACAAACAATCGGCGTCCTCAAGCAACGGTTCCGCTGTCTCGATCGCTCTGGGGGAACCCTCCAGTATTCGCAGGACCGAGTCTCCCAATTCGTCGTCGTTTGCTGCATGCTGCACAACCTGGCTATCCGCAGGACTCAGGCACTGCCACCTCACGTTGGACCCCCACCTCAGGAGGAGGAGCAGGAGGAGCATGAGGAGGAGGAGGACGAGGAGTACCAGCCCAGGAGGGAGGCACAAGGTCCAAGGGCCGCCCGTCGGCGGCTTATTGAACGTCACTTCTAGGCCCCCTGTCAGGGAATGGCTTGTGCCAATGAAAGAACATGATTGCAGCCGCTCCGCAAGCCCTCAGCCGGTTAAGGCAACAAACACTTCTAAGATCAAACATGGACAATGTTAATAAATAAAATGCTTTATTGTACAAACTCAGGGCCCCTCCCACATGAAAACCAAAAACAGACGAAACCCCCAAAAAACACTCAAACACATTACTCGCTCCCACAACCTGGAGAGGATTAACAAAACAGTGCAACTAAAATGGCCGTCATCCTCGGCCTTCGTCAAAAACAAACATCACATCCTCGGCCTTCAAAAAACAAACATCCAATTCTCGGCCTCAAAAAACAAACACAACTGGCCACACATTCGACTTTTTGGCCCGCTAGGTCGATGCCTTGGCCATCTTTGTGTGGCCCCTGCCCGCCCTGCTGCTCCTCCTCAAAGTAAGGCCATTGGCTGCTGCAAGGCTGGGGGCAGGCTCCAGAGGGGCACATGTCGTGACGGCAGATGCCCTTGGGGGTTGGCCTAGTCGTGGTCTGGCCGTCAAGCGGGCGGCTGTTGAATGCTGCAGCTGTGGCTGGCCAGCATCAGTCGCTGCAGCAGCTCCTGGCAGCTCCACTGGGGGAGTGGCAGTGGCGGCTGGAGGAATGGGGGCAAGCTGGCGGATGGCAGGCGCTCGCTGGTCACCTGAGACACTGGCACTCGCCCGGGCCAGCACTGCAGCATGCGCACCAATCTGCCGAGGGACAGACCGCTGTGCTGCTGCAGCGCGCCGGGTGCCCTGGCGATGCCTGGCTGACACAGCGAGTGTGGCAGCAGTGAGTGCCCGTGTTGACCTGTTCAGTGACCGCATCAGAGCACCCAGTGACTGCACGGCACCACTGATCACCTGGCCACTCGCTGCCTGAGCTGCCCCGAATTCCGCCCGACTGGTGGCCTGTGAGGCCCCGATGTCAGTGACACTCCGAGAGAGGGACTCGATGGCCTCAGGCAACCGTGCCACTACCCCCATGAGCTCCGTGTGCCGGCGCTCCGAGTCCACGGACAAGTCCTCGAGGCGTTCCATCTCCTCGGCGAAGACCATCTCCGGACTGGAGGCCGGACTCTCCCTCTGGGGAGAAGGCCGCCGAGCTGGCCGACCCTTCCTGCGTTGCTGGAGGCCGCTGGGCCCAGCAATTGGACTCCCCTCCGACCCTTCCCCCCTCTGGGGAGAAGGCCGCCGACCTGGCACCCCCCTCCCGCGTTTCTGCAGGCCGCAGGTCCCATGAGCTCCCCTCCCCTCCGACACTTCCGCGACGCTCCCCTCCAGGGAAGACGTGTCCCCTACATTGGCATGGGTTGCCACGGCTGAGGGTTCCCCTGATGGGCCGCCTTCCTCTTGCTCCTCCTCCTCCTCCTCTGAGGGGCTGTCACTGGCAAGTTCAGGGACCTCCTCCTCACCATCTGAAACCAGGAAGGCACAAGAGTAGCTTTAGAGTGAGGAGAGGCCGTCAGCGAGGGATGCATGAGTGGTGGCATTCAGCGCATTGGTCGGACAGTGGCAAAGGATGTAGATCTGATGCGCAAGTGGGACGAGAGAGGTCCAAACGTGGATGTCCTTACCATTGGTGCCCAGAACAGGGTCGGCATCTCCACATGCAACAGGGCCAATCACCCGGGCACCCATGATGCGCTCCACGCGATGTTGAAGCTCGGTGAGCGGCTGGATCTGGGGTCGGCCTCCCCCGGTCGCAGTCCAGCTCTTCCAATTATTAGCCAGCTTGGCCTGCAAGAGAAAGGACGGCCTCTAAGTACAGTGTGTCGCCCTGATCTTGTGTGCACTGCCTCCCATGGTGGAATAGCCTGGCCAGTGTGTCGCCCTGATCTTGTGTGCACTGCCTCCCATGGTGGAATAGCTTGGCCAGTGTGTTAAGTGCAGAATGTGCAATTGATGTTCATGCCTGTCCCATAGCTGCTGGATGAGGGCTGGCCATTAGGGCTTTCAGGTCCCTTTGCCCATAATGTGAGGTGCACATGCAAGGATGAGGAGGTCACTGGAAAGGGTACTCACCCTGACAATCCGCGTGAGGTCATTAAACTTTTTGCGGCATTGGACACCGGTCCTGGCGACCTCGCTGTTGGCTGACACCTTGCTGGCGACATGCCTCCAGGCTCCGGATCCGGTAGGCGCGGAGCGGCGCCCTCCTGCCATTGTCCGGGTACAAAATATGGCGCCTCTTCTCCACACCACCAACCAGCACACTCAGATCACGCTCTGAGAAGCGCTGCGCTCGTTCACGGGCCCTCTGCATGACTTCAGGCGCTATTTGGGTCCAGCAGCAGTGTTCAGGCCTAGCTGGAGGGCTCCACTATCCAGGGCGTGGCAGCAGACAAAGTCGACCCTTCCCCCTTAAGAGCTGGCTGGCGCCAGGGTGTCTGCTGTCAATCACGAGATGGCCGCACCGGCGCTGCGCCCGGCCTGGGCGCTCTCGCTCAGCACCTCCGGCTTAGCACCTAAAGAGAGGCGTCCAGCACCAGTTTTAGCGCTCGAGCAAACTCTTAGGGCGAAGCTCATGAATATCGCAGAAGTGGCCTCGATTTGGCGGCGGGCGCAAACTTTAGCGGCCGCCCGACTTTAAAGCCCCAAAAGTGGCTACAATGAATTTCTAGGCCATAATTAATAGTACTCATCAACAGTTAGAAATATTTGCTACACTGCGATGAAGTTAGAACAACTTTTTAAAAATTTTAAATATATATATATATATATAATTCTTTTCCTTATTTATCTCCTTTACATTCCTCCTTTGTTGTTATGAAGGGCAAACTGGGACAGATAGCAGGAAGGTAATCTTTACATTGATGGTGATCAGCAGCTTGGATGAGTTGAATGGGGAGAAATGGTAGCACTGGTATTCTGGGAGGATGAAACCCAAGGGCCGAGAAATTGGGTTTTGGCGCAGCGACGGCTTTAGCGCCGGAAGTTAGTGCTGGAGCTAAGTCGCGCTGGGCGGGCCAAAAATTCACTAGTTCTGCGCCCAAACGGCTGCCGGCGCTGCTGAAAGCTGTTTGCGCCTGAAAACTGGCGCTACGCGCTGAATTGCGGCGCTATTCCGGCGCTGCGGCGCCCGCTGCGGTGCGGCAGGTTCGGGAAGTGCAGGCCTCCTCCTTCCCTTAAGGAGGAGCTGCCTGCACCCGGCCGCGGCCCGCGAAAATCATTGTAAAAATGAGCCCGGCACCTCGGACAAGTGCCGGGCTTGCATCTGTCCCGGGAGGGGGGGGGGAGAAGTCCGGGGAGGGAGCTGCGGCCAGGCGGCCGGCGGGAAAGCGGCCGGCCGCCGCGGGGCCTTTAATGCGCCGGCGCAAAGTCCAGTAAGGCACCTCTGCCAGAACGTTGCTTGCGGCTGCCACGGGCGAGGCGGCCGCAAGTCAATTTCGGAGTTCGGGCGGGTTACCATGGCAACCGGGACGCTGCGCACACCGATGACGTCATCGGTGCTGGCGCAGCGCTAACGGCCTAATGCCGATTTAGGGACCCACTCAATTTCCAAACTGGCCATAACTCCGGCGCTAGGCCCTCTAGCGCCTCAAAAGCGGCGCTAAGCCTACCGAATTTCTAGGCCAAGGATCCTAAGGGCTTTCTTCATCTGAACCTGTCTTCGGACCTTTCCTGAAGGAGCTGACTCAGGCAGAAGCTCTAGTATCTCACCCAAGTACCAATTCTTCCGATAGAAGTTTAGAGAATGAGTGATGGTAGGTTATTCTAGCATGGGGGTTGGGGTATCAAAGTTATAGAGTCATGGGCCTAGAAATTCAGTGCCCTTAGCACCGATTTTGCGGCGCTAGAGGGCCTAGCGCTGCAATTGGCGCCGGTTCCTAAATTGCCTGGGGCCCTTCCGCGGCGGTAGACCGGTAGCGCTGCGCCGGCACCGATGACGTCATCGGTGTGCGCAGCGTCCCGGTTGCCGTGGTAACCCGGCCCCAAGCCGAAATTCAGTTGCGCCCGCCTCGCCCGTGGCAGGCGCAACTAAGACTCTGGCAACAGAGTCTTCCCCCAGTGTGCGCCGGCGCATAAAGGTGGAGCGGCGGCCGGCCGCGTTCCCGGCGGCCGCCTGCCCGCACCTCCCTTCCCGGACTCCTGCATTCCCCCCCCGCGGCCCTGATCAGTGTCTCATGCGAGCCCGGCACTTCCCCGAGGTGCCGGGCTCAGATGTCGGGTCAATCCGCCGGACAGTTGTCGGCTGCAGGCAGCTCCTCCTTAACAGGAGGAGGAGGCCTGCAGTTCCCCCGCCTACCGCACCGCATCGGGTGCCGCAGCGGGGGATTAGCGCCGAGAAACCCAAGTTCACGCCCGTTTTGAGGCGCTAAAGGAGGGTTTTAGCGCCCGCCGCCGTCTGGGCCCGGCGCACCCGAATTTTCGTCGGGCGCTGCCACATTACCGCTGGCGCAAACTTTCTGGCGCTACAGCCCTGGCAAGACCAGAACCCAATTTCTAGGCCAAGGAGTTTTACAGCACAGAAAGAGGCCCTTCGGCCCATCGTGTCCGCGCCACCCATCCATCCCTGTCCAGTCTAATCCCATTTTCCAGCATTTGGTCCATAGCCTTGTATGCAATGGCATTTCAAGTGCTCATCCAAATGCTTCTTGAATGATGTGAGGGTTCCTGCCTCTACCACCCTTTCAGGCATTGAGTTCCACATTCCAACCACCCTCTGGGTGAAAAAGTTCCTCCTCAAATCCCCTCTAAATCTCCTGCCCCTTACCCTGTGTGGTAAACCACTGTTTGTATTCCACTGTGTACATGCCTGGACATGCCTCGGCTGACTCCTCCCACAAGTCCTAGTACAAAGGTGACTGCTCCCCAGCCCTTTGTATTTCTGGACCGGTCGACCACTCGAGTCAGACCTTCATTCTTTTGTTAATAAAAGCCTTTAGTTACTCTCTTAACTCTCAGTCTTTTATGAGTAATTGATAGCACATCAATTTTATTAACAAAATTTTTATAATGGAGAAGATCCTCACACCAGCATGCCTGGACTTAGATCATCAGGAGGCGGACTCATCCACCAAGTTTACTCACTGGCTTAAGTGTTTCGAAAAATTCCTGACCGCCTCCGCAGCAATCAAATCGGACGAGGACAAACTGGATGTCCTGACCTCCAAAGTGAACCACCGAGTGTACTCGGTCATCCAAGACGCGACCTCGTACGTGGATGCTATCAAGCTCCTCAAGGACCAGTACACGCGCCCAGTGAACGAAGTGTACACCAGGCACCTTCTGGGGAGTCGTAAACAACAACCTGGGGAATCGACCGTGGAATACCTTCAGGCACTGTCTGTGCTTGGCCGGGCCTGTGGTTGTAAGGATGTAAAGGCCGCCGTGTACACAGAGGAACTTATCCGGGACGCTTTTGTAGCGGGCCACAGATCCAATTACACCCGACAGCGACTGTTGGAGCAAAGTGACCTCGACCTCAACAAGGCCTCTGAACTCGCACTATCATTGGATGCAGCCTACCGGGGCATGGATGCCTACTCCTCTGCACCGTGGACGCCACGGGGAATGACAGCCTGGGACACGGTAGGACCGCCTCATAGCGCCGTGCCACCCCAGCCACACCCCAGCAACGGCCCGACTACCGCAGCAGTGTCCCAAGGCCAGACAGCAGTGCCCCAAGGCCAGAAATGCTACTTCTGTGGCCAGGCAAAACACCCCAGAGCGCGCTGCCCGGCGAAAAACGCGATCTGCTCGGGCTGCGGGAAGAAGGGACACTACGCTAATGTCTGCAGGGCCAAAGCCACCCCGAACCCCAGCAGCGCCGCGTGTGGGCCATGCGGGCCGCCATCTTGGGCCTCCCCGGCCATGTGCGAACCACCGGTACAGCAGCCATTTTGGACGCCTCCAGCCACATGGGGATCATGGACGCCGCCATCTTGGACGACAGCCGGAACGCAGCAGGCCCCCAACACCGCCTCATCTGATACCCGCAGCGACACACCGACCCCTACGCTGGCATCCGTTACACTGGACCAAGCGAGACCGCACCAGCTGGCCAGTTCCACAATGGACATTAAGGTAAATGGCCACGATACAATCTGCCTTTTTGACTCTGGGAGCACGGAGAGCTTCATCCACCCCGACACGGTGCGGCGTTGCTCTCTCCCAGTCCTGCCTGCGCACCAGCGGATTTCTATGGCCTCCGAGTCCCAGTCGGCGGACATCGGCGGCTACTGCGTAGTGACACTCGCAGTAGACGGGACCGTGTACGATCATTTTAAACTTCTGGTCCTGCCCGACCTCTGCGCTGCCGTCCTGCTGGGGTTAGATTTTCAGTGCCACCTTAAAAGTGTTACGATGGCGTACGGTGGACCCCTACCCCCACTCACAGTCCGCAGCCAGCAGCTCCCAAATTGCCCGCCGCGCACCAGGTGCAACCTCTCCACACTCAGAGTCACCCCCCCCCCACTGTTTGCTAACCTCACCCCCGACTGTAAGCCCAACGCCACAAAGAGCAGGCGATACAGTGCCGGGGACAGGGTTTTCATCAAAACCGAAGTGGAGCGGCTCCTGAAGGAAGGGATTATTGAGGGCAGCACCAGCCCCTGGCGAGCCCAGGTTGTGGTCGTTAAGACCGGCGAGAAGCAGCGCCTGGTCATCGACTACAGCCAGACAATAAATCGCTACACCCTGCTGGACGCCTACCCACTCCCCCGTATAGCTGATATGGTCAACCAGATCGCGCAGTACCGCGTCTTCTCGACCATTGACCTGAAATCAGCGTACCACCAGCTCCCTATCCGCCCTGAGGACCGCCAGTATACTGCCTTTGAGGCAAACGGCCGCCTCTACCACTTCCTTAGGGTTCCCTTTGGCGTCACCAACGGGGTCTCCGTCTTCCAAAGGGAGATGGACCGGATGGTAGATCAAAATGCGTTGCAGGCCACTTTCCCATATCTGGACAATGTGACCATCTGCGGCCGTGACTTGCAGGACCATGACGCAAACCTCGAAAAATTCCTCCGCACCGCCCAACTCCTGAACCTGACATATAACAAGGAGAAGTGCATATTCCGCACAAACCGCCTCGCCATCCTTGGCTGTGTTGTGGAACACGGAGTCATCGGCCCCGACCCCGACCGGATGCGTCCCCTTATGGAACTCCCACTGCCCCACTGCCTCAAGGCCCTGAAGAGGTGCCTAGGGTTTTTCTCCTATTATGCCCAGTGGGTCCCCTACTATGCGGACAAGGCCCATCCGCTGATCAAGTCCACCTCTTTTCCCTTGACGGCAGAGGCCCGCTTAGCCTTCCACCGTATCAAGGAAGACATTGCCAAAGCCACCATGCACGCAGTGGACGAATCCATCCCCTTCCAGGTGGAAAGCGACGCGTCCGACTTTGCCCTGGCCGCTACCCTCAATCAGGCGGGGAGACCCGTGGCCTTCTTTTCACGAACCCTCCAAGGCCCGGAGACCAGACACTCCGCTGTTGAGAAGGAGGCCCAGGCGATTGTGGAGGCTGTACGTCATTGGAGGCACTACCTGGCCGGAAAACGATTTACCCTGCTCACTGACCAACGTTCAGTTGCTTTCATGTTTAACAACAAGCAGAGGGGCAAAATCAAAAATGACAAGATCTTGAGGTGGAGAATCGAACTTTCCACCTACAATTACGAGATCTTGTACCGGCCCGGGAAGCTCAATGAACCCCCGGATGCGCTATCGCGTGGCACCTGCGCCAGCGCGCAGATCGATAGACTGCGGGCCCTCCACAATGACCTCTGCCACCCGGGGGTCACCAGGTTCTTCCACTTCATCAAGGCCCGCAACCTGCCTTACTCTATTGAGGAGGTCAGGACCATGAGCAGGAACTGCCAAGTCTGCGCTGAGTGCAAACCGCACTTTTATAGACCAGACAGGGCCCACCTGATAAAAGCCACTCGCCCCTTCGAGCGCTTGAGCGTTGATTTTAAAGGGCCTCTCCCCTCCTCCGACCGCAATGTGCACTTCCTCAATATTATTGATGAGTACTCCCGTTTCCCGTTCGCCATCCCCGGCCCGGACATGACCAGTGCCACGGTCATTAAATGTCTGAACGACCTCTTCACCCTGTTCGGTTTCCCCAGCTATATCCATAGCGACCGGGGCTCATCGTTTATGAGCGACGAACTCCGTCAGTACCTGCTAACTAGGGGTATTGCCACAAGCAGGACCACCAGTTACAACCCCCGGGGGAACGGACAGGTGGAAAGAGAAAACGCGACAGTTTGGAAGGCCGCCCTGCTAGCCTTAAAGTCTAGGGGCCTTCCGACCTCCCGCTGGCAGGATGTGCTCCCCGATGTGCTCCACTCTATTCGGTCACTGCTCTGCACTGCCACTAACGCCACCCCTCATGAGAAAATGTTTGTCTTCCCAAGGAAGTCCACATCGGGGACATCACTACCGCCATGGCTGACATCCCCAGGGCCGGTCCTACTAAGAAGGCACGTGAGGACCCATAAAACGGAACCCTGGTCGAGAGGGTTGACCTCCTCCACGCCAACCCCCAGTATGCTTACATTGCATACCCGGACGGGCGGGAGGACACAGTCTCCATAAGAGACCTTGCACCCTCGGGGGCCGCAGTAACCCACTACTCACTACCACCCCCCCCGACGATCCGATATCCAGCCCCAGCAGACGGCAGGCCTGGGCCCCGCGACCCGCTCGACATCTACGAGGACGACACGCCTGTGCCACTTCACCCCGCCGGACTCAATTTTAAACAAGGGGTGAATGTGGTAAACCACTGTTTGTATTCCACTGTGTACATGCCTGGACATGCCTCGGCTGACTCCTCCCACAAGTCCTAGTGTAAAGGTGACTGCTCCCCAGCCCTTTGTATTTCTGGACCGGTCGACCACTCGAGGCAGACCTTCATTCTTTTGTTAATAAAAGCCTTTAGTTACTCTCTTAACTCTCAGTCTTTTATGAGTAATTGATAGCGCATCACCCTGAATCTATGCCCCCTTGTTATTGACCCCCCTACTAAGGGGAAAAGTTCCTCTTTATCTACCCTATCTATGCCCCTCATCATTTTGTACACCTCAATCAGGTCCCCCCTCAGCCTTCTTTGCTCCAAGGAAAACAACCCCAGCCTGTCCAGCCTCTCTTCATAGCTGAGGCGCTCCATCCCAGGTAACATCCTGGTGAATCTTCTCTGCACCCTCTCCAAAGCAATCACATCCTTCCTATAGTGAGGCGACCAGAACTGCACACAGTACTCCAGCTGTGGCCTCACCAGCGTTTTGTACAGCTCCATCATAACCTCCCTGCTCTTATATTCCATGCCTCGGCTAATGAAGGCAAGTATCCCATATGCCTTTTTAACCACCTTATCTACCTGTTCCGCTGCCTTCAGGGATCTATGTACATGTACACCAAGGTCCCTCTGACCCTGTGTACTTCCTAGGGTCCTACCACTCATTGTGTATTCCCTTACCTTATTTGTCCGTCCAAAATGCATCACCTCGCACTTTTCAGGGTTAAATTCCATTTGCCACTTTTCCGCCCATCTGACCAACCCGTTTATATCGTCCTGTAGCCTGAGGCTTTCCTCCTCTCAATTTACCACCCCACCAATTTTTGTGTCATCTGCGAACTTACTGATCATACCTTTTACATTCTCATCCAAATCATTTATGTAGATCACAAACAACAAGGGACCCAGCACCGATCCCTGAGGTACCCCACTGGACACAGGCTTCCAGTCACAAAAGCAACCTTCGACCATCACCCTCTGCCTCCTGCCACTCAGCCAGTTTAGGATCCAATGCGCCAAGGCACCCTGGATCCCATGGGCTCTTACCTTCTTGACCAGTCTCCTATGCGGGACTTTGTCAAAAGCTTTACTGAAGTCCATGTAAACCACATCCACAGCATTTCCCTCATCCACCCCCCTAGTCACCCCCTCGAAAAATTCAATCAGATTTGTCAGACATGATTTACCCTTGACAAAGCCATGCTGACTATCCCCGATTAATCCTTGCCTCTCCAAGTGGAGACTAATTTTGTCCCTCAGAATTTTTTCCAATAATTTCCCTACCACAGATGTTAGGCTCACTGGCCTGTAATTCCCTGGTTTATCCCTGCTACCCTTCTTGAATAATGGTACTACGTTAGCTGTTCTCCAGTCCTCTGGTACATCCCCTGTGGCCAGAGAGGTTCTGAAAATTTGTGTCAGAGCCCCTGCAATCTCCTCCTTTGCCTCCCACAGCAGCCTGGGATACATCTCATCCGGGCCTGGGGATTTATCCACTTTTTGGCCTGCTAAAACCGCTAGCACCTCCTCCCTCTCGATGCTAATATGTTCAAGTATGTCACAGTCCCCTTGCCCGATTTCTATGTCTGCATCGTCTTTCTCCATAGTGAACACAGATGAAAAAAATTCATTTAAAACCCCGCCTACATCATCTGGCTCTACACACAGATTGCCACTTTGGTCCCTAATGGGCCCTACCCTTTCCCTGGTTATCCTCTTGCCCTTAATATACTTATAAAACATCTTAGGATTTTCCTTTATTTTGCTCGCCAGTGTTATTTCATGGCCCCTCCTCGCCCTCCTAATTTCTTTTTTAAGTATGCCCCTGCACTTTTTATACTCCTCTAGGGCTTCTTCCGTCTTTAGTCTTTTGTAACTGCCAAAAGCCCCCCTTTTATTTCTAATGCATTTTTGTATATCCCTTGTCATCCAAGGTTCCCTTTGCTTGTTGGTCCCACCCTTGACCTTTACAGGAACATGTTGGCGTTGTACTCTCTCTATTTCCCTTCTGAAAGTCTCCCACTGTTTTGATGTGGATTTTCCTATAAGTAGCTGCTCCCAGTCCACTTTGGCCAGATCCTGCCTTATCATATTAAAATCGGCCTTCCCCCAATTTAGAACCCTTATTTCCGGGCCGTCTTTGTTTTTTTCCATGACCACCTTAAATCTCACCGAATTATGGTCACTGTCGCCAAAATGCTCTCCTACTGACACTTCCACCACTTGCCCGGCTACATTCCCCAGAATTAGGTCCAGTACTGCCCCCTCTCTTGTAGGACTTTCTACATGTTGGCTCAAAAAGCTCTCCTGGATGCACTTTAAGAATTCTGCACCCTCTAAGCCTTTCACACTCTGACTATCCCAATTTATATTGGGGAAGTTGAAATCCCCCACTATTATTACCCTATTATTTTCGCACTTTTCTGAGATTTGCCTACATATCTGTTCCTCTATCTCCCCCTGACTGTTTGGGTTGAAAGTTGAGCCTAATCATGACATCACCTGACATCTACACATGTATCCACTTATTAGGGCCTTATTATCCACTGGGACTTATTAGATAGTAATAAGAAATAGAATTCTCACTAATTTCTGAGGTTAAGTGATATATCATCTCATATATTGATATAGCCCAATGCCACGCATATGGGACAGCTAATTCAGCATAGACAAGGAACTGAATCTGGGACTTTTGGTCAGTATCACTCAACGCTACACATTGACTTCTCAGGGAAATCCTGGGTATAAATTCCTGAAATTTTTATACACTTTAGTTAATGCCTAAATAATGTTACTCTCATAATTATATAATATACAAAGGGCTCTGCCTCATGTACTGGGACCACTGCAGAATAATCTTTTTTAGCATTAGTGGGAAATATTGCTTCTGCCACATTTAAATCAACTCCATGTTCTGCCAGCTGAGAGGAAGAGCTGGGTAAAGAAAAGCAGACATGGCAGGTCACAAAGTGTCACATTAGGAGGTTGTATTCGCCTACTGTACTGGCTGCCATACATTACGCAGATGCATCTATCTGGGAGATAGTCTTATTTCAATCCAAAGATCAGTTCAAAAAATTTTTTTTTATTCGTTCCTGGGATATGGGCGTCGCTGGCAAGACCAACATTTATTGCCCATCCCTAATGAAGATGGTGGTGAGCCGCCTTCTTGAACCGCTGCAGTCCATGTGGTGAAGGTACTCCCACAGTGCTGTTAGGGAGGGAGTTCCAGGATTTTGACCCGGCGACCATGAAGGAACGGCAATATATTTCCAAGTCAGGATGGTGTGTGATTTGAAGGGGAACTTGGAGGTGGTGGTGTTCCCATGTGCCTGCTGTCCTTATCCTTCTAGGTGGTAGGGGTTGCAGGCTTGGGAGGTGCTGTCGAATAAGCCTTGGCGAGTTGCTGCAGTGCATCTTGTAGATGGTACACACTGCAGCCACGGTACGCCGGTGGTGGAGGGAGTGAATGTTTAAGGTGGTGGATGGGATGCCAATCAAGTGGGCTGATTTGGCCTCTTGTATAAACCCTTGTCATTGCTGAGACATGTTTGTTTTCCTACTAAATGACCCCCTCCCCCAAGAACAGGAGCAGGCTCAAAGGGCCGAATGGCCTACTCCTGCTCCTATTTCTTATGTTCTAAGACTTTACGCTGCCAGGCCTAAATATACAACACTTGTAAAAGTTATTAGATCTAGCTCCAGATACTGGACTATAACAAACAATCCAAGGTAATCCTGGACTATGTCACTCATAATGAAGGAGCACTTCACCAAGATGGACTCACAAGCACCATACATCAAATCACTGACCAGTAAGCTCATTGTGCTCTCAGCCTGACTTGAGATTCAGATGTATATCAACATAGCATTAACGTGAGAAGTCTTTCCCATCATTCATGGTACTTCTATCTTCAATGTTACAATAAATATACTACAGAAAAACAGTGCAGAAACGCAATCTTCATTTTTTTAAACTATAAATCATCAAAGAATTGACCAAAACAAATACCAATTTGTTTTCTACCAATAGATAACTAGGTTTAAATATGTATACGAAAGTACTCAGTAAATGCCATGCAATATACAGTATTATATGAAGAGTCTTAGACATTTAATGATATTATTAGTCTAAAAGAAATGACCAAATGTCACGACTTCACAGGGATGATTTTCAACTTCCTGCCCGGGGGTAAAACTAGCGTTGCAGATCAGCCACTTGTTCTAGAAACCACCCAGTTTTTATTTCTGTTGTTTTTATGGCCAATCCACAAGGCCAGTGGTTACACCCGGGCAGCAAGTTCAAAATCTACCCCCACATTCCCATAACATGAGATTAAATATTAATGCTGCCATTGTCACACACACAGTGGTCTAGCTGTTGGAGATCTGTTGTTCTTTTACTGACTATGTGTTGTGCCTTCTCTCTTGATTTGTATTTATTTCCAGATGACAGCTCCTTGGTCACAGTGCCGCTCCTGTAGAAACTGGATAACTTTATTGGTAACGCTATCTACCTCCACCTGCAATGGGAGACACACCGATGAACCTGCAGCTGCTTCTCCTCACCATCAATTGTCATACAGAGCTTTTTCTCCCTGTTTCAATCAAATGTATTGTGTTTATTTTCTTCCCATTTTGTTTCCCAGATCATACGCCATCCTTGTTAATAAAGAAAAAGCCTCATTTCACAGCATCTTGAGAATGTCTTCCAAAACTCAAGTTGAAATTGGAGCCTTTTTCCTCACATTTTCATATTTCTATGTTTGGAACCATTTTCTTTGAAGCAACAACGACAGTAAGTTGGGCGCTATGCGGCAATGACACTGGTAATAGAAGCTGACAATTTCCCCCAGTGCTTCAGTTGGTAACTGCACTGTCCAGTGTAGAACGGAGCCATTCAACAACAACTTGCATTTACCTAGCATCTAAACGTAGAAAAGTGTCCCAAGGCACTTCACAGGCACGATTATCAAACAAAATGTGACACCGAGCCACATGAAGAGATATTAGCACAAGTTGAGTAGGTTTTAAGGAGCATCTTAAAGGAGGAGAGAGGTTGAGAGGCAGAGCGGTGTAGGGAGGGGATTCCAGAGCTTCGGGCCTAGGCAGCTGAAGGCATGGCCACCAGTGGGATGGGCAAGAAGCCAGAGTTGGAGGAGCACAGAGATCTCGAAGGGTTGTAGGACTGGAGGATAGGGAGGGGCAAGACCATGAAGGGATTTGAAAACAAGGATGAGAATTTAAAAAACCAAGGTTTTGCCAGACCAGGAGCCAACATAGATCAGCAAGCACAGAGATGATGGGTGAATGGGACTTGTTGGAAGTTTGGATATGGCAGCAGAGTTTTGGATGAGCAAGTTTACAATGGGTGGAAGGTGGGAGGCCAGCCTTGGAATAGTCTAATGATAACTACGGCAGGGATGAGGGTTTCAGCAGCAGATAAGCTGAGGCAGGAGCGGAGACAGGCGATGTAATGGAGATGGAAGTAGGTGATCTTGGTTGATGGAGAAGATTTGACCTCGGAAGGGTCAAATAGGACACAATGGGGTCGATTTTCCCGCAAGTGCGGGGAATTGTCGGGTTCCCCGAATGTCGGGGTTCCCACACGAATGTAAATGGGTCTGCCAGATTGATGCAATTTTCCCTCAATTGGCCAATTCATTTCCAGCATGTGGGAACCCTTGCTAATTGACTATTTCCAGTCAGAAAGCCCCACAGTATGATGTCATCATTCGTGGTGCTTTTAAAGTCTATAGCAAGCATTGCAACCTCTGCAGGCTTCCATATGAACCAAACAGGATGGCAGAGGAGCCTGCAGCAGCTGTGGCCAGTGCCAGACCCCGAGCTGGCCGCAAATTCGACGAGGCTTCACTGCAGGCATTATTGGATGGGGTGAGGGCCCACAGGAAGGTCCTCTTCCCTAGGTCAGGGATGAAGAGGCCTCCCACTGAGACCAAGGCTGCATCGATGCAGGTGGCAGCAGATGTCAACTTGCTTGGAGTCACCAGAAGAACCTGGATACAGTGTCGAAAGCGATTCCATGACCTTCACTGTACAGGAAAAGTAAGTATGAAGTTTCCACCACCCTCAAACTGATCCCCATTGCCTTTCCCCACCAGCACTCAGCTTTAGCACTCTCTTCCTCCACATCCCACTTCACAGTCACATCCATGCACCCTTACCCATTCCCTCTCTCTCTATGCTCACGTTCACATAACTATTCCACCATACAGCCCTCACACTCCCTCTCACTCTGATGCTTTGAGCACAACTGACAACACACAGTTGTCTTGCAGCCTCACACCATCTTTGTCTCCCTCTAAGTATCTATGCTATGCAAATTCTACACTCACTCCTTCATTCTCACTCAAACTCCACTTGTCTCCCTCATTGCAGGAAAAGAGAGCTCACAACAACAGAGAGCGAGTCAGGACTGGAGGAGGCCCACCCTCAGTAGCCCACCTGACCCCCTGGGAGGAAGGAGTCCTGGAAATTGTCGGGGCTGATGTGGCTGCAGAAGCTGGGGAAGGAGAGACAGGGGCAGGACCGCAAGCTGGTGACAGAATAGTTTTCCATCTCTCTCATTGACATAGCATGAGTCGCTGTTATGATTCTGAAGCTACATCATTTGGACTTATGAACATCTGCAAAATCCAATGTGCAAGTAACCTTGGCATCACATCTCTAACTCTTTCCTTTACTCCCCCACAGGACCATCCGAAGCCCCCGTACCCACTGCGGAGGACGAAGAGGCTGAGCAGCCAGATGCCTCAGAGGAAGCTCCCACCTCTGAGGGCCCAGCGTCAGCAGAATTCAGCACACCCAGCACCAGCGCAGACACTCACACCTCGGTGGGACCTTCGCGAGATAGAGTAGTGTTGTCACCTGGTGTATCACAGCTCACAAATGAGCATCAGCAGATGGTGGAGACAGGGAGAGTAGTGGAGAGTCCTCGTCGGAGGGCGCTGGACTCTGCCAGCTCAGCTCTGCTGCATGTCGACCCTTTACCTCTGGGTCCATCTGCAAGAGAAGAGGTGATGGATCTCCATGCACAGATGCAGGAGTCTCTGGCAGGTTTTGTCTCCAGGGTCGCTGCGAGTGTGGAGCAAATGGAGGAGTCCATAGCGAACATGAGCAGAGCCTTTGTGGAGTCATTGGCGCATGAACGCATCACCACGGAAAGGATGGCGACCTCCGCGGAAAGGATGGCTACAGTAGAGGAGAGGATAGCTACGGCCATGGAGGAGCTAAGTCGCCAGAGTGTTGAAAACATGGTGAGTGTTCAGAATAGAATGACATCTCTGGAGGAGCGATGGTCAGCTATTGAGCAGAGAAACCAGGTCTTCATGGCAGGCCCTCTGAGTAGGACTGCCATTGTAGAAACAGGTCCCCATGGCCCCCCTGATGTGCAGCAAGCTGCTCTCAAGCCACTTGCAGGCACTGAGGGGGACCTGACCCATGAGAGGGAGGTTAGGGGCAGACCTCAAGGAAGTGGGGGCTCCTCTCCAAGCACTCACACTTCCATGCCACTGCAGAGCCCTCAGTCAGAGTCCCGCCGGAGTCCACACCCAACGGAGAAAGAGGTCTCAACCCCTGCACAGCCGCAGGAGCAGCAGACTGCTGGCGAGCCCTCACAGGCTCGCCACCCCAGAGGATGCCCGCCAAAGGTGTCTAGACAGGAGCAGCAGGAAAATGAGCAAGGGGCCTCCACATCTGCTGAAGCCACAGGGGAACCACGACGTAGGAGCACGCGTAAGAGAAAAAGAAAGCACCACTAATCACAAGGGTAGTCACTTGGGTGAAATGTGTTTATTTTTAAAATGCCATCAGTTGGTTATTGTAAATAAAATTTCAGATGGCAACTTCTGCAGTTGTGGCGTGTGTCATTTCGCGATGGGGGCTGGAGGTCCTCTAATGCCAAGAGAGGAAGGAAAAAAAGGCCTCCCATGCTTCTGGTAGGTGCCTCAGTTGAGTGACGGTGGCAAGAGGGGCTTCCCAGGAGCTCACACTGGAGAAGTGTGTGAGGCTCCAACCTTCCACAGCTGTGCCTAAGCCTTGAACAAGTTGCCCCAAGCCTGAAACAACAAGGTCCTGCAACCTACAAATGCTGTCTGATTAAATCTCTTCTTTCCTGATTGACCTGCAGCTGAAAGTAAGCAAGCCGACATTGTTCACGCCAGACTTCATTAGCGGGGTTCCCACCAGGCGTGTTTAGCGTGGGAAAAGGCTGAAAATAGCAAGGGCCCCTTAAAATGGCATTAAAGATGCCAACTATTGGTGATTAGGCTCCCGACGACCAGTCCCGCCAGCTGCGGGCGGGACTGATTCGGGTTGGATTGAAACGCCGGGGTGAAAGTCGGACGGGGCAGGGAATCAGGCGGGAGGGTGGGTCGCGACCCCCTATTTTTGCAATTTTCCCCCCCCCACACGCCTGAAACCCCGCCTGACGGCTCCAGGAAAATCGACCCCAATGGTTCTGAACAGTATGTTTCAGCCATAGACAGTGGCCAGGGAGTGGGATGGAGTCAATGGCCAGGGGACGGGGTTTGTGGCAGGGACTGAAGACATTGGCTAAGGTCTTCCCAATATTTAATTGGAGGAAATTTCTGCTCATCCATTATTGGATGTCGGACAAGTGGCGTGACAAGTTTAGGCAGGGGAGAGGTCGAGAGAGGTGGTGGTGAGGTAGAGCTGGGTGTTGTCAGCTAACATGTGGAATCTGATGTGTTTTTGGATGATGTCGCTGAGGGGCAGCTTGTATATGAGAAATAGGAGGGGGCTAAGGATAGATCCTTGGGGGAATCAAGTGGTAATGGTGCAGGAGCGGGAAGAGAAGACATTGCAGGTCATTCTCTGGCTACGACTGGATAGGAATGGAACCAGGCGAGAGCGGTCCCACCCAGCTGGACAACGGAGGGGAAACTTTGGAGGAGGATGGTGTGGTCAACCATTTCAAAGGCTGCAGACAGGTTGAGAAGGATAAGGAGAGATAGCTTACTACGGTCACAGTCACATGGGATGTCAGACTAGGAAGGACCCATGTCTGATCTCTGGTCTCTGCTAAGTTAGATTTTCTCAGCAGTACAGCTGTTTCAATTGTCTCTAACATCCCTGGATAGGAAGGGCAAAATATTGGGCCATGGCTCAGGCTCCTAAACATTGTTCAATGCCCCATACTGCAAAGTGCACGTGTCAACATGGGGCGAGGGAAGAGAACAGTGCACTGGTCACTATTGCCTAGAAACTGCTGTTGATGCACCATTCATGGACAAACAGTGGGTTACTAAAACTTCCTGGAAGAATTTACTCCTGTTTATTTACCTGCAATATTGCTGTTGGCAAAACTGGGAATTATGTCCCATACTGAAACGGGAGCAATATTACATCCCCTAAGTCAAAGGTTCCCAAACTGGTGTGTGCGATGAGGTTATCAGAGGGCCACGAGGAGAATGGGCTTGCCTAAATTAACAAGTACGAGAGCCACCGATACAGCCTCGAGGGGGTGCATTATGGGGTGATCTCAGTATGTTTGGATGCCCGCTGATTTCTAGACGTTGGACCTATCAGAGCTGCCTGTCGTCTCTGTAAGGAACAAAAAAACGTTTGTTTTTGAAGAGCACTTGCATGAGTGAAACCTCGGTGTATAATGCTGCTTTTATTCCCCTACATTTAGATAAGATTGTATGGTGGAACCAAAATACAATTTTACTCGATAGGATGGCTGCTGTCTGCAGACGGAAGGTTCAGCTCGCTGTCAGCTGTGTAACATCTGCATATTGATTTATCATTGGCCCGCAGGCATCTGTAAGGAATACCTATTATATTCACATGTGATCACATGCTGAGTTGTCATTGGCCTGCAGGCATCTGTAAGGACTACTATTGTTTTGGAAGACCCAGGGTCCTGACTCCATCTTGTCCACACGGTGCTGTATGATTGAGATCACAGACCTGATGCTTCATAAAAGAGTTTAAACTGTAATACTCCGTTGTCCTGCAATTTATTATTTTTGTACAAAGTGTGCAAAACAAGACAGGCTGCACTCATAAAACAGCACGGCCTGTAGAGAGCTGATGACAGCAGAGAGCCAGGAAAATGCAGGTCTATAAATCTGATGTCAGGTTAAAGGCTGCTGATCCAGTAAAGTAAATGTAGGGGAGACAATCCTGCACACCAGAAGCAGCACCCAACACTGAAAGCATGATAGAGGGGGAGAGCAATACAGGGAAGTCACCACCCTCAAGACAAGAAGAATGGCAGTCATCTAAAAGCACCTATGTGTCTGGCTTATTTCAAGGATCATTGAATTATCACATGCTGAAACAGAACACCCCTCAACCCAAACCACCGAGCATTGTTTCCCACCATTTTGGATGATGGTACAAATTTTCCCTGGGATGGCAAAGTCCCGCCTCCTGTGCTTCATGTTACCATGTGTACAATATGAGCTTGCCATATCGAGATTGCTGTTTTGACTTCATAGCTCTTCCCCATTTGTGGAGAGGCAGGGAACTAGTCTGAATGGCTCAGCTGCAAATAGTCAGATTGTCTACTCTCAGAATGGCTTCTTTTATCTGAAAGATTGATTAGCAGTACTTTCCAACACGACTTGTACTGGAGCCATGTGATTGGAGGATGGCTGTTGATGCAGCGTGTTTTTGTGCCTTTTACTGAAGATTCCAGCTAAACACCTCAAATCATAACTGTTTACTGTGTACAAACACCACTCCAGGACAATGATGCTTTAACAGCCATCAGCAGTGAGCTTTTAAGAGAAAATCTCCAAAGGGCGACTCAACAAAAATCGTTCTGGAACCTCTGTTCTGTGCAAAAATACTGATTCTTCAAAAGAGAGGGAGTTTCAATTGACCTAGCCTCAACTGCTTTTTGAAGGCAAGCGTTCCAGATTTCCTCTACACTTGTGTGAAAAAGTGTTTCCTGACATCATCCCTGAACGGCCTAGCTCTAATTTTAAGGTCATGCCTCCTTGTTCTGGACTCCCCCACCAGAGAAAATAGTTTCCTCTCAAGGGTAGGGCTCGGTCAGATGTTAGACTTCAGACACAGATGACCTGAAATTGTCATGTACAATTGCTGGAAAGAACATTGGGCCGTATTTTCTGATCGGAGGCTTCCCGCGTGCGGAAGCCTCCAATCTGGAAAAAATCTACGCACTTACCTGAGGGCTCCCGAGGTGCGTATAGGTCCGATGCTGGGCCTCTCGAACTCCAAATGCGCAGGGCCCACGTATCCCAGAGGCGCATGCAGTTCGCAAGCGTCCCTGGGATCTCGTGGGCCATGGGGAGCCAATCAAAGAAAGGAATCTCCCTTCATACACTTGACAGATAGACCTGTCAAATATATGAATGAAGATCACCCCAAAAACACTTCAAAAAAGTAAATACATTTTTTTGAAAATCACATTTTCTAAATTAGTTGAAATTACAATAAATTAAATATTTTAAACAAAAGTGTAATTTTTTGAAAAAAAATTAGTTTTTTACACGGCTAAAAATAAACTTACCTTTTAAAAAATATTTTTAAATGATAAATAACTGAATGTTTTTTTTTAAACTTCTTTTCAACTCTTATCCTGGTAAAAACAAACCTTATGCCTGCTTTTACCAGGTGTAAGATTTCTAAGGGTTTTCTGCGGGCAGAGGTTCTCCAGAAAGCAGAACTATCCGCCCGCAGAGGCCCTTCTCCAGGGCAGGCACCCGATCTGTCAAGACCATTCTTGACAGATCAGAAATGGCGGTTTTCAGCGCATGCGCTGTGCATACCTGAAACCGGCATTTCCAATGTCCCTACGGGTGGGTACACAGCACGTACACACCCGTAGGGATCGGAATATCCGGCCCATTGGCTTTATTATTAACTAAAACCAGTTCGTAAATTTTGCTGATTTAGTCTGCTTCTTGGATACCTCTAGGCATTAAAACAGCTTTCTCCATTTTAATACAGTAACAGGCGTGTGATGCTGTAAGGAAGAAGAATGATCACACGCAATTCAAGATGGACTCTGTTTTTAAGGAACATTGACCGGAACAAAAAAATCATTAATTTCTAACAGTCATCCTTCAGTTAAGATAAAATAGTTTTGGAGAGAACTTCTATGAAAATTAATGAAAAAACTGCAAGACTTATTACTTGATTCATAAACTGGAGGGCAATCAGGTCAAGGTGACCTCAGGTGCTACAAAGCTGATGCTGAATTTGCAACTGTTTTCTTTCTAACCACTACCATAAAATATTCTGTTACTATTCATTTCAATATTGGTCATTTGTATGATCTTTATCTTAAGGTTTTCACTTCTGTTGCCAAACTATGGACCAATGCTGATCAAACAATAATTTTTCTTTGTGAATATGCCAGTGAGGTGTGCAGACTTCACAAATAAGGTCACTAGCCTTTTTGCCAGAAGGTACTTCGTGCACCTTTTAAAAAAAAATTCTGCCTTTCCAACATCCCCCTCCCCCAGCTTCTCCTGAAAGTGGACTCCTGCTGGGGTACCATTCCAAGAAGGCCAATATTCTTCACGTGTGAGACTAAACAGTGAATGTCAGCAAGCTGTTCTACCATGGGGAGAATCACAACAGAATGTGATCCTATCCTAATCCAACAGCCACATATATGCATTTTCCAGCTGACATCACTGGATAGTGATCAAAAACAGAAACCCTGGATGATTTTTACTTTCCCTACTGCTATCTCAGCCTAGAACAGCTAACTCAATATAGACTCGGGCCACGAAATTTGGCACCTTAGTGCCGACTGTGAAGGCCGGTTTCTGAAAAAAAATGGCAGCTGCCTCGCTTCTGCTGACTTCCGGTGCGGGCCGCGCTGGTCGCCATATTGGGAAGGATGATAGCGCGGCCGTTGCCTGCTTGCAGCAGAAGAATTCAAAAGAGGCAGATCGTGACATCAACCAGCGTGTACCGCTGATTTGATGCATGGCCCATTATTTTGGCCGTTCAACTGTACATCCTCTCCAAAGCACGCACAGCTGAGCATGCATTCAGTTGCACGGCGGACCCCCCACCAGCGCTACTTAAAGGGACACATGCTGTTGTGTATGTACCTTTAAGAGAATAACTGGTCTCAGACTGCAGTACCGGCAGTGACCACCCCTGTAAAAAAGGCGCTAGTGAGCCTCTGTTGTTTTAGTTTCACTATTGACTTCCACCAGTAAAGACGTGTTTTGTTTAACTCCTGCTGTCCGTGTCTCAATCATTCACGGACATAATACTGGCGACGAGCAGATACGAACCTACCTACAGTCTCCACCACCTCCTGGGATCCATTCCTACAGCGAAGTGAGCAGAGGTCGAGGCCAGAAAGAAAAGAAAGAGGCAGTAGAAACGGGCGTCGACCGTGGGCATCCGCCCTGTGTTGCAGAGTTGAAGGTTGCTGGAGAAGCTGTCGGATGCGGGGCCTGGTTCCTGTCGATGGTGCTTCAGCTAATCGGGCTGGTGGCAGGTAGTGCACTGATCTTTCCTGGGCTGCGGCGGTCGTGAACTCGAGCGGGTGGTTTGCAACGGGGCCGAGCAGCGTTGTCGGGAAGGAGAGAGAGGGTGGAACACACAGGGCGCGGCCGGTGCTACGAAGCCGGGCTGCGTATAGACCCGCGAAGAGGGAGGAAAGAGTCCCACAGGGTTGTTCCACGATGGGAAAATAATTAAAAAAATATATTAAACGCGCAAGGAACCGTGGAAAGCAGCGCTAACAACAGCGGGGAAGAAGGCAAAGCGCGGGAGGTGCCATCTTAATCAGCGGGGAAGAAGGCAAAGTGCGGAAAGCGCCATTTTAGATTTGCAAGATGCCGAAGACTGGCTGTATCACTGCTTTTGATAATACAATAGAGGACTGGACCACGTATGTGGAAACAGTCGAGGTATATTTCGAGGCAAACGAAATAGCGGAGGAGAAAAAGGCATCGATATTGTTAAACGTAATGGGCGCTAGAACGTATGGCCTATTGCGGGGCTTGATTACTCCAGCCAAACCGAAGGCGAAGAGTTTTAACGAAATTGTTGCTGTCCCACAGGAACACCTAAACCCTGCACCGCTGTTGATAACAGAAAGATTTAAATTTCACAAGAGAACTCAGCACAAAGATGAGAGCAATGCTGAGTATCTTACGGAACTACGCAAGCTATCAAAGCACTGCCAATTCGGAGCAGGACTGGCAGATACCCTACGGGACAAATTTGTCTGTGGACTCCTGAGTGAAGGAACACAGAAGATGTTACTCTCAGAGAAAGAGCTGACGCTAGATAAGGCTTTCAGCATGGCAGTATCGTATGAAGCAGCAGCCAGGGGAGCTGCAGAAATTCAACAAAAACCACAGGAATACGGCACCCACGAAATGACACGGGGATTTGCAAAATGTTATCGCTGCGGCAGAACTAACCATGACCAGAAGGACTGCTGGTCCAAAGACAAAATATGCAGACAATGCGGGAAGATGGGACACATTGCACGAGTTTGCAGGTCTGGGAAGAAGACCAGCGACAACAAAAAGGCTACTAAGGAACTGTACAAGAAAGTACAAAAGATGACGGACAGTAGTTCCGAAGTCCAGATGAGCGATAGTGAATCCGGGAACAGGAGACTAAGCTGTCTCAAACTTCACAATGTAATCGCAAAAGAGGATCACCGAACCATTTGGGTCACCCTCACGATAGCAGGGTCCCAAGTTAAAATGGAATTGGATACAGGATCAGTGCTAACCGTCATGAATCGACGAGACTACGAGCGGCTATTTTCACACATACCCTTGAGAGAGACATCCATCATCTTGACGACGTATACGGGGCAAAAAGTATACCCCAGAGGAAAAATAAGGGTGCCTGTCGAATACAACGGCAAGAAAATATGGAAATTGTATCTCTACATACTGCCAAATGGTGGACCACCATTATTGGGACGGGAATGGATCAGGAAGATAAACGTAGATTGGCACTCCATTCATGCAATGATGGTGGACGGTAAAAAAGATGAAGACGTCACTCCTGGACGATTGTCAACAATCTTAGCTAACGCCAAAGAGGTATTTCAACAAGAACTGGGCACGCTTAAAGGCGTAACCGCCTCGATAAAAATAGAAGAGAATGCAGTTCCCAAGTTTTTCAAAGCAAGACTGGTACCATATGCAATTCGCCCAGCCGTCGAGGCAGAGCTGGAGAATCTGGAGAAGGCGGGCGTGTTGTCTAAGGTCGACTGGAGTGAGTGGGCGACACCCATCATTCCTGTCATGAAGAAAACGTTAAGCAATAAGTCCGGGGAGCCAAGGAAGATTCGCATCTGTGGGGATTTCAAGGTGACGGTGAACCCAGTCCTTCACACAGTACAATATCCTCTTCCAAGAATAGAAGACATCTTCGCCTCACTGTCTGGAGGGAAGCGTTTTACAAAAATTGACCTAGCACAAGCATATTTGCAGATGGAGGTTGAAGAGTCCTCTAGGAAGTATCTCACGATAAACACTCACAAAGGTTTTTACCAGTATCATCGATTGGTATTCGGAGTAGCATCGGCTCCGGCGATATGGCAAAGAGCGATGAAACAAGCCCTGCAAGGGATTCCGGGGACTCCGTGTTACTTGGATGACATCCTTGTGACAGGTGAAGATGACAGTGAACACCTTAACAACCTAGAACAGGTGCTCATTAGACTACGGGAACATGGGCTGCGAGCCAACCGCCCCAAGTGTGAATTTTTTAAGAAACAGATATCGTATTGTGGCCACGTGATTGATGAAGCGGGGTTACATAAGTCCCCTGACAAAATTGAAGCGGTTGTTAAGGCCCCATCGCCTGAAAATGTGTCGCAACTGAGGTCATTCCTCGGATTGGTGAATTACTATCATAAGTTTTTGCCGAATTTGTCGACAATTCTGCACCCACTGAACGCCCTGCTACGAACGGGGGTAGCATGGAAATGGAGCGATGATTGTAAGCGTGCTTTTCAGAAGAGTAAGGACTTAATCACTTCAAGGGAAGTATTGGCTCACTACAACTCAGCACTGCCGATCAGACTGGCTTGTGATGCGTCTCCCTACGGCATTGGGGCGGTACTGTCACATAAATTCCTTGATGGTTTAGAGAGGCCGATAGCTTTTGCGTCACGCTCGTTAACTTCTGCCGAGCGTAACTACGCCCAGATTGACAGAGAGGCCCTCAGCCTAGTGTGGGGGGTGAAGAAGTTCAATCACTGCCTGCACGGTCAAAAATTTACTCTACTAACCGATCATCAACCTCTTGTCTCCATTTTCAACCCTCAGAAGGGCGTACCGATAATGACAGCACAACGGCTGCAGAGATGGTCCCTTTTCCTAGGGGCACACCAATATGACGTCGAGTACAAAGGAACTAAACAGCATGGAAATGCTGATGGATTGTCACGCCTACCGTTGCTGACGGTGGAAGAAGAAGACCTTGCAGTGGATCCAATGGAGTTATTCCACTCGACCATAGTCGAATGTCTCCCTGTGACGAATGCAAACATAGAAAAGGAAACATGGAATGACCCGACACTATCACGGGTCTATGATTTAACGGTGAAGGGATGGCCAGCACATGGCGAACGACTGCTGCCAGCATTCTCGCCGAGAAGAGAACAGCTGTCAGTGTGCAGAGGAACCTTGATGTGTGGGTCCAGAGTAGTAATTCCACCTAAGTTGACGGATAGAGTGCTCAATGAGCTTCATGAGGGTCATCTGGGTGGGGTAAAAATGAAGAACTTAGCCAGAGCATTTGTGTGGTGGCCGGGAATCGATAGAGAAATCGAAGAGATGACCAAGAGCTGTGCAGGATGCCAGAAGGTCCAAAACGCCCCACCACAAGCTCCTCTGCATCCATGGGAGTGGCCCTCATCTCCATGGCAAAGGGTGCTCATTGATTTTGCTGGTCCCTTCATGGACTCGATGTTTTTAATTGTGGTGGATGCACATTCAAAGTGGCCAGAGGTAATAAAAATGTCCTCAACCACCACGGAAAAAACTATCACAGTTTTACGAACCATATTCGCCAGGAATGGGCTGCCTGAACAGATTTGCTCTGACAATGGACCACAGTTTGTGTCTGAAGAGTTCCGGAGGTTCTTAAAGAACAATGGTGTTAAGCATTACACATCTGCCCCATATCATCCAGCCACTAATGGATTGGCCGAGAGGTTTGTCCAAACATTCAAGAAGGCTATCAAGGCAATGTGTAATGAAGATATACCCCTACAACACAAGGTGGACAACTTCTTGTTTGCCTACCGGAATGCGACACATGCGGTTACCAACCAAACTCCAGCCATGATGTTCTTCAATCGAAGACTACGATGTCGCTTGGATTTGGTTAAGCCAAACGTCCGAAGAGATGTGGAGAACAGGCAGTTTCAGAATATGAATGAAAGGCCGACCAGGAGTTTTAAGATAGGTCAACCAGTTTTGGCCCGGGACTATCGCACTGAGAAATGTCAGCCAGGAACGATTTGTACACGACAAGGACCTCTCATGTATACCATGGACGTTGGGGAGAGCATTGTAAGACGCCATGCTGACCAGATTCTAGAGTCACTGGAAAACGTCAACTCCACACCACGATCTGATACACCTGGTAATGAAATCGACGTTCCAATTGCAGCTAGCGCAGAACCGGTAATATTGGAAGCAGATGAACCAAACAACGACATTGATCCCGACTCAACATTGCCAGAAGAACCTGATACCCCAAAGAGGCGTTATCCAGACAGAATCAGGCAGCCTCCTCAAAGACTGAACTTATAATTGCTTAAACTTAACCAATGTATCTTGCAACAGTAATTGTGATTGTAATTAGTTATCATTTAGTTGTTAAATGAATGTTATGTACTGTTTATCTAAAAGGGGAGGAATTGTTGTGTATGTACCTTTAAGAGAATAACTGGTCTCAGACTGCAGTACCGGCAGTGACCACCCCTGTATAAAAGGCGCTAGTGAGCCTCTGTTGTTTTAGTTTCACTATTGACTTCCACCAGTAAAGACGTGTTTTGTTTAACTCCTGCTGTCCGTGTCTCAATCATTCACGGACATAATACATGCAACTTTGAGGTAAGTTGCCTCTTGCTTTTGTACTGGTTCCTGTAGTTTATTTGAGTAGTGGCTTGGTGTAAGACATTAAAAAAATTGAGAAAGTGTGCAGGGAGTGCTGCTGGATGTTAGCAAGGCATTGGCTCTTAATGGAAGACCTCTGAGGACATAAGTTGCTCCCAGTCCTGGGGGCTTTAGTTGCAGTCCCCCTTGGGCTGTAGCATGACATGGAGATGGACCAGAGGCAGCAAAGAAGACAACCTGTTCGCAGAGGGAAGAGGAGGAGGAGGGTGTCAGCCGGAGGCCTTACCCACCTAGGGTCTTCAGGGAGCACTTCTCCTACCAGCACCTAAGTCAGGAGCCGCGTGTTCGTCGACTCCACTTCACCAAGAAGGTGGTCACAGAACTCTGCCACCTCCTGCAACCAGACCTGGAGCCTCAGAGCAGGGCGATGATGGGTCTGCCAGTAGTCCTCAAGGTGACCGTGGCCCTCAATTTCTTTGCCAGCAGATCCTTCCAGGCTGGAACAGGTGACATAGCTAACATCTCGCAGTTCGCCGTCCATCGCTGCATCCGGGAGGTCACAGAGGCTCTGTACTCTAGGACAAGGGACTTCATTGTCTTCTCTCTAAACAGAGAGAAGCAGGAGGAGCACGCATGTGGCTTTGCCGGGATATCGGGCTTCCCCGTGGTGTAGGCCATCATTGACTGCACACACATGGCTTTGCGGGCACCGCATCTCAATGCTAAGATGTATCACAACCGCAAAGGCTACCACTCACTTAATGTGCAGTTGGTGTGCGACCACGCCCATCACATCATGCTGGTGAATGCCCGCTATCCTGGCAGCAGTCATAATGGGCCAGTAATTCCGGTCCCAACGCGTGAGTACGGACGGGGTACTCACGCGTGGGCCCGTTGGAAGTGCCGGATTTCAGCATGCACAGCGCATGCGCGGGAAACCGGCATTTCCTCCAAGGGGTTCAGAGGTCCAATGCGTGCACGCAGGACTCTGCGCATACGCGTTGAACTTCCTTCTTTTTGACAGTATTGCCCGTGTGTAAGGGCCTGAAGTTTTTAGACATAAAAAGGAGGCGTAAGGACTTGATTCTTTAAGGTAAGTGGCCTATTATTTAAAATTATAACATTTTTTCCACAGCTTTATTGTTTTTAAGGACTTTACAGTAAGGTAAGTTTATTTTTAGACTCGATTTCTTAAAAAATTATTTTTTTCAAAAATTTGATTAATTGTTTAAAATAGTTTTTTAAAGTTATTTATAGTTTATTTAATTATTGGGATGTTTCTTAAATTTTATTTAAAGTTAAACTAGTCTTTTGGGCACCCGTACTTTTCATGAGTTTGACAGTTCTTACTATCAAACTCATGAATGAAGTTTCCCCTCCCCTGATTGGCTGCACAGTGCTCACCTGATCCCAGCCGGCACATCGCACTAACTACGCCGCTGGATCAGGCAAGCACAGCGCGCCGACAGCTGAACTGGGCCAGTGACAGGAATTCCAAGCAGGCCCAGGCTTCAGATGTCGGCGCGCCGGGTGAGTGCACATCGGGGGCTTGCACGCGCGGCAAGCCCCCGAACCTAATTTCTGGGCCATTGCCTTCATCCTGCACCAGACCCTTGTGCCAGGAACAATGATCACTCCCCTCTGCAACCCCACCACTTGTGGCCAGCAATCATACAGTGAGAGCCATGCTGCCATGAGGTATGTCATCGAGCAGACAGTTGGGGTGCTAAAGCAATGATTCCGCTGTCTTGACCACTCGGGAGGAGCAATCCAGTACTCGCCGGTGTGGGTGTCCCATTTTGTTGTGGTCTGCTGCATCCTCCACAACTTGGCCATCATGAGGACGCAGCCCTTGCTGCCATGGGTTCTGCCACCACCTCAGGAGGAGGAGGAAGAGGAGGAGGCAGCGGAAGAAAGACGGAGGCAGCCAGCCAATCCACGTTTAGGACGGGCTGTCTGTGAGTGCATCATCAGACTCTGGTTCCCCTGACTTAAAACCCAGCTCCCCCTTGCTGAACACTTCCCCACCTTACCATCCCTCTGTCACAGACCATCACAATGCCCTCTTGGCCACAATCCTGAAATGAAAGCCAAACAAAACAAACATTCCAAACAAAATTTATCAATCAAATGGTACATATCAAAGTCAACTAATCACACATGTGCATTCCCTTAGTGCCTGTCTTGCATGTTGCTTTGTCTGTTCTACGAAGTGCTACCCCAGTGGCTGCAGCATGGCTGGTGGAAGGCTGCTGACTTTCAGTGGGAATGATTGCAGATGGCCTTGCAGGATGACCTCGAGCAGCTCTGGGCCTAGAAGGCCCGGCAGCGGACTGCACCACCTAGGCATGGGTGGCAGCATTCTGAGCTGGCTGGCTGACAGGTAACAGCAAGGGCACTGGCGGTGTGGCAGTGGTGGGAGGACGAATGCTGTCATCCTGAGAGAGGACAGCAGGTTCATGCTCCATGGAGTCACTGCCACTCCCCCGGGGCAGTGCCTCAGCAATCCTAGTCATCTTGGAGAATAGCTTGCTGGACTGCTGTGAAACCCTGCAAGCCCCTTTCAATACTGGTAAATCCAGCCATGATGGCAGCAGTCTGTGTTTGCGTGGCAGCAAGCTGAGCCTCCTTGAGAGCAGTCCGAGCTTGCATGGCACAAGTCTGAGCTTCCACTGCAGCACTAAGGCACTGGGTGGCTTCCGCTTGTGCTGCAATGGAAGCTGAGACATCAGCCATCGCACGCTGCATCCTGATTGGCTCCACAAGTGCACTAATGGAGTAGCCCATCACTTCCGTCCTGGAAATCATGGGCTCCAAGCTCTGTGTAAAGGTCTTTGCAAAGTTGGTGCAGGACTCTTCCATGCTCCTCGACAATGACAACAGGCTTTCTAGCAGGCCTGCCAATGCACCAAGCAGTTCATTGTGCATGCCCATCAGCGATCTTCTGTAGGCCACCCCATCAAAATCCTCACCTGAGTCCTGTGCACCAGAACTTGTGTGTGAGCTCACCATCTGGGGAGCTGGCCTTTCCCCCTGGTCTGGCTGTAGCCCACTCGTGCCCGGTGACTCACCACGTGCGGATCCCGCCTCTAAAATCCGTGCAGTGTCAGTATCTGAGCTGGTGCCTGCGAGTGTCAGATTGAGTGACAGTGTCTCTTCGTCTTCAACAATTTCCTCTTCCACCACTGGCTGGACAGCTTGGAGGTCTTGGGTATCTGAAAGGAGAAAGGCACGTGGGTAGGGTTGCGATGAGGGAAAGGGGGAAAGCAAGATGTACATGCTTATTCCATTAGCAGTTTGCAAGTGAGAAGAGATTGTGGAATGAGGGGGAACTTGAATGTGAGAAGGAGGATTATGTACGAGCTTACCGTCATCTTGAATGTTTCAACGTAGCCGCTCATCAGTGACGGCCCCTCTAATTATCTGCAGCACTGTCTCCTCCATGGGGATGAGGACATGTCACCGTGCCTGTCCCCCGCTGGTTCGCTGCTACTCTCTCCTATTATGTGCCACCTTGGCCTGCAAGAGAAAGAAAAGTGTCAGTGAGTGTGGTGCAATGTGTTTGGGTGATGTGCCTGTCATGGTTGAATAGCTGACAGTGTGTGCATGGTGTGAGATGTGGGTGTAAGGCTTGCAGCAGTGATAAATGAGTATTTCTCTCTTTATAAACTTTAACTCTGTGGTTTATAGTTTCTAAAATCTCTGTGGTGTAGCGGGGACTGCTTATAAACCAGGGCCCTTAAATATACTATTTAACGGTAGTGTAATTGGCGGGATTGATTTGATTTAATTTAATTGCAATTAATTAAAGGGTAAGTCATGGCAGGAGAGCCCGGCCCTGTTGTATGCTCCTCCTGCACTATGTGGGAACTCAGGGACACTTCCTGTGTCCCTGACAACCATGTGTGCAGGAAGTGTGTCCAGCTGCAGCTACTGGCAGACCACATTGCGGCGCTGGAGCTGCGATTGGATTCATACTGGACCATTCGCGAGGCTGAGGAGGTCGTGAATAGCACGTTTGATCAGTTGGTCACACCGCAGGCAAAGGTTGGACAGGCAGAAAGGGAATGGGTGACCAACAGACAGAGTACCAGGCAGAGGCAGGTAGTGCAGGGGTCCCCTGTGGACACCCCCTCTCAAACAGATACACCACTTTGAGTACTGTTGGGGGGGATGGCTTACCAGAGGAAGGCAGCAGCAGCCAACTTCCTGGCACCAGGGGTGGCTCTGCTGCACAGGATGGGAGGAAAAAGAGGGATAGAGCTATAGTAATAGGGGATTCTATTGTAAGGGGAATAGATAGGTGTTTCTGTGGCTGCAAACGAGACTCCAGGATGGTGTGTTGCCTCCCTGGTGCAAGGGTCAAGGATGTCTCAGAGCAGCTGCAGAACATCTTGGAAGGGGAGGGAGAACAGCCAGCTGTCGTGGTACATATAGGTACCAACGATATAGGTAAAAAGCAGGATGAGGTCCTAAAAGCGGAATATAGGGAGTTAGGAGGTAAATTAAAAAAATAGGACCTCAAAGGTAGTAATCTCAGGATTGCTACCAGTGCCACGTGCTAGTCAGAGTAGAAATAGAAGGATATTTCGGATGAATACGTGGCTAGAGGAATGGTGCAAGGGGGAGGGATTCAAATTCCTGGGACATTGGAACCGGTTCTGGGGGAGGTGGGACCAGTTCAAACCGGACGGTTTGCAACTGGGCAGGGCCGGGACCGATGTCCTAGGGGGAGTGTTTGCTAGTGCTCTGGGGGAGGGTTTAAACTAAAATGGCAGGGGGTTGGGAACCTGAGCAAGGGGGCAGAGGAAAGGGAAACAAGGATAAAAGCAAAAGATAGGAAGGAGAAAAACAAAAGTGGCAGTCAGAGAAATCAACGGTTTAAATCAAACATGGCCACAGTAAATAATAATTTTAATAGGTGTAAGAGCGTTAAAAAAACAAGCCTGAAGGCTTTGTGTCTTAATGCGAGGAGCATTCATAATAAGGTGGATGAATTGGCTGCGCAAATAGAGGTAAACGAATATGATTTGATTGGGATTACGGAAACAAGGCTCCAGGGTGGCCAAGGTTGGGAACTCAATATCCAGGGGTATTCAATATTCAGGAAAGGTAGGCAAAAAGGAAAGGGAGGTGGGGTAGCATTGCTGGTTAAAGAAGGGATTAACACAATTGTAAGGAAGGATATTAGCTCTGATGTGTGGAATCTGTATGGGTACAACTGAGAAATGCCAAGGGGCAGAAAACGTTAGTGGGAGTGGTATATAGACCTCCAAACAGTAATGCAGAGGTTGGGGATGGCATTAAAAGGGAAATTAGAGAAGCATGCAATAAAGGCACAGTAGTCATCATGGGTGACTTTAATCTACATATAGATTGGGCTAACCAAATTAGTAACAATACTGTGGAGGAGGAATTCCTGGAGTGTTTAGGGGATGGTTTCCTGGACCAATATGTCGAGGAACCAACCAGAGATCAGGCCATCTTAGACTGGGTATTATGTAACGAGAAAGAATTAATTAGCAATCTTGTTGTACGAAGCCCCTTGGATCGGAGCGATCATAATATGATCGAATTCTTCATTAAGATGGAGAATGAAGTAGTCGAATCAGAGACTAGGGTCCTAAATTTAAATAAAGGAAACTACGATGGTCTGATGTGCGAGTTGGGTAGGATTGATTGGGGAATGTCACTCAAAGGGTTGACGGTGGATAGGCAATGGCAAACATTCAAAGACCGAATGGATGAACTACAGAATTTGTTCATCCCAGTTTGGCATAAAAATAAAACAAAAAAGGTGACTCAACCGTGGTTAACAAGGGAAATTAGGGATAGCATAAGATCCAAGGAGAGGACATATAAGTTGGCCAGAAAAAGCAGTAAACCTGAGGATTGGGAGCAGTTCAGGATTCAACAAAGGAGGACAAAGGGATTAATTAAGAAAGGGAAAATAGAATATGTGAGTAAGCTTGCAGGGAGCATAAAAACTGACTGTAAAAGCTTTTATAGATATGTGAAGAGAAAAAGATTGGTGAAGTCAAGCGTAGGTCGCTTGCAGTCAGAATCAGGGGAATTTATAATGGGGAACAAAGAAATGGCAGACCAATTAAATACATATTTTGGTTCTGTCTTCACAAAGGAGGACACAAATAACCTCCCAGAGATGTCGGGGAACATAGGGTCTGATGAAAGGGAGGAATTGAAAGAAATCAGTATTTGTAGGGAAATGGTGTTAGGGAAATTGATGGGATTGAAGGCCGATAACTCCCCAGGGCCTGATAATCTACATCCTAGGGTACTTAAGGAAGTGGCCCTAGAAATAGTTGATGCTTTGCTGATCATCTTCCAGCATTCGATGGAGTCTGGAACAGTTCCCATGGATTGGAGGGTAGCTAATGTTACCCCACTATTCAAAAAAGGTGGTAGAGAGAAAATGGGGAATTACAGACCGGTAAGCCTCGAATGCTGCGTCCGAGACCCTGGGTGCCCTTTCCCTGGCCTGCTGAGCCTTTTTGGTTTGTGGTGAAGCACTTTTAAAATTTTTGATCACCAGAAGGCAGCTCACCTTTTAAAAGGTGCGGACTGCCTTTAAGAGGAACAGGCTAGTTTTAAATAAAGCTAGCCTTGCGCAAACTTTGGCCCCCTGCTGAGCATACAGCCAGTCAGCAGCGCGTTCAGTGCTGGGCTGTGCACTGCTATTATGCAAAGTAGCTCACGGCATGAAGTTTATGTGCTGCCTTCACTTCTTTCAACGGGCCTGGGCCAATCATGCATCGCAATCCCTATGCCCAATTGAATTTAACCCTTAGGAATCGAACATGGGAAATCCATGGTCAATATGGCTCAGTTTCTCATTGGGCAATCTATTTGCCAACGGAGTCATTTGGTGAGCTCTTGGATATGATTTATTATTCAATGAAAGTTTCCAGTCAGTGTGAGCTAATTGAGTATTAAGATACATCTCAAGGTCACTGTAAGTCAAAAATAATTTATTGTAATTTTGAACAAGTAACTAGTGAAGCCACACTTAAACAATTTTCGGCACCACACCCAAATTCAGAGAAAAATGACAAGCATGATTTTATCACAGAAATACAACTTTTACATCTTTGTTTGAAAGTAGTGTTGCCAATTTGAACACATGAGAAGTGCAAAAACTATAGGGCAGTAATAGTAGGGGATTTCAACTACCCCAATATTAACTGGGATAAAATTAGTGTTAAAGGTATAGAAGGTGCAGAATTCCTAAAATGCATCCAGGAGAACTTTTTTAGCCAGTATGTAGCAAGCCCAACAAGGGAGGGGGCGGTTATGGACTTAGTTTTAGGGAATTAAGCTGGGCAGGTAGAAGGCGTATCAGTGGGGGAGCATTTTGGTGCTAGTGACCATAATTCTGTTAGATTTAAGGTAGTTATGGAAGAGGACCAGGATAGACCAGGAATAAAAATTCTAAATTGGGGAAAAGCAAATTTTGCTAAGCTCAGAGGGGAGTTAGCCATAGTGGACTGGAAACAGCTACTTGAAGGTAAATCAGTCAGAGCAGTGGGAGGCATTCAAGGACGAGATCCAAAGGGTTCAGACCAAACATGTGCCCTTAAAGAAAAAAGGTGGGACTAACAAATCTAGAGCCCCCTGGATGTCTAGAGGGGTGCAATTAAAAATGATATTAGGAAAGCAAAGAGCATGAAAAATTCTTGGCAAGTAAAATCAAGGAAAACCCAAAGATGTTTTATAAATATATTAAGAGTAAGAGGATAACTAAAGAAAGGGTAGGGCCTATTAGAGATCATGAGGGTAATCTGTGTGTGGAGGCGGGAGATGTCGATAGGGTTCTTAATGAATACTTTGTCTGTTTTCACAAAAGACAGGGGTGAAGCAGACATTGCTAACGGGGGGGGGGGGCATGAGTATGAAATATTAGATGAAATAAACAGTGAGAGAGGAAATATTAAATGGTTTAGCAGCTTTAAAAGTGGATAAATCCCCAGGCCCGGATGAAATGTATCCCAGGCTGTTAAGCGAAGCAAAAGAGGAAATAGCAGAGGCCCTGACCATCATTTTTCAATCCTCTCTGGCTTCAGGTGTGGTGTCGGAGGACTGGAGAACTGCTAATGTGGTACCAATGTTTAAAAAGGGAGAAAAGGATAGACCGAGTAATTACAGGTCAGTCAGCCTAACCTCGGTCCGGGTGGGAAAATTATTGGAAAGAATTCTGAAGGACAGGATAAATCTTCATTTAGAAAGACACAGATTAATCCAGGATAGTCAGCGCGGATTTGTTAAGGGAAGGTCGTGTCTGACAAACTTGATTGAACTTTTTGAGGAAGTAACAAGGAGGGTAGATGAGGGTAGTGCATTTGATGTAGTGTATATGGACTTCAGCAAGGCTTTTGATAAGGTTCCACATGGCAGACTGGTCATGAAGTTAAAAGCCCATGGGATCCAGGGCAAAATGTCAAGTTGGATTCAAAACTGGCTCGGAGACAGGAAGCAGAGGGTAATGGTTGATGGGTGTTTTTGTGACTGGAAGGCTGTTTCCATTGGGGTTCCGCAGGGCTCGGTACTAGGTCCCTTGCTTTTTGTGGTATATATCAATGATCTTGACTTGAATAATGGGAGTATGATTAAGAAGTTTGCAGATGATACTAAAATCAGCTGTGAGGTTGATACTGAAGAAGGAAGCTGTAGACTGCAGGAAGATATCAATAAATTGGTCAGGTGGGCAGAACAGTGGCAAATGGAATTCAATCCGGAGAAGTGTGAGGTAATGCATTTGGGGAGGGCTAACAAGGAAAGGGAATACACATTAAATGGTAGGACACTGAGTAGCGTAGAGAAACAAAGGGACCTTGGAGTGCATGTCCACAGATCCCTGAAGGTAGCAGGGCAAGTAGATAAGGTGGTTAAGAAGTCATATGGAATGTGTAATGAAATCTGTTTGTCTTGATCCTGTATTCGTTTTGCACTCATGTATATTACCCTCCCCCACTGTGTATAGTTTCACTTCCTCTTTCCCGACTAACCTGGGAGGTTCCAGGTCTTGGTTCTTGGCTCCGCCCCTGACTTCTCTTACATAAAGATCCCAGGATCTGTATGACTCATTCCTGTGAACCAGTCGGCGTGTTGAGATGTTAGCTCTGATCTTAGTGATTAAAAGCCAACTTGTTTAAGTCTATAACTTCTAGTTTTGTGGTTATTGAAGGCCCATCAATTTTAATTACTAAAGAATACTAGGATGGATCGACTCCTAAAACCAGAGCATCTGGACTTGGAGCCACATTCTACTGAAGCATCAAATCAATTTGGACACTGGCTCAAATGCTTCGAACTCTTCACGGGGGCCTCATCCGCTAGCGAGGTAGATAAACTGAGTCTACTGACTACTCGCGTAAGTCATCGGATTTATTCATTCATCCGGGACGCCACCTCTTACACGGAGGCCATCACTATCCTGAAGGCCCAATACCAGTGGCCGGTAAACGAAGTGTACGCCAGACATCTGCTGGCTACACGCAGGCAGCGACCAGAGGAATCAATGGACGATTTCTTACAGGGCCTAAAGGACCTGGTCCGGGACTGTAACTGCAAGGCCGTGACGGCCAACGCATACTCTGACGAATTGGTCTGCGATTCCTTCATCACGGGCCTCAAATCGAATTATATCCGGCAGAGACTGCTGGAGAAGGAGGTCCTGGACTTAAAAAAGGCAGTGGCCACTGCGCGATCGCTGGACGTGGCCCAGAGAAACTCTGACTCTTATTCTTCCGGCCATGCGGCCCTCACCGCCTCGTGCGCGCCAAGGGGGCCGCCATCTTGGAATCAGCCATCTTCCCCATCCAGGTCTCAGACCAGCTCTACGCCGCCGGAGTCCCCACACAGAAGTTCACCCAGGAGTCCTACTACAGCGGCAATGTCTCGAGGCCCGAAATGCTACTTCTGCGGCCAGGCCATGCACCCCAGACAACGATGCCCAGCGAAGGACGCTACATGCTTCAAATGTAAGAAAAAGGGGCATTTTAGCAAAGTCTGCAGGGGGAATCCGATTTCCAACTCTGTCACCGCCTCGTGCGTGCTGTGCAGGCCGCCATCTTGGGATCCACCATCTTTTCCCAACTCAACGGCCGCCCAGGGCCCAACAGTGGCTTCAATCACGGTGAATCAATCCAGGCCACACCCGTTGACAAAATCCATGATGGACATACAGGTAAACGGGAATTTAACGAAATGTTTAATTGACTGTGGGAGTACCGAGAGTTTTATGCACCCTAGCCTGGTACGGCGGCACTCATTAACGGTAACCCCTACACGGAGCAGAATTGCTATGGCTGCTAAGCCCCACACTTCGGACATTTTGGGCTACTGTGTGGTAACACTGACTGTAAAAGGCACGGACTACAAGGATTTTAAACTCCTCATGATGCCAGAACTCTGTGTTAATGTAATCTTGGGTCTGAACTTCCAGTGCCACCACGAAAGTGTCACGCTAGCATATGGCGGGTCCCAGCCGCCACTCACAGTCTGTGGCCTATCAACCTTAAAAATCAGCCCGCCCTCTTTATTCGCTAATCTCGCTCCGAACTGTAGGCACATAGCGACCAAAAGTAGACGGTACAGTCTGGAAGACAGAGACTTTATCAAGGCGGAAGTGGACAGACTCCTACGGGAAGGCATTATTGAATGCAGTACCAGCCCGTGGCGTGCCCAAGTAGTCATAGTTAAAAATAGCAAAAAGAAATGGATGGTAATTGACTACAGCCAGACTGTTAATATTTATACCCAGCTGGACGCCTACCCTTTACCCCGCATATCAGAAATGGTCAACCAGATTGCGCAATACCGAGTCTTCTCGACTATCGACCTCAAATCCGCGTATCACCAGCTCCCCATTAGAATGGAGGACCGCCCACACACCACCTTTGAGGCGAACGGGCACCTCTACCATTTTCTCAGAGTGCCCTTCGGGGTAACAAATGGGGTCTCGGTCTTCCAACGTGAGATGGACCGCATGGTTGACGAGAATAAACTACAAGCTACCTACCCCTATCTGGACAATGTCACTATCTGCGGGCACAACCAGCAAGACCACAATCTAAATCTTGCGAGATTTCTAAAAACTGCCCTAAAGCTGAATCTAACCTACAACGAAGACAAATGTGTCTTCAACACAACCCGTCTCTGTATCCTCGGCTGTGTGGTGGAAGATGGGGTAATTGGACCGGACCCTGACCGATTACGCCCCCTAAAGGAACTGCCCCTGCCACACAATCCCAAAGCTTTAAAAAGGTGCCTGGGATTTTTTTCGTATTATGCCCAATGGGTGCCCAATTACTCTGATAAGGCCCGACCCCGCATTAAATCGACGTCCTTCCCACTATCAGCTGAAGCTCGGGAGGCTTTCACCAGTATTAAACAGGACATTGAAAGGGCTGCAGTGTGTGCAGTGGACGAATGCATTCCCTTTCAAGTCGAAAGCGAAGCGTCAGACTTTGCCTTAGCTGCGACCCTCAATCAGGCTGGGAGACCTGTGGCCTTCTTCTCCCGAACCCTTCAGGGACCTGAAATCAGGCACTCTTCTGTCGAGAAGGAGGCACAGGCTATAGTGGAGGCAGTGCGGCACTGGAGACACTACCTAGCCGGCAAACGTTTCACCCTGCTCACCGACCAGCGGTCGGTGGCTTTCATGTTTAATAACAAACAAAGGGGGAAAATCAAGAATGACAAAATACTCAAGTGGAGGATCGAACTATCCACGTTCGACTATGATATTATGTACAGGCCGGGAGCCCTTAATGAACCCCCAGACGCCCTATCGCGGGGAATGTGTGCCAGCATTCATACGGACAAATTACAGGGTCTCCACAACGACCTCTGTCACCCAGGGGTCACCCGACTATACCATTTTCTAAAGTCCCGCAATCTGCCCCACTCCATCGAGGAGGTCAGGGCAATGACCAGAGCCTGCCGCATCTGTGCGGAATGCAAGCCTCATTTCTACAGGCCTGACCGTGCACACCTTATCAAAGCCATACGGCCGTTCGAGCGCCTAAGTCTGGACTTCAAGGGACCCCCTTCCCTCTGCCGACCGTAACGTATACTTCCTCAATATCATTGATGAATATTCCCGCTTCCCCTTCGCCATTCCCTGCCCAGACATGACCAGTGCCACGGTCATCAAGTGTCTCTGTAATCTATTCTGCATGTTTGGCATGCCGAACTACATACACAGAGATAGGGGGACGTCATTCATGAGTGACAAGTTGCGCCAGTTCTTGCTCTCGAAGGGGATAGCCACTAGCAGAACCACTAGCTACAACCCCCGGGGTAATGGGCAAGTGGAAAGGGAGAATGCTACTGTTTGGAAGGCTGTCACGTTAGCCTTAAAGTCAAAAGGCCTTCCGACTTCCCGCTGGCAGGAAGTCCTCCCAGACGTGCTCCACTCCATAAGGTCTCTGTTATGTACTGCCACTAATGCTACCCCTCACGAAAAGATGTTCGTTTTCCCCCGGAAATCCACCTCGGGCATATCTCTACCCGCGTGGCTGACGTCTCCGGCGACAGTACTATTGCGGAAGCACGTGAGAGGCCATAAAATGGACTCCCTTGTGGAAAAGGTACAGCTCCTCCATGCAAACCCTCAGTACGCCTATATTGAATACTCTGACGGGCGAGAGGACACTGTTTCCATAAAAGACCTCGCTCCCTCGGGGAGCGGAGAGAACGATGGGAGACTACCCGATGAAGACCTACACTACAAAGAGACAGGACGCCCAGAGGTATCAATACCCAACTTTAACCTGGAGGACACTGCAGATAACCTGGAAGACACTCTGGAGGCCCGGACAGCGGAGGAACCAGAATCCACTCCCCTAGAGGCACCCCAACCGGCTTTGCACCGATCACTGAGAACTGCAAAACCTCCTGACAGACTCACTTATACCAACTTTTAAGAAACATCACCCCGATGGACTAAATCTATAGAAGGGGTGAAGGTAATGAAATCTGTTTGTCTTGATCCTGTATTCGTTTTGCACTCATGTATATTACCCTCCCCCACTGTTTATAGTTTCACTTCCTCTTTCCCGACTAACCTGGGAGGTTCCAGGTCTTGGCTCTTGGCTCCGCCCCTGACTTCTCTTACATAAAGATCCCAGGATCCGTATGACTCATTCCTGTGAACCAGTCGGCGTGTTGAGATGTTAGCTCTGATCTTAGTGATTAAAAGCCAACTTGTTTAAGTCTATAACTTCTAGTTTTGTGGTTATTGAAGGCCCATCAGAATGCTTGCCTTTATTAGCCGTGGCATAGAATACAAGAGCAGGGGGGTTATGCTTCAACTGTATAAAACACTAGTTAGGCCTCAGCAAGAGTACTGCTTGCAGTTCTAGTCACCACATTACAGGAAAGATGTGATTGCACTAGAGAGGGTACAGAGGAGATGTTGCCTGGAGTAGAGAATCTTAGCTATGAGGAAAGACTGGATAGGCTGGGTCTGTTTTCCTTGGAACAGAGAAGGCTGACGGGAGACCTTATTGAGTGTATAAAATTATGAGGGGCATAGATAAAGTGGATAGAAAGGACCTATTTCCCTTAGCAGAGGGGTCAAAAACCAGGGGGCACAGATTTGAAGTAATTGGGGGAAGATTTAGAGGGGATTTGAGGGGAAATTTCTTCACCCAGAGAGTTGTGGGGGTCTGGAACTCACTGCCTGAAAGGGTGGTAGATGCAGGAACCCTAACCACATTTAAAAAGTACTTGGACGTGCACTTGGGATGCTGTAACCTGCAGGGCTACGGACCAAGAGCTGGGGAGTGGGATTAGGCTGGAGAGCTCTTTGTTGGCCAGCGCGGACACAATGGGCAGAAATGGCCTCCTTCCGTGCTGTAAATTTCTATGATTCTATGAATACTCAATGGAGTAGATGTTTAACTTTATGCATTGGCATACAGCTGGCGCTGTGCAGTGAAATCAGCAGAAGTGAAAATCGGGTGGTTTGCAGAACAGGATGCCAATCCCCAAGACCAGCTTTACACCCGGGCAGCAAGTTAAAAATTTCCCCAATGTGTTTGTATGACATTCCTCTGTCCAACATTTCAATCCAGAAATTAACAAGTTATTTTTATAATACTGCTAATATCAGAATTTTTACGCTGTGTTTTATTTTAAATAGCGGAGTCTGATTCGGAGACTGTCACTGCGTTACAAAATGACAGACAAACTGTGGAAAATGGACAGGTCATGAAAGATTCCTTTTGATCACTTTGATAACTGGAGTTAAGTCGGCAGGTGAGAATGCGTACAGCTGGACAGACAGGGAAGGGTACAGCCATATTATCTCTCAATACTGAGTCATTAGGTAAATTCATTAAAAGGTGCAGGGCCCAATCTGGGGATAAATAGACAAATGGTGCTGCAATTTTTAGTCATTTGTGCCTCACTTCCTAATGTGTAAAATTGGTTACGTTTCTGTTTATTTACTTTAGTAAAGTGACTAACATGAAAGAAGCCTGATGAAAGCAAACTGCAGCTCTGCCTGCTAGTTTTTAGTTCGGGCATAATAACAAATCCCATGGGCAAAGTGGAACTCAAATCATTCATGTAAAACACCTCATCTGGAAGGTCAACAAAAGATCCAATAATCTGTTGCTTGTCTGGGACCAGAAGAAAAACCTTTTTGAAAAGATTGTATTAGCCACCTGTATACTGATTCAAAAAGAAAATACTGCAGATGCTGGAAATCTGAAATAAAAACAGAAAATGCTGGAGATACTCAGCAGGTCAGGCAGCATCTGTGAAGAGAGAAACACAGTTAACGTATACTGATTCTAGTTCTATACTTTTTGATTATTGTGCTATTTTAATATCTTGCTGTTTCATTTTTGCTTCTGTATATTATTTTCCCTCTGAATAAATTTCACCAAGTCATTTAACCTGTACACATTGCTCTGACAACATGTTATTTTCAACTTTTGAAGATAGTGGGATAATATAGGCTGGAATTTTCCGGGGAGTCAGCAGGCGGGATTGATGGCGGGTCAATGGGAAATTTGATATTTTTCACAGCGGGTCAGAAACCCACTGTCAACTTGCTCCCACGCGCCTTTCCCGATGTAGGGTTTGGCAGCACTAAGCAGACCCAAAAGGCAGCGGCAGGCGTCCCAATTCAGGTAATTAGTGGTTTGTTTGCAGCCACTTAAGAATGATTTTTCAGCTTACCTCTTGCATTTGACAGCTCACCCACGGGGTCCATGCTGGTCGTGGACCATGTCTGTCAAGCTGAAGCCGGAGGTCAGTAGCCATTGAATCAGCTGATGAGTTGACAGCTTCAAATGTAAAGTAAAAGTTCCCAGCTTACAGAGATATCTTCCCTCAGCCACAAGCAGTTCCACACTGCATTTCCACAGCAGATTCAGCATGCTGCAAGTCTTTACACAAGTCTCCATCCAGTCTGACCTCATTACCTCTTTCACCATTGACATCGCTTCTGTCATCTCTACTTCACCTGCCATCTATTCCATCAGCATGGGTGCCCTTTATACTCTCTCACCTTGGTCCTCAGAATCCCACCATGATCAGCCCCAACATCAGCAGCACCAGGCACACCAGCAGCACCAACAACAACACCAACCTTCTCCGCAATCAACTGATGCTGCACAGGACACAGGGCATCAGCACCCGACCACATTGCTGCCCGGAAAGCCAGGGATGGTCTCACCATGGCCAGATTTACTTCACTTGACACTGTACACCCTGGCTGCCACATGATGCACCATGTTAGCACCACCCCACACCATAAAGCACCCCTACAATGCCCAAGCCATTCCTTTCACACTCATCACCATTGCGGGGGTGCCGTTATGTCTCGCCATTCACTGCAACTCACTAAGCCACTTCCAAAGGTGCACACAAACCTGTCCAAGTACGCAAGTGTTCAAAATAAAGGTTTCAATGTTTGACAGCACATTATCAGAAGCTTTACATGAACATTGCATAAAACACCCAAGTGTCTAACCTTGTGTGTTGTTAGTTGGTATGATTGCACTAGGATGAGGGTGAGTGTGAGGGGTGGCTAGTGAGATGGGGATGTGATAATATAGATAGAGTGGGATGGGGGGAGGTCCAAGTTAAGTTTGTGTGAGTAAGGATGTGCAGTAGGGTAGGGAAGGCAGAGTGATGGAGGTGTGATGAGAGGCACAGCAGAATGAGATTGAGTGTGGCTTTGTACTAACGTTTCCTGATCTACTGAGATCATTGAAAGGTTTGCACCACTGCACCCAGGTCCTCCTGACCACATCCCTGCTTGTATCCTTCTGTGCAATGTGCAACCAGGCTGTGTTGATCTCCTGGGGAGGTCTCTTCTGCCCATGGGAAGGGAAGAGAACCGCCTTGTGTGCTCTGTCTCCCTCCATAAGCATATGGAAGGAGTCATGGGAGAGCCTGGGTGCAGCCCTGTGCCTTTGTGCAGTGTTTGCAGCACCTCAGTGCTGTAGAACACTGACAGTACAAATGTCAAAATAAATTTGGACATGGTCCCTTTAAGGAAATCAGTTGATGACGTGTCATCAAATGACGTCACCAGACCCGCTTCCTCTAATTGGCCGGGAAACGTGCTGGGCGGGCTTAACAAGCCCAATCAGGGGAAATTAATTTCACAGAGTGGGATGGAGCCAGCAGCAGGGTCGAGACCCGCCACCAACGTCGCCCACCATGGACCCGCCAAGGTTGGTAAAATCTCAGCCATGGTCTCCAGTCTCCACTTGTTATTAAATGATTAGATTATTAAATCTGGACACACTATCCTGTACAAGATGGCGCATAAAGACACAGGTTTTCTTTCATAAAGGATTCCGTCTGCTCATGGAAACTGCCATCTAGCCATGAGGAAAAAGCCTGAACTGTAACAGGCTCAAAGTTATACGGTAAGGAATGCAAAATTGAACTTGTTTTCATTGGAGAAACAAGGTTGAGAAAGCCGGGGGCATGCTGTAATTCTTTAAAATATTGAGAGGCATAGATGCAGTGAATGTAAGCAGGCTATTTGACTTAAGATGTACACTGCAATTTTGGCATCACTGTAACAATTTAACTCCAGAGTCACATCCCAACTTGACTCTGAAGCCGAGCAGAGTGAGACATCTAGTGGAGGTTATCTTGTGAAGGAATAGCCACGATTCAGAGAAATACATGATACTATGAACAGATTTCTAATATTATTGATAAAAGACATACTGGGTTTAAAAGACACAAGTCTCAGCACACAGGCTGTAAACAGAAATACAGGCTTCTGAGAAAAGATCAGTTGATAACAAAGTTGTAAACAAGCTTTGAAATGGGAATTAGTTAAATATTCTAAAACAATGAAAGATTGAAGCAAACCATTGGTGGTTCCAAAAGGTCTACAGTTTGCAACGAACACAATGGGAAGACCCAAGTGAGGTGTAAAAAACCAACACATTGGAACAGAAACACAAACATTAAAAGAGGCATGTGCCTTTGAAAACATGACAAGTAAAGAAACCTGCTGGTCAAATAGTTTTATGTTAAACTTGGATGACAGGAAACACGATTAAATATGCAACCAATAGAGATAGCTAGAAAACAAGTAAACACACAGTTAAAGTGGTTTTGATTTACATATAGTAAAAACCATACCAACAAGACTTTGAAGATATAACTTCAATAGATGACACCAAGCAATTGCATTGTGTTTGTATTAAACTTGAAGCAGGACGGAGTCAAAGGGCCAGATTTTCAGTGTGCCGTGAGGCGGGCTTTCAGGCGTGCGGGGGGCAAAAATCCCAAATTCGGGGGCCCCAACACCATCCCGCCTCCACGTAAGTTTCACAGGAGGCAGGTACCCGCCCCGCACTGGGACCCACCGACCCGAGGCGGGAAGGGATTAGTGCCAATTAACTGCCTGTTAACAGGTAGTTAACAGGCAGTTTTTAGCCTAATCCCTATTTTGAGGGGTGTCATGTGGGTTTCCCCGACGGCTCCAAACCACGCCAGGTTAGAGCAGGCAGGCCGTCGGGTTGAAGGACTTGGAGGGGTCGCGATGTCAGTGTTCAGGTGAGTGGTGGGTGCATGAGTGCAAAGGTAAGTGTGTTTGGTGTGTCTAAAGTGTGTAAAGAAGTTTTACTTACCTGTACTTATCTTAACAGCCTTTCTTCCTTTAGGCATCGGGAGTCCATCACTCAGTCGGAACTGAAAGCTGAATGGCTGCGATCTGTCAAAAGTGACAGCCTTCAGCTTTGAGTGTCGGTGAGAGTTCTAACTGAGTCTGCGTAGAAGGACTCAGGTTAGAAGTCAGACTGTCAGTGTTTGACAGCTTCAAACAGCTGTGAAACACTGATATTTCATCTGTCAAAAACTCTTGACAGATGAAATTTCAGTCTGTGATGTCACCTGTTGCCGGGTGGCCCTTAATTGGCCTGCTGAGCCCGCTGGGTGGGCTCAACAAGGTCAATCAAGGGAAAATCATGTTGATTGGCCGGACGTCGATGGAGGCGGGACTAAAACCTGAAAGTTGTAGTCCCGCCTCCTTCCCGACAGCTTAATGAAAATCCAGCCCAAAATGTCTGCTAAAAAGCAGTTAAGCCAATATTAAGAAATGAATGAAGAATCTTCGGTAAGAATGACATCAAACAAAAACCATAGCTGTCATTGTTTTTATGATAGTTTTTGGAACACCTAAAAGTAGAGAAATAATTATGCATGCAATAGTTGAATTGATAGTAACATAGAAACCATTCAAACAGAGGTATCAATAAAGACAATTAGCTGACATCAGCAGAGAACATCAAAGAAGAAACCAATGCCAAAAGGGTATAAAAATAAGACCGTTGTAACAGAAAGTCAGAACACGCTGAATGGGCAGGGCGTTTCTCAACTTTCCAGAGTCATCTCTGTAAGTTTTTAACTATGAGTCTCAGTAAATCAAAGTGATTGATTTTTGGTGGATGTTCTGGATTTAGAAGTAAGAAATAAGAAATATAACGAAGTAAAGATTTGAGAATAAGGATCTCTGAGAAATAAGAAATGTAAGCTAATTGTACTTTAAATTGTTAATGTTGCGACTGATTCAACAGATGTTAACTGAATGCCGGCTCTTAAATAAAACTATATATTTTTAGAATTGTCTCGAAGAGTGAATCTGTATAGACTCACGAACCCACAAATTCTGTACACTCTTTTGTAAGGAGTTGCAGAAATCTGGGGTATATTCCGGAACCTTATAATATCCGGAAGGTTACAGTCTAGTTCAACTTATTAAAAGTACTATCCGGAGGACAGTAACATCTTTAGTTGTTCCTTTCCTTTAGGGAGAGATAGTCTGAACCTTTAGACCCATTTAAGCGTCTTATGGAATTCAGCTATCTCTAACTTTAGTTGAGAGTGAAAGTCTGGGGAATACGCCTGATCTGGGATGGCCCAAAAGGGCTAGGACTGTAATTAACCCTTCAATCTTACATCTCTTACATTTGATAGTGCATGGAGTTCCACTTGAATTCAATGGCAAAACCAATTTAAAAAGGACCTCTTTCTTACGTTTTCAAATCATTTAAAATGTAATGGATAGGAGTGGAGCTTGGCACATGCTGGTACTGAGAACTGTTTCAAAGGCAGAAATCGCGTTTTATCAGGCTGGAATCAATTGTGCAGCTATCTGTCTCAGACAGGTAGCTACAGTATAAATGTGGCTTTAGACCATAGGGCCGATTTTAACTCCTGGCAGGAAGCCGGCGGGATCGGACAGCAATCCTGCATGGGAGTCTTTGTTGGAGGCCCAGCAGATTTTAACCGTCGGGCTTCATTTCAAAGCCGCTGATCAGCTGCTCGCTCATTTCGGGCAGATAGCGGCAGCTGGCTGGCAGAGAGGGCCAAAGATCGGTTGCCGGCAGCAACGCGAGTCCAGGCGGGGGGAGTTGCGATGGTCTTGCGGTTTGGGTGGGGAGCTTGAGTCACAGAAGCATGGACTTTCCTCGTGGGGCCCTGAGGAACGCTCCTGCTCTTCTTAACCCCACTAAGGCAGGCTTTTTTAAACTTACATTTAGGGAGCCTCACTGGCTTTCCAATAATTTTACTTGGTGGGGCAGCCACAGCTGCCACCATGCTCAGGAGCAAGTTAAAGTACCATCATCCGGGATCCCTTGTATGTCATGGGACCCCGATTTGTCTTGTATGTCATGGGACCCCGATTTAATGAGGCTCCTGCCTTCACAACCAGCAGCATTAAAATGAGGAATCAGTGGAAACCAAGTGGTAAATGGAGCCACTCCATTTTAACTGCTTCCCCGCTCCTTTCTCGCCATTTGGGGAAGAGTTAAAATTCCCCCTTATGAGTGCAGAACTAGATTTAACATCAGTGCACCTCAAGCAAGATGGGGAAATGGCATTTTTTTCCATACTATGATGGATTCTCAGCAATAGTAGTTGATGCTGTGTCAATTAACCAATTTAAAAAGCAAGTAATTAGGAAGGCTAATGGAATGTTGGCCTTTATTGCAAGGGGTATGTTGTATAAAAGTAGCCATGGTGTGGAGATGCCGGAGTTGGACTGGGGTGGACAAATGTAAGAAATCACACAACACCAGGTTATAGTCCAACAGCTTTATTTGAAATCACAAGCTTTCGGAGCGCTGCTCCTTCTTCAGGTGAAGTGGAGAAATGCATAAAGGCACAGCTTATATAGTCAGAGAATCATGTCAGATGTTTACAGGTAACCTTTCCAACTGCCATTTATCGCACCTCGGCAGAGAGATAATCACAGCAGTCAAAGGTGTGAATGGTGTCCAAACAGGTCAGTCAGGGAAACATTACATCAAAGAACAATGAGGTGGGGTCACAAGGGGTCAAATATTGCAGATGCCGGGGTCTGTATGAAAAACAAAAAAAGACAAAAAACATTTTTTTTTTTTTTTTTTTTTGGCTGGAAATCACAGCAGGTCCAGCCGCATCTGTGTAGAGAGAACAAGCCAATGTCGACTCGAGTCTGGATGACCCTGCATCAGGTGGGGTTACATGTAGCGTGACATGAACCCAAGATCTCGGTTAAGGCCGTCCTCATGGGTGCGGAACTTGGCTATCAGTTTCTGCTCGACGATTTTGCGTTGTCGTGTGTCTCGAAGGCCACCTTGGAGAATGCTTACCCGAAGATCGGAGGCTGAATGTCCTTGACTGCTGAAGTGTTCCCCGACTGGGAGGGAACACTCCTGCCTGGTGATTGTTGCGCGGTGTCCGTTCATCCGTTGTCGCAGTGTCTGCATGGTCTCGCCGATGTACCATGCTCCGGGGCATCCTTTCCTGCAACGTATGAGGTAGACAACGTTGGCCGAGTCACATGAGTATGTACCATGTACCTGGTGGGTGGTGTCCTCACGTGTGATGATGGTATCTGTGTTGATGATCTGGCATGTCTTGCAGAGGTTGCTGTGGCAGGGTTGTGTGGTGCGATAAATGGCAGTTGGAAAGGTTACCTGTAAACATCTGACATGATTCTCTGACTATATAAGCTGTGTCTTTATGCATTTCTCCACTTCACCTGAAGGAGCAGCGCTCCGAAAGCTTGTGATTTCAAATAAAGCTGTTGGACTATAACCTGGTGTTGTGTGATTTCGTATAAAAGTAGGGAAGTTTTGATGCAACTTTACAGGGCACTGGTGAGACCACACCTGGAGTACTGTGTACAGTTTTGGTCTCCATATTTAAGGAAGGATATACTTGCATTGGAGGCAGTTCAGAGAAGGTTCACTAGGTTAATTCCTGGGATGAAGGGGTTGATGTATGATGAAAGGTTGAGCAGGTTGGGCCTATACTCATTGGAGTTTAGAAGAATGAGAGATGATCTTATTGAAACATATAAGATTCTGAGGGGAATTGACAGGGTAGATGCAGAGAGGATGTTTCCCCTAGTGGGGGAATCTAGAACTAGGGGGCATAGTTTCAGAATAAGGAGTCACCCATTTAAGACGGAGATGAGGAGGAATTTCTTCTCTCGGAGGGTTGTGAATCTTTGGAATTCTCTGCCCCAGAGAGCTGTGGAGGCGGAGTCACTGAATATATTCAAGGCGGAGATTGACAGACATTTGAACTACAAGGGAGTCATGGGTTATGGGGAGAGAGCGGGAAAGTGGTGTTGAGGCCAAGATTGGATCAGCCATGATCTTATTGAATGGCGGAGCAGGCTCGAGGGGCCGATTGGCCAACTCCTGCTCCTATTTCTTATGTTCTTAAAAGGAACTGATGAAATACCTTGTTGGCAATGGGCTTGCAGACTGTAGGGTTCGAGACAAGCTCAGATGATCAAATACCCCATGGGACACATGGGCCTAGAAATTGGATCACCTCTGAGCAGGAGCATGATCCGGGTGTAGCGCATGTTCCACACACCTAAACAGGCCAGCGATAGGAACACACTAAATCGGTCCGGCGGCCTTTCTTTTATATTACCAGCGAGCTGCGGGCACCAGTCGCGGCCCCAGAGCCAACTCGGGCGGGTGAGTAACATGCTCGTTTGAGCTGCCCGCCCACCCAGTTTCTGTTGGGCAAGTAGAATTAAAAATTGACCCCAGGGCTTTTCTGATCTTTGCAGCCTTGTATCAAACCACAAGGTGCAATTATCCAATGAGCACCATCCGCACTGAAAAAGAACTTGTATCAGACTTCCAGATTGTAATATGCAAAAGCAGTTTGAAATGAGAAGAATGAGAGATGGGAAAGTTCGCTTGTAACCATAAATCAAGCCACATAACCCAGTCATCCCTACAGTGCTCAGCAATCATTCAATCAAACTCCACACATCACATGTTTAGTGACTTCCATGCATTAATTTAGTTTTCACACATTTGGTTACCTTGCCCTTTCTCAGGCTTTTTATGGTGTCCCCAAACCTTTGAATATTTTCATTTATTGCCACATTCTGGGTGAGTCCCACCGAGTGCCTCCTGTGATGCTGTTTTAGTAGCTCCCTCTCTAACCACTCCGGGTGCTCATTTTGTTCCACCTGTGAAAGCCAGCCAATGGGGGTGGACCCATGTCTGGTTCCTGGAATGGATGTTTTTGCACGTTCTTGTGAAGAACTAATCCTGGATGATCCAGTCTTCGCGGTGACAGGTCTGATGTTATGAAAAATGCTGAAACACAATGAAAACTCATTAAGTGAGCAATAATGTCCCTTTGGTTTGTAATTTTCTTCACAGTAAAGCACCTGGCATGTTTTACTGATATAAGACTAGAAATTGCTTTTGCTACGCTACTGAGGGGTTAACCGAGCACTACTTTAGGCTTCTGAGAGCTGCTGGCTAACAGTTCTCTGGAGTCGTGCTAAAGTATGCACACAGTGGGATATCAATGAGGTGGCAGAAGCACTAATCCTGATAATCAGGTGTGAAATGCAATCATGAGCCATTTAAACAGTAATAGAGCTGGGGAGCCCGGGGCAGCTGTTATTGCTGAAGAATGGAGTGTTACATAAGAAAGGCAGGTTTGTTGAGCAGATGCTGGAAACCCTACTGGAAAAAGAGTCAGGGGGAGGAGGGACTGATAGCCACTGCCCCCTCCCCCCACTGCCCCCTCCCCCCATAACAACAACAACTTGCATTTATACAGCACCTTTAGAGTCGAGGAAGCAGGAGGTGGGTCTCATGGACAATATGATCACCCCAAGTGTTGGGTGCAGCCAAAACGAGAAGAGGTGCCAGAAAGGATGAATGCAATAAAAACAGAAAATGCTGGAAATACTCAGCAGGTCAGGCAGCATCTGTGGAGAGAGAAACAGAATTATGTTTCAGTTCAATGACCTTTCGTCAGAACTTTCATTCAGGTCATCGACCTGAAATGTTAACTTTGTTTCTCTTTCCACAGATGCTGCCTGACCTGCTGAGTATTTCCAGCATTTTCTGTCTTTATTTCAGATTTCCAGCATCCGCAGTACTTTGCTTTTGTATTAGGATGAATGCAATGTCCAGCACCCAAAGAAGCTGGAAAAACATCAGGGGAAAAAATGTTAGACCTCAAGAAATCTACCAAGGACACTGCTCTAAGTGACAAGCATCTGCCCAAGGACACATGCACTAATATCCCAGCAGTTCATCCTCAAATGCTGGAAGATATAAAGCAGTAAGAATTACTAGTGCTGCCAAGTGCTGCTTTAATACAATCAAAGCAACATTTTTTTTGAATGAACACTCCGAATGTATGATGTAGTTAATAATTAGAAAGTGCATACGGCAACCTGTGTGCAGAGCAATAATTCTTAAAAGGACTTTATATAAGGAATATACATCCTCGGTTTGTAGCATGCAGTATACCTCTGAAACTGTGCGACGACACCTTTGTCACTCCTATCGATATGTAAATATGGATTGCTGGTAGATGTTGAAGCTGTTTTGAACACAGCAAGAGTCCACAAAACAGCAAATAATCAGCTCTGGTTAAGGGATAAACATTGGCAAGGACACCAGGAGAACTTATTTCTTTTCAAACAGTGGCATGGGATCTTTTACATACACCTGACCAGACAGAGCCTTGGTTTAACATTGCATTTGAAAGATGCCACCTCTGACAATACAGCTCTCCCTCAGTACTGACTGAAGTGTCAGCCTTGACTATTAGCACAAGCACTGGAGTAGATGTCCTGCAGTGGGGTTATGAACAATGTGCTCTCTTATTTTTTGGGGGTGCACGGCCCCTTTAAGGGGCTGCGCAGCGCATTCAAAATATCGCGCATGCGCAGTTTTTCGCATTGGAAAGCTGGCTGTGCGGGAGGTCCCGAGAGCTGCACAGCCACGCAGATTGAAAGGGACATTGGTTATGAACCCAGAACCTTCTGACTCAAATGCAAGGGGACTATCACTGAGCCAAGGCGACACAGGGTACTAAATACCAGACCATCAGGGATTAGATAGACAGGCGTGCACTCACTGCCCACACTACCAGGGACAAGATTTAAAACAAGACCCAGTGGTAATTTGCCAAATGAATTGGAAAATGCATCTCGAGCAGGGGTTCCCAAATTGTGGTACACATACCCTTGGGGGTAGGCGGGATATCTCTGGGGGGTATGTGGGAGAAATTGTCTAATGGTGGATTTTATTTATTATTTTATTTATTTATTTATTGCATTTTTATAATAGGCTACTCAGACGAAGCTTTAAAACTCTGTGGTAATTTGTTATATAAAGTAGTCAATTTACTTCAAGATGTACCAATGTACAATGCTTAGGCATTAAAGGGGTTCAAATATTAAACCTGTCTGCTGGTAGGGATATTCGGCCAGCTGGTAGATCTGGATGTGGGTACGCAGTAAGTAAAGTTTGGAAACCTCTGATCTAGAGCCTGACTGCAGGACAAGGGAAAACTTTCCCTCTGTATGTGTGGATGACAGGGAAATATTTGGTGACTGGGCCGCAGAAAAATGCTTTGCTCATAATGGGCATTCAACTATCCTTAAACAAGTATCACCATTTTACTTTAAAGGGCCAAGCACATCTAAACCTGAATAGACACGAATTGGGAGAAATTTGCATTTTTATAATTTAATCCAAAAATATCTAATTGTGACATTGGGCCATAATTTGCTGTCAAAATAACAGTGAAGCTAATGGCGCTTACCATTATTTATGCGCAACTTCAGGCAAGAGCAGATGTGCGGTTCAACGCGGAAATCCAAAAGTTGCTGACGAGCTTCGCGAATATGGCATCTCGCTGTCTGACTCACCATTGAAATGCATTGGATGTCATGAAGTTGCTGTATTTGCACGATAGATACGAACTAAACTCGCCACAGAAAGTTAAATCTTGTCCATTTCAATCTATGTACCCTTTCAACGATGTGATAAGTGTTAATTACTGCCAAACAATCTTTCTGCCACTGAAAATTAACTATTACAAGTGTGGAGTCTCATTCCTTCAGGTTTTAATTGTTGGAGGTTTTTTTAAATGTTAAATTTAATTTTCTTTTAATTTTTCCTTTCTCTTTTTTCTCTCTCCCTTAATCCTATCTTTCTTTCCCTTTCTTTATTTCTCTTTCTGTAACTGATATGACATTGAATTCACCCACTCTAATTTACACATCCTTCTCAGTTGCTGCACTGTTTATTTTTCAGTCAGCTTGGCTAAGAAGATACGCAGTTGCTTGCGCTGTTGACTCCGGTCCCAGATGCCCCGTTTCCCTCGCTGCGACGTTATCAGCTCGCACTTTCAGCAGCTTGCGGCGAAAAATATTACAGCGATTAAATGGGCAAAGACAAGTCTCACTAACAGCGGATGCTGTTCGTTGCCCTGCTACAGCAAATTATGGCCCATTATGTAGATTCATTGATGCCTGGCTCCTGCAGCTAATTGAAGAGAAACTGGCGAGAACAGCTGCTTGAATGTATTGGAGAGAAACAGAGTGCGGTCTTAGCATCATTAGAGCTCTAATGGGTCGCTTTCATTAAATGAGGTTAAATTGTGTTCACGGTTTTTCTGAAGGGCACACACGCTATGCAGTTTTTGAAAGCGTTCCCAAGGGCATAGGCCTGTCCTGATTGATCTGACAGAACAACTTTGGGCTTAGTTATAAATACCACGTCCACGTTCATTGTAAACAGTTTTGGGTGTACATCAGTGCAAAAACTGCAGTACAACTCCGAGAACTAGCCAAAGGCATGAGAGCTGTGCGACCCTCTCATGCTGGTTTGAGTTCACAAATACTGCGACTTAACTGCAGCCTTTGTTAACTGGAAATGACCCAAGAGTTCATTGCTCGTCAAGTGAAACCACTGCTCGGAGGTACAAGTCTACAAGAGGAAGTGGGTTCGAAGGCGAACCTCTGGTGTCCTGACAACAGCAAATAGCCTCTGCACAACATTGGATAAACTCTTGGTTGGCATTCCAAATTTGCAAATAAATTAATTGATAATCATTTCGATTCGGAAAAGCACCCGCAGCCCCGGACTTTACTTTACAGCCCGTTATGCTGCAACTATCATCTTCCATTGCTACAAATATTTTAAGAACGCAAAATGCAATGTCTCTGTGCATGTTCATTAGTAAAGTACCTGGTTATGGTGTAAGTTTCTAACTTCCCTGCGGCAGAACTTGGCCGCACTTTCTTTCCCAGTGGCATGGCTGCCTCTTTCTGATCTCTCCGCTATTCCTGGGCAATGGGCCACATGCTCAATAAGCACAAGCTTTAAGCCCCTTGTTTCAACGGAGCCATTGCCGTCTCCTCGCCCAGCCGCTTCTCGCTAATGCCCGGTGCGCAACCTGACACTGCTCTCACCTGCCAGGGCACAGGACCAAGGAGCTCTTAAAGCTATACTTCCCTTGCCCAGAGCGCTGCAGAATGTTGCATTCCCGTTAAAATGATCTAAAAGGATATTTAGCAGTGACACTATAAAGATTTGGAACCTCTGGATTAGCAGAGCGCTTTATATAGGGGAAAGTACTGACCAGTTTTATTTACAATTAAATGATGGATTTATTTTTTTAAACTGTTAAAAAAACTTATTATACCAACTGGTGTGAAAATACTTTTTCATGGCAATCTCTTACGCACTGAACTGGCCTCAACCACTCTTCCAGCTTTTCTTCGCCGTATTTGTTTTTGTGCCTTTGCCTCATCACAAATATCAAAGCACATCTGAATTTTGTGCTGCTGATAAGTTGCTGCCCCCTAGTGGATTTATTAAGTGAACATTTGCCTGAAACACCAATCTTAAAGGACGTAGCAACATGGCCCCAAAATTCCTGGAGCTGGGGCGGGCGTAAAATGCATTTCTGCTGGGGGAGGGCCGGAATATGGACTGTATCCCTGCTCTGCCAAGATCCTATCTCATTTGAGGCTTGGCGTGAGTCCCTCTGAGGCCTACTAAAGGCCCCAAACTTTATGCCCCCTCCTCAAGTCGGAGTGGCTCTAGTGGAAGCCGAAGAGTTAATAAAAAGGTTTTTTCTTTTGCCCACGTACAACTTCAACATCACATTCTCTGAATTATACATCCCAAAATGTTATTTGCTTTCTTGAGTACCTGCAAATATTGAACCTTCCTGAGAGCAGCAAATTCCTTTCGCACCTGCTCCCACGATCTGGTGACAAGTAAGACAGCATCCGTTCTTTCTGCTATCCCCATCCAGGCTGCTCTTCAGAAAGAGATGCACCTCGGCTTCAATTAAATGACATTTCTCTTCAGAACCAAAGGAGCAAAGTGATTTGGGTCCATGTACACAAATCACTAAAAGCTAGTGCACAGGTACAAAAAGTAATCAAAAAGGCTAATGGAATGTTGACCTTTATCTCAAGGTGGTTGGAATACAAAAGTGAGGAGGTGATGCTTCAGTTGTACGGTGCCTTGATCAGGCCCTGTCTGGAGTACTGCGTTCACCTTTGGGAAACGAACCTCGGAAAAGATATATTGGCCTTGGATGGGGTACAGCCCAGATTCACCAGAATGATACTAGAGCTTAAAGGGTTCAATGATAATGGATTGCATAAACTTGTCTGGTGTTCTGTTGTGTTTAGAAGGTTGAGAAGTGATATAATCGAGGTATTTCAAATGATAAAGGGATTTGATAGGGTAGATGCAGAGAAACTTTCCTCTGGTGGGGTAATCAAAAACAAGAGGGCATAATCTTAAAATTAGAGCTGGGCCATTTAGGAGTGAAATTCGAAAGCATTTTTTCACACAAAACCTAATAGAAATCTAACTCACTCCCCCCCCCCCCCCACCCCAAAAAAATGGCTGTGGATGCTGGGGATCAATTGACATTTTCAAGACAGAGCGCGACAGATTTTTGTTAGGTAAGGGTATCAAGGGATATGGAGCAAAGGAGGGTGAGTGAGCTTGAGGTACAGATGAGCCATGATCTAATAGAATGGCAAAACATTCAAAGGGCTGAATGGCCTATTCCTGTTCCTATGGTCTTTGTACCTGTAGCAGAATCTCTAAAGCTGCATCTTGCAACAGTGCCATTCATGCTCCCAGTCTTGTTGCAGCCATTTAACCTTTCAGTAGTGGCAGTTTCAGAGCAACCAGCAGCCCTTTGAGAGCTACTAACTTCAGATAAGGGGTTGTTTTGCTTCATGTGCTCTGCATCAGGAGTGCTGTAATGGTATGCAAAGGAACTGATCTCCGATTACAGTGCAAGGTGTGTGCCTCAAATTACTATGAAAATAGAGCACGTATTGCAGATCCAAGTATTATATGTTGAGTCTACTTTAGTTTGCTGGAGAAAGTAGATGCTGGCCTTTTGTGCCACCTACATCATGTCTGCACGCCAACAATCCCATTAGATGAGCATTTATATTCAAACCAATATACATTTAAGAAATCAGCACTACAGTTCTTTGAAAACTGTAAAATGAGTCACTCTGTATATCCAGTAGTTTGCTTATGCTAAGCGTTTCATAATCATTAAAAAATACTTCTGGGTTGAAAACCTGTTCTGCAGCCAATATGTCAAGTCACAAAGATACAAAGTAAACAATCTAGTGTTGTATTTAGCGGGTTGATCAGGGAGCAGCTCTCACTGTAGCAAGGGAACAAAGACAACAACTTGCAATTGTGCTGGCTATAATGTAGAATACATCCCAAGGTGCTTTATGGGAGCGGGAAAAGTAGTGCAGGACAGAATATGGGCAGCCAAATTTTGAACAAGTTGGAACAAGGTGGAGAAAAGCATGCCAGTGAGAGAGGCATTGGAGAAATGGATATGATTTTAGTACCTGTGAGGGTGACCTAGGGGAGGAGGAGGGCAATGTTGCAGAGGTGGAAGTAAGCAGTTTTGGTGATGGATAAGATGTGGGGTTTGAAGATGTGGGTTGAACAGGATGCCAAGGTTTCGCAAGATCTGGGTCAGATTAAGCAAGTGACCAGGGAAGGGAATGGAGTCAGCAACAAGGGGCTGGAGTTTCTGGTGCAGGCTGAAAACGATGGCTTCGGTCTTCCCGATGTTCAGTTGTAGGTCATTTTGACTCTTCCATGATTTGCTGGGACAAATGACCAATTCATCTGTTTTTGGTGTTTTTTTTTAAATCTTGGGATGTGGGTGATGCTGGTAAGGCTACATTTATTGCCCATCCCTGGATGTCCTGAGAAAGTGGTGGTGGCCTCCTTGAACCTCTGCAGTCCTTGTGGTGATTGTGCTCCCACAATGGTGTTAGACAGGGAATTCCAGAATATTGACCCGTGCAACAATGAAGGAACTGTGACATATGCCCAAGTTCGGATGGTGTGAGACTTGGAGGGTATCTCGGAGATGGTAGTGCTCCAACAACATTGCTACTCTTGTCCTTCTTGGTGGTAGAGGTCACAGAGGAGGGAGATACTATTGTTATCCTTGGTGAGTTGCTGTAGTGCCTCCTGTTGATCATACATACTACAACCACAGTACTCTGGTGATGCAGAGGATAGGCATTGAGTTCAGTGACATGGGCAAGCAAACTGCTCTTTCCTGGATGGTGTCGAGCTTCTTGTGTTGTTGCCTGCCACTTGTCAGCCTGGATGTTATGCTGTTGTAGGGTGGCATGGACTGATTCATATTTGGAGGAATTGGGGATAAATGTCAGCCAGGACACCAGAAAAATTGCCCTGCTCTTCAAATAGTGCCATGGGATATTTTACATCCACCTAAACAGACACAAAAGACCTTGATTTAACATTGTTTAACTCATTGTTCTTTGACTCTGGCCTTTTGTGTACCCCCCCCCCTTTCTTCCGCCCCACCGTTGATGGCCATGTCTTAGCTGTTTAGGCCCAATGTACTGGAATTCCCTTCCTAATATGCTCCACATCTCCACCTTCCTTTAAACCCATCTCTTTGACTAAATATTTAGTCAGGCATCCTAATTTCTCTTACTTTGACTTGATGTCCATTTTTCCTTACACTTCTGTGAAGTGCCTTGGGATATTTTCAATGTTAAATGCGCCATATAAATGCAAGTTGTTGTTGTTTAATCGGGAAGTGCAAAGTCAATGGTTGTTAGATGGAAATGTTTCAAAATTCACCAATAACTTTGTCAGAAATGTTCATGCTTTTTAATACAAGCTATACTTGTACGAGAGTGGTAGCAGGCCACTGTGCTCTAGGAAACAACAATAGAGCATGACGACAAGGCTGGATGTGAAGGGATGCATTGGAATGTACTGCAAAGTAGCCAGATTAAGAACAGTTGTTTTTCTAGTTTGGCAAAGTGAAATAGAAGACTATTGTATTTATCAATAATCAGCTGAAAACTTTTATTCTCTAAGCCTTAAAGTAATGACTCTACAATCATTATTTTTCAAGCAGTTAATAACCATCAGCTGAATCCTGAAATGAGATTCCAGCCTCAATATAAATTATATATAGTTAATTAAAGTGTCTTTATCTAATTGTAGGTCCCATTGTTTTCTTCTGACAGCATCTATTAACCCTTACTGCAACCACAATACTCCGGTGCTGGATGGGATGGACATTGAGTCCAGTGATATGGGCACCGATCAAACAATCTGCTCTTTCCTGGAAGATGTTGAGCTTCTTGTATTGTTGCAGCTGCACCCATCCAGATGAGGAGTGAGTATTCCATCACATGCCTTACGTCAGCTTGTAGATGGTGAGAGTCTTTTGTTTTGAGTGATCGGAGGTGAGCTGGCACATCCAGGAAAAAGGCCATTATATTGTTTCCAGCGTACACATTGAAATGCTGAAACAAACACTAATATTAAACTAATAAATCTAATCAGATATCAAGCTTAGTTTATTCCTGTAATATTAACACTTCACTACAAACATAAATATTCAAAATACAAATTTAAACAAACATAAAAAATAAGCACTAGTTCTATTTTAGTTTGCTCTTTTCTCTAATCTGTTTTTATTTTAATTTTGATAATTTTTTCTATCTGACTAACCTAGTTCATTTATTTTTACTCTTTTCTCTAAAAGTTTAAAACCTTTCACTACTTATTTTGAAATAGCTTTTGAAAAAATAGCTTCTGAAAACTGACTCCAAGGGCAGATCAAAAGCCAAAAATGTAAAGATTGATCTAGTCATTTTCTAGATATAACCAGATCAAATGTCAATGTATAAAAACATGTCCAACCCAGAAGGGCTGTTATTGGATGAACTCAACCCAATCCTGCCTTATTGAAATAACACATCCACAACACAGTGAGAATTAATCTATACACCAATGATCTATACACTCTATATTTATACACAACAATGTCCACATTGAAAGATTAGTAGTTGATTTAATCCATGTAATTCAATAGGAGGTAATTATTTGAAGGTAATTAAGGGATTCAGATGCTGGCTCTAAACTGCTGAAGCTTTGCCCTCACAGTTTATCACGTCTGGACTCTTTACTGCTTTTGTCTTCATTCCTGATTAATTGTTATTAATTTGTTATTATGTGAGGTATTCATCTAATGAACTTCTAGATCAGAACCTAACCTCATAGGAAACATTAAGTTATTACCTCCTAAAAAGGTCATGAAAATTATGGATTGACATTTATGTAAACATAATTTGTTTTGCTCCAAATATTCTGATGTAAGCTTGATTTCTGAAATTGCTTCATAGAAACAAAACTGAGAAAAAGTGATTAAGGGAAGGTTTCATCAACATGATATATTAACGTAACAGCTCCTAAATATGCCATATACCACAAGCAAAGGTGCAGTATTATCTTTTGCATAAGGTAGGCTGTTGTTTCTTAACTGGATTGTCATTGAATTTCTTGATCAGCATTTAATACGCACATTTCTTTATTGAATAGTTGTTACTGAAATGTTGTGGTGCTATTCCATGGAGTGGGAAGAGAGGAACTTATATCCATGATGTGCGTCAAGGGTGAGCATGAGTTAGCAGAGATCAAGGGCTATCTAAAAAGGGACTAGGGAAGATCAGAGAAAAAGTCATTCTGCATTGCTCCCGATTAATTCAGTGGCTTTGCTGGAAATTTAATGTGTGCATATGACAGATCAGGCTTTTAAAAAAAAAATATCTTTATCATGGTCATGGCTAGAAGGCATATTCTTTAAGTGGACTGGTTGCCTTATGAACTAAAACCTGCATCTTTCTTCTTTGCTGTTTATAGGCGAGCATGCCTAGGTTAAAGAACTAAACCTTAATTGCAGTGAATCACTTACTGGGGAGTATATGGAATGCCCATCATATTCACCCGTCACTCAGAAGATGGAAAATAACACATGTGTATCGGCTGAAATTGCTTGGTCAGATTGATTTACAAGTGAAACAATATACAGAAACAGAATGACACAGCCAGATGCTAGTGCAGTACAATGATCAAATTTACACAATACATGAAGTATTCTTTCTGCCTAAAAACAAGAAAAGAGAAATTGTTACAGCTTTCCTCAGCAAATTCTTGAAAAGAAAACTCATTGGTGCAAGTCACATAAAAATCATTCCTTACAGAGCCTCTACTGACATGTATTAACAGCAAGGTGAAGAGAGAAGTGAAGACTCCACAAAAGTATGTGGTTTACAATGCATCTTTTCCTTTAAAGATAGACTGATTTATTATCAAAAGTCAGAGAATCAAATTCTTAACAATTTTTTAACACTTGGGTGAACAAAGTGGTAATTAAATGAGCTGAGGCTTCCAGACAGCCTACAAACTATAAATTACATGTCTTCGGATGATCTCATTGTGACATTTATCCTCACAATTCTTTCTGCTGTGCCTGCTTTGCAGTATCATTTTATTGAAGGCTTGGCCATTCAGATAGTCACCTTAGGTCCATTGCATTGGCTAAAGAAGTTGGATGCCCCTTTATTTTGTTTCACATCCCGCTGGCATACTATCTAAAAATTGCAGCAACACTTCCTGGTCTGCAAATAAAACGCAGAAAAAAGACTTGTAATTTATTTGCTTAAAAAAAAAACGACTGCTAATTAATTTGTGTGTCTATATTATGGGTGCATTTTGCTTGAATCCTTTCTGGCAGATTCAGTCCAGTTTCTCAAATATACTTATCAACCTAGGACAGTGAAAGTCATAATACAGCTCAAGAATCATATGAAACCCACTTGCCCCTCAGCTATGGCTTGTTTGTTCATGAGTCTCTGGGCCTCAATTCACAGTGTACCAGCTCTGTTTTATTGCTGGAGTTAGATGTATACAGAGAAAGGGAAGCACACACAAAAAAAAATCTCATTTGGTGGTAAATCTGAGAGAGTAGCTCTTGAGGAAGTCACTGCTCCGGATTGTTGCCCTCAATGAACAATACTCCTGAACGATGAAACTAATCTACACCACATAGTTCTGGTCTATTTTTTAAATTAGCAATTTAGAATAACTGAACAATGCTTTGATAATACAAAAAGAAAATACTGCAGATGCTGGAAATCTGAAATAAAGACATTCAGCAGGTCAGGCAACATCTGTGAAGAGAGAAACAGAGTTACCGTTTCAGGTCGATGACCTTTCTGATGAAGGGTCATCGACCTGAAACGTTAACTCTGTTTCTCTCTTCACAGATGCTGCCTGACCTGCTGAGTGTCTCCAGCATTTTCTGTTTTTATTAATGCTTTGATAATGTAAGGTAATAATTTAGTTAATTAATCTAATGAAAAATAATGATAGAAGTCTTCCCCCAGAGCTCAATAGGTAAAAGTACCATGTAATGTAGTACTGAACCATACGTGCCAGTAAGGCCACGGGTTTGATCCCCAATCTGTGCTGAGTTAGCTGATGTCAGAGAGGGTGGCAGTGGGGTCACTGTTATTGGCCTCATCATACTCCAGGGTTCCCATTCCCAATCGTCAACCAGCAGTCCCTGCTGGAACTGCACATGCATTGATGTTGGGCAAGGACTGGATCAGGTTCAGCTGTGGTGACCCCACAGTTAAATAAGCTCACACCAAGTATTCAGTGTATGGGTTCATGGATGAAGCTTGATCCATCATCTTCAGAATAGGAGAAAGGAAGAAAATTGGGAGGAACAAAATAATGGAAACAAAAGTATTCAAGGTTTGTCTCAGAGACAGGCAGTGCAACATGTGGGGGTTCACAAAAGTTCAATTATTAACTCCACCGAACTCCTAATCTGAGCCACAATCCATAGTGAGTTGCTGAGTAGAGGCCAGAAATCTGCCTAAAGAAAAAATCAGAAGGAAAGCCAGATTTGGACTAACTTTTGAGCTGGCACAAAATATTGGCAGAGACCCGGGAGGACCTTGTCTGACTTCCTCTTAGCTGCAAAACTTTGTGTGTGTGTGTTGTGTGTGTGTGTGTGTGTGTGTGTGTGTGTGTGTGTGTGTGTTTGTGTTTGTGTGTGTTTCTGTTTGTGTGTGTTTGTGTGTGTGTGTTTGTGTGTTTGTGTGTGTGTGTGTGTTTGTGTGTGTGTGTGTGTTTGTGTGTGTTTCTGTTTGTGTGTGTTTGTGTGTGTGTGTGTTTCCAGCAATTTTTACAGCAAGTTTCCTCAGTAAAGAAAGTTCTTTTATTGCAAATTGGGTTTATTTTAATCAAGGGAGTACACATTTGGGAAAATAATGACTTACCGGTTGGTATTGGATTAGTTCGATACAGGACTTCCACTTGTCAGTGTTAGATGCCTGCAGGTTTTCAACACCACTCTAGAATAAGCTAGCAACTGATAGCACTGAACACTTGTTCGAGCTCAAGTTGTTGTTTTTATATCTTCACACTCTTCTCTCTTTGCAAAAGAGTGTAAGTAGTGGAAGGATTTGCAGGCTGATTAACAGTCTGACAGGCCACAATGTGAGCACTCCCTCCATGGCTGTAACCATCTTTATACCAGCTGATAGGGTGATTAGTCCTATATGGCATGAGGGTTATATGGGCCACCCACACCCACCAGACGTGAGTTTTAATAAAATGAGTTGCCTTCTGCTTTTGGTTCATCTAAGGTAGGGTTTTTGGAAGATAACTTTCGTTAAAGAAAACAGTGAAAATGTTGGTCACTTGCTCTCCTACTGAGGCCACCTGTATAGGCTGTAGGCCCTACAGCTCGTGATTGATACAGTACTTGAGTTTCTCATATTTTATGTACTGCAGATTCAGTCATTGTTGAGGTATTGTTTTTTGTTTTGTTCAGTATTCACAGCTATAACGTGACAGAAATAAAATTTGGTAAAATTTTCATGCAGGGAGTAATGGAGCCATACCTCTAGGTGGAAGTGACTCCAGGTAGCTTTTGAATGCTTTAGGTTCTAAGGAGTTTAATATTTTGGCAAAATTCATATTAATTCTCCCATAATCTCTCTCATATGTGGTCAGAAGTTTCCTGTTCTCCTGGTTTTTGATGTGTGCTTGTATCACCCTGGGCACTGTAAGTAACATCAAAATAGAAGAATTTTAAATAGATTTTGGTGTAGGAAAACCGTGGAATTAATATACTTTTGTCCATATTCAAGGAACCCACCTAGAAGAACATCTGTTACTGAAATATTTGCTTAATAAGAATCTAAGAAAAAAGTAGTTGTATTGCTTTGAACCCAGATGGATGGCAGCAGGTTACATGGAACGTTACTTGGGAAAGCCCCAAATGATGGTTGCGTTGGCACTGGTAAATAGAAATAAAGAAAAATTTGCATTTATATAGCACCTATCACAACCTCAGGATGACCCAAATCACTTCACAGCCAATAAAGTACTTTTAAAGTGTAGTCACTGTTTGTAATGGAGGGAACACGGCAGCCAAGCTCCCACAAACAGCAATGAGATAATGACCAGATAATCTGTCTTTTAGTGATGTTGATTGTGGGATAAATATTGGCCAAGACACCAGGTAGAATCCACTGCTGTTCTTTGAAATAGTGCCACAGGATCTTTTATATCCCCCTGAGAGGGCAGGCTGGGCCTCGGTTTAACATCTTATCCGAAAGACAGCACCTCTGACAGTATGGCCTAGAAATTCAGTTGCCTTAGTGCCGCTTTTGAGGCGCTAGAGGGACTAGCGCCAGAGTTATGGCCAGTTTAAAAATTCCCTGGGGCCCTAAATCGGCGTTGCACTGGTAGCGCTGCGCCGGCACCGATGACGTCATCGGTGTGCGCAGCGTCCCGGTTGCCATGCCGACGGGCCCTAGCGCCGAAATTCAGTTGCGGCCGCCTCGCCCGTGGCAGCCGCAACTAAGACTCTGGCAACAGAGTCTTGCATGAGTTTGCGCCGGCGCATTAAAGGCCCCGCGGCGGCCGGCCGCTTTCCCGCCGGCCGCCTGCCTGCAGCTCCCTCCCCGGACTTCTCCCCCCCACCCCCCGGAACAGATGCAAGCCCGGCACTTGTCCGAGGTGCCGGGCTCATTTTTAGACAGATTTGCGCGGGCCGCGGCCGGGTGCAGGCAGCTCCTCCTTAACGGAAGGAGGAGGCCTGCACTTCCCGAGCCTGCCGCACCGCATCGGGTGCCGCAGCGCCGGAATTGCGGCGCGAAACGGCAGTTAGCGCCGATTTACCGCCGCAAAGACCCTTCAGTAGCGCCGGCAGCCGTTTGGGTGCGGCCCTGCTGAATTTTTGGCGCGCGCAGGGGGACTTAGCGCCGGCACTAACTTCCGGCGCTAAAGCCCTGGCTAAGCCAAAACCCAATTTCTAGGCCATCAGCTGTTGTGTATGTACCTTTAAGAGAATAACTGGTCTCAGACTGCAGTACCGGCAGTGACCACCCCTGTATAAAAGGCGCTAGCGAGCCTCTGTTGTTTCAGTTTCACTATTGACTTCCATCAGTAAAGACTTGTTTTGTTCAACTCCTGCTGTCCATGTCTCAATCATTCTCGGACGTAATACTGGCGACGAGCAGATACGAACCTACCTACAGTCTGCACCACCTCCTGGGATCCATTCCTACAGCGAAGTGAGCAGAGGTCGAGGCCGGAAAGAAAAGAAAGTAAGAGGCAGTAGAAACGGGCGTCGACCGTGGGCATCCACCCTGTGTTTGCAGAGTTGAAGATTGCTAGAGAAGCTGTCGGAAGCGGGGCCTGGTTCCTGTCGACGGTGCTTCAGCTAATCGGGCTGGTGGCAGGTAGTGCACTGATCTTTCCTGGGCTGCGGCGGTCGTGAACTCGAGCGGGTGGTTTGCAACGGGGCCGAGCAGCGTTGTCGGGAAGAAGAGAGAGAGGGTGGAGCACACAGAGCGCGGCCGGTGCTACGAAGCCGGGCTGCGTATAGACCCGCGAAGAGGGAGGCAACAGTCCCACAGGGTTGTTCCACGACGGGAAAATAATAAAAAAAAAGAAATATTAAACGCGCAAGAAACCGCGAGGAGCTGCAGGTTGCAACGGGAACCGCAGAAAGCAGCGCTAACAACAGCGGGGAAGAAGGCAAAGCGCGGGAGGCGCCATCTTAATCAGCGGGGAAGAAGGCAAAGCGCGGGAGGCGCCATTTTAGATTTGCAAGATGCCGAAGACTGGCTGTATCACTGCTTTTGATAATACAATAGAGGACTGGACCATGTATGTGGAAAGAGTCGAGGTATATTTCGGGGCAAACGAAATAGCGGAGGAGAAAAAGGCATCGATATTGCTAAACGTAATGGGCGCTAAACGTAATAGGCGCCTATTGCGGGACCTGATTACTCCAGCCAAACCGAAGGCGAAGAGTTTTAACGAAATTGTTGCTGTCCTACAGGAACACCTAAACCCTGCACCGCTGTTGATAGCAGAAAGATTTAAATTCCACAGGAGAACTCAGCATAAAGATGAGAGCAATGCTGAGTACCTTACGGAACTACGCAAGCTATCAAAGCACTGCCAGTTTGGCGCAGGACTGGCAGATACCCTACGGGACAAATTTGTCTGTGGACTCCTGAGTGAAGGAACACAGAAGAAGTTACTCTCAGAGAAAGAGCTGACGCTAGATAAGGCTTTCAGCGTGGCAGTATCGTATGAAGCAGCAGCCAGGGGAGCTGCAGAAATTCAACAAAAACCACAGGAATACGGCACACACGAAATGACACGGGGATTTGCAAAATGTTATCGCTGCGGCAGAACTAACCATGACCAGAAGGACTGCTGGTCCAAAGACAAAATATGCAGGCAATGCGGGAAGATGGGACACATTGCACGAGTTTGCAGGTCTGGGAAGAAGACCAGCGACAACAAAAAGGCTACTAAGGAACCGTACAAAAGATGACGGACAGTAGTTCCGAAGACCAGATGAGCGATAGTGAATCCGGGAACAGGAGACTAAGCTGTCTCAAACTTCACAATGTAATCGCAAAAGAGGATCACCGAACCATTTGGGTCACCCTCACGATAGCAGGGTCCCAAGTTAAAATAGAGTTGGATACAGGATCAGCGCTAACCGTCATGAATCGACGAGACTACGAGCGGCTATTTTCACACATACCCTTGAGAGAGACATCCATCGTCTTGACGACGTATACGGGGCAAAAAGTATACCCCAGAGGAAAAATAAGGGTGCCTGTCGAATACAACGGCAAGGAAATATGGAAATTGTATCTCTACATACTGCCAAATGGTGGACCACTGTTATTGGGACGGGAATGGATCAGGAAGATAAACGTAGATTGGCACTCCATTCATGCAATGACGGTGGACGGTAAAAAAGATGAAGACGTCACTCCTGGACAATTGTCAACAATCTTAGCTAACGCCAAAGAGGTATTTCAACAAGAACTGGGCACGCTTAAAGGCGTAACCGCCTCGCTAAAAATAGAAGAGAATGCAGTTCCCAAGTTTTTCAAAGCAAGACCGTTACCATATGCAATTCGCCCAGCCGTCGAGGCAGAGCTGGAGAATCTGGAGAAGGCAGGCGTGTTGTCTAAGGTCGACTGGAGCGAGTGGGCGACACCCATCGTTCCTGTCATGAAGAAAACGTTAAGCAATACGTCCAGGGAGCCAAGGAAGATTCGCATCTGTGGGGATTTCAAGGTGACGGTGAACCCAGTCCTTCACACAGTACAATATCCTCTTCCAAGGATAGAAGACATCTTCGCCTCACTGTCTGGAGGGAAGCGTTTTACAAAAATTGACCTAGCACAAGCATATTTGCAGGTGGAGGTTGAAGAGTCCTCTAGGAAGTATCTCACGATAAACACTCACAAAGGTCTTTACCAGTATCATCGATTGGTCTTCGGAGTAGCATCGGCTCCGGCGATATGGCAAAGAGCGATGGAACAAGTCCTGCAAGGGATTCCGGGGACTCAGTGTTACTTGGACGACATCCTTGTGACAGGTGAAGATGACAGTGAACACCTTAACAACCTAGAACAGGTGCTCACTAGACTACGGGAACATGGGCTGCGAGCCAACCGCCCCAAGTGCGAATTTTTAAAGAAACAGATATCATATTGTGGCCACGTGATTGATGAAGAGGGGTTACATAAGTCCCCTGACAAAATTGAAGCGGTTGTTAAGGCCCCAGCGCCTGAAAATGTGTCGCAACTGAGGTCATTCCTCGGATTGGTGAATTACTACCATAAGTTTTTGCCGAATTTGTCGACAATTCTGCACCCACTGAACGCCCTGCTACGAACGGGGGTAGCATGGAAATGGAGCGATGATTGTAAGCGGGCCTTTCAGAAGAGTAAGGACTTAATCACTTCAAGGGAAGTATTGGCTCACTACAACCCAGCACTGCCGATCAGACTAGCGTGTGATGTGTCTCCCTACGGCATTGGGGCGGTACTGTCACATAAATTCCTTGATGCTTTAGAGAGGCCGATAGCTTTTGCATCACGCTCGTTAACTTCTGCCGAGCGTAACTATGCCCAGATTGACAGAGAGGCCCTCAGCCTAGTGTGGGGGGTGAAGAAGTTCAATCACTCCCTGCACGGTCAAAAATTTACTCTACTAACCGATCATCAACCTCTTGTCTCCATTTTCAACCCTCAGAAGGGCGTACCGATAATGACAGCACAACGGCTGCAGAGGTGGTCCCTTTTCCTAGGGGCACACCAATATGACATCGAGTACAAAGGAACTAAACAGCATGGAAATGCTGATGGATTGTCATGCCTACCGTTGCCGACGGTGGAAGAAGAAGACCTTGCAGTGGATCCAATGGAGTTATTCCACTCAACCATAGTCGAATGTCTCCCTGTGACGAATGCAAACATAGAAAAGGAAACACGGAATGACCCGACACTATCACGGGTCTATGATTTAACGGTGAAGGGATGGCCAGCACATGGCGAACCACTGCTGCCAGCATTCTCGCCGAGAAGAGAACAGCTGTCAGTGTGCAGAGGAACCTTGATGTGTGGATCCAGAGTAGTAATTCCACCTAAGTTGACGGATAGAGTGCTCAATGAGCTTCATGAGGGTCATCTGGGTGGGGTAAAAATGAAGAACTTAGCCAGAGCGTTTGTGTGGTGGCCGGGAATCGATAGAGAAATCGAAGAGATGACCAAGAGCTGTGCAGGATGCCAGAAGGTCCAAAACGCCCCACCACAAGCTCCTCTGCATCCATGGGAGTGGCCCTCATCTCCATGGCAAAGGGTGCTCATTGATTTTGCTGGTCCCTTCATGGACTCGATGTTTTTAATTGCGGTGGATGCACATTCAAAGTGGCCAGAGGTAATAAAAATGTCCTCAACCACCACGGAAAAAACTATCACAGTTTTATAAACCATATTCGCCAGGAATGGGCTGCCTGAACAGATTTGCTCTGACAATGGACCACAGTTTGTGTCTGAAGAGTCCGGAGGTTCTTAAAGAACAATGGTGTTAAGCATTACACATCTGCCCCATATCATCCAGCCACTAATGGATTGGCCGAGAGGTTTGTCCAAACATTCAAGAAGGCTATCAAAGCAATGTGTAATGAAGATATACCCCTACAACACAAGGTGGACAACTTCTTGTTTGCGACACATGCGGTTACCAACCAAACTCCAGCCATGATGTTCTTCAATCGAAGACTCCGATGTCGCTTGGATTTGGTTAAGCCAAACGTCCGAAGAGATGTGGAGAACAGGCAGTTTCAGAATATGAATGAAAGGCCGACCAGGAGTTTTAAGATAGGTCAACCAGTTTTGGCCCGGGACTACCGCACTGAGAAATGTCAGCCAGGAACGATTTGTACACGACAAGGACCTCTCATGTATACCGTGGACGTTGGGGAGAGCATTGTAAGACGCCATGCTGACCAGATTCTAGAGTCACTGGAAAACGTCAACTCCACACCACGATCTGATACACCTGGTAATGAAATCGACATTACAATTGCAGCTACCGCAGAACCGGTAATATTGGAAGCAGATGAACCAAACAACGACATTGATCCCGACTCAACATTGCCAGAAGAACCTGATACCCCAAAGAGGCGTTATCCAGACAGAATCAGGAAGCCTCCTCAAAGACTGAACTTATAATTGCTTAAACTTAACCAATGTATCTAGCAACCGTAATTGTGATTGTAATTAGTTATCATTTAGTTGTTAAATGAATGTTATGTACTGTTTATCTAAAAGGGGAGGAATTGTTGTGTATGTACCTTTAAGAGGGCAGCACGGTGGCATAGTGGTTAGCACTGTTGCCTCACAGCGCCAGGGACCCGGGTTCGAATCCGGCCTCGGGTGACTGTCTGTGTGGAGTTTGCACATTCTCCCCGTGTTTGCGTGGGTTTCCTCCGGGTGCTCCGGTTTCCTCCCACAGTCCAAAGATGTGCGGGTTAGGTTGATTGGCTATGCTAAATTGACCCTTAGTGTTAGGGGATTAAATACGTGGGGTTATGTGTGTAGGGGTTACAGGGATCGGGTGGGATATGTGTCGGTGCAGGCTCGATGGGCCGAAATGGCCTCTATCTGCACTGTGGGGTTTCTGTGATTCTGTGAACTGGTCTCAGACTGCAGTACCGGCAGTGACCACCCCTGTATAAAAGGCGCTAGTGAGCCTCTGTTGTTTCAGTTTCAATTTGACTTCCATCAGTAAAGACTTGTTTTGTTCAACTCCTGCTGTCCGTGTCTCAATCATTCACGGACGTAATAATAGCACTCCCTCAATACTGCACTGGAGTGTCAGCCTAGATTTTGTGCTCAAGTCTCTGAAGTGGGCTTTGAACTCACGGCCATCTGACTCAGAGGCAAGAGTGCTACCTCTAAGTCATGACTGACACCTGAGGGTTTGGTCTCTGCTTGTACTCCAAGCTATGATTTCCAGGCAACTTTCAGCCTCACACTTTTTAAAAAATTGATGATCGACAAGAGGATGGAACAGTAGAGAACCAAGAAAAGGTAAAGTAAGCATCATGACTGCTACCCTCCTAGACCATGCTGGTAAAGTAAATGCAGTGACAATATCAATGGAGTGGTTAATCATTCTCACCTATTCCTTTTGCAGCAGTTTGCCAGTGTTTATTGCTGCCATATCGAGAGGTGCAGACCACAAGCTCCGGTTTCTGATTTGGTTTTCTATAGTGATATTGGTTATCTGTGAGGGGAGGACATGGCTGATCTGTTCTGCGGAGATTGGGCAGGCAGGGGGGACATTTCCTCTGGAACTCTGGGGGGGAAAAAAACTCCAAACACTTGAAATGAAAAAGCACTGCAGTTATTCACTTATCATTTCTCCCTTATCTCTGTGTATGAGTTTAGAATTTTCTACACTCAAGATTAATTTGGAGGTTCCTCCTTCCCCCCCCCCCTCAAAACCCCTCCTCATTATCCTTACTAACCAGGCCTACTTGAACAACCTACCACCAACCCGTCTCAAATCTAGAAGGCCATTTTGGTCCATCGTCGAAGCCCTTCAGCGATCTCCCCTCAGCCTCGATGACCGATGGCGAAATGCTTGGAAGAATTGTGACATACAGAATGGATTCCTTATAGAGGACCCCACAGTACAACCTGAAGGATCAAACCTTCCTCGCAAACAGTGGACAACCATCAACCACCTCAGAATCGGTCATGGTAAATGCTGCCACCTTCTCCATAGATGGAAGGTTAAAGTATCCCCATCATACGACTGTGGAGCTGCTAATCAGACCCTGGAGCACATCACTGAGCACTGCCCTCAGAGGAAATTCGCAGGCATCCTACAAAATATCCACGCTGTTACACTGGAAGCTTTGGCCTGGATGTCTGACTTAGATATTGACATTTGATTTGCTACTACCATACGAAAGAAGAAGACTAACCTATGAGCCACTGTTCACAAGAACGTCAACTACCTTCTGACCATAATATCAGTTTTGTTGTAGAAATGCTGCTATAGATCACTGCTTTAATAAGTATTTGAACCACACACCTGCTCTTTTGCTGCTGATACCATGATATATTCATCAACTTCCTTCAAAATCCACACCCTCAGTAATTACAACTTCCAGTCCTCTCACATGTAATGACTGAATCACAATATCTCGATCTCCTTCCTGCCCTCCAATGGGTAGTGAAAATCTTTGGGGCTTTTAAAATTTCTTCAAGAACACAGCATCTTCATGAGTTGGACAGGAGTTAAGATTAACGCTGCGTTTTCTCCCAGCATTTATTTGAATAATCTGCATAAGGAGTCACTGAGCAGAAGGTGAGGACAGGTCGGTGATGTGTTTCTATCTTTGCTAAAGCCCCAGATAATTTATGGCCTTGCACCCACTCCACCCACCAATAAAGACCTGCTTTTAATTTCTGGTGAAAGAGAAAGGTGTGAGATTTAAGGAAGGAAGCTTTGCCCAGTTCAGAAATAGGCACTGAAGGGACCTTTGGTCTGAAGCCGCAGGGCCGGACTGCTAATTCAGCGAAATTTTTCTATAACTAATACTTGGGTGAAACGAGTAAGTGAAGTTTAAATTTTGAGAGTTTGGTGTCAGCAGGAGTCCAGGCTAACATTATCTGCATTTTTAAGTTAGTCAGTTCGGCAGTGAAGGGAACCTTTCTGATATGTGTGGAGTGTGATGTGTGGGCCACCAAGGCTCCTCAATCCCTAATTTAACTTGGGGCACAAGTGGGGGGGCATACGCCAAACTCGCTTGGCCGCGCCATCGTGAGACCCAGGCCATTTTAACTCCCAGGCCTCGTTTCCACACTTGAAGTGATGCTCCCGTCCAAACCCTGCTGGAATCACCAGTTGCCTGGCGGCAGGAAGCCACCCCTGGGGATCCGAGGGAACAGTCCCCGGCAGTCAAGTAAGTGGGTTGCGGGGGTGGGGGGGGGATTCTGAAGGTGATTGTGGTCAGGGGAGAGGGGAAAGGCCAGGGCAAAGGAGGCCCACAGTTTAATTGTGGAACCTGGAGGAGTACTCTTACTCCACCTTGCCCACATGGAAACACTAAAAAATAAATGTTTTAAATTACCTTCCTCGGCCACTTCTAGCGCCAATCCTGATTACCACCAGCACTAATGAGAGTCACACAACTGTGCATTAAAATTGCGTCGGGGTCTTATTTGCGTCTTAGGTGCATATTTCTGATGGGCCTTGACTGCCTCCCTCACAAGCCTCCCAAAACATGGGAGTTAAATTGGTGGCGGGCAGGAGGGTGATGTGAACAGGGAGGTAACTACTCTACCCCTATTTTAACCCCATGCACGCCCTGAGAAACACCCCCTAACCCTACATATATTACATTCCTTTTAATCATATAATCAGATACTGCTTCAAAAAAAAACCTGTTACATTTGTCAAACATGACTTGCCTTTAACAAATCCATGCTAGCTGACCCAATTATCTCTAAGTAGTCACGATGGATGTTCTAAGTACTCTCAGAGAGGATGTTATAAACAATGTCAGAAGGATGGTATTTTTAGGGTTCGTGAGGGTTAGAGGCATTATTATCAACTCCCTCAGAGAGGATATTATAGACAGGGTCAATGAGAATGTTATAAATAGGGTGAAAGGGAATGTTTACACAAAATCAGTGGGCATTTTGTCTACTTAATGTGGCTGACATACATAGGGTCAGTGAGAATGTTATAAACAGTGTCAGAAAAGATGCACAGAGTCATTGGGGATATTATACCCAGCATCAGATAGAATGTACACAGTCCTTCCAAATGCAGTCCCCAAAAAGGCACAGTTTCCTTTTTCATGCTAAATACTTTTTCCTTCAATAACTCTTAAGTCTATAAATCCCAGAACCAATGAAGACTTGAATAGTGCTCCCAAATCCTGTCCTGGATAGGATACAAAATAAAGCCCGTCTTCTGATAGGTGACCCCTCTCTCACCTCTAGCCTCCAACCTCTCTCTGCAATACAACATTTCAAATATTTCTGCATTGCATCAATACCATTATAATCAAAGCTTCGCTTGACTTTTCTCTCTTCCAAATATCCCATACGTAATTCTATTCATCTGCTTCCACTAAAGTAGCAGAGAGAAGAATTCCAGATGCATGTGTTAAGCATTTGCATGCTAAAATCCCACGGTGTAATTTCAAAGCCCAAATTCTTATCGTCTTTCCTCATAAATTAGTTCTGTAACACTAAGGATCAGCCTTGTGGCTCTTCTCCATGTTGTCTACAAGGCTGGGATGTGTCCCTTGTGTCTCGGTGACCAGAACTAAATGCAGTACACAAAGTACAACCTGACCAGAGGCTTATACAGATATATGATTCTAAGCAGAAGAAAAAAAAGATTAATCCAGACTATTGTTTTAAATTAAACCATGACTGCAGAAAGAAAAACAGACTGAAGTACAAAATAGTAAATGGAATGTTAAAGACTGATGTCAGGAGCATATCTTTGCGCGAAACATGATTAACACCCTGAATGGTCTTCCCCATAGGGTAGTGGATACACAAAGGTAGATTTTCTTCTTCCTTACTCTTGGGGAATGTTCAGTTCCCAGACGGAGAGAAGAGGAAAGGGAAGTGAAGACCCGTTGTGTCAAGTTTCTGTTTCATTACACTGGTGTGGACTCGGCTCATGCCTGCCGTTAATGCAGGCTCAGTGTAACCTTGCAGATAAGGTGGGCGGGAGCATTCCCAGCTCTTTCGCCTGACTTTCCCCAGTACGATAGTGGACCACCCAAACGGAGGGGCATCCCAAAAAGCTGGCAAAGTTGGGACCTCTGAAGACTGGATGATTTTCAGGGATCCTGGGAGCACCCTGAAGATATCTGGAAGCAGCAGGTCAGTGAGGAATTTTACCATCGTCTCCTCCCCTTCCTCCCAGCACAGTCTTTGAGTCTCAGGACCTTCTGGTTCTCCAGCAGCAGCCAGCAGGTCTTAATTTCAGCAGCCAGGCATGCAGCTGCAGACCTCTCAGGCACCTTCGTTGTCCTGCACCTTTCGAGCACCAGCAGGAACCCTGAAATCAGCATCAACACTAAAAATTCTGAAGTCATTCAGAAGGGAATTAGATGCTACGATGGAAAGGCCACAAATTCCTACTTAGGGCTGAGTTAGATAGGCTGAATGGTTATTTGTACTTCTATTGGTGAAAATTAATAAAATATAGGTCACACCCAGTGTCATTTCAGACACTAATGGGTTCAATCTATGAATACACTCCTCCTCATTTGGCACTGCCTTTCATAGTGTTTTCTTTAAAAAAAAGCCTCCACATGCTGTTTCTTGTGGATTTTCCCACAGTTCACATCCAATTAGAATCATATGCTCAAGGCGTCATTTCCATTTAATTCTATCTCAGTCATGTGAAACATGGCAGGTCAGGAGAAGGTCGCCTTTAACAAAAAGTAGAATAACGTTTTGAAATTACCTGATGTGTTTAGCGTATTCAAACACTAATAAAGTATTGTGCATCTTACAGCATTGGGAAGTGCTTTTTCCGTCTTACAGTTTGCTTTCTTCTATAAGCTCCAGTAATATAAGGATGGATGTTCAATGCAATCCTACCTTGTTGTATTCCCAGGTAATCTTGCCGATATACTGTATTATATTGATATGTTTTTACTTTGGTGATGTCTTCAGAAGACATTGGTTTCAGGAAACATGCTGGGACTCTTTGGTAGACCTCCCGGTCCTTCTTGAGCAGGTTCCATAGCATCAAACCCTGCAATAGCACAATTTACAAATGAGGGTACAACCAGGAGAATAGAATTGTTTAGACACTATAATGTGGTTGTGTTTATATGCAAAATATTATTGTATATGATTAAAACATAATGGGGGAAAATTCAGTTGGTTTGCACCTCCTGTTAGCGCTTTAAGAGGGCGCTAATGGGGCGCAAAGCAACTAGCGCCTGGGCGCGGCGATGTTTGCGCCGCTCGCGAAATTAACTAGACATTTTGCGGCGGCGCTAAACACTACCGCCACGATCTCCTGCGCCGACAGATCGTGACGTCAGTCGAGTGCGTAATGCCCCGGTTGCACCCCGGACCGGATATTGAGTGGTGCCCCCTGCCTTACTGCCTGCTGCTAGCAACGACAGGTTGAGGGGAGCGTTTTGCAGTCAGGAAGGGACTGGGGGAGCGCTATTTAAAGGCGACCGCTTCCTGCCTTTTTTTGTTGGTGACATTTTTGCACCATGCATTCTGAGAGAGAGAGAGAGAGACTTCTGGAGAGATTCAATGCTGTGTGAAGGAGTTTTGTGTACGGAGCAGCACTTTGCAGGTTCATTTTGATTTGCCCTTCCTTGTATCGATTTAGAAGAGACTGTGAGGGCTACACTCTGAGCTCTTTCCCTGGGTCTCTCCATTGTTCTTTCCAGCAGATTTGATGTACAGGTCGAGGTTCAAGGCTGCAATGAGCAGGATGTGGATGGAGAGCAAGATCAACCCTCCCCTTTAAGAACTGGCTGGCGCCAGTGTGTCTGTGTTCCATTGCTGACTGGCATCACATGAGCTTCGCCAGCGCTCTGAGGTAGCGCATAGCTCCTCGGCCTTTGCGCCTTAAGATAGGTGTGAAGCGCCTGATTTAGCGCTCCAATCACCTCCAGGGGTGATAAAAGCCAAGTTTGCTGTCGGAGGCGATAATTAGCGCCAGGCGCTAAACTTTGCGCACGGCCGATAATGGTGCCCCAAACGGGGCGATACTGAATTTTCCCCCCAATCTATCTCTAGGGTTTCTTATAAGCAGTATCTATCAATATTGCTTACTTGGCATGGGTCAAGATTATTCCTCCTGCATCCCCGCGATGTCCCACTTCGCATAGGCTGTTGGTTGGAATAAAATTTCCAGGGATAGTCCTTTACGTATGTGCTGCCACCAATAGGCTCATGGAGCTGATACGGGTAAGTGTACCCATTCGACGACCTCGGACTGCAGAAAGGCAAAATAATAATAGGCACAAATAAATAAAACACATTAAAGAACTGCAGCAGGATCGCCACACCAAATTAAAAACTCTTCACAGTTGAATTAATTCCTTTCATCATATGGATTTTAATTGAAAATCTTTGTATGTTGTATGCAACTTTCCGTAGTTGGACAGTCAGAAAAAAATTGACCTGATGATGGAATATGTAAAAAAGTTCTCAGACATTTATCTCCATAGATTCCCAGAAAATACTTCTGTGAATGGTTTTTGGCAAATATAATGGCCCAGAATTTGCGGTCAGTGGCGAAGCGACAGCGCTCACCGCTGACCTCGAGGAAAGCTTCCCACAAAGATCGAGCGATCTCTGTGGAGTGAATTTCAGCTCTCCTGACCTTAGTTTGAATCTGGCACCAAATCAAGTGAATCTCTAGCATCCAGCAACAGTGATGTCATCATGGAAGCTGAGGAGCCAATCACATTGAAGAATTCTCATAGACAGCAAACCAGGAAGCAAAATGCACAGATTCTAATTTACTTATTATAAAGTTTACAGAAAGCGAAATAAAGATTGGGACATACACATAGAATTAAGGTAGAGCCTTATAGACAAACTTTAAAAAATATATAGGGGGAAATCAGAGGGTACATAAAAATAAAGCATTTTCTCTTTGAGTTTCAGCCTACTACATGTCTGCCTCTGTGAGCTTGATTCAGTTGACAGACACCTTCACTTCTACGTCAGAAGGTTGTGGGTTTGAGCCCTATAAAAGGAGTTTGAGTTCATAATCTAAGATGACACTGCAATACAGTATTGAGGAAGTGCTGCATTGTCAGAGGTACTATCCTTCAGGTGAAACATTAAACTCTACCTTGTCTGCCTCTTTCTGTAGTTCTGGCAGATGTTAAATAGTGATACTATTTGAAGAACAGCAAGGATTTTTCTCAGTGTTCTGGGCAAATAGCACCCTCAGTTAATACCCAAAAAACAGATTAACTGGTCATTCATGATTTTGTTGTTTGTGGGATAATGCTAGGAAATGCACATCTACATTTAGTTTTCGCTCCAACCTTTTGAACTGCCATGGTTTTTTTTATGTTCTAAAACACATGCTTATGTTCACAAGGCACTTGAATTTCTTCATTAGGTTCCATTAATTGCTAATAAGAGGTATTGATTGCAATGTTTTATGAATATGCTAATTCATCACACTACTCATATGATTAAATCATATCAACAGGGTTCAGTGAAGGTCAGTGTATTAACTTACTGTGCCACTCAGCTCTCTGTTAGTTTCAATCTTCAGCTAAACTTAGCAGATACCTAGGAGCTGGTCAAGCTAATATCCCTGGTTGCTTTTATTCAGACTCACCGTATAGGTTCAGCCACAGAGCCTGATCGATAAGTAAAGTCGCGCATGAATGCAGTTTGGTATGGATCGAAGACTGAAGCCATCTCTAGAAAAGATAGATAATCTCAGTTAATGAATTATATTTTTCAACTTAAAACGCAAGAGTTTGCTGCAGAAAAAAGATAAAGAAATATACTCAATGAAATGTATTAAATATCTATCAAATTAATATTGAAATGTTCCATGGGAAACAGCAGGAACCTCAGAGCTCAGGGCAGATTTTTGTACACATAGAGCCATAAAAGTTTACAGCAAAGCAGAAGGCTATTCAGCCAAGTATGTTTGTGTTGGCTCTTTGCTAGAACAATCCGAAACTAATCTCACTCCACAGCTCTCTCCTCATTGTCCTCTATTTGCCTCTGTTTCAAATGTTTATCTACTCTTCCTTTAAAAGATCCATTGATCTCTGCCTCAACTATTCCCATGCAAACTTTTTGCATAGGGATACTTCTCCTAACCTCTCTCCTTTTCTATTTGTTCTCGGGATGTGGGCAATGCTGGCAAGGCTAGCACTTATTGCCCATCACTAGTTGCCTGGAGAAGGTGGTGGTGGGCATTTTCCTTGAGCCGCTGCAGTTCTTGTGGTGATTGGGAGCAGCAGTGAGAGCGGACCGACCTATGAGAGAACAGGCGAAGGAGGAGCAAGGAAATAAAGCCCGAGGCTCGAGGCCCAGACCGAGCTATTGGGAGCAGCAGCGAGAGCGGACCGACCTGTGAGAGAACAGGCGAAGGAGGAGCGAGTAAATAAAGCCCGAGGCTCGAGGCCCAGACCGAGCTATTGGGAGCAACAGCGAGAGCAGACCGACCTGTGAGGGAACAGGTGAAGGAGGAGCAAGGAAATAAAGCCTGAGGCTTGAGGCCCAGACTGAGCTATTGGGAGCAGCAGCGAGAGCAGACTGACCTGTGAGGGAACAGGCGAAGGAGGAGCGAGGAAATAAAGCCCGAGGCTCAAGGCCCAGACCAGGCTATTGGGAGCAGCAGCGAGAGCGGACTGACCTGTGAGGGAACAGGCGAAGGAGGAGCGAGGAAATAAAGCCCGAGGCTCGAGGCCCAGACCGAGCTATTGGGAGCAACAGCGAGAGCGGACCGACCTGTGAGGGAACAGGCGAAGGAGGAGCAAGGAAATAAAGCCCGAGGCTCGAGGCCCAGACTGAGCTATTGGGAGCAGCAGCGAGAGCAGACTGACCTGTGAGGGAACAGGCGAAGGAGGAGCGAGGAAATAAAGCCTGAGGCTTGAGGCCCAGACTGAGCTATTGGGAGCAGCAGCGAGAGCGGACCTCAACAGGCAACATTCGAAAGTGACGTCAGAGATTAAAAGTGACATCGGCACAAGGGAAGGAGCTGATTGGTAAGTAGGACCTGTTGAGTATTTCTACAGTCCAGTCGTTAAAGTAAAAGTAAGGTCTCTAGTTTAGAGTAAGTAGTGTTTAAAGTGAAGTAAGGTCCCTAGTGTATTTAATATTCTTTAATTTAAAGGAAGTAAAGGGAGTAAATTAAGGGTAGGACATAGCAGGGCAGCTCGGCTGCGTGGAGTGCTCCTCCTGTGCTATGTGGGAAGTCAGGGACACTTTTGGTGTCCAGGGCGAACAAGTGTGCAGGAAGTATCTCCAGCTGCAGCTACTCGAATTCCACCTTTTGGAGCTGGAGCTGCGGCTGGAGTCACTGTGGAGCATCTGCGAGGCTGAGAGCTTTGTGAATAGCACGTTTAACGAGGTGGTCGCACCGCAGGTAAAGAGTGCACAGGCAGACAGGGAATGGGTGACCGCCAGACAGAGTAAAAGAACTAGGAAGGTAGTGCAGAAGTCCCCTGGGTCCATCTCCCTCTCCAACAGATTTTCCGTTTTGGATACTGCTGGGGGAGATGGTTTCTCAGGGGAATGCAGCAAGAGCCAAGTCCGTGGCACTACGAGTGGCTGAGCTGCACAGGAGGGGAGGAAAAAGAGTGAGAGAGCAATAGTGATAGGGGATTCTATCGTAAGGGGAACAGATAGATGTTTCTGTGGCCACAGACGTGACTCCAGGATGGTATGTTGCCTCCCTGGTGCCAGGGTCAAGGATCTCACTGAGCGGCTGCAGGACATCCTGAAGGGGGAGGGTGAACAGAAAGAGGTCGTGGTCTATATCGGTACCAATGACATAGGTAGAAAGAGGGATGAGGACCTGCAAGCAGAATATAGGGAGCTAGGAAATAAATTAAAAAGCAGGACCTCAAAGGTAGTAATCTCAGGATTACTCCCAGTGCCACGTGCTAGTGAGAGCAGAAATAGGAGAATAGACCAGATGAATGTGTGGCTGGAGAGATGGTGTAGGAGGGAGGGATTTAAATTCCTGAGGCATTGGGACCAATTCTGGGGAAGGTGGGACCTGTACAAGCTGGACGGGTTACACCTCGGCAGAAACAGGACCAGCATCCTTGCAAGGGAGTTGCTAGTGCTGTTGGGAAGGATTAGACTAGTTTGTCAGGGGGCTGGGAACCTAAGTGTGGGACCTCTGGAATGGAGAGAAACAAAGCTGGAAGTGCAAGTTAGAAAAGTAGTCAGCAAAACTAGTAGGGAGCAGAAACAAAGGCCAACAGTAAAGAGGGTCAAAGTGCAGAAAAATATTAAACAGCCAAAGTTGAAGGCACTTTATCTAAATGCACGTAGCATTCACAACAAGGTGGATGAATTAATGGCACTAATAAGTAAATGGGTATGATGTAATTGCCATTAGAGAGATATGGTTGCAGGGTAACCAAAGCTGGAAACTGAATGTTCCAGGGTACTCAACATTTAGGAAGGACAGACAAAAAGGAAAAGGAGGTGGCGTAGCACTGTTAATAAGGGATGAGATCGGTACGGTAGAGATAAAAGATCTTGGCTTGGCAGATAGTGATGTAGAACTGGAATCAGTTTCAGTGGAGCTAAGAAACAGCTAAGGGTGGAAAACATTGGTGGGAGTTGTGTATAGGCCACCAAACAGTAATGGTAATGTAGGGCAGAGTATCAATCAAAAGATTGGAAGTTCATGTGACAAGGGCAATACGGTAATCATGGTGGACTTTAATCTACATATTGACTGGGCAAATCAAATTACCACTAATGGTGTGGAGGATGAATTCTTGGAATGCATGCAAGATGGTTTCCTGGATCAGTATGTGGAGGAACCAACCAGGGAACAGGCTATTCTGGATCATGTACTGTGTAATGAGAAAGGGCTAATCAATAATCTTGTGGTAAAGGGGCCTTTAGGGACAAGTGACAATAATATGATTAAATTTTACATTAAGTTTGAGAGTGATGTAGTCCAATCTGAAACTAAGGTCTTCAATCTAAACAGAGGAAACTGCAAGGGTATGAGGGACAAGTTGGCCATGGTAGATTGGGAGACTACACTAAAAGGTATGAAGGTGGACATACAATGGCTAACATTCAAGGAAATAATGCATAATTTGCAACAAACATATATTCCTCTAGGGCATAAAAACCCAAAAGGAAAAGTGATCCAACCATGGCTAACAAAAGAAATGAAAGCTAGTATTAAGTCAAAGGAGGAAGCTTATAAAGTTGCCAGAAAAAGCGGTCAGCCTGAGGATTGGGATCTTTTTAGAAATCAGCAAAGGGGGACCAAGAAATTGATAAAGAAGGGGAAAATGGAATATGAGCACAAACTAGCGAAAAATATAAAAATGGATTGTAAAAGCTTCTGCAAATATGTGAAAAGGAAAAGACTGGCGAAGGTAAATGTAGGTCCTTTACGGAGATGGGAGAATTTATAATGGGGAATGAGGAAATGGCAGAGAAATTAAATAAATACCTTGTTTCTGTCTTCACGGAGGAAGACACAAAAAACCTCCCAGAAATACGAGAAAACCAAGGGTGTGACAAGAATGAGGAACTTAAAGAAATTATTATTTATAAAAAAAAGTACGAGCAAAATTAATGGGACTAAAAGTCGATAAATCCCAAGGACCGGATGACCTACATGGTGGCCAATGGAATAGTGAACGCATTGATTGTCATCTTCCAAAATTCTATAGATTCTGGAATGGTTCCTGCTTTTTGGAGGATAGCAAATGTAACCCTGCTGTTTAAGAAAGGAGGGAGAGAGAAAACGGGGAACTACAGACCTGTTAGCCTCACATCAGTAGTTGGGAAAATGCTGGAATCTATTATAAAGGATGCAATAACTGGGCACTTAGAAACTAATAGTAAGATTGGGCAGAGTCAATTTGGATTTATGAAAGGGAAATCCTGTTTGACAAACCAATTGGAGTTCTTTGAGGATGTAACTAGAGGAGTAGACAAAGGGGAACCAGTAGATGTGGTGTATCTGGATTTTCAGAAGGCCTTCGATAAGGTCCCACACAAGAGATTGGTGAACAAAATTAGGGCACATGGAATTGGGGGTAATATACTAGCATGGCTTGAGAATTGGTTAACAGACAGAAAACAAAGAGTAGGGATAAATGGGTCTTTTTCAGGATGGCAGGCTGTGATTAGTGGGGTACCGCAAGGATTGGCGCTTGGGCTAATCATAATCTATATCAATGATTTGGATGAGGGGACTAAATGTAACATTTCCAAATTTGCTGATGATACAAAGCTAGGTGGCAGTGTCAGTTGCGAAGAGGATGTGAAGAGGCTTCAAGGGAATCTCAACTGGCTCAATTGGTGGGCGAGAACATGGCAGATGGAATATAATGTGGATAAATGTGAAGTTATCCACTTTAGTAGAATAAACAGAAAGGCAGAGTATTTCCTAAATGGTGAAAGACTGGGGAATGCAGATGCTCAAAGGGACTGGGTGTCCTTGTACATGAGTCACTGAAAGTGAATGTGCAGGTGCAGCAAGCCATTAGGGAGGCAAATGGTATGCTGGCCTTCATTACAAGAGGATTTGAGTACAGGAGTAAAGAAGTCTTACTCCAATTATATAGGGCCTTGCTGAGACCACACCTGGAGTACTGTGTACAATTTTGGTCTCCTTACCTAAGGAAGGAAGTACTTGCCATAGAGGGAGTGCAACAAAGGTTCACGAGATTGATTCCTGGGATGGCAGGACTGTCATGTGAGAAGAGATTGAGTAAACTAGGCCTGTATTCTCTTGAATTCAGAAGAATGAGGGGATCTCATTGAAGGGTACAAAATTATTACAGGGCTTGATAGGATGGATGCTGGGAGAATATTTCCCTTGGCTGGGGAGTCTAGAACCAGGGGCCACAGCCTCAAGATAAAGGGTAAGCCATTCAGGACTGAGATGAGAAGAAATTTCTTCACACAGAGGGTGGTGAATCTTTGGAATTCTCTACCCCAGAGGGCTGTGGAGGCTCAGTCATTGGGTATATTCAAAACAGAAGTCAATATATTTCTGACTAGTAAGGGCATCAAGGGATATGGCGATAGGGCCGGTGAATGGAGTTGAGGCAGAAGATCAGCCATGATCTCATTGAATGGCGGAGCAGGCTCGAAGGGCCGAATGGCATACTCCTGCTCCTATTTCTTATGTTCCTATGTTCTTATGATACTTCCACAATGGTGTTAGGTAGGCAATTCCAGGATATTGACCCAGCAACAATTAAGGAAAGGTGATATGTGTCCAAGTCAGGATATCATGTGACTTGGAGTTGAACTTGAAGGTGATGGTGTTCCCATGACATTGCTGCTTTTGTCATTGTTGGTGGTCGAGGTCACAGGGGAGATGCTGTTGAATTAAATTTGGTGAGTTGTTGCAGTGCATCCAGTAGATTGTACATACTGTAGTCTCACACTCTTAATGACAATTTTAAATTGATGACCGCTTGTCACTGATTCCCCAACCAGAGGATCATTGCTACTTTGCAAAAGTCACTTATCTAGATGAGCAACAGAATCCTTCATACAGATTCTGGGTGCTATTCTTCCACTTGAACTGAACTTCTTATGAATGGAGCAGCACTAAGCTTTGTTTAAAGAATAACAGGCTTGAAAATTCTGTAAAAACACAATAAAGTTAAAATGCACATAGCATAATGCGTATATAGTTGTTTACAACAGGAGTATCATTGGAACCTAAATTATGAAGTGGCTTTTTATACATAATAGTCCACTAGACACATGAACAGTTCATACATGACATGCAAAAATGCCAATCCAACATCCAATGCAGAAAATGTATCAGAATTAAACATCTCACACATTCAACTTCCCGCCTCTCCTAAATGAAGTCTGAAGTCTTGTCTGCACTTTCTCTGATGGATTGTTTTGTGCTCATTTGGTCTTCGGCAGTAGACTCACAGATGGTAATTTTCAAATTCGTCAACTGGGCGGTAACCTGGCAAAGCGGATCGCCCACTTGTTGTAGAATCTGCCTGATTTCCATCCCATTGATCTGTTCTGCCAGATTACTGCCCAGCCAGCGAAGTTGAAAATTACCTCTATATTGTGCCAAACATGCATTTAAAGAAAGCCTTGAATACTGAAAATTTGAAATAATGGGTGCAATGAGAAATAATTTAGCAGGGCAGAAGCCCGCGCCCAATCAGCATGGCAGGAAGCGACCAGGAGAGGGAGGGAGATAGTGATCGGGAGAGAGAGAGAGAGATAGTGATCGGGAGAGAGAGAGAGATAGTGATCGGGAGAGAGAGAGAGAGATAGTGATCGGGAGAGAGAGGGAGATAGTGATCGGGAGAGAGAGGGAGGCAGTGATTGGGAGAGAGAGGGAGATAGTGATCGTCAGAGAGAGAGGGAGGCAGTGATTGGGAGAGAGAGTGAGATAGTGATCGGGAGAGAGAGGCAGCTAGTGATCGAGAGAGAGAGAGAGGGAGATAGTGATCGGGAGAGAGAGGCAGATAGTGATTGGGAGAGAGAGGGAGATAGTGATCAGGAGAGAGAGGGAGATAGTGATCGGGAGAGAGAGGGAGATAGTGATCGGGAGAGAGAGGGAGGCAGTGATCAGGAGAGAGAGAGAGATAGTGATCGGGAGAGAGAGGGAGGCAGTGATCGGGAGAGAGAGGGAGGCATTGATCGGGAGAGAGAGATAGTGATCGGGAGAGAGAGAGAGATAGTGATCGGGAGAGAGAGAGAGGGAGGCAGTGATCGGGAGAGAGAGGGAGGCAGTGATCGGGAGAGAGAGTGAGATAGTGATCGGGAGAGAGAGGGAGGCAGTGATCAGGAGAGAGAGGGAGATAGTGATCGGGAGAGGGAGGGAGATAGTGATCGGGAGAGAGAGAGAGGGAGATAGTGATCGGGAGAGAGAGGGAGATAGTCATCAGGAGAGAGAGGGAGATAGTGATTGGGAGAGAGAGGGAGATAGTGATCAGGAGAGAGAGGGAGATAGTGACCGGGAGAGGGAGAGAGGGAGGCAGTGATCGGGAGAGAGAGGGAGATAGTGATCGGGAGAGAGAGAGAGATAGTGATCGGGAGAGAGAGGGAGATAGTGATCGTGAAAGAGAGGGAGATAGTGATTGTGAGGGAGGCAGTGATTGGGAGAGAGAGTGAGATAGTGATCAGGAAAGAGAGGGAGATAGTGATCGAGAGAGAGAGAGGGAGATAGTGATCGGGAGAGAAAGGGAGATAGTGATCGGGAGAGAGAGGGAGATAGTAATTGGGAGAGAGAGGGAGGCAGTGATTGGGAGAGAGAGGGAGATAGTGATCGGGAGAGAGAGGGAGATAGTGATCGGGAGAGAGAGGGAGATAGTGATTGGGAGAGAGAGGGAGATAGTGATCGAGAGAGAGAGGGAGATAGTGATCGGCAGAGAGAGGGAGATAGTGATCGGGAGACAGAGGCAGATAGTGATCGGGAGAGGGAGGGAGGCAGTGATTGGGAGAGGGAGGGAGATAGTGATCGGGAGAGAGAGGGAGATAGTGATTGGGAGAGAGAGGGAGATAGTGATCGGGAGAGAGAGGGAGATAGTGATCGGGAGAGAGAGGGAGATAGTGATCGGGAGAGGGAGGGAGATAGTGATCGGGAGAGAAAGGGAGATAGTGATCGGGAGAGGGAGGGAGATAGTGATCTGGAGAGGGAGGGAGATAGTGATCGGGAGAGAGAGGGAGGTAGTGATCGGGAGAGAGAGGGAGATAGTGATCGGGAGATAGTGATCTGGAGAGGGAGGGAGATAGTGATCGGGAGATAGTGATCGGGAGAGAGAGGGAGGTAGTGATCGGGAGAGAGAGGGAGAAGTGATCGGGAGAGAGAGGGAGGCAGTGATTGGGAGAGAGAGGGAGATAGTGATCGTCAGAGAGAGAGGGAGGCAGTGATTGGGAGAGAGAGTGAGATAGTGATCGGGAGAGAGAGGCAGCTAGTGATCGAGAGAGAGAGAGAGGGAGATAGTGATCGGGAGAGAGAGGCAGATAGTGATTGGGAGAGAGAGGGAGATAGTGATCAGGAGAGAGAGGGAGATAGTGATCGGGAGAGTGAGGGAGATAGTGATCGGGAGAGAGAGGGAGGCAGTGATCAGGAGAGAGAGAGAGATAGTGATCGGGAGAGAGAGGGAGGCAGTGATCGGGAGAGAGAGGGAGGCATTGATCGGGAGAGAGAGATAGTGATCGGGAGAGAGAGAGAGATAGTGATCGGGAGAGAGAGAGAGGGAGGCAGTGATCGGGAGAGAGAGGGAGGCAGTGATCGGGAGAGAGAGTGAGATAGTGATCGGGAGAGAGAGGGAGGCAGTGATCAGGAGAGAGAGGGAGATAGTGATCGGGAGAGGGAGGGAGATAGTGATCGGGAGAGAGAGAGAGGGAGATAGTGATCGGGAGAGAGAGGGAGATAGTCATCAGGAGAGAGAGGGAGATAGTGATTGGGAGAGAGAGGGAGATAGTGATCAGGAGAGAGAGGGAGATAGTGACCGGGAGAGGGAGAGAGGGAGGCAGTGATCGGGAGAGAGAGGGAGATAGTGATCGGGAGAGAGAGAGAGATAGTGATCGGGAGAGAGAGGGAGATAGTGATCGTGAAAGAGAGGGAGATAGTGATTGTGAGGGAGGCAGTGATTGGGAGAGAGAGTGAGATAGTGATCAGGAAAGAGAGGGAGATAGTGATCGAGAGAGAGAGAGGGAGATAGTGATCGGGAGAGAAAGGGAGATAGTGATCGGGAGAGAGAGGGAGATAGTAATTGGGAGAGAGAGGGAGGCAGTGATTGGGAGAGAGAGGGAGATAGTGATCGGGAGAGAGAGGGAGATAGTGATCGGGAGAGAGAGGGAGATAGTGATTGGGAGAGAGAGGGAGATAGTGATCGAGAGAGAGAGGGAGATAGTGATTGGCAGAGAGAGGGAGATAGTGATCGGGAGACAGAGGCAGATAGTGATCGGGAGAGGGAGGGAGGCAGTGATTGGGAGAGGGAGGGAGATAGTGATCGGGAGAGAGAGGGAGATAGTGATTGGGAGAGAGAGGGAGATAGTGATCGGGAGAGAGAGGGAGATAGTGATCGGGAGAGAGAGGGAGATAGTGATCGGGAGAGGGAGGGAGATAGTGATCGGGAGAGAAAGGGAGATAGTGATCGGGAGAGGGAGGGAGATAGTGATCTGGAGAGGGAGGGAGATAGTGATCGGGAGAGAGAGGGAGGTAGTGATCGGGAGAGAGAGGGAGATAGTGATCGGGAGATAGTGATCTGGAGAGGGAGGGAGATAGTGATCGGGAGATAGTGATCGGGAGAGAGAGGGAGGTAGTGATCGGGAGAGAGAGGGAGAAGTGATCGGGAGAGAGAGGGAGATAGTGATCGGGAGAGAGAGGGAGATTGTGATCGGGATAGAGAGGGAAATAGTGATCAGGAGAGAGAGGGAGATAGTGATCGGTTTCCTTGTGCACCAGTTGCTGAAGGTAAGCATGCAGGTGCAACAGGCGGTTAAGAAGGCAAATGGTATGTTGGCCTTCGTAGCGAGAGGGTTCAAGTACAGGAACAAGGATGTCTTGCTGCAGTTGTACAGGGCCTTGGTGAGACCACAACTTGAGTATTGTGTGCAGTTTTGGTCGTCTTATCTGAGGAAGGATGTTCTTGCCATGGAGGGAGTGCGGCAAAGATTCACCAGACTGATACCTGGGATGGCAGGAATGACGTATGAGGAGAAATTGGGTCGATTGGACTTATACTCGCTGGAGTTTAGAAGAATGAGAGGGGATCTCATTGAAACTTATAAAATTCTAACAGGACTAGACAGACTAGATGCAGGAAGGATGTTCCCGATGGCCGGGGAGTCCAGAACCAGGGGTCACAGTCTAAGGATAAGGGGTAAGTCATTTAGGACAGAGATGAGGAGGAATTTCTTCACCCAAAGAGTGGTGAACCTGTGGCATTCTCTACCACAGGAGGCAGCTGAGGCCAATTCATTAAATATATTCAAGAAGGAGTTAGATATATTTCTTAAGGCTAAAGGGATCAAAGGATATGGAGAGAAGGCAGGAATAGGGTACTGAATTTGGATGATCAGCCATGATCTCATTGAATGGGGGAACAAGCTCGAGGGGCCAAATGGCCTACCCCTGCTCCTATCTTCTATGTTTGTTTCTGTGGGAGAGCAAGGGAGGCAGTGATCGAGAGAGAGAGATAGTGATCGGGAGAGAGAGGGAGTTAGTGATCAGGAGAGAGGGAGATAGTGATCGGGAGGGAGAGGGAGATAGTGATCGGGAGAGAGAGGGAGATAGTGATCGGGAGAGAGAGGGAGATAGTGATCGGGAGAGAGAGGTAGATAGTAATCGGGAGGGAGAGTGAGGCAGTGATCGGGAGAGAGAGGAAGATAGTGATCGGGAGAGTGAGGGAGATAGTGATCGGGAGAGAGAAGGATGCAGTGATCGGGCGAGAGAGGGAGGCAGTGATCGGGAGAGGGAGGGAGATAATCATTAAGCGAGGAAGGGAGGTATCGATTGGGAGAGAGAGGGTGTTAGCGATCAGGAGCGAGGAAGGCAGCGATCGAGAGAGGGAGGTAGCAATCGGGAGAGAGGGAGGTAGCGATCAGGAGAGGGAGGGAGATAGTGATCGGGAGAGAGAGCGAGGCAGCGATTGGGAGAAGGAGGGAGATAATCATCAAGAGAGGGAGGGAGGTAGCGATTAGGCGAGGGAGGGTGATAGTGATCAGGAGGGAGGAAGGCAGCGATCTGGATTGGGAGGGTGGAAGCGATCAGGAGGTAAGGAGGCAGCGATCAGAAGGGAGGGAGGCAACGATCAGAAGGGAGGGAGGCAGCGATCAGAATGGAGGGAGGCAGCGATCAGAAGGGAGGGAGGTGGCGATCGGGAAAGAGAGGGAGGCAGCGATCGGGAGAGGGAGGGAGGTAGCGATCGGGAGTGGGAGGGAGGCAGTGATTGGGAGAGGGAGGGAGGCAGTGATTGGGAGAGGGAGGGAGGCAGCAATCGGGAGGGGGAGGGAGGCAGTGATTGGGAGAGGGAGGGAGGCAGCAATCGGGAGGGGGAGGGAGGCAGTGATTGGGAGAGGGAGGGAGTTAGCAATCGGGGGGGCAATGATTGCGAGAGGGAGTGATGCAATCAGGAGGCATGGGGAGGGGGTGTGGGGGTGGGGGGGCGAGTGGTGGCCAGCAGTGTGCTCCTCCTGGCTCCATATTCAGATGTTTTCTTCACAAAACTTACCTTTTTGGTGGAGGCTGCAATAGTCACTTTAAGGACAGCTGGTTTGGCCACATGTAGACCTGCTTCTCCTAGATTGGTGCTAACTGTGCTCAGGCAGCCCAATTTTACAAAGGGGGCATCAAACAAGCACGGGCCCCTATTTGCATATACTCAGGGACTAGTGCCTGTTGCAGGTGTCAGCCCTGGACACATTTTTCTGTGCCTGTATTTGTTTTTTATTCGTTTTTATTGGATGTGGGCGTCGCTGGCAAGGTCAGCATTTATTGCCCATCCCTAATTGCCCTCGAGAAGGTGGTGGTGTGCCGCCTTCTTGAACCGCTGCAGTCCATGTGGTGAAGGTACTGCCACAGTGCTGTTAGGGAGGGAGTTCCAGGATTTTGACCCAGCGACGATGAAGGACTAATATGGCGTGTGACTCACCTCCGGCTCAGAATGTGCGTGTGCATGTCACCCGCCATAATGGACACTTTTGCGCCTGTTTGATGCCTGTAAATGGGGGCAGAGTCATCAAATTTCACAGCTGCTATCTGGGAAACGCCGCTCACTTTCAAATCTTTTTTGCCTAACAGGATTGCAATGATGATTGACTGTACAGCAAAAAGGAACTCTATTTTGTTTATCATACTCACCTGGGCAAGGATTAGCCGTACTTGGCCTGGGGTTCGTGTTGCTTTCTTTTTTACACTTTTTAACCTTTGTAGGTACCTCAGTAACCTTCTGAGAAACGGCTGGCTGTTTGTTTTTCTTCTCTTTATTTTGATCATTCGTCACTTCTCGACAGTCTCGCGGATGCTTGGAACACTGGGGTGGTTGAGGACCAGCATTAAGCTGAAGTATGGGTTAGGAGAGGAGGAAAATCACATTTACAAAACCAATTAAAGAGTTGCTCTTTCATAAACAAGGACTAAGTATTACCATGCTGATTGCGAGTTTACCTGGGCTGTAATGATATCAGGGACCTTCTCAACATGCGATACCAGACACAGTTCCATCATACAGAAGTACTGGAGGCTTCGTGATTAGTGCCCTCTCCTTCAGACTACTGTGTAGAAATGAACCTGTTTGAGCCTGTCATTACCAGCCAGAAGAGGTTGTGCTGCTGTTGCCGGGGGATACCGTGTGGTTGCCTGGTGTAGAATAAACAAAGAGCTGATAAAAGAAAGGAAAGTATCAGGACTGCACTTCAAACAGTAGATTTAAAGCTGTCCTGCTCTGCAGCCTCAGAATGACATTGTATCTGCATGGGAGCACCCATGCACAGACTAATCAAGTCTCATGCGTTTGCAGTTAGATGCGTTCATTTTGCTACATGCCCTCTTCAAACAAAGATATCCCAACTAAGTAGGGTCAGCATTTGCTTTGCGTGAACCCCATGCAAAGGTTCAGTTTGAGGCCCCTGCGTTTTACTAAATAATTATACTAAATACTACCTATTTAGTTTATTGTCAACTCCGCACACATACAATCAGGAAAGGCATGTTTGCAATAGCTAATATAAATATAGTTGGCAAAATGATAACAACAGAGTAAATGACATTGAACGATTGTAAAGGTCTGGAAACACTTATGTTATTTCAGTACATGAGCCATGTGACTACTCAGAAACTAGCTGTTCATGCTTTAGCTGCGGCAAAGTCTTATATAATATGAGTAGCCGACCTTCAGATAAACCTCAAATTAACTCAAGATCGTGTCAGGCCGTTTAGATGCTTTTGAGAAGTAAATAATCCTTTCTCACTTTCAGTCGGGAACAACGTCTTTTGCCGAGCAAAAGGTACTTTTAGGATAGATATCAGGAAGTTCTTCTTCACACAAAGGGTGATCAGCTTATGAAATAAACCTCTAGTTAGAGTAATGGAGATAGAAACACTGGAATCGTTCAAGAAATAATTGGATACTACAATTGGGGATGTTAGGATCTTGATTAAAAATGTCGCTCATTTTGGCATGTTTCACTTTTCTCGTATAATTAAAAGGGTTTGAAATCTATCTCACTCTTTTTCATCAGAAGTCTAATTTCTAACATTCCTCAAGCTTGACAGCTCTGTTTGGACTTTTTTTTACTTTAATTTTCCCCCAGCTTTTCTCCCCTCCTCTCCAGAAGGTGTTGACTTACACTGGGGTGCAATTCCACAGGCACTGGCTAGGCTTTGATACTTCTGTTAGTGGTAGCTTGAAACATAGGAACATCAATAGGCCATTCAGCCCCTTGAGCCTGTTCTGCCATTCATTAAGATCATGGCTGATCTGTATCTCAACCCCATTTATTCACCTTTGTTCCATATCTCTTGATATCCTTACCGAACAAAAATCTATCGGTCTCAGTCTTGAAAATTCCCATTGACCCTGTAGCCACAGTCTCTGGTGGGGGGACTTTCAGATTTCCATTATCCTCTGTGCGAAAAAGTGCTTCCTGGCTTCACTCATAACTAGCTTAGCTCTAATTTTAAGATTATGCCCCCTTCTTAAGATTTTCTGTTTCTGCCCTATCGGATCTCTTAATCATTTTAAGTATCTCAATTAGATCACCTTTCAACTTTCTACACATCAAGTTTATGCAGCCTGGTGTATCTGCGCTGTACTCCTCCAAGGCCCAAGGTTCGGTGCCCAAACTGAACGCAATGCTCGAGATGGCGTTTGTCCAAGGCTCCATACAACTGAAGCATCACTTCCGTATTCTAGTCCGCTTAAGATAAAGCAATTAACCTCTTTGATTCCTTTTTGTACTTGTCCACTAGCTTTTAGTGGTCTGTGCACATAGGCCCAAATCCCTATGTTCCTCCACAGCCCTGAATGTCTCACCATTAAGAAACTATTCCAATTTGTCTTTCTCAAATCCAAAGTGGATGACCCCACACTACCCCACATTGAACTCCATCTGCCATAGTTTAGACAACTCACTTAGTCTGTCTATGTCCCTTTGTAACTTCCTGTTCCCATCTACACAACGTACTGTACCTCATAACTCAATGTAATCTGCAAACAGAATCACAGAATCACAGAAACCCCACAGTGCAGATAGAGGCCATTTCGGCCCATCGAGCCTGCACCGACACATATCCCACCCGATCCCCGTAACCCCTACACCAACACATATCCCACCCTATCAAACTTGGATGTACAACTCTCTATTCTTTCATACTGTCATTTATGGTGAAAAGCTGAGCCCCGAGTAAAAGTCCTGGGGAACACCGCTTGTCACATCTCACCTTTATCCCTATTCTGTCTGCTACCTCCCAACTAATTACAATCCGTGTCAAAAGGTTACCTCCAATTCCATGTTCTCTCATTTTTGCTAATAATCTCTTGTGCAGAACCTCATCAAATGCCTTTTGGAAGTCCATATCAACAACATCCATAGACACTCACCCTATCCACCATGCTAATGCTAGTGAGCGCATCAAAAAATTCAACGAGATTAGTCGGACAAGACGTACCCATCACAACTCCATGTTGCCTCTTTTTGATCAGCTCATACTTGTCCAAGTCCTCAGTCACTCTGTCTCTGATGATAGATTTTAGTAACTTTCCCACAACTGATGTTAAACTGGCAGGTCTGTAGTTACCTGGTTTCTCCCTCCCTCCCTTCTTAAATAATGGAGTGACATTTTCCAATCTAAAGGCACAATGCGAGGTTATCCACTTTGGTGCCAAAAACAGGAAGACAGATTATTATCTGAACAGCAATAGATTGGGAGAAGGCAAAGTGCAACGAGACCTGGGTGTCCTTGTGCACCAGTCGCTGAAGGTAAGCATGCAGGTGCAGCAGGCGGTTAAGAAGGCAAATGGTATGTTGGCCTTCATAGCGAGAGGATTCGAGTACAGGAGCAAGGATGTCTTGCTGCAGTTGTACAGGGCCTTGGTGAGACCATACCTTGAGTATTGTGTGCAGTTTTGGTCGCCTTATCTGAGGAAGGATGTTCTTGCCATGGAGAGAGTGCAGCGAAGATTCACCAGACTGATACCTGGGATGGCAGGAATGACGTATGAAGAGAGATTGGGTCGATTGGGCTTATATTTGCTAGAGTTTAGAAGAATGAGAGGGGATCTCATTGAAACTTATAAAATTCTAACAGAACTAGACAGACTAGATGCAGGAAGGGTGTTCCCGATGGCGGGGGAGTCCAGAACCAGGGGTCATAGTCTAAGGATAAGGGGTAAGCCATTTAGGACTGAGCTGAGGAGGAATTTCTTCACCCAGAGAGTGGTGAACCTGTGGAATTCTCTACCACAGAAGGCAGTTGAGGCCAACTTATTAAATACTAGCCGGGGGTGCCCGGCGGTGCCGAGGCTTTTTTGAGGGCATGTTGTTGTTGGAAGAAAGAGAGGGAGCGACTGGGGGGAAGAGAGAGAGGGAAGGAGAGAGAGAGAGAGGGAAGGAGAGAGAGGGAAGGAGAGAGAGAGGGAAGGAGAAGGAGAGAGGGAAGGAGAGAGAGAGGGAAGGAGAGAGAGAGGGAAGGAGAGAGAGAGAGGGAAGGAGAGAGAGAAAGAGAAGGAAGGAGAGAGAGAGAGAGGGAAGGAGAGAGAAAAAGAGAGGGAAGGAGAGAGAGAGAGAGGGAAAGAGAGAGAGAGAGGGAAAGAGAGAGAGAGAGAGGGAGGGAAAGAGAGAGAGAGAGAGGGAAGGAGAGAGAGAGGGGGGGAAGGAGAGAGAGAGAGAGAGAGGGAAGGAGAGAGAGAGAGGGAAAGAGAGAGAGAGAGAGAGGAAAGGAGAGAGGGAAGGAGAGAGAGGGGGAAGGAGAGAGAGGGGGGAAGGAGAGAGAGAGAGTGGGAAGGAGAGAGAGAGAGGGGGAAGGAGAGAGAGTGGGAAGGAGAAAGAGAGAGAGGGGGAAGGAGAGATAGAGGGGGAAGGAGAGAGAGAGAGAGAGAGAAGGAAGGAAAGAGAGAGAGAGAGAGGGAAGGAGAGAGAGAGAGAGACTGGGAGGAGAAGAGAGAGAGAGACTGGGGGGAGAAGAGAGAGAGAGACTGAGGGGAGAAGAAAAAGAGAGAGGGATTGGGGGGAGAAGAGAAAGAGAGAGATTGGGGGGAAGAGAGAGAGACTGGGAGTGAGAGAGAGAGAGACTGGAAGTGAGAGAGAGAGAGACGGAGTGTGAGAGAGAGAGAGAGACTGGGAGTGTGAGAGAGAGAGAGATTGGGAGTGTGAGAGAGAGAGAGACTGGGAGTGTGAGAGAGATTGGGAGTGTGAGAGAGAGAGACTGGGAGTAAGAGAGAGAGAGAGACTGGGAATGTGAGAGAGAGAGAGAGACTGGGAGTGTGAGAGAGAGAGAGACTGGGAGTGTGAGAGAGAGAGACTGGGAGTGAGAGAGAGAGAGAGACTGGGTGTGTGAGAGAGGGAGAGAGAGAGACTGAGAGTGAGAGAGAGAGAGACTGGGAGTGAGAGAGACAGAGAGAGAGAGAGAGACTGGGAGTGAGAGAGAGAGAGAGAGACTGGGAGTGTGAGAGAGAGAGACTGGGAGTGAGAGAGAGAGAGAGAGAGAGACTAGGAGTGAGAGAGAGAGAGAGAGACTGGGAGTGAGAGAGAGAGAGAGAGACTGGGAGTGTGAGAGAGAGAGAGATTGGGAGTGTGAGAGAGAGAGAGACTGGGAGTGTGAGAGAGATTGGGAGTGTGAGAGAGAGAGACTGGGAGTAAGAGAGAGAGAGAGAGAGAGACTGGGAGTGTGAGAGAGAGAGAGATTGGGAGTGTGAGAGAGAGAGAGACTGGGAGTGTGAGAGAGAGAGAGAGAGACTGGGAGTGTGTGAGAGAGAGAGAGACTGGGTGTGTGAGAGAGGGAGAGAGAGAGACTGAGAGTGAGAGAGAGAGAGAGAGACTGGGAGTGAGAGAGAGAGAGAGACTGGGAGTGTGAGAGAGAGAGAGACTGGGAGTGAGAGAGAGAGAGACTAAGTGAGAGAGAGAGAGAGAGACTGGGAGTGAGAGAGAGAGAGACTGGGAGTGTGAGAGAGAGATTGAGAGTGTGTGAGAGAAAAAGATTGGGAGTGTGAGAGAGAGAGACTGGGAGTGAGAGAGAGAGAGAGAGATTGGGAGTGTGAGAGAGAGAGAGACTGGGAGTGTGAGAAAAAGAGAGACTGGGAGTGTGAGAGAGAGAGAGACTGGGGTGTGAGAAAAAGAGAGACTGGGAGTGAGAGAGAGATTAGGAGTGTGAGAGAGAGAGAGATTGGGAGTGTGAGAGAGAGAGAGACTGGGAGTGTGAGAGAGAGAGAGACTGGGAGTGTGAGAGAGAGAGAGACTGGGAGTGAGAGAGAGAGAGATTAGGAGTGTGAGAGAGAGAGAGATTGGGAGTGTGAGAGAGAGATTGGGAGTGTGAGAGAGAGAGATTGGGAGTGTGAGAGAGAGAGAGAGATTAGGAGTGTGAGGGAGAGAGATTGGGAGTGTGAGAGAGAGATTGGGAGTGTGAGAGAGAGACTGGGAGTGAGAGAGAGAGAGATTAGGAGTGTGAGAGAGAGAGAGATTGGGAGTGTGAGAGAGAGATTGGGAGTGTGAGAGAGAGAGAGATTGGGAGTGTGAGAGAGAGATTGGGAGTGTGAGAGAGAGAGATTGGGAGTGTGAGAGAGAGAGAGAGATTAGGAGTGTGAGAGAGAGAGATTAGGAGTGTGAGAGAGAGAGAGATTGGGAGTGTGAGAGAGATTGGGAGTGAGAGAGAGAGAGATTGGGAGTGTGAGAGAGAGAGAGATTGGGAGTGTGAGAGAGAGATTGGGAGTGTGAGAGAGAGAGATTGGGAGTGTGAGAGAGAAAGATTGGGCGTGTGAGAGAGAAAGATTGGGAGTGTGAGAGAGAGAGAGATTAGGAGTGTAAGAGAGAGATTGGGAGTGTGAGAGAGAGAGAGATTAGGAGTGTACGAGAGAGATTGGGAGTGTGAGAGAGAGAGAGATTGGGAGTGTGAGAGAGAGAGAGAGAGATTGGGAGTGTGAGAGAGAGAGATTGAGAGTGTAAGAGAGAGACTGGGCCGCCGCGGCCGCTCACCTGATAGCTTTGGGTCGGGCTCTGGGGCGGGGCTGTTGACGCCACGGGGAAGTTTTGTGCGCGGCGGCTCCCGGCACGGCCCGCCACGGCCGGTGACCTGGTGGCTTTGGGTCAGGCTCTGGGGCGGAGCTGTTGACGCTGCGGGGAGAAAGCAGGGACAGGGTACTGAATTTGGATGATCAGCCATGATCTCATTAAATGGCGGAACCGGCTCGAGGGGCCGAATGGCCTACTCCTGCTCCTATCATCTATGTTTCTATGTTTCGTGAATCTTGAGAGCTTTGGAAATTATGACTAAAGCATCTGCAATTTCCTCACCTTGGTTCATGGTATCACTCTCATCTGTGATTCATAAAGATTGTGGGTTCAAGTCCCACTACAGGATTTGTGCACGTAATCTAGGCTAACACTTCAGTGTAGTACCGAGGGAGTTCTGCATTGTCAGGGATGCCATCTTTCACATGAAGTCTTAAACCAAGGCCTGCCTGCCTGTACAGGTGCATGTTAATGATTCCATGCACTAATTGAAGAGAAGGTGTTCCGGCCAACATTACCCTCAAATAACACTATCAAAACAGATTAACTGGGTACAGATTCTATGTGCAAGTTGGTTAGCACGTTTGCCTACAAAACAATGATGACTACATTTCAAAATGAATTAATTGACTGTGAAGCACTTTGGGATGTTGTAAAGGTGCGAAAATGCTATATAAATGTAAGTTCTTATCCTTGTCCAAGTGCCTGTTCTTCATGTGTGACCCTGGATGTTAGGGAATATATATATATATTTTAATAACATAGATTTTAATATGATTAAACTAATGACTGAAAGTGCTGATTATGCTTAAACTGAGAACAAGACCACGTGTAAGACTGCTTGCTAGAGAGAACAAAGGATGGTGTGATGTATCAGATCCAATCACAGCTGGTAACGTCACATCGGCTGATTTAGCTTAACTAGAGAACAAAGGAATGAGTGATGTACCAGAGATCCAATCAGTGTGATAATGTCAGATCGGCCGATGTAGTTGAACCAACCATGGCTCTGCATGGATGCTGCTGAGCCAATGGTAATAAAGGGGGCGGGTACATTTGCTGTGATCTGCTGCTGTATAAGAACCAGCCATTTTGAACATGCTATTCAGTAGAACAAAGGAAAGTCAAACACGTAAGTCAGTGCTGCAATAAATCGACTATTTAAAACCTACCACCGGACTCAAAATCTTTTATTTTAGTGCGTTGACCTCAGATTAGTGTGGTCCACTGAAATTAAGAGATCTAACACTGGACAATGACTGCCAGCTGGCTATTTATCTGTGGGAGGCACCACAGCCAAGCGCAAACCTGTGCTCATCACTACATCCCCAAATCTACACTTTCAACTGTTGCTCTCTCGATTCAGAGGTTTTGGTTCTGTCCACTTGCACCAGAAGCAGACATTTATCACTTTGGCCATTGGATCAGCCACTTTGCATCATCCACACAATGTCACAGGGCATGACACATTCTGAAACACACAGTGCACAATGCAAACCAACCTCAGTTGCACTGTAGCTTGAGATTTGGATAAACAGAATTAAGCCAGAAACTTAACTGGACCAGCCACATAAATACTGTGGCAACAAGAACAGGTCAGAGGCTAGGTATTCTGTGGCGAGTGTCTCACCTCCTGTCTCCCCAAAGCCTTTCCACCATCTACAAGGCACAAGTCAGGAGTGTGATGGAATACTCTCCACTTGCCTGGATGAGTACAGCTCCAACAACACTCAAGGAGCTCAACACCATCCAGGACAAAGCAGCCCGCTTGATTGGCACCCCATCCACCACCTTAAACATTCACTCCCTCCACCACCAGCGTACCGTGGCTGCAGTGTGTACCATCTACAAGATGCACTGCAGTAACTCGCCAAGGCTTCTTCGGTAGCACATCCCAAACCCGCGACCTCTATCACCTAGAAGGACAAGGGCAGCAAGCACATGGGAACACCATCACCTCCAAGATCACCATCAAGGCACTCACCATCCTGATTTGGAAGTATATCGCCGATCCTTCATCGTCGCTGGGTCAAAATCCTGGAACTCCCTCTTTTAACAGCACTGTGGGAGTACCTTCGCCACACGGACTGCAGCGGTTCAAGAAGGCAACTCACCACCACCTTTTCAAGGGCAATTAGGGATGGGCAATAAATGCTGGCCTTGCCAGCGATGCCCACATCCCATGAATGAATTTTTTAAAAATGATGGCTGTTTGGATGGCTAATCGTGCACGTGGGGGACTAGATTTCTCATGGCTGTCCATTCCCCCATATGCACTGCACCCACAGCATTGACTTGTACACTGCTGACTAGCTGCAACTATTAGGTTATTTTTACTTTCACTACTTAGGTCTGGTTAACTTTATTTCTCACACCAGGAAGAGAATCATTTTTCATCCATTCATATTCAATAGAACAAAAATCTAGCACTAAATGCATACGTTAAAACTAAATATTTTTATGTTGAAATAATTTAATAAAATCAGAATAGCAATAAAATAAGTTCTCTCCAGTGGTTCAGCTATTAAAGTTTGAACAACAACAACAACAATTTGTATTTATATAGCACCTTTAACATAGCAAAATGTCCCAAGGTGCTTCACAGGAACGTTATCAGACAAAATTTGACACCAAGCCACATAAGGAGATATTAGGGCAGATGATGAAAAGCTTGGTCAAAGAGGTAGGTTTTAAGGAGCGCCTTAAAGAAGAGAGAGGTAGAGAGGCAGAGCGGCTTAGGCAGGGAATTCCAGAGCTTAGGGACTTGGAAGTTGATGGCACGGCCACCAATGGTGGAGTGATTAAATCAGGGATGCTCAAGAGGCCAGAATTGGAGGAGCGCAGATATCTCGGGGGGGTTGTAGGGCTGGAGGAGATTACAGAGATAGGGAGGAGTGAGGCCATGGAGGGATTTGAAAACAAGGATGAGAATTTTTAAATTGAGGCGTTGCTTAACCGGGAGCCAGTGTAGGTCAGTGAGCACAGGGGTGATAGGTGAACGGGACTTGGCGCAAGTTAGGACATGGGCAGCAGAGTTTTGGATGCCCTCAACTTTACGGAGGGTAGAACATAGGAGACCGGCCAGGAGTGCATTGGAATAGTCAAGTCTAGAGGTAACAAAGACATGGATGAGGGTTTCAGCAGCAGTTGAGCTGAGGCAAGAGCGGAGTCGGGCGATGTTCCGGAGGTGGAAATAGGCGGTTTTAGTGATGGCACGGATATGTGGTCAGAAGCTCATTTGGAGTCAAATATGACACCAAGGTTGCAAACAATGTGGTTCAGCCTCAGTTGCCAGGGAGAGGGATGGAATCGATGGCTAGGGAACAGATTTTATGGCGGGGACTGAAACCTATGGCTTCAGTCTTCCCAATACTAAGTTGGAGGAAATTTCTGCTCATCCAGTACTGGATGTCGGACAAGCAGTCTGACAATTCAGAGACAGTGGAAGGGTTGAGAGAGGTGGTGGTGAGGTAGAGCTGGGTGTCGTCAGCGTACATGTGGAAATTGATGCTGTGTTTTCAGATGATGTCGTCAAGGGGCAGCATGTAGATGAGAAATAGGAAGGGGCGAAGGATAGATCCCCAGGGGACACCAGAGGTAACGATGTGGGAGCTGGAAGAGAAGCTGCTGCAGGTGATTCTCTGGCTACAATTAGATAGATAAGAATGGAACCAGGTGGGTGCAGTCCCACCCAGCTGGATGACTTTGGAGAGGCGATGGAGGAGGATGGAGTGGTCAACTGTGTCAAAAGCTGCAGACAGGTTGAGAAAGACGAGGAGGGATAGTTTACCTTTGTCATAGTCACATAGGATGTCATTTGTGACTTTGATAAGAGCCGTTTTGGTACTGTGGCAAGGCGGAAACCTGATTGGAGGGATTCAAACATGGAGTTCTGGGATTGGTGGGCAACAATTTGGGAGGCGACAACACATTCAAGGACTTTGAACAGGAAAGGGAGGTTGGAGATGAGCCGGTAGTTTGCAAGGACAGCGGGGTCAAGGGTTGATTTTTTGAGGAGAGGGGTGATGATGGCAGATTTGAAGGAGAGGGGGACAGTAGCTGAGGAGAGAGAACCATTAACAATATCAGCTAACATGGGAGCCAGGAAGGGAAGTTGGGTGGTCAGCAGGTTAGTGGGAATAGGGTCGCGGGAGCAGGAAGTGGGTCTCATGGACAAGATGAGCGTGGAGAGGTCAAGAGAGAAACTGGAGAAATATGCGAGTTCAGGGCTAGGGTAAGGGAGAACCTGAGAGGAAGTTTGACCTGGTGGGCTAGGGGAAGGGAGTGAAGTGGCAGAGGCAGCTGATCGGATGGTCTCAATCTTAGTGGCAAAAGAAGTCCATGAGCTCCTCACACTTGTTGTTGGAGGTGAGTGTGGAGGAGACAGGGGAGAGGGGTTTAAGAAGACGGTTAGCAGTAGAGAATAGAAGCCGGGGGTTATCTTTGCATTCCAGAATGATCCTGGAATAGTGAGCAGTTTTGGCAGACAAGAGCAGGACCCGATAGCGCTTTATGTTTTCCAGCCCGATCTGGCGGTGAATGGCTAAACCAGTTGTCCGCCATATCCATTCACGTCTGCATCCCTTAGACTTGAGGGAGCGAACATGTGGGCCATACCAGGGGGAATGGCCGGGGTGAGAGAGAATAATTGTTTTAATGGGGACCAGGACATCAAAGGTGGTGGTGAGGGTGTGGTTGAGCAGATCAGTAGATGTGTGGCGGAGCCACCAAAGGACTCAGAGCGGCTGTACATAATTCCTTTAACAGCAATGTAGTTACTGTCTGTGCCTGTACGTTTAATTACACTGTTTGACTGTACAATGTCTAGTAACCTTTACAGCGCAGTTTCAACGTGATGACGTCATGCCGTTAGTCACGTGATTCCCCAATGGTGGGAAGAACGTGATGACGTCATGACGTCAGCCTTCAGACCAGGGGAGCAGTCCTCGTGGAGCCTTCAAGGAGAGCAGACCTGTATTTGATGTATTCCAGCAGTTTCTAGTTAAAACCTGTTTTGTTCCATTAAAGTTCATTGTTTTAATTGCCTGAGTCGAACTCAGTCTTTTCGATAGGAACCTTCGTTCCTACATGGGTGACCCCGATTTCTACGAACAATTTTCATGGAAGATTCATCATGGACACGAACGCCGTCACACTGAAACTGCCACAGTTCTGGGAGCAACAACCAGATGCCTGGTTTATCCAGGCTGAAGCCCAATTCGCCATCAGGAACGTCGTCGTGGATCAGACCCGTTATTATTACGTGGTCTCCGCCCTCGACAGCGCAACTGCCTCACGGATCATCAGCCTCCTCGGTAGTCCTCCTACTGACAGCAAGTATGATGCGATTAAGGCACGGTTGCTTCAGGTCTTTGGGCTCTCGAAGTCAGAGCGCGCTTGCCGGCTCATCACGATGCCTGGCCTCGGGGACTCCAAACCGTCCGAGCTCATGAGCCAAATGCTTACGCTCTTGGGTGCCGAACCGGAATGCTTCCTCTTCCGGGAGCTTTTCCTCTACCAAATGCCTGAGCAGGTACAGGCTGCCCTAGCCAGTTCCGACATTACAGACTGCGCCGAGCTTGCTGCCGAAGCCGATAAGATTTTCACGGTAACCCAGCAGTGCTGCGCGGCCACGAGGCGCCCATCCCCCACAGATGCGGTTCCAGCTCCTCCTACAGCGAGCTGGTGCTCCTACCACGCCCGTTTTGGCGTGAAAGCACAATGCTGCCGCTCCCCCTGCAGCTTTTCGCCCAAAAAAACCCCAACAAAGCTCCTGCAGCGTTCCTGGCGAAGGAGGACCGGGTCTAACGGGCGCTCGGTGGTTGCGATGGCCGTCGGATCTACGGGGAAACTTCTTTATATCACCGATTCCCTATCGGGCCGACGTTTTCTTTGTGACACCGGGGCGCAGCGTAGCATTCTACCTGTGTCGAAGCTCGATATGCAGGCTGGGAACCTCGGTTTTTCCCTCGTAGCGGCTAATGGCGCAGCAATTCGAACTTTCCGAAAGCGGCGGGTCGAAGTCTGTTTCAGCGGTCAGCGCTTCTTTTGGGAATTGATCACAGCCACAGTCTCACAGGCCATCCTAGGGGCGGATTTTCTGTGTGCCAACAGCCTCCTCGTCGATGTCCGGCACCGCCGGCTGATCAACGTGGCCACCTTCCACTCGATTCCGTGCTACGACGGTACCTCCGTGTCGCGCTCTATTGCCTGCGCCTTCCCTCCTCCGGATGACTTCACTCGGCTCCTCGGAGAGTTTCCGGAGCTGACAAGGCCCACTTTCTCCTCCTCGGCAACGAAGCATGGTGTTGAACATCATATCACCACTACTGGCTCCCGGTTTATGCGCGGGCTAGAAGGCTCGAACCCGGCAAGCTCGCGGCTGCGAAAGCGGAGTTCGACACGATGGAGCGGCTCGGGATCATTCGACGATCCAATAGTCCCTGGTCCTCGCCTCTCCGCATTGTTCTGAAACCGGACGGCGGCTGGTGGCCATGCGGTGACTACTGACGCCTAAACGACGCCACCATTCCGTGGCCTAGAAATTGGGTATAGCCCCGCCAGCACGTTTGCGCCGAAAATTTTGCGCCCGCCGCGGAGCCAGTTGTGCCCTCCCCATATTCACTTTCAGCGCCCCAAAGCGGAACCGGGCGCTGGTACAGGGTGTGTCCGCCCCGCTTGGGGCGCTGAAAGTGAATTTCAGCGCTCCCGGTCCCGCTGCGCCACCCGATGCGGTGCGGCAGGCTACTGTACTGCAGGCCTCCCCCTTCTCTTAAGGGGGAGGTGCCTGCAACGGCCGGAGCCCCGATTGCAAGTGCCGGCAAATTAGCCCGGCACAACAGAGAAGTGCCGGGCTCCACGGAAACCAGCCGGCAATGCCGCGGGGGGGGGGGCGGGTGGAGGAGGCCGGGGAAGGAGGTGCGGGCAGGCGGCCGCCGAAAAAGCGGCCGCCCCGCACCTCCACCTTAACTTGCGCCTCTAAGGCTGCAGTAAGGACCCGGTCTCCCGATGTTGTTAGCGCCCGCCACGGAAGAGGCGGCCGCTACTGAAGATGGGGATCGGCGTGGTTTCGGGCGGTACCGGGGCACTGCGCACACCGATGACGTCATCGGTGCCAGCGCAGCGCTACCGGCTAACGCCGATGTTAGGGCCCACCTAATTTCGGGCGCGACGCAACTTCCGGCGCAACCCACTCTTTCGCCCCTAATTGGGCGCAAACGCAACTGAATTTCTAGGCCCAGATCTGTACCGATTCCGCATAGTCAGGATTTCTCGGCCCATTTGGCAGGAAATTCTATCTTTTCTAAGTCAACCTCGTCCGGGGATATCACCAGGTTCCTGTGCACCCACAAGACGTCCCGAAAACCACAGTCATCACCCCTTTTGGCCTCTTTGAGTTCCTGCGGATGCTGTTTGGCTTGAAGAACGCAGCACAGGCGTTCCAGCGTTTAATGGACTCCGTGCTCCGAGACCTACGCTTCATCTTCGTCTACCTTGACGACATTCTCATCGCCAGTGCTAGCAAGGAAGAGCACATCTCCCATTTGCGTTCCCTCTTTACGCGCCTCAGCCAGCACAGTTTAATCATCAACCCAGCCAAGTGCCAGTTCGGCCTGCTGCAGATCGATTTCTTGGGACACCGCATAACATCGGACGGCGCCGTCCCCTTAATGACGAAGGTGGAAGTGGATACCTCTTTCCCGCGCCCGCCAACCGTCAAGGCCTCACAAGAGTTCCTGGGGATAGTCAACTTCTACCACCGTTTTGTCCCTAAGGCGGCCCAGCTTATGCAACCCTTGTACGGGGCCCTCAAGGGCAAGTCCGGTAAGGATCCAATCAGCTGGACAGCCGAGATGGACCAGGCGTTTGTCAACACCAAGAGCGCTTTGGCCAACGCAACCATGCTGGCACACCCACTTCCAGGTGCCACCATCGCCCTTACCACAGACGCGTCAGACTACGCCATCGGTGCAGTGCAAGAGCAGTGGGTCAACGGCACATGGCAACCGCTGGCGTTTTTCAGCCGTCAACTACGGAAAAATGAAAAAAAATACAGCACCTTCGATCGGGAGCTACTGGCCCTTTTCCTCGCCATTCGCCATTTCCGATTCTTATTGGAAGGACGTCCCTTCATGAATTTTGTCGACCACAAACCTCTTACGTTCGCCATGGCCAAGACCGCCGAACCGTGGTCCGCTCGTCAACAACGTCACTTGACGTTTATTTCCGAATTTACCACGGACATTCAACATGTGTCTGGTAAGGACAACCTGGTGGCGGATTGCCTCTCCCGTGCGATGGTCCACGCGGTGCACCTGGGGATTGACTACACCCTCATGGCTGCAGATCAGGCCTTGGACACTGAGGTCCAATCATACAGAACCGTTCCCTCTAGCTTCCAAGCGACCGACGTCACTTTCCAGGCCACAGGCGCCACGCTCCTTTGCGACGTCTCCATGGGCGTTCCCCGACCTATCGTGCCGGTTGCATGGCGCCGGAAGGTGTTTGATGCCATACACGGGTTGTCGCACCCTGGGATGAAGGCTTCACAACGGCTTATGTTGGCAAAGTTCGTCTGGAAAGGTATGCACCTCGATGTCCGTGACTGGGCTAATACCTGCATCATCTGCCAGAAGGCCAAATTCCAGCGTCATGTTAAAGCTCCAGTGGCTACGTTCGCTGTTCCGGAGCGTCGTTTCGACCACGTGCACGTGGACCTTGTGGGGCCGCTTCCGCCTTCTCAGGGTTATACTCATCTCCTCACCATGGTGGACCGCACCACTAGGTGGCCAGAGGCAATTCCTTTGGTTTCCACCACTTCGGCAGACGTCGCTAGAGCTTTCATCTCCTCTTGGGTTGCCCGTTTCGGGGTACCGGCGGACATCTCTTCTGACCGTGGGCCACAATTTTCCTCGGAGCTTTGGAACGCTGTAGCTCAGGGGCTCGGCACCAAACTTCATCGCACCACCGCCTATCATCCACAGGCGAACGGCCTTTGCAAGCGATTCCACAGGTTGCTTAAAGCCACCCTTCGGGCCAGTCTTCAAGGTGCAGGATGGGTGGACAGACTTCCATGGGTCCTTTTGGGTCTTCGTACGGCGCCCAAAGAAGACCTGCAATCGTCCTCAGCTGAACTCGTCTACGGCCAGCCTCTCCGAGTACCAGGGGATTTCCTCCCTTCTCCCACAGAGCCATGGTCCGCCTCCCAGCAACTCATTAGCCACCAGGAAGCGGCCAGATGCTTCGCTCCGGTGCCTACATCAAATCACGGCTTACAGAACTCCCACGTGCCACCAGGACTGAAGAATGCTGAGTATGTATTCATCCACCACGACGCTCACCGGGATCCGCTCAAACCCCCTTACACTGGTCCTTTCCGCGTCATCGAACCAGGAGACAAATCCTTTTCGGTCGACGTCGGAGGAAAGCTGGATCACATCTCGGTGGACCGATTGAAGCCGGCTCACCTGGACCTGGACCACCCAGTCGTCGTTGCTCAACCACCCAAATGTGGCCGACCGCCCGCAGCCGCCGCGCTAGATCAACCAAAGCCGCCCGCCAACTCGACCACGCTTGCCGCGCCTGCTCAACCACAACCGACTGCCAGCTCGACCACCAGTCATCAACTTCCTCTGCCAGGGTATTGAAGTCGATCAGACAGACTTGTCAGACCTCCTCCTCTTCTCACTTTCTCTGTTAAAGACAATTCTGGGGGGGTGCATGTGGCGGTTGTACATAATTCCTTTAACAGCAATGTAGTTACTGTCTGTGCCTGTACCTTTAATTACACTGTTTGACTGTACAATCTCTAGTTACCTTTACAGCGCGGTTTCAACGTGATAACGTCATGCCGTTAGTCACATGATTCCCCAATGGCGGGAAGAACGTGATGACGTCATGACGTCAGCCTTCAGACCAGGGGATCAGTCTTCGTGGAGCCTTCAAGGAGCGCAGACCTGTATTTGATGTATTCCAGCAGTTTCCAGTTAAAACCTGTTTTGTTCCATTAAAGTCCATTGTTTTAATTGCCTGAGTCGAACTCAGTCTTTTCGATAGGGACCTCCGTTCCTACAGCTGCAGAAATGTTGTGGTGAATGAAGGGCCAAAGGCTGGATAGTTGGGATATTGAAAGTGCAGTTGTAAGTGAATTGGGAGCGAATTTTTTTTCCAGGAGCGGACACAGAAGGAAGTAGGGTTGGGAGGGGGAAGAGGGATGTGGGTGGAGAGCGATACAAGGGAGTGATCAGTGATGGCCTTATCTGTGATTGACACGATGGGAGTAGTGAGGCCTATTATTGTATCATATGTAGTGCAAATATATAACCTTCAAAGCACATGTAAGTATTCATCATCCATGATCTGTGACCTTTTTATGTTCAATCCAGTAGGCTTTGATGCTCAAGGTGTCTGTATAGTTTTATTATTATATGGGGACAAACTTTTCATATGGAGATGCCCTCCACAAATAAGGACACATTATCCAGTCCGCAAGTGTTATACCTTCACCTCTAATACCTCATACTGCAGCGCACAGTAGAATTACATAGAATATACGGCACAGAAGCTCGCCATTCGGCCCAACCAGTCCATGCTGGTGTTTATGCTCCACTCGAGCCTCCTCCTCTCTTTCCTCATCTAACCCTATCAGCATAACCCTCTATTCCCTTCTCCCTCACGTGCTTATCTAGCTTCCCCTTAAATGCATCTATACTATTCGCCTCAATTACTCCCTGTGGTAGTAAGTTCCACATTCTCACCACTTTCTAGGTAAAGAAGTTTCTTCTGAATTCTCTATTTGATTTCTTGGGGACTATCTTATATTGATGGCCTTGGGATTTGCTCTTCCCCACAAGTGAACAATCTCTCTAGAGGGCTAGAAATTCGGTATCGCCCCAGCTGAGGCGCTAAATTTTAAAAAGTTGGAGGATTAGCGCCAATCACCTCACTTAGGGCGCTGCACACACAGAGTGGGGTGCTACCCATAGAGCTATAACCAATTTCAGGTACCGTCAAATCGGACTCATTATTCACACTGGCTCCTTCCAGCTCTTAAAGGGGAGGTTGAAGATTCTCAACATTGCTGGCTCTGAAAGCGACCTTCAAGCAACTCAACAGCTACACCTCCTATCCTCATGGCTGATCCCAGTCCCAGGGAGAAAGCTCGCCGTTTCAGCACCCAGGCATTGGAGGCATTGGTCGCAGTAGTGTTATGTTCATTAATAACTAGTCGTTTGCATTATGAACAGCTAGCTTAGAGCTAGACATTTAATCATGCCATGTGGACTTGTACAGCATCCTGTAGAGGCAGCCATCTTGACTACTGCTTTTTGGGTAGCCTAGTGCATCGTGGGTAGTGTAGTCTTAAACACATTTAACTAAACACACAGCAGTATACAGCTCTACAGCTCTATAGCTCCACATAGTGTACTACCCTAGAATGACATGTTATTGATCATTACATCCCCCTTTCTTTGAGGTTAAACAAAATCATATCAATCAACGTCAATTAACTTTCAAGAAAAACAATAAAGATGATATCAGTAACACTTTTGCTAGTGCTCTATAAACATAAACATTTTCAAAGCTTTACTTTATACTCAAAGATTAAGTCTATCAGGCTTTTTTACTTCACGTGTGGATCTTCTTAACACAGGTAAGTCTGATGTGTTTTCATGAGATTGTTCTGGTGGTGAATGACAAGATTCAGTTGCGGCATTGTCATCAATTTGCTCTTGGATAGTTTCTTGTGTTTTCAGGAGGGAACGGCGGTTCCTCCTGAGAATCTGTCCTTCCTCAGTTCTAACAGTGTATGACCTTGGTCCTACTTCCTCAAGAACTGTAGCTTTCCTGTTCCATGCATCTGGATCCTCAATCCTGACAACATCATCCCTTGTCAATGGTTTTAGAGTTTTGGGTGACTTGTCATAGTATGATTCCTGTTTCAGCTTTAACAGTTGAAGTCTCTGTCTCAGTTCCTTACTTTGCTGTTCTTTTGCACAGCAGGGTAGCGTGGTGCGCAACTTGCGACCCATTAGTAGTTCAGCAGGTGAAGAACCACAGTCTAAAGGTGAGGCTCGGTAGCTCAGCAGGGCGAGATAGGATCAGACTTGCTTTCTGTTGCTTTCTTCAGTAGCTGCTTGAGAACTTGAACACCTTTCTCTGCCTTACCATTTGACTGAGCATACAGAGGACTGGATGTGATGTGCTGAAAGTCATACTGTGCTGCAAACTGTTGCCACTCCTTACAGTTGAAGCACGGACCATTGTCGCTAATGGCAATCCTGGGAATTCCATGTCTGGCGAAGATGGATTTCACATGCATTATGACACTGCTTGCTGTGGTGCTTGAGAGCAGCGCCTTCTCAGGATAGTTAGAATAGTAGTCAATCACTATTAGATATTCTTTACCATTCAAATGAAAGAGGTCCATACCAACCTTTTGCCATGGTGCTGTTGGTAAGTCAGCTACTATCATTGGTTCCTTTGTTTGTTTGTTTTGGTGTTTCTGACATGTCTCACATTTGCCTATCATGTTCTCAATGTCCTTATTTATGCCAGGCCAATAAACAGTGTCTCTTGCTCTCCTTTTGCATTTTTCAATTCCGAGGTGTCCCTCATGAATCCTTTTGAGCATGTCTTGACGTAGAGCCTGTGGAATGACTATTCTGTTCTGTTTTAGTAATGGTCCACTTGCAACACTCAATTCTGACCTTACGTGAAAGTATTTTGGACAGGAACCTTTTGGCCAACCATGATGAATGTTCTCTATTACTGTTTGTGACACTGTATCTTTTACTGTTTCTTCTGCTATTTGCTTTGATTTTGTGTCGGACACAGGCAGCGCAGCAGTGACCATACTCACATGAACATCCACGTCTTCTTCAGTAGCGCTCACATGACTCATTGTGGGTGCTCGGGATAGTGCATCTGCTAACACTATGTATTTGCCTGGTGTGTAGATCAGTTCAAAGTCATATCTTTGCAGCTTCATCGTGAGTCATTGAATCCTTGGAGACATCTCATTCAGATTTTTTTTTATGATGGTAACCAGTGGGCTGTGGTCTGTCTCAACTGTGAAGGTGGGAAGTCCATATATGTAGCCATGGAACTTTTCTAATCCAACTACCAAGCCTAGACATTCCTTTTCAATCTGGGTGTATCGACACTCGGTATCAGTCATAGATCTGGAGGCATAGGCAACAGGCTTCCAATCTTCACCCTCTGCTTGTAGCAAGACCGCGCCTAGGCCATCTTTTGATGCATCCGTTGACACTTTGATTCTCTTTGTTGGGTCAAAGAAAGTGAGTACAGGTGTGGATGTTAGCACTGTTTTGAGGTTCATCCACTCTTGTTCATGTCTTTCTGTCCATTCGAACTCATTTGTTTTATGTAGCAGGTCTCGCAGACAGGTTGTCTTGGCTGACAAGTTAGGAATGAACTTTCCAATGAAGTTTATCATCCCCATGATGCGTAGCACTCCTTTTTTGTCAGTGGGTCGGGGCATTTTGAGTATGGCGTTTACTTTTTCCATATCTGGCTCTATTCCTTTACCAGATAGATTGGCCTAGAAATTGAGTTTGCGCTGCGCCAGGGCTTTAGCGCCGGAAGTTAGCGCCGGCGCTAAGTCCCTTTGCGTGCGCCAAAAATTCAGTAGCGCCGCGCCCAAACGGCTGCCGGCGCTACTGAAGGGTTTTAGCGCCTGAAAACTGGCGCAACGCGCCGCATTGCGGCGCTATTCCGGCGCTGCGGCGCCCGCTGCGGTGCGGCAGGCTCGGGAAGTGCAGGCCTCCTCCTTCCATTAAGGAGGAGCTGCCTGCACCCGGCTGCGGCCCGCGCAAATCTCTTCAAAAATGAGCCCGGCACCTCGGACAAGTGCCGGGCTTGCATCTGTTCCGGGGGGGGGGGGGAGAAGTCCGGGGAGGGAGCTGCGGGCAGGCGGCCGGCGGGAAAGCGGCCGGCCGCCGCGGGGCCTTTAATGCGCCGGCGCAAACACATGTTGGACTCTGTTGCCAGAGTCTTAGTTGCGGCTGCCACGGGCGAGGCGGCCGCAACTGAATTTCGGCACTGGGGCCCGTCGGCATGGCAACCGGGACGCTGCGCACACCGATGACGTCATCGGTGCCGGCGCAGCGCTACCGGTGCAACGCCGCTTTAGGGCCCCAGGGAATTTTTGAACTGGCCATAACTCTGGCGCTAGTCCCTCTAGCGCCTCAAAAGCGGCGCTAAGGCTAGTGAATTTCTAGGCCATTATCTCCTAGGAAAGTGACTTCCTGAACGCCAAACTGACACTTGGCTTTGTTGAGCTTCAGTCCATTCCGGCGTATGCTCTGTAGCACTTTAGTCAGTCTCTCATTGTGTTCTTTCAGTGTGGAGCCCCAGATGATGATGTCATCAACATAGACCTGAACTCCTTCCAGACCTTCAATTATGTGTTCCATCGCTCTATGAAAGATTTCTGATGCAGATATTATCCCAAAAGGCATTCTGAGGAAACAATACCTGCCAAATGGTGTGTTGAAGGTACAGTATTTGGTGCTCTCTTCGTCCAGTTTTAGTTGCCAAAATCCTTGTGAGGCATCGAGCTTTGTAAAGTATCTGGCACCTGACATTTCACTGGTGATTTCTTCTCGCTTGGGAATCTGGTAGTGTTCATGTTTTATGTTTGCATTTAAGTCCTTTGGATCCATGCATATTCTTAGAGCATTGTTCTTTTTCTTTACACATACCATGGAGTTAACCCAGTCTGTTGGCTCTTCGACTTTCCTGATGACTCCTAGTGTGGTCATTCTGTCCAGTTCTTTCTTGAGCCAGTCACGCAGGGGTGCTGGAACTCTTCGTGAAGCATGTACCACTGGCTGAGCATCCTCCTTTAGCTGGATCTTGTAAGTGAATGGTAGAACTCCAAATCCTTTGAAGACATCCTGGAAATTACTCACTACAGAATCCATTGAGTCATCTGGTCTGCTTATGGCACAGTTTATATGGTAGACTCTCTTGACCAGTTCTAAGTCTTCACAAGCTTTGTCACCTAGTAGTGAATCAAGTCCTTCAGCCACAACAGAAAACATGAGATGATGCACTTTGTCTTTGACTGTCACTTTAAGTCTGCATACACCTAAGCTATCTATTTTCTGTCCATTATAGTACCTCAGTAGCCTGGCTTTTTCTGTATTTTGGGCTTTTCTTTCATATTGTTAATGTCAATCATACTGATTAAGTTTGCTTTTGCCCCAGTGTCTAGTTTCAATGTAACTAATGCTCCATTTACCTGCAGTGGGATCATCCATTTGTCCGCTTTTACTGCATTGATGTTATGTTCAGCATTGTCTATATCTGAGGGCTGCACATTTTCTGTATCATTTTTGACATTGTCACATGACACCATTCGTACAAAAAATGTCTCACTTAAATCAATGTCCACAATCACATTAACTCGTTGCCCTTTCTTTGTTTTTACTTTTGAAAAGCATTGTTTGGCAAAGTGATTCTTTCCATGACATTTTGTGCATATTTTTCCAAACGCTGGGCATTGTTTTAACTGGTGTTTGTAACCACAGCGTTTACAATTAAAAATTTCTTCCTCCGATTGCTTTTCATTTCTGTTCTGCCCATGTTTCTTCCCTTTGTAGGACACAGCACTGACAGCAGCACTTACTACAATCGCATCATTATTGATTTCACTGAAAGTCTTCGCATGCTTTTGAGCTAGCTTGCTGGCTTGGCATATTTTCACAGCATTGTCCAATGTTAGTTCGGTTTCTCGCAACAGACGTTCCCTGACTTTTTTACCATGAATACCAAACACAATCTGGTCACGAATCATGGATGCTTTCAGCTCAGAGAAATTACATGTCTGTGCTTTCAGTTTCAGATCGGTCACAAAGCTATCAAAAGTCTCATTTTGCCACTGTGTCCGTGAACGGAACATGTATCTTTCATAGGTCTCATTCCTTTTGGGAGAACAATGTGTATCAAACTTCTTTAGCACATCGTCTAATTTTTCTCTGTTTTCCTCTGGATTAAATACAAATGTATTAAATACCTCTATCGCCTGTGGGCCTGCAACCGTGAGCAGCAACGCTATTTTTCTTGCGTCTGGCTTCGTACTGAATCCGATGGCAGCAATGTAGAGTTCGAATTGTTGTTTGAAAGTCCGCCAATTGTAGTCGACATTTCCCATGAGATTCAACAACTCCGGTGGCCTCAAATTCTCCATGTCGCTTTTCACAATTTTCAGCAGATCTTCACCAATCCTGGTAACATGTTATGTTCATTAATAACTAGTCGTTTGCATTATGAACAGCTAGCTTAGAGCTAGACATTTATTCATGCCATGTGGACTTGTACAGCATCCTGTAGAGGCAGCCATCTTGACTACTGCTTTTTGGGTAGCCTAGTGCATCGTGGGTAGTGTAGTCTTAAACACATTCAACTAAACACACAGCAGTATACAGCTCTACAGCTCTATAGCTCCACCTAGTGTACTATTCTAGAATGACATGTTATTGATCATTACAGGCAGTAGAAAGAAGGAGGGCAGTGCTGTTCCAGACAAGTGGCAGGAGGCCATTGCCCCATGTCTTCAGGGCAATGTGGAGGGAAGTGGTGCAGGATGTCTCAGCCAGCAGTGTGGTCCTCAGGACCCTCACACAGTGCCGTAAAAAATTCAATGACCTCACTCGGGTGGTCAGGATGAATAGATGCTTCAACAAGTCCTACATACCAGCATCTGAACCTCAGCCTGTACACAGTGCACAAACTATCACACCCCCACCACTCACCCACCAAGCATCTCCACCTACTCAAACTCACACCCACATCTCACGCCTTGCCTACAATCACAGCTATTCAACCATGGCAGGCACATATCCCAAACACGTAGCTGCACACTCACTCACTCACTTTACTTTCTCTTGCAGGTTAAGCTGGCCCACAATAGGAGGGAGCAGCAACGAACAGGCGGGGCTGAAGCGGACATCCAACAGCTTACAGACCTGCAGGAGCGAGTGTTGAGAGTCACTGGGCGCCAAATGGTGGGTGCCATGGCCGTCAGCGATGTCGACTCCCTTGGCATGTTCATCCCCTCTCCTTCTCTCATAGAAACATAGAAGATAGGAGCAGGAGTAGGCCATTCGGCCCCTCAAGCCTGCTCCACCATTCAATGCGATCCTGGCTGATCATCCAAATTCAGTACCCTGTCCCTGCCTTCTCCCCATATCCCTTGATCACTTCAGCCTTAAGAAATATATCCAACTCCTTCATGAATATATTTAATGAATTGGCCTCTACTGCCTTCTGTGGTAGAGAATTCCACAAGTTCACCACTCTCTGGGTGAAGAAATTCCTCCTCATCTCTGTCCTAAATGGCTTACCCCTTATCCTTAGACTGTGACCCCTGGTTCTGGACTCCCCGACCATCAGGAAAATCCTTCCTGCATCTAGTCTGTCTAGTCCTGTTAGAATTTTATAAGTTTCAATGAGATCCCCTCTCATTCTTCTAAACTCCAGCGAGTACAAGCCCAATCGACCCAATCTCTCCTCATCCGTCATTCCTGCCATCCCAGTTATCAGTCTGGTGAATCTTCACTGCACTCCTTCCATGGCAAGAACATCCTTCCTCAGATAAGGCGACCAAAACTGCACACAATACTCACGATGTGGTCTCACCAAGGCCCTGTACAACTGCAGCAAGACATCCTTGCTCCTGTACTCAAATCCTCTTGCTACGAAGGCCAACATACCATTTGCCTTCTTAACCGCCTGCTGCACCTGCATGCTTACCTTCAGCGACTGGTGCACAAGGACGCTCAGGTCTCGTTGCACTTCCCCTTCTCCCAATCTATTGCCATTCAGATAATAATCTGCCTTCTTGTTTTTGACACCAAAGTGGATAACCTCGTATTTATCCACGTTATATTGCATCTGCCATGCTTCTGCCCAATCACCCAACCTGTCCAAATCATACTGGAGTTTCTCGGCATCCTCCTCACAGCACACATGCCCACCCAGCTTTGTGTCGTCTGCAAACTTGGAGATATTACATCTAGTTCCCTCGTCCAGATCATTAATATATATTGTGAATAGCTGGGGTCCAAGGACTGATCCCTGCGGTACCCCACTAGTCACTGCCTGCCACTCGGAAAAAGAGCCATCCCACTTTCTCCTCACAGCACAAGCCTTTCCCACTTTTCAGCTCATTATACTGTCTGCATTCCTTGCTCCCTTCCTGCCCCCCCTGCCCTCACCTTAACGTGAGTCTTGTGCCTTTATGCTTTCAGGTAATCAGCAACCAGATGACCAGCCTGTCCCTGAGCCTCCCACTGAGAGTGAGGCAGGAGAAGAGGAGGAGGAGCAAAGAACCGCGTCACTGCATGTCTCACCCACAGGCACCACCTCAGATACTGGCACTACGCGATCTTTAGAGGCAAGCTTAGTAGAGGGGTCTGCACTGGGTGATGCACCAGGGACGAGCAGACTGCAGCAAGGAGAGGGGGAAGGGTAGCTTGGGAGCCAGCTCCCCAGAGGGCAAGTTCTGCTGCACAGGACTCAGATGAGGACCTCGATGGGGAGGCATTCACAAGAAGGTGTGATGGGCATGCACACGGAGATCATAGGTGAAATGGCAAGGATGCCCGAGAGCATCTCGGCAATGATAAGGAGTGCGGAGGAGTCCACCTCCAACATTGCACAGAGCTCTGCGCACACCATGGAGCCCATCCTTGGCAGTCTGCAAAGGATGGTGGACTCCCTGAAGGACCGCGGGGACCCAGACCTCATGCCGCATGTCATGGGCGATGTGACAGCATCTATTGCAGCACAGGCGGCAGCCAGGCAACGTCTTAGTGCTGTAATGCAGTCAATGGTTGCTGCCATCAAGTCTCAGGCTGCTCTCATGCAATCTCAGCTTGATGCCACGCAAGCTCTGACTGCTGCCATCGTCGCTGGGTCCACCATAGTCCACCGGGGATCTCACAGTGTCGCAGCAGGCCAGCAATCTGTGCTCCAGCAGATTGGTAGGGATGCTGAGGTGCTGCCCCAGGGAATGGCAGTGGGTCAGTGGAGCAGGAACCTGCTGTCCTCTCTCAGGATGACAGCATTCCTGCTCCCACCACTGCCACTCCGCCATTGCCCTTGTCGCTGCCTGTCATCCAGCCAGTCCAGACTGCTGCCGCCCAGCCTGAGGTGTAGTTTACAGCCGGGCCTTCCAGGCCCAGAGCTAGTCGAGGGTGTCCTGCAAGACCATCTGTAGTCTCTGGCACCGACACTCAGCAGCCTTCGACCAGCCCTGCTGCAGCCACTGGGGAGACATTACTTTGGAGCAGTAGATTAGGGAAAGGCACTGCAAAGAGAGGAAGTATGGGTTTACACAAGGGTGATTAGTTAATACTGTTGTTGTATAAATGTGTTTATTGAATGTTGATAAATTTATTAATGGAATGTTGCTGATTTTGTGGTGTCTCTCATTTCAGCTTTGCGCTGTGATATGGCAAGTGAAATGAATGGAATGATGGGGATGTGGTCAGCAACTGGGATGTGGGGTAGAATTTATTGAACCGCAGTCTGATGAGGCGGTCACGAACCGCCCTTCCAGAAGGCCCTCCTCCCTCGCTGCTGTTCCCCCTCCTCCTCCTGCTCTCCCTCTTCCTCCTCCTGAGGTGGTGCAGCTCTGCCTGGTAGCAATGGCTGTGCCCTCATAATGGCCAAGTTGTGCAGTATGCAGCAGACCATGACGAAAAGAGACACCCACTCATTCGAGTACTGAAGGGCTCCTCCCGAGCGGACAAGGCAGCGGAACCGTTGCGTGAGCACTTCAATGGTCTGCTCGATGATGTTCCTGGTGGAAGCATGTCTCTCATTGTATGAGTGCTGAGCAGCAGTGTTGGGGTTGCGGAGGGGAGCCAGGTGGAGAGCGGACAGCCCTTGTCTCCGTCTAGCAGCCGCGAGCTTGATGTGGTGGCTGGAAGAGTGCTGGTGCAGGATGAAGGCATCGTGGCTGCGGCCAGGATAGCGGGCATTCACATTGAGGATTCGATCTCTGTGGTCGCACACCAACTGCACATTAAGTGAGTGATAGCCTTTGCAGTTACGGAATACCTCAAGATTTTTATGGGGTGCCCACGTAGCCACATGGGTGCAGTTGATGGTGCCCTGCACCATGTGGAAGCCCGCAAGCCACATGCATGCTCATCCTGCTTCTCTCTGGTCATGGGGAAGGAAATGTAGTCCTTTCTCTGTTACGTCTGTGTATAATCAGACACAGACTGCGGAGAACGGTACAAATGGTGTTTACTCAACATGGCTCAGACTGCAACTGATCTGTACAGATTACTACTCAATGTTATATACAGGTGTGGTCACTGCACAGTATACATGAGCTGTAAAAAGTAGTTCCCCCCCTTAAAGGTACATACATTACAATTCCTCCCCTTTTAGATTAACAGTACCATAACACTCATTTAACAATTAAATATCAAACTAATTACAATTAACACTTTCAACATGCAACATTAGCTGAAAATAGTCTATTTATAAATTCAGTCTTTGGGGAGGCTTCCTGATCCTTTCTGGGTAGTGCCTTTCCCGAGTGTCTTGCTCTTGGTGCGGAGGCGATTCTGGCCCCCTGTCGTCGGTTAGTTCATCAGCTTCCGATGCTACTGTTTCTGGGGTAGATGCTACCTGTACGTCGGGTTCATCACCAGGTACGTATGGGCGAGGCATGGGGTTGACTTGTTCCTGTGACTCTAGGATCTGGTCAGCATGGCATCTCACGATGCTCTCCCCGATGTCCACTGTGTACATTAGTGGGCCCTGCCGTGTGCATATCGTTCCTGGCTGCCATTTTTCTGTTCGGTAGTCGCGGGCCAAGACTGGTTGCCCTACATTGAAGCTCCTTGTTGGCTTCTCATGGATGTGCTGGAGTTGCTTACTCTCAACATCTCTTCATACGTTTGGTCTGAGTAAATCCAGGCGAGATCTTAACCTTCGGTTAAAGAACATCATGGCTGGGGCCTGGTTGGTGACTGCATGTGTCACATTCCGGTAGGCGAACAGCAAATTGTCCACCTTGTGCTGCAGCGGAATGTTCTCATTGTACATAGCCTTCATTGCCTTCTTAAAGGTTTGTACGAACCTCTCAGCCAATCCATTTGTGGCTGGATGATACGGGGCGGATGTGTAATGCCTTACCCCATTCTTTTTCAAGAACCTCCGGAACTCTTTGGACACAAACTGTGGTCCGTTATTGGAGCAAATCTGTTCTGGTAAGCCATTCCTGGCAAAAATGGTCCGTAGGACTGCAATAGTTTTCTCTGTGGTGGTGGAGGACATTTTGATGACCTCAGGCCATTTCGAGTGCGCATCCACGGCTATTAAAAACACTGAGTCCATGAATGGACCAGCAAAATCAATATGCACCCGTTGCCATGGAGATGAGGGCCACTCCCATGGGTGTAGAGGGGCCTGTGGTGGTGCATTTTGGACTTTCTAGCATCCTGAGCAGCTCTTGGTCAGGTCCTTGATTTGTTTATCGATTCCCGGCCACCACACATAAGCCCTGGCTAGGCTTTTCATTTTTACCCCTCCCAGATGACCCTCATGAAGCTCATTGAGCACTCTATCCCTTAACTTGGGTGGAATTACCACTCGGGATCCACACATCAAGGTCCCCCGGCACACTGACAGCTGTTCTCTCCTTGTCGAGAATGCTGGCAACAGTGAGTCGCCATGTGCTGGCCATCCCTTCACCGTCAAATCATATACCCGAGACAGTGTCGGGTCATTTCGGGTTTCCTTTTCGATACAAGCGTTAGTTACCAGTAGGTATTCAACTATAGTCGAATGGAATATTTCGACAGGATCCACTGCTGGTGCTTCCTCCGCAGTAGGCAGTGGCAGGTGTGATAGCCCATCAGCATTTCCATGCTGTTTCGTGCCCTTATATTCAATCACATAGTGGTGCGCCCCTAGAAAAAGTGACCATCTTTGTAGTCATTGCGCAGTCATCACCGGAACGCCCTTCTTTGGATTAAAAATGGAGACAAGAGGCTGGTGATCAGTCAGCAAGGTGAATTTCTGCCCGTGCAGATAGTGATTGAACTTTTTCACTCCCCACACTAGGCTGAGGGCCTTCCTGTCAATCTGGGCGTAGTTACGCTCGGCTGAGGTTAGTGATCGTGATGCAAAGGCTATTGGCCTCTCTGAGCCGTCCAAGAATTTGTGCGACAGCACCGCTCCAATGCCGTAGGGTGACGCATCACATGCCAACCGAATTGGTAATGCTGGGTTGTAATGGGCCAATACCTCTTTCGATGTGATTAGTGTTTTGCTCTTCTGGAAAGCTCATCTACATTCGTCACTCCACTTCCATGGCACCCCAGTTTGCAGTAGGGTGTTCAGTGGGTGTAGTATTGTAGATAAATTTGGCAAGAACTTATGGTAGTAGTTTACCAGCCCGAGGAACGACCTCAGTTGTGACACATTTTCCGGTGCTGGAGCCTTGACTACTGCCTCAATCTTCTTGGGGACTTATGTAACCCCTCTTTATCGATAACGTGGCCACAATACGAGATCTGTTTTCTAAAAAACTCGCATTTGGGGCGGTTAGCTCGGAGCCCATATTCCTGCAATCTAGTGAGCACCTGCTCCAGGTTGGCAAGGTGATCACTGTCATTTTTGCCCGTGACCAGGATGTCGTCCAACTAACACTGGGTCCCTGGGATCCCTTGCAGGACTTGTTCCATTGCCCTCTGCCAAATAGCCAGAGCTGATGCTACCCCGAATACCAGCCGGTTGTATTGGTAGAGACCTTTATGGGTGTTGATTGTGAGGTATTTTTTTGATGCTTCTTCTACCTCCATTTGCAGATACGCCTGGGCCAGATCAATCTTATTGAAGCATTTCCCTCCAGATAGCGAGGCGAAAATATCTTCAATCCGCAGAAGTGGATATTGTACGGTGTGAAGGATCGGTTTCACTGTTACCTTAAAGTCCCCACAGATGCGAACCTTCCTTGGTTCCCCAGGCGTGCTGCTCAACGACTTTTTCATCACAGGGACGATGGGTGTAGCCCACTCGCTCCAGTCTACCTTGGACAGTACACCTGAACGTTCCAGACTCTCCAGCTCTGCTTCGACGGCTGGGCAGATTGCATAAGGTCTGGCCTTAAAAAATTTTGGACTTGCGTTTTCTTCATTTTTAATCGTCGCTGTCATGCCTTTTAGTGTTCCGAGTCCTTGCTGGAACACTTCTCTCGCGTCAGTTAGGATCTTTGACAGTCGCCCAGGTGTGACGTCGTCATCCTTTTTGTCAGCCACAGTCAGTGCCTGTATGGAATGCCAATCCAGTTGTATTTTCCGGATCCATTCACGTCCCAGTAATGGTGGTCCTCCATCTTGCAATACATACAGGTCTAGTTTTTGTGTTTCCTTACCGTTATATATAACGGTCACCCCTATTTTTCCTTTGGGGTAGACTTTTTGCCCCGTGTACGTCTTCAAAATAATTTTTGTGTCTCTCAAGGGTATGTGTGAGAATAGCCACTCGTAGTCCCGTCGGTTTATGACTGTTAGGGCTGATCCTGTGTCCAATTCCATCTTTACCTGGACTCCTGCTATCTTGAGAGTGACCCAAATGGTTCGGTGATCCTCTGTTGTGATCACATTATGTAGTTTCAGACAACTCAGTTCCCTGCTTTCGGAGTTGTTATCACTTTTTTGTTCATCTGAACTATTCTCCATTATCTTATGTACCTTCTTGTACTTTCCTTTGGTCGGTTTCTTATTGCTGGTTTTCTTTCCCGACCTGCAGACTCGTGCTATGTGTTCTACTTTTCCACACTGTCTGCACACTTTGTCTTTGAACCAGCAATCATTCTGGTCGTGTGTTGTTCTGCCGCAGCGATAGCACTTCTCTGTTCCATATGACATTTCGTTTGTGCCATATTCTTGTGGTCTCTGTTGTATCTCTGCAGCGCCCCGTGCTGCTGCTTCATATGATACCGCAATGCTGAAAGCCTTTTCCAGCGTAAGGTCCTTTTCAGATAAAAGCCGTTTCTGGGTTCCTTCACTTTGAAGCCCACACACAAACTTGTCCCTTAAGGTATCTGCCAGTCCCGCTCCAAACTGGCAGTGTTTCGATAGTTTGCGCAGTTCTGTTAAATAATCAGCATTGCTTTCATCCTTATGCTGGTTCCGTTTGTGAAACTTGAATCTTTCTGCTATCAGCAGCGGTGTGGGGTTTAAATGTTCCTTTAGTATCATTACTATGTCTTCAAAACTCTTTTCCATTGGCTTCGTTGGGGTTACTAGATTTCGCAATAACCCATACGTCTTTGCACCCATTAAATTCAACAATACCGACGTTTTCTTGTCATCTGACACCTCATTTGCCTTGCAGTACACCTCTATTCGTTCGACATATGTAGTCCAATCTTCGACTTCATTGTCAAATGCGGTGATACTGCCACTCTTCGGCATTTTGGGTGTGGTTTAAAATGGCGTCTCCCAATGGCTTAAAATGGCGTCTCCCGCGCTTTCCTTCCTCCCCCGCTGCTGCCGACGCCGCAATGGTCCTCGTGGCAATGGCGGTGCCTCGCGGGTTTCTGCGCGTCTCTCTCTCCCTCTCTCCGACGCTGCTCGGCCCCTGAACACCAGCTGTGCCCTGTGCGCTCTGCCCTCTCTCTCTCTCCCCCGTCGACGCTGCTCGGCCCTTTGCTGTGCCGCTCGGTCGGGCTCTAGCCCGCCGCTGTCCGGGAAGGGTCTGCGCACTACCTGTTGCCAGCCCGTTTCGCTGGACCACCTCGACTGGAAAGCCAAGCCTGGCTCTCGACAGCCTCCCCCGCAATTCTCGAGTCTCTGCTGGATGACTGGGCGGTTGCCCGTGGTCGACGCCCGAGTCTCTGGCCTTGACCTCCAATCCACTGATCTTCAGGAACGAATCCCCGGGAGGTGATGCAGAGTTGCAGGTAGGTTCGAACCTGCCTCATCGCCAATGTTACGTCCGTGTATAATCAGACACAGACTGCGGAGAACGGTACAAACGGTGTTTACTCAACGTGGCTCAGGCTGCAACTGATCTGTACAGATTACTACTCAACGTTATATACAGGTGTGGTCACTGCCGGTACTACAGTTTACATGAGCTGTAAAAAGTAGTTCCCCCCCTTAAAGGTACATACATTACATTCTCCTTCTGTACAGAGCCTCTGTGACCTCCCGAATGCAGCAATGGACGGCGAACTGCGAAATGTTAAATATGTCTCCTGTTGCAGACTGGAAGGAACCACTGGCATAGAAATTGAGGGCGACTATGACCTTGACTGCCACTGAGAGAGCCGTGGTGGTTCTGATCTGAGGCTCGAGGTCTGGCTGCAGGAGGTGGCAGAGCTCTGTGACCACCTCCGTGGTGAAGCGGATCCTTCTAAGACACTGCTCCTCAGTTAAATTTAAGTAGGAGAAGTGCTCCCAGAATACCCTGCAAGGATAAGGCTTCCTGTTGACAGTCCTGATGGCCCTCCTCCCTCTGGCCACATTTTCCAATCGCTGTCTCTGCCTCCGCTGCCTCCGATATTGATGCTGGAGTGCGAGGTCAAGTGCCAGTACAGCCCCCATTAACGTATAAAAATGTAGAAATCCCAGCAGAATGAAAGTGACAAATTTTTAGAAGCCAGAACACTCCTGAAAGTAATATGCATTTACCTCACTGAAAACAGCTGTCTCCCTATCTCAAACTGAGAAGGCAGCATTGAGTGGCGACTAAAAATCAATCCTTTAAATACCGCTCCTACAGCGGCCATCTGATTGCATCACACCTCCTCTTCCTGCTGTTGTTCACGCCAGGTGCTAAGGCAGGGGGCGGCAGTCAATTTTGCATCTGGGCCGTTAACGGGGCGTTCCACACGCATTGACGTCACGATCTGGCAGCCGCTAAAGGTGTAGGCGCTAGATGTTATTGGCAGTGCTAAATCCCGGGTGAATGTCGCGTACAGCGTTGGATTTGCTGCGCCCCGCCGCTAACCCATTAGTGCCCCATTAGCGCCCCCCCAGGTGCTAACGGGAGGCGCTAACATGCCGAATTTCTCCCCCTCTATGTCTACTTTATTAAAACATTTCATAATTTTAAAGATCTCTATTAGGTCACCCCTCATCTTTCTCTTTTCAAGAGAAAAGAGACTCAGTCTGTTCATCCTTTCCTGATAGGTATAACCTTGCAGTTCTGGCATCATCCTTGTAAATCATTTTTGCACCCTCTCCAGTGCCTCTATATCCTTTTTATAATATGGCGACTAGAACTGTACACAGTACTCTAAGTGTGGTCTAACCAAGGTTAGCGTAGGGAGATATTAGCCCAATATGTCTAAGGCTAGTTACATGTGGACACTGCTTTGTGTACTCAGCCATAGCCATGGAGGCAAAAGTATTTGATGAGGAAGCTTAGTCTAACGGACAGAAAACAGAGAGTAGGGATAATCTGATCTTTTTCAGGTTGGCAGTCTGTAACTAGTGGGGTGCCGCAAGGATCAGTGTTAGGGCTTCGGCTATTTACAATCTATATTAATGACCTAGATGAAGGGACCGAGTGTAATGTATCCAAGTTCGCTGATGATACAAAGCTAAGTGGGACAGTAAGCTAAGGAGAACACAGAGTCTGCAAAGGGATATAGACAGACTAAGTGAGTGGGCAGTAAGGTGGCAGATGGAGTATAATGTAGGGAAATGTGAGGTTATTCACTATGGTAGGAAGAATAGAAAAACAGAATATTTTTTTAAATGGTGAGAAACTTTCAAATGTTGGTATTGAGAGAGATTTGGGTGTCCTCGTGCAAGAAACACAGAAAGCTAGCATGCAGGTAGAGCAAGCAATAAGGAAGGCAAATGGCATGTTGGCCTTTATTGCAAGGGGGTTGGAGTATGAGTAAGGAAGTCTTGCTACAATTGTACAGGGCCTTGGTGAGACCACACCTGGTGTACTGTGCACAGTTTTGGTCTCCTTATCTAAGGAAGGATATACTTGCCTTAGAGGCGGTGCAACGAAGGTTCACTAGATTGATTCCTGGGATGAGGGCTGTCCTATGATGAGAGGTTGTGAAGAATGGGCCTATACTCTCTAGAGTTTAGAAGAATGAGAGGTGATCTCATTGAAACATACAAGATTCTGAAGGGGATTGACAGGGTAGATGCTGAGAGGTTGTTTCCCTTGGCTGGAATGTCTAGAACTAGGGTCATAGTCTCAGGATAAGGGGTCGGCCATTTAAGACTGAGATGAGGAGGAATTTCTTCACTCAAGAGGGTTGTGAATCTTTGGAATTCTCTGCCCCAGAGGGCTATAAATGCTGAGTATTTGAGTATATTCAAGGCTGAGATAGACAGATAGATAGATTTTTGGACTCTAGGGGAATCAAGGGATATGGAGATCAGGCGGGAAAGTGGAGTTGAGGTCGATGATCAGCCATGATCTTATTGAATGGCAGAGCAGGCTTGAGGGGCTGTATGGCCTACTCCTGCTCTTATTTCTTATGTTCTTATGTAAGTACATTTCAAAATATTTTGCAATATCATGTGGCTTAGTTGTCCCAGAATGCTATCTCCTTGGTTGATGTTATGCACACACTGGTGAGATTCTTCCAGTCCTCCTTATTTCACAAAGATGTTATCATACAGACTTCCATAGAAACAACTGAGGTCCATCCTGAGATGATTGTCAGGTCATCAATGGGAGGCATTGTGATTGATATGCCATTTCATGCTAAGAGCATACAGTGGTGAAGAATATCTCCACTGAAGATTTCTCCGTAAGCTCCTCAGATGCCGTATCAGTAAAGTAAGTTTCTTCCTCACGCTACTCCCTGATGCACTGGTCTGTAGCCCTGAACAGTCCCTCCCATGTTCCGAAATGCCAAAGTGGAGACAGAGAGAGAAAGGCAAGAAAAGGGTTGGTGAGAAGCAAAAAAGAAATAGAGGAGAATAGGGAGAAAACCAAAAAGCAGGAGAAATTAAGGAGGAGAACAACAAATTGAAGGGAGGGAGCAGAGAGGAAGAAGAAAGGTGAGAGGGTATGCGTGAGAGAGGCACTAAGAGATAGACACAATGGAGTGTGAGAGAGTGTGCGAGAGATGCACACAATGCTAGAATGTGAGAAAGACAGAGAGAGTATGACCTGTTACACTCCACTCCCAGATATTTAGCTGCCTCCAATGCATTCCCAGCCATGTCACTAGACCTATTCCTAGCCTCTAGCACTTTCTCTCCCCTTCCTCCACAACCAGCCTTTGGGCTGTGAAGTATCCCTTGAGCTATTCTTGGCCTGTTCAGTGTTCAGGAAGCCTCCAGGTCCTCCCCCTGCCGCAGGATGCTGATCTGTCAGTCTGGATACCTGACTGAAGCTGGTTTAAAGCATAAAATCAGCTTTAACTACTATATTTACCATGTATATGCCAACATATAGTCAGCAAGTACACTAATAATGCATTTTATGCTGTGACCTGAGCTTACAGCCAGGAACAGGCCATGGGCAGGTTGGGTAATATTGCCCTGGGCTTGCTCCACTCCCATACCTACCTCTATACCTTCAGTGTCCACCGGCCCCAAGTATTTCAATATCCTGGGACCTTCTTTCCAGTGTTCTGTAAATGGAGAACCCCTCCTCAGTGCTATCACATTCTAGGACCACAAGAATATCGCACAACATATATGTTCTGCTATTACCTATCTGCCTGACCTGCACGTACCTGCTAGTTATTAAAATGAATTGCCTGCTTTGAATGTTGCTTTTCAACAATGGCATTTATTGAGCGCTGCAATTAGTACTCAGGAAAAATGTGACTAACAAACTCTCCTGGCATTGGTCCATATTGGCTGCTGCTCATTGGATCGTGATAACCACATTACTGTTTGTTTATGCCGTAAATGCTGCTCATTAGTTTTGAACATTGTAATTGGTCTGTATTCATTTTATCATAAGTAGCAATATGTTGAACCCACTCCTCCCAATTAACTTTTTATTCATGATTAAGGCAATACAGATTTGATGGAATTTTTTTTACAGGGCAAGGAAAGTCTGTTGAAGCTGCTCCATGATGTCATTTAGCCAGTGTGATATAGTTCCTTGTTCGCCCTATGATTGCCAGGGACCAATGAGCAATGGTTACCACACACCAAAGACAAATAAGATTTTCAGTCACATTGTTCCCACAGACCAATTACAGCCTTCAAAACTAATGAGTAATGGTTACCACAGAAACAGTGATGTGGTTACCAGAATCAAATAAGCAGCAGCCATTATTATTATGGATAAATGGGTGAACGCAATTTGTTTAGTTTCATTTTCCCCACTAATATCAGCACTGAATTAATGCCATGGTTGAAAAGCAGCACTCGAGGCAGACAACTTTTTAATATAACTAGCAGATCTCCAATGGCGTTGCTGAGTGAGCCAGTGGACATGTTGCCTGATCCCCTCTAACGTACAATATATTATCAAGTCACTGACTTATGGTGGTTGAATATGTCAAATTGCATTTTTATTACACAATATTGTGGGAGTGTTAGGTATTTCTAGGATTAAATTCCATGATTATATTTATATTTGTGTAGAAACTATAAATCAGCGGTCTTAATTATTATTAAATGTTCATTTAACTATGTTGTTAATTTTATCTCTTATTAAAACCCCACTATACCTTAGAAGTTAACAGCACAGGAAATCATTAACAGGAATCTCGTAGGGAATATGTTCCAGATTGCAGGTACGTAGGAGGCATGCAGCAGTTTTGGAGATTGAGAGGTATGTGATTTGGTTATATTGGGAGGCTAGTCTTTGGTCCTGGAGCATTTCTGAAGTATATCTTTTGGGTGTGAGAGTAGTGGAAGAGGGGTTCTAGGGTCTGGGTATAGTGGCGGTGGTGTTCCAGGGCATAGGCAATAGAGGGATGGGGTTCCAGGTTGTTAGGCAAGTGCTGGGATGTGATGTCACGATTTCAGAGGACTGGAAATGTGCATATGTTTAGAAGCACTGGAAATGCAATACCACCGTCTGGTAGAAGATCTTAGAGTTTGGAACCACTGGAAGCAGTCCTGTGCTCTGGGTGGAGTGAGAGAGGAGTCACAGGATGTGGCAACATTGGGAGAGGGTATTGGGTGTGGGAGTACTCAGGAGGCAGGGGTCCCAAGAACCGGGTGGTCATGCAGTTTGGGAGCATCGGTAAGGAGGGTACCCAGGTCTAGAAGAACTGGAGAGGGGAGTTTCAGGGTCTTGGTTATTGGGATGGTCCTGAGGTACGTGAGATGTGTGAGGTAATCCTAGAGTCTTCGAGTAGTGGGAGGGATCTTTCAGCTTTGCAGTAAATATTTTCTGGCCAGGTTAAGTGAAGGTGGGTGATGGAGACTGTCAGAAAAATATCAGTTGAAACTTGAATTTGTTACCAAAACAGAAATTAGCCAGAGAACTTACCAACACCTGGATTCATACCACAAAGACTTCTCTTCCTTCTGCAGGTTTCATTCTGCAATAAATCAACTAGATTGGATTTCCGGTCGATTTTGACTTCACATCATGTAGTGGATGAATGTCCCTCTCCTCCTGGTCGCAGCATGTAGCAGCTCAAGGAAGATGGTTAAATGTCTGATGAAACTCAGATAGTTCCATCAGCATCACCACAGAATACTATGGGACGGTATTGTGACTTCACCATAATATCTCAAACCATTCTAAATCCATACGTCCAGCCCCACATCTTGCATTAGCAGAGACGCTACTAATTGTATGAAAAGAATGATAGAGTCTGTAAATTTTCTGCAACAAAAATCACAATTTTTGTGCTATGTGGCCAAGAGGTATTGAAACACATTAAAAAAACACATTTTTTCTAACTTTTAATTAAAACATTACACAAAAAATACATAGCAAACATATTTAGCCTATATAAACATTGGATTGAGAGCTTCAGTCAAAATGGAGCTAATAACTGGATTCCATGCTAGGTATAGAGGAAGGCAGTAGGTAAATAAACAAATGCAGAAGGAGGTCACCTCTGAAAGATGTAAGGCAAAGAGAAGGTAGAGCTCGGAAGGAGGAAATGGAGTCCATAACCAAATTGCAAGATATGGAGATAGCAGAAAGTCAAATGTTGCTTGCAGTAGCCCAGAAAAGGGTAGTGTCTGTAATAACTTAGTCTGATTAAGGCACAGGCTTTGGTAGTTCCTTTTGGAGTCAGTGAGCTGAGATACATCAACAGAAAATGCTGGAAACACTCAGCAGGCCAGGCAGCATCTGTGGAGAGAGAAACAGAGTTAACGTTTCAGGTCTGTGACCCTTCGTCAGAACCTGAAACGTTAACTCTGTTTCTTTCTCCACAAATGCTGCCTGGCCTGCTGAGTATTTCCAGCATTTTCTGTTGTTATTTCAGATTTCCAGAATCCGCAATATTTTGCTATTGAGATACATCAACCTCTGTCATATTGCAACAAGTTAACTAATCGGCCTATTCCTATGTCCAAAAGGACTCCATAGCGAGACCCAGCGAACGGTGTAATGAGTTGAATTAAACATGACTCCCAGTAATGGCCCTGATCTAATTACCTACCAATGTCAATACAGCAGAAACCTGAGGCATGTACACAAAATATTAAAAAGGTGCTCATTCAGCCACAGTTTATCTAGCATCAATTAGGAGCCAATGCATCCTATACACGAGACACTTGAGTGAGCCAGAGGATATGTTGTCTTATGCCACGTAACGTACAATATATTATCAGGACGCTGACTTATGGTGATTGAATATGTCAGATTGCATTTTTATTACACAATATTGCGGAGTGTCAAGTATGTCTGGGATCCTGGAGTCTTCGAGTAGTGGGAGGGGTGTTGCAGCTATGCAGCAAACATTTTCTGGCCAAGTTAAGTGAAGGTGGGTGATAGAGAATGTCAGAAAAAAAATCAGCAGAAACTTTTGGATTCTTGGCCATAACAGAATTGGCCAGAGAACTTACCACCACCTTATACTGGAGACAGTTCACATAAATCCAAATTCACCTCTCTGCCACCTCCCCCCCCACTTGCCTAATCCTGACACTGTCCCCAAGACACGCAGTCGCTTTCTCAGTTGGTGAGATGAAGGCCTGATCCACCTGCACTGTGTGTTGGCTAGACAGTCTGAATGGTCCTTTAAATTTTTGCACAAGCAGTATCAACTTTGTAGTAGAGATGTGGCCACTGCCTCCAAATAAGTCACATTTGTCAGTTGCCACAGTCTGGCAATGGGGCACAAGGACAGTAATGAAATTGTAGGAGTTGCTTTACTTTCGTCTGTCCCAGGAAAATTAGTCTCCCTCTACTATTGTACTTGAGCTTTTTGCATCTGGTGGACTTCAGCTGTATTGGAGGTGGGTGGGGGCAGGAGCGGGGGAAGGTGGCCTAATATTGACATCACAAGAGGAACAATGAAAAACACTATGAGGGAGATTTTACCCCTATCCACCCAGCAGAAACCGAGCGGGTGGGCAATTAAAATCGCCCAGGTTACGTACCTGGCCTGGAGCAACCAGGGGCTGACCATTTGGGATTTTAAATTTGCTCGACTGAGCAAGCAGCAAGCACACCCGCCCAAAGCCTTTTTTACATATACATATCAGGGCCCAATAATGTTATCGGAACCCAACTGCAATTTTAACTCAGTGGCCTGAGTTGGAAGCCGCAGTAAGTTTCTCTCCAGGCCAACTTAGTGAGGAAGAGGATCAGGGCCAGAAAAGGCACAAATAGATACATTTAAAAAAAATAGTTTTTTCTTTTGTTGTGAAACCAGGAGAAGCAGGAGTGCTCCTTTGGGCCCCACAGGGAAAGCTTAGGCCTCCCCTGCCGTGGATTGGGGCCTGCTTTCCCGATCGGGAGACTGCCCGCAGGACAATCCAGCAGCCTATCCAACCCACTTACTTGGTCTCGATGGGCGGCTTCCGAAGCCCATGATATTCCACAGCTTTCCCGGATAGAAGAGATGTGAAGTTGCCCTTCCAATGTGTGGCAATAATGTAGTGATTAGTGAAAGATATGCCATTATCACCTGTGCCAGCACAAGCACTAACAGTGCTATACATTCCTCAAGCCATACCAAATAAAACACTTATAGGAGATACAATAAAAACAAACCAGGCTATTCCAAATACTCGGCAGTGAAAAGATCTACACACACATTCAGACTCATGCAAGGTAACTAATTAGGGACATTCCCTTTGAGTTGAAGGACTTGTAATTTGGTTTCATTTTCTTAAAGGCATTCATTCATTCTATATATTTGGGCAAGTGTTGTGTAAACTGCAGGAGATATGATTTCTCATTCACTACAGGCAGCTGTGATGAAGAAGTTTCCTTTACAGATGTCCTCTTTGCATATGGTTGCGCTTGAGATGAACTAAACACTTCATCCTTAGAAGAGCCTGTTTTTAAAAGAAAATATGATTTTATTTTGGATGCTTAGCAAAGAGGAAACCTCAAATTTATAAAATGTTTGAATATGAAGGAGGAAGTGCTGATTGTATCTAACAATCAAACTGATAGTTCAATACAATCATACAGTCACTGTAGGAAGAGTATTTTGGGATGGGAGACATCAGTTCAGTTAAAGTGGACAGTGGTGACTGAGCTGCTGAAATATTTTCTGCATTATAAACTAAATGCTAGGAATTAAATTAAAAAACAGTGCATTGTTGTCTTAATCTAGTATATATATAATGGATGCCATTAACAATATATATCAGCTAGATAGATGATTCATTTTAATTCATAATAATCTTAAATTCTGATCAAAATCCAAATGTAGTGTTGTTATAAAGGATGGGGGGGGGGTGGAAGAAAGAAAGATAGATAGCTAGATAGGTTGATTTTATGTAGTATTAAGTGTATAGTCTGCTAAAACCCCTAGATCTCTTTCGAATTCACTGTTAGGAATTCATGGAGTACTAAGTCATTAATTTTTCCCCTCTGTTCAGTATTTTCCACGAGTGCATATTAGATTTCACCTGCTAATTTTAATATTTTATCTGACCCATTGTATAGGTCCCTCGCTGCTTCCTTAGATTCAACTGTCCTTCAGTTTAGCTTGGTATTGTTTGCAAATTTGACCACTTTGCATTTTACAGTATCTATAAAAATGCTTGAAGCCATGTAACAGCACTGTAACAAGGGATGAGCAGTAAAGGACCAGAGATTAAATTCACCGATCCTGCAGTCCCAGTGAGGAGTCATGCTCAAAGGGAATACAGTCAGAGTGGTCTACAACACTGTATTTTGAATTGACTTGGCTCAGTGGTAACTGCCTCTGAATAGGAAGGTTGTGGGATCAAGCCCTACTCCAGAACTAGGAAGGAAGAAAGGGCCATGGAAGTGGCTGGATGATGGTGGGGGTGGGGCAATCAGTCGGCAATGGGCCAGTGGCTGAACAGCGGGCAGAGAGCAGTGAAGATTGACAATGGGAAGCCAAAGAAAAGTAACTTTATCATGGAGCAGGATTCTGATTTTGGGACTTTCCAAGGAAGTGTCGGAGTGGATGGAGAAAGGAAGTAAGGCAGGCATGCAAAACTGGAGGCACAATCGGAAACATTGGAGGTGCCAAGGCAAAGTTGGAAGAAGAGGCCAGAGACAAAACAGAAAATGTCTCTTCAGGGAGGGAAGGAGTCTCATGAAGAGGCAGTATTTGAGACAAAAATTATAGTGAGAGATGGGGCCAGAATGGGAGGGGGCGTTAAAACTTTTTTTTCATCCAGTTGACCAGGAGCAAAGAGACAGGAAAGCAAGTGACAAAAAATGGAAGTCAGAGACTTAGAAGGGAGGAAAGGTTATTATGATATTGAAGAAATCATTTTAAATTCTATATCCTATTGAAAATCTTACATCTCTGTGTATTTCCATCTAAAAAACTTTACTTCCTGTTGTTACACTTCTGGGTCAAATTTTCCATTACAAATTCCTATGTCCTTATTAATAATGGAAAAGTCTTGAACTGGTTCCTATCACTGTTTAATTACAAGCTCTGTTATAAATCTCATCATCATGAAGAAACGACTCATGAAATAACACTGGATGGCCAGCTGGTGGCGCCATCCAAGGAGTATAAATACTCGGGCGTGGGCCCAGCTTGCCCAGGGACATTTTGTAAGACAGGAACTAGTGAAGTACAACTATAAGAAGTCACACAACACCAGGTTATAGTCCAAAAGCTTTATTTGAAATCACAAGCTTTCGGAGCGCTGCTCCTTCTTCAGGTGAAGTGGAGAAATGCATAAAGACACAGCTTATATAGTCAGAGAATCATGTCAGATGTTTACAGGTAACCTTTCCAACTGCCATTTATCACACCTCGGCAGAGAGATAATCACAGCAGCCGGACCTGCTGTGATTTCCAGCCAAAAAAAATGTTTTTTGTCTGTTTTTTTGTTTTTCATACAGACCCCAGCATCAGCAATATTTGACCCCACCTCATTGTTCTTTGATGTCATGTTTCCCTGACTGACCTGTTTGGACACCATTCACACCTTTGACTGCTGTGATTATCTCTCTGCCGAGGTGTGATAAATGGCAGTTGGAAAGGTTACCTGTAAACATCTGACATGATTCTCTGACTATATAAGCTGTGTCTTTATGCATTTCTCCACTTCACCTGAAGAAGGAGCAGCGCTCCGAAAGCTTGTGATTTCAAATAAAGCTGTTGGACTATAACCTGGTGTTGTGTGACTTCTTACATTTGTCCACCCCAGTCCAACTCCGGCATCTCCACACCAGAAGTACAACTAGACCTCCATGTTTTGAAACAAGTTAATTAAAGCCTTGCTTTATACTTGAACCAAGTGCGTAGTGAGTTTTATTACATCACTCTGATCACAAATTATTCCTGAAAATCTTTCATCTGCCTTCTTTTTGTCCTCAATAACTGAAATATCCTGTGTCCAAAATAAAGAGTTGATTTTTTTTTAAATACTTCAGAAAAACATATTTGCATTTATCCATGGAATTATGTTTTGTGTCTTTTCATGCTTTTATTAACATTTTACCTGAAAGCCTCAGCCTCAGCCTCTCCCAAAAGTCTGGTCATGGACTTCAGAGCCGACAACATTAACTAATTTAATGGAATATTTTTCTTTAGCTTTGGTTCAGTTGTTTTCAAAATTATTTGAAGAAAAGCTAGAGGACAAATTTGAAAAGCTATATTCAGGTAAAATTTATGTCAAGCTTTTAAAATAAGGTTGAATATGCATGTGTACATGTGTGTGTGAGCGAGAAAATGAGATTGTGCTGATTTCACACCTGTTGTTGCTGCTTTTGTTTTATGTGCTATAAACTTCAGAAGGTGTAACAAGCTGAGAGAGAACCTTTCCTCCAGGTAATTTATGTTAATTTTTCAACAAAAAAAATTGAACTTTGAAGCTAACAGAAAGCCTTTCATTATCTCAACAGTGTCTTGACAGAAAATATAAATGTTTTAATTGCTGGCACCCATGAGACAGAGGGCTGGATTTTGCCAATGGGGAGCTTTTGGAGGCGGGACTCCCACTTGTCGGGTTTCAGTCCTGCCTCCATCAACTTCTGGCCAACCCACGCTTTTTCCCTTGATTGACCTTGTTAAGCCCGCCCAGCGGGCTTAGCAGGCCAATTAAGGGAAAGCCGGTTACAGAGAAATTTTTGACAGATGAAGCTGTCAAACACTGACATTCTCTGTAGTTTGATGAGTTCTTGAATTCAAGACCTCATCAAACCTCTTTCTTTAGCAGAAATTAGATGGTTGCTGCATTGGAGAATGCAGCGGCCATCTGTCATCTCTACCGCTGAGGTGCGATACTTTCCACATACCCAACTCTTGAAGCCTGCAGGAAGAAACAAAGGTAAGTAAAATTCTACTAACACTTTCCACTCACCTCACATACTCACCTCTCCACACTTGCACCCATCACTTACCTCCACAGTGCACTGCTGCACCCCTCTGACCCCCGCAGACCCACTACTCGCCTTGGTGACCCTGGCGGGGTTCAGAGCCTTCGGGAAGCCCGCACTTGTGTGGGTAAAATGGGGATAATCCTCTTATCTACCTTTTAACTACCTGTTAACAGGCAGATAAGTGGCACTAATCCCCTTCCCACCTCCAAGGAAGCGGGACCCGGCGCGGGTCGGCTACCCGCCTCCTGGCAAGATGGCATAGAGGCAGGTTGGGACGGGTTGGGCAGCCGCCCCCAGATTCTGCCATTTTCCCGGCAGTCCCGCCTCCATACCCGCCTCCCCAGGGCTGGCAAGATCGCGCCCAGAGATTCTAATTGCTAATATGTGTGAGATAAGTGTCATAACAAGTTGACATAAAGCATTTCCACTATAAATGTGGACTTAGGAATTTAAAATGGCAAATATTGGCACAAAAGTGTGACAAAGGAAAGTGAAGTTTTGTAGACAGGGGATGCAAATTTGTCTGGGCCCATTTTCGTGCTCCACAGGAAGGTTTTTTATTACATTTTTTTTAAAGAATTATTATTTGTTGGTGGGCGAAACGTCTGCTGAAGATTCCTGAGCAGTGCAGGCCCTGCAACTGCTCCGCTCATCGGAAACAAATTTCCCAGAGGAGACCTCAAACAGGTGTTAGGCCTTTAATTAACATGTGCAAAGGGACAAACGCCTCTTTTAGTGGACCGCCTGGGACGCCTATAAAATGGGCACAACTAATTTATCAGTGGCCCGAACAAACGCACAGATTGGACGCGGGCCGTCCCACTGCTAAATTTGTCAATGTTGGGCCCGTTTTTCAGAGGTAAAATGGGCACAACTCCTACCAATTTCTACCCCCCAGCAGTATGTGCAGACTAAATATACAGATTTGGAGACGGCATCCTATTTTAAGAATGAAAATTGCCAGCAGGATTTCAAAACTATGAAATTAAAGTAATTTGCAAAAACCAGGAATCAGCAATCTTTTGAAAAAAGTTTGAATAATGTATAATAATGAACTAATTATTCAATTACCATAAATATCATAGGCAAGGATCTATTTTATTACTAACAAAGCCAATATTAAACTGAACAAGTACATACCTGTATGAAATGAGGATACTGCACCAGGACTCTGCTCAGGTACATTGTATATTTCAACATTAGGCTCACTCAACTTGTCCAACAACTTTTTCACTTTGCATTTCTCATCTTCTGTTGTGCAAGACAAGTCCAGAATCTTTCCATTCAGTTCCTTAGTCTTTGTAATACGCCCAAGCCAGTGGAAAACATCAAATGAATCACATTTAAGTTCACATGTGAAATCCAAACCAAGACCAAGCATTTTATATCCTTCTTTCAAACTGAAGTATGACTGGACGGTTTTTTGCAAGGTGAACTAACAGAGAGAAAAAATCACAAGCTAATAATTCATTTTTTACAGGAAATACAACAACAACAACAACGTGCATTTATCTAGCACCTTTAACATAGTAAAACATCCCAAGGCGCTTCACAGAGTATTATATGACAAAAAATTTAACACCGAGCCACATAAGGAGAAATTAGGGCAGCTGACCAAAATCTTGGTAAAAGGTATTTTTTAAGGAGTGTCTTAAAGGTTCTGCACTATTTGGGAAATCAGGGACACTTCCTGTGTCCCTGATGACCATGTGTGCGGGAAGTGTATCCAGCTGCAGCTACTGGCAGACCACATTGCGGCAGTGGAGCTGCGAATGGATACATACTGGAGCATTCGCGATGCTGAGGTCATCTAGGATATCACATTTAATCAGTTGGTCACACTGCATGTAAAGGCTGCACAGGCAGGAAGGGAATGGGTGACCGCCAGGCAGAGTAGTAGGCACAAGCAGGTAGTGCAGGGGTCCCCTGTGGCCATCCCCCTCTCAAACAGATATACCAATTTGGATATTGTTGAGGGAGATGGCTTATCGGGGGAAGGCAGCAGCAGCCAACTTCCTGGCACCGTGGGTGGTTCTGCTGCACAGGACAAGAGGAAAAAGAGCGGGAGAGCTATAGCGATAGGGGATTCTATTGTAAGGGGAATAGATAGGTATTTCTGCGGCTGCAAACGAGACTCCAGGATGCTATGTTGCCTCCCTGGTGCAAGGGTCAAGGATGTCTCGGAGTGGCTGCAGAGCATTCCGGAGGGGGAGGGTGAACAGCCAATTGTCGTGGTGCATATAGGTACCAACGATATAGGTAAAAACCGGGATGAGGTCCTAAAAGCTGAATATAGGGAGTTAGGAGGTAAATTAAAAAATAGGACCTCAAAGGTAGTAATCTCAGGATTGCTACCAGTGCCACGTGCTAGTCAGAGTAGAAATAGAAGGATATTTCAGCTGAATACGTGACTAGAGGAATGGTATAAGGGGCAGGGATTCAAATTCCTGGGACATTGGAACCGGTTCTGGGGGAGGTGGGACCAGTACAAAGTGGACGGTTTGCACCTGGGCAGCACCAGGACCAATGTCCTAGAGGGAGTGTTTGCTAGTGCTGTTGGGGAGGGTTTAAACTAAAATGGCAGGGGGTTGGGAACCTGTGCACGGAGACACAGGAAAGGGAAACAAGGATAGAAGCAAAAGACAGGAAGGAGAAAAGCAAAAGTGGCAGTCAGAGAAATCAAGGGTTTAAATCAAACATGGCCACAGTAAATAATAATTCTAAAAGGTCTAAGAGTGTTAAAAAAACAAGCCTGAAGGCTTTGTGTCTTAATGCGAGGAGCATTCATAATAAGGTGGATGAATTAGCTGCGCAAATAGATGTAAACGGATATGATATGATTGGGATTACGGAAACATGGCTCCAGGGTGACCAAGGCTGGGATCTCAACATCCAGGGGTATTCAATATTCAGGAAAGACAGGCAAAAAGAAAAAGGAAGTGGGGTAGCATTGCTGGTTAAAGAGGAGATTAACACAATAGTAAGGAAGGATATTAGCTCTGATGATGTGGAATCCATATGGGTAGAGCTGAGAAATACCAAGGGGCAGAAAACATTAGTGGGAGTTGTATACAGGCCCTCAAACAGTAATGCGGAGGTTGGGGATGGCATTAAATGGGAAATTAGAGACGTGTGCAATAAGGGCACAGCAGTTATCATGGGTGACTTTAATCTAAATATAGATTGGGCTAACCAAATTAGTAACAATACTGTGGAGCAGGAATTCCTGGAGTGTATACGGGATGGTTTCCTGGACCAATATGTCAAGGAACCAATTAGAGATCAGGCCATCTTAGAGTGGGTATTATGTAATGAGAAAAGATTAATTAGCAATCTTGTTGTGCGAGGCCCCTTGGGGCGGAGCGATCATAATATGATCGAATTCTTCATTAAGATGGAGAGTGAAGTATTTGACTCGGAGACTACGGTCCTGAATAAAGGAAACTACGAGGCTATGAGGTGCGAGTTGGCTAGGATGGATTGGGGAATGCTACTTAAAGGGTTGACGGTGGATAGGCAATGGCAAACATTTAAAGATTGCATGGATGAACTACAGAATTTGTTCATCCCTGTTTGGCATAAAAATAAAACAAAAAAGGTGACTCAACCGTGGGTAACAAGGGAAATTAGGGATAGCATAAGATCCAAGGAGGGGACATATAAATTGGCCAGCAAAAGCAGCAAACCTGAGGATTGGGAGCAGTTCAGGAGTCAGCAAAGGAGGACAAAGGGATTAATTAAGAGGGGGAAAATAGAGTATGTGAGTAAACTTGTAGGGAACCTAAAAACTGATTGTAAAAGCTTCTATAGATATGTGAAAAGAAAAAGATTGGTGAAGTCAAGCGTAGGTCCCTTGCAGTCATGGTCAGGGGAATTTATAATGGGGAACAAAGAAATGGCAGACCAATTAAATACATACTTTTGTTCTGTCTTCACAAAGGAGGACACAAATAACCTCCCAGAGATGTCGGGGAACATAGGATCTAATGAGAGGGAGAAACTGAATGAAATCAGTATTTGTAGGGAAATGGTGTTAGGGAAATTGATGGGATTGAAGGCCGATAAATCCCCAGGGCCTGATAATCTACATCCTAGGGTACTTAAGGAAGTGGCCCTAGAAATAGTAGATGCATTGCTGGTCATTTCCAAAATTCTATAGACTCTGGAACAGTTCCCATGGATTGGAGGGTGGCTAATGTAACCCCACTATTCAAAAAAGGTGGTAGAGAGAAAACGGGGAATTATAGACCGGTAAGCCTGACATTGGTAGTGGGGAAAATGCTAGAGTCCATTATAAAAGATGTAATAGAAGAGCACTTGGAAAACAGTGACAGGATCGGACAAAGTCAACATGGATTTACAAAAGGTAAATCGTGCTTGACTAATCTACTGGAATTTTTGAGGATGTAACTGGTAGAATAGATAAGGGAGAACCAGTGGATGTGGTGTATTTGGGCTTTCAGAAAGCTTTCGATAAGGTCCCGCATAAGAGATTAGCGTGTAAAGTCAAGGCACATGGGATTGGGGGCAAGGTACTGACTTGGATAGAGAACTGGTTGGCAGGCAGGAAGCAAAGAGTTGGAATAAACAGGTCTTTTTCCGAGTGGCAGGCAGTGACTAGTGGGGTACCGCAGGGATCGGTGCTAGGACCCCAGCTATTCACGGTATATATTAATGATCTAGACGAGGGAACTAGTTGTAATATCTCCAAGTTTGCAGATGACACAAAGCTGGGTGGGCGTGTGTGCTGTGAGGAGGATGCCGAGAAACTCCAGTGTGATTTGGACAGGTTAGGTGATTGGGCTGATGCATGGCAGATGCTGTATAATGTGGATAAATGTGAGGTTATCCACTTTGGTGGCAAAAACAGGAAGGCAGATTATTATCTGGACGGCAATAGATTGGGAGAAGGGGAAGTGCAAAGAGACCTGGGTGTTCTTGTACACCAGTCGCTGAAGGTAAGCATGCAGGTGCAGCAGGCGGTTAAGAAGGCAAATAGTATGTTGGCCTTCGTAGCGAGAGGATTCGAGTACAGGAGCAAGGATGTCTTGCTGCAGTTGTCCACATTTCAGGGTCAAATATGGCACCCAGGTTGCCAACAGTGTGGTTCTGCCTCAGACAGATGTTATAGAGACGGATGGAGTCAGTGGCTAGGGAACAGAGTTTGTGGTGGGGACCGAAAACAATGGCTCCGGTCTTCCCAATATTTAATTGGAGAACATTTCTGCTCATCCAGAACTGCAAGTCGGACAAGCAGTCTGACAATTTAGAGACCATGGAGGGGTCGAGAGAAGTGATGGTGAGGTAGAGCTGGGTGTCGTCAGCATACATGTGGAAAGTGACGCTGTGTTTTTGGATGATGCCGCCAAGGGGCAACATGTAGATAAGAAATAGGAGGGGGCCAAAGATAGATCCTTGGGGGACACCAGAGGTAATGATGCGGGAGTGGGAAAAGAAGCTGTTGCAGGTGATTCTCTGGCTACGATTAGATGGATAAGAATGGAACCAGGCGAGTGCAGTCCCACCCAGCTGGACAATGGTGGAGAGGCGTTGGAGAAGGATGGAGTGGTCAACCATGTCAAAGGCTGCAGACAAGTCAAGGAGGATGAAGAGGGATAGTTTACCTTTGTCACAGTCACAAAGGATGTCATTAGTGACTTTGATGAGAGCCGTTTTGCTACTGTGGCAAGGGCGGAAACCTGATTGGAGGGATTCAAACATGGAATTGCGGGAAGGATGAGCACAGATTTGGGAGGCGACAACACGTTCAAGGACTTTAGAGATGAAAGGAAGGTTGGAGATGGGGTGGTAGTTTGCAAGGACAGAGGGGTCAAGGTTTTTTTTTTGAGGAGAGGGGTGATGACGGTAGATTTGAGGGAGAGGGGGACAGTACCTGAGGAGAGAGAACCGTTAACAATGTCAGGTAACATGGGAGTCAGAAAAGGAAGTTGGGTGGTCAGCTGTTTGGTGGGCATAGGGTCGAGGGAGCAGGAAGTGGGTCTCGTGGACAAGATGAGTGCGGAGAGGCAGAGGGTGATGGCTTAGTGGCAGGAGGCAGAGGGTGATGGTCGAAGGTTGTTTTTGTGACTGGAAGCCTGTGTCCAGTGGTGTACCGCAGGGATTGGTGCTGGGTCCCTTGCTGTTTGTAGTGTACATTAATGATTTAGATATGAATGTAGGAGGTATGATCAGTAAGTTCGCAGATGACACAAAAATTGGAGTGGTAAATAGCGAGGAGGGAAGCCTCAGGCTACAGGACAATATAGACGGGTTGGTCAGATGGGCAGAACAGTGGCAAATGGAATTTAACCCTGAAAAGTGTGAGATGATGCATTTTGGGTGGACTAACAAGGCAAGGGAATACACAATGAATGGTAGGACCCTAGGAAGGACAGAGGATCAGAGGGGCCTTGGTGTGCATGTACATAGATCCCTGAAGGCAGCAGGACAGGTAGAGAAGGTGGTTAAAAAGACATATGAGATACTTGCCTTCATTAGCCAAGGCATAGGACACAAGAGCAGGGAGGTTATGATGGAGCTGTACAAAATGCTAGTTAGGCCACAGCTGGAATACTGTGTGCAGTTCTGGTCGCCACACTATAGGCAGGATGTGATTGCATTGGAAAGGGTGCAGAGGAGATTCACCAGGATGTTACCTGGGCTGGAGCGCTTCAACTATGAACAGAGACTGGACAGGCTGGGGTTGTTTTCCTTAGAGCAGAGAAGGCTGAGGGGGGACCTGATTGAGGTGTACAAAATTATGAGGAGCATAGATAGGGTAGATAGAAAGGAACTTTTCCCCTTAGTAGAGGGGTCAATAACAAGGGGGCATAGTTTCAAGGTAAGGGGCAGGAGGTTTAGAGGGGATTTGAGGAAAAACTTTTTCACCCAGAGGGTGGTTGGAATCTGGAACTCACTGTCTGAAAGGGTGGTAGAGGCAGGAACCCTCACAACATTCAAGAAGCATTTAGATGAGCACTTGAAACGCCATAGCATACAAGGCTACAGACCAAGTACTGGAAAATGGGATTAGAATAGACAGGGCTTAATGACTGGCACGGACACGATGGGCCGAAGGGCCTCTTTCTGTGCTGCATAACTCTATGGGCTCGAATTTCCAAGCCCCGTGGAGGCGGGTTTGGAGGTGGGAGTGGGGGGAAAATTGCAGAATCCGGGGGCACAAACCTTTCCTGCCCCCAACCCGTCTCCATGCCCGTTTCCCAGGAGGCGGGTACCCAACCTGTGCTGGGAGCCGCCTCCCCGAGGCGGGAAGGGGATTAGTGCCAATTAACTGCCTGTTAACAGGTAGTTAACAGGCAGTTTTTAGCCTAATCCCTATTTTTAGCCCTAAAGTGAGGGCTGCCAGACGGCTCCAAACCATGCCAAGTTAGCAAGGCGGGCCGTCGGGCTGAAGGGCTTGGAGGGTTCGAGATGTCCGGTGTTCAGGTGAGTGCTGGTTGCATGAGTGCAGAGGTAAGTGTGTTTGGTGTGTGTAAAGTGTTTAAATGAGCTTTACTTATCTTTACTTACTAATGCAGGCTTCCTTCCTTCAGGTTTCGGGAGTCCCTCATCTCACTGGCACAGAAAGCAGAATGGCCGCTGATGGGCCTTCAATAACCACAAAACTAGAAGTTATAGACTTAAACAAGTTGGCTTTTAATCACTAAGATCAGAGCTAACATCTCAACACGCCGACTGGTTCACAGGAATGATTCATACAGATCCTGGGATCTTTACGTAAGAGAAGTCAGGGGCGGAGCCAAGAGCCAAGACCTGGAACCTCCCAGGTTAGTCGGGAAAAGGAAGTGAAACTATACACAGTGGGGGAGGGTAATATACATGAGTGCAAAACGAATACAGGACCAAGACAAACAGATTTCATTACATTCACCCCTTCTATAGATTTAGTCCATTGGGGTGATGTTTCTTAAAAGTTGGTATAAGTGAGTCTGTCAGGAGGTTTTGCAGTTCTCAGTGATCGGCGCAAAGCCGGTTGGGGTGCCTCTAGGGGAGTGGATTCTGGTTCCTCCGCTGTCCGGGCCTCCGCAGTGTCTTCCAGGTTATCTGCAGTGTCCTCCAGGTTAAAGTTGGGTATTGATACCTCTGGGCGTCCTGTCTCTTTGTAGTGTAGGTCTTCATCGGGTAGTCTCCCATCGTTCTCTCCGCTCCCCGAGGGAGCGAGGTCTTTTATGGAAACAGTGTCCACTCGCCCGTCAGAGTATTCGATATAGGCGTACTGAGGGTTTGCATGGAGGAGCTGTACCTTTTCCACAAGGGGGTCCATTTTATGGCCTCTCACGTGCTTCCGCAATAGTACTGTCCCCGGAGACGTCAGCCACGTGGGTAGAGATATGCCCGAGGTGGATTTCCGGGGGAAAATGAACATCTTTTCGTGAGGGGTAGCGTTAGTGGCAGTACATAACAGAGGCCTTATGGAGTGGAGCACGTCTGGGAGGACTTCCTGCCAGCGGGAGGTCGGAAGGCCTTTTGACTTTAAGGCTAACGTGACAGCCTTCCAAACAGTAGCATTCTCCCTTTCCACTTGCCCATTACCCCGGGGGTTGTAGCTAGTGGTTCTGCTAGTGGCTATCCCCTTCGAGAGCAAGAACTGGCGCAGCTCGTCACTCATGAATGACGTCCCCCTATCGCTGTGTATGTAGTTCGGCATGCCAAACATGCAGAATAGATTACAAAGACACTTGATGACCGTGGCACTGGTCATGTCTGGGCAGGGAATGGCGAAGGGGAAGCGGGAATATTCATCAATGATATTGAGGAAGTATACGTTACGGTCGGCAGAGGGAAGGGGTCCCTTGAAGTCCAGACTTAGGCGCTCGAATGGCCGTGTGGCTTTCATAAGGTGTGCACGGTCAGGCCTGTAGAAACGAGGCTTGCATTCCGCACAGATGCGGCAGGCTCTGGTCATTGCCCTGACCTCCTCGATGGAGTGGGGCAGATTGCGGGACTTTAGAAAATGGTATAGTCGGGTGACCCCTGGGTGACAGAGGTCATTGTGGAGACCCTGTAATTTGTCCGTATGAATGCTGGCACACATTCCCCGCGATAGGGCGTCTGGGGGTTCATTAAGGGCTCCCGGCCTGTACATAATATCACAGTCGAACGTGGATAGTTCGATCCTCCACCTGAGTATTTTGTCATTCTTGATTTTCCCCCTTTGTTATTAAACATGAAAGCCACCGACCGCTGGTCGGTGAGCAGGGTGAAACGTTTGCCGGCTAGGTAGTGTCTCCAGTGCCGCACTACCTCCACTATAGCCTGTGCCTCCTTCTCGACAGAAGAGCGCCTGATTTCAGGTCCCTGAAGGGTTCGGGAGAAGAAGGCCACAGGTCTCCCAGCCTGATTGAGGGTCGCAGCTAAGGCAAAGTCTGACGCATCGCTTTCGACTTGAAAGGGAATGCATTCGTCCACTGCACACACTGCAGCCCTTTCAATGTCCTGTTTAATACTGGTGAAAGCCTCCCGAGCTTCAGCTGATAGTGGGAAGGACGTCGATTTAATGAGGGGTCGGGCCTTATCAGAGTAATTGGGCACCCATTGGGCATAATACGAAAATAATCCCAGGCACCTTTTTAAAGCTTTGGGATTGTGTGGCAGGGGCAGTTCCTTTAGGGGGCGTAATCGGTCAGGGTCCGGTCCAATTACCCCATCTTCCACCACACAGCCGAGGATACAGAGACGGGTTGTGTTGAAGGCACATTTGTCTTCGTTGTAGGTTAGATTCAGCTTTAGGGTAGTTTTTTAAAATCTCGCAAGATTTAGATTGTGGTCTTGCTGGTTGTGCCCGCAGATAGTGACATTGTCCAGATAGGGGTAGGTAGCTTGTAGTTTATTCTCGTCAACCATGCAGTCCATCTCACGTTGGAAGACCGAGATCCCATTTGTTACCCCGAAGGGCACTCTGAGAAAATGGTAGAGGCGCCCGTTCGCCTCGAAGGCGGTGTATGGGCGGTCCTCCGTTCTAATGGGGAGCTGGTGATACGCGGATTTGAGATCGATAGTCGAGAAGACTCGGTATTGCGCAATCTGGTTGACCATTTCTGATATGCGGGGTAAAGGGTAGGCGTCCAGCTGGGTATAAATATTAACAGTCTGGCTGTAGTCAATTACCATCCGTTTCTTTTCGCTATTTTTAATTATGACTACTTGGGCACGCCACGGGCTGGTACTGCATTCAATAATGCCTTCCCGCAGGAGTCTGTCCACTTCCGCCTTGATAAAGTGTCTGTCTTCCAGACTGTACCATCTACTTTTGGTCGCTATGGGCCTACAGTTCGGAGCGAGATTAGCGAATAAAGAGGGCGGGCTGATTTTTAAGGTTGATAGGCCACAGACTGTGAGTGGCGGCTGGGACCCGCCATATGCTAGCGTGACACTTTCGTGGTGGCACTGGAAGTCCAGGCCCAAGATTACATTAACAGAGTTCTGGCATCACGAGGAGTTTAAAATCCTTGTAGTCCGTGCCTTTTACGGTCAGTGTTACCACACAGTAGCCCAAAATGTCCGAAGTGTGGGGCTTAGCAGCCATAGCAATTCTGCTCCGTGTAGGGGTTACCGTTAATGAGTGCAGCCGTACCAGGCTAGGGTGGATAAAACTCTCGGTACTCCCACAGTCAATTAAACATTTCGTTAAATTCCCGCTAACCTGTATGTCCATCATGGATTTTGTCAACGGGTGTGGCCTGGATTGATCCACCGTGATCGAAGCCACTGTTGGGCCCTGGGCGGCCGTTGAGTCGGGAAAAGATGGCGGATCCCAAGATGGCGGCCCGCACGGCACGCACGAGGCGGTGACGGAGTTGGAAATCGGATTCCCCCTGCAGACTTTGCTAAAATGCCCCTTTTTCTTACATTTGAAACATGTAGCGTCCTTCGCTGGGCATCGTTGTCTGGGGTGCTTGGCCTGGCCGCAGAAGTAGCATTTCGGGCCTCGAGACATTGCCGCTGTGGTAGGACTCCTGGGTGAACTTCTGTGTGGGGACTCCGGCGGCGTAGAGCTGGCCTGAGACCTGGATGGGGAAGATGGCTGATTCCAAGATGGCGGCCCCCTCAGCGCGCACGAGGCGGTGAGGGCCGCATGGCCGGAAGAATAAGAGTCAGAGTTTTTCTGGGCCACGTCCAATGATCGCGCAGTGGCCACTGCCTTTTTTAAGTCCAGGACCTCCTTCTCCAGCAGTCTCTGCCGGATATAATTCGATTTGAGGCCCGTGATGAAGGAATCGCGTCCAATTCGTCAGAGTACGCATTGGCCGTCACGGCCTTGCAGTTACAGTCCCGGACCAGGTCCTTTAGGCCCTGTAAGAAATCGTCCATTGATTCCTCTGGTCGCTGCCTGCGCGTAGCCAGCAGATGTCTGGCGTACACTTCATTTACCGGCCTCTGGTATTGGGCCTTCAGGATAGTGATGGCCTCCGTGTAAGAGGTGGCGTCCCGGATGAACGAATAAATCCGATGACTTACGCGAGTAGTCAGTAGACTCAGTTTATCTACCTCGCTAGCGGATGAGGCCCCCGCGAAGAGTTCGAAGCATTTGAGCCAGTGTCCAAATTGATTTGATGCTTCAGCAGAATGTGGATCCAAGTCCAGACGCTCTGGTTTTAGGAGTCGATCCATCCTAGTATTCTTTAGTGATTAAAATTGATGGGCCTTCAATAACCACAAAGCTTGAAGTTATAGACTTAAACAAGTTGGCTTTTTATCACTAAGATCAGAGCTAACATCTCAACACGCCGACTGGTTCACAGGAATGAGTCATACAGATTCTGGGATCTTTATGTAAGAGAAGTCAGGGGCGGAGCCAAGAGCCAAGACCTGGAACCTCCCAGGTTAGTCGGGAAAGAGGAAGTGAAACTATACACAGTGGGGGAGGGTAATATACATGAGTGCAAAACGAATACAGGACCAAGACAAACAGATTTCATTATAGCCGCGAGCTGTCAAAAGTTGCAGCATTCTGCTTTCTGTTCTGGAGAAATTTGTAACTGAGTCTGTGGAGAAGGACTCAAGTTAGAAGTCAGATTGTCAGTGTTTGACAGCTTCACAGAGCTGTCAAACGCTGATATTTCATCTGTCAAGATGTCAATCCCTGACGTCACCTGTAACCGGGTGTCCCTTAATTGGCCTGCTGAGCCCGCTGGGCGGGCTCAACAAGGTCAGTCAAGGGAAAATCATGTGAGTTGGCCACAACTCGATGGAGGCGGGACTACAACCCAAAAAGTGGGAGTCCCACCTCCATCACGTCCCCATTGACAAAATCCAGCCGTATGACTCTATGACTCTATGAGGGGAGATCGGAGAGAAACTGGAGAAATATGCAAATTCAGGGCTAGGACAGGGGGGAGCCTTAGAGGAAGTTTGGCCCGGTGGTCTCAATCTTAGAGACAAAGAAGTCCATGAGCTCCTCACATTTGTTGTCGGAGGTGAGGGTAGAGGAGACAGGGGAGAGGGGTTTAAGATGATGGTTAGCAGTGGAGAATAGAAGCCAGGGTTTATATTTGCATTCCAGAATGATTCTGGAATAGTGAGCAATTTTGGCAGACGAGAGCAGGACCCGATAATGCTTTACGTGGTCCAGCCAGATCTGGCGGTGAATGACTAAATCAGTTGTCCGCTATATCTGTTCAAGTCTGCGTCCCTTGGACTTAAGGGAGCGAAGATGAGGGCCGTACCAGGGGGAATGGCCAGGGTGAGAGAGAGTAATTGTTTTAGTAGGGACAAGGGCATCAAAGGTGGTGGTGAGGGTGTGGTTGAGCAGATCGGCAGGTGCAGAAATGTCATGGAGGGCCAAAGGCTGGACAGTTGTGATTTCATGCGCAGTTGTAAGAGAGTTGGGGGAGAGTTTTTTCCGGGGCGGACACAGAAGAAAGTAGAGTTGGGGTGGGGGGGGGGGTGGCGGGGGGGAAAGAAGGGTGATGCAGGTGGAGAGCGATACGAGGAAGTGGTCAGAAATGGCCTTATCTGCAATTGACACGATGGGCGTAGCAAGGCCACAAGAGATGGCAAGGTCGCTGGGATGGCCGTGAATATGGGTTGGGGAGTTTACATGGAGGGAGAGATTAAGGGAGGATAGGAGGTGATGTAAGAAAAAGGAGACTTACCATCAAGTAACTTTAAAGTAAGCTTTAAGTAACTTATAAACACACTATATACACAAGAGAGGTCTTTACCATGCCTCTGGTAGAAGCCTCTTACAATACTGAACAGACCAGTATTTATACCAGTCCAACAGGAAGTGACATATGACAGGAAGTGAGGTATGTACACAGTTCATAGTTCATAGTTCACAGGAAGTGATGACATAACTTCCCGGAAGTTATCATTTTTATCACATTCTTCCCTCCTGCAGGATTAGGAGGCTGTGGTCTACCTTTTGGTCCGCAGCCGCCGAACAAGGAAGAGTCGCACCCATTTGGATTCCCGTCGTAGAGGGTCGCTGGTCCGCTTACATGCGGTTGGCCATTGGTCAGAGTCTGTGTGGCCTGGATTGCCCTGTGAAGGGTCGGGGAGATCATGGCTTCGAGTACGAGCCCCAATAGGTTCAAAGTCGGACTGCCTCTGTTCAGAGGGAGGTGCAGAGCTGGTCTGTGGCGGATCAGTACTTTCATGCGCGGTACTGGGAGGGTCACAACCTTGAGCACGGGGTTCTACCGGCACCAAGCTAGTTGGTGTCCAATCAGGATCCTGGAGAGGGGTACCCGATAGGTCCCAAGAGTTTCCTGGTGAAATGCCATCACCCGATGTCCCACTAGATCCTGGTGGGCAGGGAGCCAGATCCCGTAATGATACGGTAGATTCTCGGCCGTCGGAATATCGTATGTTTGCATAGGTGGGGTTGGCATCGGTTAGTTCGACCTTGTCTACAAGAGGGTCATTTTTAGACGTCCGAACGTATCTTCGGAGTAATACAGGTCCAGGAGTAGTTAGCCATGATGGGAGTGATGTCCCATGAGATGAGCGACGCTGGAATCCAAAGAACCGCTCATGAGGTGTAGTATTTGTGGCTGTAGAAAGCAGGGACCGTATAGAGTGCAATGCATCCGGAAGCACTGTTTCCCATTGCTGGTCTGGTAGGCCCCGAGATCTTAAAGCGAGACGTACGGAATTCCAGATGATACCGTTATACCTCTCTACCTGCCCATTTCCGATGGGATGGTATGGTGTTGTTTTGCTTGTAGCAATTCCCCGTTCTGAGAGGTAGTCCTTGAGTTCCCTTGACATAAAGGATGGACCCCGATCTGAGTGAATATAAGCCGGCATGCCACAGAGAGAAAATACCTGCTCAAGGCAGCAGATCACTGTGGACGCCAGCATATTGGAGCAGGGGAAGGCAAACGGAAAACGTGAATATTCGTCGATCATGGTGAGCAAATATGTGTTCCGAGTTGAAGAGGGCACTGGGCCCTTAAAATCGATGCTAAGTCGTTGCATCGGTTGGGTTGCATGTATGAGTATACCATCTGAGGGGCGGAAGAACTGAGGTTTTAATTCCGCACAAAGCCGGCATTCTGAGCATATTTTCTTTACATCTCCAGTGGAAAAAGGGAGATTCCGTGATCGTACGAAATGTAGCATGCGCGTAACGCCAGGATGACACAAACCATTGTGGACATCCATGAGAGTGGAGGATGACATAGTGGAGCAGAATGCCCGTGTGAGGGTGTCCGGGGCCACATTCTCCTTGCCAGGCCGATAGAGAATGGTATAACCAAAAGAGGCCAGTTCCATCCTCCAAAGTTGTATTTTATTATTCTTAATTTTGGTTCGTTTTCGATTATCGAGCATGACGGCGACTGATCGTTGGTCCGTGATCAATGTAAAGTGCTGGCGAGCTAGAAAATGGTTCCACTTCCGTACTGCCTCTATGATGGCTGTGGCTTCTTTCTCAACCGGAGGATAATGTAGCTCGGCACCTTGTAAGGTCCTGGACATAAATGCTACAGGACGACCTTCCTGATTCAGAGTAGCCGAGATCGCCACCTCCGAGGCATCACATTCAACCACGAAAGGGAGATTCTCATCAATGGAGTGAAGAGCCGCTTTCTCCAACTGTTTTTTGAGAAGGTTAAAGGCTGCAACAGCCGCTGTTCCCAGTGGAAATGATCTAGCATGCAGCAAGGGTTGGATTTTGTCCGAAAAATGAGGAATCCATTTAGCGTAGTATGCAAACAGACCGAGAGCCCGACGTAAAGAAGCCGGATTCTTAGGTGACGGGAGCTCTTGGAGCGGGCGAAGTCTTTCTGGGTCTGGCTTAATGATACCATTGCCTACGCAGTAGCCAAGGATGTTGATGGTCGGTTGCGACTCAACAGATTTGGATTCATTCAGGGTCAAATTACGGCGATGGAGGGCATCCCGAAATTTTTGGAGGTTGGAGTCGTGTTCCTGTTGATCGTGACCTGCAATGGTAATGTTATCAAGATAGGGAAAAGTGTCCCTTAGGTTTTCCTGCTTAACCAGGCCATCCATTGCCCATTGAAAGACAGCCACTCCATTAGTAACCCCGAATGGGAGGCGACGAAATTGGTACAGCCGTCCATTAGCCTCAAAGGCTGTGTACCGCTTATCTGAGACCTTCAAGGGTAACTGATGATAGGCACTTTTTAAATCGTAAGTTGAGAACACTTTGTATTCGGCCAGTTTATTAACCATATCATCAATGCGTGGCAATGGGTAGGCGTCCAAGTCGGTATATTGATTGATGGTTTGCGAATAATCGATGCATAGTCGCTGTTTGTGAGGTTTTAGAGGGTTCTTGACAATGACGACTTGAGCCCGCCAGGGCGACGAATATGGTTCAATGATATCCTCTGCTAGAAGTCGAGAGATTTCAGCCGCAATAAAAGATTGGTCTTCCTGATTAAAGCGCCGCGATTTCGTTATTATCGGTTGGCATTGAGGCGGAATACTGGCAAATAATGAGGGTTCATCAAGTGAAGCTGCTGATAATGCACAAAATGGTAATTTAGACGGTATATTAGAAATAGTAAGTCCGGGTTTGGATCCACCAAACTCAATGGTGAGTTTCTTATGCTGTTTTTGGAAGTCCAGCCCTAAGAGGAGATCACTACATAAGTCCTTGAGCACCGAAAGTCGGGTGGAGGGATACATACGACCATGAAGTGTCATATCAACAACACAAAAGCCGGAGATTCTGGTATTAAGTGATGACTGGGCCATCGCAATTGCCTGGTCCGATGGGAAGACATGTAGTTTCAATTTCGCAATAATCTGTTCCTTAATGAAACTATCAGTACTTCCTGAGTCAATTAAGGCATCTAAGGTACGCCCTTTAATTGAAATTTTTGTGGCTGCATGAGACAGGTTCTGTGGGCAAGCAGCTGTAATTGGTGTCGTTGCACAGAGAGTGGCTAAAACTCTCGGTGTGCTTCTTCGGGAGAGAGCTCGAGAGGAAGCTTGATAGGTCCTAGCTGGAGCATCTTGATAGGCCCTAATTGGGGCAGTTCGGTAGGCCTTAGCTGGATTGGCCCTCGTAGAGGCCCTTGATAGGCAAACTTTAGCAAAGTGTCCTTTTTTCCCGCAATAACTGCAGATTGCATTGCGAGCAGGGCAGGTTTTCCTAGGGTGAAAAGCATCTCCACAAAAGAAGCATTCCTTCCTAGATTGCCAAGAGGCTGCTAAAGTGGGGTCGTCCTCCTCTTCTTCATCAGAATTATCAGAATTAGATTCCCCCATGATAGGGTTCACCTGAGACCGCTTGAATTGTCTGGTTGCAGCTACAGCAGCAGATCGAGATCTGGGCAGCTGATAGAGGTCTGCATTTCTCTTTGCCAAATCCAGTGAACAAGCTAGGTCAAAAGCTTTTTGTAGCTCAAGTGTTTTACTTTCTAGTAGACGCTGGCGTATAAATGGAGAGGCAATCCCGCAGATGAAAGCATCACGAATCATTTCTTGGCGGTACAGCTCAGCTGAGGCTGCCTGAAAGTTACAATCTACGCTGAGCCTGCGAAGTTCTTGCAGGAATTCGTCAATTGATTCCCCTGGCCCTTGTCGGGCTATGGCCAGTAGATGTCTAGCATAGACCTCATTTGGGGTCTTCGCATACAGTTTCTTAAGTGCCTGAATCACCTCTTCGTAATTATCCCAGTCATCAACATATTCGAACACTTTTGGGGTCACATAATTGACAAGTATCTTCAATTTAGCAGGAGCATCCGCTTTACATTCATCCAGAAAATTCTCAAAAGTACGATACCAATGCTTCCATACCCCGCCAGCTGCTGGTGTATTCGGGTCCAAGTCCAGACGAATAGGTCTAAGGATTTTCTCCATGATGGGTGGTTCCCTGGATCCTTAACTTCCGAGTTTGTCTGAAGGTCTAGTATTTGTCAGTGTAAATATTAAGTTACTTAAATTGATGTAAGAAAAAGGAGACTTACCATCAAGTAACTTTAAAGTAAGCTTTAAGTAACTTATAAACACACTATATACACAAGAGAGGTCTTTACCATGCCTCTGGTAGAAGCCTCTTACAATACTGAACAGACCAGTATTTATACCAGTCCAACAGGAAGTGACATATGACAGGAAGTGAGGTATGTACACAGTTCATAGTTCATAGTTCACAGGAAGTGATGACATAACTTCCCGGAAGTTATCATTTTTATCACAGGAGGCTAGTGAACTCAGGGGAGAGAGAGCATGATGAGTTGAGTTGGAGGTTGAAATCACCGAGGATGAGAAGTCGTTCGGTGCAGAGGCTGAGGGAGGAAAGCAATGAAGATATCTCGGTAATAAAATTTTTATTGTGCTTGGGTGGGCTGTAAGAACAAGAATTTTAAATGAGAAGTGAGAGGGGTGGAATAAGGTGAGATGCTCAAAGCAGGAGCAAGTGCCGGAGGAATAGGGAACAGACCAAGGTGTGATTTGGTGATGAGAACCACACCGCCACCACGGCGGTCTGGGTGGGGCAAGAGGTGGAAGGTATAGCCAGGTGGGGAGGCTTCATTTAAGGGTAAGGTGTCATCACCCCTCAGCCAGGTTTCCATCAGGGCCATGATGTCGATGCAATCATCCACGATAAGCTCATGGATGACAAGGGCCTTGTTCGCAAGCGAACAGACATTCTGGAGGGAGATGTGGAGAGGGTCGGTGATGGCTGCCTCACTGCCAGCGTCCACAGGGTCAGCGCTGGGGGGTTGAGTTGGATGGGGAGGAGATTGGCAAGATTTGCCCCCAGTGGGCATGCTGGGCGGGAAGGTCAGCAAGAGAGTAGGATGGGACAGTTGGGGTTGCTGCTCATAAGGAGCGACGAGTGCCTCAACGGCCCTTTGAAGAATGCCAAGCGAGGCACAGAGAGAAGCTGTAGGCTTATCTAAGAGGGAGTCAAGCCTGGGATGGCGGCAGGAGAGTAGGAAGGTCAAAGAGTAATGAAGGATTGGGGTAGGGATTTGGGAGGGCAGAGTATCCGAGAGAGGAGAGATGTAAGGAGGCATGATGACAGGAGAGAGCGGTCAGGGAGGAATAGAGAGAAAAGGAAAAGAGGGGATAAAGTGGAAAAGTATTGAATCACTCAGGTCCAGAGCAGCAGCCAAAATGCACACGTGAATGGACACAGGGGAAAAGCTCAGGTTACATAGGCCTGTTTAATTGTAGTAATTAATGGAATACATATTTCCTGGTAGCAGAGAATAGGTTGGAGACAATAGTCAAGAGACCAGGGTCAAAGTCAGAGGTCTTATGGAAGGACAAAGCTGACGTAAGCAGGATGGGGCCGGCACGGAGCATAGACGAACCGCTGTCCAAAGCAGGTGAGTGAAGTCCAGAATCTATTTGAAGGGTAGAGAGTTCAAGGATGGAGGTTGTTGCCGTAGGAATGAGAGTCGGTAGCACTGTAGAAAGATGATGGCTAAATTGACGCAAGTTGGAGGTCACCGTAGATCAAAGCGGCTGGGAAAAAGTGAAACCACAAGCCAGTGACCAGCAAAGCTGAAATCCGGTAGAACGAGTCACCGGACAGCAAGTGAAGCAGCAGCTGCTAGGTAGAAGCCAGCAGAGCTGAAAAACCAATAGAACCAGTTCAGCAGAGACACAGTCGCAGTTTAAAAGGTAAAAATCTTTTAGCAGCTGAGATAGTCACAGCAGGTAAGTCTTACAGTGTAATCCAGTGTAGTCCAGTGCAGAAACGTAGTGGTGTAATCCAGTGTAGTTCAAAGCAGAAACGTAGTCTAGATGTCCAGAGAAGTCTAGGAGATCGGAAACCAATTTGACAAAAGAATTCAGCAGCCTAAGACTGGAAGCGACTGAAAAGAAGAGCAGTGTCACAGCTACTGAGTCAAACCATGTAGTCAACGAAGTCCTGTCCCCGAGGAAACCAGTAATGGAAGTCAAGTTTCAGCAGAGTTCCAACAGTTGAAGGAGCTCAGTGAGAACAAAGACACGCCGGGGGATGGGCAGTGGACTCTGCAGGGGGAGCTTTAAACTTATAGTTTGAACTTGTAATTTGGGCTGAAATGCCTTCACTATCAGAGCCAGGGTATCTTAAGCAATGGAAGAAAGGAGATTGGGGGAAGAAAGGGCAAAAGATGGCAATGGATGACCACGGATAGAGTTGAAGAGAAGAGCAGCTCATTAAGGAGCTGCCAGCCCCGGAGCCATCTTGAATACAAATTAGAAACCAGGATTTAAACTGCTCCCAAGATATAAGGATATGTGTGAACGGTGTTGTTATTCAGAATTCCTATAGTATAGCCCATTAAACCAACTTAAATCAAAAATTAAATCAACCTGCAGTTTTATCTTAAATATAATTCCCATCAAAGGAATTTTGGAATGCATTGCATGTGCTCTAATCCGCCAAAAGCCTGAGCCAAAACTGCTGTACCTGTTAGGGAGCAGTTTTTGTGACACCAAATGCAATAGTAATACAGAACTTTATACTTCCCCTGGTTTCCCCCCCAAAAAAACACACAAATCAGACTTCAAATTAAGTCCTCCTTGACTGTAGACAATTTGCTAAATCTCACAAAAAGCTTACATGTTGGGCACGTGTTCATTTAAGAGGACTATGTCACTCCTCAGTTGATGGCCTTTTTCACACCTTATGAAATCAGCCCTACACACATTCTCACTACCAATTACTCCTCATCAGAGGTGAAAATGTAATACTATTATAGATATTGGGGACCATTAGAACCATCTCTTTGAGCAAGCTTTTGGTCACCCTTCCTAACTCGGTGCCTCTGTGAAACATCTTGGGACATTTCTCTACTTTAAAGGCTTTATGTAAATGTAAACTGTACATTACGCTAACCAGAATGGGCTGCCTCACAAACCCTTGGGAAACGCATCGCTGATATGGAATCAGCTGGTCACTCCCCCATTTAACTGGAGGTCTAGCTACCTGAAAGAAGAGCTGCGTGTCGCGTTAGTCCTTTTGTGGCTTCTTTGTATTAATAATGTAGAGTTTCTCTGTTAATGATTGATTGCCAGCATTAAGCCACTTTGTAAAATATCATGGAACTGAAACAAGGCCAACATTCTATATAAAAGATGTTATATATTTACACTACAATGAAAGCCACAATCACAATTCGGTATTATTGTGCAAAATGGGTGATATTATCTGCTAATAAAATCCTGAATCTAAATTAGATGGCACTGAGGTATTTTAGCACTCCTTAAAAAAGTACTGTTGAACCATTAATCTCTATGTGAATAGAGATTACCTGGAGGACATAGTTTGCTCCCACTTCTGATGCTGTGACATCCTTCATACTATCTTCAATCTCCTGTCTTATTCTGGGGTGACGAGTGTTCACAATGACAGCATAAGCCATGTCTGCAAGAGTATAAAGCAAGGAATGTAGTGAGTACTCATTTTAGGACGTTACTTTCTTTGCTGACACTGCGCTATTCTATGAAGTGTTGGCAAAATAGGATGTTGATGAGTTTCAGATTAACTTCATAATGATTCTGATGAAATGCACTATTTTGTCCATGGTTTACCATTTTTGCTTTGTCTTTTCATTATAGTACCTTTGAGGTTAAAGCCAGGTTCACGGAAAGAAATAACCCTGGGTAATACACAACAACGCAGCAGAAACAAAAGCCCCGATTTTAACTTGGGCGGAAGTCGTGCTGGAGGGGCTGAAACAGATGGCAAACCGTTCTGACCTTGGCAGTGTGGGACTTGGGAGATTTGAACTCCCGGGCCTTACCTGCAGAGTCCCAGGCAGTCTCCCACCTCGAACTGGCTGGCCGGCGGATGTGAGCTGAGACAGTGAGTGTCGACAGTGTGGGGCATTGTACTCAAATCGAGCCTGAACCTGATCACAAGTGTGCACTATGCAGCGCCTCACCAGAGATTGCCCACTGAGCCATTGGAGGGGGGGGGGGAATTAGCTATATATTTCTAACTCATTTATAATGAATACTTCTGTGTGATATTCCTTTGCACTTTCTCTCTTCCCGCCAAAAGCCCCAATACAGGAGAAAATGTCAATTATAGTGCAGAACAAGGCAGCATTAAATACAGTAAATACCAACGAAACCACAGCTGTAACAAAACATACCTTTTGTCAAACCTTCAGTGAGCTGAACACTAGTGAAAAGGACCATCGGTTTTCTTAATATAGTCTCTTGGAGGTTTCTGTATTCCTTATGAGAAGTCAGAGTCATTTTCCTGGAAGTAAAAGTAAAAGCAGAATTAGGCACACACTGCAGAAATGTAACTTTACCGATGCATATTCCTCGACGTAATTGACCTTGTTACAATTAATTGCTGGCCCTTTAATTGATAGCAGAGCCTTGAATGGCCTAGGCCCTACTCTCGGGAATTCTATTGCTAAATCCTATTCTCCTTCCTCTCCACCTTTAGAACTCTCTAAAAACCCGTCTTTTCGACCAAACTTTCTGTTGACCCTCCTAATCTCTCTCTGCCTGGCTCAGTGCCTGGTTCCCCTTCTTTGTTTATTTTTGAATTGGCATGGGATATTTTTATGTTAAAGGTACTACATAAATGCAAGTTCTTGTGTATATTTTGTAGCTCCACTGGTAGATTCTGAAAAAGAAAAGTATTTGGGGAAAATCACTGGTCATAATCTGAAAGAATCGGGTTAGTGTGGAAAAAGTTATCAATAAAGCAAATTGGGTACTGGGATGCACCTGGAGGAACAAGTTATAGTGACAGTACAGATCAGTGGTGTGACCAGTTCTGGAGAACTGTGTGCAGTTTTGCTTGCCAGCATAGTCAGTGGCTCTCTTTCCTCAGACTCCATCACCCTCCCCTTCAAGTTTGCTGTCATCACCCTCTCCTCAAAAAGCCTGTTTTCTTCAACTACTGCACTATCTCCAACCTCCTGTCTTCTCTAAGGTCCTCAAGCATATTGTCATCATCCAGCTCTGTGCCCACCTCTCCCATCACGCTCTGTTCAAATTATTTTAGTCCAGCTTCTGCCCTGCGTAGATCACTGAGATTGACTTGGTCAAAGTCACAAATTATATCCTCTGTGACAGCGTCTCTCCTTATCCTTTGCGACCTCTTCACAACATTCAACAGTCAACTGCTTCATCTGCTCCATTATCTCTCTGTGTGGTCCATCTCTGTGGCCCTTGTTTCTTCTACTCCAACCTCTTCTAATACAGCAGTGCATCGCCTCTTCTCCTCCTGCCTCCACAAACTCATCTTGGGGGTATCTTAAGGTTTCATCCTAGGCCGTTCCAATTCCTCATCTGCATACTGGTGACATAAGTCATAGACAAGGGATCAGCGTCCATGCAGACAACATCAGTTGTACCACTCCACCATCACCCGTGACTGCATGACAATCATTGTAAGGCCTGACTGTTTACCCAACACTAAGTTGTAGACACACAAGATCTTTCTTCAACTTAACTTTGACAAGACCAAAGACATTCCGACTAAAAGTTCTACACTCCGATCCCTGATTCCATCCCTCTGTCCAGCTGCTCACTTAAGCTGAACCCAAAAGTTTACAGCCTTGGTGCACTGTTTGATCCTGAGCTGAACTTCAAACCCTGCATCCTAGCCACCACCAAGACCGCCTATTTCCACCTCTGAATTACCCGCCTCTGCCTCCAGCACATTCCCACTGCCATCAACATCTTCACCCACACCTTTGTCACTTCCAGACCTGAATAATCCAACTCATTCCTTGCCGCCTCCTGAATTCCACCCTAGGTAAGCTACAACTCTTCCAAAAACTCCATGCCTGCACCAATCCCACACAAAATCCCAATCCTCTGTTACTCTTAAACAAAAGCAAAATACTGCGGATGCTGGAAATCTGAAATAAAAACAGAAGATGTTGGAAATACTCAGCAGGTCAGGCAGCATCTGTGGAGAGGGTTAGGGTTAAAGGGTACCACTGTAGGAACTGGGGTTCCTAGCCGAAGAATTGAGGTCGACTCAGAAAATCAAAAACAATAAAATTTAATGAACAAACGAAGCTGTACAGGAAACTGTAGGATACAATGCAAGTAGGTCGGGTCTGCTTGAAAGCCTCTCTGGAAACTGCTAGAAGGTTCCGAGCTCAACTGCTAGCAGGTTCCGGGCTCAACTGCTAGCAGGTTCCGAGCTCAACTGCTAGCAGGTTCCGAGCTCTACTGCTAGAAGGTTCCGAGCTCTGACGTCATGACGTCATCACGTTCTTCCCGCCGTTGAGAGATCACGTGACGGACGGCATGACGTCATCACGCGGAGTACAGGAAAGAAGCCCTAGTACAGTTAACAGATACATTAAAGGTGCAGCCCCCAGCTGTACTACATTGCTGCAAAAGGAATTATATACAATTGTCCGTAATCCTCTGGTGGTTCCGCCACATGCGCCCCCCCAGAATTGCTTTTAACAGAGGAGGTAAGGCGAGAAGGGGGTCTTGACGAGTCTGTCCGACCGACTGCGATACCCCGGCAGCTGGAACGGAGCGCTAGAAGACGAACTGGCCGTTGGCTGTGGTTGGGATGATGCCGCAGGCGGAGGAGAAGAAGAGGCTGGCTGTGGTTGACCCGGTGAGGCGGGCACTGACGACTCGGCGGATGACTGTGGCTGTACTGGACCGGCAGTCGACGGTGGACGACCACGACGAGGCGGCTGAGCGGTGATGACTGGTTCGCTCAGATCCAGATGCGCCGGTTTCAACCGGTCGATGGAGATGTGGTCAGGCTTACCGCCGACGTCGACTGTGAAGGACTTGTCATCTGACGAGATGACACGGAACGGACCTGTGTAAGGTGGTTTGAGCAGGTTTTTGCGAGCATCCTGCTGAATGAACACATATTCTACGCTCTTAAGATCCACCGGGACATGGGAGCGCTGCAGGTCATGATGCGACGTAGGCACTGGGATGAAATTCCTAGCTGCTTCCTGGTGGCTGACGAGCTGCTGAGCTGGGGACCAGGGTTCCGTGTGAGGAGGAAGAAAATCGCCAGGCACTCTGAGTGGTTGGCCGTAAACCAGCTCTGCTGAAGAAGAATGCAGGTCGTCCTTAGGCGCCGTGCAAAGACCTAGCAGCACCCAAAGGAGCCTGTCCACCCAACTAGGCCCACGGAGACTAGCACGCAGTGCGGCTTTAAGGGACCTGTGGAATCTTTCACACAGACCATTCGCCTGTGGATGGTAGGCGGTGGTACGATGAAGCTTGGTGTCCAAACCTTGAGCTACGCCGTTCCAAAGCTCAGAGGTAAATTGAGGCCCCCGGTCGGAGGAGATATCAGCCGGTACCCCGAACCAAGCTACCCACGACGAGATGAAGGCTCTGGAGACGTCTGCCGCTGTGGTGGCAACCAAAGGAATTGCCTCTGGCCACCTGGTGGTGCGGTCTACCACGGTGAGCAGGTGAGTGTACCCGCGAGAGGAAGGGAGAGGACCAACCAGGTCCACGTGCACATGGTTGAATCGACGCTCCGGAACCGGAAAAGTAGCGACTGGGGCCTTAACATGGCGTTGTATCTTGGACTTCTGGCAACTCACGCAGGTATTGGTCCAGTCACGGACGTCGAGATGCATGCCCTTCCAGACGAATTTCTTTGCCATGAGTCATTGTGACGCTCTCATGCCAGGGTGTGACAACCCGTGGATAGTGTCGAAAATTCTCCTGTGCCATTCAACTGGAACGATTGGACATGGGACGCCCATCGAGATGTCACACAGGAGTGTGGTCCCTGCGGCCTGGAAACTGACATCAGCCACTTGTAAGCTGGAAGGTGCGGTCTGGTATGCCTGCACTTCAGGGTCTGCCTTCTGTTCTTTTGCCAAACCAACATAGTCGACTCCCAGGTGTACTGCGTGGAGCTGGGCGCGGGAGAGACAATCCACCACCAGGTTGTCTTTGCCCGAGACATGTTGTATGTCGGTTGTAAATTCAGATATGTACGTAAGATGACGTTGTTGCCATGCCGACCATGGTTCCACTGTCTTGGCCATCGCAAAAGTAAGTGGCTTGTGGTCTACAAAAGCCGTGAATGGGCGTCCTTCCAGTAGGAAGCGAAAATGGCGGATGGCCAGAAACAATGCCAACAACTCCCTATCAAAATGACTATACTTGCGTTCGTTCTTCCGCAATTGGTGGCTGAAGAAAGCCAGTGGTTGCCATGTGCCATCGACCCACTGCTCCTGTACTGCCCCGATGGCATAATCAGATGCGTCGGTGGTAAGGGCAATGGTTGCGCCCGGAAGGGGATGTGACAACATGGTCGCAGCAGCCAAAGCGTTCTTAGTGTCGAGGAAAGCCTGGTCCATCTGGGATGTCCAATCGATTGGGTCTTTGCCCGATTTACCTCTGAGGGCCTCGTACAAAGGTTGCATCAACAATGCCGTCTTGGGGACGAACCGATGATAAAAATTGACCATTCCCAGAAATTCCTAGAGGGCCCTGACGGTCTGAGGAAGAGGGAACGAGGTGACTGCTTCCACCTTCATGGCCAGCGGGACGGCGCCTTCTGAGGTGATTCTGTGCCCCAGAAAATCAATGCTGTGCAACCCAAACTGGCACTTGGCCGGGTTGATAATAAGGCCATGTTGGCTGAGACGAGAAAAAAGGGTACGCAAGTGCGTAATGTGTTCTTTCGTGCTGTTACTGGCAATAAGGATGTCGTCTAGGTAGACGAAGATGAACGACAGATCACGCAACGCGGAATCCATGAGATGTTGGAAGGCTTGTGCTGCATTCTTCAGCCCAAACGGCATACGAAGGAACTCAGAGCCCGAAAGATGTGATGACAGCAGTTTTGGGGACGTCCTGAGGATGCACGGGCACTTGATGATAGCCTCGGACGAGGTCTACTTTGGAAAAGATGGAATTCCCTGCCAGATGGGCCGAAAAATCCTGAATGTGAGGAATTGGGTACCGATCCGGTGTGGTAGCCTCATTCAGGCGTCTGTAGTCGCCGCATGGTCGCCATCCGCTGCCTGGCTTAGGAACAATGTGTAATGGCGAGGACCAAGGACTATTCGAACGTCGAATAATACCCAGGCGTTCCATTGTATGGAACTCCGCCTTGGCGGCCGAGAGTTTACCGGGTTCCAGTCTTCGAGCTCTCGCATAAACGGGGGATCTTGTCATGGTAATGTGGTGCGCCACACTGTGCCTCGCGACTGAAGAAGAAAATGTGGGCCCGGTGAGCTCAGGGAACTCATTGAGAAGACGAGAGAACTCATTTGGAGATGGGACTGCACAGGCAACTGACCAAGACATCGCGGTGCTTCGGTGGCAGGGGACCGAGTGAAAAGTGGAGGCACTGATTAGCCGGCAGTGTCAGACGTCAACGAGAAACCCGTTTGCGCAGAAGAAATCTGCCCCCAGGATGGCCTGTGAGACTTTCGCCGTGATGAACTCCCAAACAAAACGTTGGCCGCCAAAACTCAACTGGACCCTACTCTTTCCAAACGTGCGAATGGCCGCACCATTGGCTGCCTCGAGGGGGGGACCTTGACCGCCGGATTGAAGATCTAGCTTCGACGCTGGTAGGATACTGCACTGGGAGCCAGTATCACAGAGAAAACGTCACCCTGACAGGGAGTCTGTAATGTATAGGAGTTTCCCTGCGGACCCGACGGCCATCGCAACTCCGGCGCGTCCCTTAGGCCTTATTGATCTTCTCAGAAACCGCTGGTTTGAGGTAGGTTTTTTTTTGGTGAGAAACTGCAGGGCGGACGGCAATTTCTGGCCTTCGCGCCGAAACGAGCGTGGTATGCACACCAGCCTGCAGGAGGAGGAGTCGGATTCGCTCTTGTGGGGGATGGGCGCCTCGTGGCTGCACAAGATTGTTGTGAGACGGTGAATATTTTATCCGCTTCCGCGGCGAGTTCAGCACAATCCGTGATCACGGAATTGGCCAAGGCCGTCTGTACTGGCTCTGGTAGTTGACAGAGAAACAGCTCGCGGAGCAGAAAACATTGCGATTCTGAGCCCAAAAGCGTGAGCATTTGGCTCATGAGCTCTGAGGGTTTTGAGTCCCCGAGGCCGGGCATGGAGATAAGTCTGCGAGAGCGCTCTGACTTGGACAGACCGAAAATCTGCAGTAAACGTGCTTTTAAAGCTTCGTACTTGCCATCGTTCGGTGGACTCTCGAGGAGGCTGATGACCCACGAGGCCGTGGCGCTGTCGAGGGCGGAGACCACGCAATAATAACGGGTCGAATCCGCTGCTACTCCCCGGATTGCAAATTGGGCTTCCACCTGGAAAAACCACGCGGCCAGTTGTTGCTCCCAAAATTGCGGCAGTTTGAGGGTGACGGCGTTCGTGTCCATGATGTAACTTCAACAAAAATTGTTCGAAGAAATCGGGGTCACCAATGTAGGAACTGGGGTTCCTAGCCGAAGAATTGAGATCGACTCAGGAAATCAAAAACAATAAAATTTAATGAACCAATGAATCTGTACAGGAAACTGTAGGATACAATGCAAATAGGTCTGGTCTGCTTGAAAGCCTCTCTGGAAACTGCTAGAAGGTTCCGAGCTCAACTGCTAGCAGGTTCTGAGCTCAACTGCTAGAAGGTTCCGAGCTCTACTGCTAGAAGGTTCCGAGCTCTGACGTCATGACGTCATCACGTTCTTCCCGCCATTGAGAGATCACGAGACGGACGGCATGACATCATCACGCGGAGTACAGGAAAGAAGCCCTAGTACAGCTAACAGATACATTAAAGGTGCAGCCCCCAGCTGTACTACATTGCTGTAAAAGGAATTATATACAATTGTCCATAATCCTCTGGTGGTCCCGCCACACCACCCCCTTTTGCCTTGCACCATCATCCCTTCTGCCATTTAATCACTCCTACCTTCCACCCTTTCCCTGCCTCTGTACTTGCTTAAAATCTGTGACATCTCTACTTCTTCCAGTTCTGATGAAAGGTCATCGACCTGAAACGTTAACTTTGTTTCTCTCTCCACAGATGCTGCCTGACCTGCTGATTATTTCCAGCATTTTCTGTTTTTATCCTTGTTACTCTTGTTGTTTTGCTCCACTGGCTCCTGAGCCTACAAAGGTTCAAACTTAAACCCTTGACTTCATTTCCAAGTCCTTCCAGGAGTCCTACGAGCCAGTATGCAGCCTCTGATCTTCTGATTCTGGCCTCCTTTGCATTCGTGTCCTTCTGCTCCACCATTGGTCCTTCAACCATCTTGACTCCTCACTCAGGAACATTCTACATAAACCCCTCTACTTTACTATCTCTTTTCCCTCCTTCAAAACCCTCCCAAAATGTACCCCATTGAATGTTCCTTTGATCATCTCTCTCTCTCTCATTACTGCTCAGTGTCTGTTTTGCCTTTGTGCAGATTGACATTAATGGGACTATATAAACACATGTTGTTGCTGTTTTGATCACCATACCTCAAAAAGAATACCGAAAGGGTTCAGAGAAGAGTGACCCGATTGATCCCAGACCTTAGGGGACTAAGTTATGATGAAAGAGTCAAACAACTGATTTTTGAGAAAAGATGATTAAAGGAAACATTTGATACTGGTCTTTAAAATAAAGAGAGGTATAGATAAGGTTGAAATTTTAAAAAACATTTAACTTTAACAATGAGCATAGGACACAAGTACAAAATTCAGAAGACTCAAATAAGGTTAGAGATTATCAAAGAAAACTTTGCACGAGGTGAAGTTATGCAGTTTTATAATAATAGGTCATTATCAAAAGTGTGACAGCCGAAGCATTACAAAAAGTGACACTTACAGTGCGCAATATATACAAGATTTTTAATATATATACTGTAAAAAGGCAAAATAAGGTGATACTGAAAGGTGAGTTTGAAGTATTTTAGATGCTGCAGTGCTCTAATATACTATAACCAAGAGCTGAGACTGGAGCAAGGTTCCCTAGGTTATTATTTTTCAGTTGCGATTAACCCAATAGCCTCTCCCATCCTTGCTCCCACCACTGTAAGTTTAGAGCTGCCGAACAACTACATACAATTTGCTTCTGACATTCACAGAGCCAGGTAGTGGCAGAATTAAAAAATGCACCATTTTTCAACAAGACGGGGGAGAATTTCCGAGGGGTTCTCCAAATCTCTTGCCATAACTTTAGTGGGAAATACATGGAAATTCGAAGAAATTACAACACAGAAACATATCATTCGGCCCCAATCAGTCCATGTTGGTGCTTACCCGCCATGCAAGCAAATAGTCCTAATCATATTCATCTCTTCAAACCCTTTTCCTTCATCCACCTATCCAATCGAATCTTGACTGTTGACATAGTTCCTGCTTCAACCACTAACTCTGGAAGTGAATTCCACAGCCTCATGTGGAAAGTTGTTTCTCTTCCTTTCTGTCCTAAATCTCTTACATTTATTCTTGTTTCTATGGTCCCTTGTTCTAGATCCCTCAATTACTGAAAACAGTCTGCTCCAACCAACTTATCCCATTCTTTCATAATTTTAAACACTTCTTTCATATCACCCCATAATCTGCATTGTTCTAATGAAAATGTTCAAGTCTTTCTTGTATTTCCTCATGTCAAGCAGCAGCCGTAGTGAATCTCATTTGTACTCTCTCTATTACCTCAATATCCTTCCGAAAGTGTGGAAGGATATTGAGGCTTTAGCGATACTGCCCATATTACTCTAACTGAGGTCTTCTTAAGGTTTATATAGGCTCATCATTACCTCTTGGATTTTATATTCTTTACCTCTTGTGATAAAACCTAGAATTTCATTAGCTGTTCTTATGTGCCTGATTTACTGCCTTTAATATCCTGAAGCCCCAAATCCCTTTGCTCTTCCACAGCACCGAGGCTACTTCCCTTCAGAGTATAATTACTGCAGTTATTTTTTTACTAAATGTATTACCTCACACTTAATTGCATTGAATTCCATCTGCCACTTTTTAGCCCATTCCTCCATCTTGTCAATATCCCTCCAAGCCTCCTTGAAAAAGTGCAACATCCCCACCAACACCTGGAAATCCCTGACCCAGGACCGCACAAAGTGGAGGAGAAGCATCCGGGAAGGCGCCGAACACCTCGAGTCTCTTCGCCAGGAGCAAGTGGAGGCCAAGCGCAAACAGCGGAAGGAGCTCTCGTCAACCCAAGCACCCCACCCACCCGCCCCTTCAACCACCGTCTGCCCCACCTGTGACAGAGACTGTAGGTCCCGCATTGGACTCATCAGTCACCTGAGAACTCATTTTTAATGTGGAAGCAAGTCATCCTCGGTTCCGAGGGACTGCCTAAGAGCCCCTTTCAGCTTCATTTGGTCTAATAAAGAATTAACTACACCTCCTATTTTAGCATCATCTTGAAATCTGGACACCACTCCCTCTAGGCCTACATCGAAATCATTGATAAACACAGTGGCCCAGTAATTCCGGGCACAACGCGTAAGGACGGGGTACTCACGCGTGTGCCCGGAGGAATTGCCGGTTTTCAGCATGCAGAGGCAGTACGCGCGCGACTGCACAGGCAGCGCGTGCGCAGTGAAATTCCTTTTTTTTTTCACAGTTGCCCGAGTGTAAAGGCCTCCGGTCTTTACGCGTGGAAAAACCAGACGTAAGTATTTAGTTTTACAGGTAAGTGGGCTTTTAGTACAATGTAGAATTTTTTAAAACTTATTTATAGTTAATATAATCAGTGGGATGTTTTTTTAAATTTTATTTAAAGTTAAAGTAGTGTTTTGGCAGCCCATACTTTTCATGAGTTTGACAGCTCTTACTGTCAAACTCATGAATGAGTTTCCCCTCCCCTGATTGGCTGCACAGTGCTCACCTGATCCCAGCCGGCACATCGCACTAACTACGCCGCTGGATCAGGTAAGCACATCGCGCCGACATCTGAACCGGGCCAGTGACAGGAAATGCGAGCAGGCCCGGGCTTCAGATGTCGGCGCGCAGTGTGAGTGCAGATCGGGGGCTTGCACGCGCGGCAAGTTCCCGATCCTAATTTCAGGGCCAGTGAACCTGAAGTGGTCCCAGAACCGAAACCACTATCCACTTCCAGTCACTCGGAAAAACTGTTCTCAACTCCTAGGGCTGGATTTTGCCATTGGGGCAGGCTGGGGGTGTGTCAGGTGTTTTTCGTGTCAGGAACCCGACTCCGATGTGAAGTGGGAAAAATGTGCGATTTTCCCCTAATTGGGCACTTGATTTCCAGTGTGTGGGAACCCCTGGCCCAATGAGGCTTTCCATCCTGAAAGTCGCCTCCAATGACGTCATCAGTGCTGCTGGATTTAAGGCCTGCAAGCAGCCTTACTTCTTCTGGAGACTGCAAACTTTATGGCCATTGTTGTGATAGAAACATAGAAACATAGAAGATAGGAGCAGGAGTAGGCCATTCGGCCCCTCGAGCTTGCTCCGCCATTCAATGCGATCATGGCTGATCATCCAAATTCAGTACCCTGTCCCTGCCTTCCCCCATATCCCTTGATCCCTTTAGCCTTAAGAAATATATCTAACTTCTTCTTGAATATATTTAATGAATTGGCCTCAACTGCCTTTTGTGATAGAGAATTCCATAGGTTCACCACTCTCTGGGTGAAGAAATTCCTCCTCATCTCTGTCCTAAATAACTTACCGCTTATCTTTAGACTGTGACCCCTGATCGCTTCATTCAGCAAATATGTCCAGCAGTAGGCCAAAGTGTGCTCCAAGGTTCGATGACGCCGCCCTGCAAGCTCTGGTGGAGGGAGCAAGATCAAATAAGGAGGTGCTCTTCCCTTCCTCAGGGAGGAAAATGCCTCCCCAGCAGACTAAAGCTGTATGGATGCAAGTGGCCCAGGAGGTCAACTCAATGTCTATGTGCCGCAGAACCTGGCTGCACTGCAGGAAGAGGTTTCATGACCTTCTCCACACAGGAAAAGTGAGTATGACTTTCCCATCACCCTCAATCTGATCCCCATCGCCTCTCCTCACCAGCCCTCAGCTTTCCCAACCTCTTCCTCCACATCCCATTTGACACTGACATCCCTGCACCCTTACCCATTCCCTCTCTCTGTATGTTCACATTCACTTAACTATCGACAATGCAGCCCTCACACTCCCTATTGCTATGATGCTATGACAACAACTTACAATACACAGGGAGGGCCCTTGGTCTTGGCACCTCACTCCATCTTTGTCTCCTTCTAAGTATCTATGCTATGGAATCTCTACACTCACTCCTTCATTCTCACTCAAACTCCACTTGTGTCCCTCATTGCAGGAAAAAAGAGCCCACAATAAGAGGAAGAGAGCAAGGACAGGAGGAGGGCCACCCTCAGTAGCCCAGCTCACCATGGTGGAGGAGGCGGCCCTGCAGATTGTGGGAGTGGAGGAGGATGCGCAAGTGGGGGACGGACTGACAGGTGCATCACAGCAAGCTGGTGACAGGATAGTTTTGCATCTCTCTCATTGACATTGCATGAGTAACTGATAATGATTCTGAAGGTCTAACAGATTGACTTATGATCGTCTGTACAATTCAATGTGCATGCAAACTTTACCTCACATCTCCAACTCTTTCCTTTACTTCCCCACAGGACCATCGACAGCCCCCGTCCCCACTGTCCAAGAGGAAGAGCCTGAGCTTCAAGACTCCTCAGAGGAAGCTGCAACCTTTGAAGGCGTAGCATCAGCAGAATTCAGCGCACCCAGCACCAGTGCAGACATTTACACCTCGGTGGGAACTGCGCGAGATAGTGTAGTGTTGTCATCTGGTGTATCACAGCTCACAAGTGAGCATCAGCAGATGGTGGAGACAGGGACAGCAGTGGAGAGCCCTCGTCGGAGGGCGCAGGACTCTGCCAGCTCGGCTCAGCTGCATGTCAACCCTGTGCCTCCGGGTCCATCCAGAAGGAGAGCGGTGCTAGAGCTCCAGGAACAGGTGAAGGAGTCTCTGGCAGGTTTTGTCTCCAGGGTCGCTGCGAGTCTGGAGCGAATGGAGGAGTCCATCGCTAACATGGGCAGAGCCTTTGTGGAGGCGTTGGCGCATGAACGCATCAACACGGAAAGGATGGCAACCTCCGTGGAAAGGATGGCTATGGTAGAGGAGAGGATGGCTACGTCCATGGAGGAGCTTAGTCGCCAGGGTATGGAAAACATGGTAATTGTTCAGAATAGACTGACATCTCTTGAGGAGCGATGGTCAGCTATTGAGCAGAGAAACCAAACCTTCATGGAAGTCCTCTGGAGTAGGACTTCCAGTGCAGAAACAGGTCCTCATGGCCCCCCTGAAGTGCAGAAAGGTGCTATCCAGCCACTTGCTACCTCTGAAGTGGGGCTGACCCATGAGAGGGATGCTGGTGGCAGACAACAAGGAAGTGGGGGCTCCTCTCCAAGCGCTCACACGACCATGCCACTGCAAAGCCCTCGGTCAGAGCCCCACCAGAGTCCTCATCCAACTGAGATGGGCGTCTCATCCCCTGCACAGCCGCAGGAGCAGCAGACTGTTGGCGAGCCCACACAGGCTCGCAACCCCAGAGGACGCCCACCAAAGGTGTCGAGGCAGGAGCAGCAAGAAAGTGAGCAAGGGGCCTCCACTTCTGCTGAAGCCACAGGAGAAGCACCACATAGGAGCACGTGTAAGAGAAAGATAATGCACAAGTAGTTACAAGGGTAGTCACTTGGGTGTCATTTTGTGTTTATTTTTGAAATGCCATCAGTTGCTTGTTGTGATAAAAAATGCTGATGCCAAACTGTTGAAGTTGTGGCGTGTGTCATTTCATAAATGGGACTTCCACATTGAGGGCTTAGGGTGACTTGCAATTGTCAGTATGGTGGTCATAGTGATAGATATCCGCAGGTTCTTGGCCATTGTTGATGGTCTGGTAAGAAGCTGCGAGGCAAAAGTGCTTGATTGTCTAGGCTAAGCAAATCTGGCCAAAATGAGTGCGTCCCTTACATCCTGGGCAGCAATGTGCTCGCATGCTGCTGCCACTGGTTGATGCACCTCTGCAAGCTGTTCGTTGTCGCTCTCCTCCTCCTCCTCCTCCTCATCTGAAGAGGCTATGTGATGAGCCACTTGTACCTCAGGCATCTGCAAGCCACGATGCTGTGCCATGTTGTGAAGTGCTCAGCAGACCACGACCATTCTGGAGACCCTGGCTGCTGAATACTGCAGGGCTCCACCTGATCTATCAAGCCATCTGAAGTGCATCTTCAGCAAGCCGATGGCTTGTTCGATTATGGATCTGGTGGAAATGTGGCTGGAGTTGTCGCGCTTCTCAGCTTCATTGGATGGGCTCCTCAAAGGTGTCATTAGCCACGTCTTCAGGGGATAGCCCTTGTCTCCAAGTAGCCATCCGAAAAGTTGGTCTGGCAGACTGAAGAGCGGGGGCACACTAGACTGGCGCAGGATGAAGGAGTCATGGTAACTGCCAGGGTACTTGACGCAAACATGCAAAATTTCCTTCTTGTGGTCACACACCAGATGTACAGTTGACAAAAATACCTGGATTGTGATGGGGTGCCTTAAGGGCCACCTGTGTGCAGTCAACGACGCCCTGCACCCTTGGAAAGCCTGCCATATTGTCAAACCCAACCGCACGCGCAGTTACACTGATTTGATCCTTGGAGAAATTGATGTGATTATGAGCGATGGCAAAAAGGGCATCGGTTACCTGTGTGATGCAAGTGTGTGCGGCCGCCTGGGAGACGCCACTGATGTCTGCTGCTGATCCCTGGAATGAGCCTGAAGCAAAAAAGTTGAGTGCGGTGGTGACTTTGATGGCCACTAGTAAGGGGTGTCCACCTGCTCCTCTGGGCTCCAGCTGTTGCTGCAGCATTGCGCAGATGTCACCCACTACCTCTCGCGAAAGTTGGAGCCTCCTTTGGCACTGCTGCTCAGTCATGTTGAGGTAGCTGATCCTCTGTCTGTAGACCCTGTTTTGGGGGTATCTCCTGCGCTGACGTGCTTCCATGCGCTGGCGCCTTCTGGCCTGTGCAGCTTCAGGTGGGTGAGCAGCAGCTTGGAGCTCCTGCTGTTGCTCCTGCAGTTGGTGCTGCTGTTGTTCAGGGTTCTGCTGCTGCCGCGGCTGGTCTTCGTCCGAATCTGATGTCCAGGAGGAAAGGAAATAAATGGTTCCCATTCTTCTGGTATATACCTCAGTTGAGGAAGCGCTCAATCAAGTTGGGGAGAGGGGTTTCCCAGGTGGTCACACTGGAGATGGGTGTCAGGCTCCAAACTTCCAGAACAATGAGTATGCCTGCTAACAGTTCCCCCAGACCTGAGACAACAAAGTTCTGCCACCTGCAAATGATGATTGCTGAAAACTCCTTTTTAATGGTGGAGCTGCAGCTGTTAGTAAGCAATCCACTTATGATGCCACCAGGATTCACTGGCGTGTTTCAGATGAGGCGTGCAGCACAGGGGACAAGTGTTAAAATCAGAAAGGCCACTCAAAATGGGATTATAGAGGCAATTAAGTGGTTGTTAATGGCCTTAAGGGCCTATCCTGCCTCTTGGAGGCGGGATGGAAACGGGGTCAGAAAACATGCATGTGGGAAAATTGCTCAGAGGCAGGATGGAGGCGGGATCGAGCCCGCCCGCCTTTTTTTGCGATTTTACCACCTCACACGCCTCCAATCCTGCCTCCTCGGGCCTGGCAAAATCGAGCCCCTATTCTCTGATTTCTCCCTTTTAACCAATCGGCAGGAACCTTGGAGAAATATTGTGAACGCAATTTTTCTGGGGGTTCTGACCATCTTACTCCTAAGTTAGGGGAGGAGATTTGGAGAACATCTACAGAAATTAATTGCATATTGTTAAGCCTTTATCATAAAAATTCTAAATACTATAATATTCCTGAATTGCTAATAATGTGACAGGTGAACTTTAACCTTTTAAATGTTATGAAAGAGGCCTCTCTGTCAGGTCTACCATTTATGAAAGATTGCACATATTGTACAGCAATATCTGTTGCTCCAGGAAGAGAGGGGTGGGAGAGATAATCTGTAGGAAGTAAACAATGGGAACATACAATGACTAGATAGGACACAACATACCGGAGAAATCTGGCATTATTGGTGCATAGCCAAACTAGGGGCAGTGCTGAAGTGTGGGCTGTCCGACGACTCCAAACCACGCCAAGTTAGCGAGGCGGACCGTCGGTCTGCAGGGGTTGGAGGGGTCGAGATGTCCATTGTGCAGGTGAGTGATGGGTGCAGGTGTGCAGAGGTAAGTGTGTGAGGTAAGTGTAAAGTGTTTTAATAAGTTTTACTTACCTTTACTTTCTCCTGCAGGCTTCCTCCCTTCAGTTCTCGGGAGTCCCTCAGCTCACCGGCACAGAAAGCAGAATGGCCGCTGAACTGTCAAAAGCTGCAGCCTTCTGCTTTCTGGTCTGGAGAGCTCTCTAACTGAGTTTGAGTAGAAGGACTCAAGTTAGAAGACAGATTGTCAGTGTTTGACAGCTTCACAGAGCTGTCAAACGTTGATTTTTCATCTATCAAAAGCTCTTGACAGATGAAATGTCAATCGCTGACATCACCAGTAACCAGATGTCCCTTAATTGGCCTGCTGAGCCCGCTGGGTGGACTTAACAAGGTCAATCAAGGGAAAGTAGCATGAGTTGGCCACAAGTCGATGGAGGTGGGACTACAACCCAAAAAATGGGAGTCTCGCCTCCAAAAGCTCCCCATTGACAAAATGAGCCCACTGTTTCTGAGAAGGAAAGGGGGTTCGCATGGGCTATGAATCTGTGAAGGTGGGCTCGGAACCTCTAATCTATATAGTTTGTGGCAGCATTAAGAAGGCAAACAAAATCTTATGGTGTATAGTCACAGGGACAGAAGTTAAATCCCAGGAAATTATAGTGAGCCCCGAGGGAAGACTGGTTTAGTTCCACCTGGATTAATGTGCTAAAACTGATCGTTGTATTACAGTGGTGATATCCTGGCTTTGGAGAAAGTACTGAGTTGGGATACCAGGGAGGAGGGATCTGAGCTACAAAGAGAGACAAAGGGAGCTGCAATTGTTTATGGAGGGAAAAAAGCAGTTACGGGGAAACATTTTCAAGATTCTATGGGGCATATATTAATTGAAGCTGAATAAATTATTTGGAATAAGCACAAGACCTGTAACCAGAGGGCATGGATTCAGGTTCAGAATAGGGAAGGTGAACAGAGAGTTTAGATTTAAATATCTCACACAAAGCGCAACGAATGTGTGGACAAACTGCCTGGGAAGCCAATAATATTGCCACATTCAAGAGGCAGCTGAACCAGTTTTTTATTTGGTTAATGAAGTGAGTGAGGAGTATAAAAGAAAGAAGTACAGTGTAGTGATAAAAAGAAAAGCTGCTAAAAATTTGAAAAAACTAACAGAACATACTGGAAATATACAGCAGGTCTGTCAGCATCTGTAAACCTCTTGGATTACACTGAAAATGATAACCAAGCTTTTTTCTTTGCAGATGCTGACTGACCTTGTGAGTAATTTATGGTACTTTTTTGAACTTTGGGACTGGGTAGTGTTCGGTTTCAGCATCTTTTCTAACCTTCGTACTCTAGGTTATTTTGATTCATACCGTAGCTCACTCTCGTGGGTGAGTGCCAACTCCTTATAACTTTGTGTGTCTATCCCAGCCTAGAGATCCAGCTACAGTTTTAATAATGTATCCAGGAAACAACAGCAAACTATGTCTGGTAATGCTTTTAGCTCCTGGGCTTATCCTACATTTCCAAAAGGATTCACTCCAATCTTCAAAAGCAATGGAGCATCGCATATTAAGAAAATTTATTTTATAAATATAAACAAGAAAATAAGGAACAGTCATACAATATAGTTAGATATTTACAGAAGGCATCCTTCCACCTAACTCCTCAAATAGACAAAATAGTAAACAGAATGAACTAAGCTAACCTTTTATAAATAACTTTGAATTAATACACAAAGCTTCTTTACCTGGAAATTCTTACTACTGTGCAAGCCGAATTAATGGCCTGGAATTTGCAGTCAGCAGCGAAGCGAAGGCGTTCACTGCTGTTGGCCCCGAAGTACGCTCCGCGAAGGATCTCGCAATCCCTGTGTCGAGAAATTCGGGTTTTCCGACCTACAATTCAATTCACGGAACTTAATGGGGATCCCTTTGTTCGAACTGTTGCAAAAGGGTGATGAGTTGATTTCTTGGATGGCTAGATGCTTCCTCTTCTTTGGCTTCTTCCTCTTCTGCACCTTCCTCTTCCCTCTGTGAGTGGATGCTGTAAATCTAAAATGACAGCATAAATGCTGGAAATACTCAGCAGGTCAGGCAGCATCTTGACCTGAGACATGAACTCTGTTTCTCCCTCCACAGATGTTGCTTGACCTGCTGAGTAGTTGCAGCATTTTCTGTCTTCTCAGAAGCCTTCCTTTACCATCCGAGGCCTTACGAACATCCATCAGCACTCCCTACACACTTTAAAAGCTTTTAACATCTATTGCAGCAAGCTACTACTTCAGTCAACTCAAAAAAAAAGTCCAAAAGCTTAAATGCAAACTTATCTGAAAGATACCACCTTCGCGCAAACCCATCAAAGACGCAAGTTTGTGCATTCCACCTCAGAAACCGTGAAGCCAAACGCCAGCTGAAAGTAACCTGGTGTGGAGCAACACTGATGCATTGCAAGCACCCTATCTACTTAGGAGTCACCCTTGACTGATCCCTCACCTTCAAGAACCACATCGAGAAGACAAAGGCAAAAGTGAGCATATGAAACAACATCCTGAATAAGCTCACTAACACAAGATGGGGAACAAGCCCGAAAACATTGCGAACCAGTGCACTTGCTCTTTGCTATTCCACTGCCGAATACGCCTGCCCTGCATGGGAAAGGTCTACTTATGCCAAGAAGATGGATGCCGTTCTGAATGCAAGCTGCCGATTTATCACAGGTTGCTTAAAACCAACAAACACCAACAGCCTATATATCCTGGCGGGTATCGCTCCCCCTGATATAAGAAGAACGGTAGCCAGCAAGAAAGAGCGACTCCGTCAAACATCAGATGAGAGACACCCTCTGCATTGTCATACACCTACACCCAGCCGCCTAAAGTCAAGAAAGAGCTTCATGAACAGTGTTGTTCCATTACAATCAACCTCATCTGAAGCCCGCATCGCCTTGTGGAAAGACCGACTCGCCAGTCTTGAACAACCCCCAGCGATGGAAATTTTACTTGATGAAAGCCTTCCCCCAGGAGCTAATTGCAACTGGGCAACCTGGAAGTGCCTTAACAGATTTAGGGCCGGTGTAGGTTGCTCAAAGGTGTCACTAAGCAAATGGGGATATTCAACCAGCCCGACAACTTGTGAATGTGGAACTGAGGCACAGACTATGCAACATCTCCTGCAATGCCCATCGTTAGAGGAACCCTGCACTGTTGCAGATCTTGCTGAATTCAACAACAAGGCGCAAAAATGTATCCAGTTCTGGCTGGGCTATGTATAGACTTTCCGTGGACACGATAAGAAGAATCTGAAAGATGTGTGTGTCCCTTTAAGAGGAGCTGACAGCGCCTCTGTGGGTCTGCTTGTACGCTGAGTTTACCTGGCGTGCTTAGGACCCAGCGCTGAACTCAGTACTGAATTCAAAGTTCGCCGTGGAGACGTTAAGTCGGCGTCACCACTCCCTCATTTTTATTTGCAGGGCAATACTTCTTAACGGCAGAAGTACCAGGCCTGGTAAAATGGAGGACGCCGCAGGACCCATGGTGAAAGAGCAGCGGCTGCCCTCTTTTCGCCATTTTTTTGCCGGTAACGGGTGGCGTTAAGCCCCCGAATTTTTAGCCCGAACTTTTTAAAATAGTTAGAGAGAGCAAAAGAAAGAATGGGGTTCTCACATGGGGAAAAGGCAAACCTGAAATAAAGATGAACAAACGTAAAAAAATGTTTAATTTTTTTTTAAAGTTTCTTAAAAATTTAAGTTTTTATTAAAATGGACAAATTTCACACTGCACAAAATTAAAATTAGTTTTCCAGACCCTTAACATTTGTTAGCAGTCAATACGCTGTTAAAACCCCAGTTACACCTAATCCCTTTGGGTCTAACATTTAGTGGGGAATTTAACAGCGATATTACTGCGGAAGAGTTTTTGTCAGTTTCAATGATTTAAGAGATTTCACTGATTGCCAGCTCCATGGGGGGTGTGGTGTGGGCACAGCGCAGCCAGTTTCGGAGCTGTCATTGACAGACCACAACATCGGGATTGCCGCATGCACCAAATCCCAAAGTTGCGGTCAATTTCAAAGGCGGAATGACCACGAACGCTGCTGGTTCGCCATCATCCCGACCTCAAATTCCAGGAATAAAAACAGAAAATGCTGGAGATGCTCAGCAGGTCAAGCAGCATCTGTGAAGAGAGAAACAGAGTTAACGTTTCAGGTCGATGACCTTTCGTCAGAACTGGAAAAAAGCAGGAAATGGAACAGATTTTTAAGCAAGTGAAGTGGCTGGGAAAGGGAGGAGGGGATGAAAGAACAAAAGGGAAGGTCTGTGATAGGATGGAAGGCGGAAGAGATTAAGAGACATTAAGAGATATTCAAGGCAAAAGGAGATGGTAATGGAACAGGTTAAGAAATAAAGGATGGCTCTAGATGAAGTGTAAATTGTGCTGGCAGAATGAAAGACAGCTGCCAAATTCCAGGCCCTTGTTTCTTAAAATTCAAACCAATTTTTCTTTCTTTCAAGTGTTTCAAACTGATTGGTTCAATCTCTGACATTTTCAAAAACACTCTTTGATGTAAACAGAACATTTTTTTAATCCAGGAAAAGAGTTACTGGGACTTCTGGATTTTGAATATCCCGCCACTCAAATTTAAAAACAAACTGTCAGGGCGTGAAATTCAACATCGTCAGGGCACAAAATGGGCGGTCACAGATCAATTATACACCCATTAAACACCCCGCCCGATTTTCCTTTCCAGTGAAGTCAAAGGAATCAGAAACTTGCATAAAACAATGTAACTGACAAAATTTGTAACTTGCAGATGCAATTTAATGCAGGAAAATCTATTGTGATTTGGCAGAGGGGCGATCATGTGGATTATGTGCTAAATGGCAATGTACTTGAGGTATCAGAGCAAGAGAGAGATCTTGGGGTTTTCGTGGAAGGTCACTAAAACCATCAGCACAATGTTCCCAGTTGGAGATGCTTACTTGAATAACATAGAATATAGGCTATAACATAGAATTCCAGAGATGTCAATTTAAATCGATACTTGGCCCTGGTGAGACCATACCTGTATATATGTGATGGATGCAGGCCCTATTCAGCGTCATGTTTAAAATATATACCTTTTCTGATCAATTTTAGCCAGACTGACGCACTGGATTAGATCTATGACTTCTAGGATTTTCTTGATCATTTGTCTTGAGAGTTTGTGGGTAGAACTAAATAGGGGCAGACATGAGTCATGCCAGATGAGTATTTCAGTTAGCTCTTCTTCAGGTCTGAGTTAGGAAACTACTCATCAAACAGCGTACACTTCCCAACGACCCAAGTTATTATTATAGATATAATTCAGTGATTACTGTGCTGTTAAGAAAGAAGTGGGATTTCCCCCACCCCCAACATTTGTTACTTGTTACTTATGAAAAAGTCTGCTTTTGTTCAAAAATATATGCTTCAGCTTTCACCATGCCTTTAGTTAATTTGTTTAACCATATTTCCACAGTACTGTGATGAAACAGAACTCTGTGGAGACCAAAATGTGCTCCAAGTAAGAAATATCAAATGATTCAGTTACAGAGTTTTGATGGGATTGGAACAATTTGAATACTTTTTTTTATTTTGGCTTCAGGAACAAGTTTAATGTATCAGTGTAAGTTAAGCACTTTCATGCTTTTTAACTGCTAGTTTATTTCTGCTTCTATGTAAATTTATTTCTGGTAATGACTCTGGTTTGTAGTCTAGCCACAACTATAAGATTTGACAGCCTGGTGTTTTTCCAACTATCGAGGATAGGAGCATATGGTCAGCAACCCACGTGGAATTCTGGTGCAAGAATTTGGCAAAAGGGTAATGGATGAACGTTACCCCATGTATAAAGTTATAAGTTTTAGATTATAGGTGTGGGTTTGTCTATGGAAGCTTTCTTTTGACTTGAGCATGGATCCTGAAGCCTGCTAACCCATTCACTCCATGTAGGAGGGTATGCTTCGGGTCATAGGTGTGTGTCTGCCGATGCAAGCCGACCGTTGACTTGAGAACAAATAAGGAACATCGGGAGCCCAAATCGTAAGACTGCACTTCTGTGTTCCATTATTAATCTCACCTTTAGTAGTCTGGCTCCATTTCCTGACAGTACATTGTACAGGAACAGTTACAATCTAGTAGAACCTGAGGTTTCTCCATTTGGGATTAATACTTGTGGTTATTCACCTCTCTTAGGATATTAAACAAATTAGGGAATGTTGGTGATTTTAAAGTCCACTGGAAGAAACTGGGCTGATGGACCGAAGGACCTTTTTTTGTTCTTTACTGTGTATTTTTACTAAGAATATTCTATGGTCTATCAGTGTATTTTCCTTTAAATTCACAAAAACTTCAAACTTCCAGTGTTTCTGGTAATCAGCACAAGAGTAGTCAAATCAAGCAGCTCTTAAATGAATCAAATGTAATAAGTCACACAACACCAGGTTATAGTCCAACAGCTGTATTTGAAATCACCAGCTGTTGGACTATAACCTGGTGTTGTGTGACTTCTTACATTTGTCCACCCCAGTCCAACTCCGGCATCTCCACATCTTAAATGAATCAGTTTCAGCTTAACTCAGTTGGTAGCAATCTCGCCTCTGAATCAGAAGATAGTGGATTCAAGGACTTGAGCAAATAATCAAAGCTGATGCCTCAGTGCAGTAATAAGGGAGTGCCATGTTGTTGGAGGTGCTGCACTTCAGATGAACAGTTAAATCAAGGATCCAAGGTTCAAGCAGGTATTAAAGATACCAAAGACATATTAGAAGAGTGGCAAGTTCTCCTGATACCTTGATTAACATTCTATCCTTCACCAGTATAGATTAACTGGCTATTCATCTCATTACTGTTTGTGGAATTTTCCTGTGTGCAAAATGGCAGCCACATTTGCCTACTTAACAACACCGACTGCACTACAACATAATAATGTATTATATGTGAAGTGCTTTGGGATGCTTTTCTAGAGATATAAGTTTCTGTTCTATCAAATAGCTTATTTACTTTACCGATCACTAGCATTGCTCAAATGTGAATATTTTGTCATTTGTAAACCAATATTACATCATATGTATGAAACTAAACAACAGCTAATATTTTTGTGACTTAATTACAATGGCTAAAAAGGTTCAGAATGAGAAAAACCTGGAAGCATTTCTGAAACGAAATTATTTCACTTAATAACCTGTGTTAATTCAGGGCGTTGGAAATCAACCCATGCCAATCACTGGTGTAGGAACAAACTTGCTGACTGAAGCGTGCCTTTAATTCACCTGTCTCTCCACCCCCAAAAATGAATCGTGTACACGTTCAGGTTTGGTGCCCAATATTCCCAGCCGGGAGACATTGCTCATGCAGTGGAGTTGTCCCTGCCTCAATAAGTTTAACACTTGCTGCAGATTCTCACCTCTGGATGCAGTTGACCAGGTTACACTGCTGCCCGTCCACTTTGACTTGTCCATTGGAGATCACGTTGTATCCGGCTCCCGGTTCCTTGCTGACCTGAATGGTTTTTCCCACCAAAAGGAATTGCGATCGCTGCAAGCTCAGCAGCAACTCGAGGGGCAGCACCGCGATCTCACAGTTCATGGCAGAGGGAGAGACGGACGGCAGAGGGGCATGAGGGCTGCTCACTGGGGACCCGGGGCAATCGGCAGACATCTCAACAGGCAGAATGAACAAGGACACGTGCTCGATTGGGCTCTGCAGGTCACACAGCAGATCCGAGTTTCCAAAACTGGCGTTGCAGGTGCGTTGTTACCTGGTCGGACTGGAGTGTGATCAAACTGAGCTTTGTTCTACTTCCTAAAAGTGAAATAAAGGCGAGGAATGCAAATGAGTCAACACTCCCAAGTTTAATATCCTTAACCCGGACTCACCCTTGAACAGCCGATGCCAGCAGAACCAGATCAAGTGGTTTAAATCTGACTGACAGACAGGGTGCTTTAAGGACTGCCCCTTTTCGGGGTAGCTGTATTTCCTTGTGGGAAGGGCAGGAAGAAATGTTGCCAAACTTCTCCCCAGTAGAGTCCATGCTGGGATAGGTTGTAGATTATGGGAGGAATGGGCACTGGAGATCAGCCTCACTGCAGCAATGTATTCACAATGAGGATCTCAGCATGTATTCACGATGAAGATCTCAGCATGTATTCACAATGAGGATCTCACCATTTATTCACGATGAGGATCTCAGCATGTAATCACAATGAGGATCTCAGCATTTATTCACGATGAGGATCTCAGCATGTATTCACAATGAGGATCTCAGCATTTATTCACGATGAGGATCTCAGCATGTATTCACAATGAGGATCTCAGCATTTATTCACAATGATGATCTCAGCATTTATTCAGCTATAATCATAAGTCAGTTGTTGATAGGTAATGCTTTACTCCTCATTGTCAGTCCTCAATTGGACACGCCAGGCTAGATTTCAACTTTCTGACCAGGTGTAAAACTGGCGTTGCGCCCATTATAGAAACGTCCTGATTGGTAAGCTGAAAATATAAGCCACTATGTTTAATAATAAATTCGCAGGTTTCCTGTGGCGTTTCTCGTATTTAGTTAGAGGTTTTATAAGAACGGGGTGTTATGCCAAGTTACATGGGACATTAACTTATAAATATTGGGGGTGGTGCTGGGAGTATTGGGAGAGGAGCCTGAAGTCTGACAGGATTAGATTGTGGCCTCAGGATCTAGCAATATTAAAGGGGGGGGTGGCATTCTAGGGTCTAAGCATTGGAAGGGAGGTTTTAGGGTTCTGGGAACACTGGACAGGTATCGAACTAAGCTTATCAATATGCTGCCCTTCAGCAACATCATTCAGAGACACAGGATGAACTTCCATATGTATGCTGACGATACCTAGCAGTAGCTTGCTATCACTTCCCTCAACCTTACAACTGCCTCAAGTTGAAGTGCAGAATTGGAGTTGTGTAGGAGCTTTTCTCTGCATCTGACTGTGATACACTCGACTTTGGTGGGGAATGGAATATGCAGAATCAAGCACTCCTGGATTAGGTATAGCAGTTAGATACAGAGTAAAACTCATATTCTACCCTAACATTGTGCCTCAGTCCAACCTAAGAAGAGCATCTCCAACTGCAGCAGTCTGACTTTTTTCCAATTTCCCACACCAGCTATCCCATGGCCTTGCTAAGTGACATTGCCAATTTTGTGGCGATTAGTGTCAAATTAGGGGATGTTTATGAAACCATCCAAGCTAATTTTATGTAAGTCACATACCGCCAGAGGTGAAAAGCCAGTGTCTACCCCACTGAACTATCCAGTCTCCCCGATAACTAGGATATGGTACATTAAAATCAGGTGCAAAGTATGGTGCACTGCAATAAAAAGGTAGAAAGCCATCATATTGTCTACTGCCAGACCCAAGCCACTGACTAAGCAACAAAAATCAGGAAATCTACAACCAGCAAGATTGAAAAGCGGTGAGAAGGAAGAGAGGATGGAGAAGGAACTTATGGAAGTAATCATGTACTGGATGGTTGCATGATGCACATGAGTTCACAAAGTGACTCAAATTGGTGCTTTAACGGGCTATGCCATCCCTGACAGATCGTAATTTTTTAGGAGAATGTTTTGAGAAAAACAATTGTATGTAAGTACTGTAAATGCATCTGTGTATTTAATACATATGGTATATGTTTGATCAATTGTAAAAATGGATCTGGGCCAAGAAAAATATTCCCTTGTGGTTTAATTTTGATGCTAACCTTGGAAACTAATTTCATCTCAAAGGGTGTGTATTCATTAAAATAAATTCCTTTCTCATTACTCGAGCAGTCTGGGTGGTCCACATCTTAGGACAAAGTGTACTGTATTTCTGTCAGAAAGAGGCACACAAAGCTATCTTGCAATTCATACATTAATTTGGAATCCATCAAAGATTTTTTTCAAAAATAGTTGTCAGCTATTCAATGTTTTTTTAGTGTTGGTTTCACTGATCTTTAGCTGTACCAAACTGCGCAGCAAAGAATACTTACAGAATGCAACTGATGTGCCTCAATAAATCCGAGACTCGATGTTAGCGAAACAAAACAAGGCTTTTATTGACTTAGAAGGTAACACACAGAGGAGAATGTATCTTCCATCCAGAGGTCTGCCGTACTGGATGTGCTGCAGGCTGGGCCAGCTTACATAGGAGCCAGGTATGGGCGGAGCCCTACACACAGTACAATACAATGGAAATGAAACTGAAACCAACCACAGTCACAGGCAGAGAAATACTGATGAGTGATGAATGGAATATTTCATCACATTCACCCCTTCTATAGATTTAGTCTGTTCGGGGGTTTGATAGTCCTCTGCGACCGTGGTGCCGCGGGTGTCGGCTGGGTGTCCCCGGTGGCCTCCTGGGTCTCTGCCGGGGGTGCCGCCAGGGTTGTTGAAGGGGTAGTTGGTGGGGGTACTGTTGGTCGATGTTCTTCCGGGGGTGATGAAAGAGTAGTGGGTGGGTAAGAGTTGCTGTGGTCATTGTTGCTGCTGTTGTCGTGGTTGTTGTCGTTACCGGCTGGGGCGACGTCTTTTATGGACACGGTGTCCTCCCTTCCATCGGCGTGCCAGACATACGCGTATTGGGGGTTGGCGTGGAGTAGGTGCACTGACTCCACGAGAGAGTCCATCTTGTGGCCCCTCACATGCCTTCGCACGAATACCGGACCTGGGGTGGAGAGCCATGACGGCATGGATACGCTTGAGGTGGATTTCCGGGGAAAGACAAACATTCGCTCGTGAGGCGTGGTATTAGTGGCAGTACACAATAGCGACCGTATCGAATGGAGCACATCTGGGAGGACTTCCTGCCAGCGGGAGATAGGGAGGCCTTTGGTCCTTAGAGCTAGAGTGACTGCTTTCCATACTGTCCCGTTCTCTCGCTCCACTTGACCGTTACCCCGGGGGTTGTAGCTGGTGGTACGGCTCGTGGCGATCCCCCTGGACAGCATGTACTGGCGTAGCTCTTCACTCATGAAGGACGCCCCCCTATCCGTATGGATGTAGCTCGGCATACCGAACAGGCAGAACAGGCTGTTGAGGCATTTAATGACCGTGGTGCTGGTCATGTCTGGGCAGGGGAAGGTGAATGGGAAACGAGAGTATTCGTCCACAATGTTCAGGAAGTAAACATTGCGGTCGACGGATGGGAGGGGGCCCTTGAAATCTAAGCTGAGCCGCTCAAAGGGCCATGTAGCTTTGATTAAGTGGGCTCTATCTGGGTGGTAGAACCGAGGCTTGCACTCAGCGCAAGTGCGACAGTTCCTGGTTAGGGACCGAACTTCCTCAATCGAGTAGGGTAAGTTGTGGGACTTTATGAAGTGGAACAGCCGCGTGACCCCTGGGTGGCAGAGGTCATTGTGGAGGGTCTGTAGCCGATCCCCAGTGGCGCTGGCACACATCCCTCATGAGAGGGCGTCGGGGGATTCGTTAAGGGCCCCTGGCCGGTAAATGATGTCATAATCGAAGGTGGAGAGCTCGATCCGCCACCTAAGAATCTTATCATTTTTAATCTTCCCCCTCTGTTTATTATTGAACATAAACGCTACCGACCGCTGGTCGGTAAGTAGGGTGAAGCGTTTGCCAGCTAGGTAGTGGCGCCAGTGGCGCACTGCCTCCACGATGGCTTGGGCCTCCTTTTCTACGGAGGAGTGTCTGATCTCGGGCCCTTGGAGGGTCCTCGAGAAGAAAGCTACGGGCCGCCCCGCCTGGTTGAGGGTGGCCGCCAAGGCAAAGTCAGACGCATCACTTTCCACTTGAAAGGGAGTGTTCTCGTCCACTGCCTGTAGCGTGGCCCGCTCAATATCCTGCTTAATGCTTTTGAAGGCGGCATGGGCCTCAGCAGAGAGCGGAAAAGAGGATGCTTTCAAGAGGGGCGGGCTTTGTCGGAGTAGTTGGGGACCCATTGGGAATAATAAGAAAATAACCCCAGGCACCTTTTCAGGGCTTTGGGAGTGTTGGGCAGGGGCAGCTCCCGTAGGGGGCGCAATCGGTCGGGGTCTGGTCCGATTTCCCCATTCTCCACCACGCTGCCTAGTATGCAGAGGCGCGTGGTGTTGTAAACGCACTTGTCCTCGTTGTAGGTGAGGTTGAGTTTTTGTGCGGTTTTCAGGAACCTCTCGAGGTTCGAGTCGTGATCCTGCTGGTTGTGACCGCAGATGGTGACGTTGTGTCGTTGTGCAAGTGGTGGTCATCGACCATGCGGTCCATCTCCCTCTGGAAGACCGAGACCCCATTCGTCACCCCAAAGGGGACTCTGAGGAATTGGTAGAGGCGTCCGTTCGCCTCGAAGGCGGTGTACGGGCGGTCCTCTGGTCTGATAGGGAGCTGGTGGTACGCTGACTTGAGGTCGATGGTGGAGAACACCCGGTATTGGGCGATTTGGTTCACCATTTCTGATATGCGGGGTAGCGGGTAGGCGTCTAGTTGGGTGTACCTGTTGATCGTTTGGCTATAGTCGATCACCATCCGTTTCTTCTCGCTACCCCTTACCACTACCACTTGGGCGCGCCATGGGCTGTTGCTGCGCTCAATAATGCGCTCTTTCAGGAGCCTGTCTACCTCGGTCACGATAAACCGCCTGTCCTCCCAGCTGTACCTCCTGCTTTTGGTCGCTATTGGCAGCCGGTTAGGGGTAAGGTTCGCGAATAACGAAGGCGGCTTTACCTTCAGGGTAGCCAGACCGCACACTGTGAGGGGCGGCTGGGACCCACCGTAATTGAGCGTGATGCTTTGGTGGTAGCACTGGAAATCCAGGCCCAAGATCACGCTCGCACATAGATTCTTCATGATTAATACTTTAAAATTATCATATACAGTTCCGTTAACGGACAATTGTACCGTGCAGTAACCCATAATGGTCGATGTCTGGGTTTTATCAGCCATAGAGATGGTACCCCGAGTAGGGACCACCTTTAGGGAGAGTTGTTGTACCAGTTCAGGGTGGATAAAACTCTCCGTGCTTCCACTGTCAATTAAACATTTAACCCTGCACCCGTTTACCTCGATGTCCACCATTGATTTGGATAGCGGGTGCGGCCTGGTCTGGTCCACTGTGACCGATGCCACTGTAGGGCCCTGATCGAGACAAGATGGCGTCCACGCTGTCTGCTCACAAGATGGCGGACCCCACGAGGTCGGGCAAGATGGCGTCCAAGATGGCCGCTCCCACGGTGCACACGCGGCGGTGGCGGGTTTTCCGGCGGGGTTCCCTCTGCACACCTTCCCGAAGTGCCCCTTCTTACCGCACTTAAAGCAGGTGGTGCCTTTCGCCGGGCACAGGTTTCTGGTGTGCTTCGGCTGCCCGCAGAAGTAGCAGTTGGGTCCCCGACGCGTCGCGGCTGTCGTAGGGCTTCTGGGGGGAGAGCGGGGCCCCGATGGTGTCGGGCTGCCGGGCAGGGAAGATGCCTTCCAAGATGGCGGCGCCCTTGGTGCACACGTGGCGGTGTGGACGGCGCGGGCTGAAGAGTAGGCGTCCGAGTTTCTCTGGGCCACATCCAGGGATCGTGCTGTGTCCGCAGCCTGTTTCAGGTCCAATCCCGTTTTTTCCAGCAGTCTCTGCCGGATGTAAGTGGAGCTGAGGCCTGTGTTAAAGGCATCGCGAACAAGCTCGTCAGTGTACACTGCGGCTTTTACATCTTGGCACTTGCAGTCTTTGCCAAGCATTTTCAGGGTGCCTAGGAACTCCTCCACCGATTCCCCAGGTCGCTGTGCGTGAGTAGCAAGCAGATGCCTAGCATACACCTCATTCATAGGCTGCTGGTAATGCACCTTTAAGATGTCGCAGGCGGCCGGGTACGTGTCGGCGTCTTGGATGAGGGGGTAAACCCGGTGGCTTACCCAATTCCGCAGAATTCCGAGTTTCATACTCACAGCGTCCGTAGCGTCTTTGACGGCTGCGGAATTGTCCAGGAAGAATTCCATACACATAAATCAGTGTCCGAAGCGTGCCGATGCGTCCGAAGCATGCTGGTCCAAATCCAAACGTTCGGGTTTCAAGAGTTGATCCATTGTGTTGAAAATTAAGTCAATAAAATTGATGTGCCTCAATAAATCCGAGACTCGATGTTAGCGAAACAAAACAAGGCTTTTATTGACTTAGAAGGTAACACACAGAGGAGAATGTATCTTCCATCCAGAGGTCTGCCGTACTGGATGTGCTGCAGGCTGGGCCAGCTTACATAGGAGCCAGGTATGGGCGGAGCCCTACACACAGTACAATACAATGGAAATGAAACTGAAACCAACCACAGTCACAGGCAGAGAAATACTGATGAGTGATGAATGGAATATTTCATCACAGCAACCTCCCTTTCTCTTGTCTTTCTGAAACATAAGGGGGTGTTTTAACCCCCAAAATGGGTGGGCGGGTGACCAACCCGTTCCCAGGAGGCGGGCTCGCATTTAAATATTTTAATGAGGCTGCGTGCCTCAGATTGTTTTCGCTGTTCCAGCTTTATCGCTGACTAGATGGTTTTTCCGGGCCTCGGGAAGCCCAGCAGCTAAATAGGAGGGATAGTGCGGGAAGGTGGAGTTGAGGTAGAAGATCAGCCATGATCTTATTGAAAGGTGGAGCAGGCTCGAGCGGCCGAATGGCCTACTCCTGCTCCTATTTCTTATGTTCTAGAGGGAGGCAAGGACTGCTGCGTGGAACAGCCAAGTGCTTATCCAACACTGCTTGTGGGACACGAGGAGCAGGTGTGCTTCCCATCAGCCCACCAAGCAAACCTGTTAACCTCCCCAGTGATTGGATGCCCTCCCGGTGTCCTCAACGGCCCCTCGCAATCTTCTCCCCCCCCCCTCGATCTCTCCGGTCCACCGTGATCTTCTCCCCTCCTCCCCAAATCATTCTGGGCCTTCCACAATCTTCTCCCCAATCTCTCCGGCCCCCCCATCGACGTACCCCCGACCCCTGATCTCTCCCTCCCTTTTTTACGCTTCCTGGCTGCGGTCTGGTGCCGCAGGCTTACCCGCCGACAGCCAGTCTCTCAATCTGGCTGGCTGAGGCCCGGAAACGGATTTCAAAAATGGTAATCAGGTCCTGCCGGTAAATTCGGCAGGACCTAAGGGAAACCAGTTCTTCCAGGTTTCCCAACCACAAAACGGTTCCCTTGTTCCCTCCCCTCCTCCCCTAAATATCGGGGCCATACTAACAAAACAACCTCTCTCTTAATAACACGCTATTCTTTCAGTTATGTCTGCTGCTTTGGCAATGAGAAAATATACCTGATTGACAATTCAATGGAAGAACGCGATCACTGAAAACCATCACACTTTAAATAGATTTGTTTTACTTGTGAAAAAATGTGAAAACATGCTACCATGTCTGCAGGGCAATGATCAAGGATATTTTATAATACATTACTGTCTAGAAAAATATGGAATTAAAACCTGTTTGAATATAGTTCCTTCTCAAGCTAATTTCTCTGCACAAATTCTAGGCTTGAAGTTGGAGGCCTGATGTGTTTTGATGCCAAACAAGGCCCAATAATAACATACTGGTAATCTCAAATGTTCTTGTATGTTTGCAATTTACAAAAATCTATTGCCTTGGAAGAATTTGAATTTGACTCATTATTAAGGTTTACAGTTATTTGTGGTTTTCCCTTTTTAAAAATATACCAGCACACATGCACTGAGAAGAGAAATGTTGTTTGTTGTGCATATATATGACACTATTTTATGTGTCCCATACCATGACTGCCACCTGCGACTAAGCGTTGTTGTTACAAAGGAACAAGCTTATTAAAAAAATGTTTAAAATAAAGTTCAGCATTGAAGGTGTTATGTGCCCATTTTAACTTTTCTGCAGTTGTACACTGTCCTGATGTGGACATATGTCAAAGTTCCTTCATCATCACTAGGTCAAAATTCTGAAATTCCTGACCTAACATCATTGTGGGAACACCATCACCACAAAAACTACAGAGGTTCAAGGTGAAGGCAACCAGGGATGGGCAATAAATGCAACCTTTCCAGCACCACACACAGCCCATGAATGAATAATTGAAAAAAATCCATCTCTCCCTTTCTACCTCTGTGGCCAATCATAAAACACTGTAGTAAACATAAAAATGTTCAGGGCCTTTGGTTTATTTGATTAAATTGAATCTAATAATATTATAGTCACTGTTGCCCATGTATTCTCCCACATGGAAGTCTGATACTGCATCAGATCTACAAATCGTTCAGTTGACCTGCCCTCAATACTATATGGATCACCATCCAACCATTGAATACCTGGGAAATTTAAATCCCCAATTACACAGACATTTCTCAATTCAGTTGCATCCACAGGTTCAAGTTGTGTAGGATCTCCAGGGAGGACTGCTTTGACTGCCTGCTGCTCTTTTAGGCCTTGCGTTTGCCTGGGTGACCTTAGACAGAGATATTTCAGCTACTCGTTTGAAGCCTTCTGCTACCGGCAGGCACCATGGGATACAGTTTGTTTTCTTGATGGAGAAAATCAGGCCATGATCTAACCAACACATTTTTAGTTTGATGGGGGCCATTTGAATGTTGGTGCCCTATTCCTGGGGTGGGCACTAGTGATGTTTATTTTGGCCTGGTGGGATTGGGTTAGCCCAATATCACTCCATTGGTCCTATTAAAATAGTCCCAATTCAGTTGCCCTTGTAATTTGTCCCCAGAGGCCTATAACAGGTTCAGTGCTCAATTGTAGGCTAATATCTTGATCCACCTGAACCCACTGTACCATGTGAATCTAAATAACCTCTCTGTAGAACAGTTAGGTTCTCATGAACAAATACAGTTGTAGGGTTCTCAAAATTCCCACATTCCCCGAAGTTATGGATAAAGGGACCCTGCTTGGACAAGTTATGAAAAAGACAGGGTGCCCAAAATGGCTTCTGCAACCTCGTGACCAAAAGGACTGGATTTTAAAAGCAAGGCTCTGCATGCAGGCAGACACCTTTTTTTCAAGCCTGGGACGAAACTTAAAATGCAGGAATCTGTGAAAAGAATCTGGAGCCAGACAGCCTAAATTAACACAGAATATGCATTCATTCGCCTTGAAACAGATCAAGCTAGAATGGGCCTAAAATCGAGGCCATTAGGTTTCTACATATTTAATCGGTAACAGCTCACAGAAGCCATCAAGTCAGGGAAACCCGATTAAGTCTCATACATAACCAACAACTAGGACATCGAAACCATTATAACACAGAGACAGCCATTTCAGGGTCGTTAAAGTAAATGACTGTAATCAGTTTAAATGAGCCCGCCAAAAGTTAGACAAAGGACTGACCTGATTTGGCGCGCAGATAAGGAATGAAGATTCGGGTATAATTGTAGGCCCATCGGTAGTGATCTCGCTCTCTTAGCTCTCTTATCGTGCTTGGCTCTGAGCTCTGGCTCTTAGTTCTCGTGCCCTGGCCTCGTGGCGGGCTCTCTTCTCGCTCCCCGCGCCGCTCAACAACCAAGGACGCCCATTACATCGGGGCCAAATGCGGGAGGAGAACAAGACCCGAGTTCAAAACCACACAGGACACATAGGCCACAAGCGGGCAGATGAGATGAGATGAGACGAAGAAGAAGGTAAACCGGTAAAGGCAGAGAAGGGCAGCGGAAAGACGCGTTGGGGGACAAACGCCCAGTTATAAGCTGGTGTTTGGTGAATAAGTTGGTGTTACATGCACGGACAGTGAAACCCCGTTTTTAAGAATATGCTGGCGTTCAAAGAATGGGTAGCAAAATCGAGACAAACGGCCTAGTTATAAGCTGGCGTTTGTCACATGGACAGTAATAGCCCGGTTGAAGAATAAACTGGTGTTCGAAGCTTGGATAGAGAAATCATTTAGACGGTAAAGACCACCAACCGACCCCCAACCGCAGCAATACCGCCGACGACCACCCGAGGAAGACGAAGAAGACCCATCGCGACTCGACGATGATGGTAGCTGAGGAAAAGGAGGGTGCTTCACATAAACAACTTCAGCACCGCGCCCTGAGACCACATGGCGATGGGATACCCCAAAGGACAGAAAGAGTGGACCTCAAAACCAACCCAGTTAAAGCAACAGGTTTCGGATTGGTGAGCATGAATTCCTGGCCCCTCGTAGCTTAATCTAGTTAGGTATAGGGGATGGGATAAGGATAAGGGGATTTTTAATGTACTTGTTTCCCTCGATGTGCCGTGTGTTCCCCATTCCCATATAAGTGTATTAACTGTTTTATGCCTGTAACTATACCAGTAATTCTCAGTAGTATTGTGTTTTATTCAGCCTTTTAATAAAATTTGGTTTTCTTGCACCAAATTACTTGTCTACTCGATTTTCTGTATCGCCGCCTGTACCTAAGTCCGGTGTCTAGAACCCAGGGGGTGTGGAGCGATTCGAACTGCTCAGAGACAGTCAGGGGCAGAGCTGACTGGGCACACACGCCAAAACCCCCTACACAGTGCACGACTAAGTCTATCCATAGTGTATCACATCTACAAAGGTGAGTGAAACTAGCATATACTCTTCTGGGTTCTTAATCTGAAATGTGTTTATGCAGGATAATAGGATATTGTATAACTTGTTCCCCGAAGAACTCAGCACAGAAGGGTTGATCATTTATTTATTTTCTTTAACTTTAAAATGTTGGATATCCACGATCCACTCTTCATTGACCTGTGGTGGCTAAAATACGATCTCCAAATCGCAAGTGATCGATTCCTTTTTTTCTGACATGATGGAGGAGGCAGGACGGGAGGTCAGCAAGGAGACTGCTGGAGTAATTGAGTCTCGACATAACAAAGACATGTCTAAGGGTTTCAGGGATGAAGGTGGGTAGTATTGCAGAGATTATAAGCAGTGTTTGTGGTGGGGAGGATATTGGGTCAGGAGCTCAGCTCAGGGTTGAACAGGTCACCAAGGTTAAAACTGAGGAAATGGCCAAAAGGGGCTGAAGATGATGGCTTTGGTCTTCCTAATGTTCAACTTTTTAATGTTTAGCGATTTTAAATTTCTCATCCTTGTGTTCAAATCCCTCCATGGACTCATCCCTCCCTATCTCCTCTGGCCTACAAACCTCCGAGATCTCTGCGCTCCTCCAATTCTGGCTTCTTGCGCATTCCCAATTTTCATCGCTGCACCATTGACAGCCGTGCCTTCAGTTCCCTCGACCCTAATCTCTGGAATTCCATCCCTAAACATCTCCGTCTCACTACCTCTCTCTCCTCCTTTAATTCGCTCCTTAAAACCTACCTCTTTAAACAAGCTTTTGGTCACCTGTCCTGATATCTTTATATGGCTCGCTGTCAAATACTATCTGATAATGTTCCTGTGAAGCACCTTGGGACATTTTTACTATGTTAAAGGCACTATGTTAAAGGCGCTATATAAATACGAGTTGTTGTTGTTAACTGGAAGAAGTTAAGACTCATTCACAACTGGATGGTTTAACACTACAATAAACAACAGTTCTCACAATGAAGTTCATCACCTGCACGGCACTTGCATGAAATTGATTTAAAAAATGATCTAAATAGGAAATGTTTTGCAATGCAGGTAACCAAACCACACTCTGTCAGCTAAACACTTCAGTAACAAGGGTGCGTCGCTGATTTGTACGTTTTTTTGGGCAGGGCTGAGATTGAACTTTTAGGTAAACTGGCTTTACTGATGCTTGTAATTAAACTGACTCTCCTTACTTAGTCAGCTCACTGTAACCTCCAGCTGTAAACACAGTGGCCTAAATTCAAGTCCTTTAACAATAAATCAGGTAGTTCACGCTTCATGATATATTTTAGTATTCTATTCCTTGGGTCTCTCAATTTTCACCAACTCAATTTTGTACTTACTAATGTGTGTAAGATTTAAACAGCTGAAAAGACATTAGGATAGATTTTCAACTTGCCTCCTGGGTGGAAAACTAACATTGGGGATTGGCTGCCCATTGTAGTAACCACCCTACTTTTATTTCCATTGTGGAAATGCCAATCAGGCGGTTTCTATAATAGGCGGCTGATTCGCAACACCAGCTTTACATCCAGGAGGCAAGTTGAAAATCTACCCTATTGTAATACATATTACTCGCATGGATTTTAAACAGGCTGTTTGAAGGGTGGGGCCTGTAAACCATGCCAGGGTCATTTGCACTAAGGAAAAAAGTTGCAGAGGAAAGAAGCTCAGTTCTTCCAGCCATAAGCCTCCTTGGACGATTCATTTTAGGAAGTGGGACCTGGAGTTTCTACTGGTTAAGGTGATGTATCATAAGGCTGGCCCATTGTGTCTGCGGTGTTTGAAAAAGAGCTATCCTGCCTAATCCCACTTTCCAGCTCTTGGTCCGTAGCCTTGCAGATTGCGGCACTTCAAGTGCATATCCAAGTACTTTTTAAATGTGATGAGGGTTTCTGCCTCTACCACCCTTTCAGGTAATGAGTTCCAGACCCCCGTCACCATCTGGGTGAAAAAAGTTCTCCTCAACTCCCCTCTAATCCTTCTACCAATTACTTTAAATCTATTCCCCCTGGTTATTGACCTCTCTGCTAGGGGAAATAGGTCCTTCCTATCCATTCTATCTAGGCCCCTCATAATTTTATACACCTCAATTAAATCTCCTCTCAGCCTCCTCTGTTCCAAGGAAAACAACCCCAGCCTATCCAATCTTTCATCATAGCTAAAATTCACCAGTCCAGGCAAAGATTGAATTTTTTGAGGTGACAAGGAGGGTCGATGATGGTAGTGCATTTGATGTAGTCTATATGGATTTTAGCAAGGCTTTTGATAAGGTCCTGCATGGCAGACTGGTCACGAGTGCGAGTCAGCAGAGAGTGCTGTGAGTTTGGGTAAGTGTGTGAGTTCTTTAATTGCTATTTCTCTTTAAATCATTCTTGATAAGATTACTTAAGCAGTTTAAGTAAAGGGGAAAAGTTAAATATTTGGGATTCTGTTGGTTTAAGAAGAGTAAAACAAGGTTACACTGCAGTAGGAGTAAATTGGCACAGCAGGCAGTGGAAACCAGTTTTCTAACCAATCAGCAGGGGCGACTCATTTGGCTGTAAACAAACAAACAGTATAAAAAGACCAGGCTAGTGCGAGCAAGCACTGAGTGCGAGTCAGCAGAGAGTGCTGTGAGTTTGGGTAAGTGTGTGAGTTCTTTAATTGTTATTTCTCTTTAAATCATTCTTGGTAAGATTACTTAAGCAGTTTAAGTAAAGGGGAAAAGTTAAATATTTGGGATTCTGTTGGTTTAAGAAGAGTAAAACAAGGTTACACTGCAGTAGGAGTAAATTGGCACAGCAGGCAGTGGAAACCAGTTTTCTAACCAATCAGCAGGGGTGACTCATTTGGCTGTAAACAAACAAACAGTATAAAAAGACCAGGCTAGTGCGAGCAAGCACTGAGTGCGAGTCAGCAGAGAGTGCTGTGAGTTTGGGTAGGTGTGTGAGTTCTTTAATTGTTATTTCTCTTTAAATCATTCTTGATAAGATTACTTAAGCAGTTTAAGTAAAGGGGAAAAGTTAAATATTTGGGATTCTGTTGGTTTAAGAAGAGTAAAACAAGGTTACACTGCAGTAGGAGTAAATTGGCACAGCAGGCAGTGGAAACCAGTTTTCTAACCAATCAGCAGGGGTGACTCATTTGGCTGTAAACAAACAAACAGTATAAAAAGACCAGGCTACTGCGAGCAAGCACTGAGTGCAAGTCAGCAGAGAGTGCTGTGAGTTTGGGTAAGTGTGTGAGTTAGGGTAAGTGGGGTGTTAGGTGCTCTTTTCAAACTTTAACTGTGTGGGTTGTAGTTAATAAGGCCGTTCTGGTGCAGAGTGACTGTTGGTAAACCATTTAACTGGTGTAATTAGAGGGATTGATTTAAATTAAATCCAATTAATTAAAGGGGATACTAGCATCTATAATCGGGCAGAGGGTATCCATAACTAATAATAAAAAATTTAATTAATTACATAGAATGGAGCAGGTGATGTGTTACTGTTGCGAGATGTGGGAGCCGGTGAACCCCATTGAGGCTCATGGTGATTACGTCTGTGACAAGTGTCTGCTGCTACAGGTACTCCAGCTCCGTGTTGATCAGCTGGAGTCTGAGCTTCAGACACTGCGACACATCAGGGAGGGGGAGAAATACCTGGACTCTGTGTATCAGGAGGTGATCACACCTATGAAGTTAATTAATTCAGATGTAGCCCATGGTCAGGGACAGGACGGTGTGACTACAAGTGAGGCAGGTACGGGGATCCAGGAGGTAGAGCTGGAGGAGCCGCAGCCCTTGCTCTTGTCCAGCAGGTTCGAGGTTCTTACTCCCTCTGGGGACGGGAGCAGGGACTGCAGGGAGGATGAGCAACCTGGCCACAGCACCGTGGAACGGGGGTCCATTCAAGAGGGGGGAGTAACTAGAAATGTTGTAGTGGTAGGGGATACTATTATTAGGGGGATAGATAGAGTTCTCTGCAGCCGAGAGCGAGAGTCCCGAAGGCTGTGTTGCCTACCCGGTGCCAGGGTTAAGGACATCTCCTCTGGGCTGGAAAGAAACTTGCAGTGGGAGGGGGTGGATCCAGTTGTCGTGGTCCATGTTGGTACAAACGACGTAGATAGGACTAGGAAGCCGGTTCTGTTAAAGGAGTATGAGCAGCTAGGGGTCAAATTAAAAAACAGAACCACAAGGGTAATAATCTCTGGATTATTACCTGAGCCACGAGCGAATTTGGCTAGGACAAATAAAATTAGAGAGTTAAATGCGTGGCTCAAAGACTGGTGTGGGAGAAATGGGTTTTGCTTCCTGGGACACTGGCACCAGTACTGGGGCAGGAGGGAGCTGTTCCGTTGGGACAGGCTTCACTTGGCCAGTGCTGGGACTAGAGTCCTGGCGGATCATATAACTAGGGCTGTAGAGAGGGCTTTAAACTAACTAGTGCGGGGGGAGGTTCCCAGAGAGCAAATAATAAAAATGACAACAGAGGTCAGATACTTAGGTAGCAGTGGGGAAATTAAAAACCAGAGCGTGTCAGGAAGGGGCAGAAGGTATGGAGTAAAAGGTAAAGAAATAAAAAGGGCAAAAGCAGGAACTAAGTGTCACAAAACATATTTGAAAGTTCTCTATCTGAATGCACGTAGCATTCGTAACAAAATAGACGAGTTAATGGCACAAATAACTACATATGGGTATGATCTTGTGGCCATTACAGAAACATGGCTGCAGGGTGACAATGCCTGGGAATTAAACATACCAGGTTATTTAACGATCAGGAAGGACAGGCAGGAAGGAAGGGGAGGTGGGGTGGTTATGTTAATAAAGGAAGGAATCACTGTAATACAGAGAAATTATATTGGGTCAAAAGATCAGGATAATGAAACAGTTTGGGTGGAGGTAAGGAATAATAAGGGGAAAAAAACACTAGTGGGCGTAGTCTATAGGCCTCCGAACAGTTGCAACTATGTTGGACGGAGTATCAATCAGGAAATAGTTGAGGCTTGTAATAAGGGAACATCTATAATTATGGGGGATTTTAACTATCATATTAATTGGACAAATCAAATTGGGCAGGGCTGCCTTGAGGATGAGTTCATTGAGTGTATTAGGGATGGGTTTCTTGAGCAGTATGTAACTGAACCGACCAGGGGGCAAGCAACCTTAGATCTGGTCCTGTGTAACGAGACAGGATTAATTAAAAATGTCCTAGTAAAGGATCCCCTTGGAATGAGTGACCATAACATGGTTGAATTCCATATTCAATTAGAGGGTGAGAAGGTTGGATCTCAAACAAGCGTGCTAAGCTTGAATAAAGGAGACTATGAAGGTATGAGAGCGGAATTGAGTAGAGTGGATTGGGAAAATAGATTAAAGGGTAAGATGATACATGATCAGTGGTGTACATTTAAGGAGTTATTTTACAACTTCCAAAAAATATATATTCCACTGAGAAGAAAAGGGTGTAAAAGAAAAGACAGCCATCCGTGGCTAAGTAAAGAAATTAAGGATAGTATTCGACTAAAAACAAGGGCATATAAGGTAGCCAAATCTAGTGGGAAGATAGAGGATTGGGAAAACTTTAAAAGACAGCAAAAAATAACAAAAAGATTGATTAAGAAAGGGAAGATAGATTATGAAAGTAAATTAGCAAAAAATATAAAAACAGATAGTAAGAGTTATTATAGTTATATAAAAAGAAAAAGGGTGGCTAAAGTAAATGTTGGTCCCTTAGAGGATGAGACTGGGAAATTAATGGTGGGAAATATGGAGATGGCAAAAACACTGAATGAATATTTTGTATCAGTCTTTACAGTAGAAGACACTAAGAATATCCCAACACTGGACAAACAGGGGGCTATAGGGGGGGAGGAGCTAAACACGATCAAAATCACTAAGGAAGTGGTACTCGGTAAAATAATGGGACTCAAGGTGGATAAATCACCTGCACCTGATGGCTTACATCCTAGGGTCTTAAGGGAAGTGGCGGTAGGGATTGTGGATGCATTGGTAATAATTTTCCAAAACTCCCTGGACTCAGCAAAGGTCCCGGCAGACTGGAAAACTGCTCATGTAACACCCTTATTTAAAAAGGGCAGTAGACAGAAGGCTGGAAACTATAGACCGGTTAGCCTAACATCTGTGGTAGGTAAAATTTTGGAGTCCATTATTAAGGAGACAGTAACAGGACATTTGGATAATCATCATTTAATAGGACAAAGTCAGCATGGTTTTATGAAGGGGAACTCATGTTTGACAAATTTGCTGGAGTTCTTTGAGGAAGTAACATATAGGGTGGATAAAGGGGAACCAGTGGACGTAGTGTATTTAGACTTCCAAAAGGCATTTGACAAGGTGCGCCACACAAAAGATTATTGCTTAAGATAAAAAATCACGGGATTGGGGGTAATATTCTGGCATGGATAGAGGATTGGCTATCTAACAGGAGGCAGAGAGTTGGGATAAATGGTTCATTCTCAGAATGGCAATCAGTAACTAGTGGTGTTCCGCAGGGGTCAGTGCTGGGTCCCCAACTCTTTACAATCTATATTAACGATTTGGAGGAGGGGACCAAGTGTAACATATCAAAGTTTGCAGATGATACTAAGATGGGAGGGAAAGTAGTGAGTGAGGAGGACATAAAAAACCTGCAAGGGGACATAGACAGGCTAAGTAAGTGGGCAGAGATTTGGCAGATGGAATACAATACTGGAAAGTGTGAGGTTATGCACTTTGGCAGGAAAATTCGTAGAGCAAGCTATTATCTTAATGGCAAGAAACTGGAAAGTACTGAAGTACAAAGGGATCTGGGGGTCCTGGTGCACGAAACTCAAAAGTTTAGTATGCAGGTGCAGCAAGTGATTAAAAATGCCAATGGAATGTTGGCTTTCATTGCTAGGGGGATAGAATATAAAAATAGGGAGGTATTGCTTCAGTTGTACAAGGTATTGGTGAGACCGCACCTGGAATACTGCATACAGTTTTAGTGTCCATACTTAAGAAAAGACATACTTGCTCTCGAGTCAGTACAAAGAAGGTTCACTCGGTTAATCCCGGGGATGAGGGGATGGACATATGAGGAGAGGTTGAGTAGATTGGGACTCTATTCATTGGAGTTCAGAAGAATGAGAGGCGATCTTATTGAAACATATAAGATTGTGAAGGGGTTGGATCGGGTGGATGCGGGGAGGATGTTCCCGATGATGGGTGAAACTAGAACTAGGGGGCATAGTCTTAGAATAAGGGGCTGCTCTTTCAAAACTGAGATGAGGAGGAACTACTTCACTCAGAGGGTGGTAGGTCCATGGAATATGCTGCCCCAAAAAGCTGTAGAAGCTACATCATTACATAAATTTAAAACAGAAATAGACAGTTTCCTAGAAGTAAAGGGAATTAAGGGTTACGGGGAGCGGGCAGGAATTTGGACATGAGTTTAGGTTCGGATCGGACATGGCCCTGTGGGTAGCGGAGCGGGCCCAGGGGCCGTGTAGCCTGATCCTGCTCCTATTTCATGTGTCTAATTCTGTTACATTCAGGAGATGGTTCTGTGATAGTAGATTGGCGGTTAGGATCAGATCAGCCATGATCTTATTAAATGGCGGAGCAGGCTCGAGGGGCCGATTGGCCTACTCCTGCTCCTATTTCTTATGTTCTTATGATACTAAAAGCCCATGGGATCCAAGGGAAAGTGGCATGTTGGATCCAAAAATAGCTCAGAGGCAGGAAACAAAGGGTACTGGTCGAAGGGTGTTTTTGTGACTGAAGGCTGTTTCCAGTGGGGTTCCACAGGGCTCAGTACTGGGTCCTTTGCTTTTTGTGGTATATATCAATGATTTGGACTTGAATGTAGAAAGTATGATTAAGAAGTTTGCAGATGATACAAAAATTGGCCGTGTGGTTGATAATGAAGAAGAAAGCTGCAGACTGCAGGAAGATATCAATGGACTGGTCAGGTGGGCAGAACAGTGGCAAATGGAATTCACATCTGGAGAAGTGTGAGGTAATGTATTTGGGGAGGGCTAACAAGGCAAGGGAATACACTATAAATGGTAGGACACTGAGTAGTGTAGAAGATCAGAGGGACCTTGGAGTGCATGTCCACAGATCCCTGAAGGTAGCAGGACAGGTAGATAAGGTGGTAAAGAAGGCATACGGGATACTTGCCTTTGTTAGCCAAGGCATAGAATATAAGAGCAGGGAGGTTATGCTTGAACTGTAAAAAACACTAGATAGGCCGCAGCTAGAGTAAGGCATACAGTGCTGGTCACCACATTACAGGAAGGATGTGATTGCACTAGAGGGGGTGCAGAGGAGATTTACAAGGATGTTGCCTGGGCTGGGGAATTTTAGCTATGAGGAAAGATTGGATAGGCTGGGGTTGTTTTCTTTGGAACAGAGGAGGCTGAGGGGAGACCTAATTGAGGTGTATTTAATTATGAGGGGCCTAGATGGAGTGGATAGGAAGGACCTATTTCCCTTAGCAGAAGGGTCAATGACCAGGGGGCATAGATTTAAAGTAATTGGTCGGAGGTTTAGAGGGGATTTGAGGAGAATTTCTTGCAGCCAGACGGTGGTGGGGGTCTGGAACTCACTGCCTGAAAGGGTGGTAGAGGCAGAGACCCTCGTCACATTTAAAAAGTACATGGATATGCACTTGAAGTGCCATAACCTACAAGGCTATGGACCAAGTGCGAGAAAGTGCAATTAGGCTGGATAGCTCTTTGTCGGCCGGCGTGGACAAGATGGGCCAAATGGCCTCCTTCTATGCTGTAGATTTCTATGATTCTATGAACATCCTCGTAAATCTCCTCTGTACCCTCTCTAGTACAATCACATCTTTCCTGTAATGTGGTGACCAGAACTGTACACAGTACTCCAGCTGTGGCCTAACTAGTGTTTTATATAGTTCTAGCATAACCCCCCTGCTCTTATATTCTATGCCTCGGCTAATAAAAGAAAGTATCTCGTATGCCTTCTTAACCATCTTATCTACCTATCCTGCTACCTCCAGGGATCTGCAGACATGCACTCCAAGGTCCTTCTGTTCCTCTACACTTCTCAGTATCCTACCATTTATTGTGTATTCCCTTGTCTTGTTATCCCTCCCCAAATGCATTACCTCACACTTCTCTGGATTGAATTCCATTTTCCACTTTTCTGCCCACTTGACCAGTCCATTGATATCTTCCTGCAGTCTACAGCTTTCTTCCTCACTATCAACCACACAGCCAATTTTTGTATCATCTGCAAACTTCTTAATCATTGAAGTCTAAATCATTGATGTATATCACAAAAGCAAAGGACCTAGTACTGAGCCCTGTGGTTTGTCGTTTGGAATCTCGTTGTTTGTCCTGGGGAACCCGAAAGCTGAGCCAACCCTTACCTTGGGGCACCACTACCTCAAACCTCAGTTTGCCACCATACTTTAGAACAAGATGTTGAGGAAACTCTAAAGTTATGTGGGGAGGAAGCTTTCTCCACAACCAGCAGGTCTAAGCCCACCAGCACTGCTGCTACATGTTTCCTAAAGATTAACCCTAAAGAGTTAATAAAGTTAACAAGTAACGTAAATGAAATGTAGCTATAGTTGCAGAATGAATGTCCAGTGGTTAAGTTATATCTGTTTATTTGCTGCTCTGAGCATTTCTTTTTGGTGAAATTGTTCTACGCCAGTTGCGTGAAATGGCCTGATAGTGAATCGGAAGCCCATTTTACACTATGCCTGATTTTTCTTTTCCACTGAAGTCAATGTGTCTCCCTGGATCACTCCTCTCTGTTTCTCTGTCTTTGTGAAGGGGGAAGCTTCTGTCTGTGTCTGCTCTCTCTAGTCTTTATAACTAATTTACTTTATTTTACAGTAATATTCCATAGGACCAGCTATATATACCTTGGATAGTCAGCATTTAATGAACTAGTTCTGCCCTGCTGCCTGCTGTGTGACTATGATTGTATCCCTGCAATTTAACCTCTTTACTGTACAAAGTAACCTAGCTTTTTCCAGGGTCTTCTCACCATATGGAAATCACAGGTACAAGCCCACATCCTACTGCTCCATGGTGCACCAATTTGGAGCCCTGAGACTGTGATATCCCTAAAATAACATTTTGATGGGTGGGCAAAAAAACACCTTTATTTAGTTATGGTACAATTTATTACAGTGCATTCACTGTAAATTATCTTCTCTTCTTCAAAGATACCACGAGAGTTCCTGCAGAGCACAGGGAAATGACACGTAAAAATGGATAATCCTCCCCCACCGATCCATCAACTTGGACGTTCGGACTTCCCTCAGTTCATCCAAGCACTTCAACTCCATGCGCAGTCTGGAAGGATAGTGTTTTTTGGTATAAATTAAGTGACTAATGATTGGCTGAGAAACGGACTGCATTTATTGAACAAATAGAAGAATTTGAGCATATTTAAAGTAATGGGGTAAAGATTGATAATATTTTTCGGGCATAAAACAGGCATAAAGCATACCAACTTAGCAGGCGTTGATCCCACTGCTAAATTCGTGGGACCAATTTTTTATGCATCCTAGGCTTTGAATATGTCAATTAGGACCCCCTTTTCAAAATTCGTCAGTATGAGCGGGACAGGCGTCAAGCTTCACCGACTCCCGCGACTGCCAACGAGAGGTAAGTGCTTTAAAAAAGATTCAAAACAAAGCCCTTCCTGGGAAGCCAGAGTGAGTAGGAGTGCTCCACTCGGCTTCACTGCAGTCCCGAAGACCGTCCGTTGCCAGCCCTCGCTCAGCCCCCTCCCAATCGTCTCATCCGCTCTCCCAATTGCCTCTCCCAATCGTTCTCCCACCCCACACCGATCGCCTCCCCCCCCCCCATGATCACCTCTGCCCTCCCCTCTCCCAGAACCTACCTGTTATTGCAACAGCCCAAAATTGATGTCCACTTCACCAGTGAGCTAAAAACAGAAAATGCTGGAAATACTCAGCAGGTCATGCAGCATCTGTGGAGAGAGAAACAGAGTTAACGTTTCAGGTCGATGACCCTTCGTCAGAACTGGAAAAAGTTAGAGATGGAACAGGTTTTTAAGCAAGTGCAGGGGCAGGGAGAGGGGGGAGGGGAGGAAAGAACAAAAGGGAAGGTCTGTGATAGGATGGAAGGCAGGGGAGATTAAGAGACAAAAGGGATGATGGTGCACAGCAAAAGGAGATGGTAATGGGACAAGTTAAAAAACAAAAGATGGCTCTAGATGAAGTGTAAATGGCGATGGCAGAATGATCGACAGCTGCCATGTGAGAGAGAGAGAAAAAATGGGAAAAAAAGGGAAAAAAGTGTAGGGGCAGAGGTTATGGTCTCAAATTGTTGAACTCGATGTTGAGTCCAGAAGGCTGTAAAGTGCCTAATCGAAAGATGAGGTGAGCTGCCTGGGTGTCCGCAGCTCGCCGATCTAATTGAAATTTAGATCAGGCCTTGGGCCTAGCTACCCCAGCACAGGGATTGTTCCTTGTGCCCGGTTCATGCCAACAGGTCTGCGCTATGCAATTTCCACCCCATAATCTGCTCCTAAATTTTGTTCTGCATTTGTTTTTTTTGGCCGTTGATTCTCAATTACTTTTGAGTTCCTCTCTTTTTTTTTGTCTGTAGCTGTATTTTGAGTTTTCTATATTCTTGCAGACCCAGTGGTGCTGGGTGGCTGTGAATTGCCATGGCTAGACAAAACCGACAATATAAAATATTACTGACATCATGTGAGTTGTGCCATGAACTCTATTGGCTTGTTCTGTTTATCTGGGAAATCCTTCTTTCCTGCTTTGATTTCACTGCATGACTGTCATTTCCTTCAATAATAATGTTCCCCAAACAATAGTGTTTGTGCAGTTTCACACTTTATAGAAAGCCTGCAAGCAGAAAAGCAGAGTCCAGGGAGTCCAAAGGTTAACCAGCACAGTGTTTAAATGGAACCTTGGGTGTGTTATCAGTGGGTGTGCTGGGATAATGCTGCTCTTTCTTTTTCAGCAGAGACGTTCCTTGTTGGATTAAACTTCCGTAATCAAAGATTATGAATACTTAGCAGCAGTAAAGTTATAACCAAAGCAGTACTGTACTGTAAGCACTACACTAATAGTCACACTGCTGTGGCACATTTTTATTGTTTACAGAAACAAATTCTTTTTAAAGAAGTCATACTTTTAAAGCTGCATATCAGCTAGTTTTCCTATTCACCACTGTAAAATGTAGCACTTGTGCGCACAACACAGGGGCTCTTAATACAAGTAAAATATCCTGAAAAACTGGTTTTGCAGTGTTATTAAAGGGGAAGGATGTTTGACTGAATTGCTTCAGAACTACTCAATGGTATGAAAGCAGATAACTACATTTACTGGTGCCTTTCAGTTGTCCATGTTACTGTGCTGATTAGAGATAACTAGGGGAGCAGACATTTTACTAGAAACATCCCCTTTAAATGACATTATGAAATTCTGCTCCAACAAGACTGTAAATAGGGAACTTTGACCTGGATCCTCTTCTGAGTTACCGCCCAATTTTGGGGAAGTTAACAGAGAAGAATATTTTCTTAAAGGCTCCTGCTTTAAACCCGCCACAAGAAAAATAACACATAAATTCTCCTCCATAAAAACCACCAGTATCCTTTAAGACCCGGCACAAGCCCATTCTGCCACATTTAAATAGCGTAAAGGGGGTGTGGTTAATCTCTCTGCCCTCTTTCCCTCTATTTATGCCCCAAACAATCACCACCACCAGATCAGTGGCAGTAAGAGCTGCTGCAAGATACCCCCGAAGTGGACTCCATATTGAGAGGGTAATTTTTTTATGCGACTACTGAAGGTTGCTGTTTCTTAGCCTGCTTAGGGATTGTTTTAGAACTAGGAGGGTCAAGCCAGGACTTATAGAGTCATAGAGTTTTACAGCACAGAAAGAGGCCCTTCGGCCCATCGTGTCTGCGCCGCCCATCCATCCCTGTCCAGTCTAATCCCATTTTCCAGCATTTGGTCCATAGCCTTGTATGCAATGGCATTTCAAGTGCTCATCCAAATGCTTCTTGAATGTTGTGAGGGTTCCTGCCTCTACCACCCTTTCAGGCATTGAATTCCACATTCCAACCACCCTCTGGGTGAAAAAGTTCCTCCTCAAATCCCCTCTAAATCTCCTGCCCCTTACCCTGAATCTATGCCCCCTTGTTATTGACCCCCCCACTAAGGGGAAAAGTTCCTCTTTATCTACCCTATCTATGCCCCTCATCATTTTGTACACCTCAATCAGGTCCCCCCTCAGCCTTCTCTGCTCCAAGGAAAACAACCCCAGCCTGTCCAGCCTCTCTTCATAGCTGAGGCGCTCCATCCCAGGTAACATCCTGGTGAATCTTCTCTGCGCCCTCTCCAAAGCAATCACATCCTTCCTATAGTGAGGCGACCAGAACTGCACACAGTACTCCAGCTGTGGCCTCACCAGCATTTTGTACAGCTCCATCATAACCTCCCTGCTCTTATATTCTATGCCTCGGCTAATGAAGGCAAGTATCCCATATGCCTTTTTAACCACCTTATCTACCTGCTCCGCTGCCTTCAGTGATCTATGTACATGTACACCAAGGTCCCTCTGACCCTCTGTACTTCCTAGGGTCCTACCACTCATTGTGTATTCCCTTGCCTTATTTGTCCATCCAAAATGCATCACCTCGCACTTTTCAGGGTTAAATTCCATTTGCCACTTTTCCGCCCATCTGACCAACCCGTTTATATCGTCCTGTAGCCTGAGGCTTTCCTCCTCGCAATTTACCACCCCACCAATTTTCGTGTCATCTGCGAACTTACTGATCATACCTTTTACATTCTCATCCAAATCATTTATGTAGATCACAAACAACAAGGGACCCAGCACCGATCCCTGAGGTAGGGGGGCAAGGTATTGACTTGGATAGAGACCAGCGGGAGCAGCGTGGTGAGACCGGTATAAAAACCGGAGAGAGGCGAGGCCCGAGACCAGTCGGGGCCAGCGGGAGCAGCGTGGGGAGACCGGTATAAAAACTGGAGAGCGGCGAGGCCCGAGACCAGTCGGTAGATAGTTGGTAAATAAAGCGCCCTAGAGCATACCTGTAACTGGGGTATTGAATAAATGTTAAAAATTAATTAAAGGAGTAAGTCATGGCAGGAGAGTTCAGACCCGTGTTCTGCTCCTCCTGCTCTATGTGGGAAGTCAGGGATGCTGCCAGTGTCCCTGGCGACCATGTGTGCGGGAAATGCATCCAGCTGCAGCTACTTGTAGACCGCATTGTGGCGCTCGAGCTGCGGGTGGATGAATTTTGGAGCATGCGCGATGCTGAGAGGCTCGTGGATAGCACGTTTAGCGAGTTGTTCACGCCTCAGGGTAGGGCAGCACAGGGGGTGACCATCAGGCGGAGCAACAAAGGCAGGCAGGTAGTGCAGGGAACCCCTGCGGACATCCCCCTTTCAAACAAGTATACCGCTTTGGATACTGTTGAGGGGGATGACTCACCAGGGGAAGGCAGCAGCAGCCAACTTCCTGGCACTGGGGGTGCTCCTGCTGCCCAGGAAGGGGGGAAAAAGAGTGGGAGAGCAATAGTGGTAGGGGATTCTATAGTAAGGGGAACAGATAGGCGTTTCTGTGGCCGTAGACGTGAATCCAGGATGGTTTGTTGCCTCCCTGGTGCCAGGGTCAAGGATGTCACTGAGCGGCTGCAGGGCATTCTGGAGGGGGAGGGTGAACAGCCAGAGGTCGTGGTCCACATTGGTACCAACGACATAGGTAAAAAGAGGGATGAGGTCCTGCAGCAAGAATTTAGGGAGCTAGGTGAAGGATTAAAGAGCAGGACCTCAAAGGTTGTAATCTCTGGATTACTCCCGGTGCCACATGCTAGTAAGTATAGGAATAGGAAGATAGAACAGATGAATGCGTGGCTAAAGGGATGGTGCAGGGGAGAGGGCTTTAGTTTCCTGGATCACTGGGTCTGCTTCTGGGAAAGGTGGGACTTGTACAAGTCGGACGGTTTACACCTGAACCAGAGGGGAACCAATATCCTTGCGGGGAGGTTTGCTAACACTGCTGGGGAGAGTTTAAACTAACTTGGCAGGGGGTTGGGGTACAGAGTGGAGCTATAGTAGGGGGTGATTTACAGCCAAATACAGAGGGAAAAACAAGTCAGCTGGGAAGGCAGAGCAAATATGTGAAGGCAAAAGAGAATATGGCAGGGCTGGAAGGCATTTATTTTAATGCAAGGAGTCTTGCAAATAAGGTGGATGAACTGAAGTTGTTGTTGAACACATGGGAGTACGATATTGTTGCTATCACGGAGACATGGTTGAGGGAGGGGCAGGACTGGCAGCTCAATATTCCGGGGTATAGAATCTTCAGGCGAGACAGAGGGGGGTGTAAAAGGGGAGGGGGTGTTGCAATATTAATTAAGGAGTCAATTACTGCTGTAAGGAGGGATGATATATTAGCGGGTTCCTCTAATGAGGTCATATGGGTAGAACTTAAAAACAAAAAGGGGGCAAGCACTTTGCTGGGAGTGTACTATAGGCCCCCAAACAGTCAGGGGGAGATAGAGGAACAGATATGTAGGCAAATCTCAGAAAAGTGCGAAAATAATAGGGTAATAATAGTGGGGGATTTCAACTTCCCCAATATAAATTGGGACAGTCAGAGTGTGAAAGGCTTAGAGGGTGCAGAATTCTTAAAGTGCATCCAGGAGAGCTTTTTGAGCCAACATGTAGAAAGTCCTACAAGAGAGGGGGCGGTACTGGACCTAATTCTGGGGAATGTAGCTGGGCAAGTGGTGGAAGTGTCAGTAGGAGAGCATTTTGGCGACAGTGACCATAATTCGGTGAGATTTAAGGTGGTCATGGAAAAAGACAAAGACGGCCCGGAAATAAGGGTTCTAAATTGGGGGAAGGCCGATTTTAATATGATAAGGCAGGATCTGGCCAAAGTGGACTGGGAGCAGCTGCTTATAGGAAAATCCACATCAAAACAGTGGGAGACTTTCAGAAGGGAAATAGAGAGAGTACAACGCCAACATGTTCCTGTAAAGGTCAAGGGTGGGACCAACAAGCAAAGGGAACCTTGGATGACAAGGGATATACAAAAATGCATTAGAAATAAAAGGGGGGCTTTTGGCAGTTACAAAAGACTAAAGACGGAAGAAGCCCTAGAGGAGTATAAAAAGTGCAGGGGCATACTTAAAAAAGAAATTAGGAGGGCGAGGAGGGGCCATGAAATAACACTGGCGAGCAAAATAAAGGAAAATCCTAAGATGTTTTATAAGTATATTAAGGGCAAGAGGATAACCAGGGAAAGGGTAGGGCCCATTAGGGACCAAAGTGGCAATCTGTGTGTAGAGCCAGAGGATGTAGGCGGGGTTTTAAATGGATTTTTTGCATCTGTGTTCACTATGGAGAAAGACGATGCAGACATAGAAATCGGGCAAGGGGACTGTGACATACTTGAACATATTAGCATCGAGAGGGTGGAGGTGCTAGCGGTTTTAGCAGGCCAAAAAGTGTATAAATCCCCAGGCCCGGACGAGATGTATCCCAGGCTGCTGTGGGAGGCAAAGGAGGAGATTGCAGGGGCTCTGACACAAATTTTCAGAACCTCTCTGGCCACAGGGGATGTACCAGAGGACTGGAGAACAGCTAACGTAGTACCATTATTCAAGAAGGGTAGCAGGGATAAACCAGGGAATTACAGGCCAGTGAGTCTAACATCTGTGGTGGGGAAATTATTGGAAAAAATTCTGAGGGACAAAATTAATCTCCACTTGGAGAGGCAAGGATTAATCGGGGATAGTCAGCATGGCTTTGTCAAGGGTAAATCATGTCTGACAAATCTGATTGAATTTTTCGAGGGGGTGACTACGGGGGTGGATGAGGGAAATGCTGTGGATGTGGTTTACATGGACTTCAGTAAAGCTTTTGACAAAGTCCCGCATAGGAGACTGGTCAAGAAGGTAAGAGCCCATGGGATCCAGGGTGCCTTGGCGCGTTGGATCCTAAACTGGCTGAGTGGCAGGAGGCAGAGGGTGATGGTCGAAGGTTGCTTTTGTGACTGGAAGCCTGTGTCCTATGTTAATAAAGGAAGGAATCACTGTAATACAGAGAAATGATGATATTGGGTCAAAGGATCAGGATAGTGAAACAGTTTGGGTGGAGATAAGGAATAATAAGGGGAAAAAAACACTAGTGGACGTAGTCTATAGGCATCCGAACAGTTGCAACTCTGTTGGACGGAGTATTAATCAGGAAATAGTTGAGGCTTGTAATGAGGGAACAGCTATAATTATGGGGGATTTTAACTATCATATTAACTGGACAAATCAAATTGGGCAGGGCAGCCTTGAGGATGAGTTCATTGAGTGTATTAGGGATGGGTTTCTTGAGCAGTATGTAACTGAACCGACAAAGAAATGGCAGACCAACTAAATACATATTTTGGTTCTGTCTTCACAAAGGAGGACACAAATAACCTCCCAGAAATACCGGGGAACATAGGGTCTGATGAAAGGGTGGAACTGAAAGAAATCAGTATTTGTAGGGAAATGGTGTTAGGAAAATTGATGGGACTGAAGGCCGATAAATCCCCAGGGCCTGATAATCTACATCCCAGGGTACTTAAGGAAGTGGCCCTAGAAATAGTCGATGCATTGCTGGTCATCTTCCAGAACTCAATAGACTCTGGAACAGTACCCATGGATTGGAGGGTAGCTTATGTTACCCCACTATTCAAAAAAGGTGACAGAGAAAATGCGGGGAATTATAGACCGCTAAGCCTGACATCGGTAGTGGGGAAAATGCTAGAGTCCATTATAAAAGATGTAATAGCAGTGCACTTGGAAAGCAGTGACAGGATCGGACAAAGTCAACATGGATTTACAAAAGGTAAATCATGCTTGACTAATCTACTGGAATTTTTTGAGGATGTAACTGGTAAAATAGATAAGGGAGAACCAGTGGATGTGGTGTGCTGCTACTCTTACCCAGCTCTGCTCAAGGTTCTGCCTTCCACTACACGCATACATTCCTCAATGGGAATACCTTTATTTTGAAGAGGAGCAGGCTAAAGACATGGAAGAGGTTAGGTTAGAGGCTCTTAAGAGTATCAATTCCCTACATGTAGACACTCATTCACCAGGGTCTATAAATCAAGAGATCTTATTTTGGCAGCTGCACAGCACGAATAGGGTGTACAAGAAGGAGGAGTAAGTGGAAGAGGAGAGCCAGTAGCCATAGCAAGAATAGAGCAACAGATAGCCAGAACCTTCAATAAATAAAGGTTGACTCACCAAATAAAGTGACTTCACACCTGCCTGTTCTCCCATTCCGCAGCCACTGCACCCCCACCACCCCCCGACCCTCATCACGCTGGGCCCATGTCTGAAATTCCCTCGTGAAGATATTCGAAGAGGCATTAAAGAAATGGGTCCATTGTCACTCTTAGAAGAGCAACAGCTGTGCTCAATGCTTACAGCCCACTGGGTACTGGGGCCACAGTCTATGGTCATTAATATCATAGACTGAATAGTCCCCATCAGGTCTTGGAAGCTTTGTGAAAGTGTCCTGTTTAAAGCATCCATTGCAGCACTGTCACCTTTCAGTCTTTGGGAAGTTCTACAGTTCATGAGAAATTTCCTGTTGCAGTCACGGGTAATTGACTCCTCCCACTTATCCATCATCTCAACCATATGCATGGAAACCATTTCCATTTCCTTCGGAATCATTGCTCATTTGAAAACTGGGTCCCTGAGATCTGGATCCCTAGACTCCACAGAAGGGCATGATTGTTTCTCCCCCCTCTCTGGAGAAATTTCTCTTAGTTTCTCTCTCTCTTGCTTTTCCACTTCTAGACCCTCATTTTCACTAGTGTTCAGTGACTCATCCAGTGACAACTCTTCTAACTGTACAACTAATTCCTGGTGAATGGTGTCTCTATGTTCATCCTTGCACAGTAAGATGTCAAGACAGTGTTGGTGGTGACGTGGCAGCTGCTGTGGATCTGGAAATGCCTGAGCAGTTAGTAAAATGGATGGCTTTTTCCTTCAAGGCCTGCCTCCCTTATGATGTGAAAGACAGAAGATCTTGTTTAACTGTGCACACAGTGGCATTTGCCCTTGAAGAAATAGAGGGTGAGTGTAAGGGCATTGCAATACTTTGAGAGAGCAGATGAAGCTGAAACTATGTATTATGAGCCTTAGCCAGCTTTTACCAAACTTCTTTTGCCAGCTCACCTCCAACCTTACCCTCTCCTACAGTCTTTCCTGTATATCTGCCTATTAAAGCTAATGCCACCTCTTCCTGCCGACTCAGGGTTTTCAGTGACGGTTGACCTCCCCTGGTTGGACTTCTGTGGGAATGGTTGTACACCATTTTTCCCTTTTGAGGGAGAGAAGACCAAGTTACTGGCCAATGAGTGTCGTGGAGACTTACCTCCATATGAAATCATGCACACCATGATGATGAGAAATGAAGGTTCTATGTACCTTTAAGTGAAGTGTTCTTCAAGACTAACAAAAGCCTTTGTGGCAGGCAAAGTGAGTTGAGAGATTGAGTTTGAGTAAAAAAAGGTGCCACAAGCCTGCCAATGAGGAAGAATCCAAACTATTGTCTTCAGCCTACTGTTCATAGTCGTAATGTGACTGGAGTAAGCATACAGGCCTTCTCTTAAAGATATCTGTTCCGAGGCTCACTCTAATAAGTGGTTCTGAAGTATAAAACACAAACAAGAAATAACTGAATGACACCTGGAGTGGTGAAGTTATCACCCTTTCTAACGCAATAGACTATGTACAATTCAGTTGAAACATAGAAGATAGGAGCAGGAGTAGGCCATTCGGCCCCTCGAGCCTGCTCCGCCATTCGATGAGATCATGGCTGATCATCCAAACTCAGTACCCTGTCCCTGCCTTCTCCCCATATCCCTTGATCCCTTTAGCCTTAAGAAATATATCTAACTCCTTCTTGAATATATTTAATGAATTGGCCTCAACTGCCTTCTTGAGTACGTTTCCTCTTTGAAAATACACTTGGAAGTGCTGCTTACACATTGTCCATGAAACATTTCATTGGTGTACTACCTCTATAGGATATGAGGAAAGGGCAGGGAAATGGCATTAAAGTAAAAAGCTCCATATAAGATTTTAGGACTGATATAGCACCAATGAGCCAGCTCACATTATCAATTACTCCTTTTCCTCAGGCCTCATCCTGCTCCATTTCAAAACTGCCATCACACTTCTCCTAAAAAAAATCCATCTCAAGCCAGCAACATCTCCAACAGCCACCCCATCTCCAACTTCCTTTTCTTCTCTACGATCCTCAAATGTGTTGTGGCCTCTCAGCTCCATTGCCCAGCTCCATGGGACAACTTCTACCTGTATGAGTGAAACCAGCACATCTCCAGCAATGACTTTCTTTCAACCCACATAGCATTCATTCCAGAGTGCCCCAAGGATTTGTTCTGGGCCTCCTCTTCCTTATCTACACACTGCCTCTTTGTGATGTCATTCACAGGCATAGCATCAGTTCCATATGTACACTGACGACACCATCTCTACCTCTCCATCACCACCCTCTACCTGTGAGCACATCTGTCATGGGTGAAGTGTCATGGATGAGTCAAAACTTACCTCAATTGAACATCAGGAAGTCTGAAACCATTGATTTTGGGCTATGCTATAAACTGATCCTTTGCTATCGATACCATCCCGTTCCCTGGCCACTCACTCAGGTTGAACCAGACCATGTAAAACCATTGTGTCCTGTTTGACCCAGAGCTGAGCTTCAGCGCCACTTCCTATTTATTACCAAGAGCACCTTTTTTCCCCTCGGCATCATTGTCCACCTCCATCCTACTTCAGCCTCTATGCCACTGAAACTCTTACCCACGCTTTTGTCACCTGTAGGCATGATTTCTCCAGTGTCCTCCTTGCTGACCTCCCATCTTCCATCCACCACAAACTCCAAGTTGTCAAAAACTCAGTTGCCCATAAACTGTCCTGCATTAAGTCCTGCTCGCCCAGTCCTCCTGTCCTCTGGAGTGAATGGTGCTTGGGTTGGAAGAAAGCTATTGCTGGAGATGTGTTGACTCCCTATCCCACAAGGCATTCAATTTTAAATATTCATCTTCAAATCCCTCCTTGGCCTCACCCTATCTTATCTCTGCAACCTCATCCAGCCTTATATTGCCTTCTACACCCTGTGCAGAGATGCTGCCTGACCTGCTGAGTATTTTCAGCATTTTCTGTTTTTAAGCGCACTGTACTGTTGGCTACCCTATTGTGCAGTCCCCCCTATTCTTGTCACTGGGTGTCTCTATAATACTATTTATTGTATTGATTTGGCAACGCACACCAAACACAAAATACTGTACAATTGTTTTTCAATTATATTAAAATGTTCATAAAATTATATCAGATTATATATGACCTAGAGAGTGTTGTGTATGTAACCTGTTCCACCTTAAGAGAGCTTAAGCCTGTTCCACCTTAAGAGATGTACTACTTTCTCAGGCTGCCGTAGACGTAATACCGGGGGTGAACACACCGGTATATAAGCACTGTGCAGTAATCTTGTATTCAGTATAGTCCCTACCTCCAACCAGTAAAGACCTGTTTTTATTGTTACTCATTAGTCTGTGTTTTAATTAACTAAATAATTCACAGACTTAACACTGGCGACGAGTCAGGTTCTTACCCTGCGGCAGTTATTCCACGGCGGTTGAAGAGAGGTTTCAAACCTCACCACTCACCACCCCACAGGAAGCGACAGGCATTAGGACCCTGAAGCCTCCATCAGCTTGTGAACCGGAGTAGAAGACAGGACTGGGGAAGAGAGAGGTACAGGGCGATAGCGAGCGGCAGATAAGGGCCGGGCCGCTTTCAAGTGCGAGGCGCAGCCGGGCCATCGATCGCATCCGCTGATAAGGGCCGCACTCGGGGGCTGAAGGGAGACGGCGTCGGGGGACGGGTGAAGACCGCCAAGCGCGGGAAAACCGCCATTTTGTGGGCGGAGGACGACGGCAAGAGCGGGAAGCCGCCATCTTTGATAACAAGTAAAGAAAATAAAATCTGAGAAATTGCAAATCTACAATGCCTAAACACGGGAATATTAGCACCTTTGATAGTGACCTCGAAGATTGGGCCATATATGTTGAAAGAGTAAAAAATTATTGTAAGGCCAATAAAATTCGTGACCAAGATAAAGCTCTAACATTATTAAATTTAATGGGTGCGAAGACATACGGGCAATTGAAACACCTGTTATCACCAGATGAACCGGCGGATAAGACGTTCGATGAGATTGTTACTGTCCTGAAAGATCATCTAAACCCCACGCCGCTGATGCTAGCGGAACGATTTAAATTTTACGACAGAAGGCAGCTACAGCATGAAAGCAATGCTGAATATTTGCTGGAATTGCGTAAATTAGCGAAATATTGCCAGTTTGGAACGGGACTGACAGAGGCACTTCGAGACAAATTTGTGTGTGGTTTATTTAAACAGGATACACAAAAGCGACTGCTCGAGGAGAATGAGCTGATGCTTGAGAAGGCGGTCACTATGGCAGCAGCACACGAAGCCGCAGCGAGAGGCACGGCAGTAATGCAGCTACGGTCACCGGAGCTCAGTGCACACAAATTGGGTGTGAGTTCTGGCAAATGTTATCGTTGTGGAAAGACAACGCATGATCAGAACCAGTGTTGGTTTAAAAACCAAGAATGTAGAACTTGTGGTAGGCTTGGACATATAGCTAGAGTATGCAGGTCAGCGAAGAAGACCAGCAACAAGAAGTCACCGCAAGGGAAATACGCAAAGGTACACAAGGTGGCCGAACAGGAGTCCGATTCAGATGCAAGCAGTATTGAACTGGCTAGCTTAAGGGTACTCAACGTTGGTAAGGGTGCAGACCTCCAGACAATTTGGGTTACTCTTCAGATAGAAGGAGTCCAAGTAAAAATGGAATTGGACACTGGATCGGCATTGTCGGTCATGAATAAGAAAGATTACAGAAGGTTATTCCAACATATTCCCCTACAGGATACGGAGATTATATTGACAACCTACACGGGGCAGAGAGTGTACCCCATCGGGACAATAAAGGTTGCAGTGGCCAACAAGGGCGAAGGAAGTCAAATAATGGACTTATATGTGCTACCGGAGGGAGGTCCACCACTACTAGGCCGGGAGTGGTTTAGAAACATAAATATGGACTGGCATTCGCTAAAAGCCATAAAGAGTGAGAACTCGGTGCAGATAATCAGCCCAGACTCTAGAACTGATGATGGTAAGACCAACCCATGTGCAAAAGACAAAGTTTCAGCACAGAATTCCACTGAGCAACAACAACATAGTTTAACAGAGAATTCTGAGTCTGTCAAGTCTACTGATATGCACATTTTTGAGGGACACTGGGCTCGAACTCAACTCCATTTCAAACTACAACAGCAATTAGAACAAATGATTCGCCGTTTTGAGCAAGAGATGAATGAAATTAAAAAGTTCTTTGTTACAGAGTGGGAGAATCTGGAAAGTCAACAGAAGCAACTGATGGAGAAAATGGAGCAGGAGCACACCAACCATCTGCACGAGGAGGCCGAACGAATCAAAGCTGATTCAGGTTCTGAAGGTGCGTGCCATAATCTGGTGTCAGAAGAGTTAACGGTCAGCCAACTCCTTCATATGCTGAGGGACAAGACTCTGAAATGGGAAAAACTTGAACACGAGCTGCGATCTTCAAAGGAAAAGGGTTCGGAGCTCTCAAAAGTCATTGGGATGGCTGATGTGACGACACAGACTGAAACGACTGCAACAGAGCAGCCATTGGATGCCAAAAGTACGCTGACTCACGTCAATGTAGAACAACAGACCGCTGAAACAGCTGCTCCGGTAGAGGGATTGCATAGTCCGATCAATCAATCTCCAAAGGAAGTTGAAGTATTAAAATCACAAATGAGGTCACTAGTAAACAACTTGCTGAAAGCCCAGAAAAAGCTGGATGCAGAGGTACACATGAAGAAGTCTCTTCAGGAAAGATGTCTGGATTTGGAACAAGAGCTGGCTAACGTCCAGCTGGGTATGGAGGAAATAGACGACCCTCTCACTGGTCTAGCTCAGGACGACACCGAATATTACCATGACCTGGTGGACGACACCGAATATTACGATGTCCTGTCCTGCCCAGCTTGTAACTTCGACTCCCAAAGTGCAGAAATCATGGAGGAGCACCAAAAGTCTACGGAACATCGGGAGAAGCTGGCTCTACGACGGAAACAGGAGGAAGAGAAGGAGGAACTGCGCATGCAGCTGGCAGCTGTGGCAGCTGACAATGGAGCCCAGAGAGTCTCCAAGAAGCAGAAAAGGAAAAGTAAAAACAGAAGATGACCCATCTGAACCATTATCACCTCTACCAGATCACACACGTGGTCCCTCCGAACGGAGCCAAATCAGTTCAGAAGTTCAAGCTGTTAAATCCATGAAAGGACTATTGAATGAGTAACGTGAACCGACTACACCACAGAGATTGAATCTGTGAACTGTTTTCCGCAGAGACTGAATCTGTGATATGTTACGTTAAACATGAAGTTATATATGTATATATGTTATTACGTTATGTTAAATGGGGGGGATGACTATAAAGCTAAGAAGGGAGGAGTGTTGTGTATGTAACCTGTTCCACCTTAAGAGAGCTTAAGCCTGTTCCACCTTAAGAGATGTACTACTTTCTCAGGCTGCTGTAGACGTAATACCGGGGGTGAACACACCGGTATATAAGCACTGTGCAGTAATCTTGTATTCAGTATAGTCCCTACCTCCAACCAGTAAAGACCTGTTTTTATTGTTACTCATTAGTCTGTGTTTTAATTAACTAAATAATTCACAGACTTAACAGAGAGCATGATCAACAATGTAAGATATCAAGCTATTTATAAGTGAGAATTGAGGCAAAATTTATCAAGTGCTAACAGTTATAACGAGCAAGTCAGTGAATATAGGGGAGGTCCCACTGGATTGGAAACAAACCAACGTGCTAGGTATTTTCAAGAAAGAAGATAAAAATGTTGAAATTAATATCCCCAGATTTCCAGAAAGTCTTCGGTGAAGTTCCACATGAAAGGCTGCCACACAAATTGAAGGCACTGGATTTCCTAGGTACACTTTACTGGTGGTTTAGGAATTAGCTGAGGATGCTGGGGCACTAATTAGGGGAGTGATGTCAGACCAGGAAGACATACCTTGTGGAGTGCCCCAGCGATTGGTGTTGTGGCCTCTACTGTTTCTGACCCAACAAAATAATTTGGAACCAGCAATGCTGAGTAAGATAGCCAAATTTGTAGGTGATACTAACTTAGTGAGGTAGTTGGAATCAGACAAAGCAGCTAAGGAATTACAGACAGACCTAGACAATATTTGTAAGAGGGTGAACTATGCCAGACAGAACTAAATACACATAAATTCAAGGTCTTACACATTGGAAGAAAAAATGGGGTCTCTACCTAATGAATTGTACCAAACCAGTGAGGGGGAAAAAATCAGCATTCTGGAGTAATAATAGACTCAATACTGACTTATGTCCAGGTGTCTAGTCATTGCAGAAGAGCAATCAACAAAGCAAAGAGAATGCTGAGCTATACTGTTAAATTAGTAAAGTACATATCTGACATTGGCATACTGAAACTGTACAATGCTCTGGTCAGACTGCAAAATGAACACTGTGTTCAGTATTGGTCATCAAGGCACAAGGAAAAGATGCAAACACTGAAAGTGATGCTGAGAAGGACCATCAGGCCGATCCCTAGGGGGTAATTTTAACCCCCGAAAACGGGTGGATTGAAGTCGGGTGTGTGGTGTATGTGCCTTTAAGAGCAATTATGGTGTATGTGCCTTTAAGAGCCCCAGGTGTGCATAATGCCGGTAATTGCCACTTGGGCTATATAAGCCTGTGTATTGTGTATATCCTTTAGAAACCCCCCCCCAGACTTGCTTAGTAAATACCTATGAACCAACTCCTGTCTTCAGTGTCTTTATCTACACACGGACACTACAGTGGCGACGAAGTGGAAACGGACTTACCTGCAATTCGGCAGCACCTCAAGGACATCGATTCCTCCAGCGTCCAGAAGACTCAAGGAAGAGAAACTGTGGTTTCACCAGCTGGCCAAGCTGGTGACAGGTACTGCGCTAATCCTTCCTGGGCGTCAGGCTGGAGCTCCAGCGGCGGGCTCTACAGCTGAGACAGGCAGCGAAATCGGAGGCAAGCAATAACGGACTGGGAGGGTGCACTCGAGAGACGGCCGGCGCGGCAAGCAGGTCAGCGTTTAGACCTCCGTCGGGAACGAGTCTCCAACAGTGAATAAACGGAAACCACAGTAAAACAGCGTTGTTATCGGTAGCAGCGGCGGGAAAGCGCGGGAAGCGCCATATCGTTGCTACAGAGAGAAAAAAAAAAGCGCGGGAAGCGCCATATCTTTTCTGAAATGCCTAAATCTGGTAATATTGAGGCTTTTGATGGCGAAATAGAAGATTGGACCACATACGTGGAAAGAGTAGAGGTTTATTGCACTGCAAATGGAATAACAGATAAAAAAAAGCTTCAGTACTTCTGAACTTAATGGGCGCGAAGACATACGGGCTGTTACGAAATTTAATCACTCCAGCCAAACCAAAGGACAAGACTTTTAAAGAAATTGTTGATACCCTGCAGGAGCATTTAAACCCAACACCGCTGCTGATAGCGGAACGATTCAAGTTCTTCAAGAGAATTCAACACAAGAATGAAAGTAACGCTGATTACCTAAATGAATTAAGAAAGCTATCAAAGTACTGCCAATTCGGAGCAGGACTATCGGATTATCTTCGAGACAAATTTGTTTGCGGTCTCTTAAGTGAAGGAACACAAAAAAGACTGCTTTCTGAAAAAGATTTAACATTGGACAAAGCTTTCAGTATGGCTGTATCATACGAAGCAGCAGCAAAAGGAGCTGCAGAGATACAACAAGAGACACAGGACTTCGGCACCCATAAAATGACACAGGAGTTCGGAAGATGTTATCGCTGCGGCAGATCCACCCATAACCAGAGGGACTGCTGGTTCAAGGGCAAAGCATGCAGGCAATGTGGTAAGATTGGACACATTGCACGGGTATGCCAATCTGGACAAAATAAATCCACTGACAGAAAACAAAAAATCAATAAAGAAAAGTACAGGAAGGTACAAATGATGACGGACAATAGCTCCGAAGACCAGAATAGCGATAGCGACTCCGGAAACAAGAGACTAAGCTGTCTCAAATTACATAATGTACTTGCCAAAGAGGATTACCAAACCATTTGGGTTACCCTCACAATAGCAGGGTCCCCAGTTAAAATGGAGCTAGATACAGGATCAGCTCTAACCGTAATAAATCGACGAGATTACGAGAGGCTATTTTCGCATATACCTCTAAAAGACACATCCATTATCTTAAAAACATATACGGGGCAGAAAGTCTACCCCAAAGGAAAAATAAGGGTGCCTGTGGTATACAACGGCAAAGAAATACAAAAGTTGTATTTATACATTCTACAAGATGGTGGTCCACCGTTGTTGGGACGTGAATGGATAAGGAAGATACGTTTAGACTGGCACTCCATTCAGGCACTGACGGTGACCAGTAAGAAAAAAAACAATGGTGACATCATACCTGAACGATTAAAAGACATCTTGGCCAACGCCAAAGAAGTGTTTCAAGAGAAACTAGGAACCTTGAAAGGCATCACCGTCTCAATAAAAGTGGAAGATACAGCAATTCCAAAATTTTTTAAGGCAAGACCGGTGCCATACGCAATACGTCCGGCAGCCGAGGCAGAGCTGAAGAATTTGGAAAAGGCAGGCGTATTATCCAAAATAGATTGGAGCGAATGGGCAACACCCATCGTTCCAGTCATGAAAAAAACATTGAAAAATAACTCTGAGGAACAGAAAAAAATTCACATCTGTGGGGACTTTAAGGTGACTGTAAACCCGGTCCTTCACACGGTACAGTATCCTCTTCCGAGGATAGAAGATATTTTCGCCTCACTATCCGGAGGGAAACGTTTCACAAAAATTGACTTGGCACAAGCATATCTACAGATGGAGGTTGAGGAGACCTCTAAAAAGTATCTCACAATAAACACACACAAAGGCCTGTACCAGTACAATCGACTGGTTTTTGGAATAGCATCAGCTCCAGCTATCTGGCAAAGAGCTATGGAGCAAGTCCTGCAAGGGATTACAGGGACTCAATGCTACCTAGACGACATCCTTATAACAGGAGAAAACGACAACGAGCACCTTGCCAATTTGGAGCAGGTGCTCACTAGGCTGAAAGAACGGGGCCTACGAGCAAATCGCCCCAAGTGCGAATTTTTCCAAAATCAGATATCATATTGTGGCCACATAATTAATAAGGAAGGATTGCATAAGTCACCTGAAAAAATTGAAGCAGTTATAAAAGCCCCAGCACCTGAAAATGTTTCACAATTAAGGTCATTCCTGGGATTAATAAATTACTATCATAAATTTTTACCGAACTTATCAACTATTCTACACCCTCTTAATGATCTTCTACAGACAGGAGTGATTTGGAAATGGAACGAAGACTGTAAACGTGCCTTCCATAAATGTAAAGACTTAATCACATCCGAGAAAATTTTGGCTCATTACAACCCATCACTACCAATCAGACTGGCGTGTGATGCATCCCCTTACGGCATAGGAGCGGTATTGTCCCATAGATTCCCTGATGGCTCGGAACGGCCGATAGCTTTTGCGTCACGCTCATTGAACTCAGCTGAGCGTAACTATGCCCAGATAGACAGGGAAGCACTCAGCCTGGTATGGGGAGTGAAGAAATTCAACCATTACCTACACGGACAAAAATTTACCTTGCTGACTGACCATCAACCCCTCATCTCCATATTCAACCCTAAAAAAGGTGTCCCCATTATGACGGCACAAAGACTACAGAGGTGGTCCCTTTTTCTAGGGGCACACCAATACAACATTGAATACAAAGGGTCAAAACAGCATGGGAATACTGACGGTTTATCACGCCTACCGTTGCCAACGATAGAAGAGGCACCTACAGTAGACCCAGTAGAGATATTCCACTCTACCATAGTGGAATGTCTACCGGTGACAAATTCTGCCATTGAAAGGGAGACAGGAAATGACCCTACTCTCTCACGGGTCTACGATTTAACAGTTAAGGGATGGCCAGCACATGGCGAACCACTGTTGCCAGCATTCTCGCAAAGAAGAGAACAGCTATCAGTGTGCCGAGGAACCTTGATGTGTGGATCCAGAGTGGTGATTCCACCCAAACTCCAGGATAAAGTGCTAAAGGAGCTTCACGAGGGGCATCTGGGTGGAGTGAAAATGAAGAACCTAGCTAGGGCGTTTGTATGGTGGCCAGGTATCGATGGAGACATCGAAGACATGACCAAGAGCTGCCTAGGATGCCAGAAGGTCCAAAATGCTCCGCCACAGGCCCCTCTACATCCATGGGAGTGGCCCTCATCTCCCTGGCAAAGGGTGCACATCGACTTTGCTGGTCCATTTATGGACTCAATGTTCTTAATCGCAGTTGATGCACACTCCAAGTGGCCGGAGGTAATAAAGATGTCCTCCACCACCACGGAAAAAACCATCACTGTATTAAGGACCATATTTGCCAGGAATGGGCTGCCGGAGCAGATATGTTCTGATAATGGACCGCAATTTGTGTCCGAAGAATTCAGAAAGTTCTTAAAGAACAATGGGGTAAAGCACTACACGTTCGCCCCATACCATCCCGCCACCAATAGATTGGCTGAAAGGTTTGTCCAGACCTTCAAGAAGGCCATCAAGGCCATGGGTAATGAAGACATAAAACTTCAGCACAAGGTGGATAACTTCTTATTTGCATATAGGAATGCAACGCATATGGTTACTAACCAAACTCCCGCCATGATGTTCTACAATAGAAACCTAAGATGCCGGCTGGATTTGGTCAAGCCCAACATCCGAAGGGACGTGGAGAACCGGCAGTTTCAGGGCATGAATGAAAGGCCAACTAGGGCCTTCCAGATAGGCCAACCGGTTTTGGCCCGGGACTACCGTACCGAGAAATGGCAGCCTGGAACTATCTGCACATGATTAGGACCACTGATGTATACCGTGGACATCGGAGACAGCATAATAAGGCGCCATGCTGACCAAATCATCAAGTCATCCGAAAAGGGACAACCTACGCCACCACTCTATACATCTAACGATGAAGTAGAGATACCCATATCTACCTCCGATCCGGTGATACTGGAGCCCGATGAACCCGACACTGGCCTTCAAGCCGAATCAGCCTTGCCAGAAGAACCTACTACACCACCAGAAACTACTACACCCCCGAGGCGTTATCCGGACCGAGTCAGGAAGCCTCCTGAGAGACTAACTTATAATTAATTAATACAGCAATGTATATTATTTTGCATATAACATGTAATTAATAATTACTTAAAATATGATGTACTAGTTAGCTAGAAGGGGAGGAATTGTGGTGTATGTGCCTTTAAGAGCAATTATGGTGTATGTGCCTTTAAGAGCCCCAGGTGTGTGTAATGCCGGTAATTGCCACTTGGGCTATATAAGCCTGTGTATTGTGTATATCCTTTAGAAACCCCCCCCAGACTTGCTTAGTAAATACCTATGAACCAACTCCTGTCTTCAGTGTCTTTATCTACACACGGACACTACAGGGTGAGATGTAAAAATGTTTTAAGTCTCAAACCTGACCCCAACCCGCTCATTTCCAGGTTTAACGGAGGCGGGACAGGGGGCGGGTGACCAACCCGCTTCCAGGAGGCAGGTTGGCCATTCTATATTATACTGAGGCTGCGTGTCTCAGATTTACCTGTCTTCCAGGTTTAACCCTGGCTGGCCGGATTTGCCAGGCATCAGGAAACCCGGCAGCTGAAGGGAGGCAAGGACAGCTTTGGGGAGAAGGCAAGTGCCTTTACAGCTTGTGGTCCAGGAGGAGCAGGAGTGCTTTCCCCAGGCCCCACAAGCTTACCTTCTTCCCTGCCATTGGACCCCATCATACCCCGCCATCACTCCCCCCCCCGCGATCGTGGATCGGCCCCCCCCGCCCCAGGATCAGACCATCCCCCGGGATCGGGGATCGGACCCCCCTGGGATCGGGGATTGGGCCCCTCTGGGATCAGGCCATTCCCCAGGATCTGGGATCGGATCCCCCTCCGGAATCTGAACCCACTATGCTCCCACTAACGCAGCAGCAGGCTCCCTACCTGCTCCTGTAGCTGCGGTCTCCACCAGAGCGTTCCCCGCCTGACAGGGAGCCAAACCTGTCAATCAGGCTGGCTTCTGGGGATCCTGTTTAAAAAAAAAGAGGCACTCTGTGGAGTTAAAACTGCAGAGCGTGTGGGGACCAAAACTCCTCCCTCCACTTACGCAACCCGCCCCGTCAATATCAAGGCACTAGTGAATTGTGAATAAACATTAGAAAAACTTGGGCTCTTCAGCCTTGAAAGGAACCAAACAAGAAGTGACCTTATAGAAGTATATAAGAATAATAGGTTAATTCTGACCACTATTGCGGCGACTTTAACCCACCCCCACCCGGCGGAAATTGAGTGGGTGTGCAGTTAAAATTGCTGTAGAGTGCTTACCACTCGCTTTCCACTGGCCGCTAGTTTGACTATGCAGCTTTTTTATGTTGGCCGAAGTGCCACCCAGAGATAGATGGGGGCCTCATGAATAGAAGTAAATCAAGGTCCGAAAGTGTCATTAGGACCCCAAAGTAATTTTTAACTCAATATCATGGAAGTCCCGCCCAGTGCCAACCCACCAGTAAAACCTAGCTGGATTAGTCTCTCAGAGTCACTGGAATCACTATTTAAAGGGACACCCCATTTGCATATCAGCAGCACAGGATCTGCTGCTATCGTGCTGCTTGGATTGGCAGAAGAGTTTCCAGCCTCCAGATTGCTTCTTTCTTATATTTTGCCCTCAGTAAGCACTCACAGCTTATGATTGATGTGAGTATTGCCTGTTTAATTTGGATGGAGGAAGAGATGGAGTAAGAGGAGCAGCAGCCTCAGCAACCTGCAGAAGACAGCAGGTGGGGGTGGGGGTTGTTCGCAGGAGGCCATACCCAGCACACAGGGTGTATAGGCCAAGAATGAGTTTATTTAATCTATCTAAAGAGCAGTGCATCAGGAGGCTGCATTTCTCCAGGCAGTTTGTCTCAGACCTTTGCAGCCTCTTAGAACAGGATCTGCCTGCTGGACCAGGTGGTCGTGCTTAGCCAGTGGCTGTCCAAGTCACCACAGCTTTTAACTTCTTTGTCACTGGCTCCTTCCAGTCTGCTACAGATGACATCTCCTTCATATCCTAGTCTGCAGTACACAGCTCACCAATGCCCTGTTTGCCAGGACTAATCAGTACATCACTTTTCTAATTGACGTCAACAATCAACAGGAGAGAGCTCGGCGACTTGCAGTAGTGATTGGCTTCCCTCATGTCCAGGGCATCATTGGCTGCACACATGTTGCCATCAGTGCGCCAGAACACCAGCCAGCAGCCTTTGTGAATAGGAAGAGCACCACTCAATTAATGTGCAGCTTGTCTACCATCACAGGTACAGGATAATGCAAGTTTATGCAGTGTTCCCAGGCAGCTGTCACAAAGCCTTCATCTTGCAACACTCAACCATCCCCTCAATATTCAACCCTTCCAGCAATGGGACAGGATGACTGATTGGGGGATACCCCCTACACACATCGCTTGTGACACTCCTCCACAACCCCACCATGCCTGAGCTGCACAGGTATTACCAAAGCCCTGAGATGACTGCGCACACCATGTGGCTACTCAAATTAAGGTTCAGGTGTCTGGACAGGTCTGGGGGCTCCCTACAATATGCCCCACAAAGGGGCTTCTGCATCATAGTGCTGGGCGTTAGCTTGCACAACTTTGCTACACAGAGAGGCCTGCATTTGGAGGAGGCAGAGCAATAGCTCTCATCAGACAAGAAAGACCAGGGTGACGGCAAGGAAGAAGGAGGATCAATGCAAGAGATGTGAGGGATGTATTAATTGCACAGTGATTCCCGTGACCAACTAATTTTCCTTCCCTGAAAACATACATAAAGCCCCTCTGCATTAACAGTCCCTGTTACATCCTTCACCACTCCCTTAATCCTGCTTTAAAGAACATTGAAATCATTCAGCCACCTTCAATATCAATGACATACTGACAATGCTGACTCAGAAACTGCCATAAAACCACACTGTAAAAAAATGTGCCAAATGTGATAAATGTAGTGTATGTAACCGTTCCACCTTTAAGAGAACTATTTTAAGGGTTGCACTACTTTATCTTGGCTGCTGTATACTGTAATACCGGTGGTGACCACACCGGTATATAAGTGCTGTGTAAGGATTTATTGAGCAGTTCCGCCCTGACCTTCAACTAGTAAAGACCTGTTAAAGTTTACTCTTGTGGTCTGTGTAGTAATTCTCAATATAACACACAGACTTAACAGTGGCGACAAGTACGATCTTACCCTGTGGCAGAGATACATCCAAGGCAGTTTAACGGGCGTCGAGAGGAGGCATCCACCCTCATCATTCTGCTGAGAAAAGACTCGGGTCTGCAGAGCAAAGGAAGAATTCTGACACGAAGCCTTCCATCAGCAACAGGCAGTGATCATCCCTTCTATCACGGTGGTGGGTAAGCCGATCAGCGACGAGCAGCAAGTCGGCCACGTTGACTGTGAGTAGGGGAGAAAATAAAATAAAAAAACGGAGGATATAAGGGCGGAGAACTCGACCACGGCCGGGGAAAGGAGCCGGACAGAAGTCGGGGCCAGAGGCGCTGAGACTGGGGCAGCGTAAGGCACGGAAGCCGCGGTGAATGCAAACGCAGCCGGTGCGAAAGACCGGGCTGCAAGCGGGCTGGGAGACGCAACAGCGTCGAGAGAGAGCTCGACCGTGACCAGTGAAAAAGGCCGGGCAGCTACCGAGGCCGCGAGGCGCAGCGACCGGGTCAGCGTAAGGCGCGGGAGAAAATTTTAAAAAAACGCGGAGAACTCAGCCGCAGCCGGGGGGGAAAGGACCGGACTGCAAGAGGGGCTGGGAGGCACGATTTGAAAACCGCTGGGGGAGGGCGAACGCAGCAAATCGGCAATCGCCATTACAGCCAGTGGGGGAGAAAGGCAAACGTGGGAAGCCGCCATTTTCGGAGGCGGGGGAAGAAGACAAGCGCGGGAAACCGCCATTTTGTAAAAAAAAAAAAAATCTTTTGTTTCTCAAGAAGATCGCGAGGATGCCTAAGCGTGGTAACATCAACGATTTCAATCCCGATGTCGTAGATTGGGCCACATATGTAGAACGCATAGAGATATATTGTAAGGCAAATAAAATATCAGATGAAGATAAAGCACTAACCTTACTAAACTCAATGGGTGCGAAGACATACGGGCTATTGAAGCATCTTCTATCACCAGCTAAACCGGCGGATCAGACTTTCGCTAATATTGTTGCTGTCCTGAAGAATCATTTGAACCCCACACCGCTGATGTTAGCGGAACGATTTAGATTTTATGCGAGAACGCAACTGAAAGAGGAAAGCAACGCGGAGTATTTAATTGAACTGCGTAAGCTAGCGAAATACTGTCAGTTTGGGGAAAGCCTGACAGAGGCACTGAGAGACAAATTCGTGTGTGGATTGTCGAAAGAAGGAACACAAAAGCGGTTGCTTGAAGAGAATGATCTTACACTTGATAAGGCGGTCACTATTGCAGCATCGCACGAAGCCGCAGCGAGAGGCACCGCGGAAATGCAGCTGAAGGCAGCGGTACTCAGCGTAGATCAAATGGCTTCGGGTACAACGAAATGTTATCGTTGTGGGAAGACAACACACAATCAGAACCAATGCTGGTTTAAAAACCAGGAATGTAGAAAATGTGGCAAGCTTGGTCACATAGCTAAAGTATGCCGGTCAGGAAAGAAGACCAGCAACAAAAAGTCACCACAGGAAAAGTGCAGAAAGGTACATAAGGTGGCTGAGAAGAGTTCGGATGAACAGAATTCGGATTCAGACTCCAACAGCAAGGAACTGGGTAGTCTGAGAATTCACAACGTGAGTAAGGAAGCTGACCGACAAACTATCTGGGTCACACTGCAGATAGCAGGAGTCCAAGTGAAGATGGAATTGGACACCGGATCGGCGTTGACGGTCATGAATAAGCAAGATTACAAAAAGTTATTCAAACATATTCCCCTACGGGATACGGAGATAGTATTGCAGACATACACGGGGCAAAAAGTATACCCCATCGGAAAGATAAAAGTCAAGGTGATACACAAGGGCAAAGAACACCAAGGAATGGACTTATATGTACTACCTGAGGGAGGTCCACCACTTCTGGGACGGGAGTGGATCAGGAAAATAAATATGGACTGGCACTCCTTAAACGCAATAACGGTAGATTCCGGAAAAAAAGATGTCAAACCTGAACGATTGTCCAGAATATTGGATGAGGCTAAAAAGGTGTTCCAACAGGGACTGGGAACACTGAGAGGAATTAAGGCAAAAATCAAGATTGCAGAACATGCAAACCCAAAATTTTTCAAAGCCAGACCGGTACCGTATGCGATACGACCTGCTGTGGAAGCTGAGCTGGAAGGGCTGGAATGTTCAGGAGTACTGTCTAAGGTGGACTGGAGTGAGTGGGCCACGCCCATTGTTCCCGTCATGAAGCGTTCATCGAGTAACAAGCCAGGGGAACCGGGGAAGGTCCGCATCTGTGGAGACTTCAAGATCACAGTTAATCCGGTGCTTCACACGGTGCAATATCCGCTTCCGCGGATTGAGGATATCTTTGCTTCATTGTCTGGCGGGAAACGCTTCACCAAGATAGACCTGGCGCAAGCGTACTTACAGATGGAAGTTGAGGAAGAGTCGCGCCAGTATCTCACAATCAGCACGCACAGAGGCTTGTATCGATATAATAGACTGGTTTTTGGAGTGGCTTCGGCTCCGGCAATTTGGCAGAGGGCCATGGAGCAGGTATTACAGGGAATTCCAAGCACTCAATGTTACTTGGACGATATCCTGATTACAGGAGATGACGATGAGGAACACCTTGCGAATTTGAAACTGGTGCTCACCAGGTTGAAGGAATATGGCCTTCGAGTTAATCGCCAGAAATGTGAGTTCTTTCAGAAACGGATCTCGTACTGTGGTCATGTCATTGACCAGGAGGGGCTGCACAAGTAACCTGACAAGATCGAAGCTGTTGTGAAGGCTCCCGCTCCGGAAAATGTATCCCAGTTGAGATCGTTCCTAGGGTTGATTAACTATTACCATAAGTTTCTGCCAAATCTATCCATGGTGCTGCACCCGCTGAATGCTCCTTTGCAGAAAGAAGTACCATGGAAGTGGAGCGAGGACTGTAAGAAGGCCTTTCGCAAAAGCAAGACATTGATCACCTCAGAGGAAGTGTTGGCTCACTTCAACCCAACGCTACCTATTCGTTTAGCTTGTGATGCTTCTCCTTATGGTATTGGAGCAGTACTCTCACACAAGTTGCCAAATGGCTCGGAAAGGCCAGTCGCATTTGCATCCAGATCATTGACCTCCGCTGAGCGCAACTATGCTCAGATAGATAGGGAGGCTCTCAGCCTGGTGTGGGGAGTAAAGAAGTTTAATCATTACCTGCAGGGCCAGAAGTTTACACTGCTGACAGACCACCAGCCGTTGGTATCCATATTCAACCCTAAAAAGGGCGTTTCCATTATGACAGCGCAAAGGCTACAGAGGTGGTCCCTTTTCCTAGGGGCACACCAATATGACATAGAATACAAAGGATCAAAACAGCATGGGAATGCTGATGGTTTATCACGCCTACCGTTGCCAACGGTAGAAGAGGCGCCTACAGTGGACCCAGTGGAGATGTTCCACTCAACCATAGTGGAATGTCTACCAGTAACAAATTCTACGATCGAAAAGGAAACAAGAAATGACCCGACTCTCTCACGAGTCTACGATTTAACGGTGAAGGGATGGCCAGCACATGGCGAACCACTGTTGCCAGCATTTTCGCAAAGAAGAGAACAGCTGTCAGTGTGCCGAGGAACTTTGATGTGTGGATCCAGAGTGGTGATTCCACCCAAACTCCAGCATAAAGTGCTAAAGGAGCTTCACGAGGGGCATCTGGGTGGAGTGAAAATGAAGAACCTAGCCAGAGCATTCGTGTGGTGGCCAGGTATCGATGGAGACATCGAAGTAATGACCAAGAGCTGTTCAGGATGCCAGAAGGTCCAAAACGCCCCACCACAAGCTCCTCTGCATCCATGGGAGTGGCCCTCATCTCCATGGCAAAGGGTACATATCGACTTTGCTGGTCCATTTATGGACTCAATGTTCTTAATCGCGGTGGATGCACACTCCAAGTGGCTGGAGGTAATAAAGATGTCCTCCACCACCACGGAAAAAACCATCACAGTATTAAGGACCATATTTGCCAGGAATGGGCTGCCGGAACAGATCTGTTCTGATAATGGACCGCAATTTGTGTCCGAAGAATTCAGGAAGTTCTTAAAAAACAATGGGGTTAAGCACTACACGTCCGCCCCATACCATCCCGCCACCAATGGATTAGCTGAAAGGTTTGTCCAGACCTTCAAGAAGGCCATAAAGGCCATGGGTAATGAAGACATTAATCTACAACATAAGGTAGATAACTTCTTGTTGGCGTACAGGAATGCAACACATGCGGTCACAAACCAAACTCCCGCCATGATGTTTTTCAATAGAAGACTAAGATGCCGGCTGGATTTGATCAAGCCAAACATCAGAAGGGACGTAGAGAACCGGCAATTTCAAGGCATGAATGAAAGGCCAACTAGAACCTTCCAGATAGGTCAACAAGTTTTGGCCCGGGACTACCGTACCGAGAAATGGCAGCCTGGAACTATTTGCACACGACTAGGACCGCTGATGTATACCGTGGACATTGGTGAAAGCATAAGGCGCCATGCTGATCAGATCATAGCGTCATCCGAAAAGGGACAACCTACACCACAACTCTATACGCCTAATAATGAAGCAGAGATACCCATAGTATCTACCTCCGATCCGGTGATACTGGAACCAGATGAACCCGACACTGACATTCAAGCCGAATCGACCTTGCCAAAAGAACCTACTACACCACCGAAAACTACTACACCACCGAGGCGTTATCCGGACCGAGTCAGGAAGCCTCCAGAGAGACTGAATCTGTGAACTGTTTTTACATTAAGTTGTGTATATATGTTATGATGTTATGTTTAATGGGAATATATACTATTAACCTAAAAAGGGAGGATTGTAGTGTATGTAACCGTTCCACCTTTAAGAGAACTATTTTAAGGGTTGCACTACTTTATCTTGGCTGCTGTATACTGTAATACCGGTGGTGACCACACCGGTATATAAGTGCTGTGTAAGGATTTATTGAGCAGCTCCGCCCTGACCTTCAACTAGTAAAGACCTGTTAAAGTTTACTCTTGTGGTCTGTGTAGTAATTCTCAATATAACACACAGACTTAACAATAAAGTTGATGAATTTAATTCCCAACATAATAATTGTCTTGAATTAATTTCTCACCCAAATGTCAACCCATGGTGCCTTTCTTAAAAGATGTTCTACTAGTCCTATGAGGTGCTCAGTAAAGATGGTAGAAGGCTGCTGTTGCTCTTGTTGGGACCCATGAAATGTTCGTGGTTGGCGACTTCTGGGCACTCGAGCCTGTGAGGACCCAGCTGCAGAATGCTGCATCTCGGCTGCTGCCCGGGCATTGTGGCCCAGTTGACTTGCTGGCACCATGACGGGTATTGGTTGAGAGGGTGACGAAGGAGTATATGTGCTGACATTCTGGGAGAGGGCAATCCGTACTGCTCCCATAGAGCCACTGCCAATTCTGTGGGGCTGGGGCTCTTCACTTCCACTGAACTCTTTCAACGCCCCTGTCTATTCGGTCCCACCAATCTGTCTCTCCATGGTGGAGGCCAGAACCTGTCATTTGAGTTTCTCCGTTTTCTAATGACTATCCTCACAATGAAAATAGTCACTAGGTGGTCATTAGAAAACGAACAAGCAGAGGTTGAGCCCTCACTAGGCAGACTAGGGTACACCCCATGAGCAGCATGATGTTCTTGCCATGGAGGGAGTACAACGAAGATTCACCAGGCTGCTACCTGGGATGGCAGGGATGACGTATGAGGAGAGATTGGGTCGTTTGGGCTTATACTCGCTGGAGTTTAGAAGAATGAGAGGGGAGCTCATTGAAACTTATAAAATTCTAACAGGACTAGACAGACTAGATGCAGGAAGGATGTTCCCGATGGTCGGGGAGTCCAGAACCAGGGGTCACAGTCTAAGGGTAAGGGGTAAGCCATTTAGGCCAGAGATGAGGAGGAATTTCTTCACCCAGAGAGTGGTGAACCTGTGGAATTCTCTACCACAGAAGGCAGTGGAGGCCAATTCATTAAATATATTCAAGAAGGAGTTGGATATATTTCTTAAGGCTAAAGGGATCAAGGGATATGGGGAGAAAGCAGGGGCAGGGTACTGAATTTGGATGATCAGCCATGATCTCGTTGAATGGCGGAGCAGGCTCGAGGGGCCGAATGGCCTACTCCTGCTCCTATCTTCTATGTATCTATGTATCCGCACAACTCACCATAAAATATGGGAATGCATAGCCACCATTCTCCATGGATACACCATGACCCTTTGAATGGGGCTCCCCATCAGTTGTAGCTGTGGAGCTTCAGCAGCAGTGGTTCGCCTCTCTGCAAGAAAATGATAGTAGGCACTGAAAACTCGAAATATGAGCACATGGCCTCTGGGTAATGCCCGACAGCAGCTGACATCCCAAATGTCTTGACATTTGAGGAACTTTATTACAATAATAATACACAGCTGTTTCAGAATGATCAGTATGTGAGTTGAAAATTGAGAAAACCATCCAGTACAAGGAGACAAGTTCGTTCTCTAGACATGCAAGCTGTTTAAGAATTAAAATATCAACATTTTTTTGTTATTTGCTATTTCAGGCAATATTTCTTAGCTCTATGTTCTACTGGTATCTAAGGACACCACTGTGGTCAGTGCTATTAGTAACAATTAATCACACAATTCCTTTCTTGGTTTAACGTTGCAGTCAACAATAGTGTCATGTTCTGCCAATATTCTCGGCTCAGCTGTCTATTTGACAAAGTCTCTGAAAGTTCACTGTGATTATATTATTTACATAATGCTTTAGCCCTCTTCACCGTGAATGGACCTTTGTTCCTAATAATCTCTACTGTCTCCAAACCTAAGGGCATTAATGTGACAACCCCTTACTGGAAAGATTTTTTTCTTAGCAAAAATGTTTTTTAAACCATACCAAGTATTTGGGCTTCAATTGCCTGTACCTCCTCGTACACTATTTGCATCGCGTTGATAAGGATACCACGTAGCTCTGCAAATTTGATTCATATCATTGATACATCGGATTTGCTATTTCGCCACAGTAAGATGCACACGTCATGATAGTTAAATGTTAACGACTTTATCTAACCTGTGCTTTAACCCTTCAAGAATTATTTTAAAGTTTTTCTTTTGTCCCAGTCAGTTTTAGGAAACATTTAAGTCGCGTTGCACTTTTTGGGTTGAGTTTTGTTTACAATTCTCTAAATCGGTAGATGATCATTCTGAATTTTTTCTTACAACTGTTTTATTTTGGGACGGTCCTGAAGCGGCACTAAAGATATTAACGGGGAGGGTGTGGGGGAGGCTGCGATCGGCCGACGGACCTGGCGAGGCCGGGGGACTTGGAGGCCCTGCCGGTCTGAAGGCTCCCGCCCGACAGCCTGGCCGGCGGGCGGGCAAACAAGCGGCAGGAGGCCGCAGCCGGGGACCGTCCAGAGGGAAAGCTCGGAGTGGGGGAGGACTGTGAACGGAGCCACGATCGGCAGCGGGGCGCTTTGCCTTGAAGCGGTCACTGCCTGGGGGGGCCTCGCCACTCCTACTAACATATCCAATCTCCTCCCTCCATTAGGTGTTGCATCATTAAAATGTATAATTTTGTGAAAAGCATTTGTGCCAGGAATTTACAGGGTGGGGTTCTCCCAATCGCCTGCCCCAACCTCCTTTCTCTTTGGAGCTTCTTCCCTAAACCTCTCAGCCTTTATAACGCTCGTTCTACCTTTAAAAACTTCAGTCAAAACTCATCTTTTCAATTTGAATTTTGGTTCCCCCCTTCCTAATCTCTTCCTTATTGGCTGAGTGTCTGCTTTCCTTACACCTATTTGTGCCTGAAACCTCTCTCGGGAGCCGGTGCCTCACAACCTGAGGGAGGGAAATGTCCTCCGTGCCTTTTCATTCTGCGCGGAGGGGCTTCATAGAAACATAGAAGATAGGAGCAGGAGTAGGCCATTCGGCCCTTCGAGCCTGCTCCGCCATTCAATGAGATCATGGCTGATGATCCAAATTCAGTACCATGTCCCTGCCTTCTCCCCATATCCCTTGATACCTTTTGCCTTAAGAAATATATCCAACTCTTTCTTGAATATATTTAATGAACTGGCCTCCACCGCCCTCTGTGGCAGAGAATTCCACAGGTTCACCAGTCTCTGGGTGAAGAAATTCCTCCTCATTTCAGTCCTAAATGGCTTACCCCTTATCCTTAAACTATGACCCCTGGTTCTGGACTCCCCGGCCATCAGAAATATCGTTCCTGCATCGAGTCTGTCCAGGCCTGACGGAATTTTATAGGTTTCGATGAGATCCCCTCTCAATCTTCTAAACTCCAGTGAGTATAAGCCCAGTCGACACAATCTCTCCTCATACGTCATTCCTGCCATCCCAGGTATCAGCCTGGTGAATCTTCGCTGCACTCCTTCCATGGCAAGAACGTCCTTCCTCAGGTAAGGCGACCAAAACTGCACACAATACTCAAGGTGCGGTCTCACCAAGGCCCTGTACAACTGTAGCAAGACATCCTTGTTCCTGTACTCGAACCCTCTTGCTACGAAGGCCAACATACCATTTGCCTTCTTAACCGCCTGCTGCACCTGCATGCTTACCTTCAGCGACTGGTGCACAAGAACACCCAGGTCTCTTTGCACTTCCCCTTCTCCCAATCTATTGCCATTCAAATAATAATCTGCCTTCCTGTTTTTGCCACCAAAGTGGATAACCTCACATTTATCCACATTATAGTGCATTTGCCATGTTTCTGCCCAATCACCCAACCTGTCCAAATCGTACTGGAGTTTCATGACAACCTCCTCACAGCATACCCTCCCACCCAGCTTTGTGTCATCTGCAAATTTGGAGATATTACATCCAATTCCCTCATCCAGATCATTAATATATATTGTGAACAGCTGGGGTCCTAGGACCGATCCTTGCGGTACCCCACTAGTCACTGCCTGCCACTCGGAAAACGACCCGTTTATTCCAACTCTTTGCTTCCTGTCTGCCAACCAGTTCTCTATCCAAGTCAATACCTTGCCCCCAATCCCATGTGCCTTAATTTTGCATGCTAATCTCTTATGTGGGACCTTATCGAAAGCCTTCTGAAAGTCCAAATATACCACATCCACTGGTTCTCCCTTACCTATTTTACCAGTTACATCCTCAAAAAATTCCAATAGATTAGTCAAGCATGATTTACCTTTTGTAAATCCATGTTGACTTTGTCCGATCCTGTCACTGCTTTCCAAGTGCTCTGCTATTACATCTTTTATAATGGACTCTAGCATTTTCCCCACTACCGATGTCAGGCTTACCGGTCTATAATTCCCCGCTTTTTCTCTACCACCTTTTTTGAATAGTGGGGTAACATTAGCTACCCTCCAATCCATGGGTACTGATCCAGAGTCTATCGAGTTCTGGAAGATGACCAGCAATGCATCTACTATTTCTAGGGCCACTTCCTTAAGTACCCTGGGATGTAGATTATCAGGCCCTGGGGATTTATCGGCCTTTAGTCCCATCAATTTTCCTAACACCATTTCCCTGCAAATACTGATTTCTTTCAGTTCCACCCTTTCATCAGACCCTATGTTCCCCGGCATCTCTGGGAGGTTATTTGTGTCCTCCTTTGTGAAGACAGAACCAAAATATGTATTTAGTTGGTCTGCCATTTCTTTGTTCCCCATTATAAATTCCCCTGATTCTGACTGCAAGGGACCTACACTTGACTTCCCCAATCTTTTTCTCTTCACATATCTATAAAAGCTTTTACAGTCAGTTTTTATGTTCCCTACAAGCTTACTCTCATAGTCTATTTTCCCTTTCTTAATTAATCCCTTTGTCCTCCTTTGTTGAATCCTAAACTGCTCCCAATCCTCAGGATTATTGCTTTTTCTGGCCAATTTATATGTCCTCTCCTTGGATCTTATGCTATCCCTAATTTCCCTTGTTAGCCACGGTTGAGTCACCTTTTTTGTTTTATTTTTATGCCAAACTGGGATGAACAAATTCTGTAGCTCATCCATTCGGTCTTTGAATGTTTGCCATTGCCTATCCACCGTCAACCTTTTGAGTGCCATTCCACAATCAATCCTACCCAACTCGCTCCTCAGACCATCGTAGTTTCCTTTATTTAAATTGAGGACCCTAGTCTCTGAGTCAACTACTTCATTCTCCATCTTAATGAAGAATTCGATCATATTATGATCGCTCCGACCCAAGGGGCCTCGTACAACAAGATTGCTAATCAATCCTTTCTCGTTACATAATACCCAGTCTAAGATGGCCTGATCTCTGGTTGGTTCCTCGACATATTGGTCCAGGAAACCATCCCGTAAACACTCCAGGAATTCCTCCTCCACAGTATTGTTACTAATTTGGTTGGCCCAATCTATATGTAGATTAAAGTCACCCATGATGACTGCTGTGCCCTTATTGCACGCTTCTTTAATTTCCCTTTTAATGCCATCCCCAACCTCTGCCTTACTGTTTGGAGGTCTATATACCACTCCCACTAACGTTTTTTTCCCCTTAGTATTCCTCAATTCTACCCATACAGATTCCACATCATCAGAGCTAATATCCTTCATTACAATTGTGTTAATCCCTTCTTTAACCAGTAATGCTACCCCACCTCCCTTTCCTTTTTGCCTATCTTTCCTGAATATCGAATACCCCTGGATGTTGAGTACCCAGTCTTGGCCATCCTTGAGCCACGTTTCCGTAATCCTAACCAAATCATATTCGTTTACCTCTATTTGCGCAGCCAATTCATCCAGCTTATTACAAATGCTCCTCGCATTAAGACACAAAGCCTTCAAGCTTGTTTTTTTAATGCTCTTAGACCTATTAGAATTATTATTTACTGTGGCCACGTTTGATTTAAACTGTTGATTTCTCTGACTGCCATTTTTGTTTTTCTCCTTCCTGCCTTTTGCTTTTATCCTTGTTTCCCTTTCCTCTGTCTCTCTGCTCAGGTTCCCAACCCCCTTCTATTTTAGTTTAAACCCTCCCCCACAGCACTAGCAAACACTCCCCCTAGGACATCGGTTCCAGCCCTGCCCAGGTGCAAACCGTCCAGTTTGAACTGGTCCCAGTCCCCCAGAACCGGTTCCAATGTCCCAGGAACTTGAATCCCTCCCCCTGGCACCATTCCTCTAGCCACATATTCATCTGAAGTATCCTTCTATTTCTACTCTGACTAGCACGTGGCACTGGTAGCAATCCTGAGATTACTACCTTTGAGGTCCTGTTTTTTAATTTATCTCCTAACTCCCTATATTCCGCTTTTAGGACCTCATCCCGCTTTTTACCTATATCGTTGGTGCCTATATGCACCACGACAACTGGCTGTTCACCCTCCCCTTCCAAGATGTTCTGCAGCCGCTCGGAGACATCCTTGACCCTTGCATCAGGGAGGCAACATACCATCCTGGACTCTCGTTTGCGGCCGCAGAAACGCCTATCTATTCCCCTTACAATTGAATCCCCTATTGCTATAGCTCTACCCCTCTTTTTCCTCACATTCTGTGCAGCAGAGCCACCCCTGGTGCCAGGAAGTTGGCTGCTGCTGCCTTCCTCTGATAAGCCATCCCCCCCAACAGTGCTCAAAGTGGTGTATCTGTTGGAGAGGGGGATGGCCACAGGGGACCCCTGCACTACCTGCCTGCGCCTAGTACTCTGCCTGTTGGTCACCCGTTCCCTTTCTTCCTGTCCAACCTCTACCTGCGGTGTGTCCAACTCCGTAAACATGCTATTCACGATGTCCTGAGCATCGTGAGCGCTGCAGTATGCATCCAATTGCAGCTCCAGTGCCGCAATGCGGTCTGTCAGTAGCTGCAGCTGGATGCACTTCTTGCACATGTAATTGTCAGGGACACAGGAAGTGTCCCTGATTTCCCACATATCGCAGGAGGAGCATATCACGTGGCCTGGCTGTCCTGCCATGACTTACCCTTTAATTAATTGAATTTAAATTAAATCAATCAATCCCACTAATTATACTACAGTTAACTGGTTTACCAACAGTCCCCGCTACACCAGAGTGACCTTAGTAACTATAAACCACAGAGTTAAAGTTTAAAAAGAGAAATACTCACCAACCAATCACTTACCTGCTTCCTGGTGACGTCACACTTTGATTACTTTTTACCTCTCTCCCCCGCTGTTGAATTGGTAAGCCTCGCTGCTCACCTCACTGCTCACTCCCAGGTCCATCGCTCTGGTCGGGCCTCGCTGCCGGTTTTGAGCCTCGCTGCTCGCCTCACTGCTCACTCCCAGGTCCGTCGCTCTGGTCGGGCCTCGCTGCCGGTTTTAAGCCTCGCTGCTCGCTTCACTGCTCACTCCCAGGTCCGTCGCTCTGGTCGGGCCTCGCTGCCGGTTTTAAGCCTCGCTGCTTGCCTCACTGTTCACTCCCAGGTCTGTCCTGTATGGGCTGCTCTTGCACACCCTCCATTTTGCCATCCTCCCTCGTCTGCCGTCCGGACACGCCTTGGCGCACGATCTTGCCGTCCGGCGGAGGCGGGGGTCCCCAATAGTGGGCTCTCTATGCGGGAGTCCTCCCTTTATCTATTGGGGACTTGGCCTGGAGGGTGTTGCACAGGGCAGTCCCGAGCAATAAGGTTTTAAGTAGGTTCACGGACTCCCAGGCCGCCTGCCTTTTCTGTGGCCTGGAGGAGTCCGTGTTCCAGGTTTATATTGAATGTGAGAGGTTGCAGCCCCTCTTCCATTATTTGAAGGGGCTGCAGATCGGGGGACCTCCTCGTGGGACTGCTCCTGGGCCTGGCCAAAGTGGCCATCAACTGGTCCAGGCAGTGGGCGGTTGAGGGGGTCGTCCAGCCCAACTGCCTGCCTCTCTTCCAAGGCCACGTTCGCGCCCGGGTGGCCCTGGAGATGGAGCACGCGGTGTCCGCCGGCACGCTCGAAGCCTTCTGCGACCGGTGGGCACCGCAGGGACTGGAGTGCATAATCACCCCTGGGAATACAATTTTAATTTAATTTGTTAAGTTTCATTTAAGGTATTTCTGTTAAGTTACAGTTTATTTGTTTATGGGTTGCTCAAAAGAGTACACCTATTTGTGAAGCACTTTCAGGCATTTTTTTTACAATTAAAAACACTATATAAATGCAAACTGGTATGGCGATACTTTTACTGTCACCAATTGCATTATGCAACACATTTAGCACCAGCACAATCAAAACGCACAAAACAAATTCCCCTTGATGGGTCGGCAAGCATATCCCACCTGAGCCATTCAAACAAGCCAGGCCATCCCACAGCCAGCTATCACCAGCAGCCAGGCCATAGCAACTAGAACAGTGGAGGCATCAATAGAGCCAGCAGGACAAGAGAAAAATTGTCAGCAGGAGAGCCATCAGGAGTTAGGAAGGCAGCACGAGTGAGAGAGGCAATGATAAAATCTGCAACTAGGAACAGCTAAAAGATAGCAGATGCAGGAGAGCAAGGGAGTCAGCCGAACAAATATGGGATCAAGCCAGCAGAGCAAGGTCAAATAGGAGCCAACAGACCAGGTGTGTAAAAGGGCTAGTGACCAGGTGTGAGACAGGCCGAGCAGAACAGGAGAGGCAACACCAGCAAGAGCAATAGTAGCAAGGTGACAGTGCAGGAATGCAGGGTTCCATATTAACTAAGAATTTTACACTAAATCTGCCTACAGTACCTCACACACCTTTTGCGCTCCCAGTTTTTGAATTTCCCAATTGCTGCTGTCTCTAGCTGCGGTTGTCCTGTCCATATTTCTCTTTTGAATCTTTGGAAGAATTCCTTTGAATCGGTGACTCAGGCAAGTGTATAAGTGTATACTGGAGTTTACAAAAGGGTTAGAAATGCGATTGCCCCCAAAAATGGGGATTGCAATGCAGGATCAACCCACGCCCGTTCAAAGTAACGCAGGCAGCCTGCAAACATGCTGCCTGCTGATTAACAAGATTGTGGCATGCAGCCCAGTGCTGAATGCGCTGCTGAGTGGCTGCACACTCAGCTGGGGGCCCAAGTTCATGTGAGGCTAGCACCAATTAAAGCTAGCTAGCCTGCATTTTTTAAAGGCTGTCCCTCTTAAAGGGGAGGTGCATTCTGGCTGCAGCAGGTGATTCAACTGGCTGGGGAACAGAGTGTGAGCAGGAAGAAGTAGTACTAATGGCACAACAGGAGAGAGACCGTGCTCCAAGGTTCTCAGATGCAGCACTGGAGACCGTAGTACAGGAGGTGGACAGGAGGAGAGAGGTCCTGTTTCCACAGGGGGCCAGGAGGACCTCCAGGCAAATTCAGAAAAGACAATGGGAGTAGATAGCCAGCAGTGTAGCCCCGAGGACCTGGATGCAGTGCAGGAAGAAGCTTAATGATCTCACACGTGTGGTCAAGGTGAGTGCATTCATCTTCAAATACCATGGGGTCAATTTTAACTCAGGTGCGGGGAATTGTCGGGTTCCCCGAATTTAGTGTTTCCCACACGAATCTAAATCGTTCTGCGAGATTGATGCAATTTTAACTCAATTGGCCAATTGATTTCCAACGTGTGGGAAGCCTTGGCAATTGAGTATTTCCAGTCAGAAAGTCGCAGAATATGACGTCATCATTGCTGCTGCTTTTAAGGCCCACAGCAAGCCTTGCTTCTTCTGCAGGCTTCCAAACTTTACCATTAAGATGGCACAGGAGCCTGCAGGAGCAACGGCCAGCGGGACGGCAAAAGCTGCCCCAAAATTTGATGAGGCTTCACTCCAGGCATTGCTGGATGGTGCTAGGGCCCACAGGGAGGTCCTGTTCCCTTCTTCAGGGAGGAAGAGGCCTCCCAGTCAGACCAAGGCTCTGTGGCAACAGGTGGCTGGGGAAGTCAACTCCTTGGGGCTCACACGGCGCACCTGGATGCAGTGCAGGAAAAGATTCCATGACCTTCATCGCACTGGAAAAGTAAGTACTGTATGAACATAAGAATATAAGAAGTAGCAGGAGTAGGCCATACGGCCCCTCTGGCCTGCTCCGCCATTCAATAGGATTATGGCTGATCCGAACCTAGACTCACGTCCACTTCCCTGCCCGCTCCCCGTAACCCCTAATTCCCTTATCAGCTAGGAAACTGTCTATTTCCGTTTTAAATTTATTTAATGTTGCAGCTTCCACAGCTTCCTGAGGTAGCAAATTCCATAGATTTACTACCCTCTGACTGAAGAAGTTTCTCCTCATCTCAGTTTTGAAATGGCAGCCCCTTATTCAAAGATTATGCCCCCTAGTTCTAGTCTCACCCATCAGTGGAAACATCCCGCATCCACCCGATCAAGCCCCCTCACAATCTTATATGTTTCAATAAGATCACCTCTCATTCTTCTGAATTCCAATGAGTAGAGGCCCAACCTACTCAACCTTTCCTCATAAGTCAACCCCCTCATCTCCGGAATCAACCAAGTGAACCTTCTCTGAACTGCCTCGAGAGCAAGTATATCTTTTAAATATGGAAACCAAAACTGCACGCAGTATTCCAGGTGTGGCCTCACCAGTACCCTGTATAACTAAAGCAAGACTTCCCTGCTTTTATACTCCATCCCCCTTGCAATAAAAGCCAAGATTCCATTGGCCTTCCTGATCACCTGCTGTACCTGCATACTAACCTTCTGTGTTTCATGCACCAGGACCCCCAGATCCCTTTGTACTGTAGCACTTTGCAGTTTCTCTCCATTTAGATAATAACTTGCTCTGTGATTTTTTCTGCCAAAGTGCATAACCTCACACTTTCCAACATTATATTACATCTGCCAAATTTCTGCCCACTCACTTAGCCTGTCTATGTCCTTTTGCAGGTTTTTTATGTCCTCCTCACTCACTGCTTTCCCTCCCATCTTTGTATCGTCGGCAAACTTGGATATGTTGCACTTGGTCCCCTCCTCCAAATCGCTAATATAGATTGTAAAGAGTTGGGGTCCCAGCACTGACCCCTGCGGAACACCACTAGTTACTGATTGCCAACCCGAGAATGAACCATTTATCCCAACTCTCTGTTTTCTGTTAGATAGTCAATCTTCCACCATGCCAGTATATTACCCCCAATCCTGTGATTTTTTATCCTGTGCAGTAATCTTTTGTGTGGCACTTTGTCAAATGCCTTTTGGAAGTCCAAATACACCACATCCACTGGTTCCCCTTTATCCACCCTGTTTGTTACATCCTCAAAGAATTCGAGCAAATTTGTCAAACATGACTTCCCCTTCATAAAACCATGCTGACTCTGACCGATTAAATTATGCTTATCCAAATGTCCTGTTACTGCTTCCTTAATAATGGACTCCAACATTTTACCAACCACAGATGTTAGGCTAACTGGTCTATAGTTTCCAGCCTTTTGTCTACCTCCCTTTTTAAATAAGGGCGTTACATTAGCAGTTTTCCAATCTGCTGGGACCTTTCCTGAATCCAGTTACTTCTCTCAAGACCCTAGGGTGTAAGCCATCAGGTCCAGGGGATTTATCCGCCTTAAGTCCCATTATCTTACCGAGTACCATCTCCTTAGTGATTTTAGTCGTGTTTAGCTCCTCCCCCCCATAGCCCCCTGTTTGTCCAGTGTTGGGATATTTTTAGTGTCCTCTACTGTAAAGACTGATACAAAATATTTGTTCAGCGTTTCTGCCATCCCCATGTTCCCCACCCCTAATTTCCCGGTCTCATCCTCTAAGGGACCAACATTCACTTTAGCCACCCTTTTTCTTTTATATAACTGTAGAAACTCTTGCTATCTGTTTTTATATTTTTTGCTAGTTTACTTTCATAATCTATCTTCCCTTTCTTAATTAATCTTTTAGTTATTTGCTGGCTTTTAAATGCTTCCCAATCTTCTATCCTCCCACTAGATTTGGCTACTTTATATGCCCTTGTTTTCAGTCGGATACTATCCTTTATTACTTTACTTAGCCACGGATGGCTGTCTTTTCTTTTACGCCCCTTTTTTCTCAGTGGAATATATTTTTTTTGAAAGTTGTGAAATATCTTCTTGAATGTACACCACTGCTCATGTACCGTCTTACACCTTAATCTATTTTCCCAGTCCACTTTAGTCAACTCTGCTCTCATACCTTCATAGTCTCCTTTATTTAAGCTTAGTATGCTGGTTTGAGATCCAACTCTTTCACCCTCCAACTGAATTTGGAATTCAACCATGTTATGGTCACTCATTCCAAGGGGATCCTTTACTAGGACATTTTTTATTAATCCTGTCTCATTACACAGGACCAGATCTAAGATTGCCTGCCCCCTGGTTGGTTCAGTAACATACTGCTCAAGGAACCCGTCCCTAATGCACTCTATGCACTCTTCCTCAAGGCTGCCCTGCCCAATTTGATTTGTCCAGTCAATATGAAAGTTAAAATCTCCCATGATTATAGCTGTTCCCTTATTACAAGCCCCAACTATTTCCTGATTTATACTCCGACCAATAGAGTTGCAACTGTTAGGAGGCCTATAGACTATGCCCACTAGTGACTTTTTCCCCTTATTATTCCTTATCTCCACCCAAACCGTTTCATTATCCTGATCTTTTGACCCAATATCATTTCTCACTATTGCAGTGATTCCATCCTTTATTAACACAGCCACCCCACCTCCCTTTCCTTCCTGTCTGTCCTTCCTAATGAAGTTTCCATCACCCTCAATCTGATCCCCAATGCCTTTCCTCACCAGCAGTCAGCTTTAGCAATCTCTTCCTCCACATCCCACTTGACACTCACATCCATGCACCCTTACCCATTCCCTCTCTATGCTCACATTCACATAACTATTCCACCATGCTGCCCTCACACTCCCTCTCACTCTGATGCTTTGAACACAACTGACAACACACAGGGAGGGCCCTTGGTCTTGCAACCTCACTCCATCTTTGTCTCCTTCTAAGTATCTATGCTATACAATCTCTGCACTCACTCCTTCATTCTCACTCAACCTCCACTTGTCTCCATCATTGCAGGACAAGAGAGCTCACAACAGGAGAGAGCGAGCCAGGACAGGAGGAGGGCCGCCCTCATTAGCCCAGCTCACCCCCTGGGAGGAAGCCGTCCTGGAGATTGTCGGGGCTGACAGAGATGCGGAAGTTGGGGAAGGACAGACAGGTGCATCCCCGCAAGCTGGTGACAGAATAGTTTTCCATCTCTCTCATTGGCATTGCATGAGTCGCTGATAATAATTCTGAAGCTATATCATATGGACTTATGATCATCTGCAAAATGCAATGTGCATGTAACCTTGGCATCACATCTCTAACTTTTCCCTTGACTCCCCCACAGGACCATCGAGAGCCCCTGTCCCCAGTGTGCAGGAGGAAGAGCCTGAGATGCCAGACTCCTCAGAGGAATCTGCAAGCTCTGAGGGTGCAGTGTCAGCAGAATTCAGCGCACCCAGCACCAACGCAGACACTCACACCTCGGTGGGACCTTCGGGACATAGAGTAGAATTGTCACCTGGTGTAGCACAGCTCACTAGTGAGCATCAGCAGATTGTGGAGACAGGGACAGCAGTGGAGAGTCCTCGTCGGAGGGCGCAGGACTGTGCCAGCTTGGCTCAGCTGCATGTCGACCCTCTGCCTCTGGGTCCATCCGTAAGATCAGAGGTGATGGAACTCCATGCACAGATGCAGGCGTCTCTGGCAGGTTTTGTCTCCAGGGTCGCTGCGAGTGTGGAGCGAATGGAGGAGTCCATAGCGAACATGAGCAGAGCCTTTGTGGAATCATTGGTGCATGAACGCATCAACACGGAAAGGATGGCTACCTACGTGGAAATGTTTGCTGCCTCCGTGGTAAGGCTGGCTACCATAGAGGAGAGGATGGCTACGGTAGAGGAGAGGAGGGCTACGGTAGAGGAGAGGAGGGCTACGGCCATGGAGGAGGTTAGTCGCCAGGGTATGGAAAACATGGTGCATGTTCAGAATAGAATGACATCTCTTGAGGAGCGATGGGCACCTATTGAACAGAGAAACCAGACCTTCATGGAAGTCCTTCTGAGTAGGACTGCCATTGCAGATACGGGTCCCCATGGCGCCCCTCATGTGCAGCAAGCTGCTCTCAAGCCACTTGCAGGCACTGAGGGGGACCTGATCCATGAGAGGGAGGTTGGTGGCAGACCTCAAGGAAGTGGGGGCTCCTCTCCAAGCGCTCACACTTCCATGCCACTGCTGAGCCCTCGGTCAGAGCCCCGCCGGCGTCCACACCCAACGGAGATAAACATCTCAACTCCTGCACAGCTGCAGGAGCAGCAGACTGCTGATGAGCCCTCACAGGCTCGCCACCCCAGAGGACGCCCGCCAAAGGTGTCGAGACAGGAGCAGCAGGAAAGTGAGCAAGGGGCCTCCACATCTGCTGAAGCCACAAGGGAACCACTACGTAGGAGCACGTGTAAGAGGAAAATAAAGCACAAATAGTCACAAGGGTAGTCACTTGGGTGAAATGTTGTGTATTTTGTAAAAATGCCATCAGTTGTTTGTTTTGCATAAAAATTCTGATGGCAACTGCTGCAGTTCTGGCATGTGTCATTTCGCGAATGGGGCTTTCACATTGAGGGCTTAGGATTACTTGCAGTTGTCAGGATGCTGGTCAAATAGCTCAGAATCCGCAGGGTTTGGCCATTGTCGATGCTCAGGTAAGAAGCTGTGAGGCAAAAGAGTTTGATTTACTAGGCTAAGCAAATCTGGCCAGGATGAGTGCGTTCCTTGCATCCCGGGCAGCAATGTTCTCACGTAATGCTGCCGCTGGTTGATGGGCCTCTGCAGGATGCTCGTTCTCGCCCTCCTCCTCCTCCTCCTCCTCATCATCATCATCATCATCATCATCTGAGGAGGGTATGTGAGGAGCCACTTGGCCCTCAGCAATCTGCAAGCCACGACGCTGTGCCATGTTGTGGAGTGCACAGCAAACCACGACGATTCTGGAGACCCTGGCTGCTGAGTACTGTAGGGCTCCACCTGATCTATCCAGGCATCTGAAGCGCATCTTCAGCAAGCCGATGGTTTGCTTGATTACGGATCTGGTGGAAATGTGGCTGGAGTTGTAGCGCTCCTCAGCTTCGTTGGCTGGCCTCCTCAACGGCGTCATTAGCCAAGTCCTCAGGGGATAGCCCTTGTCTCCAAGCAGCCATCCGTGAAGTTGGTCTGGCGGACTGAATAGCAGAGGCACACCAGACTGGCGCAGTATGAAGGAGTCATGGCAACTGCCAGGGTACTTGGCACAAACATGCAAAATCTCCTTCTTGTGGTCACACACCAGCTGAACGTTAAGGGAGTGGAAGCCCTTGCGGTTGACAAAAATACCTGGATTGTGATGGGGTGCCCTAAGGGCCACATGTGTGCAGTCAATGACGCCCTGCACCCTTGGAAAGTCTGCCAGATGAGCTAATCCAACCGCTCGCGCCATCACATTTGTGCGATCCCTGGTGAAATGGATGTGATTGTGCGTGAGGGCAAAGAGGGCATTGGTTACCTGCATGATGCAAGTGTGTGTGGCCAACTGGGAGATGCCGCTGATGTCTGCTGCTGATCCCTGGAATGAGTCTGAGGCAAAAAAGTTGAGTGCGGTGCTGACTTTGATGGCCACTGGTAAGGAGTGTCCACCTGGTCCTCTGGGCAGCAGGTCTTGCTGTATCATTGCGCAGATGTCAGTCACTACCTGTCGCGAAAGTCGGAGCCGCCTTTGGCACTGCTGCTCAGTCATGTTGAGGTAGCTGACCCTATGTCTGTAGACCCTGTTTGGGGGGTATCTCCTGCGCCGACGGGCTTCCATGTGTTGGCCCCTTCTGGCCTGTGCTGCCTCAGGTGGGTGAGCAGCAGCCTGTCGCTCCTGCTCCTGCTGCTGCTGCTGCTGCTGTTGCTGGTGCTGCTGTTGTTCCTGGTTCTGCTGCTGCCGCGCCTGGTGCTGGATGTCCTCTAATGACAAGAAGGGAAGGAAAAAAAGGCCTCCCATGCTTCTGGTAGATGCCTCAGTTGAGGAAGCGCTGAGTGAGGGTGGTGAGAGGGGTTTCGCAGGAGGTCACACTGGAAAAGTGTGTGAGGCTCCAACCTTCCACAGGTGTGGTTAAGCCTGGTAAAAGTTGCCCCAGGCCTGAGACAACAAAGTCCTGCCACCTGCAAATGATGACTGATCAAATCTCCTCTTTAATGGTTGACCTGCAGCTGATAGTCAGCAAGCCACTAGTGCTCACGCCAGGTTTCACAGGCGTGATCCCCACCAGGCGTGTTTTACATGGGAAAAGGGTTAAACAGGCAAGGGCCTGTTAAAATGGGATTACAAAGGCCAATTAGTGCTGTTTAAGGGCCCTAAAGACCAGACCCGCCTGTTGCAGGCGGGACTGATTCGGGACCATCAGACACGCCTGGGTTAAAATGGTTAGGTGTCGGGAACCAGGCGGGGGGGGTCCCGACCCCCAGGTTTTGCAATTTTAACCGCCCCACATGCCTCAAAGCCCGCCTGATGGCTGAGTTAAAATTTAGCCCCATATCCCACCATTTGCACCACTTGCCTCACACACTGCTCAATGGACCACACCCCCATCATTCACCTACCAACAATCTCTACCAAACACGACTCATACCTCACATTCATAGCTTCACCTCACTCTCACACACTTACCACTACTGCAATCCTCACACCCACATCTCACAGCTAGCACATACTGTCAGCTATTGAACCATGACAGCCACATCACACAAACACGTTGCACCATACTCACTGACACACTTCTCTTTCTCTTGTAGGACAAGGTCTCTCACAACCGGAGGCAGCAGGACCTAACCAGCGGGGGGGCAGGCGCGCCTGCATAACCTTATCCCGATGAAGGAGATGGTGCTGGCCATTATTGGGAGGGCCATCGCTGAGCCTGTGGCCAGCGGCGGGGCTGAAACAATACAAGATGACAGTATCCTCATACATAATCCTCCTTCTCATATCCCATTTCCCCCTCATCCCTCAATCTCTTCTGATTTACAAATGGCACATGGTGCAAGCATGCACCTCTTGCTTTCCCCACCCCTTCACCACAACCTTACCCTTGTGCCTTTCTCCACCTGGCCAGGCACTGGTGGAGGAGCAGGAAATGGAAGAGGAAGAAGGCAGTGATGCAGAAAGCACAGCACCGTCACTTGATTTCACACTCCCAGCCACCAGCTCAGACACTGACACTCCACATACTTTAGAGGATAGATTAGATGCACGTGGTGAGACACAGGGCACGAGTGGCCAGCAGCCAGGGCAGGGGCAGGTGCCAGCTCCCCAGAGGGCGAGGTCGCACACGAGTTCTGCTGCAGAGGACTCAGATGAGGACTTCGATGGGGCGGCCTACAGAAGAACGCTGATGGGTATTCACAATGAAATGCTTGGTGTGTTGACAGGCCTGTTAGAAAGGCTGAGTGCAATGTCAAGGAGCATGGAGGAGTCTGGCACCAACCTTGCACAGGGCTTTGCGCAGAGCTTGGAGCCCATCCTTTCCAGCATGCAAGTGGTAGGCTACTCCATTGGCGCACTTGTGGACCCAACCATCATGCAGCGTGTGATGGCCGATGTCTCAGCTTCCATTGCAGCATGAGCAGAAGCCACCCAATGTCTGAGTGCTGCCGTGGAAGCTCAGACTTCTGTCATGCAGGCTCAGCTTGCTGCCACGCAAGCACAGACTGCTACCAAGGTGGCTGCATTTACCAGTGTTGAAAGGGGCTTGCAGGATGTCACAGCAGTCCAGCAATCTGTCCTCCAGCAGATTACTAGGATTGCTATGGTGCCGCCCCGGGGGAGTGGCAGTGGCTCCTTGGAGGACGATCCTGCTATCCACTCTCAGGATGACAGCATTCGTCCTCCCACCACTGCCACTCCACCAGTGCCCTTGCTGTTGCCAGCCAGCCCAGACTGCCGCCGCCCATGCCGAGGTGGTGCAGTCAAAAGCTGGGCCTTCTAGGCCCAGAGCTGCTCGAGGTCGCCCTGCAAGGCCATCTAGAGTTTTCCCCACTGAAAGTCAGCAGCCTTCCACCAGCCATGCTGCAGCCACTGGGGTAGCACTTTGTAGGAACACTAGGACAGGCAAAGACACACAGAAGACAGGCACTAAGGGAATGCACAAGGGTGATTAGTTGACTTTATTATGCAATATTAGATGGTTTGGAATGTTTCTTTTGTGGTGGCTTTTATTTCAGCATTGTGGCCAAGGGGATGCTGTGTTGGTCCAGACAAGAGAGATGGTAAGGTATGTGACTGTTGTACAATGGGGATTTGGGGTTGTGTTCACTGGAATCATAGACGAATGAGGCAATCATGGACTGCCCAGCCGGAAACAGGATGTGCTGGTTGCCTCCTCTCTTCCTCCTGCTCCTCCTCTTCCTCCTCCTCCTCCTCCCTCTGCGAGCAGCTTGTTCTCTTCTTTGCTGCCTCTGCTCCATCTCTCTGTCATGCTGAAGGCCAAGGGGGATGACAACTAGAGCACCCATGACTGGGAGCAAGTGGTCTGACCAGTACCCTTGAAGTCAGAACCAAGGCCTTCTCTACTTGCACCATCACTCCCTGTCACCTCCAACTTTAAACAACTCTGGAAGCACCAAACACTTCTACAAACTTACACAGACCCAGTAGAAATTAATCAGCAACTAACCTGAGAGTGGTTGATGATCCCTTTAAATATCGCTGGTGGGGGATCCTTGCTGCAACTGAACGCATGTTCAGCTGTGCAAGGTTAAGATGGGCATTTGCTCCAGCGTTGAGGACGAAAATGGCAGCACTGGTATCAAGTCAGCGTTGCACGCTGATTGACGTCACGATCCACGCATGCTCCTAATGCCCGCCCTCACCAAAATGCCGTCTGGCACAGCCTGCACCAGAAGTGTGCGCAGACGTCATCTCTGATACAAAACGGCACCCGTAGCGCGGAAAAATCGGGCGCTATGGAGCTGAATTTCTTGCAGAAAAGTTAGCATACACTTGTGTCCAAAGTTTTGAAATGGGTCTACACCAAACACAACAACGGCAACAACTTCCTATTATAGAGCAATATAGAGAACGTAAAAAAAATGCCAGTGTTACACAGAGGCATAATCATAAAAAAAGGAAGCCGAGCCAAAGAAAGCGATATTAGAAGGGGTGACCGAAAGCTTTGTCATAGGTGGGTTTAGAGAGGCTGTTAAAGGTGGAGGGATTTAGGCCGGGAACGTTACCTGAGAGTCAGGGCGGATGCCTGTGGGCCGCGCGGTGGGTCACCATCCCGAAGTTTTCAACAGCACGTTCTGCACTGCGCGTTTAACTCAATTACATCAATTGAAACAGTCATGCGGGTTTCCTGGCCAATTAAGTGGAGCGGGTCTGATGACATCATCAATGGCTCGCTTTCAGCTCAGATATTTAAAGGAGCCTTGCAGACATCCCAGTTGAAGGTTGTTGGAGGAGGCATACAGGTGGTTGGAGAGGTGGCTATTGATGTATATCACAGAGATTTGTGTGGATGCAAGCAGCATGGAGTCACAGTGACAGAAGGCTACGCCCAGGTTCTCAGATGCCTCCCTGGAAGTCCTGGTCCAGGGAGTCAGAGCACGCAGGGAGATGCTATTCCCTGGCAGCATCAGGAAGAGAGCAGCCAGAGAAACTAAGAGGGCGTGGCTGGAGATTGCCCAAGAATTGAGTATTAGCGGTGTGGTCAACTGCTCCTGGATTCAATGCTGGAAGAGATTTAATGATCTAATGAGGTCAGTAAAGGTGAGTACAATGCCACATTCGACTACATCCTGATGTGCGTGTCACCCCAACCGCATCACTCTGCTTTTCCAAGCCTACTCCTGTATATCACTCCTCACACCAACCTACCTTGCAGGTGGACCATCCCTCACTGTCTATGCACCTACTCACATCCCCATCTCACTATCCACCAATGACACTCACCCTCATCCTAATGCAATCCTGCAAAATAACACCAGAGAAGGAGGCCATTTGGCAATGCCATGCCATTCCCTCATAGTCACCCTCTACAGATGTAGCCCATACATCCCTTACACTCATTCCATCACTCTCACTCAAAGTTCTCTTCTTTCCCTCCTTGCAGGAGAAGAGAGCGCAGAACAGGAGAGAAAGAGAGAGATGCAGAGATGGCCGTCCAATATATACAAATTTGATGCCTGCAGAGGAGGAGGCTCTCGAAATAAGTGGAGTGAAAGAGTTGCTGGTTGTGGGAGACGGAGAGAAGGGGACCTCCCAACAACCTGGTGACAGAATTAAATATCCCACATGGCATACAACAGTCACTCATGGTGACTGACGTCAGCAGCTAGTGAAATATTATCATGTGTGTAATGGTAACATTGCACCTTCTTATCATAAGAGGTCTAATTCATGTCTTTACTCTCCCAAAGGTCCATCAAGTGTTCCCCCCCCCCAACCCACTGTCCAGCCGGAGGAGGAAGGCGACTCCTCAGAGGAAGCTCCACTCTCTGAGGGTGCACCATCACCAGAGCCAGGCGCACCCAGCACCAGTGCAGATACACCCACGTCGGTGGGTCCCGTGACACACAGAGTAGTGTCGTCACCCGGTGTCTCACACATCACAAGTGAGCAACAGCAGATGGTGGAGACAGAGACAGCAGTGGAGAGTCCTCGCCAGGGGCGCAGGTCACTCCAAGCTCTGCTCAGCTTGATGCAGATGCTAAACCTCGGGGGCCGTCGACAAAGAGGTTGATCTTGGAGGAGCAGCAACAAATGTGTGAGGCTCTGGCAGCTTTTCCAGCCGTGGTATGCATGATTGTGCAGAGAATGGAGGAGTCCATCTCTAACATGAGCACCACCATCTCACAGGCAATGGCGACGATGTGCTGCTCCATGGAAAGGATGGCCACCTGCATGGAGCAGCTAGTGCGCCAGTCGAACGAGAACATGATAGCTGTGATCAACAGACGGCAGACTCTTATTGACCTCATCTCTAGAAGGGATACCAACATAGACTTGCGCGTTCATCGCCCCACTGATGTGCAGCAAGGTGCTCTCCAGTTCCTTGCTAGCAGGGAAGTGCGGGTGGCCCATGAGAGAGATGATGGTGAGAGGGGACATGGAAGTGGGGGCTCTGCTGAAAGTGCTCCCACTTCTCCCCTGTTGCCTCCCCCTCAGTTAGAGCCCCACAAGCTGCCTCGAAACCCAATGGCCGAGACTGCCCCTGCATAGTTGCAGGAGGAGCAGTCTTTGGCGGGGCCCTCACTAGCCCTAAAATTCAGAGGATGTGCACCAAAAGTGTCGACGCAGTCACAGCAGGGAAGTGAGCAGCCTGTCTCTACCTCTGCTGAAGCCACAGGGGTTGCACCTCGTAGAAGCACGAGGAAAAGAAAAAAGACACAATCGTAGATGCACATGGGTGTTTGCCAAACTGTTAGTGTTAAGTTTCAGTTCTATTTATGATGCACATAAACTTATTTATTTGCACCACTTTCCCGTCTTGTCCATTTTTGCCTACTACCTGGGAACTGGCTTTGTCACTTGAAGTGAATGGTGAGACATTACTTAACCTCGAGCAATGGGGGTTTGGTTGACAGGAATGCTTTGGTCATTTTAGGACTGCTTTGTCAGGGTGGTGGGGGGGAGGTTGGTACAGCATCTGGGAGGCAGATGGGTGCACTGGTGCAAGTTATGTAAATCAGGCCATTATGAGGCCATCCTGGGCCTCCTGGGCAGCAATGTGCACTGCTGCTGGTGCCATCTCCACCTCAGGTTCTTCCTCCTCCTCCTTCTCCTCGTGTTCCACCTGTTCCTCCTCCTCCTCCTCCTCCAAAGAGGCTGTGCGCTCCATGCCTTGCTCCTCCTGCAGCTCCAATCCTCGCTGCTGTGCTATGTTGTGCAGCGCGCAGCAAACAACGATGATTCTGGAGACCCTGGCTGGTGCGTGCTGCAGGGTTCCTCCAGATCTGTCAAGGCATCTGAAGCGCATCATCAGCACGCTAATTGCTTGCACTATGACACATCTGGGGGACATGTGGCTTTCATTGTAGCGCTCCTTGACCTCATTGCTTGGCCTCCTCAAGGGAGTCATCAGCCACGTCTTCAGCGGAGAGCCCTTGTCTCTAAGCAGCCAGCTGGTAAGTCTGTTTGGAGGTGCTAAGAGCGGAGGGAGGGTGGACTGGCACAGGACGAAAGAGTCATGACAGCTGCCAGGGAATCTGGCACACACATGCATGATGATCTTTTTATGGTTGCAGATGAGCTGCACATTGAGGGAGTGGAAGCCCTTGCAGTTCGCAAACACTCCTGAGTGATCTGGGGGGACCTTGATGGCCACATGTGTGCAGTCAATGATGCCCTGCACCTGTGGGAAGCCAGCCAGACCCGCAAAGCCGATCGCCCGCTCAGTGGCACTGGCTTCATCAGTGGCTGACTTGTGAAACATGGCATGGGTCATGGGTGATGCATCTGTGGGCGGCTGACTGCGAGATCCTGCAAATGTCTGCTGCAGATCCCTGGAAGGAGCCTGAAGTGAAGAAGTTGAAGTGGTGACTTTGACAGCCACGGGTAGGGCATGTCCACCAGGTCCTCTGGACAGCAGGTCTTCTTCCAGCAAGCTACAAATGTCTGCGATGACCTGCCGTGATAGCCTGAGCCTCCTGAAGCACTGCTGCTCAGTCAAGTCCAGGAAGCTCATCCTCTGCCTGTACACCATGATGGAGGTATCGTCCCCGGCGGGGTGCACCCCTACTGCTTCCCTCTCACCTGTGGAGCATCAGATCAGTGAGGAGAAGGCTGCTGGTGTTGTGTGATAAATCCATGTTATGAGACAAGGACTCGAAGAGGCGATATCGTAGAATTAGCACGAGTACTTTATTAACAAACAGAGTAACAAACATCATGCCTGCATCCTGGCATTTCACCTTTGCTGACCTTGACAGGAAGCAAACCTCTGACCTTAACAGGAAGCAAACCTCTGACCTTAGCAGCAGCATTGGCTACAGCACCACCTGGTGGATAACCTTAATCATAACATCCCAGATTACTATATCCCTCCCCCCTTAAGATTTCAGTATGAATTTCTTAACAAACCATTCCTGAGGGTCACATAAGGAGCCTCCATTCATCATGTTCCATACTTGACGAATCTAACAGGTCAGTATCAATCTCTCTGGTGGCTTGCGAGTCCTTTGTGAACGTCTAACAGTAAAGTCCCTGCTTGTTTGTGGTGAAGCCACCAGCTGCTCCTGAGCAGTGCTCAGAGTATCTGACTCGGCAATGATGGTTTCCTCTTGACGAATGGGTTCCTGTGGAATTGGCTCTGTCTCTGGTGGTGGCACCACAGATGCACTTAGATAACTGGGGGCAACCCTGTCTTCAGTCATTGCATCTGGAACCTTCATTTCAATTTCCGCTTGTCTGGGAAGTATCTGATCTACATGTCTGCGTACTACCCTACCATCTCCCAACATGACCTTATATGATACTGGACCTGTCATTGAGTCTATGAAGCCAGGAATCCACTTTGGTCCATAACTGAAATTCCTGGTAAGGACCGCATCTCCTTCTCCAAAACTTCAGCTCTTTGTTCTTTTGTCATGGTTCTCTTTTTGTTTGTTTTGTCTGTTTTCCATTTTCCTTTTTAGGTCTGGGTGGACAAGGTCAAGAGTGGAGCATAGTCTACGACCTAATAACATCTCAGCAGGAGAGAGTCCTGTGGTGGATTGAGGTGTTATTCTGTAGCTGAACAGAACCCGTGACACTTTGGCTGCTAAACTCCCTTCTGCACTTTTTTTCATCATCTCCTTAAATGTTTGTACGGCTCTCTCCGCAAGTCCGTTCGAGGACGGATGATATGGAGCCGAGGTCACCTGCACTATGCCATTTTTTCTCAAGAACTCTTTTTGTCTCTGTACTCACAAAACAAGTGGCACTGTCACTCACCACGATCTCCGGTAGCCCTTGATTACTGAAGCTCCGACGCAGGCAGTCTATAGTAGTAGTGGCGGAAGCAGAATTTACAGGATAAACATCCATCCATTTGGAATGTGCATCAATGATTATGAGGAACATCTTCCCCATGAATGGACCCGCATAATCTAAGTGCAATCTTCTCCATGGTTTATCCGGTCACTCCCAGGGGTGGAGAGGAGCCGCTGCTGGTGCCTTCCGGTGTTCCTGACAAGTGCTGCATGTCTTGACTAGATTTTCTATCTCCTCATCTAGCTTTGGCCACCACAAGTAACTCTTAGCCAAGGCTTTCATACGCGAGACCCCAGGATGACACTGATGTAGTTGCTCTAGGATAGACTGTTGTGCTGGCTGTGGAATAATCACTCGTGCTCCCCACAACACACAACCATCCTGCACACTCAGCTCTGTTTTCCTGACACTGTAGGGTGTGAAGTCAGCCCCTTCCAGATGCTGTGGCCATCCCCTGACCACATATTCTCGAACTCTAGACAGTACTGGATCTTTACCTGTCCATGTTCTTACTTGTTCTGCAGTCACAAGTGCAATGTCAGTGTCCTCCAACATCAAAACTCTGTCCTCTGGAGCTGCACGGATAGGTGTGCCTGGCAGTGGAAGACGGCTCAAGGCATCTGCGTTCCCATGGTACTTGCCCACCTTGTAGACGATGACATACTCATATGCCCTCAACGTCACTGCCCACCTCTGGATCCGGGGTGACACCATCTGTGGAACTGCTTTTATTTCATTGAAAAGGGAGAGAAGAGGTTTATGATCGGTGCATATGGTGAACTTCCTGCCATATATGTACTTGTGGAACCTCTGTAACCCAAACATTACTGCTAACCCCTCTTTGTCTAACTGGGAATAGTTTTTTCCCGCTGGTGTTAGAGTTCGGGACATAAACCCTATTGGTCTTTCAGTTCCATCTTCCATGCAGTGTGATAGAACTGCCCCCACCCCGTAAGGTGAAGCGTCACAAGAGAGAATGATGTCTTTCTCTGCATTGTAGTGAACCAGCACATCCGACGACAGCATCAGTTTCTTGGACTGTTCAAATGAAACCCCCTGCTCCTCTTCCCACTGCCACTGTGTCTCCTTGCGCAGTAGTTTGTGAAGAGGTGCTAACACAGTTGACAAGTTTGGTAAAAACCTGTTATAATAGTTCAGCAGTCCCAGGTAAGCTTTTAACTCAGCCACATTTGTAGGAGCAGGGGCGTCCTGCAGTGCTTGTACTTTCTCCTTGAGTAGATGGAGCCTGGTGGCGTCCACTCTGTGTCCCAGGAACACTGCCTCATTCCCCAGGAAAGTGCACTTACTGCTCTTGAGCCAGAACCCTGCCCTCTCCAATCTCTGTAGTACCTCTCTCAGAGTGCTCAAATGCTCCTGGTCGGTTCTTCCCATCACCAGTATGTCATCCAGATAGATGGAAACATGTGGAATCCCTTGCAGTACACCTTCGATTGTCCTCTGGAAGATAGCTGGACTAGATGAGACATCAAACGGTAAGCGGTTATATGTAAACAAGCCCTTGTGTGTTTTTATGGTGACATACTTCTTTGATTCATCATCCAGTATAATCTGCAAGTAGGCATGACTCATATCCAACTTTGTGAATTTCTTTCCTCCAGCCAGGTTTGCAAAGAGATCCTCTGTTTTGGGAATCGGATACTACTCTAGTTTGGACAACCGATTGACTCAATTTATAGTCTCCACAGTGTCTTACTGAATTGTCTGGTTTTAAAACAGGTACTATGGGAGCTGCCCATTCCGAACATTTCCGAACATGTTCTCTCTCAATAGACGGTCAAGCTCAGCCTCTACCTTTGGCTTCATGGCATAAGGCACAGGTCGTTGTTTAAAAAACCTTGGCGGTGCCTCCTTGTCTACATAAATCTTAGCTGGGGGGCCATTAAATGTGCCAAGTTCCTCCTTGAACACATTCTCATGTTCACTCAACACTTCTTGCAAAGTCAACTGTTTGCCCGCCTCTATTTGATGTACTGCTCCCCAGTCTAATTTAAGTTCTTTTATCCAGCCCAGCCCTAACAGGTTTGGTCCGGTACCCGATACTATAACTACAGGTAGCTGTTCCACTGTGTCCCTGTGTTGCACAGTTACATTAGCTGTACCTAATGTCGCTACTCGTTCACCTGTATATGTTTTAAGATGCAGGGAGCAAGGCTTTAACTCTGGAACTTTTGCACTGTTCCACAATTTTGAGTACTCTGCCTTGTTCATTATGGTCACGCCGCACCCTGTACCCACTTCAAAGTTCACCTTAGAGTCATTTACTGTCAGTTGCAATGTGATAGGAGCCACTTTTGGAATGTTCTCTAACATGCTATACATTATGAACATGTCCTCTTCTTCCTCAGCTTCCCCGCTGATGTGGTGTGCTCCATGTTTTTTCACTTCTCTCCCTTGGTTTTGCTGTCCTCCCCCTTTTGGTTTGGATTCCTCCACAGGTGATTTCGCCCTGCAAGCTCGTTTTATGTGTCCTTGTTTCCCACACTTGTAGCACTTTTCCTCCAGAAACTGGCATTCACTCGCCAGGTGATCGCCCTTGCATCTGTAACATGCCTTCACATGCTCACGTTGTGGTTTCTGACGCATGTTCAACTTGTGCACAACAACCTGACCTGCAACTTGCGTAGCATTAGTTCTGTCTGAACCCTGTATTTCTTTTACATCTCGGTTCGCTGTCTCTATGGCTTGAGCAAGTTCCAATGCTTTTTCATAAGTAAGCCCAGTCTCGGATAATAATCTACGCTGCATTCGGTCGTCCATAATTCCACAAACTAGCCTATCTCGCAGCATTTCCTTCAGGTTGTTCCCATAATTGCAATCTTGTGCTAATTTACGCAACACCGCTACATAGTCCATTACACTCTCTTCCTCTTTCCTGTTCCTTGAATTAAACTTGAACCGCTGTACAATCTCACTAGGCTTAGGGTTGAAATGTTCTTTTAGCAAAGCCACTAATTCAACAAATGATTTGTCTCCAGGCTTTTCACGACTAAGCAGATTATTCATCAAACTGTAGGTTTGGCTTCCCACTGAACTAAGCAGAATGGCTTTCCTTTTTCCGGCATCATTTATTTCATTTGCTTCGAAAAAATAACCCAACACGTCACAGTATTCCTCCCAGGTTTGTGCTTGACTATCAAAAGCGGAAACCGTTCCTACCGTGGCTCCAAAAATATCCCCATCCTCAATGATGGTGGAGCCCAGCACGTGAGTGCAAAAGACAAGACTAAAGCATTTGCAACTATCTTCAGCCAGAAGTGCCGAGTGGATGATCCATCTCGGCCTCCTCCTGAGGTCCCCAGCATCACAAATGCCAGTCTTCAGCCCATTCAATTCACTCCACGTGATGTCAAGAAACGGCTGAAGACACTGGATACTGCAAAGGCTATGGGCCCTGACAACATTCCAGCAATAGTACTGAAGACTTGTGCTCCAGAACTAGCTGCGCCCCTAGCCAAGCTGTTCCAGTACAGCTACAACACTGGCATCTACCCGGCAATGTGGAAAATTGCCCAAGTATGTCCTGTCTACAAAAAGCAGGACAAATCCGACCCAGCCAATTACCGTCCCATCAGTCTACTCTCAATCATCAGCAAAGTGATGGAAGGTGTCATCGACAGTGCTATCAAGCGGCACTTACTCAGCAATAACCTGCTAACTGACGCCCAGTTTGGGTTCCGCCAGGGCCACTCAGCTCCTGACCTCATTACAGCCTTGGTTCAAACATGGACAAAAGAGCTGAACTCAAGAGGTGAGGTGAGAGTGACTGCCCTTGACATCAAGGCAGCATTTGATCGAGTGTGGCATCAAGGAGCCCTAGCAAAACTGAAGCCAATGGGAATCAAGGGGAAAACTCTCCATTGGTTGGAATCATACCTAGCACAAAGAAAGTTGTCTGTGGTTGTTGGAGGTCATTCATCTCAATCACATGACATCACTGCAGGAGTTCCTCAGGGCAGTGTCTTAGGTCCAACCATCTTCAGCTGTTTCATCGATGACCTTCCCTCCATCATAAGGTCAGAAGTGGGGATGTTCGCTGATGATTGCACACTGTTCAGCACCATTCGAGACTCGTCAGATACTGACGCAGTCCGTGTCCATATGCAGCAAGACCTGGACAACATTCAGACTTGGGCTGACAAGTGGCAAGTAACATTCGCACCACACAAGTGCCAGGCAATGACCATCTCCAACAAGCGAGACTCTAACCATCTCCCCTTGACATTCAATGGCATTACCATCGCTGAATCCCCCACTATCAACATCCTGGGGGTTACCATTGATCAGAAACTGAACTGGACGAGCCACATAAATACTGTGGCTACAAGAGCAGGCCAGAGGCTGGGAATTCTGCGGCGAGTGTCTCACCTCCTGACTCCCCAAAGCCTTTCCACCATCTACAAGGCACAAGTCAGGAGTGTGATGGAATACTCTCCACTTGCCTGGATGAGTGCAGCTCCAACAACACTCAAGAAGCTCAACACCATTCAGGATAAAGCAGCCCGCTTGATTGGCACTCCATCCACCACCTTGAACATTCACTCCCACCACACCGGTGCACTGTGGCTGCAGTGTGTACCATCTACAAGATGCACTGCAGCAACTCGCCAAAGCTCCTTCAACAGCACCTTCCAAACCCGCGACCTCTACCACTTAGAAGGACAAAGGCAGCAGATGCATGGGAACATCACCACCTACAAGTTCCCCTCCAAGCCACACACCATCCTGACTTGGACCTGTATCACCGTTCCTTCACTGTCGCTGGGCCAAAATCCTGGAACTCCCTTCCTAACAGCATTGTGGATGTAACTACACCATATGGACTGCAGCGGTTCAAGAAGGCGGCTCACCACCATCTTCTCAAGGGCAATTAGGGATGGGCACTAAATGCAGGCCTAGCCAGCGACGCCCACATCCCATCAATTAATAAATTTTTTTTTAAAAAGCCATGCTCTCTTCCAGCTGGTAGCTAACTGTAGCTCGTAATTTTGTTGTTTAAACGTCCTGGCAGACTTTTCTTCTTTATTCAGGGTCCTTTAGTTACCTCATCGCCAAATGTGATAAATCCATGTAGTGAGACAAGGACTCAAAGAGGCGATATCGTAGAATTAGCACGAATACTTTATTAACAAACAGAGTAACAAACATCATGCCTACATCCTGGCATTTCACCTTTGCTGACCTTGACAGGAAGCAAACCTCTGACCTTAACAGGAAGCAAACCTCTGACCTTAGCAGCAGCATTGGCTACAGCACCACCTGGTGGATAACCTTAATCATAACATCCCAGATTACTATATGTTGTTGCTGCTGCTGGTGTTGCTGTTGCTGCTGCTGCTGCTGCTGGTGTGACTGGTGTTGTCGGTGCTGGGGCTCATCTTGGTCTGAATCTGAGGTCTAAGGTGAGACAGCATAAGCGACACCCATGCTGATCTAATAGATGCCAGGTAAAATGGAGATCAGAGGCACAATCCTCCAATGTAGTGAGAGTGATTTCCAATGTGGTGAGAGTGGCTTCCGAGGTTGCAGAAATCACCTGCAAACTCCTGAAAGCAAAATCTCTGCACAAAATGGTGTCAGCAAGAGCCTTTCCATTAGGCAAGGAAGCAGGTGTAAGGAGTGTGTATTTATGTGCTTTTTCCAACTATTCCTTAATGAAGTAGCACAATGGCCACTGAACTCCCGCCTCCCCTTCACAGGGAGCTTCCCAAGGTCTGTGAATCCCATGCGCAACCACTTAAAGTTGAAACCTGATGTTAAAAAGGATGTTAAGGGTCTCTAATCGAGCAGTTAAGTATCTCAATGAGGTCAGCCGCCTCTCCCGAGCGGGTCCGTGGCGCACTTCGAAACGCGCCCCAGTTAAACACGGAAGCCAGTGGGATGAGAGCGAGTTCCCGACGTGCTGTCAATTTCAGTGCTTATAACCGCTGATCCGCTCCCAAACCCGCACACTCCGCAATGTGAAAATTCCAGCCTTAGGGAGTGAATTCCAGGGAGTGAGAACTAGCTGCCTGAAGGCATGACTGCCTGTGGCAGAATGAAGGGGATAGTGGGGCTGCGGGGGGGGGGGGGGTGCCCAAGAGTCTAGAGTCAGAGAAGCTGAGAGTTTGGGAGAGGGAGAGTTTGGGGCAAGTTATAGGCTGGTGGAGGTTACAGAGATGGCCATGAGGGATTTAAACATGAGAATGAGAATTTTAAATTTGAGGTATTGGGGGACCAGGAGCCAATATACATCAGTGAGGTCAGGGTTGAGGGTGAAGTAGGATTTGGTGTGGGATAGGGTACAGGCAGCAGAGTACTGGCTGAGCGGAAGTTCACAGAGGGTGGATACAATGGGATGTACATAGAAATAAGTGGTCTTTGTGATGGAATGAATATGGGGTTAGAAGCTCAACTTGGGGTCCAATAGGATGCTGAGGTTGCAAACAGTCTGCTTCAGCCTGAGATAGCGACAAGGGAAGGGGATGGACTCAGCTGCAAGGAGATGGAGTTTGTCGCAGAGACTGAAGATGATAGCTTCAGTCTTCGCAATGTTTAGGTGGAGGAAATTGCGGGTCATTCAAGACTGAACATAGAAACGTAGGAACCAGACTAGGCCATTCAGCCCCTCGAGCCAGTTTTGCCATTTAATTAGATTGTGGCTTATTTGTATCGCAACTCCAGTTACCTGCCTTTGTTCCATATCCCTTGATACCCTTACCTAACAAAAATCTATCGCTCTCAATCTTAAATATTTCAATTGACCCAGCACCATGGCCTTTTGGGGGAACAAGTTCTAGATTTCGACGTTCTTTGTGTGAAAAAGTGCTTCTTGATTTCACTCCTAAATAGCCTAGCTCTAAATGTAAGATTATGCTCTCTTGTTATGGACTCCCCCACCAGTGGAAATAGTTATATCACCCCTCAACCATCTAAATTAGGTTTATGCAACCTGTCCTCATAATTTAACCCTTTGAGCCCTGGTATCATTCTGGTGAATCTGCACTGTATCCCTTCCAAGGCCAATATATCTTTTCTGAGGTTCAACGCCCAAAACTGGATGTTGAGCAAACAGTTTGATAACACAGGGGCAGTGGGGTTGTCGAGAGAGGTGGTAGAGAGGTAGAGCTGAGTATCATTATTATATATGTGGAAGTTGACCCCCGTGTCTGCAGATGATGTTGCCAAGGGACAGCATATAGAAGAGGAAAGGGGTGGCCAAAGATAGATCCTTGGGGGATTCCAGAGAAAACAGTGTTGGGGCAGGAAGCGAAGCCATTGGTGACAGTTCACTGGCTGCAATTAGATAGGTAAGAATGGATCCTATTGAGGTCAGTGTCACCGAACTGGATAGTGCAGGAGAAACAATTGAGCAGGGTAGTCAACCATGTCAAAGGCTATCTTGGTGACAAAGGAGCTTTGTGAACTTGTTGGTAAAGGTGAGGGTGGAAGATGAAGTGGCGAGGTGGTTTAAGGAAACAAGTGGTAACAGAGAAAAGAAACTGGCGGTTGCCTATGCTCTCCAGGATGATCCTAGAGTAGTGTGTGGTGGTGGCAGTGGAAACCGAGGCCCTGTACAGCTTGATGTGATCAGCTGGAATTGATGATAGGTGGCTACCTTGATTAGAGAACCTGGTTTAGAAAAGGGGATTAGAGTTACAAAGCAGTTATTAAAATTTAGCCCATTTAAGTAGGGCACAGTGTTCCTTGAAAGATTAGGTTACAAATTTGCAGAATTACTGCTCCTGCCTGGCAACATTTTTATCTTAGCTTGTGAGGGCATAACACCCCTTCAGATTTTTATCATTAATCCACAAAGAATGCTGGTGGTGTCAGAAAAAGACTGACAAACTGTATCTACTTGTAAAAAAAATAGCAAGTTACTGCATGTTTGAAACCACACATCTAAAGCACGCTTTGAAGAATTAACTTTGAATGAGTAGCTCAATAATGACACCTCACTCAGGTGCTCTGTAGCAAAGTAGTAGCTTGTTTCTTTACTGTTGTGATTAGTAATAACTCCATGAAGAGTAAATGTTCCAAACCTGGTACTCCCAGGACAGGATGGTGCGCTCCAGGACGTTCACCAGGCTGCTTGCACATGACCATTCCGCGATGACTTTCTGTGAAAGGGAATACGTCCTTCCTCTCTTGTAACATAATTCTTTGCCTACAGATTTTATTGACGTAACCTCTCATCCTACCATCCTGATCCATTTCAAATAACAGAGCTAATCAGATTGTATCTAATTCCAACAACATTTTAAAAACTTCAATCATATCAACAACATCAATTTGCATTTGTGTCTTCAATGTAGAAAAATGTCCCAAGGCAGAGGCATAAGGGAAAAATTGGATGCAGAGCCAAAGAAGGAGGGTTTTAGGGTTTTAAGAAGGATCTTAAATGATGACAGGGAGGTCAAGAGTTTAGGGAGGGAATTCCAGAGTGTCCAGCTTAGGCACTTGAAGACCCAGCTACCTTATTATAGGGTGAAGGGATAGGGAGATGCACAAGAGGCTAAAATCAGAGAAACGGAGAGTTCAGGAGTGAACATAAGAAATAAGAGCAGGAGTAGGCCATACGGCCCTTCGAGCCTGCTCCGCCATTCAATAAGCTCATGGCTGATCTTCGACCTCAACTCCACTTTCCTGCCTGATCCCTATATCCCTTGATTCCCCTAGAGTTCAAAAACCTATCTATCTCAGCCTTGAATATACTTAATGACTCAGCATCCACAGCCCTTTGGGTTAGAGAATTCCAAAGATTCACAACTCTCTGAGTGAAGAAATTCCTCCTCATCTCAGTCTTAAATGGCCGACCCCTTATCCTGAGACTATGCCCCCTAGTTCTAGACTCTCCAACCAGGGGAAACAACCTCTCAGCATCTACCCTGTCAATCCTCCTCAGAGACTTATAGGTTTCAATGAGATCACTTCTCATCTAAACTCCAGAGAGTATAGGCCCAATCTACTCACTCTCTCCTCATAGGACAACCCTTTCATCCCAGGGATCAATCTAGTGAACCTTCGCTGCACCGCCTCTAAGGCATGTATGTCCTTTCTCAGATAAGGAGACCAAAACTGTGCACAGTACTCCAGGTGTGGTTTCACTAAAGCCCTGTACAATTGTAGTAAGACCTCCTTACTCTTGTATTCCAACCCCCTTGCAATAAAGGCCAACATGCCATTTGCCTTCCTAATTGCTTGTTGTACCTGCATGCTAACTTTCTGTGTTTCCTGTACGGGGACACCTAAATCCCACTGAACACCAACATTTAATAGTTTCTCAACATTTAAAAATTATTCTACTTTTCTATTCTTCCTACCAAAGTGAATAACCTCACATTTCTTCACATTATATCCATCTGCCAGCTTATTGCCACTCACTTAACCTGTCTATATCCCTTTGCAGGCTCTTTGCGTCCTCCTCACAGCTTACTTTCCCACCTAGTTTTGTATCATCAGCAAACTTGGATACATTCCACTCGGTTCCTTCATCTAAGATGTTAATGTAGTGTATGTGCCTTTAAGAGCCCCCTGTGTACTGTAATGCCGGCAATGGCCACTCGGGCTATATAAGCCTGTATATTGTGTTGTATCAGTTAGTTCACCTCCAGACGTTGTCCAGTGAACACCTGTGAAACCAACTCCTGCCTTCAGTGTCTCTATTAACACACGGATACAACAGTGGCGACGAATTGGAAACTGACTTACCTGCAATTCAGCAGCACCTCAAGGACATCGATTCCTCAGACGTCCAAAGTCGAAGAAAAGCAAGAAAAAAAAACAAACTGTGGTTTCACCAGCTAGCCGAGCTGGTGGCAGGTACTGCAATAATCCTTCCTGGGCGGGCTGGGGCTCCATCAGCTGGCTCTGCGGCGAGGCCAAGCAGCGAAGGCGGAGGCAAGCAGAAACAGATGGTGGGGAGCACTCGGCAGACGGCTGGCGCTGCAAAGCAGGTCGGCGTTCGGACCTAGCAGAGGGGGGGAAAAGTCCCAGAGAGTCCGGCGGGAATGAGTCTCCACCTGTAAATAAAAAAAAAAAATTAAAAAAAAAAAAACTGCGGAAAACAGCGTTGTCAGCAGCAGCAGCGGCGGGAAAGTACGGGAAGCGCCATATCTTTTCTGCAGGAAAGAAAGAAAAGCGCGGGAAGCGCCATTTTTTTTCCAGGATGCCTAAGGCTGGCAATATTGATGCTTTTGATAGTGATATAGAGGATTGGACCACATATGTGGAAAGAGTGGAGGTATATTGCACAGCAAATGGAATAGAAAATGATAAAAAGGCGTCAGTACTTCTAAATCTAATGGGCGCAAAGACATACGGGCTGTTATGAAACTTAATCACTCCAGCCAAACCAAAGGACAAGAATTTTAAGGAAATTGTTGATACCCTACAGGAGCACTTAAACCCAACACCACTGCTGATAGTGGAACGATTCAAATTCTTCAAGAGGAATCAGCACAAGAATGAAAGTAACGCTGATTACCTCACCGAATTAAGAAAGCTATCAAAGCACTGCCAATTCGGGGCAGGACTGGCAGATTCTCTTCGAGACAAATTCGTCTGCGGTCTCCTAAGTGAAGGAACACAGAAAAGGCTGCTTTCTGAGAAAGATTTGACACTGGACAAGGCTTTCAGTATGGCTGTATCATACGAAGCAGATGCAAGAGGAGCTGCAGAGATACAGCAAAAGACACAGGACTTCGGCACCCATGAAATGACACAGGGTTTCGAGAGATGTTATCGCTGCGGCAGATCCACCCATGACCAGAGGGACTGCTGGTTCAAGGACAAAGCATGCAGGCAATGCGGAAAGATTGGACACATTGCACGTGTATGCCGATCTGGACAAAAAAATCCACAGACAGGAAAAAAAAAATCAATAAAGAAAAGTACAGAAAGGTACAAATGATGACGGACAGTAGCTCCGAAGACCGGAAGAGCGATAGCGACTCCGGAAACAAGAGACCAAGCTGTCTCAAATTACATAATGTAATTGCCAAAGAAGATTACCAGACCATTTGGGTTACCCTCACAATAGCAGGGTCCCCAGTTAAAATGGAGCTAGATACAGGATCAGCTCTGACCGTCATAAATCGACGGGATTACAAGCGGCTATTTCCGCATATACATTTAAAAGACACATCCATTATCTTGAAAACATATACGGGGCAGAAAGTATACCCCAAAGGAAAAATAAGGGTGCCTGTTGTATACAACGGCAAGGAAATACAGAAGTTGTATTTATACGTTCTACAAGATGGTGGTCCACCGCTGTTGGGACGTGAATGGATCAGGAAGATACGTTTAGACTGGCACTCCATTCAGGCACTGACGGTGACCAGTAAGAAAAAAAATGATGATGACGTCATACCTGAACGATTAAAAGACATCTTGGCCAACGCCAAGGAAGTGTTTCAAGAGAAACTAGGAACCTTGAAAGGCATCACCGCCTCAATAAAAGTGGAAGATGCGGCAATTCCCAAGTTTTTTAAGGCAAGGCCGGTGCCATACGCAATTTGTCCAGCAGTCGAGGCAGAGCTGGAGAATTTGGAAAAGGCAGGCATATTATCCAAGATAGATTGGAGCGAGTGGGCAACACCCATCGTCCCGGTCATGAAGAAAACGTTGAATAATGATAAATCTGAAGAACAGAGAAAAATTTGCATCTGTGGAGACTTCAAGGTGACTGTAAACCCGGTCCTTCACACGGTACAGTATCCTCTTCCGAGGATAGAAGATATTTTCGCCTCACTATCCGGAGGGAAACGTTTCACCAAAATTGACTTGGCACAGGCATATCTACAAATGGAGGTTGAAGAGGCCTCTAGAAAGTATCTCACGATAAATACACACAAAGGCCTGTACCAGTACAATCGACTGGTTTTCGGAGTAGCATCAGCTCCAGCTATCTGGCAAAGATCCATGGAGCAAGTCCTCCAAGGGATTCCGGGGACTCAATGCTACCTAGACGACATCCTTGTAACAGGAGAAAACGACAACGAGCACCTTGCCAATTTGGAGCAGGTGCTCACTAGGCTGAGAGAACAGGGCCTACGAGCAAATCGCCCCAAGTGCGAATTTTTCCAGAAACAAATATCATATTGTGGCCACATAATTAATAAGGAAGGGTTGCATAAGTCACCTGAAAAAATTGAAGCGGTCATAAAAGCCCCAGCACCTGAAAATGTTTCACAATTAAGGTCGTTCCTGGGATTGATAAATTACTATCATAAATTTTTACTGAACTTATCAACTCTTCTGCACCCTCTTAATGAACTGCTACAAACAGGAGTAATTTGGAAATGGAGCGAAGACTGTAAACGTGCATTCCATAAATGCAAAGACTTAATCACATCCAAGGAAGCTTTGGCTCATTACAACCCATCACTGCCAATCAGACTGGTGTGTGATGCATCCCCTTACGGCGTAGGAGCGGTATTATCGCATAGATTCCCTGATGGCTCGGAACGGCCGATAGCTTTTGCGTCACGCTCATTGAACTCAGCTGAGCGTAACTATGCCCAAATCGACAGGGAAGCACTCAGCCTGGTATGGGGAGTGAAGAAATTCAACCATTACCTACACGGACAAAAATTTACCTTGTTGACTGACCATCAACCCCTCATCTCCATATTCAACCCTAAAAAGGGTGTTCCCATTATGACAGCGCAAAGGCTACAGAGGTGGTCCCTTTTTCTAGGGGCACACCAATATGACATAGAATACAAAGGGTCAAAACAGCATGGGAATGCTGACGGTTTATCGCGCCTACCATTGCCAATGGTAGAAGAGGCACCTACAGTAGACCCAGTGGAGATGTTCCACTCTACCATAGTTGAATGTCTACCAGTAACAAATTCTGCCATTGAAAGGGAAACGAGAAATGACCCGACTCTCTCACGAGTCTACGATTTAACAGTGAAGGGATGGCCAGCACATGGCGAACCACTGTTGCCAGCATTCTCGCAAAGAAGAGAACAGCTGTCAGTGTGCCGAGGAACCTTGATGTGTGGATCCAGAGTGGTGATTCCACCTAAACTCCAGGATAAAGTGCTAAAGGAGCTTCACGAGGGGCATCTGGGTGGAGTGAAAATGAAGAACCTAGCCAGGGCGTTTGTATGGTGGCCAGGTATCGATGGAGACATCGAAGAAATGACCAAGAGCTGCCTAGGATGCCAGAAGGTCCAAAACGCTCCACCACAAGCCCCTCTACATCCATGGGAGTGGCCCTCATCTCCATGGCAGAGGGTACACATCGACTTTGCTGGTCCATTTATGGACTCAATGTTCTTAATCGCGGTTGATGCACACTCCAAGTGGCCGGAGGTAATAAAGATGTCCTCCACCACCACGGAAAAAACCATCACAGTATTAAGGACCATATTTGTCAGGAATGGGCTGCCTGAACAGATCTGTTCTGATAATGGACCGCAATTTGTGTCCGAAGAATTCAGGAAGTTCTTAAAAAACAATGGGGTTAAGCACTACACGTCCGCCCCATACCATCCCGCCACCAATGGATTGGCTGAAAGGTTTGTCCAGACCTTCAAGAAGGCCATAAAGGCCATGGGTAATGAAGACATAAAACTTCAGCATAAGGTAGATAACTTCTTGTTCGCATACAGGAATGCAACACATATGGTTACAAACCAAACTCCCGCCATGATGTTCTTCAATAGAAGCCTAAGATGCCGGCTGGATTTGATCAAGCCAAACATCAGAAGGGACGTGGAGAACCGACAATTTCAAGGCATGAATGAAAGGCCAACTAGAACCTTCCAGATAGGTCAACAAGTTTTGGCCCGGGACTACCGTACCGAGAAATGGCAGCCTGGAACTATTTGCACACGACTAGGACCGCTGATGTATACCGTGGACATTAGAGAGAGCATAATAAGGCGCCATGCTGACTAGATCATAGAGTCATCCGAAAAGGGACAACCTACACCACAACTCTATACGCCTAATGATGAAGTAGAGATACCCATAGTATCTACCTCCGATCCAGTGATACTGGAACCAGATGAACCCGACACTGGCATTCAAGCCGAATCAGCCTTGCCAAAAGAACCTACTACACCACCAGAAACTACTACACCACTGAGGCGTTATCCGGACTGAGTCAGGAAGCCTCCAGAGAGACTGACTTATAATTGATTAACTGCAGCAATGTGTAGATTATTGTTCTTGTAACATGTAATTAATGATTACTTAAAATATTATGTACTGGTTGGCTAAAAGGGGAGGAATTGTAGTGTATGTGCCATTAAGAGCCCCCTGTGTACTGTAATGCCGGTAATGGCCACTCGGGCTATATAAGCCTGTATATTGTGTTGTATCAGTTAGTTCACCTCCAGACTTTGTTCAGTAAACACCTGTGAAACTAACTCCTGCCTTCAGTGTCTCTATTAACACACGGATACAACAGTTAATATAGATTGTAAATAGCTGAGGCCCAAGCACTGATCCTTGCGGCACCCCACTAATTATAGCCTGCCAACCGGAAAATGACCCGTTTATCCCTACTCTGTTTTCTGTCCGTTAACCAATCCTCTAGTCATGCTTAATATATTACCCCAACCCCATCAGCCCTTATCTTGTGTAGCAACCTTTTATGTGGCACCTAATCGAATGCCTTTTGGAAATCCAAATATACTACATCCACTAGTTCCCCTTTATCTAGCCTGCTAGCTACATCCTCAAAAAAACTCTAATAAATTTGTTAAACATGATTCCCCTTTCATAAAACATGTTGGCCTAGAAATTCAGTTCGGACGCTCTTGCGGCGCTAAAGTCGGGCGCTCGGCAAATTTAGCGGCCGCCGGAAAGTGCAGGCGACCTCGCCGAAATTCAGTAGATTTGGCCAACTTTTTGGCCGAGCGCTGCAATAGGCGTTGGAACCCTGTGTTCAGGCGCTAATCCGGCGATGCGGCCTGATAACGCCGATTCCGGGCGCAGCGCAGGTGCGATCATGTGCTGAGTGTCAGCAGACACCCTGACGCCGGCCAGCTCTTAAAGGGGGAAGGGTCAACTTTGACTGCAGCCACGCCCTGCATGCTGTAGCCCTGCAACTAGGCCTCAGCACTGGTTGTGTCCCAAATCAACGCCTGGAGGTAATGGAGAGGGCCCGTGAAAGAGCCCAGCGGTTCTCTGACCATGCGCTGGGTGTGCTCCTTCATGGGGTACGCAAGAGAAGACGGGTCGTGTGCCCGGCTAGTGGCAGGAAGGCTTCCAGGAGCAAGTTCAGGGAGGCCTGGACCAAAATTGCCCGGAGGGTCTCCTCCAACTCCGATGTTCCCAGGAGTGCGGACCAGTGCCGCAAGAAATACAATGACCTATGTCGGCTGGTCAAGGTGAGTACCCTTTCCAGTGTCCCCCTCATCCTTGCATGTGCACCTCCCATTAGGGCCAAAGGGACATCAAAGGTCTAATGCCCAGCCCTCCTCCCGCTGCAATGGCACTTGCATGTTAATCAATAGCTCTTTCTGCACTTATCACACTGTCCAAGCTATTCCACCATGGGAGGCCTCACACACAGCAACAGGGCACCACACTGTCCAAGCTATTCCACCATGGGAGGCCTCACACACAGCAACAGGGCACCACACTGTCCAAGCTATTCCACCATGGGAGGACTCACACACACCAACGGGGCACCACACTGCACTTAGACGCCCTCCTTTCTCTTGCAGGCCAAGCTGGCGAGGAATGCCAGGAGCCTGCGTGTCACTGGTGGAGGCCCTCGCGATTACCAGGAGCTAACGGTTCTGGAAGAGAGGGTGGCCCGACTCCTGCGTCACCCGGTGACTGGGCCTGTGGCGCTCGGCGACGCAGACCCTATACTGGAACCCACTGGTAAGGACAGGACCGGGTGCACCTCTCTCCTTGCCCTCGCGCATCAGATCTACATCCTTCCCCACTGGCCGAAAAATGCGCATAATGCACCAGTGCGGCCTCCCTCGCTGTCGGCCTGTCCTCACTCTAAAGCTACACTTGTGCCTTCCTGCTTTCAGCTGGTGAGGAGGAGGTGCTCCCTGAAGCCCACACAGCCAGGCCCTCGGAGGAGGAGGACGTCGAGGAGCAGCAGGAAGGCACCACCTCGGGGGAACCCTCCTCCGCTCCAGGAGATGGCAATGAAGGGGAGACGTCTGGTGTGCCGGAGAGCCAGGGGGAGGCGGGGGAGGGGAGCCCCGAACCTGGTCCCAGTGGCATGGACGCACGCGGCAAGGCTCCGGCGGCACGCCAGCCTTCTGCCCAGAGGGGGGAGGCGGTGGAGGGGAGGGCAGAACCTGCTCCCAGTGGCGTGGCCGCACGCGGCAAGGCTCCGACGGCACGCCAGCCTTCTGCCCAGAGGGGGGAGGCGCCCTCCAGTCCGGACTCGGACATCGCCCAGGAGGTGCGCCTCCTGGACGAGATGTCGGCGGCATCGGAGCGGCGGCACGTCGAATTCATGGAGGTGGTGGCACAGATGCCTCACGCCATCGAAAGCCTCGCACAAAGTGTGGTGGCTTTCGGCCAATCCCAGGCCAGGGGGCTGGAGCAAATCGCAGCAGCGCACGCCAGGGGGGTGGACCTCCTTGTGGCAGCGCATGAGAGGGGGGTGCAACAACTCGAGGCAGCGCAGCACGCCAGTCGCCAGCTGAGAGGTGCTGGGCAGACAATGGCACTGCAGATGCGGGCACATGCCGGCGCAGTTGGGGCACTGACTTCTGCCACCCTCGCACTGGCGCGGAGGCGTCGCCAGGCCAGCCGCCGCCCTGCTGCCGCACACCGGTCTGGCGACCAACAGTTTGGCGCGCTTGCTCCCCGGCCAGGCCGCCCGAGTGCACGTGTGTCTGGCGAGCAGCGCGCGCCTGGCATCACCCACCTTGTCCCCATTGGTGCAGGTGAGCCTGCCACTCCCCCAGCCAGGGTGCAAGGAGCTGCTGCAGGCAGTGAAGAGGGCCACCCACAGCTGCAGCAGCCACCAGCCGGCCCCTCCCGGGCCCGCCCTCGTGTAGGCCGACCCCCAAGGGCATCTGGCGAGACGCCTTGTCGCCCTGAAGATCCTTCCCCCAGCCTCGCCACAGCCTCACGGCCCAGCTTGAGGCGCAGCAGTAGGACGGGCCGGGGCAAAAGACGGCTGTCGACGGACTCGCCCTCTCGCCACACCGAATAGAGTGTGGTGAGCGAGGGTTTGGGTGATGCGGGGGCTTCTGTTCTGGGGGGCATTATGTTGTTTGGTTTTATGGGGGTGTTTGTGTTGTGGGGGGGGCTTGTTTTTGTTAGGCCAGTGAGGAAGGCCATTTGGATGTTGATGTTTTGTTAGTCCTCCCCAGGTTTTGGGAGTGACAGAAGTTTGTGACTGTTTTTTGGGGGTCTTCTCTGTTTTGCTCTTCCATGTGGGAAGGGCCCTGAGTTTTTGAAATAAAGATGTTTATTTATTCACCATGTGCAGGTGTCATGTTTCAAGTGGTTGTTGGGTTAACCGGCTGAGGGCTTGCGGAGCGGCTGCCTTCAGCTGCGTTCAGTGGCCCAGGCCATTCCCTGACAGGGGGCCTAGAAGTGTCGAGCAATAAGCCCCCGGCGGACGGCCCTTGGACCTTGTCGCTCCCTCCTGGCCTGGTGCTCCTCCTCCTCAGGGTCCTCCTGCTCGTCCTCCTGAGGTGGTGGGGCAATGTCAGGTGGCAGTGCCTGAGTCCTGCGGATAGCCAGGTTGTGGAGCATGCAGCACACCACGACGAACTGGGAGACTCTATCCGGCGAATACTGAAGAGACCCGCCCGAACGATCCAGGCAACGGAACCGTTGCTTGAGGACACCTATCGTTTGCTCTATTAGGTTCCTTGTGGCTTGATGGCTTTCGTTGTATGCCAGCTCCGCTGGGGTCCTGGGCGCGCGGAGCGGGGTCATGAGCCATGTGCACAAAGGGTAGCCCTTGTCCCCGATAAGCCATCCCCTTGGTGGAGGCTGTGCCTGGAACATGTCAGCCACAGTAGTCTGGCACAGGATAAAGGCATCGTGGCTGCTTCCTGGGAAGCGGGCATTGACAGCTAGGATGCGCTGCCTGTGGTCACACACCAGCTGCACATTTAGGGAATGGTAGCCCTTCCGGTTGCGGTATTGCTCGGCATTGTGGATAGGTGCCCGCATAGCCACATGCGTGCAGTCAATGGCGCCCTGCACCATGGGGAAGACCGCGATCCTGGCAAATCCAACTGCACGCTGCTCCTGCTTGTGTTGGGTCATGGGGAAGGAGATGAATTGGTGCCTCCTCGCGAAAAGTGCTTCGGTGACCTGTCGGATGCAGCGATGCACGGCGAACTGGGAGATGTTCGCAATGTCCCCAGCAGCGGCTTGGAAGGAGCCGCTTGCATAAACGCTGAGAGCCACCGTGACCTTCACTTCCACCGAGAGAGACGTCCTGGACATGAGCTGTGGCTGCAAATCTGCGTGAAGCAGCTGGCAGATCTCTCCAACCACCTCCCTTCTGAAGCGCAGCCTCTTAACACAATGCGCCGCAGTCATGGTGAGATATGAGACCTGCTCCCGGTATTGCCTGACTGGGTAAGGCCTACGTTGGCGACGCCTAATGGCCCCTCTGCGTCTAGGCATGCCTGGCCCTCTCTCAAAGCGTCTGCGAGCCCTTCGCACAAAATGTAGCAACTGAGGGTTGGCCCCCCATGCAGCCCCCATTACAAAGTTCCAAACAGCAAAATCACAAGGATGCAAATATCAAAGCACTGGCTAGAAGCCAAAAATACCTCTCCTATGGTGTCCGAAATCAGTAATCTCTGTGCCTTGCTCTCAGTGCAGAAATCCAAAGCAGTAAAGTCATTGCAGCGAAATGGCTGGCTTTTATGGATGAGTGGATGTGCCCTTTAATTAGCGCTCCCCGAATCCCACAGGGCCTCTGTTGAGTTCCATTTCACAGTTCTTAGCAGCGCCACGCCCACATCGGCCGGGCGCCACTGAATTTCCGGTTTGGGGCGCACAAACGGCGTTGCACGACGAAATGACGTCATAAGATGCGCGCGCAGCTGAGCGGGCGCTAACACTTTGCGCCGGCGCTAAATCCCACCTGAATTTCGGCGTAGGCGCAGATCCGGCGGTGCCCGGGTGCTAAGTGGCTAGCGCCGGAAATCTGGCGCTAACGGCTGGCGCAAACAGCTGAATTTCTAGGCCGTTGACTCTACCTAATCATATTATGATTTTCTAAGTGCCCTGTTATCACTTCCTTAATAATGGATTCCAGTATTTTCCCGATGACTGATGTCAGGCAAACTGGCCTGTAGTTCCCCTTTTTCTCTCTTCCTCCTTTCTTGAATAGCGCTATTACCTTTGCTACCTTCCAATCCGCTGGGACCATTCTAGAATCTAGGGAATTTTGGAAGATCACAATCACTGCACCCACTATCTCTGCAACGCCTCTTTTAGAACCCTAGGGTGTTCTAAAAGAGGTGGCTGCAGAGAGTGGGGTTGTAATGCTGAAAATATTACAGAGATGGGGAGGGGTAAGGCTATGGAGGGCTTTAAATACAAAGATGAAAATTGTAAGTTTGAGGTGTTGGGGACCAGGGACCAATGTAGGTCAGCAAGGATAGGAATGATGGGTGAGCGGGACTTAGTATTGGATAGCAGTAAAGATTTGAATGAGCTGAAGTTTATGAAGGATAGCAGGCTGACCAGGATAGCATTCTGGAGTCAATTCTGGAGATGAATGAAAAGGTATGGATGAGGGTTCTAGCGCCAGAGGATTGAGATAGGTCGGAGGCAGGCAGGGGTCAGAAGCTTAACTCAGGTTAAATAGGATACCGAGTTTATGAACAGTCTGGTTCAACCTATGACAGTGCTCTGAGAAAGTGAAATTAGAAGTAAGGTCAGTTTTGTTCTGGTCCTAATTTCACCAGCAGCAGCAGACCAAGAAGTGGCCTAGTAAACCACTCAGACCTCTAGTGATTCAAGAAGAAGGCCCACCACCCTCTCAGGGAAACTAGGGATGAGCAATATATTCTGGCATTGCCCATGACGTCCATAACCTGAGAATGAATAGAATTTTAAAAAATTTAAATACAGAGGAAGCACGTCTTCACACAAACAATGGTCAATGCTTGGAATGGTCTTCCAGATAGGGTAGTGGAGGTAAAAACATTGGAATCATTCAAGAGGACAGTTAGATGCTGTGATGGGAGAGCCACAGGTTTCTATGGAAGGATGACCTAGATGTGTTGATAACCTCTCTTATCTGTAATTATCTTTGTGATATAACACAAGAGTGAAACTTAAACCGTTTAGTAGTCATCTGAACCCCAAAACTGAACTATTGCCTGTAATCCTCTGCCAGCCAGAATTTTTATATTGCTTATAGCAAACCTATCTGTGCAGAACTGTATTGATTGGTATATGTGATGTCCATCGTGACCAAAGAAATCAGGTGTAATGGATTGAACTCCCCTGATTGATATTGCCAGAGTGTTTCAGTTTGGTAGTTATGAGTTAGCAAGCAAATGACTAAGAAATATGCTTTCATGGAATTTCTACTTTGTATCATGTTAAATTAACATTCGAGCAGCCTGGAGAGCAGAAAGCAGAGAATTGCAGAGGGTTGGAGAGCAGAGAGTCAGGGAGGACTGAAAAGTGAATAGCTGGGGGCAGGACATTGAAAGAAAAAAAACTGGTTGACCCCAATTTTAACTCCATGTGGATTCCCCACTCAGGTCTGAGTTAAAATTACAGTTGGATCTCAATTATGTCATCGGGCTGGAACATGCATACGTAAAGAAGGACCCTGTTGGCTCCGGGCACGTTTCCTTGTTGCCTACTCAGGAGAGCAGGTTAAAGTTGCAGATGTTGCGATCATGGTGTTTTCAGACAGGTAAGAGCCAGGGCGATTTTAACTGCCCACCCGCCAGGTTTCTGCTGAGCGAGTAGGGTTAAAATTGCCCCAGTGTGTTCAGATAAGCCAGAAGAAATATCCATTAAAAACTGGAAAATCTAGCTCATGTGTTAGTAATGTTTTTGGTTTGGACAGATGCAGTTTGTCCGATTTACACAGTCGTCCATTGTACATGATTTTGTTAAGTTGTGCTGTTGCCATTACCACTGAGTGTTGATGCCAAATTATTCAAGAAATATCAGGTTCTTTTGAATGGTAAATGCCAATTGTATTACTTTGAAGTGTAGTGACAATTCTTATGCAGCTATACCAATTGTCTCACAAGCAACAATGATATGAATGAACAGTTAATCTGCTTTTTAGTGATATTGGTTGAGAAAGGATTGTTCACTTAGACATCAGGAGAACTCTTCTTCAAATAGTGTGATGGGAATTTTACTGCATACCTAACCAATGAAACAAGTAGACAAGGTCCTCTCATTAAAAGGATAGCGATTTCCACAATGCAGCACTCCATCTACTACATTGCAGTGTCAGTCTGGATTATATGAGCACAAACTCTGATGTGGGACTTGAACCCATAACTTTCTGATCAAGCGATGAGAGTACTAACACCTGAGCCAGTCAAAAAATGAAAGCTGTACAGCCACCACGGGAACTGAACGTTGAGTTCGTACTGTAGAACCACTTCTTCAATTCACTGGGCTAGATATTCCTCCTCCCACTGGAGGAGGGTTGGGCAGGACATCCACCCACTGGCCTAAGCCCAGCCATTCGTTCTGGGTTGGGGCTCTGTACACGCTGAGCTCTTGGTGGTATCCCTGCCACTGCCATGGAAGGAAAATGCAGGCAGTGCTGCAGGGAGATACCCGATACAGCACCAGAAGAGGAGGCTGAATTTAAGGGGGAAGAAGCACTACAAAGAAAGGAAGGGTGATATCGATTAACATTTGGGACCAGAGGGGGATCGATGCCTACTCCTGGGCTCTTGCCCTCCAAAATGGGCATCAGCAGGGCTTCTACCCCAAGGACTTCCTGGAAATTCATGGAAGCAATGGTAGAAGGCACGGAAATTGCTCCGGTTTCTGGGCCACAGCTCTCCGCAATCACTTACATGTGGTGGAGCAGCTAGCATTGCTCGGGAATGGAAGGAAATTTTAGGTTTAGCAGGGATGCGGCAGAAGGTTTCCCCGCCTGATTTCCCTGTATTTTTTTCTGCTATACCATCCAATTTGGGGAGGTATAGTGGGGGATATTCCAAACCATTCTGGTTGCATTAAAGAATAAATCTCAGAGCACCAGTGGCAACAGTGGAACAACTGCACGTGTGCACGAACTGCTGATCATAGGTCATGTTTGCAGTTTTTTTTTACTTTCTGTTCATAAACCTTCATGATGTTGGGGCGTGGGCGTAGTGACAATAAATGTGAAAACTGCATTGCTGTTAAACTCAGCCTGCCCGCAACCAAAACAAGTGGTGGGATTCAGCATGTAGCACCATTAGGGGCACCCATTTATGTTTGTCGGCAGAAGTGTTTTGCCTCTGGTCCTGCAATGAGAAACCATAAGAACATAAGAAATAGGAGCAGGAATAGGCCACTTGGCCCCTCGAGTCTGCTCCGCCATTCAGTAAGATCATGGTTGATCTTGGGCTCAAAGGCACTTCCCTGCCTGCTCCCCATAACCATTCACTCCCTTATCTTACAAAAATCTGTCTATTTCCACCTTAAATGTATTTAATGACCCAGCTTCCACGGCTCTCTGGGGCAGAGAATTCCACAGATTTACGACCCTCAGAGAGAAGAAATTTCTCCTCATCTCAGTTCTAAAAGGGCGACCCTTTATTCTGAAACTATGCCCCCGAGTTCCAGATTTCCCCATGAGGGGAAACATCCTCTCTGCATCTAAGTTGGCTGTCCATAGTATTGAAGGCACTAGTGCTTTTGTTTATACTATAGTCCTGTGGCTGTAATATAAATGCAGCATAACTCTGATTCTGTCCCATCTTGTGCCTCAGTGTATATACATGCGGCTGAAAATTCAGTAGCCTTAGCGCCTCATTTGAGGCGCTAGAGGGCCTTGCGCCGGAGTTATGGCCAGTAGTGAAATTCCCTGGGGCCCTAAATCGGCATTGCTCCGGTAGCGCTGCGCCGGCACCGATGACGTCATCGGTGTGCGCAGCGTCCCGGTTGCCGTGGTAACCCGCCCGAACTCCGAAATTGAGTTGCGGCCGCCTCGCCCGTGGCAGCCGCAACCAGCGTTTTGTCAGAGGTGCCTTACTGCAGTTAGCGCCGGCGCATTAAAGGCCCCGCGGCGGCCGGCCGCTTTCCCGCCGGCCGCCTGCCCGCAGCTCCCTCCCCGGACTTCTCTCCCCCCCCCCCCCGGAACAGATGCAAGCCCGGCACTTGTCCGAGGTGCCGGGCTCATTTTTAAGCAGATTTGCGCGGGCCGCGGCCGGGTGCAGGCAGCTCCTCCTTAACGGAAGGAGGAGGCCTGCACTTCCCCAGCCTGCCGCACCGCATCGGGTGCCACAGCGCCGGAATTGCGGCGCAAAACGGCAGTTAGCGCCCTTTTCCAGGCGCTAAGACCCTTCAGTAGCGCCGGCAGCCGTTTGGGCGCGGCGCCACTGAATTTTTGGCGCGCGCACGGGACTTAGCGCCGGCACTAATTTCCGGCGCTAAAGCCCTGGCTAAGCCAAAACCCAATTTCTAGGCCACGGTGTCCTATCCAGGATAGGCACACCAACGTCAGTGTTCTCGCTCAGGCCAACATCCCCAGTATCGAAGCCTTGACCATGCTTGATCAGTTCCGATGGACGGGTCACATCGCCCGCATGCCCGATACGAGACTCCCAAAACAAGCGCTCTACTCGGAGCTCCAACACGGCAAGAGAGCCCCAGGTGGGCAGAGCAAACGCTTCAAGGACACCCTCAAAACCTCCTTGAAAAAGTGCAACATCCCACCGACACCTGGGAATCCCTGGCCCAAGACCGCACAAAGTGGAGGAGAAGTGTAGTGTATGTACCCGTCTACCTTTAAGGAAACTATTGTATGTAACCGTTCACCTTTAAGAGAACTACTTTAGGTGTGGCACTACTTGTTTGGCTTCTGTATACTGTAATACCGACATTGACCACACCAGTATATAAGTGTTGTGGCAGGATTGCTGGGGCAGATTCGCCCTGACCTTCGAATAGTAAAGACCTGTTTGTTTGTTATTCCTGAAGTCTGTGTATTTATTAACTGTACAACCCACAGACTTTACAGTGGCGACGAGTCCGATCGTACCCTGTGGCAAGACTACCAAAGCAACTAAAGAGCGTCGAAGAGAGGCAACCGCCCTCGTCGTTATGCTGGGAGAAAACACGAGGCTGCAGCAATAGAAAGGAAGAAGACTTAGCAACAAAAGCTTCCAGCAGCAACAGGCACCGACTACCCTTCTACCACGGTGCGGAGTGAGCCGATCAGCAGGAAACAAGGCGGCCGCGGAGACTGTGAGTAGGGGAAAGTGTAACGAAATCCGGAGGATAAGGGCTGTGCACTCGACCACGGTCGAGGGGGAGCAGAGCTGGTCAGGAAGTCGGGTCCAACGGCGTCATGAGATAGCCGGACCGCGATCGGCGGGAAAAGCCGGGCAGCGACCGAAGCCACGAAGCGCTGAGACCGGGAGCAGGCGCGGGAAGAGAGAAACTCAGCCGCAGCTGGGGAGGGAAGCACCGGACTGCGTGAGGGCTGGGAGGCGAACGGGAGCCGAGCGTGTGGGAGAAGCAGAGCCGACCAAAGGAGGCTGCGCGAGAGCCAGTCCAGCGGCTGAACTGTTCTCCACCAACGGGGTACCCAGCGCCGGTAGAGCCGAACGTGTGGGAGAGAGACGGAGCCGAGCAAGGGGAGAGGGACTGCGTGAGAGCCAGTCCAGCGGCTGAACTGTTATCCATGAACGGGGTGTACCCAGCGCCGGTAGAGCCGTGCGAGCAGGAGAGAGAGACAGAGCCGAGCAAGGGGAGAGAGACTGCGCGAGAGCCAGTCCAGCGGCTGAACTGTTATCCGTGAACGGGGTGTACCCAGCGCCGGTAGAGCCGTGCGAGCGGGAGAGAAAGACAGAGCCGAGTAAGGGGAGCTGTGCGGAAGCCAGCCAGCGGCTGAACCTGTCCACTGTGGGGAAAGCGTACCCCTTCCACCAGGGAAGAAACGCGGGAAGCCGCCATTAGGCGGAGAAGACGACAGAAGCGGGAAACCGCCATTGAAGTGGGCGGGGAGAGAAGGAAAGAGCGGGAAACTGCCATTTTCGCGGGAAAACCGCCATCTTAACTGCCATTGAAGTGGGCGGAGAGAGAAGGAAAGAGCGGGAAACCGCCATTTTCGCGGGAAAAACCGCCATCTTAGAAATAAACAAATAAATAAGAATACTTAAAGAAATACTTGTGCTGCTCCCAAGGAAAGAAAGATGCCTAAGCGAGGGAATATTAACGATTTTAATTCTGAGATAGAAGACTGGGCCACGTACGTGGAACGCATAGAGATTTATTGTGAAGCCAACAAAATAGAGGAAGACGACAAGGCGATAACATTGCTAAACTCGATGGGGGCAAAAACATACGGGCCTAGAAATTCAGTGCCCTTAGCACCGATTTTGCGGCGCTAGAGGGCCTAGCGCTGCAATTGGCGCCGGTTCCTAAATTGCCTGGCGCCCTTCCACGGCGGTAGACCGGTAGTGCTGCGCCGGCACCGACGACGTCATCGGTGTGCGCAGCGTCCCGGTTGCCGTGGTAACCCGGCCCCAAGCCGAAATTCAGTTGCGGCCGCCTCGCCAGTGGCAGCCGCAACTAAGACTCCGGCAAACGAGTGTTGCCGGAGTCTGCGCCGGCGCTTTAAGGAGGCGCGGCAGCCGGCCGCTTTCCCGCCGGTCGCCTGCCCGCAGCTCCCTCCCCGGACTTCTCCCCCCCCCCCCCGGAACAGAGGCAAGCCCGGCACTTGTCCGAGGTGCCGGGCTCATTTTTGATGAGATTTGCGCGGGCCGCGGCCGGGTGCAGGCAGCTCCTCCTTAACGGAAGGAGGAGGCCTGCACTTCCCGAGCCTGCCGCACCGCAGCGGGCGCCGCAGCGCCGGAATAGCACCGCAATGCAGCGCGTTGCGCCAGTTTTCAGGCGCTAAAACCCTTCAGTAGCGCCGGCAGCCGTTTGGGCGCGGCGCTACTGAATTTTTGGCGCGCGCAAAGGGCTTTAGCGCCGGCGCTAACTTCCGGCGCTAAAGCCCTGGCGCAGCGCAAACTCAATTTCTAGGCCATGGGCTCTTGAAGCATCTAATAGCACCAGATAAACCGGCGGATCAGACTTTCGAAGAGATTGTGGCTGTGCCGAAGGACCACTTGAACCCCACACCGTTGATGCTGGCTGAACGTTTCAAATTCTATGCAAGAACGCAGAGGAAAGACGAAAGTAACGCGGAATACTTGGTCGAACTGCGTAGGCTGGCGAAATACTGCCAGTTCGGAGGGAATCTGACAGAGGCACTGCGAGACAAGTTCGTATGTGGATTGTCCAAAGAAGGGACGCAAAAGTGACTACTGGAAGAGAACGACCTCACACTAGACAGGGCTGTTCTTATAGCTGCATCGCACGAAGCCGCAGCGAAAGGAACGGCAGAAATGCAGCTGAAGGCGGCGGCACTCGGGGTGGACCAAATTACCTCGAATACAACAAAATGCTATCGTTGTGGGAAGACAACGCATGACCAGAATCAATGCTGGTTTAAGAACCAAGAATGTAGGAAATGTGGCAAACTGGGTCACATCGCAAAGGTATGCCGGTCAGGGAAGAAGACCAACAACCAAAGGAAGCCACCACAAGAAAAGTACAGCAAGGTACACAAGGTGGCTGAGAAGAGTTCAGACGAACAGAATTCAGACTCAGACCCAACCAGGAGCTGGGTAGTCTGAGAATTCACAATGTGGGGAGGGAAGCTGATCTACAAACTATCTGGGTCATGCTAAGAATAGCTGGAGTCCAAGTAAGAATGGAGTTGGACACTGGATCAGCTCTATCAGTCATCAATCGAAGGGACTACCACCGGCTATTCTCTCACATACCCTTAAGGAATACCAAGTTCGTCTTACAGACATACACGGGGCATAAAGTATACCCTGTGATAAAAATGATAACTTCCGGGAAGTTATGTCATCACTTCCTGTGAACTATGAACTATGAACTATGAACTGTGTACATACCTCACTTCCTGTCATATGTCACTTCCTGTTGGACTGGTATAAATACTGGTCTGTTCAGTATTGTAAGAGGCTTCTACCAGAGGCATGGTAAAGACCTCTCTTGTGTATATAGTGTGTTTATAAGTTACTTAAAGCTTACTTTAAAGTTACTTGATGGTAAGTCTCCTTTTTCTTACATCAATTTAAGTAACTTAAATATTTACACTGACAAATACTAGGCCTTCAGACAAACTCGGAAGTTAAGGATCCAGGGAACCACCCATCATGGAGAAAATCCTTAGACCTATTCGTCTGGACTTGGACCCGAATACACCAGCAGCTGGCAGGGTATGGAAGCATTGGTATCGTACTTTTGAGAATTTTCTGGATGAATGTAAAGCGGATGCTCCTGCTAAATTGAAGATACTTGTCAATTATGTGACCCCAAAAGTGTTCGAATATGTTGATGACTGGGATAATTACGAAGAGGTGATTCGGGCACTTAAGAAACTGTATGCGAAGACCCCAAATGAGGTCTATGCTAGACATCTACTGGCCACAGCCCGACAAGGGCCAGGGGAATCAATTGACGAATTCCTGCAAGAACTTCGCAGGCTCAGCGTAGATTGTAACTTTCAGGCAGCCTCAGCTGAGCTGTACCGCCAAGAAATGATTCGTCATGCTTTCATCTGCGGGATTGCCTCTCCATTTATACGCCAGCGTCTACTAGAAAGTAAAACACTTGAGCTACAAAAAGCTTTTGACCTAGCTTGTTCACTGGATTTGGCAAAGAGAAATGCAGACCTCTATCAGCTGCCCAGATCTCGATCTGCTGCTGTAGCTGCAACCAGACAATTCAAGCGGTCTCAGGTGAACCCTATCATGGGGGAATCTAATTCTGATAATTCTGATGAAGAAGAGGAGGACGACCCCACTTTAGCAGCCTCTTGGCAATCTAGGAAGGAATGCTTCTTTTGTGGAGATGCTTTTCACCCTAGGAAAACCTGCCCTGCTCGCAATGCAATCTGCAGTTATTGCGGGAAAAAAGGACACTTTGCTAAAGTTTGCCTATCAAGGGCCTCTACGAGGGCCAATCCAGCTAAGGCCTACCGAACTGCCCCAATTAGGGCCTATCAAGATGCTCCAGCTAGGACCTATCAAGCTTCCTCTCGAGCTCTCTCCCGAAGAAGCACACCGAGAGTTTTAGCCACTCTCTGTGCAACGACACCAATTACAGCTGCTTGCCCACAGAACCTGTCTCATGCAGCCACAAAAATTTCAATTAAAGGGCATACCTTAGATGCCTTAATTGACTCAGGAAGTACTGATAGTTTCATTAAGGAACAGATTGTTGCGAAATTGAAACTACATGTCTTCCCATCGGACCAGGCAATTGCGATGGCCCAGTCATCACTTAATACCAGAATCTCCGGCTTTTGTGTTGTTGATATGACACTTCATGGTCGTATGTATCCCTCCACCCGACTTTCGGTGCTCAAGGACTTATGTAGTGATCTCCTCTTAGGGCTGGACTTCCAAAAACAGCATAAGAAACTCACCATTGAGTTTGGTGGATCCAAACCCGGACTTACTATTTCTAATATACCGTCTAAATTACCATTTTGTGCATTATCAGCAGCTTCACTTGATGAACCCTCATTATTTGCCAGTATTCCGCCTCAATGCCAACCGATAATAACGAAATCGCGGCGCTTTAATCAGGAAGACCAATCTTTTATTGCGGCTGAAATCTCTCGACTTCTAGCAGAGGATATCATTGAACCATGTTCGTCGCCCTGGCGGGCTCAAGTCGTCATTGTCAAGAACCCTCTAAAACCTCACAAACAGCGACTATGCATCGATTATTCGCAAACCATCAATCAATATACCGACTTGGACGCCTACCCATTGCCACGCATTGATGATATGGTTAATAAACTGGCCGAATACAAAGTGTTCTCAACTTACGATTTAAAAAGTGCCTATCATCAGTTACCCTTGAAGGTCTCAGATAAGCAGTACACAGCCTTTGAGGCTAATGGACGGCTGTACCAATTTCGTCGCCTCCCATTCGGGGTTACTAATGGAGTGGCTGTCTTTCAACGGGCAATGGATGGCCTGGTTAAGCAGGAAAACCTAAGGGACACTTTTCCCTATCTTGATAACATTACCATTGCAGGTCACGATCAACAGGAACACGACTCCAACCTCCAAAAATTTCGGGATGCCCTCCATCGCCGTAATTTGACCCTGAATGAATCCAAATCTGTTGAGTCGCAACCGACCATCAACATCCTTGGCTACTGCGTAGACAATGGTATCATTAAGCCAGACCCAGAAAGACTTCGCCCGCTCCAAGAGCACCCGTCACCTAAGAATCCGGCTTCTTTACGTCGGGCTCTCGGTCTGTTTGCATACTACGCTAAATGGATTCCTCATTTTTCGGACAAAATCCAACCCTTGCTGCATGCTAGATCATTTCCACTGGGAACAGCGGCTGTTGCAGCTTTTAACCTTCTCAAAAAACAGTTGGAGAAAGCGGCTCTTCACTCCATCGATGAGAATCTCCCTTTCGTGGTTGAATGTGATGCCTCGGAGGTGGCGATCTCGGCTACTCTGAATCAGGAAGGTCGTCCTGTAGCATTTATGTCCAGGACCTTACAAGGTGCCGAGCTACATTATCCTCCGGTTGAGAAAGAAGCCACAGCCATCATAGAGGCAGTACGGAAGTGGAACCATTTTCTAGCTCGCCAGCACTTTACATTGATCACGGACCAACGATCAGTCGCCTTCATGCTCGATAATCGAAAACGAACCAAAATTAAGAATAATAAAATACAACTTTGGAGGATGGAACTGGCCTCTTTTGGTTATACCATTCTCTATCGGCCTGGCAAGGAGAATGTGGCCCCGGACACCCTCACACTGGCATTCTGCTCCACTATGTCATCCTCCACTCTCATGGATGTCCACAATGGTTTGTGTCATCCTGGCGTTACGCGCATGCTACATTTCGTACGATCACGGAATCTCCCTTTTTCCACTGGAGATGTAAAGAAAATATGCTCAGAATGCCGGCTTTGTGCGGAATTAAAACCTCAGTTCTTCCGCCCCTCAGATGGTATACTCATACATGCAACCCAACCGATGCAACGACTTAGCATCGATTTTAAGGGCCCAGTGCCCTCTTCAACTCGGAACACATATTTGCTCACCATGATCGACGAATATTCACGTTTTCCGTTTGCCTTCCCCTGCTCCAATATGCTGGCGTCCACAGTAATCTGCTGCCTTGAGCAGGTATTTTCTCTCTGTGGCATGCCGGCTTATATTCACTCAGATCGGGGTCCATCCTTTATGTCAAGGGAACTCAAGGACTACCTCTCAGAACGGGGAATTGCTACAAGCAAAACAACACCATACCATCCCATCGGAAATGGGCAGGTAGAGAGGTATAACGGTATCATCTGGAATTCCGTACATCTCGCTTTAAGATCTCGGGGCCTACCAGACCAGCAATGGGAAACAGTGCTTCCGGATGCATTGCACTCTATACGGTCCCTGCTTTCTACAGCCACAAATACTACACCTCATGAGCGGTTCTTTGGATTCCAGCATCGCTCATCTCATGGGACATCACTCCCATCATGGCTAACTACTCCTGGACCTGTATTACTCCGAAGATACGTTCGGACGTCTAAAAATGACCCTCTCGTAGACGAGGTCGAACTAACCGATGCCAACCCCACCTATGCAAACATACGATATTCCGACGGCCGAGAATCTACCGTATCATTACGGGATCTGGCTCCCTGCCCACCAGGACCTAGTGGGACATCGGGTGATGGCATTTCACCAGGAAACTCTTGGGACCTATCGGGTACCCCTCTCCAGGATCCTGATCGGACACCAACTAGCTTGGTGCCGGTAGAACCCCGTGCTCAAGGTTGCGACCCTCCCAGTACCGCGCATGAAAGTACTGATCCGCCACAGACTAGCTCTGCACCTCCCTCTGAGCAGAGGCAGTCCGACTTTGAACCTATTGGGGCTCGTACTCGAAGCCATGATCTCCCCGACCCTTCACAGGGCAATCCAGGCCACACAGACTCTGACCAATGGCCAACTGCATGTAAGCGGACCAGCGACCCTCTACGACGGGAATCCAAACGGGTGCGGCTCTTCCTTGTTCGGCGGCTGCGGACCAAAAGGTAGACCACAGCCTCCTAATCCTGCAGGAGGGAAGAATGTGATAAAAATGATAACTTCCGGGAAGTTATGTCATCACTTCCTGTGAACTATGAACTATGAACTGTGTACATACCTCACTTCCTGTCATATGTCACTTCCTGTTGGACTGGTATAAATACTGGTCTGTTCAGTATTGTAAGAGGCTTCTACCAGAGGCATGGTAAAGACCTCTCTTGTGTATATAGTGTGTTTATAAGTTACTTAAAGCTTACTTTAAAGTTACTTGATGGTAAGTCTCCTTTTTCTTACATCATACCCCATGGGGAAGATAAGAGTCAAGGTGAGAGAGAGGGGTAAAGAACACCCAAGAATGAACTTGTACGTATTACCTGAGGGAGGACCACCACTTCTAGGACGGGAGTGGATTAAGAAAATAGACATGGAATGGCACTATCTAAAAGCCATCACGAGTGAGGACTCGGTACGAGCAATCAGCTCAGATTCTGGAACGGATGACGATAAGACTAACTCAAATATGGAAGACAAGGCTGAAATGGACTTGCCGACTATGGTGGAGAAAACGAAGACAGGCATAAAGGCTTATGCTACCGAGAAGGATAAAGCTTCAGAGCAGAACTCCAGGTTGACAGAGAATTCTGAGCCTGTCCAAGTTAAGGACTTATCCACGACGGAAGAACACAGAGCCCGGACTCAAACGTATCGCAAAATACAACAACAATTAGAACAGTTGAGTTACCGTCTCGTACAAGAGATGAAAACAATGGAACAATTCTGGGACACCGAATGGGAGAACCTGGAAAGACAACAGAGGCAGCTAGCTCAAGCTGAGAGCGACCATAGGGCCATCATGGCTAAGTATCGATCACATCTCCCTGATGCTGTTCAAGAGTTAGAATATTTGCAGAATGAAACAAATGAAGAGGAATCTTCAGGCAGCCAGGATTTTATCCCAGTTCCTCTCTACGACTCCTTACAAGCAGAGTGTAAGAAGTTGAAAGAACAGTATGAACAGGCCCAGGCTACAATTCTGGAGGGGGTTAACTCGGCAACCTCCGAAAAGCTAGTTTTAGTGAAAGCATATGAGCAACTAAAGGTTGAACATGAGCAAGAAGTCCAAAGGATGCAGGAAATGTTTGAGGAGCTCCAGGCCAAGACAGACTCATCGGTAGAGATTCCATCCATCGATGAAAAATTGGAGGTGGAAGACATGGCAGAACATGGAATCCAAGAGGTTCAAGAACTCATAAAAGTACTGAAGGAAACCCAAGACAAATATGAGGCGGAAATGACCAGGGTTCAACAACTTGAAGAGCATAGTCAACTGGGAATCCGGGCAGTGGAAGGAAAGGCAACTGGAAGAGAAACAAAGACTGGAAGAATGGCCCCTGAACTGGAGCTAGAGAGCATCAAGGCGCAACTTCTTCGAGCGCTTAAAACCCAAGCACCAGAGGGAAAGGTGGATGAAATAGAGAAGAAGCTGATCCACAGTGTCCCCGGGGAAGAGTTAACGACCAGCCAACTCCTTCACAGGCGGAGTGACAAGACTCCACAAGGGGAACACGAGCTTCAGGCTTCAAAGGGAAGGAATTCGGAGCTTCCAAAAGGGATGGAGATAGCTGAGGTGGCAACACAGCTTTTACAAGGATGCCAAAAGGACGCTGAATTACGTCAAATTGAACAGAAGAATGGGGAAACAGCTACTCCAGTAGAAGGAGTAAATAGCCGGATAACGCAATCCCCGATGGAAGGGAAGGTATTGAACTCACAAATGAGGACAGTAGTGAAGGAATGGCAGACAACCCAGGAAGAGCGTGATGAATATGAATGTATGAGGAAGTCTTTTCAAGAAAGATGTCTAGGGAAGGAACCACAGTCGGCTAACGTCCAGATGGGTAAGGAGGAAGTAGAAGGCCCTCTCGCTGGCCTAACTCAGGACGACCCCGAATATTACCATGACCTGTTGAGTGACACTGAATATTACGAGGATCTGGTCTGCCCAGTTTGTGAGGAAAACTCCCAAAGTGCTGAAATCAGAATGAAACACTTAAGGTCTAAGGAACATAGAGAGTTGGTGGCGCTACAGCTGGCAGCCGAGAAAGGAGCCCCGAGAGTCTCAAAAAGGCAGAAAAGAAAAAGAAGAGGCAGAAGACAATAACTATCTAAAATATTATCACTTCTACCAGCTCAGGAGGGGACCTACGAAAGGAGCTAAATTAGTTGAAAAGTGGGAAATTATCAAGACAGCCAGTTGGTTATAAAAGTCGGCACTGCCGGTTCAACAGGACAAAAGTTCAAGCTGTTACGTCAAGGAAAAGGCTATGGAGGAGTCACACTATCCATGTGAACCGGCTACACCAAAGAGATGTTGTTCGGACCAAGTCAAGATCGGAGACTGAATCTGTGAACTGTTTCCGCAGAGACTGACTTTGTGAACTGTTTCCCACCGAGATTATATCTGTAAAGTGTTTTATATGAAGTTGAAGATATGTATGTTAATGGGACTCTGTAAGTAATAAGCTAAAAAGGGAGGATTGTAGTGTATGTACCCGTCTACCTTTAAGGAAACTATTGTATGTAACCGTTCACCTTTAAGAGAACTACTTTAGGTGTGGCACTACTTGTTTGGCTTCTGTATACTGTAATACCGACAGTGACCACACCAGTATATAAGTGTTGTGGCAGGATTGCTGGGGCAGATTCGCCCTGACCTTCGAATAGTAAAGACCTGTTTGTTTGTTATTCCTGAAGTCTGTGTCGTTATTAACTGTACAACCCACAGACTTTACAAGAAGCATCCGAGAAGGCGCCGAACACCTCGAGTCTCTTCGCCGGGAGCAAGCAGAAGCCAAGCGCAAACAGCAGAAGGAGCGCACGTCAACCCAAGCACCCCACCCGCCCGCCCCTTCAACCACCGTCTGCCCCACCTGTGACAGAGACTGTAGGTCCTGCATTGGACTCGTCAGTCACCTGAGAACTCATTGTTAATGTGGAAGCAAGTCATCCTCGGCTCCGAGGGACTGCCTAAGAAGAAGAAGATGGTGTCCTGAAAAATAATTAAGTTCTAGTTGAATTTTATTGGTACATCATAAAAGGAAATAATGTGGGCATTAAATTCTGTACTAACTTTTTAATCAAAAAGCCACAAATAGAACATGGTTAGACATGCTAGCAAATGAATGGAGCCATTAACGGTTAAATGATTACGTTAACAATGGCTCCTATTTGATTAGGGAATAAGAAGCAACGCAGCAGAGGCTTTTGTGGCTGTTTGAATGTAATACAGAAAGTTGATTCCACAGAAGTAGTTTGTTGCATAGTTGATAATTCCAGCGGTCGCCATGATGAACAGGAATGCCATTAAACGTTTTCCAAAAAAGAAACCAGGAAGGCTGTAAAAATAAGTGAAATGCAAAAGAATTTAAAATGCATCTTTAGAAAATCACTGAATATGTTTGCATAAATCACAATCCACAAATAAAAGTGCCTACAGGACCATCTGTATTAAGTAGCTCGTGAGCAAGCACACTCAGCAGCTGAGGTACTGACGTTACACCACTGTGACCTAAAGGTCATACCCCAAGAATGATTAATATTCGGCTCAGTTGAAGAACAGACATTTTTACAAATGCCCGCTTCATGGTGGTGAGCCTTGCCTGCAGGGACTGCATATTGGGAAATCCCAGGCGTGCTCCCACAATTTCCTGATACGCGCCCCCAAGGGAAAAAAGCTCACTGCTGCAAAGCACGCATTCATAAAACCAGCTCTCTTGAGCTTTATTAGTCCTCGGTCTCCTCACTCAGGTCAGTGTCACATCTTTGGAAGAACAATAATACAGATGCCTTGCCCTCACAAAAAGTACATCTCCAGCTGATCAATTGGATTAAAGAGTACTGGTATTAAAAACAATGATAATTTAGACTACAATGCACATGTTTCTCTCAGGTTGCCCAGTTACCCAAGGCTGTAGTGGAGGTATACTGGCCCCAAAATTGTGCGGCCGTTCTGTAGAACTCCCATCATCAATCCAGTGGGAATCTGCCAGAACAGCCTCAAATTCTGCCAGGATCTGGATACGTTGGGTCCTGGCCCTAAGATAGAGTTTCCTGTATGGTTTTGTGTGGGCAGAGGCTCTGCCTGCCCTACAAGGCCATCAATATAAGGGGGCTAGGCCAAGGGCAGGGACTCCCTAAATATGGTGGTCCTATGCCTAGTACCTCAGTCAGGATCTGGCATACAATCGGCTCAGGTTTGTCTGATCTCACCAGGCATTCCTGTCTGATTCAGGTGCAGGTGGGGACAAGTGGGGTCAGGTGCTGGTTCTTGACATCTCAGCAACTAGAAAAAGTTTGGTTCCAACTACCCTGTCCCATCCTTTCATAATTTTAAACACTTCTATCACAATGCTCTGTAATCTGAGTTGATCTAATGAAAAAAGCCTCAATTTTTCAAGTCTTTCTTCGTATTTGTATTTCTCAAAGCAGAAAGTATTCTAGTGAATCTGTGTTGTACCCTATTTAAATATCCTTCTTACAGTGGGTAACTTTAACCTAAACCCTCCCCCCAACAACAGATAGATGGGATCAGCTTAAATGCCCATTTTACACCCTGCCCCAAGTTTACTTTCCATTGACTTAGATTTGTGATTTAACTGTGGCAGATTTATCACTACACAGTGACCTGAATGAGGCAACATGATAAAGTTTTCAAAATCTAGCTACAAAATAGGACCATTGCCGACACTTGAACAAAGGGACTTGATTGCAGAAGATTTGGTATTTGTTAAAGGATGAGGAAATCACAATGTTCACCCTACTGATGTGGAAATAACACCAGACATTTAGACAGCTGGATGAAAGAGGAAATTGTTTCAAAATAAGATAGGAGTTAAAGGGCAATGTTGAGACACTACAGAGTTGACGGTAACTCCATGAGAAAGGTGGGCAGTGCGATTGCACCGCTTGCCTGATGTTCTCAGTATGAGGTCAGAGCCATTTTGAGAGCTGGACCTCATCTGATCGGCGAGCTGAACCAACGCTCACAGGCAGTTTGTCGATTGGGCTGGGTGGAAAAATGTTATCCTGTATAATGGCCTCTAGAAGCTTACTGGTGTGAGGCTGACTGGTGGTGCAGTGGGGGGCACTCTTCTGAGGTTGTGGTTGGGACAGAATAAAGAGAACTTTATTCTGGAACTGGCTATTCGATAAACCTGACCTGGTACAAAAGAAGAGTAACAAAACTGGAGAATATTTTCTGTTCCTCAGCATCAACATCTCAACCTTTACCCAATAAGCACAAAAATTCATCACATTTAAAAAAAAAGTAATTGAAACATTAAATACAAAAGACAAGAATTCTGGTGACTAATATCAATGATACCTTAAGTTACAGATCTACATTTAAAGTAGTGTTTGTGGAACAAAAAGTAACCATTACCTTTGACTGTTTTCTCCTAAATAGCCCACAAAGTATTTGTGCCTCACCACCAAATACAACAATCCAGCGAAGGCTGCAGGAGCTGACAAAAATTAAATCACAGAACAGGATTATTTATTGCAAAACAACAAGCCATCAACTCTTAACCACAGTAGCCTGAAAATATGAGCAAATTTAGACGATGCCCACTTCAAATGGTCTTTGCAGCAATTCCACTGAACTCTAAGAAAACAGAAAGAGTCAATTCTAAGAATTATGGGTTCTTCAGCAGTCGGAATACAAAGGATGTTTCACAGCCAGAGCTGGTAGACCTAGGCTGTCAAAGTCCCAAACCCAGAGATAACATTTAGGTTATGCAGTTTCAGCAAGAAAAGAGAGACAGAGAATGACTTAAAGGAATGCCAAGACAGAGAATGACTTAAAGGAATGCCACTTTTATCTGGTACTGTCTGGGTTTATCATTATTTAAGGCCAGGAAAGTAAAAGGTGTAATGAGCTACAAAAAGTCTTATAATTAAAATTGGCTCATTATAATTCCTTGACATGTATCACTTTAAGAAGGTTGACACCTAAAGTGAAATCTCACTCAGATTGGTCAGTTATCTGAATAGGGGTTACACCTTATGGAATTAAAGATTGTGGGGGTGATTTTCATGATGGTTCTCCTGATCATCTGCTATAATGTTGGCAGAAGAGCCACAGAAACCCTGGAAAAATGGCCTAAACACAGTTTTTTCAACCCAGCGGAGAGGCAAATGACCGAGGAGGGAATGGATGCCTCATCTACGAATGGAGATTCATCATGCTGGCATTCCCAGAGTTGAGCACAGGTGACCAGAGGGAGGCAAGATGGCCAACTCTGGAAGGATGAGTTTGTATGAGATCAGGCTATCTTATTGTTAAAGCTACAAGCTTAACAGTAAGATGCTGAGCTAGACTTTAAACATACCTTACGAGTTATTCAAAGCTGTTAACTTTTCAGACTACATATTATAAAAGATAAAAGGGTTGGATTTCCCTCTTGCCACCATAGGACAGTTGGGGTAGGTCTTCTGCCTGCCGCACCAACCCTCTCTGTGACTCCAATCTAGTTTCTTGGGTTGGGAATCATCAAGTATGGAGTTCAGGCTCCCAGTGGGATCTCTGTCACCAAGGGAAGCTTGCCACTGAGAAAGAGGAAGGTGCAGGTGCTGCTGCAATGTGACACCCATTGCACAAGTGGAGGCCACTTAAAGGGGCAGAAGAGCCTCGAAGATCTGAAGATTAATTTTTTTTAGGCCTCAGTCTGAGCTGAGGCCTAAAGAAGTAATATTGTAGGGACAGAGTAGAGGGTGAGGTGCCCAATACTGGGCTCTCTCCCTCCAAAATGGTCATCACTGGGACTTCTGCTGTTACTCCAGCGATTACTATCATCCCTGTCCTGGCAGCCTCTGGGGTCAGCGGTAATATGAGGGGAAGGCCTGAAAGCCGGGCAGATTGCTGGCCCACCTCTCCACCATGACTGATATGCAGCAGGTTGGTAAAGGGCAGCCAGAGGCCTTCCCTGCGGGGGTGGGAGGAGATAAATTTAAGTGGGGTGGGGGTATATCAGTAGCTTTCCCACACTATTTTCCTTGATTTTCCTCTGCTATACCACCTCATTTTGGAGGTAATTGTGGAGGTTTAATTGAGGAAAATCGAGCCTTAAATGTTGTGAATTTAGGATAGTAATTACATCTTGAGGTGTTGCTGAAATTTCATAAACTTCTTGCCCATCGTTCTCACATTGTAAAGCATTACAACCTTTTGATAAGAATTAGTACTTTGTAAGTTAATATCAGCCATTAATTCCCCTTTATTTATTGTAGAATAATCCATAATGATGCTTTATTTTTGATACAAAATACTACCGTAGTCTCAAAATGACCTGAATTATTTATAAAACATGTCAGAGGCATGAGAGGGAATATTAATAGAGATAAGTGAAGTAACAGAATAACAGAAATGCATGGTTTTCATTTCACAAACTACAGGTGGATTCTTCATATGTAAATTATATGAATTATACTTTACCCTGACTACAGAAAAGTCCAGCAGTCCACAGTAAAGCAAGAAACGTGGGATAAACCTCAATGCAGTTATGGCTAAAAACAAAACAGAAAATGTAATCAAAGGCAACATGAATTTGCTTGCAATGTTATAGGAACATAGGAACAGGAGTAGGCCATTCAGCCCCTTGAGCCTGTTCCACCATTCAATGAGATCATGGCTGATCTGTATCTTAACTCCATCCACCAACCTTGGCTCCATATCCTTTTATACACTTGTCTAGCAAAAATCTATTGATCTCATATTTAAAATTATCAATTGAGCTAGCATCTACTGCTTTTTGTGGGAGAGAGTTCCACACTTCTACCACCCTTTGCCTGAAGAAGTGTTTCCTAACGTCTCTCCTGAATGGTCTGACTTCGATTCTAAAGTCATGTCCCCTTGTCCTAGACTCCTCCACCAGAGGGAAAAGTTTCTCTCTGTCTACCCTATCAATTCCTTTCAAAATCCTAAAAACTTCAATCAAATCACCCCTTAGCCTTCTATATTCCAGGGAATACAAGCCTAGTTTATGGTAATCTCTCCTCATAATCTAATCCTTGAAGCCCTGGTAACATTCTGGTGAATCTGCACTGCGCTCCTTCCAAGGCCAATATATCCTTTCTAAGGTGCAGTGTCCAATTATAGCAATTATTTTATTGGAATTATCATTGGATAACAACATTCATTTAGGCAATTGGAATAAATACTGGTATTAGAAATTCCCCTGTTACTACACAAAGCTCCCCAGAAACTTGCAACATCTTAAAGAAAGACATGTTTCTTTTCACTGAGACTGAAAAAGATTCATCTATTTGTCTGCCTGGTCACCGTGGTTAAGTAGCTATATTATTTCAGTTATATAGGCCTCCTGATCACAAATGAAATGGTAGGAAATGCATCTACAATATTTGAGGATTATGAGGAAAATTGAGAGGAATGCAACTGTTTGAATTGAAAAGTTACATACATGAAGTTATGGAAGCAATCTTGATGTATAGAAATATAAAGAAAAGGACAACTGCAATGACAATTGAATGAAGTTATAGTGAAGCACTTGTTCAAAACCGAACTGATTTAGGGAAGGAAGCCTGCCGCCCTTACTCGGTCTAGCCTATGCCTGACTCCAGTCCCACACCAATGTGGTTGACTGTCCTCTGAAGTGGGCTAGCCAACCACTCAGTTGTATGAAACCACTATAAAGAATCACCACACAGACTGCAGTGGTTCAAGAAGGTAGCCCACCATCACCTTCTCAGGGCAGCTAGGAGTGGGCAATAAATGCTAGCCTTGCCAGCGACAGCCACGTCCCGAGAATGAATAATAAAAAAGTGCTCTACATCATTTAAAGGATTTATTTCAAATATACATTGCTCAGCCAAAGATAGGGAAGTGACAACAATGATTAATGGGGAAGTTAAAAATAAGGTCATGAAAATCTGAAGCCTTAATAAAAACCTTCCCACATGGTAATAGTGCTCCAACTTCAAAGGAACTTAAACTGGCAAACCATGACATTGAAGACTATGAAATGGAAAATTGGCCATATCGAGATATACGATTCTAGCAGTGTGAAGATGAGTCTAGCTTTATCATCAACAATAAATTTGACCTTTTTATTATCTTGATAATTTCTTCCCCCAGTTTTCCCCTCGCCTGTGCTGAATAAATGATTATTACAGACACCCAGACTCGAGCAAAGGATTCATGTTAACTATGAAGGAATGAATGAGCTCTAGGCATTAATATTTTGGAAAAGTATTTCTTTCCTGGAGTTTCCATTTTTCTCATTATTTTCATAGTACGGTCCCATGCCTGTCACAGTTTAACAACAACTTGCATTTATATAGGGCCTTTGCTATCATAAACACAAGAGAAGTGGATGTGAAGCAGTAGCAGAAGAGTTGGAAGAGATAAGAGAAAGCATTGTTGAATGATAGCTTTGATGAGACTTTTGAAGGTGGGGAGGGAAGTTGTTAGTGTGAGAGTTTCGGAATGCATGGCTATACGGAGGGAGGGGAGGATGCACAGCTGGCATATAGGGTTGAGGGAGGTTGCAGTGGGAGTGTGGAGCAAGGCCATGAAGGGATTTGTAAACAAGGATGAGAACTTTGATTAAAATGTGTTGCGGGACAGTTAACCAATGAAGGTCGGCAAGGACAGGGCGACAGACAAATGAGATCTAAGTGAGAAATAGGATGCACCTGGGAGAGTTTTGGATGAGTTGGAATTTGTATAGGAGGGATCTCTAGTGGCTGAGGATTAGAGTGCTAGAGAAGTAACAAAGGCATGGCTGAGAGCTTCAACAGCAATTGGAGTGGAGTAAAGGCTGAGGCAAGCAAATGTACAGAGGTGCAAATAGGGAGTCTTAGTGATGGATTGGATAGGGGGCTTGAAGCTCAATTGAGGCTGCACGTTGTTGGGATGTGGCCTGAACCTGAAATCCAGCCAAGTTCAGGTCATATCAGGAGGAACGCATTTCAGGTGTGCTCTGTCTGACTAGCGCCAGATGCATTGGGGGTGGGGGGGATGGAGGAAAATCAGACCTGAAGTATTAACTTGAGCTCTTGTTCTGTCAATATTGACCAGAATTCCACTTTCTTATTGCTAACTAGTTAGCCATGCTGGAAAGACAAAAAATGCAGTTGTCAACATTTGGTGAGAGCAGGATTAGCCATGGTTGTGACCACTGCTACAGTCAAATAACTCAACAAGTAGGTTATAAGAGCAATAGCTGTTTATGTGAGGTAATATGGTGTCTGTGAAACTATATCGTAACATTGTCATTAAAAAGAGGTAAGGCGGCAAAATTACAAGAGAGCAGAATAGTTCTGCGAAAATAGTTTGTGTATTTATGAACTTTAAAGCTGAAGAAGATTTGATATTTCAAGCAACCACTTAAAAAAAAGTGGTCTGCTATAACATGAAATAAACCAGATGTGGCATCACATAATTTGAGACTTTAAAAATATGAGTGCAACTTTATGCCATGCAGTGTATTGCTAAAGAGGAAATCCCTTTCTTGAAGTTTCCTGCTCATGTTCTGCTTCTGAGAAGTATCATCCAGATGCTTCCATGACTTATGACATGGGTTTCTTATTGTGCAAAATTCAGAATGTGAAAAATACAGTTCTGTGCTACCAGTCTCTGGCAGTATACTGGCATCATATAAACAATGGGATGCCAATCAATTGTGTGGTTAAATTATATCACATTGTCCAATACCATACCTGTGGTGTTTAGATGCCAAGAGGGTATTTGAAATACTGAATAGTAAAGTTAGTGATTGAGAAAATTGGGTGATTTTGGAGCTGATTGAATTGATATGAATGTATGCGCTGAGTGAGGTGTTAGGATCACTTTAAAAAGGAAAGTTGGAAGTTAGTCTGTGTCACAAAGTGTCAGGCTGAGAGTTCATTACCTGCCAAATTCACGATCTCTCCCAGATTATGAAGAGAATGTAGCAAATGAGGCCAGGCTCTTTCTTCAGAAATACTGGGTCAATCAGCATTTGACTTAACTTAACAGAAGTTTACAGAGCAGCATTGCTGGAACACAAGGAACAGGTAGTTTGCCTACTTTCTCAGCTAGAAAATGGTGCCTGATACAGAGGATGCTAAAAGGGTAAAACCTAAGAAAGTAAGGTTAAAAATTACCTGGTATCCTTTCATTCTGTGTTACATAGGCACAGCTAGTTACTGGCTATGCTAGTTACTCAAAAATCAGGTGGAAAAAGTGCACAACATGTTAATAAGAGTATAGAACCCGAACATTTTAGTCTCAAATTGAAAGTGTTGTGATAGAAACTTGCAATCTCAATCAGGATTACAGTGAAAGCACATCATCAGCAGCTACACATCAACAATTTAGCCATGTCTTTATGTCATCGATTGTGCGGAATCATTAGACCTCTGATCTTTAATTTCTTTTCTCAATCCCAACATCTTTTACATTTTATCACCTCATTAAGCACCAGATGTCAGCTGTGGCTTAGTGGGTAGCACTCTCTAGGTGGGAGGGGCTAGGAGTGAGCGGGTGCTGCTGGGTGCTTGATTGCTGCAGGAAGTTGGAGTGAGATTGTAAAAAGTTGGTGGTGAGTTTTTTTCAGGTTTTAGGGCCTTTTTGGTCCTGGGAGTGCCGGGCCCCTCAGAGGACAATGATCCCAGGATGAATTTAATCAGGGGAGAAAATGTTGGGGGAAGGGAGAAAAAAAGGCCCAAAGATTTGGGCCGAGACCCCAGGAGGTATGGAAAAGAAAACACGGTGGTTGTTCAGTGCGAGGATAAGGAGATACGAGCTTGGGATATTGGCCCAGAAATTCGTGTCTCCACGGGTGAGTATGCGATGGGTACTCACCCGTAGGCCCAACGGAAGTGCCGGTATCGTGCATGCACTGCACATGCGTGGGAAACCGGAACTTCTGTTCCCTTAAAGGAAGGGGTTCACAGGTCGAACGCGTGCGCTGGAGAGGCAGTGCGTGCGCCTGGAACATACGTTTTTTTGCAGGTTTCTCCGGGAGGGTAAGTCTCCAGGAGTTACACTTTTAAAAAGCAGGCGCAAGGCCTGCTTTTAACAAGGTAAGTGGTGAATTAATTAAAATTAAAACATTTTTTCCACAGGTTTATTATTTTTAAATACTTTAAAGAAAGGTAAGTTTATTTTTAGCCCCGTTAGAAAATGTAATTAATATTTTCAAAAATTTAAATTATTGTTTAAAATAGTTATTTTATGTAATTTATAGTTATTTTTAAAATGTGATTTTTAAAAAAATTTATTTGAAGTTTTAGTTATGTTTTGGGGCTCATAGTATTTATAGTTTTGACAGCTCTTCCTATCAATTTTATGAATGGGCATTCCCTGCTACCATTGGCTCTCCATGACCCACGTGATCCCAGGGGACGCTTCGAACTAACTGCGCCCCTGGGATACGCAAGCACTGTGCGCCGGCAGTTGGAGGAGGCCCAGGATTGGAATCCCACAGCACAACGGCCGGCGCGCAAGGTAAGTGCAGGTCGGAGGCTTGCACCTGTGGGAAGCCTCTGACCCGAATTTCTGGGCCATTATCCAGGCGGTACATGAGGCCTGTGGCGGGGGAAGTTGCTTTACCTGCCGACCAAAGCCGAACATTGGATTTGAGGTGACGGTCAGTGTCTGAGAGGAAGTGAAAAGACTTTTACTGAGCTTGAAGATTGGAGATAAGTTCTTGGAGGTATCTCTGCTATATTCTGAAGAGGTCGTGGTTTCATTCTTAAACCTGCCAGTTTATATTGAGGACGATATGTTAATAAAAATGTTGGAGTCTTGGGACATTAAAATTTGCTCGTCAATAAAGAGGTTATACTATCCAGGAATGCGGGTAGCAGATGAAACCCGTTATGTAAAGGTGCAGTTCCCAGAGTGGGTGAAGTCATTGCCGTATAGCATGAAATTCGAGACAATGGAAGGAGTGCAGTACTTCCGGTTACTGGATGATAACCAGGTGAAGGTTTGTGATTATTGTCTTGGACACGACCAACTTGTAAGAAGCTGTCCAGGCTTGTACTGTTATAACTGCGGCAAGTCTGGACACATCGCTCAGAGCTGCAAGGTGGAGAGCTGTGGGGTGTGTCACAAAGACCCCACCCACTGTGAGTGTGAGGCAGAAGGAAGCCCCTTGAGTGATGAGGAGATGGGAGAAGGAGCAGGAGGTGTGAGTGGAGGAGTGGATTAGGTGGAGGCCACAGCTGGTGAATGGAAGGAGAAGAGTGCAGGAAGAGGCCGAAAATTGCAGAGCAGAGAACAGGATGGAGATGGTGGAAAACACACCATAATATGGCTCGGCTTTCCCTACAGAATCTGGTATCCGCGGGGAGAGAGGAGACGGGAGCAGGGTGCAAGGTAAGTGTAAGTACTCCAAAGAAAGACGGGGAGTCGGACATCTCGGAGCAGGAGGGGGCAAGACAAGGAGAGGGTGCAAGAAGCAGGAGCCTTAAAGGGGCAGCAGGAAGGGAGCGGGGAGACAAAGACGCCAGAAGGGAGCAAGATAGGTGCAGATGCGCCATTGTCTCAAAGAGAGAAGAAATGGGGAGCAAGGGTCAGCAGTGGAGATGAGGCCGAAGGGAGTGGCACTGTTGGAGAAACAATGATAGCAGGAAGACTTTCTAAGGGAGATTATGGCCGCGATTTTCTCCTCGATGTCGGAATGGGTGTGGGTCAGCTGGTTTCTGGGTTCCGGTCCCGCCCCAGCTGCCTCCGCTCCACAGACGTGATTTTCCCTTGATTGGCCTTGTTAAGCCTGCGGGCATACCGGCCAATTAACAGGAAGCGGGTCTGATTACGTCATTTGATGAGGTGTCATCTGCCGGTTTCCTTAAAGGGACCATGCACAATTTTATTTTGACAGTTGATTTTTCAGTGTTTGACAGCATTGAGGTGCTGTAAACACTAACAATGACTCCCTCCATATGCTGGAATAGATGGCAGCTGCAGGTAAGATGACAGAAGCAATCTGTCACTGGTGAGAGAGGTTCTCCCAATGAGGTGGCACTGGACATACAGTTGGATTTAAAAACTTAAGCTAAAGAAATCTGTATATGTATTAAAAATGCAGTAACCAACATTTTCTTTGCACTGAAACTCACCATGTGCAACATGGCATCCTTGACACTTCTGCAGCTGTCATCTTTTCACAAACATCAGACCAAACTCTCAACACACCACACTTACCTGGCGTGTTGTCCGGACATCATGAAACCCGACCCAGAAGCGGGAAAATCGAAAAACAGCCTTAAAACTACCTGGTAATAGGCAGTTAATTGCCTTTAATCCGTTTCCCGCTGTTAGGTGTCGGGTCCATTTGCAAATCGGGGACCCGACACTTGGGAAGGTTGTTTGGAGGCAGATTGACGGTGGGTGCGAAACCCCCCGTCAATCAAAATGACTTTAACCTCTGACCCGCCTCCAAACCCACCCTCTGAGCGCTGGCAGAATCGCGGCCTCTGTATCTGATGAGGGATGAGAGGTTACAGAAGAGCTTGAGAGTGAGGAGTCAGAGGGGGACAGAAACATGGAAGTGGGGGGGGAGGGGGTGACATCGTGTGGAAAGGGAAAGGTTAGTGAGGGGCAGAAGGAGGGAGAAGAGGCAGCTCCTCGGCCCAAACCTAATGTAAGGAAGAGGCTGAAACTGCAGGGAAGGTTCAAACAGGAGGGGAAAAAGAGCCGGAGGCTGCAGGAAAAAGCAACAGCTGCTCAGAAAGTTGGGAAGGAGCATGAGAGGAGGGAAGGGCCGGAGCTTAAATAATGGGGGAATTATCAGGCACACTTCCCTTATTCGGAGCCATGATTACTAAAGAATTTTTAAAGTACAATAGATTAGTATATGTTATGGGAGCCAAATTAAAATTCAGGTTTTGATGTTAATATGTGGTGGAGGAATGGCTGTGCAGAGCAGCAGAATGGATTTGTATGATACAATGGAATGATCACGATGTTATAAATGTTTTTAATGTTCAATAAATAATATATTGGATAGCACACTCGCCTCTGGGTCAGTAGAGTTGTGGGTTCAAATCCCACTCCAGGGACTTGGGCACAACAATCTAGGCTGACACTCCAGTGCAGTGCTGAGGGAGTGCTGCACTGTTGGAGGGGCTGTCTTTCAGATGAGACATTAAACCGAGGCCCCGTCTGCTCTCTCAGGTCCCATGGCACTCTCTCAAAGATCCCATGGCACTCTTTCGAAGAAGAGCAGGGAAGTTATCCCTGGTGTCCTGGCCAATATTTATCCCTCAATTGCCAGATATTCTGTTTTTGTTATGTTGATTATCACATTGCTGTTTGAGGGAGCTTGCTGTGCGCAAACTGGCTGCTGCATTTCTCACATTACAACAGTGATTACACGCCAAAAAGTACTTCATTGGCTGTAAAGCGCTTTGAGATGTCCAGTGGTCGTGAAAGGCGCTATATAAATGCAAGTCTTTTTTGCTTTCTGATTAAAGGTCTCAGTGAAATTTTTAAAAAATTAAATTGCAAAGAAAATCAGTATCAAACTCCAGAAACTTCAATTACGCTAATATCAGGTGACCTCAAGCTGTGCTGCCTCTAAATTTTGGGGCTAAATCTACGGCAGTGTATTATTCATGTAAATTCAGGAAACTTGCAACAGCTGGTCTTTTGCATGGGGAAGGCGGAGTTATTGAGCAGCAGAGGCTTGAAATGGACATATTGTGGAACTCCAGCATATGATCGAGGACATTCCTGCATGTTGACGTTTCAGCATAAAACCAGAGTAAATCAATTATGCACAAATCTCCTTGGAATAAAATGGCACAACATCGCATTTACACCATAGTTACACCGAAACTTTCCTGGAAATTCCGAGCTCTTAGATTCCAAGCGTTCATTGCCCTTTTGAATAAAGAAATTCTAATATGTTTTAAACTTCAGTTTACTTTTTACAGGTTTAGAATTGTCTTGTGGCCCTACATCCTTAGCTACTTTGAAGTAATACTCCAGGTTTACTTTATCTGTGCCACATAATAAATGAAGTCTCATTTAATATTTTAGCTCCCTCCCCTACAATCAGTATGTCACCAGTAGGTGTTCTGCAATTATTATCGTGGTTACCCAATGGAACAGCTTCATGCCATGGAAATGAGAACGGCTCCTGTACCGAAATTAAAATTCTGCTTTATATTTAAGATATAAATTGGGATGTCTGGTGAGCAAACTATATTAACATGTAAGAAACCACGAGCACAATCTAGTGTAACCCACAAGAACCATTTATTACTGAAAGTATTTCCTTTCTAATAGAATCGATTGACTTTGGGCTAGAGATTCTGTCGGGGCGCTAACTTTTGAAAAGTAGAAAAAGCAGGCCAGGTGCTAATGATTCTCTCCTGCTAGGCAATTCAGCTTTAGAGCTCCAAGAGGGAAGTGGAGCGCTAAATCAAGCGCTAACCACTTCTCTTAGGGCACTAAAGTCCAAGGCCTAGAAATTCGGTATGGCCCCGCCAGGTCTTTTGCGCCCGAAATTTTGCGCCCGCCAGGATTCCCGTAGCGCCCGCCTAAAATTCAGTTGCGACGGGCCAAGACGGCGGCGGGCGCTATTGCAGGGTTTGGCCGCCTCGCTAGGGGCGATGAATGTCACTTTCAGGCGACCAGCTCCCGCTGCGGCACCCGATGCGGCAGGCTGGGGTACTGCAGGCCTCCTCCTTCTCTTAAGAAGGAGCTGCCTGCAGCCGTCAGATCACCGGTGGATTCCCCCGGCAAATGAGCCCGGCACCACGGAGAAGTGCCGGGCTCGCGGGACTCAGACATCAATGCCGCGGGGGGGGTGGTGCAGGAGTCCGGGGAGGGAGGTGCGGGCAGGCGGCCGCCGGGAAAGCGGCCGGCCGCCGCTCCACCTTTATGCGCCGGCCTTTCGGAGCTGCAAGACCCCGTTTCACAAACGCTGTTTGCGGCTGCCACGGGCGAGGCGGCCGCAACTGAATTTGGCCATCGGGCCGGAATAGCATTGCAACCGGGGCGCTGCGCACACCGATGACGTCATCGGTGCCGGCGCGGCGCTACCGGCTAACGCCGATGTTAGGGTCCATCTGAATTTCGGGCGATAAAAAACTTCAGGCGCAAACCACTTTATAGCCAATAAGTGGGCACAAACGCGACTGAATTTCTAGGCCCAAGAGCGGGGCCGGTAGCGTCAGAGCGCTGAACAATTTGGAGCGCATCGCTAATGGCATCAGAGGCTGCTTCCCTTGCTTCAAGGGAAGGGCCAGTGATGGTGCACAACCTACTTGTCGGCAGGTCTGCGTTGCAAGGCGACCTGCGCGACTGCCATTACAGCCCCAAACACCCTCTCAAAGTGGAGGGCTTGGACATCTAGCAGCAATGAAACATCAAAAACTTTGAGCAGGCACCAGACTGGTGCAAGCTGGTTGGTCTACCTGAAAACCATTCCCTTTAATTAGCGCTCCCCAAGCAGCCAGCCGAGTTGACAACGCCTCCTCTTCGTGCCATTGTTCACACCTGGCGATACAGCAGGCGGGGGGGGGGGCAATTTTCACATCCGGGGCGCACATTATGACGTCATGATCTGCGAGGCGCTAGAGGCCCAGGCGGTAAGAGTTAGCGCCAGTGATAAACTGCCACTGAAGTTCGCAGGCGTCGCTGCATTCGCCGTGCCCGGTCGCTAACCCCTTAGCGCCCTGTTAGCGCCCCCCAGGCACGAACTGGAGGTGCTAACCAATCGAATTTCTCCCCCTTTATTTCTGTTGGAACGTATTGAGGTATTTTGCAACCAGAATTAATTGAATTCTCATAGAGTCATAGAGTCATAGAGTTTTACAGCACAGAAAGAGGCCCTTCGGCCCATCGTGTCCGCGCCGCCCATCCATCCCTGTCCTGTCTAATCCCATTTTCCAGCATTTGGTCCATAGCCTTGTATGCAATGGCATTTCAAGTGCTCATCCAAATGCTTCTTGAATGTTGTGAGGGTTCCTGCCTCTACCACCCTTTCAGGCAGTGAGTTCCAGATTCCAACCACCCTCTGGGTGAAAAAGTTCCTCCTCAAATCCCCTCTAAATCTCCTGCCCCTTACCCTGAATCTATGCCCCCTTGTTATTGACCCCCCTACTAAGGGGAAAAGTTCCTCTTTATCTACCCTATCTATGCCCCTCATCATTTTGTACACCTCAATCAGGTCCCCCCTCAGCCTTCTTTGCTCCAAGGAAAACAACCCCAGCCTGTTTAGTCTTTCTTCATAGCTGAGGCGCTCCATCCCAGGTAACATCCTGGTGAATCTTCTCTGCACCCTCTCCAAAGCAATCACATCCTTCCTATAGTGAGGCGACCAGAACTGCACACATTACTCCAGCTGTGGCCTCACCAGCGTTTTGTACAGCTCCACCATAACCTCCCTGCTCTTATATTCTATGCCTCGGCTAATGAAGGCAAGTATCCCATATGCCTTTTTAACCACCTTATCTACCTGTTCCGCTGCCTTCAGAGATCTATGTACATGTACACCAAGGTCCCTCTGACCCTCTGTACTTCCTAGGGTCCTACCACTCATTGTGTATTCCCTTGCCTTATTTGTCCATCCAAAATGCATCACCTCGCACTTTTCAGGGTTAAATTCCATTTCCCACTTTTCCGCCCATCTGACCAACCCGTTTATATCGTCCTGTAGCCTGAGGCTTTCCTCCTCGCAATTTACCACCCCACCAATTTTCGTGTCATCTGCGAACTTACTGATCATACCTTTTACATTCTCATCCAAATCATTTATGTAGATCACAAACAACAAGGGACCCAGCACCGATCCCTGAGGTACCCCACTGGACACAGGCTTCCAGTCACAAAAGCATCCTTCGACCATCACCCTCTGCCTCCTGCCACTCAGCCAGTTTAGGATCCAACGCGCCAAGGCACCCTGGATCCCATGGGCTCTTACCTTCTTGACCAGTCTCCTATGCGGGACTTTGTCAAAAGCTTTACTGAAGTCCATGTAAACCACATCCACAGCATTTCCCTCATCCACCCCCCTAGTCACCCCCTCGAAAAATTCAATCAGATTTGTCAGACATGATTTACCCTTGACAAAGCCATGCTGACTATCCCCGATTAATCCTTGCCTCTCCAAGTGGAGACTAATTTTGTCCCTCAGAATTTTTTCCAATAATTTCCCTACCACAGATGTTAGGCTCACTGGCCTGTAATTCCCTGGTTTATCCCTGCTACCCTTCTTGTATAATGGTACTACATTAGCTGTTCTCCAGTCCTCTGGTACATCCCCTGTGGCCAGAGAGGTTCTGAAAATTTGTGTCAGAGCCCCTGCAATCTCCTCCTTTGCCTCCCACAGCAGCCTGGGATACATCTCGTCCGGGCCTGGGGATTTATCCACTTTTTGGCCTGCTAAAACCGCTAGCACCTCCACCCTCTCGATGCTAATATGTTCAAGTATGTCACAGTCCCCTTGCCCGATTTCTATGTCTGCATCGTCTCTCTCCATAGTGAACACAGATGCAAAAAATTCATTTAAAACCCTGCCTACATCATCTGGCTCTACACACAGATTGCCACTTTGGTCCCTAATGGGCCCTACCCTTTCCCTGGTTATCCTCTTGCCCTTAATATACTTATAAAACATCTTAGGATTTTCCTTTATTTTGCTCGCCAGTGTTATTTCATGGCCCTTCCTCGCCCTCCTAATTTCTTTTTTAAATATGCCCCTGCACTTTTTATACTCCTCTAGGGCTTCTTCCGTCTTTAGTCTTTTGTAACTGCCAAAAGCCCCCCTTTTATTTCTAATGCATTTTTGTATATCTCTTGTCATCCAAGGTTCCCTTTGCTTGTTGGTCCCACCCTTGACCTTTACAGGAACATGTTGGCGTTGTACTCTCTCTATTTCCCTTCTGAAAGTCTCCCACTGTCTTGATGTGGATTTTCCTGTAAGTAGCTGCTCCCAGTCCACTTTGGCCAGATCCTGCCTTATCATATTAAAATCGGCCTTCCCCCAATTTAGAACCCTTATTTCCGGGCCGTCTTTGTCTTTTTCCATGACCACCTTAAATCTCACCGAATTATGGTCACTGTCGCCAAAATGCTCTCCTACTGACACTTCCACCACTTGCCAGGCTACATTCCCCAGAATTAGGTCCAGTATCGCCCCCTCTCTTGTAGAATTTTCTACATGTTGGCTCAAAAAGCTCTCCTGGATGCACTTTAAGAATTCTGCACCCTCTAAGCCTTTCACACTCTGACTATCCCAATTTATATTGGGGAAGTTGAAATCCCCCACTATTATTACCCTATTATTTTCGCACTTCTGAGATTTGCCTACATATCTGTTCCTCTATCTCCCCCTGACTGTTTGGGGGCCTATAGTACACTCCCAGCAAAGTGCTTGCCCCCTTTTTGTTTTTAAGTTCTACCCATATGGCCTCATTAGAGGAACCCGCTAATATATCATCCCTCCTTACAGCAGTAATTGACTCCTTAATTAATATTGCAACACCCCCTCCCCTTTTACACCCCCCTCTGTCTCGCCTGAAGATTCTATACCCCGGAATATTGAGCTGCCAGTCCTGACCCTCCCTCAACCATGTCTCCGTGATAGCAACAATATCGTACTCCCATGTGTTCAACAACAACTTCAGTTCGTCCACCTTATTTGCAAGCCTCCTTGCATTAAAATAAATGCCTTCCAGCCCTGCCATATTCCCTTTTGCCTTCGCATATTTGCTCTGCCTTGTTTTTTTCTCTGTATTTGGCTGTAAATCACCCCCTGCTATAGCTCCACTCTGTACCCCATCCCCCTGCCGAGTTAGTTTAAACCCCCCCCAGCAGTGCTAGCAAACCTCCCCGCAAGGATATTGGTTCCCCTCTGGTTCAGGTGTAAACCGTCCGACTTGTACAAGTCCCACCTTTCCCAGAAGCAGACCCAGTGATCCAGGAAACTAAAGCCCTCCCTCCTGCACCATCCCTTTAGCCACACATTCATCTGTTCTATCTTCCTATTCCTATACTCACTAGCACGTGGCACCGGGAGTAATCCAGAGATTACAACCTTTGAGGTCCTGCTCTTTAATCCTTCACCTAGATCCCTAAATTCTTGCTGCAGGACCTCATCCCTCTTTTTACCTATGTCGTTGGTACCAATGTGGACCACGACCTCTGGCTGTTCACCCTCCCCCTCCAGAATGCCCTGCAGCCGCTCAGTGATATCCTTGACCCTGGCACCAGGGAGGCAACAAACCATCCTGGATTCACGTCTACGGCCACAGGAACGCCTATCTGTTCCCCTTACTATAGAATCCCCTACCACTATTGCTCTCCCACTCCTTTTCCCCCCTTCCTGGGCAGCAGGAGCATCCCCAGTGCCAGGAAGTTGGCTGCTGCTGCCTTCCCCTGGTGAGTCATCCCCCTCAACAGTATCCAAAGCGGCATACCTGTTTGAGAGGGGAATGGTCACAGGGGTCTCCTGCACTACCTGCCTGCTTCTATTGCTCCTCCTGGTGGTCACCCATTTCCTATCTTCCTGTGCAGCCCTTCCCTGGGTGTGACCAACTCACTAAATTCTATGGGAATTCGTTGATTTTAGTGCAATTGGCAACAGTGATTACTGTTGAGAATTATGTAGCTGATTTCTCTCAATCTAGCCTGAGTTCAAAGTGATTGAAGAGTCGATCTTATCTTAATGAAATATCACTGTTAATTTTAAAACAGTCTTATTATTGTAAATAAACGTTCTTAAACAGTGGTTATTGTTCTTGATTTTTTTTTCACTTTACACTAATACAAAGTTTGTAGAAACTTATCGTTTCCGTGACTTACTTTGCAACACTGACCCGGTCGAAAGCTGTATGTCTCGAGCGCTTCTGGGTGGATTCGTTCTGCACTGTGTACGCAAAGAATACTGGAACAGAAGAGTACAAACAGCTCTGAAAAGATTGGTCAACAGAAGCTCTTTTCCTAAAGGAAGTCCAGGCGCATTAACTTCAATGCAGGTGTGCACACTGGCTGCAAGTTCTTACCGTTCTGGAGAGCACTGAGCACAGTGATGGTGCCCAAAAAGATCACATTGTCCAGAACATCAACATCCATATTCACGGTCCCTGAGCACAGGAGGTATTAAGAATAAAAGGAAGTTGCCTCGCTTCTTATCTCTCGATCGCTCGCTCACACTTCCGATTTTTCTTTTTTGTTGCATACAGCGGAACAAGACTGGTCTGTTGAGGGGGGGAGGGGTGGGGGGCAGACAGCACAAGCCCATGATCTCCATAGTGTCAAAGGAGCTTCTTGGTCAACGAAGAACAGTGAGGTTGATGGGAGGGAACTAGTAAAGAATGCACCGCCTCACTGACAAATACACGGAGAATTATCGTTGTTATCATAGAATCCAGCACAGCAGGAGGCCATTCGGCCCATTGTGTCTGTGCCGGCTCTTTGAAAGTGTTATCCAATTAGTCCTACTCCCCTGTCCTTTCTCCATAGCCCTGCAAACTTTATCCCTCCAAGTATATATCCAATTCCCTTTTGAAAGTATTAAATCTGCTCCCATCACCCTTTCAGACAGTGCATTGCAGATCTTAACTCCCTGCATATATAAAAAAACATTCGCCTCACCTCGCCTCTGGTTCTTTTGCCAATCACCTTAAATCTGTGCCCTCTGGTTATTGATCTTTCTGCCCCTGGAAACAGTTTGTCCTTATTTACTCTATCACGCTTATGTCTGAGTTAATACAGAATGTGGGCAAACCCAGGTTAGCATATTCTGAAGCAGATGAGAGTTAGTGATAGGATCCAAGTATATAGTGATCAGAATCTAATGGTGAGCTGAAAACCAGCATCGGCAAGGAATATCAGGAGCTCCAATAGATTTCTTAGGCAGTTAAAATTATTTAACAAAGTGTGATTTCCCTCCCCCCGTATTTCTACAAGAAACAGTGCAGGGGACAAAACCTCTCTACTGACGAACTTCTAAATTAGGCCACCCCAAGACTTTGGAGATGTGTTTTCTGCAGAGCTAGCAATTGGTTTACCCCCAGAACAGTAAGCGATCTTTCAACGGGACCTGAATTCTCTTTATTATCATCACTAACATTACAGTTTATGTGATGTTATGAGCAAGATGAGCTCAAGAAGCAAGTAACAGCAACCAATGATCACGGAAGCGTGACCACACAAATCCTATTTGTAAAGAAAAAAAGATGGTTCTGTGAAATAGACAATTAAAATTTATTTGCCTCGTCACCTTGCTTGCTTGACGGCATGGTATTTGTGAAAAACAGTCTAAGGTTTGAATTTAAATAGATGTGATAAATTAAAGAAATTCATAAAACAGTACAATTCAGAGACATTTACAGGCTGCACAGGGTTTTAGTCCTATCTCTCGGCTTTGCTATTCAATGAAATTTTCCATCCAGGTACATTAATATCATGGTTTGGTTTGATGTCACTTTGCGTTACAGATAAAGGACTGAAAAGCACAAAATACAGCTGACGAACGCAAGAAACGCCCTTGGCAGTGCTGCAGGATTTAGGGGAAATAAGTCACATGCAAAACTAAACTGTGGCTTCTGTCAGGATCTAGTGCAGTTACCTAGGACCCGCCACTCGGTGTTCACCACTGTCTCAGGCTGTTTGTCGTTGAATAAGAAACAGAAATTGTTTGCAAAAGCTGGCTATGGTTTCAAGTCTAAAGTTAATATGTTTCTAAAGTTAGCCGGCTGCTGCAGGAATTTTGTGAATAGTTTTGCATGCACTGCTGAGTCATGTAAAGTGAAGTAGTCCACCTTAAGTGCAGTGCACACTTTGCAGATACTTGCCTCTTATCAGCTCCCTCAGTTAACAAAATAACCAACCACACAGTCAGTAATGTCAGCACTTTGGGAGATTCTGCTACTTTGCAGGTGCCATATAACAAGTTGTTTTTGTTTTCTTACATCCTGCCTGAATCTATCTCTTCTCAGGTCAAACTTTAGGGCCTAGAAATTCAGTTTGCACAGTTTTGGGGCGCTAAAGTCGGGCGTTCGGTAAATTTAGCGCCCGCCGGAAACTGCAGGCAACCGCGCCGAAATTCAGTGGTTTTGGCCAAGAGTTTTGGCGAGCGCTGAAACCGGCGTTGCAATGCTCGGTTCCGGCGCTAAACCGGCGCTGCGGCCTGATAACGCCGATGCCGGGCGCAGCGCAGGTGCGGTCATGTGTTGCTTGACAGCAGACACCCTGACGCCGGCCTGCTCTTAAAGGGGGAAGGGTCAACTTTGACTGCTGCCACGCCCTGCACACTGGAGCCCTGCTGCTAGGCCTCAACAGTGCTGGTGGGACAAAATAGCGCCAGAACAGATGGAGATGGCCCGTGAAAGAGCCCAGCGCTTCTCAGACCATGCACTGAGGGTGCTGATTGATGCTGTCCAGGAGAGAAGACCCATCTTGTGCCCGGACAATGGCAGAAAGGCTCCCAGGAGAGAGTTCAGGAAAGCCTGGAGGAGCATCGGACGCAGGGTCTCCTCAAACTCAGATGTGCCCAGGACTGCGGACCAGTGCCGCAAAAAGTTCAATGACCTCTGTCGGCTGGTGAAGGTGAGTACCCTTTCCACTGTCCTCCTCATCCTTGCATGTGAGCCTCACACTATGGGCAAAGTGACCTCAAAGGCATAATGGGCAGCCCTCCTCACGCAGCAGTGCCACTGGCATGATCATCAGCAGCACTTTCTGCACTGACCACACTGGCCAGGCTATTCCACCATGGGAGGCAGTACACACAGCAACAGGGCACCACACTGTACATAGAGTCCGTCCTTTCTCTTGCAGGCCAAGCTGGCAAGAAATGCGCACAGCCGGCTGGAGACCGGTGGTGGACGGCCCCACTACCAGGCTCTAAGTGCTCTGGAGGAGAGCGTCGCTGGACTCCTGCATCCCCGGGTGACTGGCCCTGTAGCCATCGGGGATGCCGAACCTGTGCTGGAAGCCACTGGTAAGGAGATGACCGCTTGCAGCTCTCTCGTTGCCCTAGTGTTTCCGATCTAAATCCTTTCCCACTGACGGACAAATGCGCATAATGCCACCGCTCAGGCGTCCCTCGCTGACGCCCTGTCCTCACTTTAAAGCTACTCTTGTGCCTTCCTGCTTTCAGCTGCTGAGGAGGAGGTGGTCCCTGAGGCGCCGGGTGCCAGGCCCTTGGAGGAGGAGGACGTCCAGGACGAGGAGGAAGCCGGGCCATCGGGCGAGCCCTCAGCCGTGCCAGGGGATGGCAATGAAGGGGGGACGTCTGGCATGCAGGAGAGCCAGGGGGAGGTGTTGCAGGGGAGGGCAGATCCTGCTTGCAGTGGGGTCCAGGCAGGCGGCAGGGGTCGGCCAGCTCGGCCGGCTTCTCCCCAGCTGCAGAGTCCTCTCTCCAGTCCGGAGAGTGGCCTCGGCCAGGAGGTGCGCCTCCTGCAAGAGATCTCGGTGGCGTCTGACCGCCGCCACCATGAGTTCATGGGGGTTGTGCAGCAGATGCCGCACGCCATCGAGTCCCTGGCTCAGAGTGTGGCAGCATTCGGCCAATCACAGGCCAGGGGGGTGGAGCAACTGGCCGCAGCGCACGCCAGGGGGGTCGAACTACTCGCGGCACTGCAGGAGGAGAGTCGCCAGAGAGGTGGTTCCCTCGAAACACTGTCACAGCAGCTGGAGGCACATACCCGGGCAGTGCGGTCACTGACTTCTGCCACACTCGCTTTGACGCAGAGGCGTCGCACCCGCACCCGCCGCCCTGCTGCAACACAGCGGCCTGGCCTCCAGCACATAGCTGCGCCAGCTGAACTGCCAGGCCGGACGACTGCCACTGTGTCTGCTGAGCCTCGCGCGCCTGGCAGCAGCCAGCTTGCCCCCCTTGGAGCATCCGACACTGCCACTCCCCCAGCCAGGGTGCGAGGAGCTGCTGCTGCCACTGATGCTGGCCAGCCACAGCCGAACCAGTCAGCAGCCGGCCCCTCCCGGGACGTGCATCGTGTTGGCCGACCCCCAAGGCCATCTGTCGCGACGCATGGGGGCCCTCATGAGCCTTCCCCCAGCCTTGAGGCCGCCACAGGGCCCACGTTGAGGCGGATCAGTAGGCCGGGCAGGGGCCGGGGAAGGCTCTCTAAGGACTCGCCCTCTCGGCACAGCCACTAGAGTGTGGTCTCTGCGGCATTGTATATATGGTGGGGATTGTGTTTTGGGGGCTGATTTTTGTGGATGGCCGAAATTGAAGGCATTTTGTGTTTTTATGGGGGTCTTTCTGTTGGCGAGGGGGGCCCTTTTTTTGTAACGGCCAATGTTGAAGGCCATGTGGATGGCCAACTTTTGTTAGTCCTCCCCAGGTTGGGGGAGTGACATATGTTTGTGACTGTTTTTTGGGTGTGTTCTGTGTTTTTGAGTTTCATGTGGGAAGGGGCCTCAGTTTGTTAAATAAAGGTTTTTATTTATTCAGCTTGTCCAGGTGTCATGTTTCAAGTGTTTGCTGCGTTAACCGGCTGACGGCTTCCGGAGCGGCTGCCTTCAGGTGCGCTCATTCCCACAGGCCATTCCCTCACAGCGGGCCTAGAAGTGTCGAACAATAAGCCCCCGGCGTACGGCCCTTGGGCCTTCTGGCCCCCTCCTGGCCTGCTCCTCCTCCTCCTCCCCCTCCTCCTCCTGATGGTCCTCCTGCTCGTCCTCCTCAGGTGGTGGTGCAATGTCAGGTGGCAGTGCCTGCGTCCGGCGGATAGCCAGGTTGTGCAGCATGCAGCACACGACGACGAACTGGGACACTCTATCCGGCGAATACTGTAGAGAGCCGCCGGAGCGATCCAGGCAGCGGAAGCGTTGCTTGAGGACGCCTATGGTTTGCTCTATGACGTTCCTTGTTGCTTGATGGCTTTCATTGTATGAGTCCTCCACTGGGGTCCTGGGCGCGCGGAGCGGGGTCATGAGCCATGTGCACAAAGGGTAGCCCTTGTCCCCGATAAGCCATCCCCTTGGTGGAGGCTGTGCCTGGAACATGTCAGCCACAGTAGTCTGGCGCAGGATAAAAGCATCGTGGCTGCTTCCTGGGAAGCGGGCATTTACAGCTAGGATGCGCTGCCTGTGGTCACACACCAGCTGCACATTGAGGGAATGGTAGCCCTTGCGGTTGCGGTAAACCTCGGGATTGTCTATAGGTGCCCGCATAGCCACATGCGTGCAGTCAATGGCGCCCTGCACCATGGGGAAGCCCGCGATCCTGCCAAATCCCACTGCACGCTGCTGCTGCCTCTGTTGGGTCATGGGGAAGGAGATGAACTGGTGTCTCCTCGCGAACAGTGCATCGGTGACCTGCCGGATGCAGCGATGTACGGCGAACTGGGAGATGTTCGCGATGTCCCCAGCAGCGGCTTGGAACGAGCCGCTTGCATAAAAGCTGAGAGCCACCGTGACCTTCACTTCCACCGAGAGGGACGTCCTGGACATGAGCTGTGGCTGCAAATCTGCGTGAAGCAGCTGGCAGATCTCTCCAACCACCTCCCTTCTGAAGCGCAGCCTCTTTACACAAAGTGCCGCAGACATGGTGACATAGGACACCTGCTGCCGGTATTGCCTGGGTGCGTAAGGCCTACGTTGGCGACGCCTGATGGCCCTTCTGTGTCCACGCATGGCTGCCCGTCTCTCACAGCGTCTGCGAGCCCTCCGCACATAATGCTGCAACTCAATGTTGGCCCCCCATGCAGCCCCCATAATCAAGGTCGCAACAGTGAAATCAGCAAGAGTCAAATGTCAAAGCACTGGCCAGAAGCCAGAAAGACCTCTCCTATCTTGTCCCAAATCTGGAATCTCTGTCCCTTGGTCTCTGTGTAGAAATCCAAAGCAGTGAAGTCATTGCAGCAAAATGGCTGGGCTTTATAGGTCAGTGGAGGTGCCCTTTAATTTGCGCTCCCCGAGGCCCACAGGGCCTCTGCAACGTTCCATTTTACAATTCCTAATAGCGCCACGCCCACATTGGGCGGGCGCCACTCAATTTCCGGGTTGGGGCGCTAAAACAGCGTTGCGCGAGGATATGACGTCATAAGCTGCGCGCGCACCCGAGCGGGCGCTAACACTTTGCGCCGGCGCTAAATCTCAAATGAATTTGGGCGTCGGCGCAGATCGGTCTGCATTCCGGCGCTAAGGCTTTATCGACGGAAATATAGCCCTTTTTTGGCGTTAGCGCCTGGCGCAGCCAACTGAATTTCTAGGCCTAGGTTCCCTCATTCTGCTGCACTCTGCCAACACAAATAAAAAGAAAGACTTGCATTTCTATAGCGCCTTTCACGACCACCAGACGTCCCAAAGCACTTTACAGCCAATGAAGTACTTTTTGAAGTGTGGTCACTATTGTAATGTAGGAAACATGGCAGCCAATTTGCACACAGCAAGGTTCCACAAACAGCAATGTGATAATGACCAGATAATGGGCCTGAATTTGCCTTCGACCGGCAAAAAATCTACGAACTTACCTTCTGCCTTGGGATCCACGGAGACTCGCGCTCCCGGGCCTCTATGCGTAGACATGAGTAGAGGCCCACGTATCCCAGGGGCACAGGCGGTTTGCAATCACTTCTGGGATCACATGGGCCAGCCCAACGACCGACAGAAGGGGGATCCCCATTCACGCACAGAAACCCCATAAGTATGAATGGGAATACCCCCAAAAATACCTCTACGCTTTAAATAAATAAATAAATAAAACACATATTTAAAATTAATTAAAATGGCATTTAATTAAAAATTTAAAACAAAAATTTAATTTTTTGAAAAATAAATTTACACATTTTTAAAGGGGCTAAAAATAAACATACCTTATTTCACAGGTTTTTAAATGTACAAATTATTGATAAAATTTTATTTTTCTGTTTTTTAAAACTCTTATGTTGGTAAAAGCAGGCCTTATGCCTACTTTTACCAGGTGTAAGAATTTCATGGGCATTCGCTGGGCAGAAGCTAGGCAAATAGCCCAAATCTCCACTCTTTTCCCAGGGATGCGGCGGATCTGTCAAGAAAATTCTTGACAGATCGCAAGTTCTGGGTTTTAGCGCATGCGCAGTGCACGAAAACCCGGAACTTGCGAGGCCCTTACGGGCACGTGCACACCTCATATACGGCCCAATCAGTTTTTGTTATGTTGATTGAGGGATAAATATTGGCCAGGACGCCGGGGGTAACTCCGCTGTTCTTCTTCGAAATAGTGCCATGGGATGTTTTACGTCCACCTGAGAGGGCAGAAGGGGCCTCGGTTTAATGTCTCATCCAAAAGACGGCACCTCTGACAGTGCAACATTCCCTCAGCACTGCTCAGTTCTGAAGAAGGGTTTCGACCCGAAACGTTGACTCTGTTTCTCTCTCCACGGATGTTGCCTGGCCTGCTGAGTTTTTCCAGCGTTTTCCGTTGTTATTTCACCTGTCTCCTATCTCACTGCCAACCTTTAATCCATCTCAGCACACTGCTGCCAATACCACGTCTGCTAACTTTGTGAACTAATTTTCACTGAGATACCTTGTCACAAGCCATGCTAAAATCAGGTATATCATAGTTACATTATCACCCTTATCTATATCTTTTGTTACTTTGTCAAAACAAAATTTATTAAATTGTCCCGGCATGACTTTCGTTTTGTAAATCCACAATGACTCTTTCCAATTATTCATGCCTCTCTACCTTGTCCTTGATAATTGATTCCAGAATTTTCACCAGTACGCATGTGAAGCTATCTCTCCTGGTTTCCTTTTTTAGAAAGGGCAATTTTGCCATGCACCAGCCTTCAAATACTACCCTTTTTCTAATGAATATGTAAACATTTATGCTCGTGGTATTGCTGGATCATCCTTGAGTACTTTAAGAACCCTTGGATGAGTCCCATCTATCCCAGGTGCTTTGTTTACTTGGAACTTAGTCAAATATCGAGATACCAACTCAACAATACTATTAATTTTATCGCACCCCTCAGTCTGATTCCCTTACAGGATCCAATTTGTTCCTGCCCTTATATTATTTTTTCCTCTCGTAAATATTAACCTCAAGGGCTCCTTGAACTTTTTGGTTATGTCCATAGTAATCTTGAAATCACGGAGAGGACATATAAATTGGCCAGAAAAAGCAGTAAAGCTGAGGATTGGGAGCAGTTTAGGATCCAACAAAGGAGGACAAAGGGATTAATTAAGAGGGGGAAAATAGAGTATGAGAGTAAGCTTTCAGGGAACATAAAAACTGACTGTAAAAGCTTTTATAGATATGTGAAGAGAAAAAGATTGGTGAAGTCAAGCGTAGGTCCCTTGCAGTCAGAATCAGGGGAATTTATAATGGGGAACAAAGAAATGGCAGACCAATTAAATACATACTTTGGTTCTGTCTTCACAAAGGAGGACACAAATAACCTCCCAAAGATGTCGGGGAACATAGGGTCTAATGAAAGGGAGGAACTGATAAAAATCAGTATTTGTAGGGAAATGGTGTTAGGGAAATTGATGGGATTGAGGGCCGATAAATCCCCAGGGCCTGATAATCTACATCCTAGGGTACTTAAGGAAGTGGCCCTAGAAATAGTAGATGCATTGCTGGTCATCTTCCAAAATTCGATAGACTCTGGAACAGTACCCATGGGTTGGAGGGTAGCTAATGTTACCCCACTGTTCAAAAAGGGTGGTAGAGAGAAAACGGGGAATTACAGACCGGTAAGCCTGACATCGGTAGTGGGGAAAATGCTAGAGTCCATTATAAAGGATGTAATAGCAGAGCACTTGGAAAAAAGTGACCGGATCGAACAAAGTCAACATGGCTTTACAAAAGGTAAATCGTGCTTGACTAATCTACTGGAATTTTTTGAGGATGTAACTGGTAAAATAGATAAGGGAGAACCAGTGGATGTGGTGTATTTGGATTTTCAAAAGGCTTTCGATAAGGTCCCGCATAAGAGATTAGCATGTAAAATTAAGGCACATGGGATTGGGGGCAAGGTATTGACTTGGATAGAGAACTGGTTGGCAGACAGAAAGCAAAGAGTTGGAATAAACGGCTCTTTTTCCAAGTGGCAGGCAGTGACTACTGGGGCACCGCAGGGATCGGTCCTTGGACCCCAGCTATTCACAATATATATTAATGATCTAGACGAGGGAACTAGATGTAATATCTCCAAGTTTGCAGACGACACAAAGCGGGGTGGGCGTGTGTGCTGTGAGGAGGATGCTGAGAAACTCCAGTATGATTTGGACAGGTTGGGTGATTGGGCAGAAGCATGGCAGATGCAATATAACATGAATAAATGCGAGTTTATCCACTTTGGTGTCAAAAACAGGAAGGCAGATTATTGTCTAAATGGCAATAGATTGGGAGAAGGGGAAGTGCAACGAGACCTGGGTGTCCTTGTGCACCACTCACTGAAAGTAAGCATGCAGGTGCAGCAGGCGGTTAAGAAGGCAAATGGTATGTTGGCCTTCATAGCGAGAGGGTTCGAGTACAGGAACAAGGATGTCTTGCTGCAGTTGTACAGGGCCTTGCTGAGGCCACATCTTGAGTATTGTGTGCAGTTTTAGTCGCCTTATCTGAGGAAGGATGTTCTTGCCATGGAAGGAGTGCAGTGAAGATTCACCAGGCTGATACCTGGGATGGCAGGAATGACGTATGAGGAGAGATTGGGTCGATTGGGCTTGTACTCGCTGGAGTTTAGAAGAATGAGAGGGGATCTCATCGAAACTTATAAAATTCTAACAGGACTAGACAGACTAGATGCTGGAAGGATGTTCCCGATGGTCGGGGAGTCCAGAACCAGGGGTCACAGTCTAAGGATAAGGGGTAAGCCATTTAGGACTGAGATGAGGAGGAATTTCTTCACCCAGAGAGTGGTGAACCTGTGGAATTCTCTGCCAACGAAGGCAGTAGAGGCCAATTCATTAAATATATTCAAGAAGGAGTTGGATATATTTCTTAAGGCTAAAGGGATCAAGGGATATGGAGAGAAGGCAGGAACAGGGTACTGAATTTGGATGATCAGCCATGATCTCATTGAGTGGCGGAGCAGGCTCGAGGGGCCGAATGGCGTACTCCTGCTCCTATCTTCTATGTTTCTATGTTTCTATGTAGCCAGTGGCCCTATCCTCTTGTGGGTTTTTTATTCTTTTCTCCTTGATTTACATTTTGTTATCATTTGTTTTAGTTTCTTTAACAATTCTAAATATGTAAGTGGCTGTTACGCATAAACAAAAGTAATAGATTTCAAAAAAGATTACTGCAGTGGTAATGGAAAGGTGGGAACAACTAACTGCAGGCTTTATTACAAAGAAATGTAGGGCTTTAAAGCACTATTGCGTCACTTGGCAAAACATGCTCATTTCTAGACAACAAGCTAAGGCACCAAAAATATCTGACGCTTTTTTTTTACCACTGTAAGGTACCATGACCTACTAAAAGATCTATATTTGACATTTAAGATATAATTATCAACATTTGCAACTTTTGATCTGGAACTGAAAGAGTGAACTAGAATTTCATCATTTTTAAATTATTTCAAATATTTATATACCATACACTGATTGGGATGATGTGCTGTTGTCATATAATAATTCAATGCAAACTTTAACTTGATTACAGTGATTTTCAAATAGGCAGGGATCCACAGATGCAATTCTTTTAACAAATACCCCTATGGATCTTGCCTAATAGAAGTTGATAACCTTGAGATTGTAGAATATATGGAATTAGTTGAAAGCAGCTAAAGATTCACTAATTGTTTGTAGAAAAATATAACTCAAGGGACTAAAAGTTTTCTTAGAAGATATTTGACAAGGTATCCCATGTAAGATGTGTTTAAAGGAGGAAGCAGGTAAACACATTAACCAAAGTATAAGGAACAACTGTGATGGTAATGTTAAATAGACAGCTGGGTTTAACACGCATAATGAACTTGATAAAACAGATGTTTATTTATAAAATGCCAAAGCTTTTAGATTATACCAAAGTGTTTAGAAAACTAGGAAATTTCAAAAAAACAGATTAAAGAGATCTAAGGGCTAGATTTTCAGTTGCTTGCGCCAGCAGTTAGCGCCTTAAGAGAAGTGATTTTCGGGCGCTATGCGTGTAGCGCCTGGGCGCAGCGCAGTTTGCGCCCCGCCCCAAATTAAGTTGCCCGTTAGCGCCGGCGCAAAGTTTAGCGGCCCGCCCGGATGCGCGCGCAGAAAATGACGTCACATCCTCGTGCAACGCCCTTTGGCCGCCCCGAATCCAAACTTCAGGTCGGACCGCCCCATTGTGCGCCTGGCGTCCAGAGCGTTTGTAAAATGGAACGCAAACACACCCTGGGGAGCGCAAATTAAAGGGCACTCGTACAAAAGGCACTCTGCATGTGTTGTGTGGAAGTACGCTGTGTGTTGTTCTGAACGGGCTATTTATGTTCCGGGTACCAATACACCAATTATTCCTCCTCCTCCTCCTCCTCCTCCTCCTCCTCCTCCTCCTCCTCCTCCTCCTCCTCCTCCTCCTCCTCCTCCTCCTCCCTCCTCCTCCTCTCTCCTCCTCCTCCTCCTCCTCCTCCTCCTCCTCCTCCTCCTCCTCCTCCTCCTCCTCCTCCTCCTCCTCCTCCTCCTCCTCCTCCTCCTCCTCCTCCTCCTCCTCCTCCTCCTCCTCCTCCTCCTCCCAGACTTTGCATTTGAAAAAAATACATGCACCCCCTTCCCCTTTAAGAGCTCACTGGCACCAGAGTGTCTGCCGTGCGCTGCGCCCGAGCTCGGGGTGTTGCGCTCTCCACCGCCGGCTTAGCGCCTAAAGATACTAGTGGAACGCCTCTTTTTAGCACTCCACCAACCTCTTAGGGCGAAGCCACTGAATTTCCGCACGGGGCGCTACTTTGGGGCGGGCGATAACTTCGGGCGGGCGCTAAGCTTAGCGCCCCAAAACTGTCTATACTGAAAATCTAGCCCCAGATATCTGACATGGGTCAAAGATGGAATTTAATTTCAAAATTTGCAGATGACCCGAAACTCAGAAATGTAGTAAAACAATGAGTAACAGACTTCAGAAGGACATGGATAGACTGATGAAATGAGCAGACACATGGCAGATGAAATGTAATGCAGAGAAGTGTGAAGTGATACATTTTGGTAGGAAGAATGAGGGGAGGATATATAAATCAAATGGTGCAATTTTAAAGGGGGTGCAGGAACAGAGAGACCTGGGGGCATATGTACACAAATCTTTGAAGGTTGGCAGGACAAAATGAGAAGGCTGTTTAAAAAAGCATACGGATCCTTGGCTTTATTAATAGAGGCATAGAGTACAAAAGCAAGGAAGTTATGCTAAACCTTTATAAAACACTGGTACGATAGCAAAATACTGCAGATGTTGGAAATCCGAAATAACAACAGAAAATGCTGGAAAAAACTCAGCAAGTCAGGCAACATCCGTGGAGAGAAATTTGAGTTGACGTTTCGGGTTTGACCCTTCTTCAAAACTGGAGAGAAAAGGAACTAGATCGAAGGCAGGGCTGCGATCGGACAAAAGAATAAAAGAACAAAAGAAGTAAAAGAGATTAGAAGCTAGACGAGATGGTAATAGGCTGTGATTAGGTGTAAAGTGTACTGGCAGGGCAAAAGATAGCTGCCAGGTGTGAGAGAGAAACAAAAGGAAAGGGGGGGGGGGTGGGGGGGAAAGGAAAGGAGTGGAAAAATATAAGTGAAAATGAAATAGGGGCCGAGGTTATGATCTGAAATTGTTGAACTCGATATTGAGACCGGAAGGCTGCAGACTGCCTAATCGGAAGATGAGGTGCTGTTCCTCGAGTTTACGTTGAGCTTCCGTGGAACAGTACAAGAGGCCAAGGACGGTGAGGTCCGAGTGGGAATGGAGCGGTGAATTGAAATGACAGGCGACCGGAAGCTCGGGGTCACCCTTACGGACTGAACGGAGGTGTTCCGCAAAGCGGTCACCCAATCTGCGTTTGGTCTCCCCAATGTAGAGGAGACCGCATCGTGAGCAGCGAATACAGTATACTAGATTGCGAGAAGTACACCCTAGTCCACTCCTCTATCACCCCAAACAGCCCTTCCCCTTCGCCTGGCACCTTCCCGTGCAAGCGGAGGAGATGTAACACCTGCTCCTATACATCCCCCCTCCCCACTGTCCAGGGCCCCAAACACCCCTTCCAGGTGAAACAGCGATTTACTTGTACTTCTCGCAATCTAGTATACTGTATTCGCTGCTCACCGATGCGGTCTCCTCTACATTGGGGAGACCAAACGCAGATTGGGTGACCGCTTTGCGGAACACCTCCGTTCAGTCCGTAAGGGTGACCCCGAGCTTCCGGTCGCCTGTCATTTCAATTCACCGCTCCATTCCCACTCGGACCTCACCGTCCTTGGCCTCTTGTACTGTTCCACGGAAGCTCAACGTAAACTCGAGGAACAGCACCTCATCTTCCGATTAGGCAGTCTGCAGCCTTCCGGTCTCAATATCGAGTTCAACAATTTCAGATCATAACCTCGGCCCCTATTTCATTTTCACTTATATTTTTCCACTCCTTTCCTTTCCCCCCCCCCCCCCCCCCTTTCCTTTTGTTTCTCTCTCACACCTGGCAGCTATCTTTTGCCCTGCCAGTACACTTTACACCTAATCACAGCCTATTACCATCTCGTCTAGCTTCTAATCTCTTTTACTTCTTTTGTTCTTTTATTCTTTTGTCCGATCGCAGCCCTGCCTTCGATCTAGTTCCTTTTCTCTCCAGTTTTGAAGAAGGGTCAAACCCGAAACGTCAACTCAAATTTCTCTCCACGGATGTTGCCTGACTTGCTGAGTTTTTCCAGCATTTTCTGTTGTTATTTATAAAACACTGGTTAGGCCTCAGCTAGAGTATTGTGGTCAATTCTGGGCATCACACTTTAGGAAGGATGTCAAGGCCTTAGAGAGAGTGCAAAAGAGATTTACTAGATTGGTACCAGGGATGAGGGACTTCAGTTATGTGGAGAGATTGGAGAAGCTGGGGTTGTTCTCCTAGGAGAAGAGGAGGTTAAGAGGAAATTTGATAGAGGCGTTTAAAATCATGAAAGGATTCAATAGAGTAAATAAGGAGAAACTGTTTCCAATGGCAGAAGGGTCGGTAACCAGATGACACAGATTTAAGGTGATTGGCAAAAGAACCAGAGGTGACATGAGGAAGCTTTTTATTATACATAGATACATAGAAGATAGGAGCAGGAGTAGGCCATTCGGCCCTTCGTGCCTGCTCCGCCATTCGATGAGATCATGGCTGATCCTTTAATTCAGTATCCCGTCCCCGCCTTCTCTCCGTAACCCTTAACCCCTTTTGCCCGTAGAAATATATCTAATTCCCTCTTAAATATATTTAATGAGCTGGCGTACACTGCCCTCTGTGGCAATGAGTTCCACAGGTTCACCACTCTCTGAGTGAAGAAATTCCCCCTCATCTCTGTCCTAAATGGTTTAGCCCTTATCCTTAAATTATGTCCTCTAGTTCTGTTCTCACCCGCCAAGGGAAACATTCCTTCTGCATCCAGTCTGTCTAGACCTGTCAGAATTTTATACACTTCTATGAGGTCCCCTCTCAATCTTCTAAACTCCAGTGTGTACATCCCTAAACTACATAGTCTCTCCTCATAGGTCATTCCCGCCATTCCTGGTATCAGCCTGGTGAATCGCCGCTGCACCCCCTCCATGGCAAGAACATCCTTCCTCAGATGAGGCGACCAAAACTGTACACAGTACTCGAGGTGTGGTCTCACCAGTGCCCTGTACAGCTGCAGCAAGGTATCCCTGTTCCTGTATTCTAACCCTTTTGCTATGAAGGCCAGCATACCGTTTGCCTTCTTGACCGCCTGTTGCACCTGCATGCTCGCCTTCAGTGACTGGTGTACAAGAACACCCAGGTCTCTCTGTACTTCCCCCTCTCCCAATCTATTGCCATTTAAATAATAATTTGCCCTCCCGTTCCTGCACCCAAGGTGGATAACTTCGCACTTGTCCACATTATAGTGCATCTGCCATTTATCCGCCCAATCGCCCAGTCTGTCCAAATCGCTCTGGAGCTTCCTGGTCTCTTCCTCTGAGCCCACCCCCCCTCCTAGTTTAGTGTCGTCTGCAAATTTGGAAATGCTGCATCCGACTCCCTGATCCAGGTCATTAATGTAAATTGTGAACAGCTGGGGGCCCAGGACAGATCCCTGTGGTACCCCACTTGTTACTGCCTGCCATTCAGAAAATGAGCCGTTTATTCCAACTCTCTGTTTTCTATCTGACAGCCAGTTCCCTATCCACGCCAAAACTTTCCCCTTTATCCCATGAGCCTCAATTTTCCATGCTAATCTTTTATGTGGGACCTTATCGAAGGCCTTTTGGAAGTCCAGGTACACCACATCTACTGGCTCTCCCCCATCTATTCTACCAGTTACTCCCTCAAAAAATTCCAATAGATTAGTCAAGCACGATTTACCCTTTGTAAATCCATGTTGACTCTGTCCTATCCTGTCCCCATTTGCTAAGTGCTCCGCTATTTCATCCTTAATGATGGACTCCAGCATTTTGCCCACAACTGATGTAAGGCTTACAGGTCTGTAATTACCTGCTTTTTCCCTACCCCCCTTTTTGAATAGTGGGGTAACGTTAGCTACCCTCCAATCCATCGGTACTGTTCCCGAGTCTAATGAATTCTGAAAAATCATCCTTAGTGCATCCGCTATCTCTAGGGCCACCTCCTTCAGTACCCTAGGATGCATGTTATCAGGCCCTGGGGATTTGTCCACCTTCAATCCCTTTAGCTTCCTTAACACCATATCCTTAGAGATATTGATTTGCGTCAGTTCCTCCTTTGCCAATGTCCCTATTTTTCCCGATATCCCAGGGAGGTTTTTTGTGTCTTCCTTCGTAAAGACTGACCCAAAGTATGCATTTAGTTGATCTGCCATTTCCTTATTTCCCATTATATATTCCCCCGTATCTGACTGCAATGGACCAACTTTGGTTTTCACCAGTCTTTTCCTTTTGATATACTTATAAAAGCTTTTGGAGTTAGTTTTTATATTTTCCGCCAGCTTGTTTTCGTAAGCTATTTTGCCCCTCTTGATTATGCCCTTTGCCCTCCTTTGCTCTATCTTAAACTGTTCCCAATCTTCCGCTCTGGCGCTTTTTTTGGCTATTTTATACGCCCTATCTTTGGATTTTATGCTGTCTCTAATTTCCCCTGTTATCCACGGTTGAGTCACCTTTTTAGATTTCCTTTTATGCCAGATTGGTATAAACAATTTTTGCAATTTTGTCATTCTATCTTTAAATGTTTGCCATTGTTTATCTACCTCCAGTCCTCCCAGGAACGTTGTCCACTCAGACCTACTCAGTTCCCGTCTCATGGCATCATAATTCCCCTTGTTTAAATTCAGGACCTTAGTCTCTGAGTCAATTTCTTCGCTCTCCATTTCGAGTGAGAAATCGATCATGTTATGATCGCTCTGACCCAAGGGTCCCCGTACAACAAGATTACTGATTAGTCCCTTCTCATTGCACAGTACCCAGTCCAATATAGCCTGTTCCCGAGTTGGTTCCTCGACATATTGATCCAGATAACCATCCCTCAAACACTCAAGGAATTCCTCCTCCTCATTATTTTTACTGATTAGGCTAGTCCAATCTATATGTAAGTTAAAGTCACCTATGATGACAGCTGTGCTCTTATTGTACGCTTCTCTAATTTCCCTCGTGATGCCCTCCCTAACCTCTATTTTACTATTTGGAGGCCTATATACCACTCCTATTAATGTTTTTCGCCCCTCGCTATTTCTTAGCTCCACCCATATAGATTCTGTATTAACTGAGTTAATATCCTTCCTTTCAATTGCATTTATCCCCTCTTTTACTAGCAATGCTACCCCTCCTCCCTTTCTTTTTTGTCGATCCTTCCTAAATACTGAATACCCCTGTATGTTAAGCTCCCAGCCCTGCTCACCCTGCAACCATGTTTCCGTAATCCCAATTAGATCATAATTATTAACCTCTATTTCCACAGCTAATTCATCTACCTTGTTCCTGATGCTTCTCGCATTAAGGTATAAAACCCTCAGGCTTTTTTTATGCTCACATTTTTTATGAATTAGTTTGGCCCTTTGTTTTTTGTTCCTCACCCTTTTATCATTTATTTCTGTCTGCCTTTCACTTTCCTCTATTTCACTACATAGGTTTCTAGCCCCCTGCCATACTAGTTTAAATGCTCGATTTGTTATGATCTGGATTGCACTGCCTAAAAGGGTGGTGGAAGCTGTAGTGTATGTACCCGTCTACCTTTAAGGGAACTATTGAATGTAACCGTTCACCTTTAAGAGGACTACTTTCGGTGTGGCACTATTTGTTTGGCTTCTGTATACTGTAATACCGATAGTGACCACACCAGTATATAAGTGTTGTGGCAGGATTGCTGGGGCAGATTCGCCCGGACCTTCGAATAGTAAAGACCTGTTTGTTTGTTACTTCTGAAGTCTGTGTATTTATTAACTGCACAACCCACAGACTTTACAGTGGCGACGAGTCCGATCGTACCCTGCGGCAAGATTACCAAAGCAAGAAGACCGCCCTCGTCGTGCTGCTGGAAGAAAACACGAGGCTGCAGCAGGAGAAAGGTGGAAGACTTTAGCAACAAAAGCTTCCGTCTGCAACAGGCACTGACTACCCTTCTACCACGGTACGGAGTGAGCCGATCAGCAGGGAACAAGGCGGCCGAAGAGACTGTGAGTAGGGGAAGGTGTAGAAGTATCCGGAGGATAAGGGCAGAGCACTCGACCTCGGTCGAGGGGGAGCTGAGCCGGTCAGAAGTCGGGTCCAACGGCGTCGGGTGACAGCTGGACCGCGATCGGCGGGAAAAGCCGGGCAGCGACCGCAGCCACGAAGCGCTGAGACTGGGAGTAGGCGCGGGAAGAGAAACCCAGCACAGCCGGGGAGGGAAACACCGGTCTGCGAGAGGGCTGGGAGGCGAACAGGAACCGTGCGGGTGAGAGAGAGAGACAGAGCCGAGCAAGGGGAGAGAGACTGCGCGAGAGCCAGTCCAACGGCTGAGCTGTTCTCCACCAACGGGGTACCCAGTGCCGGTAGAGCCGTGCGGGCAGGAGGAAAAGACAGAGCCGAGTAAGGGGAGCTGTGCGGAAGCCAGCCCAGCGGCTGAACCTGTCCGCTGTGGGGAAAGCGTACCCCTTCCACCAGGGAAGAAACGCGGGAAGCCGCCATTAGGCGGAGAAGACGATTGAAGTGGGCGGGGCAAGAAGGAAAGAGCGGGAAACCGCCATTTTCGCGGGAAAACCGCCATCTTAGAAATAAACAAATAAATAAGAATACTTGAAGAAATACTTGTGTTGTACCCAAGGAAAGAAAGATGCCTAAGCGGGCGGACATCAACGAGTTCAATTCGGAGATAGAAGACTGGGCCACGTACGTAGAACGTATTGAGATACATTGTAAGGCTAACAAAATAGCTAAGGAGGAAAAATCTTTAACCTTACTTAACATGATGGGTGCGAAAACATTCGGGTTGTTGAAGCATCTTCTCTCACCAGCTAAACCGGCAGATCAGACTTTCGATGATATTGTAGCAGTGCTGAAGGATCACTTGAACCCCACACCGTTGATGCTGGCTGAACGATTCAAATTCTACGCAAGAACGCAGAGGAAAGACGAAAGCAATGCGGAATACTTGGTCGAACTGCGTAGGATAGCGAAATACTGCCAGTTTGGAGGGAATCTGACAGAGGCACTGCGTGACAAGTTCGTATGCGGATTGTCCAAAGAAGGAACGCAGAAGCGACTACTGGAAGAAAATGACCTCACACTGGACAGGGCTGTCCTCATAGCTGCATCGCACGAAGCCGCAGCGAAAGGAACGGCGGAAATGCAGCTAAAGGCGGCGGCACTAGGGGTGGACCAAATTACTTCGAGCACAACAAAATGCTACTGTTGTGGGAAGACAACACACGACCAGAATCAATGCTGGGTTAAAAACCAAGAATGCAGGAAATGTGGCAAGATCGGGCACATAGCTAAGGTATGCCAGTCAGGAGCAACGTACAACAATAAGAAGTCACCATAAAAATGGTACGGAAAGTACAAGAGGTGACTAAGAAGAGTCTGAGGGAACAGAAGTCGGTCTCACACTCCAAATGCAAAGGACTGGACAGTCTGAGAATTCACAACGTGAGCAATGAAGCTGACCGACAAACTATCTGGATAACGCTACAGATTGCAAAGGTCCAAGTAAAAATGGAAGTGGACACCGGATCGGCGTTGACGGTCATGAATAAGCATGACTATAAAAAAAATTTCAAGCATATTCCACTACGGGATACGGAACTAGTACTACAGACATACACGGGGCACAAAGTATTCCCCATCGGAATGATAGAAGTCAAGGTGAGATACAAGGATAAAGATCATCACCGGTTGGACCTGTATGTATTGCCTGAGGGAGGACCACCACTTCTGGGACGGGAGTGGATCCGAAAAATAAAATTGGACTGGCAGTCACTAAACACCATGACGGTGGATTCCGAAAAAGAGGATGTCAAACCTGAACGGTTGTCCAGAATATTGGACGAAGCTAAGGAGGTATTCCAGCAAGGACTGGGAACACTGCGAGGTATTAAAGCAAAGGTTAAGATTGCAGAAAATGCAAGCCCAAAGTTTTTTAAGGCCAGATCGGTACCTTACGCAATACGACCAGCTGTGGAGGCAGAACTGGAAGAACTTGAACGATCAGGGGTTCTGTCAAAAGTGGACTGGAGTGAGTGGGCCACGCCCATTGTTCCCGTCATGAAGTCCTCACCGAGTAATAAGCCAGGGGGACCGGGGAAGGTCCGTATCTGCGGAGATTTCAAGATTACTGTGAATCCGGTGCTTCACACGGTACAATACCCGCTTCCGCGGATTGAAGATATCTTTGCTTCGTTGGCTGGAGGGAAGCATTTCACGAAAATAGATCTGACTCAAGCATATCTACAGATGGAGGTTGAGGAGGAGTCACGCCAGTACCTCACCATCAACACTCACAGAGGCTTGTATCGCTACAATAGACTGGTCTTTGGGGTAGCTTCGGCGCCAGCAATTTGGCAGAGGGCCATGGAACAGGTGTTACAAGGAATTCCAAGCACGCAGTGCTATTTAGATGACATTTTAATCACGGGAAAAGATGAGGAAGAACACCTCACGAATTTGAAACTGGTACTCACCAGGTTGAAGGAGTATGGCCTTCGGGTTAATCGCAAGAAGTGTGAGTTCTTCCAAAAACGGATCTCATACTGCGGTCATGTCATTGACCGAGAAGGACTGCATAAGTCACCTGAAAAGATAGAAGCGGTCGTGAAGGCCCCCGCTCCAGGAAACGTATCACAGTTAAGATCATTCTTGGGGTTGATTAATTACTATCACAAGTTTCTGCCAAATTTATCCACGGTGCTGCATCCGCTGAATGACCTGTTGCGGAAAGAAACACCATGGAAGTGGAGTGAAGAATGCAAAAAGGCTTTTCGCAGAAGCAAGGAGTTGATTACCTCTGAAGAAGTGTTGGCTCATTTCAACCCAGCATTACCCCTTCGTCTAGCTTGCGATGCTTCCCCGTACGGAATTGGGGCAGTACTCTCGCACAGGCTACCAAATGGCTCAGAAAGGCCAGTGGCTTTCGCGTCCCGATCATTGACACCCGCGGAGCGAAATTACGCCCAAATAGATAGGGAGGCCCTCAGTCTTGTGTGGGGCGTGAAGAAATTCAACCATTACCTACAATGTAAAAAGTTCACATTGCTGACAGACCACCAGCCGTTGGTGTCCATATTCAACCCAAATAAGGCCATTTCCACCATGACAGCACAAAGGTTACAAAGGTGGTCCGTGTTACTTGGGGCACACCAATACGAAATTGAGTACAAAAGGTCTAAACAGCATGGAAATGCTGATGGGTTGTCACGCTTGCCATTGCCGATGGTAGAAGAAGCGAGTATAGTGGACCCAGTAGAGTTGTTCCACTCATCCATAGTGGAGTGTCTACCGATAACAAACTCAATGATTGAGAATGAGACAAGGAATGACCCGACTCTTTCACGAGTCTATGATGTAACGGTGGAGGGATGGCCAGCACAGAGCGAACCAACACTGCAAGCATTTGCACAGAGGAAAGAACAACTGTCAGTGTGTCGAGGAACCCTGATGTGTGGATCTAGAGTGGTGATTCCACCCAAACTCCAAAAGAAGGTGCTAAAGGAGCTGCACGAAGGACATCTGGGGGGAGTAAAGATGAAGAATCTAGCAAGAGCGTTTGTGTGGTGGCCAGGCATTGATGGAGACATAGAGGAGATCACGAAGAACTGCCTAGGATGTCAGAGGGTTCAGAACGCGCCACCCCAGGCTCCTCTGCATCCATGGGAGTGGCCCTCATCGCCTTGGCAAAGAGTACACATCGACTTTGCTGGTCCATTTATGGACTCGATGTTTCTAATAGCGGTGGATGCCCACTCCAAGTGGCCGGAAGTAATTAAGATGACCACCACCACGACGGAAAAAACCATCACAGTGTTAAGGACTATGTTTGCTCGGAATGGCCTGCCGGAACAGATCTGTTCTGATAATGGACCACAATTTGTGTCCGAAGAATTCAAGAAATTCTTAAAGAGCAATGGGGTTAAACATTACACGTCAGCCCCATACCATCCCGCCTCCAATGGATTGGCTGAAAGGTTTGTCCAGACCTTCAAGAAGGCCGTAAAGGCCATGAGTAATGAAAATATAAGTCTGCAACATAAGGTGGATAGCTTTTTGTTGGCATACCGAAATGCGACACATGCGGTCACAAATCAAACTCCCGCAATGATGTTCTGTAATAGACGCCTAAGATGCCGGCTGGATTTACTAAAACCAAACGTCAGAAGAGACGTAGAGAACCGGCAATTCCAGGGCATGAACAACAGGGTCACTAGATCTTTCCAGATCGGTCAAAGAGTTTTGGCCCGGGACTACCGTACTGAGAAATGGCAGCCTGGAACTATTGGGAAAAGGCTGGGGCCATTGATGTACACCGTGGACATTGGAGACAATATAATAAGGCGCCATGTTGACCAAATCATAGGGTCCGCCACAAATGGGCAACCGACTTCACCACCTTATCCGGGTAATGTTGAAACTGAGATACCCAGAACACCTACTTCCGATCTAGTGATACTGGAGTCAGCTGAACCTGACACGGCTTTTCAAGCCGAATCGACCTTGCCAGAAGCACCTCCTAGCCCGCCTGAAATGACGACACCACTGCGGCGTTATCCGGACAGAATCCGGAAACCCCCGGAAAGACTGAATCTATGAACTGTCTTACATAAACCTGTATATATGTTAGAATGTATGTTCACTATGGACTTAGTAAGTAATAAGCTAAAAAGGGAGGATTGTAGTGTATGTACCCGTCTACCTTTAAGGGAACTATTGAATGTAACCGTTCACCTTTAAGAGGACTACTTTCGGTGTGGCACTATTTGTTTGGCTTCTGTATACTGTAATACCGATAGTGACCACACCAGTATATAAGTGTTGTGGCAGGATTGCTGGGGCAGATTCGCCCGGACCTTCGAATAGTAAAGACCTGTTTGTTTGTTACTTCTGAAGTCTGTGTATTTATTAACTGCACAACCCACAGACTTTACAGAAGCAGATTCAATAATAACTTTCAAAAGGGAATTGGATAAATACTTGAAGGAAATAAAATTGCAGGGCTATGGGAAAAGAGCGAGGGAGCAGGAGTAATTGGGCAGCTCTACCAGAGAGCCAGCACAGGGACGATGGGCCGAATGGTCTCCTCCTGTCCTGTATCATTCTATGATTAATATAAGGCAATACATGTTAGTATTAATAACCTGTGATTATGAGTGCAAGATTGAAGGATTTGCTGTTTAACAAGGTGTGATAGTTTACCAAATATTGAAAGTGTGTCTCAGTACAGAACAATATTGTAAAGGAAAGAGGTAGATGTGTAGATACATAGGGGGTGAATTTCACAGGGATTCTACTGCTCTTCTGCCATAACATGGTAGTGCGTCCCCACATACCAGTAGGAATCAATAATTGAGACAGGTGTATCTTCTATCTTCCAATCAATTACTTTGAGGTCCCTCTCCTGACCATGCAAGGCTATAATACTTTACTTCAAGGCATTCACAACCATTTTGGATTGAATGCATATAAGGCTGTGATTGAAGAAACACACCCAGTTGCAGGCTGGGGTCCAAACCCTATTATATATGGGTTATGCATGGTAAGCACTGAGAATACTGTAGGACAGAGTAACAGACACACATGCTTAGTGCGCTCTATCAATGGAAGCTACTGCTGCCTTGGCTGGCCTGGTATGGCCATCAAACTTCTTTGACACTGCTTCTATATGAACTGTATGGTGGAGGTAGCATTAACACCAGTTGCCACTCCTTCCCATTCTCCCTGTGCTATGCTTCTAGCGGTCCTGTGGCACTCATTGTCAAAGAGATCCCCTCCCTCAGTTCCTTTGAATGGCTCCTCGTGACAAATTGGATATTCTCTGGCCTCCTGCACTCCTTATAGACATTGTTTTTGAAAAGAAGCTTCTTGCTTGCCGAAGCTGCAAATCAATGTGCCTGCCCCTTTAAGCTGCTGCGCCATCAGATTTCCCACTCACCAATAGGCAAGCACAGGCATTTTTAATACTGGGAGCTCGCTTACAGTAGGTTAATAAGGATGATCTCATAAATACACAGGGGTTAATACACTAAAGGTTGGGCATGTCAGTCTTCCTGCACTGTCTGATTTCCAATCAAGCATATATCTAACTGGTAAATGTAGGCTTAAGTGTCAGCAGGCTATTTGATTGTCAGGACCATTGCAGCTGACTGTGATTCTGTTTTCTTTTGACAACCATATACTATCCAACAGCAGTGGTTACCCAAGATGATTACCACCCCTAGCCCTAGGCCAGCAGTGTGGACATTAATTTTCTGCACCATATGGGCAAAAATAAACAAGCAAGGGCTGGGGATGCACGGTTTACCCCAGCCATGAGTTCATAATTGACTGGCTATCTGGTCCATTTCTGCATTTTACATCCACTCCCTCCACCATTGGCGTACTGTGGCTGCAGTGTGTACTAGCCACAGGCTGCACTGCAGGAACTCACCAAGGCTTCTTCAGCAGCACTTTCCAAACCCACAACCTACATCACCTAGAAGGACAAGGGCAGCAGGCGCATGGGAACACCATCACCTCCAAGTTCCCCTCCAAGTCGCACACCATCCTAACTTGGACATTGTAAGGGGTTTTCTCTGATACTGGTCCCCCGTTACACACAGTTCTTGGACGTCAGGATTTATAAGAACAAAATACACACGGCACAGGGTTTTGGCTCAACCTTTGATTCGTTTGTTTATTGAACACACACACACACAATTATTTCCCCAGTATTAAATCCCTACATTTTATATTGGGCTAATAACCCCAAAATACAAACCCCTACGCAAGGATCATTTGCATCAACACAATATGACACAGTTAAACCCATCTGCGATTCGACTGTTACATATAAACTTACTCAGACTCAATCATAAAAGCCCCCTCTATGATTTGACTGAAACATACAATCACCACTCCCGATCGGCTGTCTCTTGGAGTTGATTGTAGGCCCAAATCGTTCTGTTCGCTGTTCTGCCGTCGGCTTCCCACACCACTGTCTTCGAAGTGCTCTTACTTTAAACCAAAACCAACTTGCAGTATTTCCTGGCCCCCCTCCTGAGCATATGATTCATTTCAAAATGTGTGAATTGTCCCTGGTATTGTCCATTGATTTGAGATATGTTTCTGACAATGCAAACTTCCCAAAGTGACTGCATATGCAAAGTTGTTGGTTTCTGTTAGCATTCGTATTCAAAAGGTTCAAGGCCCGGCCCATTGTCTAGGCCTGCACTGAAACTAGTTATTCGGGGGCCATGGTCTAAGGTGGACAATGTAACCCCTTAAGGTACATGAATATGCGGATGTTCTTGTTCAGATTTTAGATTTGTAGTTTCGGCTGCAATGTTTGAATTAACCCTTTATTGCCGAGCCCTTTTTGTGGGCTCTGCAGTTCTGGGTTTTTATATTTCATAGTCCAATATTTTTACCGTTGGGGGGGAGGAATTGATCCTACTGTGGCGGAGCCACCAAAGGACTCAGATCGTTTGTATATAATTCCTTTAACAACATGTTAGCTACAGCCTGAGTCTGTATCTTTATTTATGCTGTTTAACTGTACAGAGCGTGGTTACTTTAACAGCGCGGCTAAAACGTGATGACGTCACGCCGTTCATCACGTGATTCCCCACTGGCGGGAAAACGTGATGACGTCATGACGTCAGCCACGGGACTGCAGGGGCAGTCCTCGTGGAGCCTCCAGAGAGAGCAGACCTACATTCGATGTTATCCTGCAGTTTCTTGTTAAAACCTGTTTGTTTCATTAAAGTTCGTTTTGTTTGATCGCCTGAGTAGAACTCAGTCTTTTAGTTAGGAACCCGCGTTCCTACATTGGTGACCCCGACTTTCGTGAACGGTTTTCGCGGAAGATCTTCAGCATGGAAACGAACGCCGTGACTCTGAAACTGCCACAGTTCTGGGAGCAACAACCAGCCGCGTGGTTTATCCAGGCTGAAGCCCAGTTCGCCATCAGGAACATTGTCGTGGATCAGACCCGTTATTACTACATGGTCTCTGTCCTCGATAGCGCCACTGCCTCGCGGATCGTCAGCCTCCTCGGTAGTCCTCCTACTGACTGCAAGTATGATACGTTAAAGGCACGGTTGCTACAAGTCTCCGGCCTCTCGAAGTCAGAACGCGCTCGCCGGCTCCTCGCTATGCCCGGCCTCGGGGACTCCAAACCATCCGAGCTCATGAGCCAAATGCTCACGCTCTTAGGTGCCGAACCACACCTGGAATACTGCATACAGTTTTGGTGTCCATACTTAAGAAAAGACATACTTGCTCTCGAGGCAGTACAAAGAAGGTTCACGCGGTTAATCCCGGGGATGAGGGGGTGGACATATGAGGAGAGGTTGAGTAGATTGGGACTCTACTCATTGGAGTTCAGAAGAATGAGAGGCGATCTTATTGAAACATATAAGATTGTGAAGGGGCTTGATCGGGTGGATGCGGTGAGGATGTTCCCAATGATGGGTGAAATTAGAACTAGGGGGCATAATCTTAGAATAAGGGGCTGCTCTTTCAAAACTGAGATGAGGAGAAACTTCTTCACTCAGAGGGTAGTAGGTCTGTGGAATTTGCTGCCCCAGAAAGCTGTGGAAGCTACATCATTAAATAAATTTAAAACAGAAATAGACAGTTTCCTAGAAGTAAAGGGAATTAGGGGTTACGGGGAGCGGGCAGGAAATTGGACATGAGTCTAGGTTCGGATCGGTGATGGCCCTGTGGGTGGCGGAGCGGGCCCAGGGGCCGTGTAGCCTGGTCCTGCTCCTACTTCTTGTGTTCTAATTCTGTGTTAGATTTCAGGAGATGGTTCTATTCACAGGGATTAGTGGAGACCTCGGGAACAGGCTACCAGCTAGGAGTCCTTCAAGAGTAAATTGGGCCTGTTCCTGGCTGGGGTGGAGATCACCTTTTACAGAAGGTAAGTACTGCAGGAAATACAGGGACAGAGTGATCTCCTGGACGAGTTTCGATCGCCTAGATGGGTCGGAAAGGAATTTCCCAGATTTTTTCTCCCAAATTGGCCATTGGGTTTTTTATCTGGTTTTTCGCCTCTCCCGGGAGATCACATGGGTTCGGGTGGGATGGAGAGTGGAAGTAGATTTGAGGATAGGATCAGATCAGCCATGATCTTATTCAATGGCGGAGCAGGCTCGAGGGGCCGATTGGCCTACTCCTGCTCCTATTTTTTATGTTCTTATGAACCGGAATGCTTCCTCTTCCGGGAGCTATTCCTCTGCCAACTGCCAGAGCAGGTGTAGGCTGCCCTAGCCAGGTCCGAGGTCACAGACTGTGCCGAGCTTGCTGCCGAAGCAGATAAAATTTTCACAGTAACCCAGCAGTGCTGCGCGGCCACGAGGCGCCCATCCCCCACAGACGCGGCTCCAGCTCCTCTTGCAGCGGGCTGGTGCTCCTACCACACCCGTTTTGGCGCGAAAGCACGACGCTGCCGCTCTCCCTGCAGCTTTTCACCCCCCAAAAAAACTAAGCTCCTGCAGCGTTCCTGGCGAAGGAGGACCGGGTCTAACGGGCGCTCCGCGGCTGCGATGGCCATCGGATCTTCGGGGAAACTTCTTTACATCACCGATTCCCTATCGGGTCGATGTTTCCTTTGTGACACCGGGGCGCAGTGTAGCATCCTACCTGCGTCGAATCTCGATATGTAAGCTGGGGACCATGGTTTTTCCCTCGTGGCGACTAATGGCGCAGCCATTCGAACTTTCCGAAAGCGACGGGTCCAAGTGTGTTTCGGCGGTCAGCGCTTCCATTGGGAATTTGTGACGGCCACAGTCTCGCAGGCCATCCTAGGGGCAGATTTTCTGTGTGCCAACGGCCTCCTCGTCGATGTCAGGCATCGCCGGTTGATCAACGCGGCCACCTTCCACTCGATTCCGTGCCACCACAGTACCACCGTGGCACACTCTATCGCCTGCGCGTTCCCATCTCCGGATGACTTCACTCGGCTCCTCGGAGAGTTCCCGGAGCTGACCAGGCCCACGTTCTCCTCCTCGGCCACAAAGCATGGTGTTGAACATCATATCACCACTACTGGCTCCCCGGTTTATGCACGGGCTAGAAGGCTTGAACCCGGCAAGCTCGCGGCTGCGAAAGCGGATTTCGACACGATGGAGCAGCTGGGGATTATTCGCCGGTCGAATAGTCCCTGGTCTTCGCCTCTCCACATTGTTCCGAAACCGGGCGGCGGCTGGCGGCCATGCGGTGACTACCAACGCCTGAACGACGCCACTACTCCTGATCGGTACCCGATCCCGCATATTCAGGATTTCTCGGCCCATTTGGCGGGAAATTCTATCTTTTCTAAAGTCGACCTCGTCCGGGGGTGTCACCAGGTTCCCGTGCACCCGCAAGACGTCCCGAAAACCGCAGTTATCACCCCTTTCGGCCTTTTTGAGTTCCTGCTGATGCCGTTTGGCTTGAAGAACGTGGCACAGGCATTCCAGCGCTTAATGGACTCTGTGCTCCGAGACCTAAACTTCATCTTCGTCTACCTCAACGACATTCTCATCGCCAGCGCTAGCAAGTAAGAGCACATCTGCCATTTGCGTACCTTCTTTACATGCCTCAGTCAGCACGGTTCGATCATCAACCCGGCCAAGTGCCAGTTCGGCCTGCAGCGGATCGATTTCTTGGGACATCGCATAACATCAGACGGCGCCGTCCCCTTACTGACGAAGGTGGAAACTGTTACCTCTTTCCTGCACCCGCCAACCGTCAAGGCCTTGCAAGAGTTCCTGGGGATGGTCAATTTCTATCACCGATTCATCCCTAAGGCGTCTCAGCTTATGCAGCCTTTGTACGGGGCCCTCAAGGGCAAGTCCGGTAAGGATCCAATCAGCTGGATGGCCGAGATGGACCAGGCGTTCGTCAACACCAAGAGCGCTTTGGCCAACGCAACCATGCTGGCGCACCCACTTCCAGGTGCCACCATCGCCCTTACCACAGACGCGTCAGACTACGCCATCAGCGCAGTGCAGGAGCAGTGGGTGAATGGCACGTGGCAACCGCTGGCGTTTTTCAGCCGTCAACTACGGAGAAATGAAAGAAAATACAGCACTTTCGATCGGGAGTTGCTGGCCCTTTTTCTAGCCATTCGCCATTTCCGGATCTTATTAGAAGGACGTCCCTTCACGGCTTTTGTCGACCACAAGCCTCTAACGTTCGCCATGGCCAAGGCCGCCGAACCGTGGTCAGCTCGTCAACAACGTCACCTGACGTTTATTTCTGAATTTACCACGGACATTCAACATGTGTCTGGTAAAGACAACCTGGTAGCGGATTGCCTCTCCCGCGCGACGGTCCATGCGGTTCACCTTGGGATTGACTACGCCCTCATGGCTGCGGATCAGGCCTCGGACCCAGAGGTCCAATCATACAGAACCGTCCCCTCTAGTTTCCAAGCGACTGACGTCAGTTTCCAGGCCGTAGGCACCACGCTCCTTTGCGACGTCTCCATGGGCATTCCCCGACCTATCGTCCCAGTCGCATGGCGCCGGAAGGTGTTTGACGCCATACACGGGTTATCGCACCCTGGTATGAAGGCTTCACAATGGCTAATGTCGGCGAAGTTCGTCTGGAAGGGTATGCATCTCGATGTCCGTGACTGGGCCAACACCTGCGTGGTCTGCCAGAAGGCCAAGGTCCAGCGTCATGTAAAAGCTCCGGTGGTTACGTTCGCTGTTCCGGAGCGTCGTTTCGACCACGTGCATGTGGACCTTGTGGGGCCACTTCCGCCTTCCCATGGTTATACGCATCTCCTCCCCATGGTGGACCGCACACTAGGTGGCCAGAGGCAATTCCTTTGATTTCCACCACTTCGGCAGACATCGCGAGAGCTTTCATCTCCTGTTGGGTTGCTCGTTTCGGGGTACCGGCGGACATCTCCTCTGATCGTGGGCCACAATTTTCCTCGGAGCTCTGGAATGCTGTAGCTCAGGGGCTCGGCACCAAACTTCATCGCACCACCGCCTATCATCCACAGGCGAACGGCCTGTGCGAGCGATTCCACAGGTCACTTAAAGCCGCCTTATGGGCCAGTCTTCAAGGTGCGGGATGGGGGGACAGACTCCCATGGGTCCTTTTGGGTCTTCATACGGCACCCAAAGAAGACCTGCAATCGTCCTTGGCAAAACTCGTTTATGGCCAGCCGCTCCGAGTACCAGGGGATTTCCTCCCTTCTCCCACAGAGCCGTGGTCCGCCTCCCAGCAACTCGTCAGCCACCAGGAAGCAGCCAGATGCTTCGCTCTGGTGCCTACATCAAATCACGGCCTACAGAGCTCCCATGTGCCAGTGGAGCTGAAGAATGCCGAGTACGTATTTATCCACCACCACGCTCACCGGGATCCGCTTAAAGCCCCCTTACACTGCTCCTTTCCGCGTCATTGAATCAGGAGACAAATCCTTTTCGGTCGACGTCGGAGGAAAGCCGGATCACATTTCGGTGGACCAGTTGAAGCCGGCTCACTTGGACCTGGACCGCCCAGTCGTCATCGCTCAGCCGCCGAAACGTGGCTGACCGCCCGCAGCCGCCGTGCCAGATCAACCACAGCCGCCCGCCAGCTCGACCACACTCGCCGCACCAGCTCAACCACAACCGCCCGCCAGCTCGACCACAGTCCATCAGCTTCCTCTGCAGGGTTACCGAAGTCGCTCGGACAGACTTGTCAGGCCTCCTCGACGCCTCACTTTTGCTGTTAAAGACAATTCTGGGGGGGCGCATGTGGCGGAGCCACCAAAGGACTCAGATCATTTGTATATAATTCCTTTAACAACATGTTAGCTGCAGCCTGAGTCTGTATCTTTATTTATGCTGTTTAACTGTACAGAGCGTGGTTACTTTAACAGCGCGGCTAAAACGTGATGACGTCACGCCGTTCATCACGTGATTCCCCACTGGCGGGAAAACGTCATGACGTCATGACGTCAGCCACGGGACTGCAGGGGCAATCCTCGTGGAGCCTGCAGAGAGAGCAGACCTACATAGAGTCATAGAGTTTTACAGCACAGAAAGAGGCCCTTCGGCCCATCGTGCCTGCGCCGCCCATCCATCCCTGTCCAGTCTAATCCCATTTTCCAGCATTTGGTCCATAGCCTTGTATGCAATGGCATTTCAAGTGCTCATCCAAATGCTTCTTGAATGTTGTGAGGGTTCCTGCCTCTACCACCCTTTCAGGCATTGAGTTCCACATTCCAACCACCCTCTGGGTGAAGAGGTTCCTCCTCAAATCCCCTCTAAATCTCCTGCCCCTTACGCTGAATCTATGCCCCCTTGTTATTGACCCCCCTACTAAGGGGAAAAGTTCCTCTTTATCTACCCTATCTATGCCCCTCATCATTTTGTACACCTCAATCAGGTCCCCCCTCAGCCTTCTTTGCTCCAAGGAAAACAACCCCAGCCTGTCCAGCCTCTCTTCATAGCTGAGGCGCTCCATCCCAGGTAACATCCTGGTGAATCTTCTCTGCACCCTCTCCAAAGCAATCACATCCTTCCTATAGTGAGGCGACCAGAACTGCACACAGTACTCCAGCTGTGGCCTCACCAGCGTTTTGTACAGCTCCATCATAACCTCCCTGCTCTTATATTCTATGCCTCGGCTAATGAAGGCAAGTATCCCATATGCCTTTTTAACCACCTTATCTACCTGTTCCGCTGCCTTCAGGGATCTATGTACATGTACACCAAGGTCCCTCTGACCCTCTGTACTTCCTAGGGTCCTACCACTCATTGTGTATTCCCTTGCCTTATTTGTCCGTCCAAAATGCATCACCTCGCACTTTTCAGGGTTAAATTCCATTTGCCACTTTTCCGCCCATCTGACCAACCCGTTTATATCGTCCTGTAGCTTGAGGCTTTCCTCCTCGCAATTTACCACCCCACCAATTTTCGTGTCATCTGCGAACTTACTGATCATACCTTTTACATTCTCATCCAAATCATTTATGTAGATCACAAACAACAAGGAACCCAGCACCGATCCCTGAGGTACCCCACTGGACACAGGCTTCCAGTCACAAAAGCAACCTTCGACCATCACCCTCTGCCTCCTGCCACTCAGCCAGTTTAGGATCCAACGCGCCAAGGCACCCTGGATCCCATGGGCTCTTACCTTCTTGACCAGTCTCCTATGCGGGACTTTGTCAAAAGCTTTACTGAAGTCCATGTAAACCACATCCACAGCATTTCCCTCATCCACCCCCCTAGTCACCCCCTCGAAAAATTCAATCAGATTTGTCAGACATGATTTACCCTTGACAAAGCCATGCTGACTATCCCCGATTAATCCTTGCCTCTCCAAGTGGAGACTAATTTTGTCCCTCAGAATTTTTTCCAATAATTTCCCTACCACAGATGTTAGGCTCACTGGCCTGTAATTCCCTGGTTTATCCCTGCTACCCTTCTTGAATAATGGTACTACGTTAGCTGTTCTCCAGTCCTCTGGTACATCCCCTGTGGCCAGAGAGGTTCTGAAAATTTGTGTCAGAGCCCCTGCAACCTCCTCCTTTGCCTCCCACAGCAGCCTGGGATACATCTCGACCGGGCCTGGGGATTTATCCACTTTTTGGCCTGCTAAAACCGATAGCACCTCCACCCTCTCGATCCTAATATGTTCAAGTATGTCACAGTCCCCTTGCCCGATTTCTATGTCTGCATCGTCTTTCTCCATAGTGAACACAGATGCAAAAAATTCATTTAAAACCCCGCCTACCTCATCTGGCTCTACACACAGATTGTCACTTTGGTCCCTAATGGGCCCTACCCTTTCCCTGGTTATCCTCTTGCCCTTAATATACTTATAAAACATCTTAGGATTTTCCTTTATTTTGCTCGCCAGTGTTATTTCATGGCCCCTCCTCGCCCTCCTAATTTCTTTTTTAAGTACGCCCCTGCACTTTTTATACTCCTCTAGGGCTTCTTCCGTCTTTAGTCTTTTGTAACTGCCAAAAGCCCCCCTTTTATTCCTAATGCATTTTTGTATATCCCTTGTCATCCAAGGTTCCCTTTGCTTGTTGGTCCCACCCTTGACCTTTACAGGAACATGTTGGCGTTGTACTCTCTCTATTTCCCTTCTGAAAGTCTCCCACTGTTTTGATGTGGATTTTCCTATAAGTAGCTGCTCCCAGTCCACTTTGGCCAGATCCTGCCTTATCATATTAAAATCGGCCTTCCCCCAATTTAGAACCCTTATTTCCGGGCCGTCTTTGTCCTTTTCCATGACCACCTTAAATCTCACCGAATTATGGTCACTGTCGCCAAAATGCTCTCCTACTGACACTTCCACCACTTGCCCGGCTACATTCCCTAGAATTAGGTCCAGTACCACCCCCTCTCTTGTAGGACTTTCTACATGTTGGCTCAAAAAGCTCTCCTGGATGCACTTTAAGAATTCTGCACCCTCTAAGCCTTTCACACTCTGACTATCCCAATTTATATTGGGGAAGTTGAAATCCCCCACTATTATTACCCTATTATTTTCGCACTTTTCTGAGATTTGCCTACATATCTGTTCCTCTATCTCCCCCTGACTGTTTGGGGGCCTATAGTACACTCCCAGCAAAGTGCTTGCCCCCTTTTTGTTTTTAAGTTCTACCCATATGGCCTCATTAGAGGAACCCGCTAATATATCATCCCTCCTTACAGCAGTAATTGACTCCTTAATTAATATTGCAACACCCCCTCCCCTTTTACACCCCCCTCTGTCTCGCCTGAAGATTCTATACCCCGGAATATTGAGCTGCCAGTCCTGACCCTCCCTCAACCATGTCTCCGTGATAGCAACAATATCGTACTCCCATGTGTTCAACAACAACTTCAGTTCATCCACCTTATTTGCAAGACTCCTTGCATTAAAATAAATGCCTTCCAGCCCTGCCATATTCTCTTTTGCCTTCACATATTTGCCTTCACAACATTCGATGTTATCCTGCAGTTTCTTGTTAAAACCTGTTTGTTTCATTAAAGTTCGTTTTGTTTGATCGCCTGAGTAGAACTCAGTCTTTTAGTTAGGAATCCACGTTCCTACACTACAACATATATCATCGTTCCTTGAGTGGCGCTGGATCAAAATCCTGGAACACCCTCCCTAACAGCATTGTGGGAACACCTTCACCACATGGACTGCAGCAATTCAAGAAGGCAGCTCACCACCACCTTCTCAAGAACAACTAGGGATGGGCAATAAATGCCGGCCTTTCCAGCGATGTCCACATCCCGAGAATGAATACATTTTTAAAAAAGCATTAAGCTAGGTTAGAAATGTTTTGTGAGTGTGGGCATTTGCAATTTTTGCTTCTATGTGGTATAAAAATGGAACTGTGCGTGGGTAGGTTACAAATGTTGTTTCAAAGATGAATATTTTACTCAGTGTTTAGATGCGGAAGTTGCAAAAGGTTTACTATCTCAACCACATATCTGTGATTTAAACATGAGTAAGATTAACTTATCATGTGATTTCCTTTATAGTTCTGAAGCTAACTGAAAATGCTCAGGCTCCTCAGTTCCTAGTATTGGAGTATTTTCTCCTTTTTAGATAGTGCTGTGTCGCTCATCACACTGATCTGCACTGCAACATGCGCTAAAATGTAATCAGAACTGGGATTTTTTTGCTTGTATAATCATTCTGATCTGTGTCTCAATACCTCAATCAAATGATAATTATAAACATCTGCTTAACAAATGTAGTTATTACCAGAAATTACTGTAGTATATTATATTGGGCACTAACCTCCCTCTTTATTGAGTATAAACTAGGTTGCTGCGTGACAAATTTCTTTTTCAGTAATCCTTTTAAAAAGTAAGTGTCTCTAAATCATTCTGTGTTAAAAATTCTCTTAACATTTGATGGACTCTACAACATCTCACTTACAGGGAATTTAGTTGCATTTTCACAGTACTGGTAAACCTTAAAAGGGTAATATTATGAATGCATGTTCCTGGAGTGGAGCTCATCTTCAGGAGTGCATGTCAGCAATTTGGGTTCTCTATTATTTTCTGCCCATGAATTTGAATGGAAAGAAAATCATACCAAACTGTTTCCAATGGCTGAAGGGTCGATAACCAGGGGGCACAAATTTAAGGTGATTGGCAAAAAACCAGAGGCGAGATGAGGAAAAACGTTTTTACGCAACGCGTAGTTAGGATTTGGAATGCACTTCCTGATATGGTGGTGGATACAGATTCAATAGTAGCCTTCAAAAGGAAATGGATAAATACTTGAAGGAGAAAAAAATTGCAGGGATATGGGGAAAGAGGAGGAGAGTGGGGCTAACTGGATTGCTCTTCGAAAGAGCCGGCGCAGACTCGATGGGCTGAATGGCCTCCTTCTGTGCTGTACTATTCTATGATTCTATGTTGCTTGCCAGAATTCCTGATATGCACTCCCAATGGGCAACTCTCCACCCCATAAGTGTAAATTGGTAAAATTCCCCTTAAACCTCAGCTTACACTCTTTCAATAGTACTAACCTGAATGTTCGGTAGCAATTCCAAAGAAAAATCAATTTCAAAGCCTGGTGATGTTCTGTCAATTCATCCAAATTGCAATTAATAGACAAAAGTAACATTCAGCGAGAACTTCTGAACAACCAAAATCTATTGATAGCTGTGCAGTAATAGCTGGTCAATGAAAGGGTTCATTTACAGTTCAGTACAACTTATCTTTTTGATAATGGCACTCTGCATAATTTGTTTTAATATTGAGCTAGTACAAAGCCACATTTCTGTTTACACCAAATCATTTACGTTATTTCTTTGTGGTCATTCCTTATCTTTGCAACTTATCAATCTCTTTCAGGCCCAGTGCTAGTGAGGAAACAATACCTTTATCATCTAAGTAAAGCAGTACCATCTTTTAATCTCATTTAAAAATATAGATATGCTGTTACTATGCATAGTAAATAAGTAAATTATGTTCAAACTTGCCACAGCAAGTAAAAAAATAGTGTGATTTAATATACAAAAAACTTATTTTTCAATATATGCCCATTGTATTAAGTACATGAGTACATATCATTAATTATTGCTGGGCTGTATGCTTGTTGAAGTGATGGTTTTTCTAGCCTCCCCACCCCAGGTTTTCCTCCTGAATTCAGGATTCAAGCCTCCCTTACATATACATTCAAAACTCTGTCTGACAATTATTTATTACAGACGCTTTGTGGTATTCTAAATTCCCGTGTTGGCTTGACATGATGCACTCCTTTATAAAACAAAAAGTCACTGGGAGGTTAACTAGTGTTGTGGGGGAAGGTTTAAGCTAATTTGGCAGTGGGAGGGGCACCAGGACGCAGCAGCAGAGAGAAGACAAGTTGCATAGAAAAATAGGAGGGACAAACAGTAACAGAACAAAGAATAGTGTAGACAGAGCAACAATTAGATGGGGGGGAAAGCAAAGCAGACTAGCACGGTGTTGGAATGCATGTGCGTTAATGCGAGGAATGTTACAAATAAGGCTGACGAGCTACAGGCGCAATAGAGCAGTAATAGTAGAGGACTTCAATTGCCCTAATATGGACTGGGGGTGAAACAGAGTAAAGGGCAAGGAGACAAGCATATAACCCAGCAATAATTAATGATATGTACTCATGTACTTAATACAATGGGCATATATTGAAAGATAAGTTTTCTGTATATTAAATCACACTATTTTTTTACCTGCTGTGGCAAGTTTGAACATCATTTACTTATTTACTATGCGCAGTAACAGCATAATCTATATTTTTAAATGAGATTAAAAGGTGGTACTGCTTTACTTAGATGATAAAGGTATTGTTTCCTCACTAGCACTGCGTCTGAAAGAGATTGTGTATAGGAGAACTTTCTTAATCAGTATGTTTCTAATCCAACGAGGGAGGAAGCAGTGCTGGATCTAGTTCTAGGGAATGAAATAGGGCAAGTGGAGTGTGTTTCAGTGGGAGATCATCTGGGTAGTAATGATCATAATATTATTAGGTTTAAAGTAGTTATGGAATGGGACAAAGAAAAATCACAGGTGAAAATACCCAACTGGGAGAGAGCTAATTTAAGTGATTTGAGAAGGGATCTAGCACAGGTGGACTGGAAACAAAGATTGGCCAGGAAAACAATAAATGAGCAATGACAGGTCTTCAAGTTGGAGATAGTTTGGGTACAAATCAAGCATATTCCCATAAGGAGGAAACATCAGGCATCCAAAGCTAGAGCTCCTTGGATGACAAAGGAAATAGAGGTTAAAATAAAACAGAAAAAGGAGTATATATATTGGATATGGGATTGGTGCTAGAGGACTGGAGGATTGCAAGTGTTACACAGCTGTTCAAAAAAGGGGAGTGAGATAAACCTGGTAACTGCAGGCCTACCAGTCTAACATCAATGGTGGAAAAACTAGTAGAGACCATTGTCAAGGACAAAATTAATTCTCACCTGGAGAAGCATGGGTTAATAAGGGACAGCCAGCACGGATTTGTTAAAGGCAAATCGTGTTTGACTAACCTGATGGAGTTCTTTGATGAAGTGACAGAGAGGGTTGATGAAGGTAGTGCAGTAGATAGTGTATATATGGACTTTCAAAAGGCATTTGATGAATGACTACATAACAGACTTATTTGGAAAATAGATACACACAATATTAAAGAGACTGGTGATTTGGGTGCGTAATTGGCTAAGGGATAGGAGGCAGCGAATAGCGGTTAAAGGATGTTTTTCTGACTGGAGAGAAGTATGCATTGGGGTCCCCCAGGGTTGGTATTAGGACCACTACTTTTCTTGTTACTTATAACTAACCTGGACTTGGGTATGGGGAGTATAATTTTGAAGTTTGTGGATGATACAAAACTTGGCAACATAGCAAATAGTGAGCAGGATAGTAGTAGACTTCAAGAGGACATAGACTGGTGAAATGGGCAGACACAATGCAGATGCAAATTGATGCACATAAGTGTTAAGTGATGCACTTTGGGAGAAGCAACATGGAGAGGCAGTATGATCTAAATGGTACTATTTTGACAGAGGTGTAAGAGCAGAGGGACCTGTGGGTGCATATTCACAAATCTTTGAAGGTGACAGGGCAAGTTGATCAGGCGTATGGGATACTTGGCTTTGTAAATAGGGACTTTGAATACAAAAGCAAGGAAGTTATGCCAAACCTTTACAAATCTCTGGTTAGGCCTCAGCTAGAGTATTGTGGGAAGGATGTCAAGGCCTTGGACAGGGTATAGAGGAGGTTTACCAGGATGATACCAGGAATGAGGGATTTGGGTTATGTGGCGAGATTGTAGAAACTGGCATTGTTCTACTTGGTGCAGAGATAGTTAAGGAGAAACCTAACAGAGGTATTCAAAATTATGAGGGATTTTGATACAGTAAGTAGGGAGAAGCTATTGCCTCTGGCAAGTGGATCGGTAACCAGAGGTCATAGATTTTTAAAATTTGGCAAAAGAACTAAAGGGAAATTAGGAGAATTTTTTTCAGGGTCTTTAAGATCTGGAACGCACTAGCTGAAAGGGTGGAGGAACTTACTCACCAATAACCTGCTCACTGATGCCCAGTTTGGGTTCCGCCAAGACCACTCAGCTCCTGACCTCATTACAGCCTTGGTCCAAACATGGACAAAGGAGCTGAATTCCAGAGGTGAGGTGAGAGTGACTGCCTTTGACATCAAGGCTGCATTTGACTGAGTGTGGCATCAAGGAGCCCTAGCAAAACTGAAGTCAATGGGAATCGAGGGGAAAATTCTCCACTGGCTGGAGTCATACCTAGCACAAAGGAAGATGGTCGTGGTGGTTGAAGGTCAATCATCACAGCCCAAGACATCGCTGCAGGAGTTCCTCAGGGCAGTGTCCTATGCCCAAACATCTTCAGCTGCTTCAACAATGACCTTCCCTCCAACATAAGGTCAGAAATGGGGATGTTTGCTGATGACTGCACATTGTTCAGTGCCATTCACAACTCCTCAGATAATGAAGCAGTTCATGCCCGCATGCAACAAGACCTGGACGACATTCCGGCTTGGGCTGATCTTCTCTTCTTCTTCTTCTTAGGCAGTCCCTCGGAACTGAGGATGACTCATTAAAAATGAGTTCTCAGGTGCCAGCAAATGAGTTGCCAGCGACGCCCACATCCCATAAATTTAAAACAGAAATAGACAGTTTCCTAGTAGAAAAGGGAATTAAGGGTTACGGGGAGCGGGCAGGAATTTGGACATGAGTCTAGGTTCGGATAGGTCATGGCCCTGTGGGTAGCGGAGCAGGCCCAGGGGCCGTGTAGCCTGATCCTGCTCCTGTTTTCATGTGTCTAATGCTGTTAGATTCAGGAGATAGTCCTGTCATAGTGGATTGGCGGTTAGGATCAGATCAGCCATGATCTTATTGAATGGCGGAGCAGGCTCGAGGGGCCAATTGGCCTACTCCTGCTCCTATTTCTTATGTTCTTATGTAAAAAAAAATTTGTAATCCAGGCATAGTACTCAGAATGGATAAGGAGATTGAGTTGAATTTACCCAAATATAATGCCATTTTTTGTGTCTGTATACATTACACTGCACATACAAACTTCAAGCACTGTATTCATATAGCTTCTAAACAAAATGGTTTGATACATGGCTGACAGAAACAATAGTGAGCCACAGGAGTGGGTGTGGCAGGCAAGAATATTTACTGGGACACAGGAAGAACTCCCTGTTCTTCTTTGAATGGTGCCACAGGAGCTTTAACATTTTTCTTAACAGACGCCCAGGATCTCTAAAGGACAGCACTAACAATGCAGCTTTCCCTCATAAGAGCACTGAGGTCCCAGTCCGGATTACATTATCTTATCCTGGAATAAAGCTTGAGCCCATAACTTTTGCCCTTATAAAGAATGCTACTAACTAAGCCAACCCGAGCCAAGCCAAGCTCAATTTCAAGCTTTCATGCTTTTCAGACCAGGAGGCCACTTGGGCGCTTGGTCATCTTCTTGATGACATTAGCTGGCAAGTTCTCAGCGAACTAACACACACAGGGAGAACACGTGTAGGTTGTCATCAACTCTGCTCTGCCTCATGGTCCACACAAAGATCATCAACGTGCAGCTAAACGCTGCCAAGAGGATGGTGTCAGGCAAGCTCAAGTCCACTCCAACTGAGTGGCTCCCAGTCCTGTCCCACATTGCCCCACCTGCCATTCACCACGACGCCACCGTGCTTCATGAGATGGAAAAAAATCATGAGCAACACCAACCTTCCCCCATTCACAAAGACTTTTAAAATCCACCACAAAAGCGCTTAAAATCACACCGGCCATTCTGGGAAACAGCAACCAATATTCATGCAGCTGGTACCGACCCACCATCCAGATGGACTGTAGGGGGTTTTGGTTTGGGGTTTGTGTCTGGTCAGTCAGTCGTGTGTCTGAGCTGCTCCAGCCCCGTGCGGTTCGAATCGCTTCCCCTTTTTGGTTCTGAGCACCGGACTTATTTACAAGTAGCGATATAGACAAACGAGACCAGTGGTTTGGTGCAAAGAAAACCAATGTTTATTAAAATAGAGAACAATTACTATACAGAGAAAATCACTATGGATGCAGCACAATTACACTTAACGGGGGAGGAGAAACGGACACATCGAGGGAAAATGACTAAAATGACACTTTAGCAATTCCCCTTAACTCCCACCCTTTACACCTATCTAGGTTATCTTGTGATGGGCCAGAAAATTGATGCTCACCAGTCTAGGATGTTGAAACGCCTGCTCCGTGCCCTGTTGCCTGCCGATGTCTTAGGTTTTCACTGCCCCAAAGCAGAGACACCCCAGCAATTTAAACGTAACTGCAGGTATTCTACTTCCCTGGACGGGCTCTTCATCGGCGGTCCTTTTTGCTGGGTTGATGGTAAGGCAGGGCACCGGAGGCGAGTCAGGAGAGAGAGAGAAATGGCCTCCCGAGGGACTAGTTATACCCTTCCCGGTAGCCCTTATCTCCCGCCAGATCGGCTCATTTCTTTTGTCTAATCTGGACGTATTGAAACTCATACAAAAGGTACCGATCTGGGCCCATCGACCTGGATGGCCGGTAATCAGTTTTAAACGCCTCATCAGTGTTCCCCTTTGTCCAACTGGTTTCGTGATGGGGCCATTCCAGTCTGAATGCCCCGTTGATCGTTTTGAAGCACTTGGGTAAACAATGTTGACGTTCTCTAAACGAAGGCCTGAATGCTGCTGAGCTTGTCCCACTACATATTCAATAGGCCCTGACTGCTGTTGATTGTTTGTACAAACAACCTTGATGGCTTTAATCAGAGGCCTGGATGCTACTGGGTTTGCTTCTGATGCATAAATGCAGAAGGTCTGTCTGCATTCAAGTTTCTGGAAAGTTCCTTCTCACAGTCATCGGAATACAAGCTTGTCAGTCCAAACTGAAACTTACAGGCTTTGGCCATGAGGCTGACCGCAGCCATCTTGTTGAGCCCTGGATTCCAAACTCAGTCCAACCAGGGCTTCTTTAATAAACCAAAAGTAAATCCTCGGGGGAGACATGAAATTTGCGAATCCTTTCAGTACGGAATCGTGGGACACGGGCAACATAAAGAACCAACACCTCATCACTGACCCAGAAGTCCCTGGCTTTGACCTCCCTCGAAGACAGTGGACAGGCTCAACCCAATCCGCACAGGGCGTGGACAATGCGGCCACCTGCTCAACAAGTGGAAGATGAGGGACGACCCGAAGTGGGACTGTGGCCATGAGTCCCAGACCATGAAACACATCAATCAACCTGCCCACTAAGATCCCTTGTGGGAGGCACCTCATTTCTCCACTCGGCATCTCAGGAGGCCATCGAATGGATAGCCAAACTAGACATCCCATTATAGCTTTTCCCATCATACTAAACAACAATTTCAAGCTTTGGTATTTCAATGGGGCAGAAGCGATTGCTGATGTCAGCATGTCACCAGTTCTTTTATTGTACATGCATGTTTACAAACCTGGTTCAATGTCATACAAGCCATTTTGCAGGGACTAGATCATCATATTAATAATTGACATCAATACTCTGTTTTGGTGAATGCAATAAAACTCTCAGAATTATAGGAAACTATTAGTACTGCTTAGCACATCTTGTGAATCAGTCAATTTACTGATAACCTCCCATATGGTCTAGCGGTTAGGATTCCTGGTTTTCACCCAGGCGGCCCGGGTTCGACTCCCGGTATGGGAATTATCATTTTTCTCAAAAGGTCAATCCTCATTATATTTCAAGTTTTGTGTGTCATTATTTTATATCGGGTTTTTTTCACTACTTAGGATATATTGCGGACAGTTATTACATTCGGACTATGTTCTCCGTTCTTCTATTGAACACTTAATTCAACCATTTGTGGAGATCAGCGACAGTTCGCGGGTCAGACCAGGAGGGACCGCTGCAGCGTGAGGAGCGCAGAACAAAGTTATAATTAGTGCTAGAGGGCGCGATGGAGGAACTGCGCGGCAACGAGGTCTTTCTATTTTACTCGGGGAGCTGCAAGCAGTGGCTCTGGGTGCTGTACATTTATTGTATTCACTGCGCTCTAGCTCTGGGCGCTGTACATTTATTGTACTCACTGCATTGTGGCTCTGGGTGCTGTGCATTTATTGTACTCACTGCATTGTGGCTCTGGGTGCTGTACATTTATTGTACTCACTGCATTGTGGCTCTGGGTGCTGTGCATTTATTGTACTCTGCATTGTGGCTCTGGGTGCTGTACATTTATTGTACTCACTGCATTGTGGATCTGGGTGCTGTACATTTATTGTACTCACTGCATTGTGGCTCTGGGTGCTGTACATTTATTGTACTCACTGCATTGTGGCTCTGGGTGCTGTACATTTATTGTACTCACTGCATTGTGGCTCTGGCTGCTGTGCATTTATTGTACTCACTGCATTGTGGCTCTGGGTGCTGTACATTTATTGTACTCACTGCATTGTGGCTCTGGGTGCTGTGCATTTATTGTACTCTGCATTGTGGCCCTGGGTGCTGTACATTTATTGTACTCACTGCATTGTGGATCTGGGTGCTGTACATTTATTGTACTCACTGCATTGTGGCTCTGGGTGCTGTACATTTATTGTACTCACTGCATTGTGGCTCTGGGTGCTGTGCATTTATTGTACTCTGCATTGTGGCTCTGGGTGCTGTACATTTATTGTACTCACTGTGCTCTGGGTGCTGTATATTGTACTCACTGCATTGTGGCTCTGGGTGCTGTACATTTATTGCACTCACTGCGCTCTGTCTCTGGGTGCTGTACATTTATTGCAATCATTGCGTTCTAGCTCTGGGTACTGTACATTTATTGTACTCTTGTGAGGCTCTGGATGCAGCACCTTCTATACCATCAACGTTTAATACAGTTACTATTTTTTTTATTCGCTCCTGGGATGTTGGCATCACTGGCAAGGCCAGCATTTATTGCCCATCCTAGATTGACCTTGGGAAGGTGGTGGTGGTGAGCCACCTTCTTGAACCGCTGCAGTCCGTGTGGTGAAAATACTCCCATAGTGCTGTTATGGAGGGAGTTCCAGGATTTTGACCCGACAACGATGAAGGAACGGCGATATATTTCCAAGGCAGGATGGTGTGTGACTTGGATGGGAACTTGGAAGTGGTGGTGTTCCCATGCGCCTGCTGTCCTTGTCCTTCTAGGTGGTAGAGGTTGCGGGTTTGGGAGGTGCTGCTGAAGAAGCCTTGGCGAGTTGCTACAGTGCATCTTGTAGATGGTACACACTACAGCCACGGTACACCGGTGGTGGAGGGAGTGAATGTTTAAGATGGTGGATGGGGTGCCAATCAAGCAGGCTGCTTTGTCCTGGATGGTATTGAGCTTCTTCATTGCTGTTGGAGCTGCACTCATCCAGGCAAGTGGAGAGTATTCCATCACACTCCTTACTTGTGCCTTGTAGATGGTGGAAAGGCTTTGGGGAGTCAGGAGGTGAGACACTCACCGCAGAATACCTAGCCTCTGACCTGCTCTTGTAGCTGGTCCAGTTAAATTTCTGGTCAATGGTGACCCCCAGGATGTTGATGGTGGGGGATTCGGTGATGGTAATGTTGCTAAATATCAATGTGACTCTGGCGTGTAAAACATTTGCCTTCATTTGTTACTTTATAATTACCTTTATAAGGCCGGGGAGTTTGTGATCAAACCTTACAGTGCTCTTACCAGGCAGCACCTTGAATATTGCACCCAGTTTGGTCACAAAGAAACAAGAGACATTCAAGCACAAAAGCAAAATACTACGGATGCTGGATATCTGTACATTCAAGTACTCGAGGCAGTGCCGAGAAGAACCACGAGGCTGATGCTCTCAGTCATGAGTTAGGAGGAAAGAGCCTAGAAAGGAGGTGTATAGAAGGTGATCTTATAGAGACATATAAAATTCTTATGGGTATGTGGAAGTTAACCCAGAATAGCACTTTAAATTAAGCTGCGAAAGTAGAACAAAGGGACTCTGGTTCAAACTAGTAACAGGACTGATATCAGGAAATTATTCTTCACACAAAGAGTGATCAACGTATGAAATAGACTTCCAGATAGAGTAGTGGAGATAAAAACTCTGGAATCATTAAAAAAAATAATTGGATGCTGTAATGAGGGATACATTAGGAAAGCTCTGTATGGAAAAATTAAGATGGACTGAATGGCCCTCCTCATCTATAATTAACTTGTACTCACACGTCTACCTGCATATATGTGCTTCCAGTTCTACAACCTTAATATGTATATGGTCTTAGCATTCATATAAACATGTTTAGCTGTTCTTTCTAATTATTTTGTGTCTCTGTCTTTTGCTGTTCAATTTTTCTCTACAACATTTACATGTAAAAGTGCTCCCGTTGGGTCCAGATCCAGCTTCTGATAGGCAACAGGGTGCTGCTTACATCCACAGCCAACTGCATGCTGCTCCCATCCACCCAACTGCATGCTGACCCCCATCCACAACCAACTGCATGCTGACCCCCATCCACCGAATGCAAGCTGTCCCCAGCTACCCGATTGGGTGCTGCTCGCCATCTCCCCCACTGGTTGTGGGCCCCATCCTCCCAGCTGGGGGCGGGTGCCAGTCTCTTTCTCCAGTGCACAGGTTGCAGAGCCAGGTTGCTGCAGCGATTGCAGGTCGAACAGACTAGTTACAGTCCCGCGATCCAACTCAGCTCCCCGGGGCGACTATTTAGCGTGGTCTCTGTGGCGCAATCGGTTAGCGCGTTCGGCTGTTAACCGAAAGGTTGGTGGTTCGAGCCCACCCAGGGACGTGGTGTTTTTTCTTTATTAAATTCTGGATTGTCCACACAAACAAACTTGTTATTTTGGTGAATTCAAGCGCACGGAGAAGAAGCCGGACTGGCTTTCAGCGGGGATAAAGTGTAATTGTGATCGTGATTAGTATCAGCACTGTTCACAGGCCAATTACTGAGTCAGGTTGGATCGTTGTAAGGTTTAGGGGGCTGCCGCAGGGATACTTATGCATGTCTGTTTCCGTAGTGTAGTGGTTATCACGTTCGCCTAACACGCGAAAGGTCCCCGGTTCGAAACCGGGCGGAAACAGTTTTGCGTGTTAAATTATTTTATTAATTAATATTTTAAAATTAGTGGAATTTGGGGTTTGAGTTTTTGACACACAAATCTGTGTTTAGGTTATAAGAATTCGGAGCCCATTAACACCCCCAGGTATAAACCAATAGGGTAAAAAAATAAATCTGCTCCATTAACTGGTTTCAGTTATACAGTAAAAATACATGTTGAGTTAGTGACGTGCCATTATCCCTTTAGAGATTATATTTTAATAAAACTAAATAACAATGGGCAATTGATCTTGAGCAACAGGTACCATTTTTCTCTAATAACAACAGAAAATGCTGGAAACACTCAGCAGGCCAGGCAGCAAATGGGAAGGTGCCAGGCGAAGGAGAAGGGCTGTTGGGGGTGATTGAGGAGTGGACCAGGGTGCCGTGGAGGGAGCGGTCCCTTCGGAATGCTGAAAGGGGAGGTGAGGGGAAGATGTGTATGGTGGTGGGATCACATTGGAGGTGGCGGAAATGGCGGAGGAACAGCACCTCATCTTTCGATTAGGCACTTTACAGCCTTCTGGACTCAATATCGAGTTCAACAATTTCAGATAATAATCCCTGCCCCCATTTTTCATGCAGTATGATTTTGCCATTCCCATTTGCAACATTTTCACAGTATGTTCTTTCAATTCCTTCCTCCCCTCCTAAACCCATCTCTGCACCTGCTTAATATCTGTTACATTTCCAGCTTTTTCCAGTTCTGATGAAGGGTCCCAGACCTGTTAACTCTGTTTCTATCTCCACAGATGCTGCCTGGCCTGCTGAGTATTTCCAGCATTTTCTGTTGTTATTTCAGATTTCCAGCATCCGCAGTATTTTGCTATCCCTTTTTCTCTAGTATGTCTGGAGTGACAGTCACCGTTTGATCACTCATTTCAGTATGTTCCCTTAAAGAAAAAGGGTGGGATTAACAAATCTAGAGCTCCCTGGATGTCAAGGGGCATATAGGGTAGGATAAAGAAAAAAAGGGAAGCTTATGACAGATACTGAGGACTCAATACTGCAGAAAGCTGAGAGGAGTATAGAAAGTGTAGGGGTGAAATCCAAAAGGAAATTAGGAAAGCAAAGAGAGGGCATGAAAAAATATTGGCAAGGAAAATCAAGGAAAACCCAAAGATGTTTTATAAATACATTAAGAGCAAGAGGATAACTAAAGTAAGAGTAGGGCCTATTCGGGACCATAAAGATAACCTGTGTGTGGAAGCGGAAGACATGGGTATGGTTCTTAGTGAATACTTTGTGTCTGTTTTCACAAAGGAGAGGGACGATGCAGACATTGCAATCAGGGAGGAGGAGTGTGAAATATTAGATGAAATAAACATAGTGAGAGAGGAAGTATTAAGGGTTTAGCATCTTTGAAAGTGGATAAATCCCCAGGCCCGGATGAAATGTATCCCAGACTGTTAAGAGACATAAGAGAGGAAATAGCAGAGGCTCTGACCATCATTTTCCAATCCTCTCTGGCTACAGGTGTGGTGCCAGAGGACTGGAGGACTGCTAACATGGTACCATTGTTTAAAAAGGGAGAAAGGGATAGACCGAGTAATTACAGGCCAGTCAGCCTAACTTCGGTGGTAGGAAAATTATTGGAAAAAATTCTGAGGGACAGGATAAATCTTCATTTAGAAAGACACGGATTAATCAGGGACAGTCAGCATGGATTTGTTAAGGGAAGGTCGTGTCTGACTAACTTGATTGAATTTTTTGAGGAGGTAACAAGGAGGGTCGATGAGGGTAGTGTGTTTGGTGTAGTCTATATGGATTTTAGCAAGGCTTTTGATAAGGTCCCGTATGGCAGACTGGTCACAAAAGTAAAAGCCCATGGGACCCAAGGCAAAATGGCCAGCTGGATCTAAAATTGGCACAGAGGCAGGAAACAAAGGGTAATGGTCGAAGGGTGTTTTTGTGACTGGAAGGCTGTTTCCAGTGGGGTTCCGCAGGGCTCAGTACTGGGTCCTTTGCATTTTGCGGTATATATCAATGATTTGGACTTGAATGTAGGAAGTATGATTAAGAAGTTTGCAGATGATACAAAAATTGGCCGTGTGGTTGATAATGAAGAAGAAAGTTGCAGACTGCATGAAGATATCAATGGACTGGTCAGGTGGGCAGAAGAGTAGCAAATGGAATTCAATCTGGAGAAGTGTGAGGTAATGCATTTGAGGAGGGCTAACAAGGCAAGGGAATACACTATAAATGGTAGGACACTGAGAAGTGCAGGAGATCAGAGTGACCTTGGAGTGCATGTCCACAGATCCCTGAAGGTAGCTTGACAGGTAGATAAGGTGGTTAAGAAGGCACACGGGATACTTTCCTTTATTAACCGAGGCATAGAATATAAGAGCAGGGAGGTTATGCTTGAACTGTATAAAACACTCGTTAGGCCGCAGCTAGAATACTGTTTGCAGTTCTGGTCACCATATTACAGGAAGGATGTGATTGCACTAGAGGGGGTGCAGAGGAGATTTACAAGGATGTTGCCCGGGCTGGGGAATTTTAGCTACGAGGAAAGATTGGATAGGCTAGGGTTGTTGTCTTTGGAACAGAGGAGGCTGAGGGGAGATCTAATTGAGGTGTATAAAATTATGAGGGGCCTAGATAGAGTGGATAGGAAGGACCTATTTCCCTTCGAAGGGTTAATAACCAGGGGGCATAGATTTAAAGTAATTGGTCTGAAGTTTACAGGGGATTTGAGCAGAGGGTGTTGGGGGTCTGGAACTCACTGCCTGAAAGGATGGTAGAGGCAGAGACCCTCATCACATTTAAAAAGTACTTGGATATGCACTTGAAGTGCCGTAACCTACAAGGCTGCAGACCAAGTGCTGAAAAGTGGGATTTGGGTAGATAGCTCTTTGTCAGCCGGCATGGACAAGATGGGCTGAATGGCCTCCTTCTGTGCTGTAAATTTCTATGATTCTGAACCAGGGTCAGCTGCAGGAGGGCAGAAACAACCGCAGGCTGCTCATTAAGCCAAGCTTTCAAACAGAGCATACAAAAATTGTAAATTAAAAAATATATCAGCAGATTTGGAATATTAATTATGCTTTCCAACAATGTCAATGAAACAACACCCCTCCTTTAAAGCAAAATAGTGCTATTCGTTGGTGTTGGACATGTGACCAAACCTTTCTTTATCATTAATTACATAGGATTACATAGGATATACAGCACAGAAACAGGCCATTTGGCCCAACCAGTCTATGCCGGTGTTTATGCTCCACTCGAGCCTCCTCCTGTCTTTCCCCATCTAAATCTATCAGCGTAACCGTCTATTCCCTTCTCCCTCATATATGCTTGTCCAGTCTCCCCTTAAATGCATCTATACTGTTCGCTTCAACCACTCCGTGTGGTAGCGAGTTCCACATTCTCACCCCTCTTTGGGTAAAGAAGTTTCTTCTGAATTCCCTATTGGATTTCTTGGTGACTATCTTGTATTGATGGCCTCTTCCCCACAAGTGGAAACATTCTCTATGTACTCTATCAAAACCTTTCATAATTTTATAGACCTCTATTAGGTCACCCTTCAGCCATATTTTTTCATGAGTAAAGAGACCCAGCCTGTACATCCTTTCCTGGTATGTATACCCAGTAATAGTATTAAATATTACTGTTACCTTAAATTTTGCAACCCTTAACACCAGACTTTTTATTGTTGTGAAATGTGATAGCAAAATTGATAGAAAGCAAAACAGACTTTTTTCCCTTTATCTCGAGTCTTTCTACCATGATAAAATGTGCTTACGGAAATTGGTGGGAAAATTGCTGCTTCAGGGCAGTTAAGGACTTGTTAAAGGGAAATCATGAGAAACTAGTACAATTGAGTGTGGAGAGGAAGAGGAAGAGAGGAACAGAAATGAAAATTGAATAATGAATAAACATAAAAATCTGAGAGTTAATTATGCAGGGGAAGCATGAGATTTTAATAAATGTAGTTTGATTTAAATCAAGTGTTTTAATGGAAGTTGTTACATAGAGTCTACAGTACTGAAACCGGTCATTCGGCCCAACTAGTCTATGTCAACATTTATGCTCCAGGCGAACCTCCTCCCACACAAACACAAAAGCAAAATACTGTGGATGCTGGAAATCTGAAATAGAAACAGAAAATGCTGGAAATATTCAGCAGGTCAGGCAGCATCCATGGAGAGAGAAAGTGAGTTAACGTTTTAGGTCGATGACTTTTCATCAGAACTGGAAAAACCTCCTCCCACCCCTCTTCACCTAACCCTATTAGCATATCCTTCTATTCCTTTCCCCATCATGTGCTTATCAAGCTTCCCCTTAAATGCATCCATACTATTCGCCTCAACTACTACTTAGAATCATAGAATGGTTACAGCACAGAAGGAGGCCATTCGGCCCATCGAGCCAATGCAGCTATTTGTGGTAGCATGTTCCACATTCTTACCACTCTTTGGGTAAAGAAGTTTCTCCTGAATTCCTTATTGGATTTATTAGTGACTATCTTATATTTATGACCTCTAGCTTTGGACACCCCCACAAGTGGAAACATTTTCTCTACAACTACCCTATCAAATCCTTTCATAATCTTAAAGACCTCTATCAGGTCACCCCTTAACCTTCTCTTTTCCAGAGAAAAGAACTCCTGCCTGTTCAGCCTTTCCTGATAGCTGCTCACTCTCAGTTCTGGTATCATCCATGTGAATTTTTTTTGCACCTTCTCCAGTGCCTCTATATAATTTTTAATAAGAACATAAGAAATAGGAGCAGGAGTAGGCCACTTGAGCCTGCGCCATCATTCAATAAGATCATGGCTGATCTTCTACCTCATCTCCACTTTCCTGCACTCTCTCCATATCCCTCGATTCCCCTAATATCCAAAAATCTATCGATCTCTATCCTGAATATACTCAACGACGGAGCCTCCACAGCCCTCTGGGGTAGAGAATTCCAAAGATTCACCATCCCCTCAGTGAAGAAATTCCTCATCTCAGTCCTAAATGGCCGACCCCTTATTCTGAGACTGTGACCCCTGGTTCTAGACTCCTGAGCCAGGGGAAACATCCTCCCTGCATTTACCCTGTCAAGCCCTGTAAGAATTTTGTATGTTTCAATGAGATCACCTCTTTTTCTAAACTCTAGAGAATATAGGCCTAGTCTACTCAATCTCTCCTCATAGGACAATCCCCCCCATCCCAGGAATCAGTCCAGTGAACCTTTGTTGCACTCCCTCTATGGCAAGTAAATCCTTCCTTAGATAAGGAGACCAAAACTGTACACGATACCCCAGGTGTGGTCCCACTAGGGCCCTATATAATTGCAGTAAGGCATCTTTACTCTTATACTCAAATCCTCTCTTGTAATAAAGTCCAACATACCATTTGCTTGCTGTATCTGCATGTTAACTTTCAGTGATTTGTGTACAAGGACACCCAGGTCCCTCTGAACACCAACATTTCCCAATCTCTCACCATTTAAAAAATACTCTGCTTTTCTATTTGTCCTATCAAAGTGGATAACTTCACATTTCTCCACATTATATTCCATTTGCCATGTTCTTGCCCACTCACTTAGTCTGTCTATATCCCCTTGAAGCCTCTTTGCATCCTCCTCACAACTTACAGTCCCACCTAGCTTTGCATCATCAGCAAACTTGGATATATTACATTTGGTCCCCTCATCCAAATCATTGATATAGATTGTGAATAGCTAAGGCCCAAGCACTGATCCTTGCAGTACCCCACTAGTTACAGCCTGCCAACCCGAAAATGACTCACTTATTCCTACTCACTGTTTTCTGTCCATTAACCAATCCTCAATCCATGCTAGTATATTACCTCCAATCACATGAGCCCTAATTTTGTTTAATAATCTTGTGTGGCTCCTGAGTGGGCAAGAACATGGCAAATGAAATATAATGTGGAGAAATGTGAAGTATTTTTTAAAATGGAGAGAGATTGGGAAAGGTTGGTGTTCAGAGGGACCTAGGTGTCCTTGTGATCAAAGTATTTGTTTAATTTCTCTGCCATTTTCTTATTCTCCATTATAACTTCTGTCTCAGCCTGTAAGGGACCCACATTTACTTTGGCTAATCTTTCCTTTTTACATACCTATAGTCTGTTTTTATGTCTCGCTAGTTTATTCTCATTCTATTTTCCTTTTCTTTATAATATGGAGACTAGAACTGTGCACAGTGCTCCCACGTATGATCTAACCAAGGTTCGATACAAGTTTAGCATAACTTCTCTGCTTTTCAATTCTATCCCTCTATGAACCCCAGTGCTTGGTTTGCATTTTTATGGTCTTATAACCAGGAATGACAGAAAGATTTACAATTCTTGTGAAATCTACACTATGGAACACAGTGTCTGAGCGACTGGTTTTCATCAATTCCCACTACAGATTCATGGTCATCTGCAGCAAAGTTGTATGCACCCACTTCTTTAATTTTATAACATTCTTATCGATGTGTTTGTACAAAATATTGAATTTCTTTCAAACAGTTCAGCACAAAAATATTTTAACTTAAACTGCAGTATACTACTGCTACCATTTTAAATAGGCTCACACCACAAGTTCTTGATCACAGAGCAAAGAGACTGCGCATGAAAAAAGCTGTCACTTTAGATAGATTATGTAAAACATAAGGCTGAATCAGCCTTTGCAACTTTCATACAGTTCCTAAGTAGCTGGTGATAGAGTGGTTGAGGACTTGATTGCCTGTCCTTTAGATCAAAGAATGCTGAGGTACAATGAGGGAAGCAAGGGTGAGAAATAAAATTGCAAAATTTATAAATTAATTTAGGTTTATAAATTATATTAGGCTTTAGCAACAGGAAGTGTAATTAACAAATGTTTTACACTGTTCTAAGAAAAAGAAAAAACATCAATTCCCATCTTGTACTTATGATTAAAAGCAAAACAAGCCACGTTGAGTATTTATATCCTTTTCTGTAGTAAAGGAACAGGAAAAGGAAACCACATCTCATCATCTCATGTTCACCAGGGTCCACACAGAACAGTCTAACAAGTTGCAGCTAAATTTCCACAATACACTCACCCTTCACTTCTGTTCTATACCCAGTTATTGCACTATTAGGCATAGGCTGCAGTCTTCATGTTTGGCCATTGTCTTTGAAAAATATTAGAAATCCCACTACATGCTGTGATCTTAATTATTTTTAATTTATTGATCTAAAAGTTCTATCAAAAATAAACTTACAAAATGTCATGACTTAAAAGTTGAAAACATTGATGTAGTAAAACAATATTCATAACAGTACTGGGTACCGGAGGGTAACACTAACATTAAAACTATTGCATGGAGCACCTGCTCCATTAAAAATAACTAGTTATTAAAATACTAATTGGGTCACCCTCAGACATTGCTGAAGATCAAAATGGGATTTTGGTGCCATCTTTAGGGCAAAGGTAATATAGCATATATTGGGTAAACAACTTTAAAGTTGTTAATGCACTAAAAGAAACATTCAGGCTAGAGTTAATCTAGCCTACCAAAGTGTAAAGAAGACACTTTTAAAACCTATATATATATAAAAAATCCAATGTGAAGCTTAATTAGGATGTAAGCAATGGAAAGAAAAGTAAATACCTGTACTTGTCACTTCATCAAAACATTTCAAAGTAACAATGATTGTTATGCAGGCAAAAGCAGCAGCCATTCTAACTAGAATCATCCCAAAAACAGTAATGAGATGTATGACCAATCAATATTTAATTTTGATAGTATAGGTTGAGGGACTGATGTTGTCCAGGACACCACTATTTTTTGAATAGTGCCATGGTACCTTTTAACATCCACCTGCACAGGCAGATGGGACCTCAGTTTAATATTTTTTCTCAAGGACAGCCCCTCCAACAATGCAGCATTCCATCAGATCGGCACTGGAATACTAGCCTAGATTGTGCACAAAAGTCAAACCCACAACCTTCTGACCAGAGGCGAGAGTACTGCCAGCTGATGCACAGAATAACCCAGCTTGAGGAATGATGCTTACAGGTGATCATATGTATACAAGGATAGCAGGGCATTACAAGCCAGCCTAATCATGTCCTCACCCAACATCCAGATGCATGATGATTTTCTCCTTCCTATTTAGAGAGGTTGAGGCAAACTGTAGTGCCCCTACCACCACCATGGCTGAGATCAGTTAGCTTTGTAGACCGATCAAACCTGGAACCTTCACCGCTCACTAGGAAAACTGGCTGAGATACATCTAATGCAATTTAGTGTGAATGTGACATAGTTGAATGGATGCCTTGAAAGACAAAGCCTTTCGGTATGATGTGGGTGGTACTGTTGTAATACCTATTTTTTCTTACAAACAGCAGTAATACCTATTTTCTCTTACAAACAGCAGTAAGAGTTCAAAGTTAGACTTTTCTTTTTTCTCTACCACAAATTCCTTTCAAGTCAGAGCTCGCTAATGGCTGTAGTACCACATTCCAGCCACTGGGTGGCACCATACAAAACATTTTGTTGCAGCTTTTATTTTGTGGATGCAGCAGAGAAATTAATCTACTCCAGCAAAGTGCTTTCTGGTCAAGAGGACCTTGTGGTTGAATCCTCTCACATTGGGTCCATCAAGTCAGATCGCAAGTCTCATTAGTCTCCGATATATCTGGAATGCCTGGAAAATTCCAGGTAGGCCTAAAATCATGCCTTTTGACATTACAGACTCCCATCACATAAATGCAAACCCTGGTCAGAGCATAATACACCAAGGCAGGGTGGCACCTTAAATGTCTTAAGTGCAGTATTGCTCAATTTTAAAGCCAAGCTTCCTTCCCCACAGCCAGTCTATTACCAAGAAAGCATTCTTCCACTCCTATCTCTCCTCCATTGTGAAATCCATGCCAGTTTTTATTTCAGATTTCCAGCATTCACGGTATTTTGCTTTTTTTTTTCCCTAGAGGGATAGAATTGAAAAGTATGGATGTTATGCTAAACTTGCATCGAACCTTGGTTAGACCACACTTAGGGTACTGCGTGCCGTTCTGGTCGCCCTATTATAAAAAGGATATAGAGGCACTGGAGATGGTACAGAAAGATTTACAAGGATGATACCAGAAATGCGAGGGTATACATATCAGGAAAGGATGAACAGGCTGAGTCTTTTTTTTCTTGAAAAAAGGTTGAGAGGTGACCTAATAGAGGTCTATAAAATTATGAAAAGTTTTGATAGAGTGGATAATGTTTGCACTTATGGGGAAGAGCATAACTAGAGGCCATCAATATAAGATAGTCACCAAGAAATCCAATAGGGAATTCAGAAGAAACTTCTTTACCCAAAGAGTGGTGAGAATGTGGAACTCGCTACCACAGGGAGTAGTTGAAGCGAATAGTATGGATGCATTTAAGGGGAGGCTGGACAAACATCTGAGGGAGAAGGGAAGAGGGTTATGCTGATAGATTTAGATGAGGAAAGACGGGAGGGGGCTCTAGTAGAGTATAAGCATCGACATGGACTGGTTGGGCCAAATGGCCTGTTTCTGTGCCGTATATCCTATGTACAGTAATCACTTTGCAACTCAGTTTATCTAATGGCCTCCACCCCCTACCAATTAAACTCCTTCAGAATGTGACAGCTAATGTCAAGTGAAAATACTCATTTACACCCCATCCTACTTCAGCAATTCCCAATCCTAAATCCCTGGCACACATCTGCTCCTCAGACACCAGTTTAGCTTTGTTCCCCACGCATTGGTAGTTGTTTTTAGCCACTATGCCCTGTCCTCTGGAACTCCTCCTCTAACTTGCCACCTCCCTTTGAAAAGCTTCTTAAAAACTTGGTTGACTATGGCATCTTTGGTTCCCCCTTAACCATTTTGGTTTTCCCTTCTGTCCTGCTCCATACTCACCGTTTTCTACCACTGTGAAGCACGAGACATTTATGTAAAGAGAGTTGTAGAAATGCAAGTCATTAGATTAAGATAATACAAAAAAGTGTTTGATTAGATAAATTTGTAGCACTGACCAACTGAGGGTTAGGTAAAAAATAAGTTTATTGTTTGGCAACATGGTCAACTTCACTTTCTTATTGAAAGTACAATAACCAAACAAACAGAATTGTCAGAGAAACACAAAGTAATTCAAGTAGAACATTGAATTATTATTACACAGGATAACTGGAAATTATATCAATTACTTTGGGCGACCAAGATCCCACTAATATACACATATGCTGGGTCTGGTGTTGGTGGTCTGGTTCAAGTTATCTTCTATTGGTACAAGTCTCAGCATAAGATGCATGTCTTACATTAGAGTTCACAAACATTAACAGTAAGTTTTATTACAGCTATTAAAAACATTTATTAAATAACAGCCTAGAAAGTCAACATCAACTTCGTGGCTACTCAACAAAATATATACACACACCACAGAACCTCCAGCACAAATTTCTTCACTGAATTTTCACAAACCAAGAAATAATACTTCGTATAGTACAAATAAAAAGCAAAGCACTGCAAATGTATGAGATCGGAAACAAATAGAAAATGCTGAAAATGCAGCATCCGTGGAGAGAAAACATCAGTTGATCTGTTGGGCAGAACCCCGAAGGGTCCTGACCAAAAGGTTGACTTTTCTTTTCTCTCCACAGATGCTGACCTGTTGTGTTTCTAGCATTTTGTGGGTTTTGAAATATTTATTACATAGTGGCTATTATGCAATCTCAATTTAATAAAAAAGGCACCCTTATTTTACATGATGTGCTAGTCTAAATTGTAAGTTCAGTTTCTCACACAACTGTTGCCTCTTTAAACATCAACTGGAAGAATCATTACTTGCAACAATTAAACCTTTTCGCACAAAACAGACAATTTTCCCCCACTATTTACACTTGTGCGAAAGGGGATTTATAGGACAATAATCTAATGGATGGATTTCGATGATATGAACTGCAAGAACAGAGCTCAAGTGAACCCAGAGATAGTATTACAGACTTGAAATCATTTCACTGGATCAACTGCTTTTAGTGTACTATGAACTTAATCTATTGCTTTCAAGTATATTGTGTACTCGTACTCGTCAGTGGTTTTACTCAGTTTAGTTTTTGTTGTGCTTATGTCTATAATAACAGCTACAGGAAAGTATTGATGGGGATATCATCATTGCCAGTTTATATAAATATTTGCAGCTCAAATAATTGGGGTTGACAAATTGCACTTTTCTAAATTTTCTTCAAATGAATTAACAAAAATGTAAAACAACCTACGGAAAGTTGAACTCCATTTGTCAAAATAGCACATCTGGTTCAGATTTTTCTTAAAGGAAAGTTAGCAACACTGCATCAAATGCGGGTGACCAACATATTTTATTCAGAAGTGTCGTTACAGCCTGGAATTACCAGGTCCTCAGATTCAAGTACTGTACAATGAAACTACTATAAAACACAGTATTATGCCTGAAAAAGTAAATTCACATTATACACAAACTACCCATTTGTCATGACATTTATAAAATAGGAACTATAAATTTTTATATGCAAGAGACTGAGCACAATTTACTCAGTATATTACAATTTACAGACAACAAATCAATGAGAAGTAAATTTAAAGTAACAAAACTGTTATTTAAACCAAGAATTCTCACTGTTTTAATAAATTACCACCATTTCCTAGCAGCTTTCAAAAAGATTTTCATCAAAGTTAGGCAATTCCTCTTCATGATCTGCTGTTAATGAGTGAAGAGTTGAAGTGGACAATAAATCTACCAACACTTCCTCCTTAATGGGGCTCTCATAAGCCGAAGCACGGACGTTAGTTCCACTGATTGACTCATTTTTATAAGCATGGTGCTGCTGCACCTGCAAGACTGAAATAGGTGATGTGTGGTCACCGTTAGCAGCCCTTGGACCTATGCTGCACCCATTACTCAGTTTACCATTTACTACTCCACCATCTGTTGCCATTCCACAAAGCCTTAAGTCATCACCTTGCATACAACCAGATGTAGTGGCTATAGCTGGAGTGAACAGTTCTGCAAGTAATTCATGTCCTGGGCTACTACTCAATGAAGCACTAGAACTGGTTGTACAAACAGACTCATTGTCTTCAACACCGAGCTGACGCCACAGCTCATTCAATACATCATCGTACATCATGCTTCCATTATTATTTTCAAGTTTTAACTGTCCTCCAGGGCCAGAAGTACTAACATATTCAGCAGCAGATTCACTACATTGGTTAGTCATCATTAGCTGGTCAAGTGATGCTAGTTGATCTTTTTTGTCTTGAAGTTTTTTGAGCAACTTCAGACGAAGCTCATGAGCTTTTGAGTTTACGTTACGCAGTTCTGTTTTTTTGACTGGGGTGGAACTCTGATCCTTCACATTAGAAGTCCCTGTCTCACACACTGTAGGACGACCATATTTTGATGAATTAGAAAGAAATGCTTTACTTAAAATATGGGCACCAGAAGACATTTTCTTGGGCAACAATACTTTGCAATTATCCTTCATATTACCAGAGTCTCGAGGCAAATGGCTATTATTCTGTACGCAAGCAATGTTTGGAACATTCGGATCTTGAGAGACTGGTACATTTTTGGTTGCCTTTTGTGCATGTTTTGAGAGATTTTTGGTTTTGAACCCATCAAAATGTTCCTTTATAGGGTGCTTTGAATCAGTCACTTTCAACAAAACACCCCCGCTATAAGTATTCTTAACTTCATTCCGAGACACTATTTTAGGTTCATTGCTCGTCAATGTTGAAAGGTGGCGGTTCAACAGGCTCTTTGCCCAGCCTGCAGCAAAGCTTCTGTTAGCTACCAGAGGCCAAGAAATAGCAGCTGATGACCCATTTACAGCAGGTGTTTTCAATATCTGAGATGATGGGATTTTGATGCAACCTTTCTTTTGTGTTTTATTATTAGACTGTATAGGCATTTTTGAACCAACAGATGCAGTTTCCATTTCTTGTACATGACAGGCAGCTGTACTCGCCGTTAACTTTTTCACAATGGTATCCCTTTGTAATATTGCAGGCTTCACAGCAGCTAGATCTGTTACTTGTAGTTGAGATGCTCTGGATGGGCAGGAAGGTGCTTCAGACTGTAAAATGTGCTTTTGAGGCAAGTCAGGTTTTACGACAGTTGCCTGATCCATTTGTTGGCATTTTTCATTAGAATACTGTACTTCAGTACAAGGTTGTACAGACACATTATAGTCGACAACCATCTGTGTTGCAAGAGGTGAATTTTGTAAAGATAGAGTCTTCTGCTGACTCTGCAGATCACATTGTTGAGCATGCGGTATGGATTGAGTGTTGTCCATTGGGTTCCCCTCACTGTCCACTTTAATCTCAACAAGGTCCAGTGTTATCACTGCATCATCTGCCAGGTGCTCCAGACCTGAAAGTAAGTTACTATTTGCAGTTCCTTGTTCATCATTTTCCTTTACACAGTTTACAATCGGTGTCGTAATCTCTGTAAATGTACTGAGCATCGGTTTCTCTACTGGACTTAACTGAACAGGACTATTTAATGACGTTTCACAGAGCAGCCGTGATACAGAGAAAGTGGCATCACTCTCTAAGGCTGGAGCACTAAGACAAATCTCAGACAATGAGTCACTAGACAGAAGCAGATCTCTGCTGCAAGTTGTATTTTCAAGGTCATTCTTTTCCCAGACGACAATGTGAACTTCATGTGCAGGAACCTTTAAAGTTGAACGTCTGCAACAACTGGAACCTCCTAAATCATTGCATTCAAGCCATGACCCTGCAAGACCAGATAAAAAACAAAAACTTAGAAGCACAGCTACCTAGTAAGTCATTTGAAAAATTATTTTCTAGTTACCTAACCAAGTACAATTATATATCATTGTGTAACAAAATGCTAACACGGCCTTTAAAAAAATACATTAAATATATTGGGCAGGATTTTCATTGGGCCGTGGAGGCGGGATTGGAGGCGTGTGGGGGGTTAAAATGGCAAAAACTGGCATGCGGGCCCAACCCCGCCTCCAAGCAATTTTCATTAATTCGTGTCTAGTGGTCCCGCCTCCATCCCGACTTCAAGAGGCGGGATAGGCCGTTAAGGCCCTTAACCAGCACTAAATTGCCTCTATAATGCCATTATGAAAGGCCTTTGCGATTTTAACCCTTTTCCCACGTGAAACACGCCTGTTCTGAAACACGATGGTGAAACCTGGTGGGAGCACTATTGGATTGCTGACTCTCAGCTGTAGGTCAACCATTAAAGAGGAGATTTGATCAGTCATCATTTGCAGGTGGCAGGACATTGTAGTCTCAGGTCTGGGGGAACTTTTAGAAGGCATAACCACAGCTGTGGAAGTTTGGAGCCTGACACCCATTTCCAGTGTGACCTCCTGGGAAACCCCTCTCGCCACCCTCACTGAGCACTTCCTCAACTGAGGCATATACCAGAAGCATGGGAGCCATTTATTTCCTTCCCTTCTGGACATTAGATGAGGATGAACAGCAGCCGCGGCACCAGCAGAACCAGGAACAGTAGCAGCACCAAAGCAGCAGCACCAACAGCAGCGCCAGCTGCTGCTCACCCACCTGAAGCTGCACAGGCCAGAAGGTGCCAGCGCATGGAAGCCCGTTGCGCAGGAGATACCCCCCCCAAACAGGGTCTACAGACACAGGGTCAGCTACCTCAACATGTCTGAGCAGCAGTGCCAAAGGCGGCTCCGACTTTCGCGAGAGGTAGACATCTGCGCAATGCTGCAACAACACCTGCAGGCCAGAGGACCAGGTGGACAACCCTTACCAGTGGCCGTCAAAGTCACCATCACACTCCACTTTTTTGCCTCGGGCTCATTCCAGGGATCAGCAGCAGACATCAGCGGCATCTCCTAGGCAGCCGCACACACTTGCATCACACAGGTAACCGATGCCCTCTTCACCATCGTGCACAATCACATCCATTTCACCAAGGATCAAGCAAGTGTCACGGCACGTGCGGTTGGATTAGCTAACCTGGCAGGCTTTCCAAGGGTGCAGGGTGTCACTGACTGCACACGTGACCCCATCGCAATCCAGGTATTTGTGTCAACTGCAAGGGCTTCCACTCCCTTAACGTTCAGCTGGTGTGTGACCACAAGAAGGAAATTTTGCATGTTTGTGCCAAGTACCCTGGCAGTTGCCATGACTCCTTCATACTGCGCCAGTCTAGTGTGCCTCCGCTATTCAGTCCGCCAGACCAACTTAACGGATGGCTACTTGGAGACAAGGGCTATCCCCTGAAGACGTGGCTAATGACGCCGTTGAGGAGCCCATCCAACGAAGCTGAGGAGAGCTACAACTCCAGCCACATGTCCACCAGAGCCATAATCAAGCAAACCATCAGTTTGCTGAAGATGCGCTTCAGATGCCTGGATAGATCAGGTGGAGCCCTGCAGTACTCAGCAGCCAGGGTCTCCAGAATTGTTGTGCTTTGCTGTGCACTTCACAACATGGCACAGCGTTGTGGCTTGCAGATTCCCGAGGACCAATTGTCTCCTCACATATCCTCCTCAGATGAGGAGGAGGAGGAGGGCGAAAACAAGCATCTTGCAGAGGCCCATCAACCAGCGGCAGCAGTACGCGAGAACATTGCTGCCCGGGATGCAAAGAAAGCACTCATCTTGACCAGATTTGCTTAGCCTAGCCAATCAAGCACTTTTGCCTCGCAGCTTCTTACCTGAGCATCGACAATGGCCAAGGACCAGCGGATTCCTAGCAATATGACCACCATACTGACAATTGCAAGTAATCTTAAGCCCTCAATGTGAAAGTCCCATTCACAAAATGACACACGCCACAACTACAGCAGTAGCCATCAGATTTTTTATTTACATTATTCATCTGATGGCTTTTTCACAGAAAACATCAAATTTCACCCAAGTGACTACCCTTGTGACTATTTGTACAGTATCTTTCTCTAACGCGTGCTCCTACATTGTGCTTCCCCTGTGGCTTCAGATGATGTGGAGGCCCCTTGCTCACTTTCCTGCTGCTCCTGTCTCGACACCTTTGGCGGGCGTCCTCTGGGGTTGCGAACCTGTGAGGGCTCGTCAACAGTCTGCTGCTCCTGCGGCTGTGCAGGGGTTGAGACGCCGATCTCAGATGGGTGTGGACTCTGGTGGGGCTCTGACCGAGGGCTCTGCAGTGGCATGGAAGTGTGAGCGCTCGGAGAGGAGCCCCCACCGTCTTGATGTCTGCCACCAACTTCCCTCTCATGGGTCAGGTCCCCCTCAGCGCTTGCAAGGGGCTTGAGAGCACTTTGCTGCACACCAGGGGGGCCATGGGGACCCGTATCTGCACTGGCAGTCCTACTCAGAAGGACTTCCATGAAGGTCTGGTTTCTCTGTTCAATAGATGACCATCACTCCTCCAGAGATGTCATTCTATTCAGAACACTCGCCATGTTTTCTACACTCTGGCAACTTATCACCTCCATGGAGGTTGCCATCCTTTCCATGGTGATGCGTTCATGTGCCAATGTCTCCACAAAGGCTCTGCTCATGTTCGCTATGGACTCCTCCATTCACTCCACACTCGCAGCGACCCTGGAGACAAAACCTGCCAGAGACTCCTGCATCTGTTCCTGGAGTTCCAGCACGCTGATCTTATGGATGGACCCAGAGGCAGAGGGTCGACATGCAGCTGAGCCAAGCTGGCAGAGTCCTGCGCCCTCCGACTAGGACTCTCCACTGCTGCCCGTCTCCACAATCTGCTGATGCTCACTTGTGAGCTGTGATACACCAGGTGACAACACTACTCTATGTCCCGAAGGTGCCACCGAGGTGCGAGTGTCTGCGCTGGTGCTGGGTGCGCCGAATTCTGCCGACGCTGTGCCCTCAGAGGTTGCAGCTTCCTCTGAGGAGTCTTGAGGCTCATGCTCGTCCTCCTGGCTAGTGGGGACGGGTGCTTGCAATGGTCCTGTGCGGGAGTAAAGGAAAGAGTCGGAGATGTGATGCCAAGGTTACATGCACATTGCAGATGATCATTAGTCCATCTGTTAAGAGCTTCAGAATCATTATCAGCGACTCATGCAATGTCAATGAGATGGAAAACTATTCTATCACCAGCTTGCTGTGATGCACCCCTCTGTCCATCCCTCACTTGCGCATCTTCCTCCACTCCTACGATCTCCAGGACTGCCTCCTCCCAGGGGGTGAGGTGGGCTACTGAGGGTGGCCCTCCTCCTGTCCTCACTCATTGTGAGCTCTCTTTTCCTGCAATGAGGGAGACGAGTGGAGGTTGAGTGAGAATGAAGGAGTGAGTGTAGAGATTCCATAGCATAGATGCTTAGAAGGAGACAAAGATGGAGTGAGGTGGCAAGACCAAGGTCCCTCCCTGTGTGTTGTCAGTTATTTTCATAGCATCACAGTGATAGGGAGTGTGAGGGCTGCATAGTCGAATAGTTAGGTGAATGTGACCAGAGAGAGGGAATGGGTAAGGGTGCATGGATGTCAGTGTCAAGTGGGATGTGGAGGAAGAGATTGCTAAAGCTGAGTGCTGGTGAGGAAAGGCAATGGGGATCAGATTGAGGGTGATGGGAAATTCACACTCACTTTTCCAGTGCGCAGGTTATGAAATCTCTTCCTGCATTGAATCCAGGTTCTGTGGGTTACTGATAATGAGTTGACCTCCTCTGCCACCTGGACCCAGAGAGCCTTGGTCTGCTTGGGGGGGGGGGGTGGGGGTTCTTCCTCCCTGAAGGGAAGAGCACCTCTTTTATGAGCTCTTGCTCCCTCAACTAAAGCCTGCAAGGCAATGTCATCAAACCTCGGAGCAGCCCTAGCTCTCTCGTTGGCCATCCTTCCTCCAGGTCCCAGTAGCATGAAAGGCCAAAAGGTTGTCAGTCTGCAGAAGAAGCAAGGCTTGTTGCAGACCTTAAATGCAGCAGTAATGATGATGTCATCGGAGGCAACTTCCAGCAAAGAATGTGTCATGGAACCAACCAGGGAACAGGTTATTTTAGATCTCATTATGTAATGAGACTGGGTTAATTAGCAATCTCATAGTAGAGGATCCTCTGGGGCAGTTATCATAATATGATGAATTTCACATTAAGTTTGAGAGTGACTTGCCTAAATACGAAATTAGAGTCTTAAACTTAAGTAAAGCAAATTATATTAGATATGAGGGGTGAGTTGGCTTAGGTAGATTGGAAAAATAGATTGAGAGAGTAGGAATAAACGGGTCATTTTCGGGTCGGCAGGCTGTAACTAGTGGGGTACCGCAAGGATCAGTGCTTAGGCCTCAGCTATTCACAATCTACATCAATGATTTGGATGAGGAGACCTAATGTAATATATCCAAGTTTGCTGATGATACAAAGCTAGGTGGGAATGTAAGTTGTGAGGAGGATGCAAGGAGGCTTCAAGGGGATATAGACAGGCTAAGCGAGTGGGCAAAACCTTGGCAAATGGAATATAACGTGGAGAAATGTGAACTTATCCACTGGTAGGAAAAATAGAAAAGCAGAGTATTTTTTAAAATGCTGAAAGATTGGGAAATGTTGGTGTTCAGAGGAACCTGGGTGTCCTTGTAGACTACTCACTGAAAGTGAACATGCAGGTACAGCAAGCAATTAGGAAAGCAAATGGTATGTTGGCCTTTATTACAAGAGGTTTTGAGTATAAGGCAGCATTTGACAGAGTGTGGCATCAAGGATCCCTAGTCAAACTAAAGTCAATGGGAATCGGGGGGAATACTCTCCACTGGCTGGAGTCACACCTAGCACAAAGGAAGATGGTTGTGGTGGTTGGAGGTCAATCATCACAGCCCCAGGACATCGCTGCAGGAGTTCCTCAGGGCAGTGTCCTAGGCCCAACAATCTTCAGCTGCTTCATCAATGACCTTCCCTCAAACATAAGGTCAGAAATGGGGATGTTCGCTGATGACTGCAGTGTTCAGTGCCATTCACAACTTCTCAGATAATGAAGCAGTCCATGCCTGCATGCAACAAGACCTGGACAACATTCAGGCTTGGGCTGATAAGTGGTAGGTATCATTCGCGCCACACAAGTGCCAGGCAATGACCATCTGCAACAAGCAAGAGTCTAGCCACCACCCAAGCCTGAATGTTGTATTGACATTCAATGGCATTACCATCACCGAATCCCCCACCATCAACATCCTGGGGGGTCACCAGTGACCAGAAACTTAACTGGACCAGCCACATAAATACTGTGGCAACAAGAGCAGGTCAGAGGCTAGGTATTGTGTGGCGAGTGTCTCACCTCCTGACTCCCAAAGCCTTGCCACCATCTACAAAGCACAAGTAAGGATAGTGATGGAATACTCTCCACTTGCCTGGACGAGTGCAGCTCCAACAACACGCAAGAAGCTCAACACCATTCAGGACAAAGCAGCCCACTTGATTGGCACCCCATTCACCACCTTAAACATTCACTCCCTCCACCACCGGCGTACCGTGGCTGCAGTGTGTACCATCTACAAGATACACTGCAGCAACTCGCCAGGCTTCTTCGACAGCACCTCCCAAACCCGCGACCTCTTCCACCTAGGAGGACACGGGCAGCAGGCATATGGGAACACCACCACCTCCAAGTCACACACCATCCTGACTCGGAAGTATATCGCCATTCCTTCATCATCGCTGGGTCAAAATCCCGGAACTCCCTCCCTAACAGCACTGTGGGAGTATCTTCACCACACGGACTGCAGCAGTTCAAGGCGGCAGCTCACCACCACCTTCTCAAGGGTAAATAGGGATGGGCAATAAATGCTGGCCTTGCCAGTGACGACTACATCCTATGAACGCATAAAAAAGAGTAAAGACATCTTACTGCAATTATATAGGGCCCTGGTGAGACAACACCTGGAGTATTGTGTACAGTTTTGGTCTCCTTACTTAAGGAAGGATATACTTGCCATAGAGGGAGCGCAACGAAGGTTCACCAGAGTGGTTCCTGGGATGGGAGGGATTGTCCTATGAGGAGACATTGAGTAGGCTAGGCCTATATTCTCTAGTTTAGAAGAATGAGAGGTGATCTCATTGAAACATACAAAATTCTTATGGGCTTGACAGGGTAGATGAAGGGAGGATGAACCAGCAGTCACAGTCTCAGAATAAGAGGTCGGCCATTTAGGACTGAGATGAGGAGAAATTTCTTCACTCAGAGGGTGGGGAATCTTTGGAATTCTCTACCCCAGAGGGCTGTGGAGGCTCAGTTATTAAGTATATTCAAGACAGAGATCGATAAATTTTGGAATATTAAGGGAATGGAGGGAGTGGATATAGTGCAGGAAAGTGGAGTTGAGGTAGAAGTTCAGCCATGATCTTATTGAATGGCAGAGCAGGCTCGAAGGGCCAAATGGCCTACTCCTGCTCCTATTTCTTATGTTCTTGCGTTCTAAGCCTGAGGATTGGGAGAGCTCCAGAAATCAGCAAAGGCTGACCAAAAAATTGATAAAAAAGGGAAAAAATAGAACGAGAGAAAACTAGCAAGAAATATAAAAACAGATTGTAAGAGCTTCTACAAGTATGTAAAAAGGAAGAGAGTAGCAAAAGTAAACATAGGTCCCTTAAAGGCTGAGACAGGAGAAATTATTAGGGGGAATAAGGAATTGACAGAAACATTAAATATTTTATATCTGTCTTCACAGTAGAAAACACAAAAAGCATACCAAAAATGATAGGGAAGCAAGGGGCTAATGGGGGGTGAGGAACTTAACGTAATGAATAAGTAGAGAAAAAGTACTAGAGAAACTAATGGGACTAAAAGCCAACAAATCCCCTGGACCAAACAGCCTACATCCTAGGGTTCCAAAAGAGGTGGCTGCAGAGATAGTAGATGCATTGGTTTGATCTTCCAAAATGCCCTAGATTCTAGAATAGTCCCAACTGATTTGAAGGTAGCAAATGTAACACCACTATTCAAGAAAGGAGGGAAGAGAGAAAACAGGGAACTACAGGCCAGTTAGCCTGACATCAGTCATCAGGAAAATGCTGGAATCCATTGTTAAGGAAGTGGTAACAGGGCACTTAGAAAATCATAATATGATTAGGCAGAGCCAACATGGTTTTATGAAATGGAAATCATGTTTGACAAATTTATTAGAGTTTTTTGTGGATGTAACTAGCAGGGTAGATAAAAGGGAAACCAGTGGATGTAATATATTTGGATTTCCAAAAGGCATTCAATAAGGTGCCACATTTAAGATTATTACACAACATGGGGTTGGGGGTATTATAGTAGCATGGATAGAGGATTGGATAACGTACAGAAAACAGAGAGTAGGGATAAACGGGTCTTTTTCAAGTTGACAGGCTGTAACTAGTGGGGTGCCGCAAGGATCAGTGCTGGGGCCTCAGCTATTTACAACCTATATTAATGACCTAGATGAAGGGACCGAGTGTAATGTATCCAAGTTTGCTGACGATACAAAGCTAGGTGGGACAGTAAGAGGTGAGAACACAGAGTCTGCAAAGGGATAGGCTAAGTGAGTGAGCAGCAAGGTGGCAGATGGAATATAATGTAGGGAAATGTGAGGTTATTCACTTTGGTAGGAAGAACAGAAAAACAGACTATTTTTTAAATGGTGAGAAACATTCAAATGTTGGTGTTCAGAGAGATTTAGGTGTCCTCGTGCAAGAAACACAGAAAGCTAGCATGCAGGTACAGCAAGCAATAAAGGAAGGCAAATGGCATGTTGGCCTTTATTGCATGGGGGCTGGAGTATAAGAGTAAGGAAGTCTTGTTACACTTGTACAGGGCCTTGGCAAGACCACACCTGGAGTACTGTGCACAGTTCTGGTCTCCTTGTCTAATGAAAGATATACTTGTCTTGGAGGCGGTGCAACGAAGGTTCACTAGATTGTTTCCTGGGATGAGAGGGCAGTCCTGTGAGAAGAGACTGTGTACCTCCATTAGGCCGATACTCTTTGGAGTTTGGCAGAATGAGAGGTGATCTCATTGAAACATACAAGATTCTAAAGGGGATTGACAGGGTAGATGCGGAGAGGTTGTTTCCCCTGGCTGGAGTGTCTCAAACTAGGGGGCATAGTCTCTAAGGGGCAGGCCATTTAAGACTGAGATGAGGAGGAATTTCTTCACTCAGAGGGTTGTGAACCGTTGGAATTTTCTGCCCCAGAGAGCTGTGGATGCTGTTTCTTAGAGTATATTCAAGGCTGAAAGAGATAGATTTTTGGACTCTGGGGGAAAATCAAGGGATATGGAGATTGGGCGGGAAAGTGGAATTGAGGTCGATGATCAGCCATGATCTTATTGAATGGCGGATGAGGCTCGAGGGTCTGTATGGGCTACTCCTGCTCCTATTTCTTATGTTCTTATATGGCAGAGACACAATGGACCAAATGGCCTCCTTCTGCGCTCCAAACTTCTACTTCAATCCTTAAATCAGCCAGCTCTAGTGATGTACATAATCTCAGAATGGAACTAGTTTTGACTATTGTGAAGTTATCTCTGAAAGGTAACCCAAATTGAATGGATAGCCTCATCTTGTTTTCTCATGTTCCAAGGCTGCTTTTGTCACATACATACACTTATCTGAAGCAGTGTTTAATCAAACCTAAACACAGCTTTGTGCCAATGAAAGCTAATGCATAAAATTCCCAATTTATTCCCCCTATAATTGATTTGTGTGTCAGTCATATGGATACTCCTCCTTCCATACGGAATCATTACAGCACAGAAGGCCATTCAGCCCTTCACATCTGCCAGCTCTCTGAAAGAGCTGTCTAATTTAGTCCCACACCCCATCTTTTTCCCCATAACCCTGCAAATTAGTCAAGTACATAGATACATAGAAGATAGGAGCAGGAGTAGGCCATTCGGCCCCTCGAGCCTGCTCCGCCATTCAATGAGATCATGGCTGATCATCCAAATTCAGTACCCTGTCACTGCTTTCTCCCCATATCCCTTGATCCCTTTAGCCTTAAGTGATCCCTTTAGCCTTACATGTCCAATTGCCTTTTAAAAGAACCTATGGAATCTGATTCCACCACCGTCAGGTAGTATGTTCCAGATCTTAACAACCCTGTGTGTAAAGAAATTTCTCATTTGCCCGCTAGTTCTTTTGCCAATTTTTTCAAATCTATGACCTCTGGTTACTGACCCATTTGCCAGAGGAAATAATTTCTTCCTACTTGCTCTATCAAAACCCCTCTTAATTTTGAATACCTCCATTAGGTCCCTCCTCAACTTTCTCTGTTCCAATCTCTCCACATAACTGAACTCCCTCATCCCTGGCATCATCCTGGTAAATCTATGTACTCTCTCCAGGGCCTTGACATCCTTCCTAAAGTGTGGTGCCCAGAACCGTACACAATACTCCAGCGGAGGTCTAAACGGAGATTTATAAAGGTTTAGCATAACTTCCTTGCTTTTGTATTCAATGCCCCTATTTACAAAGCCAAGTATCCCATACACATTCTTAACCGCCTTCTCAACTTGCTCTGCCACCTTCAAAGATTTGTGAATCTGCACCCACAAGTCCTGGTATTCTTGCACTTCCCCCACCCCCCTCAAAAAAAAAGCACCATTTAGATTATACTGCTTCTCCATGTTATTTCTCCCAAAGTGCATCACTTCATACTTATCCGCATTAAATTGCATCTTCCATGCGTCTGCCCATTTCACCAGTCTGTATGTCCTCCTGAAGTCTACTACCATCCTGCTCACGATTTACTACATTGCCAAGTTGCGTATCGTCTGAAAACTCAATTGTACTCCCTATACCAAAGTCCAGGTCAGAAAAACATCCATTTACCACTATGCTCTGCCTTCTATCCCGTAGCCAATTTCGTATCCAAGTTACCACCATCCCTTTAATACCATGTGCTCCTATTTTGCGAAAAGGTGTGTTAGGAGGTACAAATGCCTTTTGAAAGTCCATCTACTGCACTACCTTCATAAACCCTCTGTTATTTCAAATCAGGTCAGTCAGACACGATTTGCCATTAACAAATACATGGTGACTGTCCCTCATTAACCCATGCTTCTCCAGGTGAGAAGTAATTTTGTCCTTGACAATGGTCTCTAGTAGTTTTCCCACCACTGACGTTAGACTGATTGGCCTGTAATTACCAGGTTTATCCTCTCCCTTTTTCTGAACAGGGATGTAGCATTTGCAATCCTCCAGTCCTCTGGCAATTCATCAATATCCAAGGAGGATTGAAAGATGGTGGTCAGAGCTTCAGCTTTCTCCATCCTAACTTCCCTCAGCAACCTAGGATGCATCTCATCTAGAGTGAGCCAACCTATTAGGCACCTCCTTTATCTATTTTTAATCCTATCCAGTATCTATACTGCCCCCTTCCTCTACACCAGCATTAACTTCATCCTTTCTTTTATGAAGACAGATACAAAGTACTCATTCAGTCCTGCCCTCTGCCTCCACAAGATGATTTCCTTTCTTTGTACTATTATGTACACTAGAAATATTGAAGCCTTTGCTAATTTAACTAGACTCATCTCCAAGCCCTAATTTTTGTTTTTCCTACTACGGTACTTAATGGTCACACCCAGCCCACAAGTTTTATTTTTATGGGGCAGTACAAGATATGAAAAGGAGTGAGGCTTCTGTAAGATGTGTATAGCAGCTGGGTACCTGTGCTTGTTTGCAAGAATTAAGTTGACCCTGGTGACTGCTGCAAATAAATTCCTGCATCTGCTCGCCAATCTGATCATTTCAAGCACCAACAGAAAAGCAATGCAACCATCACAAGTGCTCTCAGGAAAAAAAGTTACTCAAAATCCAGAAGCTTAGTGTCCAAAAAAGGAATACATACCATCAGAATTCTGAATCCATGTGACAAAGTGCTTCATATTTTGTAAATATTGAATAATGGTGCAGATTCTGTACGAGTTGCCTTGAAAGTCAAATCTGTAAGTGTCCAAGTCTGTGTGTGGCAGCCCATCCACAAAATGTAGCATATATATTGATGATACACTAGGAGAAACAGAAATTATAATAAAGTTCCAAAACTTAATTAAACCACAATTCAATGTAGACAAAGATTTATAAACAGTGTACCTACCGATCTAAAAGCATTTTTCTTTTTTGATCTTTATCTTGACATTTATTGCAGGGTGATTTATGAACAGCATTCAGTGGGTGCCAATCTGAAACTGCTTTTGTAAATGTAGGCAAGGTTTTCATACACCTACAAAAAGAAAATCTATCATAAACACCACACGCAAAAGTTTCACACCAGTAAAAATGCCTGCTCTACATTTGTGTCCAAGTCTAACCTAAAAAGGGAGTGCACATTGCATATTTAAAGATAACTTTTATAGCAAAATAAATTACCTACCCGTTAGGGTCCTCATTGTGAGACATGATCCCTCCCTCACACATTACCTGGTTTAAATCAAGTTGAATTTAATATTCTGAAGGGGAAAACACATGTGCAAAATTGAACGCAGTACTCCAGATGGAGTCTGACCAGTGCTCTGTACAACTGAAGCATCCCCATGGTATTAAAGACCCCTCGAAGTAAAGGCCAGCATTCCATTAACCTTTTTGATTACTTTTTGCCCCTGTGCAACATACTTGGTGATTTTTGCACCCCGGACACCTAAATCCCTTTGCTCTTCCACAGCTACTAGTTTCTCACCATCAAGAAAATATTCTGGTTTGTTTTTCTTGCATCCAAATTGAACTCTTATCTACCACAGCTTTGCCAACTGACTTAATCTGTCTACATCCCTTTGTAACTTCCTCCCATCTACACAACACACTGTGGGGGAAAAATTCAGTTGTTTGCACCTCCCATTAGCACCTTAAGAGGGTGTGGAGATGCCGGTGTTGGACTGGGGTGGACAAATGCAAGAAGTCAAACACCAGGTTATAGTCCAACAGTTTTATTTGAAATCACAAGCTTTCGGCTCGCTGCTCCTTCGTCAGGTGAACGCAGGAGCAGCGCTCCGAAAGCTTGTGATTTCAAATAAAACTGTTGGACTATAACCTGGTGTTGTGTGACTTCTTACCTTAAGAGGGCACTAAGCAACTAGCGCCCAGGCGCGATGTTTGCGGCGCTCGCAAAATTAACTAGACATTTTGCGGTGGCGCTAAACACTACCGCCACGATCTCCTGTGCCAGCAGATTGTGACGTCAGTCGAGTGCGCAACGCCCCGGACGTTGAGTGGCGCCCCCTGCCTTACCGCTAGCAACGACAGGTTGAGGGGAGCGTTTTGCAGTCAGAAAGGGACTGGGGAGCGCTATTTAAAGGCGACCGCTTCCTGCCGTTTTTTGTTGGTGACATTTTTGCACCACGCAGAGAGAGAGAGAGAGAGAGAGACTGACTGACTGACTTCTGGAGAGATTCAATACTGTGTGAAGGAGTTTTGGATACGGAACAGCACTTTGCAGGTTCATTTTGATTTGCCCTACCTTGCTTCGCCAGCGCTCTGAGGTAGCGCCTTGCTCTTCGGCCTTTGCGCCTTAAGACAGGTGTGAAGCGTCTGATTTAGCGCTCCAATCACCTCCAGGGGCTATAAGAACATAAAAATTATATCCAGGGGCTATAAAAGCTAAGTTTGCCGTCGGAGGCGATAATTAGCGCCAGGCGCTAAACTTTGCACACGGCCAATAATGGCGCCCCAAATGGGGCAATACTGAATTTTTCCCCGTGCCTCTTAACTTGGTGTCATCTGCAAACCTAGATATAACTGCTCTCTAGTCCTTCATCCAAGTCATTGAAATATATGTCAAAAAGCTGCAGCCCCAGTACAGATCCCAGGAAAACACCTCTCATCACATCCCACCAATCAGAGTCCATTTCCTTTATCCCTACTCTGTCTCCTACCTCCTAACCAAATTCCAACCCATGTCAGTTGGCTCACGGTCAAGTTCAGAATGTGACTCTCGAATTGGTGTGCAATGGTGCAGAAGTTGGAAGGGGCATGATGGACCAGTCATGCCTTAGCCATTTTGGCAATTGCTTTTGCTCCTGTCTGTGCCAGAAGCACTGGTCAAAAAACAGAACTGATCAATAATAATGCTCAAAAATGTTAATTTTTTTTCTTTAGGAAGAAACAACATGGATTGACCAAAAATAATGGCAAATAATGTAACCATTTTGAATTTTGTTAAAACACTATTAAACAAGAACATTAAAAAGGAACTGCATAAATTGCTTTAAGCAACATAAAGATCACCGAGATGTTCAAGATATCACAATGGTCTATCTGTAAGCAGAAAATGCGAGGAGTAGTTGTTTTCCACGACATGAAAGAACAAGCTGCCACTCTGACACATGCAAAGGGCTTTTGTACAATGAAAGAGCCGGTGGGTCGCTGCAAAGAAGTCAAACACTTGGAGACATCTTCCACATGGTTTCTCAAAAATGTTGCACCTAGCCTGGTTTAACTCCAGGGGAGGAAACCAAATGAAGAAAAATTAAAGCATTTTAAGTTAGTACAGAAATCATTTATGCAGTTTTGTCCAATAGATTAACTTAACAGGATTGACACAGCAGAAATCTTTGATGGGAATAGATCATCGCTCTCAGACATAGCTAGTTTTATTCATGCAATAATTGTTTTGACAATCTTGCGGAAATCCAGAATGTACATAAACTGCACCAGATTAATTTTGTTCCTTCTTAGTTTGCCATTAATGAAGGATAAAACAGAATTAAACCTTTATGGTGTCACAATGGGGAAGATAAAACATTCCATACCATTTTTTTTGAATTTCCAATATCTATGTTTTAATATAATTTTCTTCAAGAATAAAGATTTGGGAAAGCAGTGAAAAATGAAGTACACTCACAGAACAGGAAAATATTTGCTGGCAATATAGATGTTAATTTTTAATTCAAAAAATACACTTGCCTCTCATCATATTTGTAGCCACACTTCATACATTCAAAGCTCCAAATATATGACTGCATGAACAACTCCTCAATGTATGGATCCTGCCTTAGCAGAAGTGGAAAAGCAAAGACTGGGCTATCAGGTATTCCTGAAAAAGAGAAAAAATGCATTAAAACATTATGGTAAATACTATTTCCTCACATGCTTCATTTAATTATAGTCAGATAATGTATACTGCAGTTCCAATGACAGCCAGCAATATTTTTTTGGGTGGCACTGGAAGAGTTTCACAGTATGGCCCATCACCAAGAGGAGAGAAAAATAATACAGACCCATCATCTATTCATTGCAGACTGCCCTTGCACATATTCTAGTATCTGGTGCAGTGGTTGAGGTCCAGGACAAGTCATCTGATTGAGGAAATAGCAACTACGCAATTTAATTACAGTCCCCTGCACTTGTACCAGGCACAATGGTGTTAACATGATTTGCCCTCTATATACGGTGGTTGCTAAAACCAAAAAGGTAAATAATCAACATATTTTTTAAAAACACAGGACATCTCACCTAGCAACTTCCTCTCCCAATTGTTAACAGTTGTATCCAGAATCTTATTAATTGCACTTTTAACAAGGTATGAACAGCTGATTGAAACTGAAACTGGAATTGTTTGAAGACCAGACAGGCTGAAATCAGCAGAGCCTTTATAAGTACAGGGTTGAATACTTATTGAACTGCCCAAAATAGTCGACATGCAAGCAACGCATTGACACCTATGGTAATGGCAAATAGTTAGCGCTTTTTGCCAGATATAAGCAGCTACCAGTTCCAAGTATGGATGGCGTAGGTGGTGAGGACTGCAATTAGACGGGAGGTGCTTTAGGATGTGATAAGGTGCTATATAAATGCAAGTTCCTTTTCTAATCCTGCAATAGAAAAACAAATTAGGTGAGGGAACTGGGAAAAAAAGTTGTTGAAAATTTAAAAATTCCCATTCCTAGGATTGCTAAAATAACTAGAGTAAGAAGGAATGATGGTCATTTTGAAATTCTCATCCTTTCTGTTGTGTCTAAATCAGTGATTGCATAGCCAGATATTCCTGAAGGTCCCAGGTTTACTCCTTAACCTGTGTTGTGTTAGCCGATCTTGGGCCAGGGCAGTAGTGAAAGTACTACAATTAACCTCAGTGTTACCACACCAGAAAAGGGATCTATTAGTTACAGTAACTTATCCAGTGCAGTCCATTTCCTCCACTCTTCCACTTCAGGCAAATAGCCCGGCAATGTTAAAGCACTCAAAGTGCAACCACAAGCTACTGGAGAAGACCTAACTCCATGTACCCGCCTTTGGACAAAATCCCTTAATACTTTTGGTTAACAAAAATCTATCAATCTCAGATTTAAAAATTAACAATTGATCCAGCATCAATTGCAGTTTGCGGAAGAGTTTTCCAAACTTCTACCACCCTGTGCGTGTAGAGGTGTTTCCTAATCTTACTCATGAAATGTCTGGCTCTAATTTTTAGACTATGCCTAGTCCTAGACTCCCTACCCTATCTGTTCCCCTTAATATCTTGAAGACTTTGATCAAATCACCCAGTTTCTAGATTACAACCTTAATTTGTGTAATTTCTCCTCACAATTTAACCTTTGGAGTCCAGGTATCATTCTGGTAAACCTATGCTGCACTCCCTCCAAGGCCAATATATCCTTCCTAAGGAGTGGTGCCCAGAACTGCTCACAGTACTCCAGGTGTGGTCTAACCAGGGCTTTGTATAGTTGTAGCATAACTTCTACCCCCTTGTATTCTAGTCTTCTAGATATAAAGGCCAGCATTCCATCAGCCTTTTTGATTATTTTCTGTACCTGTTCATGACATTTTAATGATCTATGTACCTGGAACCCGAGTCTCTTTGGACTTTCGCAGTTTTTAGCTTTTCACCATTTAGAAAGTACCCTGTTCTGTCCTTTTTAGGTCCAAAGTGGATGACCTCACATTTACCTACATTGAAATCCATTTGTCACAGTTTTGTCCATTCACTTAATCGATCAACATCCATCTGTAATTTTATGCTTTCATCTACACTGCCACCTATCTTTGTGTCATCGGCAAATTTGGATATGTGGCTTTCTATCCCATCATTTAAGCTGTTAATAAATACTGTGAATAGTTGAGGCCCCACTAGTCACATCCTGCCAATTAGAGTACCTGCCGCTCAGCCAATTTCCTAACCAGATCAATAATTTGCCTTCAATTCCATGGGCTTCAACCTTAGTTAACAGTCTCTTATGTGGGACTTTATCAAATGACTTCTGGAAGTTCATATAAAATAACATCCATAGACATTCCCCTGTCCACTACTTTAGTCACCTCTTCAAAAAAAACTCAGGTTTTTTTTTTATACATACAAGTACAATAACAACAGTATGCCTGATATCTGTAAATTACATAGAAAATGCACTTTGGTGATAAATTTTTTTTTTTTTTTATAAAACAGAACGTTTAATACTGTACATGCTAGAATTAGTTAATTACCCAATTCACATCTCAGTTTTGGTTGAAGCAGCTGGAAGAGCCTCTCCCGGACATTGTTCAGTATTAATTCTATCTGTGCAAGCATTTTGGGGGGAATCTTCCACATACCATTACCTGCAAATACAAGAATAGTTCAGTGAACCTCCAGAAAGAAAGAAAAAGCCCCCAAATCAGGAGGCAATCGAAGGATCTAAAATTAATGGAATTTGTGCTTTTGTATCAGTGAAAACAAACTGAAATGGAACTTAATTTAAAACAAAATATGCAGCATAGGAAGCGTCAACATTAACATGACTATATAGTGTAGTCTGGCTTCATTTTGTCATCAATACACGTGAACAGATCTGCTGTGGAGATGGTCATGGTGAGTTGGAGGATATGCTGTTTTATATAACAATATAGGGGCATTATGCTATGCAATGCATAATGTATTAGGCCCATCGATTTAGTGCAACTGATTCAGCCAAGTTCAGTTACATTATACGGTACTTTTACCTGTGTTTTGGGGATTGAATTCCACAACTTCCTGTGAAATGAGTGCCCTTGATTATTATATATTCCTTTAACCATTTAATTAACTATCTCTTACCTTAACGCTCAGAACAGAAATATAACAGGGACGAGGTTTGCAGTTGTAGGTAGGTTAGGGAGATGTGCAACAGCAGTGGGGAGGAAAGGATCATGGAATTGGACAGGAATTGGTGGATCCTGAGTTCAGGCAGTGGTGGTGTTGGGGTTGATTAGACGAAGTTGCAGGAACCTGGCAGTAGTATGGTCGGGCATTACACATGTCAGTATGAAAGAAGAGGGGATGAGTGCTGGGATATGTTAGCAATGAAGGATGGAGAAGTGTGTGAATGCTGTTGGTGAAGATTTGTGGCTTTGTGGGGGTGCTGCAGTGCGGGAGGGAGGTCTCAAAAATGTTGAAGTATCAAGAGGGAGGGGATTGCTGGGAAGTGATAGCACCAGAAAAGAGCTTCTGTTATCAGGGAGCATGGGTTAGGTTGTCGCGTACAAGCCTGGAAGTGGGGAATGTGTTTCTGGAATATGCAAGCATTGGATTAAGTGTTGCCAGGATCGGAATATTGAGATTGGGGGTATGTGGGTCAGGGAATATGAGGTACAGGTCCCAGGGTTGGGAGCAGTGTTCTGTGGGATCTGTTAGAGGCAAGGAAAGGGATTAATGGCATATAAAAGTTGAATCTAGGATGTAGATTGTGACTTTATTATGCAATAGTGTAAGATGGGCGATAGCGAATCAGAAGCCTGTTTTACATATCTCATGATTTTTAACTTCCATTCAAAATCTACCCCAGGTTTGTCAGAAGGACTCTGCCTCATGAGTAGATTGGGTGCCAGGTGTGAGGGAGATAGTGGTGTTGGGGTTGATTAGATGAAGTTGCAGGAACCTGGCAGTAGTATGGTCGGGCATTACACATTTCAGTATGAAAGAAGAGGGTCTGGGTCCAAGGTTATGTGGTTGTGGAATCATGGAAGATTCAGGAGAGGTACTTTGGGGAGTTGGGCCATAAAAGTATTGGGAAAGTGGCCCTGTGTCCGAGAGCACTGGGTGTCAGGATCTGTGAACAGCAGAGGAAGTGATGGGGTTTGGGAGGGAGGTATGAGGTAGAAGTGCTGAGTGGATGGTCCTGGGATGCTGGAGGGTAAATCAGAGGAGTGCAAAGATTAGGCAGAGGGATCTCCAGGAGACTGAAGGAAGAGGATCTCATTCCATTTTGGGGGGTGGAGGGGGCAATTCTGGGAACATAGAATAGGTGTTTGGGGGGGGGGGGGGGGGGGGGTGAAATTACTACCTTTGAGGTACTGTTTTTCAATCTAGCACCTTAAACTCTTAGCAAGATTTCAAATGTAAATCCAATTTAGTTAGTCCGTCATTGATTTCAATATGGACCATGACTTTTGGCTGCTTTTCCTTTTATTCATATTTTTAGTCAGAATAAAAGCAACTTGATTCACTTCCTGGTTTCCCGTCTGAGAATTCTGCATTGCGATTGGGTGCTTACAGCTTGTTGACTTCACAGCAGAGCGCACTAGAAATTCCCCATTATACTGCACTGATCTCAATTGAATGCCGAAAAAGCCAACTTCTCGCCACAGCGATTGCGAGATCTTTGCGGGCAGCTTTCTTCAGGGCCAGTGGCGGGCCAGAACTACTGAATCTACTGAGCAGTTTAAGTGATTCAGGGATCCCTGCACCCACGACTCCCCTCTCCTTCTGCTGTTTCTACAGTTACTTATCTATTTTTTTTTTTTTAACACTACCCTTATATACTGAATGGTCTATCAACGATTCTTGAATTACCATACTCCGAAGAGTACAAATCAAGAAACCCCTCTTCCTCTGATGTTGCGGACTGTGGCTAATTACTATGAGCACAGCAACCTTCTGCTTTCAGCTCAATTATTTACTGCCTCTGGATACACTAAGGCCAGGATTTTCCTTACCTCGGCGGATCTGGGGCGGGCAATGTCGCTGGCAGGTCGCGGCCTCACTGCTGGCTCCATCCCGCTGCCCAGAACAAACTTACCTTAATGGGGCCTCTTAAGCCCGCCCAGTGCATTCCCTGGCCCAATTAGAAGAAGCGGGTCTGGTGACATCATTCATGATGCGTCATCAGCCGATTTCCTTAAAGGGGCCCATAGCCAACTTCCTTTTGACATTTGAGCTATCAGTGTTCTACAGCATTGAAGTCCTGCAAACACTGACAATCACTGCACAGAGGTGCAGGGCTGCACCCAGGCTCTCCCATGACTTCCTCCATATGCTTATGGAGAGAGCCAGAGCACACAAGGAGGTCATCTTCCCTTCCAATGGGCAGAAGATACCTCCCCAGGAGACCAAAACAGCCTCGTTGCACAATGCACAGGATGACACAAGCAGGGATGTAGTCAGGAGGACCTGGGTGCAGTGACAAACATTTCAATGATCTCATTAGATCACAAAACATTAGTACAAAGCCACACTTAACTTCATCCTGCTGTGCCTTTCATCACATCCCCATCACTCTGCCTTCTCTACCCTACTCCTGCACATCCTTACTCACGCCAACTTACCTTGCACCTCCACCCATCACTTTTTTTTTTTATTCGTTCATGGGATGAGAGCATCACTGGCACGGCCAGCATTTATTGCCCTCGAGAAGCTGGTGAGCCGCCTTCTTGAACCGCTGCAGTCCATGTGGTGAAGGTACTCCCACAGTGCTGTTAGGGAGGGAGTTCCAGGATTTTGACCCACAGCGATATACTTCCAAGTAAGGATGGTGTGCGACTTGGAGGTGGTGGTATTCGCATGGGCCTGCTGCCGGAGTCCTTCTAGGTGGTAGAGGTCGCATGTTTGGGAGGTGCTGTCAAAGAAGCCTTGGCAAGTTGCTGCAATGCAGCTTGTAGATGGTACACACTGCAGCTACGGTACGCCGGTGGTGGAGGGAGTGAATGTTTAAGGTGGTGAATGGGGTGCCAATCAAGCGGGCTGCTTTGTCCTGGATGGTGTTAAGCTTCTCGAATGTTGCTGGAGCTGCACTTGTCCAGGCAAGTGGAGTATTCCATCACACTCCTGACTTGTGCCTTGTAGATTGTAGAAAGGCTTTGGGGAGTCACGAGATGAGACACTCGCAGCAGAATACATAGCCTCTGAGCTGCTCTTGTTGCCACAGTATTTATGTGGCTGGTCTAGCTAAGTTTCTGGTCAATGGTGACCCCCAGGATTTTGATGGTAATGCCATTGAATATCAAGGGGCAGTGGTTAGACTCGCTTGTTGGAGATGGTCATTGCCTGGCACTTGCATGGTGCGAATGTTCCCTGCCACTTATCAGCCCAAGCCTGAATGTTGTCCAGGTCTTGCTGCATACGGACATGGACTGCTTCATTATCTGAGGAGTTGCGAATGGCACTGAACACTGTGCAGTCATCAGCAAACATCCACACTTCTGATGGAGGGAAGGTCATTGATGAAGCAGCTGAAGATGGTTGGGCCTAGGACACTGCCCTGAGGAACACCTGCAGCGATGTCCTGGGGCTGTGTTGATTGACCTCCAACCACCTCAACCATCTTCCTTTGTGCTAGGTATGAGTCCAGCCAGTGGAGCGTTTCCCACCCCCCTCCCCCAATTCCCATTGACTTCAGATTTACTGGGGCTCCTTGATGCCACACTCTGTCATGTGCCATCTTGACATCAAGGGCAGTAACTCAACTCACCTCTGAAATTCAGCTCTTTTGTCCATGTTTGGACCAAGGCTGTAATGAGGTCTGGAGCCGAATGGTCCTGGCGGAACCCAAACTGGGCATGAGTGAGCAGGTTGTGAGTAAGTGCTGCTTGATAGCACCGTCGACAACAGCATCCATCACTTTGCTGATGATTGAGAGTAGACTGATGGTGGTAATTGGCCAGATTGGATTGGTCCTGCTTTTTGTGGGCAGGACATACCTGGGCAGTTTTCCACATTGTCAGATAGATGCCAGTGTTATAGATGTACTGGAACAGCTTGGCTAGAGGCTCGGCTAGTTCTGGAGCACAAGTCATCAGCATGACAGCTTTGATTTTGGCGGGGCCCACAGCCTTTGCTGTATCCAGTGCGATCAGCCGTTTCTTGATATCACGTGTAGTGAATCGAATTGGCTGAAGCCTGGCTTGTGTGGTGGTGGGGACCTCAGGAGGAGGTTGATATGGATCATCCACTCGACACTTCTGGCTGAAGATGGTTGCAAATGGTTCAGCTTTGTCTTTTGCACTCACGTGCTGGGCTCCACCATCATTGGGGATGGGGATATTCATGGAGCCTCCTCCTCCCCCATTATTGGTTTAATGGTCCACCACCATTCACGACTGATGTGGAAGGACTGCAGAGCTTTGATCTGTTCTGTTGATTGTGGGATCACTTAGCTCTGTCTATAACATACTGTTTCTGCTATTTAGCACATATGTAGTCCTGTGTTGCAGCTTCCCCAGGTTGCCACTACATTTTTAGGCATGCCTGGTGCTGCTCCTGACATGCTCTTCTGCACTCCTTATTGAACCAGGGTTGGTCCCCTGGCTTGATGGTAATGGTAGAGTGAGCGATATGCCAGGCCATGAGGTTACAGATTGTGGTGGAATACAATTTTGCTGCTGCTGACTCACAGCGCCTCATGGATACCCAGTTTTGAGCTGCTAGATTTGTTCTGAATCTATCCCATTTAGCACAGTGGTAGTGCCATACAACATGATGGAGGGTGTCCTCAGTGTGAAGATGGGACTTCGTCTCCACAATGACTGTGCGGTGGTCACTACTACCAATGCGGTCATGGACAGTTGCATCTGCAACAGGTAGATTGGTGAGGACAAGGCCAAGTAGGTTTTTCCCTCGTGTTAGTTCTCTCACCACCTGTCGCAGGCCCAGACTGGCAGCTATGTCCTTCAGGACTCGGCCAGCACTGTAGTGGTGCTACCGGGCCACTCTTGGTGAAAGACACTGAAGTCCCCCACCCAGAATACATTCTGTGCCCTTGCTACTCAGTGCTTCTTCCAAGTGGTGTTCTACATGGAGGAGTACTTACTCATCAGCTGAGGGAGGGTGGTAGGTGGTAATCAGTAGGAGGTTTCCTTGCCTATGCTTAACCTGAAGCCATGAGACTTTATGGGGTCCGGTGTCAATGTTGAGGACTCCCAGGACCACTCCTTCCCGACTGTACACCACTGTGTTGCCACCTTTGGTGGGTCTGTCCTGCCAGTGGGACAGGACATACCCAGGGATGGTGGAGGAGGAGTCTGGGGCATTGGCTGAAAGGTATGATTCTGTGAATATGACTATGTCAGGCTGTTGCTCGACTAGTCTGTGGGACAGCTCTCCCAATTTTGGCACAAGTCCTCAGATGTTGGTCAGGAGGACTTTGTAGGGTTGACTGGGCTGGGTGTGCTGGTGTTATGTCCATAGCCAGTGCAGAGGTTGATGCCAGGTTGTCCGTCCGGTTTTCTTATTGTTTTTCGTAGCTTTTTTTTTTACAATGGAGTGGCAGTTAAGAGTCAACCACATTGCTGTGGGTCTGGAGTCACATAGGCCAGACCAGGTAAGGATAGCAGATTTGTTTCCCTAAAAAAGACATTAGTGAACCTGATCCTTTCACGGTCACTATTACTGATACTAGCTTTTTATTCCAGATATATTTAATTAACCAAATTTAAATTCCCCAGCTGCCGTAGTGGGATTTCTAGTCTAGTAACATAACCACTATGCTACCGTTCCCTAACTACATCATCACATCCCCATCTCACTAGCCACCTCTCACACTCACTCTCATCCTAGTGCAATCATACCAACTAACACACAAGGGTAGCCACTTGGGTGTTTTATCCAATGTTTATGTAAAGTTTCTATTAATGTGCTGTCAAACATTGAAATATTTATTTTCAACACTTCCCGGTCTTGGACAGATGTGTGCGCACGTTTGGAAGTGGCTTAGTGAGTTGCAGTGAATGGCGAGAGAGAATGGTACCCTGCGCAATGGTGGTGTGTGAAAGGAATGGCTTGGTCATTGTAGGGACGCTTTATGGTGTTGGTGTGGTGCCAATCTGGTGCATCATGTGGCAGCCAGGGTGTACAGCGTAAAGTTATATAAATCTGGCCATGATGTGGCCATCCCGGGCAGCAATGTGCTTGGGTGCTGTTGCCCTCTGTCCTGTGCAGCATCAGGTGATTGCGGAGAAGGTTGGGTTGTTGGTGTGCCTGATGCTGCTGGTGTTGGGGATCATCGTGGTCTGATTCCGAGGACCATGGGGAGACAATATAAATAGCACCCATGTTGATGGAATAGATGGCAGCTGAAGTACAGATGACAGAAGCGATCGGTCAATGGTGAGAGAGGTAATGAGTTGAGACTGGATGGAGACTTGCAGCATGCTAAATCGGTTGTGGAAATGCAGTGAGGAACAGCTTGTGGCTGAGGAAAGTGATCTGTGAGGTGGGCGCTTTTACTGTACAATTGAAGCAGTCAAGGAATCAGCTGGATCAATGGCCACTGAACTCCCGCCTCAGATTGACAGACATGGTCACCGCTCAGCGTAGGTCCTGTGACCATGAAGTTGAAGTTAAAAAGGTGAAAAAGCCCGTTAAGGGTCTGGTAAGTACATTATAATGAGTTTAATAGGGTTGTTGCCCGCTGCTGCTTATCGGATCTGCTCAGCTCCGACAGACCAGACAGTGGGAAAGATGTGTCGGGGCAGGTTCCCGACGCGCGGTCAAAAAAACTTTCCCACCCGACCCGTCACTGATCCTGCCCGCTGACACCCTAGAAAATTCCGGCCCAAGTATCCAGAGTGTCCCACATAATACACACTATAGATACACATCACAAGGGTTCCCTATATTGCCATCATTCCAACTTAAACATGGGTAGTGCAAACTGCCACTAGTACCAAATTCCCATAAGAACCAAACACGGCTTTTACACTGTAGCTGCCTCACTTGGTTGCCTAGTCTCTCGTGCTTTACATAAGAATTTAAAAAAATTATAAACTCACATTCTAGTCCTGGCCCTGAGTCTATCAAGTCAAATCTTGTCAGGATCAATTTTTGAATTGGAATTGGGCAGTACTTCCTCCCTTTAATCACACCTTTGTCTTTCACCAAAAATAAAAAGCAGATTTTGATTTTGAATTGATATTTGAAGGGGATGGATTGTAATTTTAGGGAGGGGGGGGGGGGGGGGGGGGGAAGTCACTAACCTGCCCTTACCTTACACTGACTCCTTACGCAAATCTAGTAATAAGCCAGCAGACACAATGGGCTAAATGGCCACCTTTCGTGCTGTAAACGTCTATGGTTTTATAGCGTTAGATAAAAAACCCCCAGCATTTTTCTACTCCAATCCTGTCCAACTCTGGAAATATAATGGGTCATTTACCCATCCTCATCAGCTCAAAGCGAGTTCTTATGCAAGTGAACATTGAGTATTAGGGAGAAATCTCAGCATTCATCCTTTATAGCAATCCACAATTATACAGGGCTTTATGTTCCACAGCAAATTAAATGACTAATTAATTTGTTTTTGGAGAAAGAATTAGGAAACCTAGAGAACACTTTTGATAATAGTGCCATAGAACTCTATGTCCAACTGAACATGCTTATTGGGACAAAAGCAAAATACTGCAGATGCTGAAAATCTGAAATAAACACAGAAAATGCTGGGAATACTCAGGTCAGGCAGCATATTGGAACTATGGTTTAACATTTTATTGGATCATATCACCTCCAACAATGCAGCACTCCCTCAGAACAGCATTGAAGTGTTAACCTAGATTATGTACCGAAGCCCCAGAGGGGACTTTAACCCACAACATTCTGACTCAAGGCAAGAGCACTTCATTTTTCTCCCCGCTTTCTCCAAAACAATTACACCCAAGACAGAATTCTAAAAAAACATTTTCAGGAAAATGTATTTTGATAGAAATATATATCTACAGTTCTACTGTACACAGTTTGTATTATCAATAGTGTAAGTGACAAAGAATTCTAAGTTTTATTCAAAATTTACCTCTTCTCCCTTCCCCAAAAAGGGATGGTCAAGAGAATTCGGGTTTGCTTGGCATGGGACAGACAGTGATCGGGTTTTTCTTGGACAGGATTAGTGTTTCAAGGCAAGTGGTGACAAGTAAACAGCAATGCAAGATATTGCCCAACATATTTAAGGAAATCACAACTATTCATGTACTACAAGGTAACATAGGACACCAGGTATCAATTCCTACCTTTTCCATAACTTTGGCAGTTAGATACTAGTGCACATGCCTGATCATATTCGGTGCATAGTTTCTTAACTGGAGATTCCATTTCTGTTCCAAGATTAGGAATGACTTTTCTTATTACTTTCAAGTGGACCAAAGCTGTTAACATGCAATCTAGCCAGCAGAGAGCAGACGTGTTCTTCCACTGGAGAAATAACTGTTCAATATGCAATCCCTCATTTGGGACTTCCAATCTAGTCTGACCAGAATCTTCAGATTTGGTTGGTGGCTCCTTTCTCTTGCCACATAATTGACCAGGGACCACAAGAATTGGCTTGTCGGGGACAACCATGCCATTTGTATCACTAGAATTAATTGACTTATGATTGCTTCCATTTTTTGAACAAGGGACAAAATTGTCAATTCTATTTAAGCTATTTTCTAATGGTTGAAACGCAGCTTCCTTGGGTGCGCCACTGAAACTATCCCAAGTATCTTTATTATAATCAAACGTTTTTTGTCGTTTAAAATTCCGTTTGCACAGCGGAACCAGTGAACCTGATCCAAATGTGTTAGTCGCAGCATAAACTGATGGCCGTGGACTCAGCAAGGTAGGTGAATCGAGGATCTCACTCAATGGTTTACATCCCAAAGGAAAGACACACTAAAAAGATTTAAAGAGATTAGTTAAAAGCAGAAATTTAATTAATGACTCAACAAATGCAAATAACTGGCTTTGTCATCTAATCTGATAACTAAAAATCTGGCCACAAACAAATGTCAGATCAGTCAGCATATTACAATTGTATAGCTGGAAAACTAGATCATTTTTTTCTCAACTGCAGATCAATGACAGAGTAAATCACACAAGAGTCCTGTGAATTCTGTTGCTAGTGTAGCTTTAATGAATAACTAGTACTGGCTAACAGTATTGAAAAACCACTGAATTTAACAAATTGACTAAGTAACCTTCAGGAATGGTTACAACACGGAAGGCCACCATTCAGCCAGTCGAGCCCGTGCCGACTCTCAGCTAGTCCCACCCCCCTGCCCTTTCCCCATAGCCCTGCAATTTCACCCCCCCCCCCCTCCCCACTTCAGATACTTATCCAACTCCCTTTTGAAAGATAAAACTGAGTCTGCCTCCACCACCCTTTCAGGAAGTACATTCCTGATCTTAACCACTCGCTGTGTAAAAAATGTTTTTCTTACGTCTCCTTTGGTTCATTTGCCAATCACCTTATATCTGTATCCTCCGGTTCTCAATCCTTCTGCCAATGGGAACAGTTTCTCTATCTACCCTGTCCAGACCCCTCATGATTTTGAACAACTCGATCAAATCTCCTCTCAATCTTCTTTGCTCCAAGGAGAACAACGCCAGCTTCTCTAGTCTATCAATGTAACTGAAGTCCCTCATTCCTGGAATCATTCTCGTAAATCTTTTCTGCACCCTCTCCAAGGCCTTCACATCCTTCCTAAAGTGTGGTGCCCAGAATTGAACACAGTACTCCAGTTCAGGCTGAACCAGTGTTTTATACAGGTTCATCATAATTTCCACACTTTTGTACTCTATACCTCTATTTAGGAAGCCCAGGATCCCATAAGCCTTTTTAACTGCTTTCTTAACCTGCCCTGCCACCTTCAATGATTTAGGCACCCATACCCCCAGGTCTGTTTGTGCACCCCCTTTAGGATTGTACCATTTAGTTTATATGTCCTCTCCTCATTCATTCTTCCTACCAAAATGCATCACTTCACACTTTTCTGCATTAAATTTCACCTGCCACACATCTGCCCATTTCACCAGACTGTCTGTCTATCACACATACATACACATACTAGCTGGGGGGGGGGGGGGGGGGGGCCGGCCCGGTGTTGCCAAGGCTTTAAAAAAAAAAACGGCAGTTTACAGGGCCGCGCGGTTGACGGCCAGCCGCTGCCCCACTCTGTGTCTCGGGCCGAGCGGTTGTCAGGCCCGGCCCAAGTGACCCCAACTCACCTCCCGCTCCGGCGGGCCGCCGCAGCTGCCCCACTCGTTGTTGAGTGAAAGTAGTGAAAAAAATGGCAGCTACGTTTCGGGAGGCTGCAGGATTAGGTCCCGCCCACACACGGAATGAAACGCCCCACCGTGACGCACCGATTGGTCAACCATCAGGTTACTGAACTGTAGGATTGGTCAACCATCACATCACTCAACGCTAATGAGTGGTAGGATTGGTCAACCGCTAATGAGTGGATTTTTGAACGTTTTTTGTATACCGTCCGAACAATTTTTGTCTGACCAAAAAGTAAATACGCCTATGAAACTCCCCTAATCATAAGCTTTCTTTTGATATAACATGTGTAGGTACGCTCTATAACTTGAGTGTATAGCAGACAGACAGACGGACAGATCCTTTTATATATATAATTCAAGCAGTGGTCCGTATACCTTCTTCCAGTCCAAAAAACAACCGTTCACTGCTACTCTGTTTCCTGTTACTTAGCCAATTTTGTATCCATGCTGCCACCGTCCCTTTTTATTTCATGGGCTTCAATTTTGCTGGCAAGCCTATTATGTGGCACTTTGTTGAATGCCTTTTGGAAATCCATGTACACCACATCAATCGCATTGCCCTCATCAACCCTCTCTGTTACCTGATCAAAAAACTCGATCAAGTTGGTTAAACACGATTTGCCTTTAACAAATCCATGCTGGCTTTCCTTAATTAATCCACCCCTATCCAAGTAACTGTTGATTTTGTTCCCGATTACCATTTCTAAAAGCTTCCCCACTAGAGGTTAAACTGACTGGCCTGTAGTTGCTGGGTTTATCTTACACCCTTTTTTGAACAATGGTGTAACATTTGCAATTCTCCAGTCCTCTGGCACCATCCCCATATCTATGAAGGACTGGAATTTCCACCCTCAATTCCCTCAGCATCCTAGGATGCATCCCATCCGCTCCTGGGTAATTTATCTACTTTAAGTACAGCCAGCCTTTTTAATACCTCGTCTTTATCAATTTTTATCCCATCAAGTGTCTCTACTACCTCCTCCTTCACTAGGTCTATGGCAGCATCCTCTTCCTTGAAGACAGATGCAAAGTACTCATTTAGTACCTCAGCCATATCCTCTGTCTCCATGCATAGGTCTCCTTTTTGGTCCTTAATCGGCCCCACCCCTCCTCTTCATACCTTTTTTACTATTTATATGCCTATAGAAAACTTTTGGATTACCTTTTGTTGGCTGCCATTCTGTTCTCATATCCTCTCTTTGCCCCTCTTATTTTCTTTCACTTCTCCTCTGACCTTTCTATATATAGCCTGATCCTCAGATGTATTTGCAACCTGACATCTGTCATACTCACTCTTTTTCTGCTTCATCATATTCACTATCTTTTTTGTCATCCAGGGATCTCTGATTTTAGTTGCCCCAACTTTCTCTCTCATGGGAATGTACCCGAACTATTTCCTCTTTAAAGGCAGCCCATTTTTCCACTACAGTTTTGCCTGCCAATCTTTGACTCCAGTTTACCCGGGCCCGAGCCAGATCCATCCCACTGAAATTGGCCTCCCCCCAGTTAAACATTTTTACTCTAGATTGCTCCCTGTCCTTTTCCATAGCTAATCTAAACCTTATGATACTATGATCACTGTTTCCCAAATGTTCACCTACTGACACTCGCTCCACTTGACCTACCTCATTCCCCAGAGCCAGCAATGTCTCCTCCCTAGTCAGGCCGGAAACACTGATCAAGAAAGTTCTCCTGAACACACGTCAAAAATTCTTCCCCTTCTCTGCCCTTAACACTATTACATCCCAGTCTATATTAGGATAGTTGAAGTCCCCCTTAAATATGGCTAAAGCATTCTAGCAGCTTGATAGTATGGAAAACATTCTAGCTCGATTCCTAAAAATCAAACACATCAAAAATTTCCAGTACCTGTGGATTTTCACAAAGAAGAATGGACTCCTCTAAGCTTATATAATATCTGCGTAAAGCTTGCTTTTTTCCTTTTGCTGCACAGGCAGGACAGTATCCCTGTAGGCTGAGTGAGATGTTTTCCGAAAACTGTGCACACAGAAAAAAATGGGAGCAAGAGAAAAGTTAACTGTTTCATTTACAATTTTTAGTTTTTTTTAAAAAAAACATCAAAATGTTAAAACTGTTCCATGCTGTTCATCCATTCATGACCAGATAAAAACTTAAACCCATTTAATATAGTATTTGCATCCTCAGTGTACTAAAGTTGAAATGCAGAGTTTTAAGTTGGACAAAAATGAAAAAGTATTGTTTATACCAAGTTTACTTCCATATTCTACTTTTCATTTGAAAGTAAAACTCAGTGTCCTCAGGAGTATTTTTCAACAGCTACTCAGTACTTAGAGGATTACCATGGTAACCATGTTTTCACTTCAGACAAATCTTTCGCCATAGCACTTTGTGCAAGATTTCCGTGTCACTTTGAGTGAGTTTAGAATGTTCCACATTTCTTGACCTTTTCCAGAAAAGATAATAGATTCAAAATAATTTGAAAATGTAATAGAAATTTTAGAACTTTGCTCAGTTTAGAGAGGAATAAACAGTTTTACTGACTTTTCCCAAATACCCCACCATGTGGATGGAAGACACATTTATATCAGTGTCTGGACCACTCAGTGGCAAACCAGTCTTGGTCTTCTGTTTATCCGCCATGCTGAGAGCCATTGGCTAACCTTTACCATCTCACTGGTGATTTGAAGCACACCATCAGGAACTTCTCAGATAATGCTGTTAAAATAAAAGTTGAAAATATCATTAGCGGATATAGAAAACCTTAAAAATATTTTCCTAGATTACAAATAACCAGTAAACTTAATAAAACTTTAAGCACCCGCAGTTAATATCATACTGAAAATATACACACCAAGCACGAATACAAAATGACATTTTGGTTTATCATGTTTTAAAACGACAATTCCAGTGCAACCAAAGTCACAGTTAACTACAAAGCTACTAGCAGCTCACTAGAGTTTTAAGTGGCGATTGATCCCATTGCCATCTTAAGGACAGCTGTAGCCAAGTTTTAGTTCACTTGATAATAATGATCCAACCCAAGTACCTCTCCCATTTTTTTCCCTCTCCAAGAAGCTTTACAAAAGGTTACTAAAATAAACAGCTACAACACAACTTGCTTCTACCAAAGATGATTCCCAAGCTTTCTTTAGAATTACAGCTTCACCCCCAAAGACAGACTACAATCATTTGTACTAGTCCACGTAAGTCTGATGAGCTGGTTGGCCAAAGCGTTGCTAGGATGGTGGGGGGTGGAAAGAGGAGAGGAAGAGAGAACTAAAATCAGCTAAGATTGTTCTGCAGCAAATCCCACTGGCAGGTGTGTGCATGGACACTAAGTGAGAATAGGATTACGTTGTAATCAAATCGCCTGCCAACACCTGCTGTCTGGAGCCCACATACGAGGAATGACCTCTTCAGTGAGGTACCAGAGGACTGCTGGCACCTATTTAATTATATCCCAAAAGTCAACATCTTCTGGGTGAAAGTAGAAAATGGCTGTTTGGGGGGGGGGGGGGGGGGGGGGGGGTGGTGCAGGAGAGAGAGAGAACGAGAAAATGAAAAAATGAATAATCTGTAACAACTGCTTCTTTGGTTTATTGGAATCTAATAGTAAGAAAACTCTTGGTTTATATAGAATTACAATTGGGCCAAATGGTGTCCTTTTGGCAGTAATTATTTGTGCTCAATGAAAGGGAAGTTCTGTACCCTTGGGTCAAATGCAGAGTAAAACTTCCTTCACTCTGACTTATGACACTAGTGTGAATTTTCCATTTCCCACATCAAGCCTCGCTTAAATTTAAAAATCTAATGCAATAAAATAAACATTTGCACCATATATCGAAGACCATTGACAGCTTTAAAAATGCCTTCAAAAATTGAAGCATTTTGCTTTAAATTTGGTAAGACATCTTGTGCTGAGGATGCAGTTCTAGAGCCATTTTTAAAAAGTTATATAAAAAATACATTTAGAGTTCAGTGAAATGCAAAATTTAACATGTGTGAATTTAACATGTTGCAAAATATTCATACAGCATGATGTAAGGATATCCAAAAGTTTGAATTTGCTAGGACACTCCTAAATTTTGCATCACACCAATAAGGAATCATTTTACAACACTATGGAGAGCAACATGAAAATATTTTGAGAAGCCAGCATGACAGGGGAAGTAGAGTTAGGCACATCATCCACAGGAGGCACTTTCAAACCTCCTAAAGCATGGCTTCACAGAAACATTGAAATTGAAATAAGGTCAATGTTCTTGTAGCCAGAGTTGGAGAGTGTCAAAACAAAGAAATCACATGTTGGCACATTTGCAAAGCACAACACTTTATACAGGGTGCAACCAAAAATTATGGACCAAGCAAATACATACCTGCACTTTTAACAAATAGTAACAGCTTTTGGTTCAAGCGAAAGTTAGAAAAGAATGATCTAATGGATTGACATTAGTAACACCTGCAGGCACTACACATCAGAGTGTTTTACAACTGTAATTGCCATCACCAACAGAGAGTTTTAAAAATCACTCACCTTGTTTAAGAAATGCAATAATCTGTCATCTGTATCCTAATTCCATCCAATTGCAGTCAGAGTAACAAGTACTGCTCCCACTGTTAGGCCAGATATCAAGCAACCACTAATCAACCCAACTTTTTCTGCTTTTTAAACCATAATGGTACACTTTAGTGTGAAACCTTGTTTTCTCAATACAGAAATGCCCAGACAATACACCATAAAAATTATATTGCACAAGACTTACCATTTACCAATCTCCACCTGTTCACATTTGTCCCCCCCATGATTTGCTGTTATGTCCAACAGAAAGTGGCCTCTTCCTAATACTGTGCATCCACAGTCAGTTTTTTTTTAAAGGTTTGCTTTATTAGCACTCATTTGTTATTTATTTTAGATGGCCTAAAAGGACAAAGGCTGTTGAGCCATTTTGTATAAAAGATTTGTAGTTTGTAAAGAGCAGTTTTACCCCTCTTGCCGCAGTGGAAGCTTCTTCCACTAGTGGGGAGCACAGTCTGATGTGACAGATTTTGCAACCAATACTAATGGCGTAGAGGTCTTGCTGACAAATGTGCTCTTATAGCAGGGCTACAAGTGTAATATATAAGAAAGATTCAGAGACTTGTAAATAAAGGTAGATACTGAACCACTGGTAAGTTTTATTCAACCATAAGCTCCACAATGACACTGACCTTTTCCTAAAACCTTGGGAAAAAATTGGTTGATTGTAGTCTAGTTGACAAAATATCCCCCCCCCCCACCCCAATAATCTTTGTTTTATGATTAACCATTATTTTCACCTTCTTTGCATTTCTAAAGAATGTACATTGAGAGAAACTACCAAAATTTCTACCCATTTGAACTGGCCATGAAAAGCAGCCATGATACTATATTATTGCAGAAAATGTTACATTACAATAGGAATGTCAACAAAATAGCTAATTCCAGTGGGCAAAATACTCCCAAACATGCATATGTACACTGATAAGGCCACGAGAAAGCCAAGTAAAATTTAGCTGCATCAGGATCTTATTGAAACCATTTTTTTTTTTTAAACAAAATTTCTACTGTGCTTTGAAAGTCTAGATGAGTTACTATATTTCACGACACCCGCTTCCATGAACTGACTACAACAATAGCAAAATACTGCGGATGCTGGAAATCTGAAATAACAGAAAATGCTGGAAATACTCAGCAGGCCAGGCAGCATCCGTGGAGAGAGAAACAGAGTTAACGTTTCAGGTCTGGGACCCTTCATCAAAACTGGAAAAGGCTGGAGATGTAACAGATTTTAAGCAGGTGCAGAGACAGGGGCGGGGGGGCTAAGAGGGGAAGAGTCCCAGACCGGAAACGTTAACTGTTTCTCTCTCCACGGATGCTGCCTAGCCTGCTGTGTGTTTCCAGCATTTTCTGTTGTTATTTCATGAACTGACTGTTAGAACAAATTAACTGTTTAAGGTTGGCAACACTATCAAGCTTCTCCTGGTCCTCGACTTTGTTTAAATATTAAATGCTAAGCAACAGCAGCACTCTTAAGAGTGCAGTATGACTTTTGACTTGGAGAAAGGGAGAGAGATTAAACTAGTACAAGGTTATTAAATTCAGAGACAATTGTTGGACATCACAAAATAAATGTCTTACTTAATACGTGCAGGATACAATAGTATATTGCAAATTAATGAATTCTGAATTAGAACCTGTCTTTCTGTTGGACAGTGTCAAGGAAAAGATCTAGAACTCTATACATAGAGTGGAGAAAAGAAATAATGCAAAGTTTGACTTCATATTGCTTATTATTAGATAAATGAGATAAAAAACCATAAAGGAAAAATCTATGTTTGGATAAAAGATATAAACCACAAAGAGAAACCCACATCCAAACTACTTGGTTTTAGTGTCTTTTTTGAACTGGTGATCAAGTCTCAGCCATAGGATCCAGGATTGACTCATGTTCAATCATGGACTGTACTGTATTTACCAATATCAGGTGGGAACGTTGGGTATAAAAATGGATGGGGGAATCCATAACTTATCACCCCATATCATTGCTATCCAGTGAAGCATGTTGGAAAGTTTCATGTGAAAATCAGCACTAGGCTGAGCTGTGATGCCTCCACTCAACCCTACGAGCAAACAGTCCCCGAAACTTACTGTCCAGGTTCATACATCAAGACCAGACATGCAAGGTACAAAGGGGGGGCGGGAGGAAGAGCGCAGGGAGTTCCTAAGTATCCATGTATGAATGATCACAAATTTCAGGGCAGAGCAGGTAGGAGGAGTAAATCTGTAAGAGTGACAACGAAATGGCTTGAGGGCTCTCTCACGAATCAGTGGAATTCCTGAACTTTCTTTTGCTTTAGGGAGGAGATAGCAAATAAAAGTTAGAACCCATCACATGCCCCCTGCGCAGAACCCCAGCCCAAATGCATTATTCCGGGCACTCAACCAGGGAGATGTTAGAAGTGAGACTTGTGCTAAAAGTGGTCTGTGGCAAAAAGCGAGGTTTCCCAAAATAGGTAACTTCCCAAAATGGCAAGAGTCGCGGCAGGTATGGCAGCAGCTCAAATACGACATGCCCCCAGGTAGTTGACGGACGTTAGGGGCCTGCGTGCGTAAACCGAACCGCAAGCTCGTCGTTCTTCGCCTCACATTAAAAAAAAGGTAGACACACACACTCTCCATTACCCTAAAGTCCGCACTGCGCGTTGCTAACCGTCTCCACAAGCCCAGAGTCGGGGCGCGGACCGCAGACATTAATAATGATTTAAAAAGGAAAGGGGTGGGGACCCGCCTCCCCTCGTGCAAAAAAACACACACATAGAAGCTTCGCGTCAAACCGACCCTAACCTGTGCCGGTGCCTTTCTCACACGGTCTCTCCGCTCCCGGAGTTCTGTGGTTGGTGGTGCTGCCGCTCCGCTCCGCTCTCGCACCAACCGGCTCCTCACCGTTACAGCGCCAACGTCTGCCCAACGTCTTCAGTCCTCCATTTCCGGAAGTTGCGTTCCGCATCCGGTCCGACGGCAACACATGGCCGGATCCAAGTTTCCGAAACAACAACAGCAAATGTTGGAAAAACTCAGCAGGCCAGGCAACAGTGGAGAGAAATTAGAGTCGACGTTTCTGGTCTAACCCTTTTTCAAAGGGTCGGTTTGACGCGAAGTTTCTGCCCACGGTTTACTACTGAAAGAAAAAGAAAGACTTGCGTTTATACAGCGCCGTTCACGACCACCAGCGGACATCCCAAAGCGTTTTACAGCCAATGAAGTACTTTTTTGTAGTGCAGGTAACATTCACGCCACACAAGTGCCAGGCAATGACTATCTCCAACAAGCGAGACTCTAACCAGTGCCCCTTAACATTCAACGGCATTACCATCGCCGAATCCCCCACCATCAACATCCTGAGGGTCACCATTGACCAGAAACTTAACTGGAACAGCCACATAAATACTGTGGCTACAACAGCAGGTTAGAGGCTGGGTATTCTGCAGCGAGTGTCTCGCCTCCTGACTCCCCAAAGCCTGTCCACCATCTACAAGGCACAAGTAAGGAGTGTGATGGAATACACTCCACTTGCCTGGATGAGTGCAGCTCCAACAACACTCAAGAAGCTCGACACCATCCAGGACAAAGGAGCCCGCTTGATTGGCACCCCATCCACCATCTTAAACATTCATTCCCTCCACCACTGGTGCACTGTGGCTGCAGTGTGTACCATCTACAAGATGCACTGGAACAACTTGCCAAGACTTTTTCGGCAGCACCTCCCAAACCCGTGACCTCTACCACCTAGAAGGACAAGCGCATGGGAACACCACCACCTCCAAGTTCCACAAGTCACACACCATCCTGACTTGGAAGTATATCGTCATTCTTTCATCGTCACTGGGTCAAAATCCAGGAACTGCCTCCCTAACAACACTGGGAGTACCTTCACCACATGGACTGCAGCAGTTCAAGAAGGCGGCTCACCACCACTTCAAGGGCAACTAGAGATGGGCAATAAATGCTGGCCTTGCCAGCGACGCCCACATCCCATGAATGAATTTTTAAAAAGTCACTGTTGTAATGTAGGAAATGCGGCAGCCATTTTGCACACAGGAAGCTCCCACAAACAGCAATGTGATAATGACCAGATAATCTGTTTTAGTGATGTTGATTGAGGGATAAATATTGGCCACGACACCGGGGATAACTGCCCTGCTCTTCTTCGAAATAGTTCCGTGGGAACTTTTACACCCACCTGAGAGGGCAGACAGGGCATCAGTGTACTGTCTCATCTGAAAGATGGCACCTCTGACAGTGTAGCACACCCTCAGCACTGCACTGGAGTGTCAGCCTAGATTTTTGTGCTCAAGTCTCTGACGTGGGACTTGAATCCACAACCTTCTGACTCAGAGGCGAGAGTGCTACCAACTAAGCCACAGCTGACACTTGAAATGTTTGGGACTGTTGTTCACAAAAAAATCAAAACCAATAAAAATAAAGCACAGGACGAGTTAAGAAAGCCTCTGTCTGTGCTTGTATGAAAAGCCTTGAATTATTGGAAGTTCTCAGAACTATCAAACCCTCATTTTTATCTGGGAGACTCTTTCAGGCCATTGGGCAAGCTCAATGCGACCAGCATACCCAACAACAACCCCTTGGAAGGAGGGCACCAATAGAAAACAGATGGCCTGTCCGAATTAAAAATATGTGCGTAGTGCAATCTTTATATTGTAGTTTTATGAGTTTGTCCAATTGAAATAGTCAAATACCCTGTGGCGCCCACTGGTCATGGAAATGTTCAAGTGAGTCAGTGAGCTCCGCTTGTTTGTATTCTCTGATCACCCAGACGATCACCAGAGATTGAAACATGGGCAGTCGGAGAGACCCGTCCCCGCATCCTGGATCTGTGCACAGCAGATTTCTCCAGGCCCAGATGCAGACTCACCAGTAGGTCCTCTGATCTCACCCTGTGCACCAGCTGACCAAAGATAAACACGGTTAGTCAACTGGGAGATACACTAGCTTGCACCCCGAAACCCCTCTAGTGAAGCCTGCGCCTCACAACCTGAGCCTTCTCCGGGAAATGCCCTCTGTGCCTTTTTATTCTGCGTGGAGGGGCTTCCTGTACGGGCTGCTCTTGCACACCCTCCATTTTGCCATCCTCGTCTGCCGTCCGGACACGCCTTGGCGCACCATCTTGCCGTCTGGTGGAGGCGGGGATCCCCAATGGAGGGCTCTCTACATGGGAGTCCTCCCTTTATCTATTGGGGACTTGGCCTGGAGGGTGTTGCACGGAGCAGTCCCATGCAATAAAGTTTTAAGTAGGTTCACGGACTCCCAGGCCGCCTGCCTTTTCTGTGGTCTGGAGGAGTCTGTGTTCCACGTATATATAGAGTGTGAGAGGTTGCAGCCCCTCATCCATTATTTGAAGGGGCTGCTCCTCGATTTCTGGCTGCACTTCAGTCCCATGCTCCTGATCTTTGGTCACCTGGTGCGAAGGGGAGTGGGCAGATTGGGGGACCTCCTCGTAGGACTGCTCCTGGGCCTGGCCAAGGTGGTCATCAACTGGTCCAGGCAGTGGGCGATCGAGGGGGTCGTTCGGCCCGACTGCCTGCCTCTCTTCCACGGCCACGTTCACGCCTGGGCGGCCCTGGAGATGGAGCACGCGGTGTCCGCCGGCATGCTCGAGGTCTTCCGCGACCGGTGGGCATCGCAGGGACTAGAGTGCATCATCACTCCGGACAATCAAATTACAATTTAATTTATTAAGTTTCATTTAATGTATTTTTGTTAATTTACAGTTTATTTGTTCGTACCCAAAAGAGTACACTAGATTGCAGTTACAGCTCCCAGTAAGTATTTGTAATTGCAGTTCACAAAATTAGTTGACACCAAAGACTAGCCATTCACAGAGTGCCAAGGGTTGTCTGAAAGTGCCTTGAGATGTTTTACTATGTTAAAGGCGCTGTATAAATGCAAGTTGTTGTTGAAAGTCTTGTCCCATTTGCACTCCTCTATCGATGGAAAATTACTATGGATGAAATTCTCCAGAGAATACATTATTAGAAGCAGTTCAAGGAATTTGATTTTGTTTTTCTTTACAAAACATGAAAAACAAGGTTAAACATGGACTGTTCAATTTTTTTCTGAGGAATTTTGAAAACAAAAATAGTATATACTTTTTATTAGCTGATATGTTGCAAATACAGTTGGCAAGAACATTAAGAGAGCCAAATACAAACACAGCTGAGGAGAATGAGGATGGGCAAGTCTATACTTTGTAATAGATTCTCGATGTTTACAGCAGCTGTCTTTCTTTTATTTATGTATAAACTGAGAATTCAAAACAGTTATTGTTGGCCAGGATACTGGGAGAACTCTAGTGCTCTCTTTTGATTAGTGCCACGGGATCTTTTCCATCCACCTGAATGGGTAGGCAGACAGAGCATTGGTTCAATATCTCATCTGAAAAACAGCACTTTCAACACTACAACACTTCACTAGTACTGCACTAATTGTCCTTGATTGTGTGTTCAAGTAACTGGAGTGGGGCTTGAACCCATACCCTTCTGACAGAGATACAATGCTGCCATTGAACCAAGCTGACATTGATGTTAGTGGCCTTACTGAAGATGGCAGCTATGATCTAAGTGGTGATCGCAGCAGTTTTTCATCCTTGCAACACTCAGTGGCTGAGTGTCCCAGTGGCTGAATGTCCCAGTGGCTGAGTGACTCATGTCCCTGGCAAAACCCCTCACAAGAAGAATTTTCATCCCTCTGTTCACACAGGATATCAGGATTTCTCTTGATGAATTCACACTCCTGTGTACACAAGAAAAGCCAGAGAGATATACAGGGAAAATACAAGCAGAAAATGTGTGATCTACAGTAAAAGACTCAGCAGAATATGTGAGCTTTGTGCTTGTCGTGGCTCAGTTGGTAGCACACTTGCCTCTGAGTCAGAAGATTGTGGTTCAAGTCCCACTCCAGAGACTTGAGCACAAAATCTAAGCTGACACTCCAGTGCAGTACTGAGGGACTGCTGTACTGTGGCGCCTTTCGGATGATGTGTTAAAACAAGGCCCCTCTGCCCCTCTCAGGTGGATGTATTTCAAAGAAGAGCAGGGGACTTCTCCCCGTGTCTTGGGCAACATTTATCCCTCAAGCAACATCACTAAAACAGATGATTTGCTCATTATCTCATTGTTATTTGTGGGACTTTGCCCTGTGCAAATTGGCTGCCAGGTTACCTACTTTACAACAGTGACTATACTTCAAAAGTACTTAATTGGCTGTAAAGTGCTTTGGGATGTCCTGGGGTCATGAAGGCTGCTATATAAATGCAAGTCTTTCTTTCCTTAGATGTGTTCAATGCAAGAGTATGTCCCCTGCATGCATAGATTTGCATGGTGGAATTTGGATGAGTTTGCCTTGACTTACAAAGGCCATTAATGACCACTTCGCTGGGCTCCGAGTCTTGGGCCACTGGCATACATTTTAACAATATAATGCTCCTGGTGCAGAGCTTCACGTGATGGGAGTGCCATCAATCCTGAGTGCCCCAATAGCCTGTATGTTGTTGTTGGGTAGAATAAAGGGAACTTTGCTCTGCATCTGAACTGTGCTATACCTGTCTTGGCAGTGCTCAGTCTTCATACTGGGAAGTAATATTCCCCAGCACAGACATCTCTTACTTTGCTGAACAAATGATTAACCCCTTCACCTCCAAAAGTAATTTAAATTTGATGGCACTGTGGTAAACCACTTTTATCGTTACACTATAGTTATCACTGTTGTATTGTTATCACCGTTATCACTGTTGTATCACGATACGAGGTCGCCTCTTGTCGCGCTGTTATACCTGGGCTGACCACCTCCGACTCCGCCCATGGCTCCACCTACCTGCCCAGGTATAAAGGTAGTCGACTGGCTGGTATTCCTCCTTGTTGGACCCGATCACCCACGAGGGTGGGCTCTGTTATTTAGTCAATAAAAACCTTTAGTTACGTTCCTAACTCGTCGCTTTTTATTGGACGAATTGATAGGTATATCAATTTTATTGACTAAATTTTAAAGATGTCTACTACTGGCCAGCCAGAAGCCCTCCCAGAAGCACAGCCACACCAGCCGGCTTGGCTGCAAGCCCTCAAACCACCGTACCTGGATCTAAACCCACAGGCAGCAAACGCAGCCCTCAACTTCAAACACTGGCTGGACTGCTTCGAATCCTACCTGGAAGAATCCGGCGCCCCGCAGAGATCCAAACTAAGACTTCTGAACGCCCAAGCGAGCCCGAGAGTATACGCACTCATACAGGACACGACTACGTACGAGGCCGCTATCAACCTACTGAAACAGCAGTACCGCAGCCCGGTAAATTACATGTACACCAGGCACCTCCTAAGATCCCGCCCGCAACAGCCAGGAGAGTCTGTAGCTGAATTTTTACGGGCGCTAAGAGCACTCGGCAGGAACTGTGACTTTAAAGCGGTGACGGCTGTTGAAAATACGGAAGATAATATCCGCGATGCCTTTGTGAAAGGCCTACGGTCCGACTACTCACGGCAAAGACTGCTTGAAGCTAAAGACCTCGACCTGGACAAAGCTGAAGCCCTCGCTCTCTCCCTGGAGGTGGCCCATCAGGACCAGGAGGCGTTTTCCAGGTACTGCTCGCGACCCTGGGACTCGGGCCCGACCCCTACCGCAATACCCTTCGCAGCGCCGCCCCCGGGACCTACCTCAGCGTCGGCGTCCCGGACCCGACCGGGCCCGCCACCCCCGGTACCGGCTCCGACATCGGGCACCCGCGATCGGGCCGCCGGCTGCTTCTTTTGCGGCCAGGAGAAGCACCCGAGGTCGCGCTGCCCAGCCAGGAACTCTACCTGCACAACCTGCAGGAAGAAAGGCCATTTCTCTAAGGCCTGCAGGAGCGGATCTTCAGAGGCCAGCAGTGCCTCATGCGAACTGTGGGGGCGGCCATCTTCTTTCACGGCAACTGAGGCCAGTATCCCCACACGTGAGTCATGGGGGCGGCCATCTTTGATCAAGGCAACCGACCCCAATAGTGCCTCATGTGAGTTATGGGGGCAGCCATCTTCTCCGCCATTTTGTCCTACCTCGTGGGAGACGCCATTTTACCCACCACGCCCGACTGCCACCGGGCCCCCGGACCCGACGACCGCCTCGCCCGCAGACGACAACGACTCGCTTACCTACACGCTAGCCTCCGTCACTCTGGATCAAGCCCGCCCACACCACCTGTCCAAGTCGATGATGGACATCAAAGTAAACGGCCACGCCACGACCTGCCTGTTCGACAGCGGAAGCACGGAGAGCTTCATCCACCCAGACACGGTGAGCCACTACTCCCTCCCTGTCCTGCCAACGCGCAACCGAATCTCGATGGCATCGAGGTCCCACGCCACGGACATTAGCGGCTACTGTGCTGTGACCTTGTCGGTTAAGGGTACAGAGTATAAAAACTTTAAACTCCTCGTCCTCCCCCAGCTCTGCGCTGCCGTCCTACTAGGGCTGGACTTCCAATCCCACCTCCAAAGTGTAACCCTAGCATACGGTGGACCCCTCCCCCCACTCACAGTCGACAACCAGCGAAGGTTAAACCGCCCACCGCGTAACACCTGCAGCCTATCCACCCTCAAGGTGCCGCCACCTTCCCTGTTCGCTAACCTCACCCCCGACTGCAAACCCGTCGCTACCAAGAGCAGGCGGTACAGCGCTGGGGACAGAGCTTTCATTAGCTCTGAGGTGCAGCGTCTCCTGAAGGAGGGCATCATCGAGGGGAGCAACAGCCCCTGGCGTGCCCAGGTCGTGGTCGTTAAGACCGGCGATAAAAATCGCCTGGTCATCGACTACAGCCAGACCATAAACAGATACACCCAGCTGGACGCATACCCCCTTCCCCGCATATCTGACATGGTCAATCAGATTGCACAATACCGCGTATTCTCGACCATCGACCTTAAGTCGGCCTACCACCAACTCCCTATCCACCCCGAGGACCGCCAGTACACCGCCTTCGAGGCGAATGGGCGCCTATACCACTTCCTTAGGGTCCCCTTCGGTGTCACCAACGGGGTCTCGGTCTTCCAAAGGGAGATGGACCGGATGGTTGACCAGAACGGACTGCAGGCCACATTCCCCTACCTAGATAACGTCACCATCTGCGGCCGCGACCGGCAGGACCACGACGTGAATCTGGAGAAATTCCTCCGTACAGCCCAACGGCTGAACCTCACCTACAATAAGGAGAAATGTGTGTTTAACACCTCGCGCCTTGCCATCCTTGGCTGTGTAGTAGAGAACGGACTCATCGGCCCCGACCCCGAAAGAATGCGCCCCCTCATGGAGCTACCCCTCCCCCACTGCCCTAAGGCACTTAAGAGAACCCTGGGGCTCTTCGCCTACTATGCCCAATGGGTGCCCAATTATGCGGACAAAGCCAGACCCCTCATGAAGTCCACATCCTTCCCCCTTACGGAGGAAGCGTGCGCAGCCTTCTCCCTCATTAAGGGAGACATTGCCAAGGCCACTATGCACGCAGTGGATGAGTCCATCCCCTTCCAAGTCGAGAGCGATGCATCCGACTTCGCCCTAGCCGCCACCCTTAACCAGGAGGGGAGACCGGTGGCCTTCTTCTCAAGGACCCTACAGGGCCCTGAGATCCGACACTCGTCGGTCGAGAAGGAGGCCCAGGCGATTGTGGAGGCGGTACGACGCTGGAGGCACTACCTGGCAGGCAAACGATTTACCCTCCTTACCGACCAACGTTCGGTCGCTTTTATGTTTAATAACAAGCTGAGGGGCAAAATCAAGAATGACAAGATCTTGAGGTGGAGAATCGAGCTCTCCACCTACGATTATGATATCTTGTACCGGCCAGGTAAGCTGAACGAACCCCCCGATGCTCTGTCACGAATTACATGCGCCAGCGCGCAAAGTGATAGACTTCAGACCCTCCACAACGACCTCTGCCACCCCGGGGTCACCAGACTTTACCACTTCATTAAGGCCCGCAACCTGCCCTACTCCATCGAGGAGGTCAGGACCATAACCAGGAACTGCCAGACCTGCGCCGAGTGCAAACCGCATTTCTTTAGGCCGGACAGAGCAAGCCTGATCAAGGCCACCCGCCCCTTCGAGCGCCTGAGCATCGACTTTAAGGGGCCCCTCCCGTCCTCTGACCGTAATGTGTACTTCCTCAACATTGTTGATGAGTACTCCCGTTTCCCCTTTGCCTTCCCCTGCCCAGACATGACCAGTACCACGGTCATTAAATGCCTGAACGACCTCTTCGCCTTGTTCGGGTTCCCAAACTATATACATAGTGACCGGGGCTCCTCTTTCATGAGCGAGGAACTCCGTCAGTTCCTACTAGCGAGAGGTATTGCAGCAAGTAGGACCACCAGCTACAACCCCCAAGGGAACGGCCAGGTGGAAAGAGAGAACGCGACGGTATGGAAGGCCGTCCTCTTAGCCTTAAAGTCTAAGGGCCTCCCAACCTCCCGCTGGCAGGAAGTCCTCCCGACAGCGCTGCACTCCATCCGGTCACTACTTTGCACTGCCGTTAACGCCACCCCCCATGAACGAATGTTTGTTTTCCCCAGGAAGTCGACTACGGGAACCACTCTACCAACCTGGCTGACCTCTCCGGGGCCCGTCTTGCTGCGAAAGCACGTGAGGGCCCATAAAACAGACCCCCTGGTCGAAAGGGTGAACCTCCTGCACGCCAACCCCCAGTACGCCTACGTGGCTTACCCAGACGGGCGGGAGGACACTGTCTCCTTACGAGACCTCGCACCCTCGGGCACTCCGGAGACACCACCTTTACCCCCCCCCACCACCCCCCCAATTCCAGCCCAGGTAGACGGCATGCCGGAACCCCACGAGCCTTCGCCGACCACGCAGACACCAGCACTAACACCGGATAATGCAGCACCGCCGCTGCGACGATCGGAGAGGCTTACGAGGCCTCCGGACAGACTGACATACCAGAACTGGTAGTACACTTCACCCCGCCGGACTCAAATCTAAACAAGGGGTGAATGTGGTAAACCACTTTTATCGTTACACTATAGTTATCACTGTTGTATTGTTATCACCGTTATCACTGTTGTATCACGATACGAGGTCGCCTCTTGTCGCGCTGTTATACCTGGGCTGACCACCTCCGACTCCGCCCATGGCTCCACCTACCTGCCCAGGTATAAAGGTAGTCGACTGGCTGGTATTCCTCCTTGTTGGACCCGATCACCCACGAGGGTGGGCTCTGTTATTTAGTCAATAAAAACCTTTAGTTACGTTCCTAACTCGTCGCTTTTTATTGGACGAATTGATAGGTATATCAGGCACTACTATCATGTGACAGAGTAATTGACTTTTGCTTGGGATATTATACATTAGATTCAGCAACATTGCATTACATTTTATTTACAGTGTTTCTTCCAGTTGCTCCCCGCCTCTCTTGAAAGTGCCAACTCTTGTCAAGTTGCAGTTTGACAGGCTCTAACAGTCCCCCAGTACTTCTCCCAAGTGGCTATTTTTTTTGGATTCATTCATGGGATGTGGCCGTCGCTGATGAGGCCAGCATTTATTGCCCATCCCTAGTTGCCCTTGAGAAGGTGGTGGTGAACTGCCTTCTTGGACTGCTGCAGTCATCCAGGGAAGTGGAGAGTATTCCATCACACTCCTGACTAGTGCCTTTTAGATGGTAGAAAGGCTTTGGGGAGTCAGGAGGTGAGACACTCGCCGCAGAATACCCAGCCTCTGACCTGCTCTTGTTGCAACAGTATTTATATGGCTGGTCCAGTTAAGTTTCCGGTTAATGGTGACCCCCCAGGATATTGATGGTGGCGGATACGGTGATGGTAATGCCTTTGAATGTCAAGGGGAGGTGGTTGGACTCTCTCTTGTTGGAGATAGTCATTGCCTGGCACTTGTGTGCTGCGAATGTTTCCTGCCACGTTTCTGTCCAAGCCTGAATGTCGTCCAGGTCTTGCTGCATACAGGGCATGGACTGCTTCATTATCTGAGGAGATGTGAATAGAACTGAACACTGCAATCATCAGCGAACAGCCCCACTTTTGACCTTATGATGGAAGGAAAGTCATTGATGAAGCAGCTGAAGATGGTTGGGCCCAAGTCACTGCCCTGAGGAACACCTGCAGCAATGTCCTGGGGCTTTGATGATTGGCCTCCAACAACCACAACCATCTTCCTTTGTGCTAGGTATGACTCCAGCCAGTACAGTTTTCCCCCTGATTCCCATTGACTTCAATTTTACTAGGGCTTTTTTATGCTACACTTGGTCAAATGCTGCCTTGATGTCAAGGGCAGTCACTCTCGTCTCACATCTGGAATTCAGCTCTTTTGTCCATGTTTGGACCAAGGCTGTAATGAGATCTGGAGCAAAGTGGTCCTGGCGGAACCCAAACTGAGCATCGGTGAGCAGGTTATTGGTAAGTAAGTGTCGCTTGATAGCACTGTCGACAGCACCTTCCATCACTTTGCTGACGATTGAAAGTAATGGTGCGGTAATTGGCTCGATTGGATTTGTCCTGCTTTTTGTGGACAGGACATATCTGGGAAATTTTCCACATTGTCGGATAGATGCCAGTGTTGTAGCTGTACTGGAACAGCTTGGCTCGAGGCGCGGCTAGTTCTGGAGCACAAGTCTTCAGCACGACAGCTAGGATGTTGTGGGGGCCCATAGCCTTTGCTGTATCCAGTGCCCTCAGCCATTTCTTGATATCACATGGAGTGAATCGAATTGGCTGAAGACTGGCTTCTGTGATGGTGGGGACCTCAGGAGTAGGCCGAGATGGATCATCCACTCGGCACTTCTGGCTGAAGATGGTTGCAAACCCCTCAGCTTTGTCTTTTGCACCCGTGTTGGGCTCTGCCATCATTGAGGATGGGGATGTTCATGGAAGCTCCTCCTCCTGTTAGTTGTTTAATTGTTCACCACCATTCATGACTGGACTGCAGAGCTTTGATCTGATCCGTTGGTTGTGGGATTGCTTAGCATGCTACTTCCGCTATTTAGCACATATGTAGTCCTTTGATTTGTAGCTTCCCCAGGTTGACGCCTCATTTTTAGGTACGCCTGCTGCTGCTCCTGGCATACTCTTCTACATTCCTCATTGAATCAGTGTTGGTCCCCTGACTTGATGGTAATGGTAGAGCGAGGGATATGGCAGGCCATGAGGTTACAGATTGTGGAGGAATACAATTCTGCTGCTGCTGATGGCCCACAGCAACTCTTCGATGCCCAGTTTTGAGCTGCTAGATCTGTTAAGAACATAAGAATTAGGAGCAGGAGTAGGCTATACCGCCCTTCGAACTTGCTCCACCATTCAATAAGATCATGGCTGATCTTCGACCTCAACTCCACTTTTCCGCCTGATCCCCATATCCCTTGATTCCCCTAGCGTCCAAAAATCTATCTATCTTAGCCTTCAGTATACTGAAAAACTCAGCATCCACAGCCCTTTGGGGTAGAGAATTCCAAAGATTCACAACCCTCTGAGTGAAAAAATTCCACCTCACCTCCGTCTTAAATGGCCGACCCCTTATCCTGAGACTATGCCCCCTAGTTCTAAACACTCCAGCCAGGGGAAACAACCTCTCAGCATCGACCCTGTCAATCGCCCTCGGTATCTTGCATGTTTCAATGAGATCACCTCTCATTCTTCTAAGCTCCAGAGAGTATAGGCCCATTCTACTCAATCTCTCCTCATAGGACAACCCTCTCATCCCAGGAATCAATCAGGTGAACCTTTGCTGCACCGTCTCTAAGGCATGTATGTCCTTTCTCAAATAAGGAGACCAAAACTGTGCACAGTACTCCAGGTGTGGTCTGACCAAAGCCCTCTAAAATTGCAGTAAGACTTCCTTACTCCAACTCCTTTGCAACAAAGACCAACATGCCATTTGCCTTCCTAATTGCTTGCTGTACCTGCATGCTAACTTTCTGTGTTTCCTGGACGAGGACACCTAAATCTCTCTGAACACCAACATTTAATAGTTTCTCAACATTTAAAAAATATTCTGTTTTTTTATTTTTCCTATCAATTTGAATAACCTCACATTTCCCCACATTATATTCCATCTGCCACCTTTTGCCAACTCACTTAACCTGTCTATATCCCTTTGCAGGCTCTTTGTGTCCTCACAGCTTACTTTCCCACCTAGTTTTCCATCATCAGCAAACTTGGATACGTTACACTCAGTCTCTTCAACTAAGTCATTAATATAGATTGTAAATAGCTGAGGCCCAAGCACTGATCCTTGCAGCACCCCACTAGTTACAGCCTGCCAACTGGAAAATGAGCCGTTTATCCCTACTCTCTGTTTTCTGTCTGTTAATCAATCCTCTATCCATGCTAATATATTACCCCCAACCCCATGAGCCCTTATCTTGCGTAGCAGCCTTTTATGTGGCACATTATCAAATGCCTTTTGGAAATCCAGATATACTACATCCACTGGTTCCCCTTTATCCACCCTGCTAGTTGCATCTTCAAAAAACTCTAATAAATTTGTTAAACACGATTTCCCTTTCATAAAACCATGTTGACTCTGCCTAATCATATTATGATTTTCTAAGTGCCCTGTTACCACTTCCTTGATAATGGATTCCATCTTTTTTCCGATGACTGATGTCAGGCTAACTGGTCTGTATTTCCCTGTTTTCTCTCTCCCTCCTTTCTTGAATAGCGGGGTAACATTTGCTACCTTCCAATCCGCTGGGACTGTTCTAGAATCTAGGGAATTTTGGAAGATCACAACCAATGCATCCACTCTCTCTGCAGCCACCTCTTTTAGAACCCTAGGATGTAGGCCATCAGGTCCAGGGGATTTGTCGGCTTTTAGTCCCATTAGTTTCTCGAGTACTTTTTCTCTACTGATATTAACTACTTTAAGTTCCTCACTCTTATTAGCCCCTTGGTTCCCCACTATATTTGGTATGCTTTTTGTGTCTTCTACTGTGAAGGCAGATACAAAATATTTGTTTAAAGTCTCTACCATTTTCTTATTCCCCATTATAATTTCTCCTGTCTCAGCCTCTAAAGGACCAATGCTTACTTTTGTTACTCTCTTCCTTTTTACATACTTGTAGAAGCTCTTACAATCTGTTTTTATATTTCTTGCTCATTTACTCATTCTGTTTTCTCCCTTTTAATCAATTTTTTGGTCATCCTTTGCTGGTTTCTAAAGCTCTCCCAATCCTCAGGCTTACTACTATTGTTCACAACATTATAAGCCTCTTCTTTTAATCTAATACTATCCTTAACTTCTTTAGTTAGCCACAGATGGATTACCTTTTCCATGGAGTTTTTATTTCTCAATGGCATGTATATTCATTGAGAATTTTGGAATATTTCTTTAAATGTCTGTCACTGCTTATCTACCGTCATACCTATTAATCTAACTTCCCAATCTACCTTAGCCAACTCATCCTTCATACCTATGTAATTGGCTTTATTTAAGTTTAAGACTCTCGTTTTGGATTTAAGTAGTTCACACTCAAACTGAATGTGAAATTCTATCATATTATGATCAATCTTCCCCAGAGGTTCCTTTATTGTGAGATTACTAATTAACCCTGTCTCATCACACAATACAAGATCTAAAATAGCCTGTTCTCTGGTTGGTTCCATGATATATTGTTCTAGGAAACTGTCTTAAATGCATTCCTTGAACTCGTCTTCCAGACTACCTTTGCCAATTTGATTTGCCCAATCCATATGAAGATTAAAGTCCCCCATGATTATTGCATTACCTTTGTAAGCTCCTGCTATTTGTTGATTAATACTCTGTCCAACAGTATAGCTGTTTGGGGGCCTATAAACTACTCCCACCAGTGATTTCTGCCCCTTGTTATTTCTTATCTCCACCCATACTGATTCTACTTCCTGATCTTCCGAGTCAAGATCCTTTCTCACTACTGTCCTTATGTCATCCTTTATTATCAGGGCTACCCACACTGCTTTCCCATTCTGCCTGTCTTTTCAAAATGTCAAGTACCCTGGAATATTTAGTTCCAATCCTTGGTCACTTTGCAACCACGTCTCTGTGATGGCTATTAGATCAAAGCCATTTATCTCTATTTGTGCCAGTAATTCATCTATCTTGTTATGAATGCTTCGTGCATTCCAATAAAGAGCCTTTAATTTTAATTTTTTACCATTATTCCCTGATTTGATCTTATTCACTGATGCACTATTACCATTAAACTCTCTGTCCCTTACTCTCACACTCTGCTTAGTTTTACCCAACTCGCTACACTGTTCCATTGCCTTGAGTTTTCTTTCTAAAGTTCCCCTCACCTGACCCCTCCCCCCTTTCTAGTTTAAAGCCCTAAATACAGCCCTAGTTATCTATCCCATTTAGCATGGTGGTAATGCCACACAACACGATGGAGGGTGTTCTCAATGTGGAGATGGGACTTCGTCTCCACAAAGACTGTGCGGTGGTCACTCCTACCAATACTGTCATGGACAGATGCATCTGCGACAGGTAGATTGGTGAGGATGAGGTCAACTAGGTTTTTCCCTCACCACCTGCCGCAGACCCAGTCTGGCAGCTATGTTATAGAAACATAGAAACATAGAAGATAGAAGCAGGAGTAGGCCATTCGGCCCCTCGAGCCTGCTCCGCCATTCAATGAGATCATGACTGATCATCCAAATTCAGTACCCTGTTCCTGCCTTCTCTCCATATCCCTTGATCCCTTTAGCCTTAAGAAATATATCCAACTCCTTCTTAAATATATTCAATGAATTGGCCTCTACTGCCTTCTTTGGCAGAGAATTCCACAGGTTCACCACTCTCTGGATGAAGAAATTCCTCCTCATCTCTATCCTAAATGGCTTACCCCTTATCCTTAGACTGTGACCCCTGGTTCTGGACTCCCCGACCATCGGGAACATCCTTCCAGCATCTAGTCTGTCTAGTCCTGTTAGAATTTTATAAGTTTCGACGATCTCCCCTCTCATTCTTCTAAACTCCAGCGAGTACAAGCCCAATCGACCCAATCTCTCCTCATACGTCATTCCTGCCATCCCAGGTATCAGCCTGGTGAATCTTCGCTGCACTCCTTCCATGGCAAGAACATCCTTCCTCAGATAAGGCGACCAAAACTGCACACAATACTCAAGATGTGGCCTCACCAAGGCCCTGTACAACTGCAGCAAGACATCCTTGTTCCTGTACTCAAACCCTCTCGCTACGAAGGCCAACATACCATTTGCCTTCTTAACCACCTGCTGCACCTGCATGCTTACCTTCAGCGACTGGTGCACAAGGACGCCCAGGTCTCGTTGCACTTCCCCTTCTCCCAATCTATTGCCATTTAGATGATAATCTGCCTTCCTGTTTTTGACACCAAAGTGGATAACCTCGCATTTATCCACGTTATATTGCACCTGCCATGCTTCTGCCCAATCACCCAACCTGTCCAAATCATACTAGAGTTTCTCGGCATCCTCCTCACAGCACACACGCCCACCCAGCTTTGTGTCATCTGCAAACTTGGAGATATTACATCTAGTTCCCTCGCCCAGATCATTTTAATATATAATGTGAATAGCTGGGGTCCAAGGACCGATCCCTGCGGTACCCCACTAGTCACTGCCTGCCACTCGGAAAAAGAGCCGTTTATTCCAACTCTTTGCTTTCTGTCTGCCAACCAGTTCTCTATCCAAGTCAATACCTTGCCCCCAATCCCATGTGCCTTAATTTTACACGCTAATCTCTTATGCGGGACCTTATCGAAAGCCTTTTGAAAATCCAAATGCACCACATCCACTGGTTCTCCCTTATCTATTTTACCAGTTACATCCTCAAAAAATTCCAGTACATTAGTCAAGCACGATTTACCTTTTGTAAAGCCATGTTGACTTTGTCCGATCCGGTCACTTTTTTCCAAGTGCTCTGCTATTACATCCTTTATAATGGACTCTAGCATTTTCCCCACTACCGATGTCAGGCTTACCAGTCTGTAATTCCCCGTTTTCTCTCTACCACCCTTTTTGAACAGTGGGGTAACATTAGCTACCCGCCAATCCATGGGTACTGTTCCAGAGTCTATTGAATTTTGGAAGATGACCAGCAATGCATCGACTATTTCTCGGGCCACTTCCTTAAGTACCCTAGGATGTAGATTATCAGGCCCTGGGGATTTATCGGCCCTCAATCCCATCAATTTCCCTCACACCATTTCCCTACAAATACTGATTTCTATCAGTTCCTCCCTTTCATTAGACCCTATGTTCCCCAACATCTTTGGGAGGTTATTTGTGTCCTCCTTTGTGAAGACAGAACCAAAGTATATGTATTTAATTGGTCTGCCATTTCTTTGTTCCCCATTATAAATTCCCCTGATTCTGACTGCAAGGGACCTACGCTTGACTTCACCAATCGTTTTCTCTTCACACATATGTATAACAGCTTTTACAGTCAGTTTTTATGTTACCTGCAAGCTTACTCTCATACTCTATTTTCCCCCTCTTAATTAATCCCTTTGTCCTCCTTTGTTGGATCCTAAACTGCTCCCAATCCTCAGGTTTACTGCTTTTTCTGGCCAATTTATATGCCCTCTCGTTGGATCTTATGCTATCCCTAATTTCCCTTGTTAGCCACAGTTGAGTCACCTTTTTTGTTTTATTTTTATGCCAAACTGGAATGAACAAATTCTGTAGTTCATCCATGTGATCTTTGAATGTTTGCCATTGCCCATCCACCGTCAACCCTTTGAGTGACATTCCCCAATCAATCCTACCCAACTCGCACCTCATACCATCGTAGTCTCCTTTATTTAAATTCAGGACCCTAGTCTCTGAGTCAACTATTTCACTCTCCATCTTAATGAAGAATTCTATCATATTATGATCGCTCCGACCCAAGGGGCCTAACACAACAAGATTGCTAATTAATCCTTTCTCATTACATAATACCCAGTCTAAGATGGCCTGATCTCTAGTTGGTTCCTCGACATATTGGTCCAGGAAACCATCCCTTAACCACTCCAGGAATTCCTCCTCCACAGTATTGTTACTAATTTGGTTAGCCCAATCTATATGTAGATTAATGTCCTTTAGGACTCGGCCAGCTCGGTCAGTAGTGGTGCTACCAACACTTTGGTGTTGGACATTGAAGTCCCCCACCCAGAGTGCATTTTGTGCCCTTGCTACGCTCAGTGCTTCTTCCAAGTGGTGTTCAACATGGAGGAGTACTGATTCATCAGCTGAGGAAGTGGGGATAGGTGGTAATCATCAGAAGATTTCCTTGCCCATGTTTGACCTGAAACCATGAGACTTCATGGGGTCTTGTGTCAATGTTGAGAACTCCCAGGGCCACTCCCTCCCGACTGTATACCACTGTTCCGCCACCTCTGGTGGGTCTGTCCTGCCTCTGGGACAGGGCATAACGGGTGGCCGATCTGCTACTGCCAGTTTTTCACTCCACTGCAAGTGATGTCGATCAGTGAGAATCCTGTCTGATTTTTCCCCCTCCCTGGGATGCTAAGGTCAATTGTTACATCCCAACTGCTTCATTGTCTGAGATCAGCTAACTGATAATCAGAATCATATCTGTGATAAGTGTTATTTCTGTGTGGCTCAGTTGGTAGCATCCTCATCTCTGAATCAGAAGGTTGTGGGTTCAAGTCCCACTCCAGAGACTTGAGCACAGAAATCTAGACTGACACTCCAGTGCAGTACTGAGATGTTAAACTGAGGCCCCGTCTGCTCTCTCAGGTGGACGTAAAAGATTCCATGGCGCTATTTCGAAGAAGAGCAGGGGAGTTATCCCTGGTGTCCTAGCCAATATTTATCCTTCAATCAACATCACTAAAACAGATTATCTGGTCATTATCGCATTGCTGTTTGTGGGAGCTTCCTGTGGGTGAATTAGCTGCTGCGTTTCCTACATTACTGTAGAAACTGACTACACTTCAAAAAGTACTTCATTGGCTGTAAAGCGCTTTTGGGACATCTGGTGGTCGTGAAAGGTGCTATATAAATGCAAGTATTTCTTTCTTTTCATGCCCTCCGCTGTTATAATTCACTCATCAAGTATTAGCAATTCCATTTGAACAAAATAGTATGCGCATGCAAACTTTGCTGACTAATTTGTTAAATTTTATGGGGGGGAAATTGGGTTGATTGGCGCTAACGGGGCACAAATCATCTAGCGCCTGTGCGTGGTACCGCTAACGCCTCCAGTGAAATTCAGTGGGAGGTTAGCGGCAGCCGGTAGCGCCCTGCTGCGCCGCGCCGCCAGCGATGATGTCATCGCCGTGTGCAGCGCCCCCGTCACAAACTTGGGTTGCACCCCCGATGTATCACCAGACAATACATCCTTATGGGTAAGGGTGGCATTTTTGCAGCTGTGGCGCGTTATTTAAAGAGCAGGTGTCGGGCGGCCTTTTTCTACCGAATGCCAGCCCCTTCCCCTTTTTTCTTTGGTGTGCCAGCCGCGATCGTTCAGCCCACCACTCCTCTTGAGTGTTCACGACACCCTGCTCCCCGGTGGTCTAGCAGGGCCCCAGTGCGCGCAATGCTAGGCCCCTCCCCTTTAATCAGGGGAGGAGGCCTGCAATGACACGGCGCTACGTGCCGCCACGCGTGGCGCTGTTGCACATAGCGCATGATGTTTAGTTGTAGTGCCCCAAGAAGGAGGTGGAACGCTTGCAATAGCGCTCTGCCTCCTGCTTGGTGCGCTACAACTGAATTTCAGGCGGAGGGGCACTAATTAATTAGCGCCCCAGTGACATTAGCGCCCCAAAAGAGGTGACACCGAATTTTTCCCCCTATATTTTTTCATAAGATCTTGATTACCGTCGAAAATGGTGCAGTTTTACTGTAATGCACTATTTGGGAGCTAGCCAATTAGTGTGTTATACTGTAAGAATATCAAAGCCTTTTCTCTTTAATGGGCCACTTAAATGCAAGCCATGAAGCCTTGGGGCAAATATAAAGCTTAAATCAATGTTCCCATTCATTTAAATATATTTCAAGCTATGGATATTAATATATTTTGGTGTTCTGACATAGGATGTATCTACCAAAGAGGCAGCAGCATTAAGAACGCCCTTTCAGTGAGTAACAAATATAGACACAAATCACTCGCCTGTGCTTCAAGGGTTAGGGTGAAATTGCCAGGGCTCACAGAACACCATGAAGAGGGATTTGTAGATTCTTCAATTATGTACTATTTGTTTATAGGCAATTTATTTAATATCATGCTTTGGATAATGCAGTATCACTAATGCAAAAAGCTGAATAAGAACCTGTATTTTCCTCAAGATATGTTTAAATATTAAATAATACTTTGAAACATAAGAAGCCAGCTTTTAACTGACAATGCCTGAACTTGACATATTCTATATTTATACATTGCTTTCAGAAATAAGCACGCGACCTCAACAAAATATTTTGGAATGTTTACTTTCTATAGCAAATGCAATTAAATGTATCAACATGAAATAAAATGTGAAACTCTAATTACAAGTTTAGACACGATGCTCTTCAGATGATGTGCCCTTTGTTACTTCTAATAGAATTAACTGCAGTTATTAAAGTAGCAGTGCCCACAAAAACAACCATTAAAATCTTTACATTTCAGAATGTAAATGATGGGTAAAGGAGCAGCATCTCTGGTTTTAAACTTAACATCAAAGTATATTCATGATGCACAACCTGCTTCGCAAAATTGGAATTAACTGTCACAGAAACATTTGCTTGCCAGAAATTGGCGCTAAAATGTTAATACTGAGTGAGCAAGATTCCATAAATTTTGCAACAACACTTAGCAGCATGAAGTGTATATTTAAAAAAGAGTTGCATTGCCAAAGAAGTGCCATGTCTGTTCCTCCTTTCCTGCTCCATTATAACTCATAGCATTTTCTAGCGCAATTATACTGTGGGAAGGTTATCTTGTGTTTTTAGTATTTTCTTAACTACTCTGAGATTGAGGAGACGAATTCTGCTGAATTTTGGTGTCTTCTCTGCATCCATTCCTGGCTTAAGAGAGTGGGCAATATCCTGTTTGCAGGCCTTTGCTTATGCCTCAATGTACTTAACCACTAGATTTAACATTCACAACTCGCCCTAACATGATCTCCGTCTGTGCCTCACTCTAATGACACATTTGAGATTGAAAACATACACCAAGAACATAAGAAAGCATGGATCAAGAAAAGGCCAATTTCCCCATCAAGGCTGCCTCTGCTCTCACAGACCATGATTCATCTAACCCACCACAGAATTTATCACATTCCCAATTGAGGGAACGTTCTATATAATCTCTCCCTAGTCCCCAAAAGCAATTGGGCTAAACCTCAGGACATTTATCTATTCCCACAGTTGCACTATTCAACCCTGGGTGGTTGTTTTCCATACATGTTGTTCCTTTGTGGAGAATTACATGAAAAAACACATATTCTGCTACTGTTTGGCACAGTGCCAGTATGCTAATTGTACTGCACCATCTATAAAAGCCAAAGCCAGATTTTGTGACTGTGCCCCACCCTCAGGGTGCGAAAAAAAGCCATACAGGATTGCTAACAGGAAAGGCTCACTGGATACAAAAACAAAATACTGCGGATGCTTGAAATGAAATAAAAACAGAACATGCTGGAAATACTCAGCAGGTCAGGCAGCATCTGTGGAGAGAGAAACCGAGTTAACGTATCACGTCAATGCCCTTTCATCAGAACTGAAACGTCAAGGCTCACTGGATGTTTGTTACACCAGCTGGTTTGGAAATATAATTGCAGCTTTAACAAAAACGTTAAGTACCTTATAATTAAAATAAATAATAAATAAAGTGTACCACTCTTTTAATCTATTGTTCTAATCTGGATTAATTACAATTTTACCATATCACAGTTTATTCATTACTTAGCTACTGGTGTATCTATTCCTATCGTATGTGAGTATGACCATAGCCAGCAATTTACCTGGCTGGCAGTGACACATTGCCCTTAACTGTATTTGTGCACCAAAACATGGTGCCACAGAGCACTGGAGAAGAACTTGGAGAAGGAAGGGAAGGATCCAATTATTGTTGTCCACATAGGAACCAATGGCATAGGTAGAACTAGGAATGAGGTTCTGTTGAGGGAGTTTGAGGAGCTAGGGTACAAATTAAAAAGCAGAACCTCAAAGGTAATAATCTCTGGGTTACTACCTGAGCCATGCGCAAAGTGGCATAGGGACAAACCGATTAGAGGTTTAAATGCATGGCTAAAAGAGTGATGTGGGAGGAAGGGGTTTCAATTCATGGGGTGCTGACACCAGTACTCGGGAAAGAGGGAGCAGTTCCGTTGGGACGGACTCCACTTAAACCGAGCTGGGACTAGTGTCTTGGTGAATCGAATAACTAGGGTAGTAGATAGGGCTTTAAACAAATAAAGGAGAGGGAGGGTTCAGGTAAGGGTAAATTTATAAGTCTGAAGAGAAAAGCCAAGGCTGTAGAGCAGAGTAGCTATTTGGATAAAATCAATCAGATTGTGTCAGGAAGGGACAGAGAGTTTAACAACAGTAATAGGGCATTAGCGACTAAGGCCAGATCAGGGAAAAATAATAAAAAGTTAAAATTAAAGGTGCTATATCTGAATGCACGAAGCATTCATAACAAGATAGATGAATTAATGGCACAAATAGAGATAAATGGTTTTGATAAATCCGTTCAGCTGCCTCTGCCGCTTCCCTTCCTTTCCCTAGCCCACCAGGCCAAATTTCCTCTAAGGTTCCCCCTTAACCTAGCCCTGAACTCACATCTTTCTCTAATTTCTCTCCCAACTCCCCTCATCCCCACTCCGAGCTCATCTTGTCCATGAGACCCACCTCCAGCTCCCTCAACCCTATTCCCACTAAACTGCTGACCATCCAACTTCCCTTCCTGGCCCCCATGTTAGCTGTTATTGTTAACTGCTCTCTCTCTCCTCAGGTACTATCCCCTCTCTTTCAAATCTGCCGTCATCACCCCCTCCTCAAAAAAGACAACCCTTGACCCCTCCTTCCTTGTAAACTACCATCCCATCTCCAACCTCCCTTTCCTCTCCAAAGTCCTTGAACGTGCTGTCACCTCCTAACTCTGTGCCCATCTTTCCCAGAACACCATGTTTAAATCACTACAATCAGGTTTCCGTCCCTGCCACAGTACCGAAAGGGCTCTTATCAAAGCCACAAATGAGGCTCTTATCAAAGTCACAAATGACATCCTATGTGCCTTTGACACCGTTGACCACACCATCCTCCTCCAACGCCTCTCCACTGTCGTCCAGCTGGGTGGAACCACACTCGCCAGGTTTCATTCTTATCTATCCAGTCATATCCAGAGAAACACCTGCAATGGCTTCACTTCCCGCTCCCAGACTGTTACCTCTGGTGTCCCCCAAGGATCTATCCTTGGCCCCCTCCTATTTCCCATCTACATGCTACCCCTCGGCGACATCATCTGAAAACACAGCGTCAGTTTCTACATGTATGCTGATGACACCCTGCTCTACCTCACCACCACCTCTCTTGACACCTCCACTGTCTCTAAATTGTCAGATCCAGTACTGGATGAGCAGAAATTTCCTCCAGCTAAATATTGGGTCCTCACCAAAAACTCCGTTCCCTAGCTACCAACTCCATCTCTCTCCCTGGCAACTATCTGAGGCTGAACCAGAATGTTCGCAACCTCTAGACCTGATTATTCCAACACACTCCTGGTTAGTCTCCCATCTTCCACCCTCCATAAACTTAATGTCATCCAAAACTCTGCTGCCCCTATCCTAACTCGCACCAAGTCGCATTCACCCATCACCCCTGTGCTCGCTGACCTACATTGACTCCTGGTTAAGCAACTTATCTCTGTAACTTCCTCCAGCCCTACAACCCTCAGAGATGTCTGCCTTCCTCCAATGCTGGCCTCTTGCGCATCCCTGATTTTAATCGCTCCACCATTGGTGGCTGTGCTTCAGCTGCCGAGGCCCTAAGCTCTAGAATTCCCTCCCTAAACCTCTTTGCCTCTCTACCTCTCTTTCCTCCTTTAAGACGCTCCTTAAAACCTACCTCTTTGACCAAGCTTTTGGTCATCTGCCCTTGTGGCTCGGTGTCAAATTTTGTTTGATAACGCTCCTGTGAAGCGCCTTGGAATGTTTTATTATGTTGAAGGCGCTATATAAAAGCATGTTGTTGTTGTTGATCTAGTAGCCATTAATGAGACGAGGATGCAGGGGTACCAAGATTGTGAACTAAATATTCCAGGGTACTTGACTTTTAGAAAAGACAGGCAAAACGAAAAAGGTGGTGGGGTAGCCCTGATAATAAAGGATGAGATAAAGACAGTAGTGAGAAAGGATCTTAGCTCAGAAAATCAGGATGTAGAATCAGTATGGGTGGAGCTAAGAAATAACAAAGGGAGAAAACACTGGTGGGAGTAGTTTATAGGCCACCTATCAGTAATCATAGCGTTGGACAGAGTATAAATCAGGAAATTACAGGAGCCTGTAAAAGGGTAATGCAATAATCCTGGGGACTTTAATCTTCATATAGACTGGGCAAACCAAATTGTCCAAAGTAGCTTGGAGGATGAATTAATAGAATTTAAAAAAATTATTCATTCATGGGATGTGGGCGTCGCTGGCCAGGCCAGCATTTATTGCCCATCCCTAATTGCCCTTGAGAAGATGGTGGTAAGCCGCCTTCTTGGACCGCTGCAGTCCGTGTGGTGAAGGAATGGCAATATATTTCCAAGTCAGGATGGTGTGTGACTTAGAGGGGAACTTGGAGGTGCTGGACAACATTCAGGCTTGGGCTGATAAGTGCCAGGTAACATTCGCGCCACACAAGTGCCAGGCAATGACTATCTCCAACAAGCAAGCGTCTAACCACCACCCCTTGGCATTCAACGGCATTACCATCGCTGAATCCCCCACCATCAATACCCTGGGGGGTCACCATTGACCAGAAACTTAACTGGACCAGCCACATAAATAATGTGGTTACAAGAGCAGGTCAGAGGCTGGGTATTCTGCGGCGAGTGTCTCACCTCCTGACACCTCAAAGCCTTTCCACCATCTACAAGGCACAAGTCAGGAGTGTGATGGAATACTCTCCACTTGCCTGGAAGAGTGCACTCCAACAACACTGAAGGAGCTCGACACCATCCAGGACAAAGCAGCCTGCTTCATTGGCACCCCATCCACCACCTTAAACATTCACTCCCTCCACCACCAGTGCACCATGGCTGCAGTGTGTACCATCTACAAGATGCACTGCAGCTACTCGCCTAGGCTTCTTCGGCAGCACCTCCCAAACCTATGAACTCAACCACCTAGAAGGACAAGGGCAGCAGGCACATGCGAACACCATCACCTGCAAGTACCCCTCCCAAGTCACACACCATCCTGACTTGGAAGTATATCGTCGTTCCTTCATCGTCGCTGGGTCAAAATCCTGGAACTCCCTCCCTAACAGCACTGTGGGAGTGCCTTCACCACACGGACTGCAGCGGTTCAAGAACCACCTTCTTGCGGGAAATTAGGAATGGGCAATAAATGCTGGCCTTGCCAGTGACGCCCACATCCCAGGAACAAATTTTAAAAAAATAGCCGACCCCTTATCCTGAGACTGTGACCCCTAATTCTAGACTCCCCAGCCAGGGGAAACATCCTCCCTGCATTTACCCTATCAAGTCCCTTAAGAATTTTGTACGTTTCGATGAGATCACCTCTCATTCTTCTGAACCCGAGAGAATATAGGCCTATTCTACTCAATCTCTACTCATAGGGCAATCCCCCCATCCCAGGAATCAGTCTAGTGAACCTTTGTTGCACTCCTTCTAAGGCACGTATATCCTTCCTTAGGTAATGAGACCAAAACTGTACACAGTATTCCAGGTGTGGTCCCATCAAGGCCCTATATAATTGCAGTAAGACTTCTTTACTCTTATACGCCAATCCTTTTGCAATAAAGGCTAACATACCATTTGCTTTCCCAATTGCTTGCTGTACCTGCATGTTAACTTTCTGTGATTTGTGTACAAGGACACCCAGGTCCCTCTGAATACTAACATTTCCTAATCTCTCACCATTTAAAACATATAGGCCTAGAAATTGGCCTGAGGCGCCCAAGCGGCGCAAAGTTCGCTTGTGTGCTGGAATTTGCGCCGCGATCGCCACATTAGCGATCGCCGCAAATTCAGTTGAAGTGCCCCTAGAGGGAGACGGGGCGCGGCTCGAGGCGCTCCGCGTCCCTCTTAGGGCGCTGAAACTGAATATCGCAGCGCAACGTGCCGCAGCGCCACACGCTGCAGCACGGCACGCTGAGGTACTGCAGGCCTTCCTCCCCCTGTTAAGGGGGAGGGGCCTGCAACAGCGCGATCCCCGCTCGCGAGTGCCGGCAAACAAGCCCGGCACCAAGGAGAAGTGCCGGGCTCTCGGGAAACAGTCGGCAATGCCGTGGGGGGGGGGGGGCGGGGGGTGGTGGCTAGGAGGCCAGGGACGGAGGTGCTGGCAGGCGGCCGCCGAAAAAGGCGGCCGCCCCGTACCTCCACCTTAACTTGCGCCGCTGCCGGCACAGTAAGGCCCCGTGAACCGGGCGCGGGTAGCGAATGGCGCAACTGCGGCGTTCGCTACCAAATATCGCGAACGGGGCGCTGCGCACACCGATGACATCATCGGTGGCGGCACAGCGCAAATGACTAACGCCGCCATTAGCGCCCCTGCTGAATATCGCGGGAGGCGCAGCCAGTGGCGCTACAGCCACTGACTGCCTCTTTAGGCGCTAAGAGGTAGCGCTACTCACCCAATTTTTCCCCCATAATGCTTTTCTATTTTTCCTACCTAAGTGGATAACTTCACATTTCTCCACATTATATTCCATCTGCCATGTTCTTGCCCACTCACTTAACCTGTCTATATCCCTTTGCAGCTTCTTTGCGTTCTCCTCACAACTTACTTCCCCACCTAACTTTGTCTCATCAGCAAACTTGGATACAAACTTGGATACCTTACACTTTCCTCACCTAAGTCATTAATATAGATTGTAAACAGCTGAGGCCCAAGCACCGATCCTTGCGGTACCCCACTGGTTACAGCCTGCCAACCTGAAAATTACCCGCTTATTCCTACTCTCTGTGTTCTGTCTATTAACCAATCCTCAATTCATGCAATAGTACCCCAACCTTCTCATGCCATAATCAATTATCACTAGCAGAGTTTGCGAGAAACAGACTAAAGATCGCAAGCTTTTTGTAATAAGTTGTAGAGAGAGTCAGGATTGGAAAGGAACAACAACGAAGGTTACGTCTCTACCCGGGGAAAGAACACACGGTAGTATTGTTTATTTCTCTGTATGTGTACTGCTTGTGCGTATATAGAGTTGGTCGAACATAAATAATCGGAGAGTAATTGCAAACCATATTTGGTGTCAGAAACCGAACCGTTACAATCCACCCCACCTCCCTGTAAATATCGGGGCCATGGAGTCCATTAAAAAAAATAACTGCAGAATTCCTGATATGCAGCACCCATAATAGTCACAAGACTACTTCCTCCAGGGTGCAACATGGCAAAAGTACCTGAGCATTGTCCATTGAACATACCAGGGTCCTCGATGAGTGACAATTCCCATGGCTCAGTGCGACAATCACACAGCGACACTGACACCAGGCTACATAAATGTACCCGCACCCTTTAACTAGGATCAAGAGGGTAGTCTGGCTGTGAGATGAAAAGAAACCTAAAATCAACATTGCACAGATGACCAAAAGCTGGTAATGAGGAGCAGAGAAATTACACATATGTACAATGGCAAAAAACATCACCAAGGAAGACCCTGAGTTCCTGAAAGCAACGCCAGGAAATCAAACAAAATCCAAATGAGGCCTCTGAGAAATGGAAGATATGTGTGATGGGATTTGTAACATGGCAGAGACAGTTAAGTTTAATTATTTTGTTGTGAACTATTTACTTTTTTTGAATGTGGTTTTTCATGTTCTGAATTTTATTATTAAGGATATATCGTGGAATGGGTAAGAAACCAAAATGGTAACTGAAAGCAAGTAAAAAAAAACTTTGAAATGATGCCTTGTATACCCAAGTCCAGGTCATTAATATATATCAAAAAGAGCAGTGGTCTGAACAACGACCCCCAGGGGACACCACTGCACACTTCGCTCCAGTCTGAAAAGCAACTGTTCATCACTACACTCTGCTTTCTGTCCCTTAGCCAATTTCATATCCACACAGCCACTGCTCTTTTAATCTCACGGGCTTCAATTTTGCTAACAAGTCTATTATGTGGTATTTTATCAAACACCTTTTGTAAGTCCATATGCACAGCATCAACCACACTACCCTCATCAACCCTCTCTGTTACTTTATCACAGAATTTGTTGTATCCATGTGTTAATGGAGACACGGAATGCAGGAGTTGGTTTAACAGGTGTTTACTGAACGAAGTCTGGAGGTGAACTAAAAGATACAAGACGCTATACAGGCTTATATACCCGAGTGGTCACTACCGGTATTACAGTACACAGGGGCTCTTAAAGATACATACACTACAATTCCTCCCCTTTTAGATAATTAGTACATAACATTTTAAGTAATCATTAATTAACATGTTTACAAGAACAATAATCTACACATTTGCTGCAGTTAATCAATTATAAGTCAGTCTCTCTGGAGACTTCCTGACTCGGTCCGGATAACGCCTCGGTGGTGTAGTAGTTTTCGGTGGTGTAGTAGGTTCTTTTGGCAAGGTCGATTCGGCTTGAATGCCAGTGTCGGGTTCATCTGGTTCCAGTATCACCGGATCGGAGGTAGATACTATGGGTATCTCTGCTTCATCATTAGGCGTATAGAGTTGTGGTGTAGGTTGTCCCTTTTCGGATGACTCTATGATCTGGTCAGCATGGCGCCTTATTATGCTTTCACCAATGTCCACGGTATACATCAGCGGTCCTAGTCATGTGCAAATAGTTCCAGGCTGCCATTTCTCGGTACGGTAGTCCCGGGCCAAAACTTGTTGACCTATCTGGAAGGTTCTAGTTGGCCTTTCATTCATGCCTTGAAATTGCCGGTTCTCTACGTCCCTTCTGATGTTTGGCTTGATCAAATCCAGCCGGCATCTTAGTCTTCTATTGAAAAACATCATGGCGGGAGTTTGGTTTGTAACCACATGTGTTGCATTCCTGTATGCAAACAAGAAGTTATCTACCTTATGTTGTAGATTTATGTCTTCATTACCCATGGCCTTTATGGCCTTCTTGAAGGTCTGGACAAACCTTTCAGCTAATCCATTGGTGGCGGGATGGTATGGGGCGGACGTGTAGTGCTTAACCCCATTGTTTTTTAAGAACTTCCTGAATTCTTCGGACACAAATTGCGGTCCATTATCAGAACAGATCTGTTCCGGCAGCCCATTCCTGGCAAATATGGTCCTTAATACTGTGATGGTTTTTTCCGTGGTGGTGGAGGACATCTTTATTACCTCCGGCCACTTGGAATGTGCATCAACCGCGATTAAGAACATTGAGTCCATAAATGGACCAGCAAAGTCGATATGTACCCTTTGCCATGGAGATGAGGGCCACTCCCATGGATGTAGAGGGGCTTGTGGTGGGGCGTTTTGGACCTTCTGGCATCCTAGACAGCTCTTGGTCATTTCTTCGATGTCTCCATCGATACCTGGCCACCACACAAACGCTCTGGCTAGGTTCTTCATTTTCACTCCACCCAGATGCCCCTCGTGAAGCTCCTTTAGCACTTTATCCTGGAGTTTGGGTGGAATCACCACTCTGGATCCACACATCAAGGTTCCTCGGCACACTGACAGCTGTTCTCTTCTTTGCGAGAATGCTGGCAACAGTGGTTCGCCATGTGCTGGCCAACCCTTCACTGTTAAATCGTAGACTCGTGAGAGAGTCGGGTCATTTCTCGTCTCCTTTTCAATGGTAGAATTTGTTACTGGTAGACATTCTACTATGGTTGAGTGGAACATCTCCACTGGGTCCACTGTAGGTGCCTTTTCTACCGTTGGCAACGGTAGGCGCGATAAACCGTCAGCATTCCCATGCTGTTTTGATCCTTTGTATTCTATGTCATTATTGGTGTGCCCCTAGGAAAAGGGACCACCTCTGTAGCCTTTGCGCTGTCATAATGGGAACGCCCTTTTTAGGGTTGAATATGGAGACGAGGGGTTGATGGTCAGTCAACAAGGTAAATTTTTGTCCGTGTAGGTAATGGTTGAATTTCTTCACTCCCCACACCAGGCTGAGTGCTTCCCTGTCGATCTGGACATAGTTACGCTCAGCTGAGTTCAATGAGCGTGACGCAAAAGCTATCGGCCACTCCGAGCCATCAGGGAATCTATGCGATAATACCGCTCCTACGCCGTAAGGGGATGCATCGCACGCCAGTCTGATTGGTAGTGATGCGTTGTAATGAGCCAACACTTCCTTGGACGTGATCAAGCCTTTGCATTTATGGAAGGCACGTTTACAGTCTTCGCTCCATTTCCAAATTACTCCCGTTTGTAGCAGTGCGTTAAGAGGGTGCAGAACAGTTGAGAAGTTCGGTAAAAATTTATGATAGTAATTTATCAATCCCAGGAACGACCTTAATTGTGAGACATTTTCAGGTGCTGGGGCTTTTATGACCGCTTCAATTTTTTCAGGTGACTTATGCAACCCTTCTTCGTTAATTATATGGCCACAATATGATATTTGTTTCTGGAAAAATTCGCACTTGGGGCGATTTGCTCGTAGGCCCCGTTCTCTCAGCCTAGTGAGCACCTGCTCCAAATTGGCAAGGTGCTCGTTGTCATTTTCTCCTGTTACAAGGATATCGTCTAGGTAGCATTGAGTCCCCGGAATCCCTTGCAGGACTTGCTCCATAGCTCTTTGCCAGATAGGTGGAGCTGATGCTACTCCGAAAACTAGTCGATTGTACTGGTACAGGCCTTTGTGTGTGTTTATCGTGAGATACTTTTTAGAGGCCTCCTCAACCTCCATCTGTAGATATGCCTGTGCCAAGTCAATTTTGGTGAAACGTTTCCCTCCGGATAGTGCGGCAAAAATATCTTCTATCCTTGGAAGAGGATACTATATCGTGTGAAGGACCGGGTTTACAGTCACCTTGAAGTCCCCACAGATGCAAATTTTTCTCTGTTCTTCAGATTTATCATTATTCAACGTTTTCTTCATGACCGGGACGATGGGTGTTGCCCACTCGCTCCAATCTACCTTGGATAACACGCCTGCTTTTTCCAAATTCTCCAGCTCTGCCTCGACTGCTGGACGAATTGCGTATGGCACCGGCCTTGCCTTAAAAACCTTGGGAATTGCCACATCTTCCACTTTTATTGAGGCGGTGACACCTTTCAAGGTTCCTAGTTCCTGTTGAAACACTTCTTTGGCGTTAGCCAAGATGTCTTTTAATCGTTCAGGTATGACGTCATCATCATTTTTTTTCTTACTGGTCACCGTCAGTGCTTGAATGGAGTGCCAGTCTAAACGTATCTTCCTGATCCATTCACGTCCCAACAACGGTGGACCACCATCTTGCAGAACGTATAAATACAACTTCTGTATTTCCTTGCCGTTGTATACAACAGGCACCTTTATTTTCCCTCTGGGGTATACTTTCTGCCCCGTATATGTCTTCAAGATAATGGATGTGTCTTTCAAAGGTATATGCGGAAATAGCCGCTCGTAATCCCATCGACTTATGACGGTCAGAGCTGATCCTGTATCTAGCTCCATTTTAACTGGGGACCCCGCTATCGTGAGGGTAACCCAAATGGTCTGGTAATCTTCTTTGGCAATTACATTATGTAATTTGAGACAGCTTAGTCTCTTGTTTCCGGAGTCGCTATCGCTCTTCTGGTCTTCGGAGCTACTGTCCGTCATCATTTGTACCTTTCTGTACTTTTCCTTATTGATTTTTTTTCTGTCAGTGGATTTTTTTGTTTCCAGATCGGCATACACGTGCAATGTGTCCCATCTTTCCGCATTGCCTGCATGCTTTGTCCTTGAACCAGCAGTCCCTCTGGTCATGGGTGGATCTGCCGCAGCGATAACATCTCTCGAAACCCCGTGTCATTTCATGGGTGCCGAAGTCCTGTGGCTTTTGCTGTATCTCTGCAGCTCCTCTTGCTGCTGCTTCGTATGATACAGCCACACTGAAAGCCTTGTCCAGTGTCAAATCTTTCTCAGAAAGTAGCCTTTTCTGTGTTCCTTCACTTAGGAGACCGCAGACGAATTTGTCTCGTAGAGAATCTGCCAGTCCTGCCCCGAATTGGCAGTGCTTTGACAGCTTTCTTAATTTGGTGAGGTAATCAGCGTTACTTTCATTCTTGTGCTGATTCCTCCTGAAGAATTTGAATCGTTCCGCTATAAGCAGCGGTGTTGGGTTTAAGTGCTCCTGTAGGGTACCAACAATCTCCTTAAAATTCTTGTCCATCGGTTTGGCTGGAGTGATTAAGTTTCGTAACAGCCCATATGTCCTTGCGCCCATCAGATTTAGAAGTACCGATGCCTTTTTATCATCCTCTACTTCATTCGCTGTGCAATATACCTCCACTCTTTCCACATATGTGGTCCAATCCTCTATATCACTATCGAAAGCAGTAATATTGCCAGTCTTAGGCATCCTGAAAATCAAAAATGGCGCCTCCCGCGCTTTCCTTCTTCCCTGCTGAGAAAAAATGGCGCCTCCCGCGCTTTCCCGCCGCTGCCGCTGCTGACAACGCTGTTCTCTGCAGTTTTTATTTACACAGATATTTTTAATAGTTGGAGACTCGTTCCCGCCGGACTTTCTGGGACTTTTCCCTCCCTCTGCTTGGTCCGAATGCCGACCTGCTTTGCAGCGCCGGCCGTCTCCCGAGTGCTCCACCCTCCGTCTCTGTTTGCCTCCGCCTTCCGACTCGCTGCTCGGCCCCACTGCAGAGCCACCCGATCGAGCCCCAGCTCGCCGCCCAGGAAGGATTAGTGCAGTACCTGCCACCAGCCCGGCTAGCTGGTGAAACCACAGTTTTTTTTTCTTCGACCTTTGTCTGAGGAATCGATCTCCTTGAGGTGCTGCCGAATTGCAGGTAAGTCCGTTTCCAATTCATCGCCACTGTTGCATCCGTGTGTTAATGGAGACACGGAATGCAGGAGTTGGTTTAACAGGTGTTTACTGAACAAAGTCTGGAGGTGAACTAAAAGATACAAGACGCTATACAGGCTTATATACCCGAGTGGTCACTACCGGTATTACAGTACACAGGGGCTCTTAAAGGTACATACACTACAGAATTCAATCAAGTTAGTCAAACATGGTTTGCTTTTAACAAATCCGTGCTGGGTTTCATTTATTAACCCATATTTTTCCAAGTGCCAATTAATTTTGTCCCAGATTAATATCTCTAAAAGTTTCCCCACCACCGATGTTAAGCTGACTCCCCACCACCAATGTTAGGCTGACTGGCCTGTAATTCCTGGATTTATCTCTCTCCACTTTTTTGAACGGGGGTGTAACATTTGAAATCTTCCAGCCCCCTTGCACCACTCCCATATCTAAGGAGGATTAGAAAATTGTGGCCAGAACCTCCGCAATTTCCATGCTTACTTCCCTTAGCAACCTAGAATGCATCCCATCTGGACCGCATGACTTTTCTACTTTGACCACTGGCAACCATTTTAGTACCTCCTCTTATCTATTTTTATCCTATCCAATGTCTGTACTACTACCTCCTTTACTGCTACATTGGCAGCATCCTCTTCTTTAGTAAAGACAGATGCAAAGTACTCATTTAGTACCTCATTCATGTTCTCTGCTTCCACAAGATGATTTGGTTCCTAATCGGCCCTACTTTTCCTTTGACTACCCTTTTACTAGTTACAGGAAACGCTTTGGTATCCGGCACCGACGGGACCGGGATGGTACCGGTTGATTAAAAATTCTGGATGATGGAGAGGGTTATCTACCGAGGCGATTTTTAACAAACAAAAATGAAAAAAATCAAGAAATGTGCAGTATAATTGGGTACTCACCTACAGAATGGTGTGTTAAAGAGACTACCGGCAGCGCGGGAGAGTCAGACTCCTGTTATTGAGGTGTTCGGACTTCCGACAGCGCCAAGAAGCCGAGCAGTGGCAGTTTGGAGAACTACCCCCACTGACTAACTCAGTCACCGCGGGAGACTCAGACTCGGCAACATTTCTGGTTATTGAGGTGTTGTTTTCGGAGTATGAATTTTGCTGGTTAATAGAGAATTCTGGATATTTAGGTGCCGTTTAAACAAGAGTTTCCTGTATATGTTTATAAAAGACTTTTGGGTTTCCTTTTATGTTACTGCTAATCTATTCTCATACACTATCTTGGCCCCTCTTATTTCCATTTTCAGTACTTTTTGTATTCAGCTTGGTTCTCTACTGAATTATGAACCTGACATTTTTCATAAGTCTCCTTTTTTTGTATCATTTTAACCTCCATGGGCAAGAAATTCATTATAGCCCAGGAATGGTCGCTAACTTTGGAAAAGTTTGAAATTTAGCGCCAATGAATCTCGCTGCAAGCAAAATTCATTGTCATCGCTCAAAGAAAGGATGGAAGTTCTAAATCAAGCGCTAACGGCCTAGCTCAGTGGCATTACACTCAAGTCATCATTGCCACAGGCTCTTTCCAGTTCTTAAAGGGGAGGTTCATTCATGCTGCAGAACCTGATTCTCAGCATTGCTGCCTGTGAACCTGTGTCAGCAAACAGGAGCAGGCCAAGTCTGCTATCGTTGCCCAGGAGCTCAGACGCTTCGACATTGACATCGCCGCCGTAAGTGAGACCCGGCGGGCAGGGGAAGGGCAGCTCAAGGAGCAAGGCGATGGTTACACCTTCTTCTGGAAAGGCAAACCTGAAGAAGAACGCCGCCTCCATGGGGTAGGCTTTGCCATAAAAAATGAACTGGTTGGGTGTCTCAGAGACTCCCCTTGTGGAATAAACACATGCCTCATGACTCTATGGCTCACCCTAGCCTGGAACCAGTGCGCTACGGTCATCAGTGCGTACGCCCCAACACTGGAAGCCACAGACGAGACCAAAGAGGAATTCTACTCCAGCCTCGAACAATCCCTGTCCCGAGTCCCAACGGGCGACAAGCTGATCCTCCTTGACGACTTTAACGCCAGAGTTGGAAAGGACACAGACCTCTGGGGAGGTGTGATCGGCAGAGAGGGGGTAGGGAAAGCCAACTCCAACGGTACCCTCCTGTCGAAATGCTTAGAACATGTCCTCGTGATAACCAACACCTTGTTCCGTCAGAGAGACAAGTACAAGGCTTCATGGCAGCACCCTCGTTCCAAGCACCGGCATCTGCTGAACTACGTCATCGTCCGAGCGAGGGACCGCAAGGACGTCCGCATCACCCGTGCCATGACAGGAGCTGATGACTGCTGGACAGACCACCGCCTAATCCGCTCTGTCATCTCCATCAATGTAGCCCCAAAACAGCGGCGGCAACAGAAACAATGCCGCAGGAAAATTAACGCTGGAGCACTCAAAGACCCCGCTAAGAAAGCCCTATTCAGCCTGCGCCTCACAAACAACCTGACGACTCCCAGTGATGCAGAGACACAGAGTGCCCACAGCATCTGGTCTGCACTCAAGGCCTCCATAATCAGCACCTGTGAAGAGACGCTCGGTCACTCGACCAGGAAACACCAAGACTGGTTTGACGAGAATGACCAGGAGATCCAGGAGCTAATAAGCCACAAGCGCAAGGCATTCCTGATCTGGAAACAGCAACAGAACTCAAGAGCAAGAAAGCAGCTCTACAGAAGGCCGAGGTCCAACAAAAAACTCGCGACCTAAAGAACAGATGGTGGGTGGAGAAAGTGCAGGAGATCCAGCAGCCGACAACCACGACGTGTGTGGATTCTTTAGCGCAGTCAAGACCATCTACGGTCCAAGCACCCAAGGCCCTTCCCCACTGCGGGCCAAGAACGGAGAGGTACTCATCAAGGACAGAGAGGCAGTCAGTGCCCGCTGGAAGGAGCACTTCGAAGATCTCCTTAACCATGACTCTGTCTTCAACACAAGTGTCCTCAACTCCATCCCACAGCATGCTACCCGCCACCATCTCAGCACAACCCCAGCCTTAAAAGGCCATCCGACAACTGAAGAACAACAAGGCCTCAGGAGCAGATGGAATCCCCGCCGAGGCACTAAAGCATGGCGGAGAAGCACTACTGGCGCAAATTCATTAACTCATTTCTCTTATCTGGAAGGAGGAGAGCATGCCAGGGGATCTCAGAGACACCGTAATTGTGACCATCTTCAAGAAAGATGACAAGTCCAATTGCGGTAATTACAGAGGAGTTTCCCTGCTGTCTGCCACAGGGAAAGTCATCGCAAGAATTCTCCTCAATCGCCTTCTCCCAGTGGCCGAAGAGCTCCTCCCAGAGTCACAATGCGGATTCCGCCCACTAAGGGGGCACAATGGATATGATCTTCACCGCACGTCAATTACAAGAGAAATGCAGGGAACAGCACCAACCGCTGTACATGGCCTTCTTTGATCTCACAAAGGCCTTCGACACTGCCAACCATGTGGGATTATGGAGTGTCCTCCTCAAATTCGGCTGCCCTCAAAAGTTTGTCACTATCCTCCGCCTGCTTCACGACGACATGCAAGCCGTGATCCTGACTAACGGTTCCACCACAGACCCAATTCACGTACGAACCGGGTCAAACAAGGCTGTGTCATCGCACCAACGCTCTTCTCAATCTTCCTTGCTGCAATGCTCCATCTCACCCTCAGTAAGCACCCCACTGGAGTGGAGCTAATTTACAGAACAAACGGGAAACTGTTCAACCTGTGTTGCCTCCAGTCCAGATCCAAGGTCGCCCCATCCTCTGTCATCGAATTACAGTATGCAGATGACGCTTGCATCTGCGCTCACTCGGAAGTCGAACTCCAAACCATCGTCAACACCTTCACCGAAGCGTACGAGAGCATGGGCCTTACACTAAACATCCGTAAGACAAAGGTCCTCTACCAACCTGCCTCTGCCACACAGTACTGCCCCCGATTATCAAAATCCACGACAAGGCCTTGGATAACGTGGACCACTTTCCATACCTCAGGAGCCTACTGTCAACAAGGGCAGACATCGACGACGAAGTCCACCACCGCCTTCAGTGTGCCAGTACAGCCTTCGGTCGCCTGAGGAAGAGAGTGTTTGAAGACCAGGACCTCAAACCCGGCACTAAGCTCATGGTCGACAGAGCAGCAGTGATACCCGCCCTGCTGTATGCCTCAGAGACATGGACCATGACAGCAGGCACCTCAAAGCACTGGACAACCAATGCTGCCTCTGCAAGAGCCTGCAAATCCATTGGCAGGATAGGCGCACCAACGTTAGTATTCTTGCTCAGGCCAACATCCCCAGCATCGAAGCTTTGACCTCGCTCGATCAGCTCCGATGGACGGATCACATTGTCCACATGCCCGATACGAGACTCCCAAAACAAGTGCTCTACTCGGAGCTCCGACACGGCAAGAGAGCCCCAGGTGGGCAGAGGAAACGCTTCAAGGACACCCTCAAAGCCTCCTTGAAAAAGTGTAACATCCCCATCAACACCTGGGAATCCCTGGCCCAGGACCGCACAAAGTGGAGGAGAAGCATCCAGGAAGGCGCCGAACACCTCGAGTCTCTTCGCCGGGAGCAAGCGGAAGCCAAGCGCAGGCAGCGCAAGGAGCGCACGTCAACCCAAGCACCCCACCCACCCGCCCCTTCAACCACCGTCTGCCCCACCTGTGACAGAGACTGTAGGTCCCGCATTGGACTCATCAGTCACCTGCGAACTCATTTTTAATGTGGAAGCAAGTCATCCTCGGTTCCGAGTGACTGCCTAAGAAGAAGAAGAACCTGACTCTCATCATTTCTGCCTGTGAACCTGTGTCAGCAAACAGGAACAGGCCAAGTCCAAGGAGCCGGACAACTCAACCAGCTGTATTCATGGCAGATCCACGCCCCAGGGAGAGAGTCCGCAGATTTTCAGACCAAGCATTGGAGGAGTTGTTGTGGAGAGACGGAGGGCGGTGCTCTACCCAGCAAGTGGCAGGAGGCCCTCGCCTCAAGTCTTCCGTGCCATGTGGAGGGAGGTTGCCCATCAGGTTTCGGGCAGCACTGTGGTCCCCAGGACCCATACACAGTGCAGGAAGAAATTTAGCTACCTCACTCGGGTGGTCAGGGTGAGTCAATGCCTCAACAAATGCTCCATACCACTGCCTGAACCGCAGTCTGCGCACACTGGCCAAAGCATCACACCCCCTAGCACTCAGCCAGCAACAATCTCTACCTACCAACACTCACACCCACATCTCACACCTTACACACACTGACAGCTATTCAACTATGGCAGGTACATCACCCAAACACATTGCTCCACACTCACTCACACACTTTCCTTTCTCTTGTAGGCCAAGGTGGCTCACAACAGTAGGGAGCAGGAGCGCACAGGCTGGGGAGAAGCCGACACCCAACCACTGTCTGCGTTGAAAAATAGAGTGCTGCAGATTATTGGGCACCAGGTGGTGGGCGCCATGACCACCAGCGATGTTGACCCCCTTGGGGCCAACAACGGTACGTTCATCCCTACTCCTTCTTCTCACATCCCACTTCCCCCTCACCCCACAAGCCTTTTGCACGTTCCAGCTAATCATGCTGTATGCATGCATGTCTCCCTCCCTGCCCACCTCCCCTCACCTTAACACGACTCTTGTGCCTTTATACTTTCAGATAATGAGCAAGGACTGAAGCAGCCTGTCCCTGAGGGCACCGTTGAGAGCGAGGCAGGAGAAGAGGAGGAGGAAGAACACACCACGTCACTGCATGTCTCACTCGCAGGCACCAGGTCAGATACTGGCACTACGTGTTCTTTAGAGGCTTGTATAATAGCGGGATCTGCACAGGATGAGGCATTGGGGACGAGTGGCTGCAGCAAGGCCAGGGGGAAAGGGTAGCTCAGGGGCCAACTCCCCGGAGGGTGAGTCCTGCTGCACAGGACTCAGATGTGGACCTCGATGGGGAGGCCTTTAGAAGAAGGGTGATGGGCATGCACACGGAAATGATAGGTGCAATGGCAAGGGTGCCCGAGAGCCTGCCAGCAATGATAAGGAGCGTAGAGGAGTCCGCCTCCAACATTGCACAAGGTACTGTGCACACCATGGAGCCCATTATTTCCAGTCTGCAAAGGATGGTAGACTCCCAGAGAGACCGTGGCAACCCAGACCTGATGCCGCGTGTGATGGGCAATCTGGCAGCTTCCATTGCAGCACAGGCAAAGCGACGCAACGTCTTAGTGCTGTAATGCAGTCTATGGTTGGTGGCATCCAATCTCCGACTGGTCTCATGCAGCCTCAGCTTGATGCCACGCAAGCTCTGACTGCTGCCAGCGTGGCTGGGTCTACCACAATCCGCTGGGGCTTTCACGGTGTCGCAGCAGGCCAGCAATCTGTGCTCCAGCAGATTGCTAAGGATGTTGAGGTGCTGCCCCGGGGGAGTGGCAGTGGGTCAGTGGAGCAGGAATCTGTTGTCCTCTCTCAGGATGACAGCATTCCTGCTTCCCCCACTGCCACTCCGCCATTGCTCTTGTCGCTGCCTGTCATCCAGCCAGCCCAGACTGCTGCCGCCCATGCTGAGATGGTGCAGTCTACAGCCAGGCCTTCCAAGCCCAGAGCTGGTTGAGGGCGTCCTGCAAGGCCATCTGAAGTCTCCCGCACGGACACTCAGAAGCCTTCCACCCACCGTGCTGCAGCCACTAGGCCAACAATTCGTAGGAGCAGTAGAGCAGGCAAAGCCACTGTAACGAGGGGCACTAAGGGATTGCACAAGGGTGAATAGTAAATATTGTTGTTGTAAAGATGTGTTCACTGATTATTGATAAATTTATTAATTCACTTCAGATAATTTTGTACTGTCTCTCATTTCAGCTGTGCGCTGTGATATGGCCTGCGACAGGGCTGGAATGATGGGGATGGGGTGAACAATGGGGATCTGGGGTTGAATTTACTGGAACCACAGTCTGATGAGGCGTTCACGGACCGCTCTTCTGGAAGGCCGATTGAGCGGCTACCTCCTCTCTTGCTCCTGTTTCTCCTCCTCCTCCTCGTCCTCCTCCTGAGGTGGTCCCGCAATCCCTGCTGGCAAGGGCTGGGCCCTCATGATGGCCAGATTGTGGAGCATGCAGCACACCACGACGAAATGGGACACCCACTCCGGCGAGTACTGGAGGGCTCCTCCCGAGTGGTCAAGGCAGCAGAACTGTTACTTGAGTACCCTGATGGTCTTCTCAATGATGTTCCTGGTGGTGGCATGGCTCTCATTATATGAGTGCTGTGCAGGAGTATTGGGGTTGCGGAGGGGAGTCATGAGCCAGGTGGAGAGCGAATACACTTTGTCTCTGAGCAGCCAGCCTCGAGCTTGATGTGGTGGCTGGAAGAGTGCTGGTGCAGGATGAAGGCATCGTGGCTACTGCCAGGATAGCGGGCATTCACATTGAGGATTCGATGTTTGTGGTCGCACACCAACTGGACATTAAGTGAGTGATAGCCTTTGTGGTTACGGAAGATGTCAGGATTGTTATGCGGTGCCCGCAAAGCCACATGGGTGCAGTCAATGACGCCCTGCACCATGGGGAATCCCACTATCCTGGCAAAGCCACATGCACGCCCGTCCTGCTTCTCTCTGGTGATGGGGAAGGAAATGTCGTCCCTTCTCCTACTGTAGCGAGCCTCTGTGACCTCCCGGATGCAGCGATGGACGGCAAACTGGGAGATGGTAGCTATATCTCCTGTTGTAGACTGGAAGGATCCGCTAGCGAAGAAATTGAGGGTGATGGTGACCTTGACTGCCACTGAGAGAGCCGTCCTCATCCTGATCTGAGGCTCAAGATCTGGTTGCAGGAGGTGGCAGAGTTCTGTGATCACCTCCTTGCTGAAGTGGAGCCCTCTAATACACTGCTCCTCGCTTAATTGGAGGTAGGAGAAATGCTGTTGGAATAACCTCGGAGGATAAGGCCTCCTGTTGAGAGCCCTGATGGCCCTGTTCCTCCCTGGCCACATGTTCCAATCTTTCTTGTTGCCTCCACTCCCTCCACGGTAGATCCTGGCGGACGAGGTCGACTGCCAGTACAGCCCCCATTAATATAAGGAATTGCAGCACTTGTGAGAATAAATGTAACTAATTTTTAGTAGCCACAACACTCTGGAGACTAAACAACCTTTAAATGACTGATTTAAACTGTTGCACAATGGCAAACTGACAAGGAAGCAGTGAAACAGCACGAACCTAAGGGCTGCGACTCATTACTCATGATCCCTTTAGGTAGCGCCCCGGAGCTGGCTACCGACTGCTTCACGCCTCCTCTGCCTGTCGCTGTCAGGGCGAGGCGCTAAGAAACATAGAAGATAGGAGCAGGAGTAGGCCATTCGGCCCCTCGAGCCTGCTCCGCCATTTAATGAGATCATGGCTGCTCATCCAAATTCAGTACCTTGTCCCTGCTTTCTCCCCATATCCTTTGATCCCTTTAGCCTTAAGAAATATATCTAACTCCTTCTTGAATATATTTAATGAATTGGCCTAAACTGCCTTGTGTGGTAGAGAATTCCACAGGTTCACCACCCTCTGGGTGAAGAAATTCCTCCTCATCTCTGTCCTAAATGGCTTACCCCTTATCTTTAGACTATGACCCCTGGTTCTGGACTCCCCCGCCATCGGGAACATCCTTCCTGCCTCTAGTCTGTCTAGTCCTGTTAGAATTTTATAAGTTTCAATGAGATCCCCTCTCATTCTTCTAAACTCCAATGAATATAAGCCCAATCGACCCAATCTCTCCTCATACGTCATTCCTGCCATCCCAGGTATCAGCCTGGTGAATCTTCGCTGCACTCCCTCCATGGAAAGAACATCCTTCCTCAGATAAGGCGACCAAAACTGTACACAATACTCAAGATGTGGTCTCACCAAGGCCCTGTACAACTGCAGCAAGACATCCTTGCTCCTGTACTCAAATCCTCTCGCTATGAAGGCCAACATACCATTTGCCTTCTTAACCGCCTGCTGCACCTGCATGCTTACTTTCAGCGACTGGTGCACAAGGACACCCAGCTCTCCTTGCACTTCCTCTTCTCCCAATCTATTACCGTTCAGATAATAATCTGCCTTCCTGTTTTTGCCACCAAAGTGGATAACCTCGCATTTATCCACATTATACTGTATCTGCCATGCTTCTGCCCAATCACCCAACCTGTCCAAATCATACTGGAGTTTCTCGGCATCCTCCTCACAGCACACACGCCCACCCAGCTTTGTGTCATCTGCAAACTTGGAGATAGTACATCTAGTTCCCTCATCTAGTCATTAATCTATATTGTGAATAGCTGGGGTCCTAGCACCGATCCCTGCGGTACCCCACTAGTCACTGCCTGCCACTCGGAAAAAGACCCGTTTATTCCAACTCTTTGCTTCCTGTCTGCCAACCAGTTCTCTATCCAAGTCAGTACCTTACCCCCAATCCCATATGCTTTAACTTTACATACTAATCTCTTATGCGGGACCTTATCGAAAGCCTTCTGAAAGTCCAAATACACCACATCCACTGGTTCTCCCTTATCTAGTCTATCATTTACATCCTCAAAAAATTCCAGTAGATGAGTCAAGCACGATTTACCTTTTGTAAATCCATGTTGACTTTTTCCGATCCTGTCACTGTTTTCCAAGTGATCTGCTATTACATCTTTATAATGGACTCTAGCATTTTCCCCACGACCGATGTCAGGCTTACCGGTCTATAATTCCCCGTTTTCTCTCTACCACCTTATTATTAAATAGTGGGGTTACATTAGCTACCCTCCAATCCATGAGAACTGTGCCAGAGTCTAAGGCAGGGGGTGATACTCAATTTGGCCGATCGGGCCCCCAGTGAGCGTTTCACGATCTGCCTGGCGCTGAAGTCCCCGGCGCTAACTCGTAGCAGCGGTGCTACGGGGGAGGGGGCTGACGAATTTGGCGTGCGCTGCTGGATTCGCCTCGTCACAGCGCTACTGCCTCAGTGACCCGTTAGCGCCCCTGCCAGGCGCTAACTGGAGGCGCTAAGGTACCGAATTTCTCTCCCTATACCTTTAGTCAGCCAGGGAGCTCTAGCTTTGGTTGTCCTTCCTTTCCCCTTCGTGGGAATGTGTCTAATCTATACATGAACTATCTCCTCTTTGAAGGCCTCCCATTGCTCATTTATTGTTTTAGCTGCAAATCTTTGGTTCCAATCCAGCTATGCCAGATGCCTTTTCAGCTCACTGAAATGAACTCTCCTCCAGTTGAGTATTTTCACATTTAATTTTTCCTTTACCTTTTCCATAACTGCTCTCAGCCTATTGATATTGAGATCACTTTGTCCCAAATGCACTCCCACTGACACATGCTCACTTGCCCCACTTCATTCCCCAGAATCCGTCTTTGGGATGAGACGTTAAATCGAGGCCCTGTCTGCTCTCTCAGGTGGACGTAAAAGATCCCATGACACTATTTCGAAGAAGAGCAGGGGAGTTATTCCCGGTGTCCTGGCCAATATTTATCCCTCAATCAACATCACTAAAAAAAAATTATCTGGTCATTATCACATTGCTGTTTGTAGGAATTTGCTGTGTGCAAATTGGCTGCCGCGTTTCCTACATTACAACAGTGGCTACACTTCAAAAAGTACTTCATTGGCTGTAAAGTGCTTTGGGACATCCGGTGGTTGTGAAAGGCGCTATATAAATGCAAGTCTTTCTTTTTCTTTTGCTTCCTGCCTCGTTGGGCTGGAAACATACTGATCAAGAAAGTTCTCTTGTAAACATTTCAGGAATTCCTCCCCCTCTTTGCCCTTTACACTGTTACTATCCCAGTTTATATTAGGATAATTGAAGTCCCCCATTATCACTACTCTAAGCTTTTGCATCTTTCTGCAATTTTCCTGCAAATTTGCTCCTCTATCTCCTTCCCACTATTTGGTGGCCTACAGTATACAGCTAACAACAGAATGGCTCTTCTATTGTTCCTTAATTCTAACCAAATAGATTCTGTTTTTGAACCCTCAAGTAGATCATCCCTTTATAGTGCTGTATCAGTATCTTTGAGCAATACTGCCACCCCTCCCTCCTTTTCTTTCTTCCCTTTCTTTCCGGAATACATTGTAGCCAGGAATATTAAGTGCCCATTCCTCCCCTTGTTGGAGCCAGATCTCCGTTATTGCTACTATATCATATAATCCCATTTGGCTACTTGTGCCTGCAGCTCACCAACCTTATTTACTACGCTCCATGCATTTACGCACATGTGCTCTAAACCCATCTTAGTTTGCCTCGTGTTTCCTCGCTGTCTGATCTCTCCTATTTCTGAACTTCTCTTTATTATTATGCTTTTTGTCTCTGCCAGTCCTCTGTGCACCTTGTATCTCCTCTCTAATGCTCCATCCTGGTGCCCCTCTTCCTGCCAAATTAATTTAAACCCTGTACCACAGCACTAGTTAACCTCCCTCCGAGGACATTGATCCCAGCCCTGTAGAGGTGCAACCCGTCGATCTTGTAAAGGTCCCCCATGCCCCAGAACTGGACCCAATGCTCAAGAATCTGAAGCTCTCCCTCCTGCACTATTTCGCCAGCCACGTGTAAACCTGTCTTATCTCACTGCTCCTATACTCACTAGCACGTGGCACTGGGAGCAATCCAGAGATTACTACCTCTGAGGTCCTGCTCTTTAACTTCTTCCCTAGCTCCTGAAACTCTGTCTGTAGGACGTCAACCCTTTTCCTATCACTGTCATTGGTTCCAACATGGACCATGACGTCTGGCTGTTCCCCTTCCCCCCGCAAAATGTTCTGCACCCGTTCAATGATGTCCTTTATCCTGGTGCCAGGGAGGCAACACACCATGTGAGACTCACGTTGGCGGTTGCAGAAATGCATGTCTATCCCGGATGGGTAGAGAATGTCTGTAGCGTGATGCATAGGGCATCACAACTGTATGGGACAGGTTGGATGGACCAGTGGGTCTTTTCCTGTCTGTCATTTTCATACATTCATATGTATCCACGATTCCAAGTATTTAGAGTCGTTGACCTTGTCTAATACTTAATTTTGCTTGGTCCTAAATTATTTTGTTTCTTCGTTGATTTTTAGCATCATGCATTTGGTTTTATCTCCATTCATTTGAAGACCAACTTTTGCGGTTTCTTTTTCCACCTTGTTGAATGACATCTATTCATCTTCTACTGTATCACTGCAGAGAGCAATGTTATCTGGAAAACTGGAGTCAACGATCTTTCTTGCTCGATATCTTCGATTCCTTTTCATCTGGATGGTAAAACCATATTTACTTTCCTTGGAGTCTGCTGCTTTCCTCATTAAATAGTGTGGCATGACGATAAATAAAAAGGGTACCAGTGTATCTCCTTGAAGACACCAGCTTTTTACTGAAAAGGCTCTGTATTATCAGCCAGGAATTGTACTATCACTGTGGCATTTTCATACATCACTGAGATGGCTACAATGATTTTATCTGGAATTCCGTATGTCTTCAGAATTTTGAACATTTGACTGCAATGTATAGTGTCGAAGGCCTTGCTAAAATCGCAGGGCAGAACTGGGGGGGCGGGGGGAGGTCAGACCGACAATCGAGCGGGAGGGGGACCAGGAAAGATCATGGGGCAGAAGGAGGGGAAGTCAGACCGGCCATCTGGAGGGAGGGATAGATGAGAGATCGCAGAGAAGAAGTGTGGGTTGGGGTGGGTGGGGGTGGTGTCGGACCAGCAATCAGGCGAAAGAGATCGCGGGCCAGAAGGCTCAGGATTGCAGTTTTGAAGGGGGGGAGGCGTCAGAAGATTTACGGCAGAAGATTTGCTTGAGGGGCCCGCAGAAGCACTTAATTTGGATACATACTGGACCATTTGCGATCCTGAGGACGCCGTGAATAGCACGTTTAATCAGTTGGTCACACCGCAGATAAAGGTGGCACAGGCAGAAAGGGAACGGGTCATCTTCCAGAGTCTGTCGAATTTTGGAAGATGACCAGCAATGCATCTACTATTTCTAGGGCCACTTCCTTAAGTACCCTAGGATGTAGATTATCAGGCACTGGGGATTTATCGGCCCTCAATCCCATCAATTTCCCGAACACCATATCCCTACAAATACTGATTTCTGTCAGTTCCTCCCTTTCATTAGACCCTATGTTCCCCGACATCTTTGGGAGGTTATTTGTATCCTCCTTTGTGAAGACAGAACCAAAGTATGTATTTAATTGGTCTGCCATTTCTTTGTTCCCCATTATAAATTCCCCTGATTCTGACTGCAAGGGACTTCACCAATCTTTTTCTCTTCACATATCTATAAAAGCTTTTACAGTCAGTTTTTATGTTCCCTGCAAGCTTACTCTCATACTCTGTTTTCCCCTCTTAATTAATCCCTTTGTCCTCCTTTGTTGGATCCTAAACTGCTCCCAATCCTCAGGTTTACTGCTTTTTCTGGCCAATTTATATGTCTTCTCCTTGGATCTTATGCTATCCCTAATTTCCCTTGATAGCCACGGTTGAGTCACCTTTTTTGTTTTATTTTTATCCCAAACTGGGATGAACAAATTCTGCAGTTCATCCATGCGATTTTTGAATGTTTGGCATTGCCCATCCACCGTCAACCCTTTGAGTGACATTCCCCAATCAATCCTACCCAACTCGCACCTCATACCATTGTAGTCGCCTTTATTTAAATTCAGGACCCTAGTCTCTGAGTCAACTATTTCACTCTACATCTTAATGAAGAATCCTATCATATTATGATCGCTCCAACCCAAGGGGCCTGGCACAACAAGATTGCTAATTAATCCTTTCTCATTACATAATACCCAGTCTAAGATGGCCTGATCTCTAGTTGGCTCCTCGACATATTGGTCCAGGAAACCATCCTGTATACACTCCAGGAATTCCTCCTCCACAGTATTGTTACTAATTTGGTTAGCCCAATCTATATGTAGATGAAAGTCACCCATGATAACTGCTGTGCCTTTATTGCACGCTTCTCTAATTTCCCGTTTAATGCCATCCCCGACCTCCGCATTACTGTTTGGAGGTCTATATACCACTCCCACTAACGTTTTCTGCCCCTTGGTATTTCTCAATTCTACCCATACAGATTCCACATCATCAGAGCTAATATCCTTCCTTTCAATTGTGTTAATCCCCTCTTTAACCAGCAATGCTACCCCACCTCCTTTTCCTTTCTGCCTATCTTTCCTGAATATTGAATACCCCTGGATGTTGAGTTCCCAGCCTTGGCCACCCTGGAGCCATGTTTCCGTAATCCCAACCAAATCATATTCATTTGCCTCTATTTGCGCAGCTAATTCATCCACCTTATTACGAATGCTCCTCGCATTAAGACACAAAGCTTTCAGGCGTGTTTTGTTAACGCTCTTAGATCTTTTAGAATTATTATTTACTGTGGCCATGTTTGATTTAAACCCTTGATTTCTCTGCCTGTCATTTTTGTTTTTCTCCCTGTCTTTTGCTTTTATCCTTGTTTCCCTTTCCTCTGTTTCCCCGCTCAGGTTCCCAACCCCCTGCCATTTTAGTTTGAACCCTCCCCCAGAGCATTAGCAAACACTCTCCCTAGGACATCGGTCCCGGCCCTGCCCAGGTGCAAACCGTCCATTTTGTACTGGTCCCACCTCCCCCAGAACCGGTTCCAATGTCCCAGGAATTTGAATCCCTCCCCCTTACACCATTCGTCTAACCACATATTCATCTGAAATATCCTTCTATTTCTACTCTGACTAGCACGTGGCACTGGTAGCAATCCTGAGATTACTACCTTTGAGGTCCTATTTTTTAATTTACCTCCTAACTCCCTATATTCAGCTTTTAGGACCTCATCCCAGTTTTTACCTATATCGTTGGTACATATAAGCACCACGACAACTGGCTGTTCACCCGCCCCCTCCAGAATGCCCTGCAGCCGCTCCGAGACATCCTTGACCCTTGCACCAGGGAGGCAACACACCATCATAGAGTCATAGAGTTTTACAGCACAGAAAGAGGCCCTTCGGCCCATCATGTCTGCACCGCCCATCCATCCCTGTCCAGTCTAATCCCATTTTCCAGCATTTGGTCCATAGCCTTGTATGCAATGGCATTTCAAGTGCTCATCCAAATGCTTCTTGAATGTTGTGAGGGTTCCTGCCTCTACCACCCTTTCAGGCATTGAGTTCCACATTCCAACCACCCTCTGGGTGAAAAAGTTCCTCCTCAAATCCCCTCTAAATCTCCTGCCCCTTACCCTGAATCTATGCCCCCTTGTTATTGACCCCCCTACTAAGGGGAAAAGTTCCTCTTTATCTACCCTATCTATGCCCCTCATCATTTTGTACACCTCAATCAGGTCCCCCCTCAGCCTTCTCTGCTCCAAGGAAAACAACCCCAGCCTGTCCAGCCTCTCTTCATAGCTGAGGCGCTCCATCCCAGGTAACATCCTGGTGAATCTTCTCTGCACCCTCTCCAAAGCAATCACATCCTTCCTATAGTAAGGCGACCAGAACTGCACACAGTACTCCAGCTGTGGCCTCACCAGCGTTTTGTACAGCTCCATCATAACCTCCCTGCTCTTATATTCTATGCCTCGGCTAATGAAGGCAAGTATCCCATATGCCTTTTTAACCACCTTATCTACCTGCTCCGCTGCCTTCAGGGATCTATGTACATGTACACCAAGGTCCCTCTGACCCTCTGTACTTCCTAGGGTCCTACCACTCATTGTGTATTCCCTTGCCTTATTTGTCCGTCCAAAATGCATCACCTCGCACTTTTCAGGGTTAAATTCCATTTGCCACTTTTCCGCCCATCTGACCAACCCGTTTATATCGTCCTGTAGCCGGAGGCTTTCCTCCTCGCAATTTACCACCCCACCAATTTTCGTGTCATCTGCGAACTTACTGATCATACCTTTTACATTCTCATCCAAATCATTTATGTAGATCACGAACAACAAGGGACCCAGCACCGATCCCTGAGGTACCCCACTGGACACAGGCTTCCAGTCACAAAAGCAACCTTCAACCATCACCCTCTGCCTCCTGCCACTCAGCCAGTTTAGGATCCAACGCGCCAAGGCACCCTGGATCCCATGGGCTCTTACCTTCTTAACCAGTCTCCTATGCGGGACTTTGTCAAAAGCTTTACTGAAGTCCATGTAAACCACATCCACAGCATTTCCCTCATCCACCCCACTAGTCACCCCCTCGAAAAATTCGATCAGATTTGTCAGACATGATTTACCCTTGACAAAGCCATGCTGACTATCCCTGATTAATCCTTGCCTCTCCAAGTGGAGATTAATTTTGTCCCTCAGAATTTTTTCCAATAATTTCCCCACCACAGATGTTAGACTCGCTGGCCTGTAATTCCCTGGTTTATCCCTGCTACCCTTCTTGAATAATGGTACTACGTTAGCTGTTCTCCAGTCCTCTGGTACATCCCCTGTGGCCAGAGAGGTTCTGAAAATTAGTGTCAGAGTCCCTGCAATCTCCTCCTTTGCCTCCCACAGCAGCCTGGGATACATCTCGTCCGGGCCTGGGGATTTATCCACTTTTTGGCCTGCTAAAACCGCTAGCACCTCCTCCCTCTCGATGCTAATATGTTCAAGTATGTCACAGTCCCCTTGCCCGATTTCTATGTCTGCATCGTCTTTCTCCATAGTGAACACAGATGCAAAAAATTCATTTAAAACCCCGCCTACATCCTCTGGCTCTACACACAGATTGCCACTTTGGTCCCTAATGGGCCCTACCCTTTCCCTGGTTATCCTCTTGCCCTTAATATACTTATAAAACATCTTAGGATTTTCCTTTATTTTGCTCGCCAGTGTTATTTCATGGCCCCTCCTCGCCCTCCTAATTTCTTTTTTGAGTATGCCCCTGCACTTTTTATACTCCTCTAGGGCTTCCTCCGTCTTTAGTCTTTTGTAACTGCCAAAAGCCCCCCTTTTATTTCTAATGCATTTTTGTATATCCCTTGTCATCCAAGGTTCCCTTTGCTTGTTGGTCCCACCCTTGACCTTTACAGGAACATGTTGGCGTTGTACTCTCTCAATTTCCCTTCTGAAAGTCTCCCATTGTTTTGATGTGGATTTTCCTATAAGCAGCTGCTCCCAGTCCACTTTGGCCAGATCCTGCCTTATCATATTAAAATCGGCCTTCCCCCAATTTAGAACCCTTATTTCCGGGCCGTCTTTGTCTTTTTCCATGACCACCTTAAATCTCACCGAATTATGGTCACTGTCGCCAAAATGCTCTCCTACTGACACTTCCACCACTTGCCCGGCTACATTCCCCAGAATTAGGTCCAGTACCGCCCCCTCTCTTGTAGGACTTTCTACATGTTGGCTCAAAAAGCTCTCCTGGATGCACTTTAAGAATTCTGCACCCTCTAAGCCTTTCACACTCTGACTGTCCCAATTTATATTGGGGAAGTTGAAATCCCGCACTATTATTACCCTATTATTTTCGCACTTTTCTGAGATTTGCCTACATATCTGTTCCTCTATCTCCCCCTGACTGTTTGGGGGCCTATAGTACACTCCCAGCAAAGTGCTTGCCCCCTTTTTGTTTTTAAGTTCTACCCATATGGCCTCATTAGAGGAACCCGCTAATATATCATCCCTCCTTACAGCAGTAATTGACTCCTTAATTAATATTGCAACACCCCCTCCCCTTTTACACCCCCCTCTGTCACGCCTGAAGATTCTATACCCCGGAATATTGAGCTGCCAGTCCTGACCCTCCCTCAACCATGTCTCCGTGATAGCAACAATATCGTACTCCCATGTGTTCAACAACAACTTCAGTTCATCCACCTTATTTGCAAGACTCCTTGCATTAAAATAAATGCCTTCCAGCCCTGCCATATTCTCTTTTGCCTTCACATATTTGCTCTGCCTTCCCAGCTGACTTGTTTTTCCCTCTGTATTTGGCCATAAATCACCCCCTACTATAGCTCCACTCTGTACCCCAACCCCCTGCCAAGTTAGTTTAAACCCTCCCCAGCAGTGCTAGCAAACCTCCCCGCAAGGATATTGGTTCCCCTCTGGTTCAGGTGTAAACCGTCCGACTTGTACAAGTCCCACCTTTCCCAGAAGCAGACCCAGTGATCCAGGAAACTAAAGCCCTCCCCCCTGCACCATCCCTTTAGCCACGCATTCATCTGTTCTATCTTCCTATTCCTATACTTACTAGCACGTGGCACCGGGAGTAATCCAGAGATTACAACCTTTGAGGTCCTGCTCCTTAATCCTTCACCTAGCTCCCTAAATTCTTGCTGCAGGACCTCATCCCTCTTTTTACCTATGTCGTTGGTACCAATGTGGACCACGACCACTGGCTGTTCACCCTCCCCCTCCAGAATGCCCTGCAGCCGCTCAGTGACATCCTTGACCCTGGCACCAGGGAGGCAACAAACCATCCTGGATTCACGTCTACGGCCACAGAAACGCCTATCTGTTCCCCTTACTATAGAATCCCCTACCACTATTGCTCTCCCACTCTTTTTCCCCCCTTCCTGGGCAGCAGGAGCACCCCCAGTGCCAGGAAGTTGGCTGCTGCTGCCTTCCCCTGGTGAGTCATCCCCCTCAACAGTATCCAAAGCGGTATACTTGTTTGAAAGGGGGATGTCCGCAGGGGTTCCCTGCACTACCTGCCTGCCTTTGTTGCTCCGCCTGATGGTCACCCCCTGTGCTGCCCTACCCTGAGGCGTGCACAACTCGCTAAACGTGTTATCCACGAGCCTTTCAGCATCGCGCACGCTCCAAAATTCATCCACCCGCAGCTCGAGCGCCACAATGCGGTCTACAAGTAGCTGCAGCTGGATGCATTTCCCGCACACATGGTTGCCAGGGACACTGGCAGCATCCCTGACTTCCCACATAGAGCAGGAGGAGCAGAACACGGGTCTGAACTCTCCTGCCATGACTTACTCCTTTAATTACTTAAAAAAATTTATTCAATACCCCAGTTACAGGTATGCTCTAGGGCGCTTTATTTACCAACTATCCCCACTACACCACAGAAATTTAACACCACAGAATTCAAGCTTGTATTGAAAAAAGAGAAATACTCACCAACCAATCACCTACCTGCTCCCTGGTGACGTCACACACTGATTACTTTTTACCTCTCTCCTCGCTGCTCCCGCTGGTCCCGACTGGTCTCGGGCCTCGCCTCTCTCCGGTTTTTATACCGGTCTCACCACGCTGCTCCCGACTGGTCTCGGGCCTCGCTGGTCGCCGGGTTTTCTCCCGAGCTCCTCCTCGCTGCTCCCGCTGGCCCCGACTGGTCTCGGGCCTCGCCTCTCTCCGGTTTTTATACCGGTCTCACCACGCTGCTCCCGACTGGTCTCGGGCCTCGCTGGTCGCCGGGTTTTCTCCCGAGCTCCTCCTCACTGCTCCCGCTGGTCCCGACTGGAGTCTCGTTTGCGGCCGCAGAAACGCCTATCTATTCCCCTTACAATAGAATCCCCTATTACTATAGATCTCCCCCTCTTTTTCCTCCCGTCCTATGCAGCAGAGCCACCCCTGGTGCCAGGAAGTTGGCTGCTGCTGCCTTCCCCTGGTAAGCCATCCCCCCCCATCAGTATCCAAAGCGGTATATCTGTTTGAGAGGGGGATGTCCACAGGGGACCCCTGCACTACCTGCCTGCGCATACCACTCTGCCTGTTGGTCACCCGTTCCCTTTCTGCCTGTCATCTTCCAAAATTCGATAGACTCTCAATAGTACCCATGGATTGGCGGGTAGCTAATCTTACCCCACTGTTCAAAAAGGGTGGTAGAGAGAAAACGGGGAATTACAGACCGGTAAGCCTGACATCGGTAGTGGGTAAAATGCTAGAGTCCATTATAAAAGATGTAATAGCAGAGCACTTGGAAAAAAGTGACCGGATCGGACAAAGTCAACATGGCTTTACAAAAGGTAAATCGTGCTTGACTAATGTACTGGAATTTTTTGAGGATGTAACTGGTAAAATAGATAAGGGAGAACCAGTGGATGTGGTGTACTGTATTTGGATTTTCAGAAGGCTTTCGATAAGGTCCCGCATAAGAGATTAGCGTGTAAAATTAAGGCACATGGGATTGGGGGCAAGGTATTGACTTGGATAGAGAACTGGTTGGCAGACAGAAAGCAAAGAGTTGGAATAAACGGCTCTTTTTCCGAGTGGCAGGCAGTGACTAGTGGGGTACCGCAGCGATCGGTCCTTGGACCCCAGCTATTCACAATATATATTAATGATCTAGACGAGGGAACTAGATGTAATATCTCCAAGTTTGCAGACGACACAAAGCTGGGTGGGCGTGTGTGCTGTGAGGAGGATGCCGAGAAACTCCAGTATGATTTGGACAGGTTGGGTGATTGGGCAGAAGCATGGCAGATGCAATATAACGTGGATAAATGCGAGCTTATCCACTTTGGTGTCAAAAACAGGAAGGCAGATTATTATCTGAATGGCAATAGATTGGGAGAAGGGGAAGTGCAACAAGATCTGGGCATCCTTGTGCACCAATTCATGTAACGCGACCCCAAACTGCTGCGTACACGCCTCCTGCCATTTTTACAGCGATGGATTACGTGCCATGTCTGTGTCACGCTCTCGAGAGCTGGGACACTTCATTATAATATTTAAATCAGGCTCCCACAGTGCAATTGTGATCCTGATTTAAATTTAACGGTGGCCAGCTAGGTTTCCCAGGGCTCGGGAAAGCTGACAGTTAAATGGAGAAGGGAGCAGCCGGATCAAGCAGTTAAACATAGAAACATAGAAGATAGGAGCAGGAATAGGCCATTCGGCCCCTCGAGCCTGCTCCGCCATTCAGTGAGATCATGGCTGATCATGGCTGATCATCCAAATTCAGTACCCTGTTCCTGCCTTCTCTCCATATGCCTTGATCCCTTTAGCCTTAAGAAATATATCCAACTCCTTCTTGAATATATTTAATGAATTGGCCTCAACTGTCTTCTGTGGTAGAGAATTCCACAGGTTCACCACTCTCTGGGTGAAGAAATTCCTCCTCATCTCTGTCGTAAATGGCTTACCCCTTATCCTTAGACTGTGACCCCTGGTTCTGGACTCCCCGACCATCGGGAACATCCTTCCAGCATCTAGTCTGTCTAGTCCTGTTAGAATTTTATAAGTTTCGATGAGATCCCCTCTCATTCTTCTAAACTCCAGCGAGTACAAGCCCAATCGACCCAATCTCTCTTCATACGTCATTCCTGCCATCCCAGGTATGCCCACCCCAACCCTCTCCCATCCCTCACGGGATGGGTGGGGGGGTTAAAATTCCCCCAGTAAGCCTGGTCAATGCTAGTATGTGACCAATTGTTGACTTTCCTTTTTTGAAGCTGTTCTGCTGTATTGGTGGATGACATCAATTCAACAGTAGTTTGTTGTAATTTTTTGCAACTGTTGATGTCGGGGATATTCCCTTAAAGCTTATATTTCCTTTCTTAGGTACTGTTATGATACAACTTTTGAAGAAGGCATCCATCTTCTTATTCTTGGTGAAAATATAGTTATACTGTCATAGAAGGCAATTCTGAAAGTCTTGCAGTTTCCAGAATGCTGCAGGAATCAGATCCAGTCCAAGGCTTATTCCTGATCTGGTTAGTGCAATGGCTTTTTCTAGTTCTTCATGAGTAAATGGCTCTGTGCTGATGTCAAGCACTTTTACTGACACCTGTTCAATGGGTATATTTTCATCTATTATGGCTGGTTCTTGACCAGAAATCTTTCCAAAGTGATATTTCCATTGTTTCCTTGTTTTTGCATGCTTTCCTTTCAGTTTTCCTTTTGGGATCTTATTGCATCCATGATTGATTTGTTTCCATGCATTTCTACTGTTGTTGATTCTCATTTTATCTTTATAGCTGTTGAACTGGCTATGGTAGTAGTCGGCTTTAGCTTGGTCATATGCATTTTTGAAATCTCTTCTTGCTTGTTCTCCTACTTCAAGTGTTCTATCTTTTCTATAACTGGGGGATGATTTTTGAGATCGGGTTTCTTTATGTGATTTGGTTTCCTGGGGATTGTTTTTGGTGCTGTTTCAACAATTGATTTTACCAGGAATGAATATTTTTCTGATGGTGCTTTCTCTTTTTCATCACAAAGTTCTGCAAATCTGTTTGAGACTTTGATCGTAAATTGGCTTTTCGTGTTGCTGTCCTTATTCAATTTACTCCACTCTAAAACAAACGCAAAATACTGCGGATGCTGGAAATCTGAAATAAAAACAGATAATTCCAGAAAACACTCAGCAGGTCAGGCAGCATCTGTGGAGAGAGAAACAGAGTTAACGTTTCAGGTCGATGACCTCTCATCAGAACTCGTGAAAGGTCATCGATCTGAAACGTTAGCCCTCAGAGATGTCGGTGCTCTTCCAATTGTGGCCTCTTGCGCTTCCATGATTTTAATCACTCCATCATTGGCAGCTGTGCCTTCAGCTGCCTAGGCCCAAAGCTCTGAAACTCCCACCCTAAACCTCTCCGCCCCTCTATCTCTCTCCTCCTTAAAACCTACCTCATTGGCCAAGCTTTTAGTCATCTGTCCTAATATCTCCTTATGTGGCTCGGTGTCAAATTTGGTTTGATAACGCTCCTGTGAAATGCCTTGGGATATTTTACTACATTAAAGGCGCTATATAAATAAAAGTTGTTGACCTGCTGAGTGTTTGTCAGAACTTTCTGTTTTTACTCCAGCCTAAATGTCTGCCTGGCACGCTTGTCCTTAAACTAAGACTAATGTTTGCTGTCACAATTCTTTGGTTTGACTATTAAATGTGGTGTATGCTTCAACATTCCTGATGCTGTTTTCCCACTTTTTCCATACGAAGATGTACTCTAAGTGGGCTTTCTTACCATTTAGGGTATTATGTCCAACATTTTCCTTATTTCTTTGCAAAGTTATTATTTCTAGACCAGAAGTTGTATTCCATGATGTAATCCGAAGTAATTCTTAATTTCCGTTTATTTAGCCTTGCATTTGTATCACCTCCAATAAACAGGAAGTTATGGGGTGGAATGGCTTCTGTTATTCTACATAAAACTTGAGTATTTTTGCACCTGGACTGCAGTTGGTTGGGCTGTAGCAGGTTATTATGGTGACCAATGGGTTGCCGGAGAGTTCTGCAACAGATACTGTTAATTACATCTACAGATTGAAGCCCCTCCTCCAATTTTTCTATGAGGATTGTTGTAGGCACATTGACCTGTAGATCAAAATTATGTTTTATGCCAGGGGCATGAACCCTCGTATTATGGCACTTAACTGCCGCCCAACACTTGGCATTGACTAGTCATAGTGGCAGGTTTTAACACCTGACCAAATATACAACAATGATACAGCAGATTTATTCAGACATTTGTTCATTTCAGACTACTAAAACATACAAACATATTGCTTAAGAACATAAGAACATAAGAAATAGGAGCAGGAGTAGGTCATTCGGCCCTTCAAGCCTGTTCCGCCATTCATTGAGATCATGGCTGATCTTCTGCCTCAACTCCATTCACCGGCCCTATCGCCATATCCCTTGATGCCTTTACTAGTCAGAAATCTATCGACTTCTGTTTTGAATATACCCAATGACTGAGTATATTCAAAACAGAAGTCAATAGATTTCCACAACTACATAAAGTTTGCAACTATACAAATTAGCAATATACAATTAACAGAACAATCTTCCATAGAGAAAATGAGGGGGATGCAAAATTTTGACTTTTTAAAAACTACTGAACAGTTAGGCACATTCTTAAGTGAATAATCTATTTTCCTCTATGTCCCACAAGGAACTGAAACTGAATTCTACACATTAGCAACCTGTTGGGTACTGATATTTTGCTTCATCCATAATTTATGTGAAATCTTTCATTATATATGAAAAGCATCAGATCTCCAACTATAAAATGAACTTACAACTTAACTCCAGCAACTTTGTGTAATAGCAAATGTGACTTTAAAATCCAGCTGCACTCCACTGCATATGCTTGCACAGTGTTTAAATCAGATTAGATTAGGACGGTTCGATTGATTAGTAAATTGGAAATGTCCAAATAGACTACGCAATTTCCATTTATATATTATCAGACCGATTTTCCTCCCTGCCATCCCAGCGTTAGTTGGCAGTGCATATTGCAGTCATCTAACCAGAGTGTAGCTGAACCTGGATGAATTCCCGGGTTCAGTTCATTTTCATGTTGTGGATGTGACTGGTGCAGGATAATCACCTAGGATTTGGCGCAGGTCCAAGAGGGGGAGGAAATTTATACGCTGAAAAAAGGTAATTACTTATTTTTTACTAGTGTCAGTAAAACAGCTGTCTGCAGCTGGAGAAGTCTAGCAGCAGTGTGGAAAGAAGAGGGGCACTGTACAACATAAGGCCCCTCCCAACTTCTTCCATGTACAGCACCTGCATGTTGTCTTCCCAATACCTACAGATAGTAGCTTGGCTTTTGGGGTATGACTGCCCAGCAGTGTTAAGTACTCAATACATGCCTCTGTTTTTGTCGAAGTTGTAATGATATCAGCAAATAGAGATGGTATTTGCCTGTTTGATTATGATGCCTTACCAGCATGTTTGCATGTATTGATTGCTTGTGCCTGACCAGCAGAGGGCATGTGACCGAGACAAGCAAGGCAGTTTAGTTTAGTTTCAGTTTCGTTCTAGATGCATCACTAGCATGATGTCTCCTGTAAATGCTGTTAAAAGAGTTGAACAAGCTTTAGATTAAAAGACATTCTCTTTCATAAATGTCTCGTCATTGAACCCACAAAGAAATCAATACATGGTGTCAGAAGTGATTGAAAGAGATGAAGTGGAAAAATCGGTCCAGACAGTGAAAAGACTGATGTACAAGGCAAAAGACAGTGGAACTGACTTCTACCAAAGCGTGCTTGTATACCGCACAACGCCGCTCGAGTGTGGTAAGTCACCAGTCCAACTCCTGATGGGACATCGGCTAAGGTCAAACCTACCCATCCCGGAGAACCTCCTGAAAACAAAAGAGGGGGAGAAAGTGAGGAAGTTCAAAGAACAACAGAAAGAAAAGCAAAAGTATTACTATGACAGAGGAACACAAAACCTACCTGAACTCCACACTGGTGACCAAGTAAGGTTGAAAGACAAAACAAACACATGGACTCAGAAGGGAACTGTCCTGAGTGAAGTTCAACCAAGATCATACACCATTCAGACAGATGAGGGTGCTGTTCTGAGAAGAAATCGTCGAGATCTTCTCATGGGACCAGCCACAGCAGGTCAAGAGACTGATACTGTTGAACAACCTGATCACACAGCTGAGAACCAATCATCTGAAGCAACAACTCAGATTCAAGGACAATCAATCAGAAAATCCTCAAGACACGTGAAGCCTCCTGAGAGACTCATTGAGCAAATTTAAGGACTATTGTTATAGAAGGAAGTAATGTTATCTTATTCTTTCTTCAAGTTCTAGTGTATTGACATATTTCATGTGAACACACAAAGCAAGGTTAAAAAACCTTGATCATGATAATGATAATGTAAGTTCATTAAGTGTTACAGTTAAAATGCAGATTAATACAAAGAAAACATGTTGTTAGTTAAAAGTAAAATACTTTTGTTTTAAGAAAAGGAGATGTAATGATATCAGCAAATAGAGATGGTATTTGTCTGTTTGATTATGATGCCTTACCAGCATGTTTGCATGTATTGATTGCTTGTGCCTGACCAGCAGAGGGCATGTGACTGAGACAAGCAAGGCAGTTTAGTTTAGTTTCAGTTTTGTTCTAGATGCATCACTAGCATGATGTCTCCTGTAAATGCTGTTAAAAGAGTTGAACAAGCTTTAGATTAAAAGACATTCTCTTTCATAAATGTCTCGTCATTGAACCCACAAAGAAATCAATACAGAAGTTAGCACAAAGAGGGAGAGGATGAGGATTGGAGGAGGCCCAGCCAAGTTATGTCCCCTTTGAGGAGTAGGCCCTCGAAATACAAAGCCAAAATTAAAAAAAAACAGGAGATGGGAAAACAGGAAAAATGACCTCAGCTCAGGGTTTTCCCAACACTTATCCTTTCTTCGTGCTACATCCTATTCAGTCACTTACAGGAGACCTTGCATTAACAATTTGATGAAGGTTGCTTGGCAACAAGTTGCAATGAGGACAAGTTGGTAACCCTTTTCCTCTTTCTGTGTCTACTGGTTTGGCAGAAATAGCTGTGGCAGGACTTTCTGAACTGAACTGACCATGCACTTACTCAGGATCCCATCAGTCTATTTCACTTCACTAGGCAGCATCATACGGCCATCCATGCTGGTGATGTAGGTAGTCAGTTTGAGGGAAGCACACTGGGTGAACTACTGAGCAAAAGTAGGCAGGGCCAGGTGGAGGAGCAGAAAACACCTGTGCAGAGGAACATTTTGCACCTATTCCCAGCTAATGAGGTTAAGAATCCTGATCTGAGGGACCAAGCTTTTAAAAGAAGAATGCTTTCTGAGTAAGAGTTAATGTTGAGTCATTGAGGGACATGCCTAGGAGCTTTTAGCACATTGCACGCAGTGTGGAGGATTCATGTTATGTTATCCATGTTATGGATTGGTGCAACTGGGTCTGCTTACCCACAGATCAGCAAGCATGGTGGATGGAGGCAGGGGCAGGCCAGAACTGACAGGGGATGATGATGTTGCCACCCTCAGTCAATGACATAACATGTACCAGAATGCAGAAAGGGCCAGGCTGCTCCCACACATAAAAGAAACACCAAATTAGATAATTGAGCACAACAAACACAACTGGTAGGAAGGCAAAGAAGCAGGAAGGCCTGACAATGAGAACGTTCTATGGAAGTGTCCTATATTAACATCTGCTGAATGGTGCTTACAGTTGCAAGAAGTGCTGGTGCTGCAGCTTCCTCCAGTTCCTCAGGTTCCTTTGTGAAATCTTCTACCTGCTCTTCATAGGGCTCTTTCAGCAGCAGCTCCATTTCAATGCCTCTTTCAATTATCAAGTTGTGGTGAATGCAACAGACCACTACAATCTGGGAAACTTTGGCTGGGTTATATTGAAGTATGCCCCCTGACCTATCGAAGCATCAGAATCGCTGCTTTAGCATGCGTATGGTGGACACAATGGTGGATCTGGTGGAGGAGGGCACTTCATTGTATCTGTGGAGGAGTGCACTTCATTGTATCTGTGGAGGAGTGCACTTCATTGTATCTGAGGAGGAGTGCACTTCATTGTATCTATGCGTCAGTGCTGTCTGGGGATGGTGGAGGGATCATGAACCAAGGCAGCAGCAGCAGGTATCCTTGGTCTCCCTGGATCCAACCTTGACTTGCTGGGCATTCCACCCCAAAGAAAACAACACCACTACAAATATGGTATCCTAGAGTTGGCAGAACAGAGTGGGGATCATAGTTTCAGGCAATGCTTTAAACCTGCAAGATATTTACAGACTGAGAGCGTTGTATCCGTGTGTTAATGGAGACACGGAATGCAGGAGTTGGTTTAACAGGTGTTTACTGAACAAAGTCTGGAGGTGAACTAAAAGATACAAGACGCTATACAGGCTTATATACCCGAGTGGTCACTACCGGTATTACAGTACGCAGGGGCTCTTAAAGGTACATACACTACAATTCCTCCCCTTTTAGATAATTAGTACATAACATTTTAAGTAATCATTAATTAACATGTTTACAAGAACAATAATTTACACATTTGCTGCAGTTAATCAATTATAAGTCAGTCTCTCTGGAGGCTTCCTGACTCGGTCCGGATAACGCTTCGGTGGTGTAGTAGTTTTCGGTGGTGTAGTAGGTTACATAAGAACATAAGAACATAAGAAATAGGAGCAGGAGTAGGCCAATCGGCCCCTCGAGCCTGCTCCGCCATTCAATAAGATCATGGCTGATCTGATCCTAACCGCCAATCCACTATCACAGAACCATCTCCTGAATCTAACAGAATTAGACACACGAAATAGGAGCAGGATCAGGCTACACGGCCCCTGGGCCCGCTCCGCTACCCACAGGGCCATGACCGATCCGAACCTAGACTCATGTCCAAATTCCTGCCCGCTCCCCGTAACCCTTAATTCCCTTTACTTCTAGGAAACTGTCTATTTCTGTTTTAAATTTATGTAATGATGTAGCTTCTGCAGCTTTTTGGGGCAGCATATTCCATGTACCTACCACCCTCTGAGTGAAGTAGTTCCTCCTCATCTCAGTTTTGAAAGAGCAGCCCCTTATTCTAAGACTATGCCCCCTAGTTCTAGTTTCACCCATCATCGGGAACATCTTCCCCGCATCCACCCGATCCAACCCCTTCACAATCTTATATGTTTCAATAAGATCGCCTCTCATTCTTCTGAACTCCAATGAGTAGAGTCCCAATCTACTCAACCTCTCCTCATATGTCCATCCCCTCATCCCCGGGATTAACCGAGTGAACCTTCTTTGTACTGACTCGAGAGCAAGTATGTCCTTTCTTAAGTATGGACACCAAAACTGTACGCAGTATTCCAGGTGCGGTCTCACCAATACCTTGTACAACTGAAGCAATACCTCCCTATTTTTATATTCTATCCCCCTAGCAATGAAAGCCAACATTCCATTGGCCTTCTTAATCACTTGCTGCACCTGCATACTAACCTTTTGAGTTTCGTGCACCAGGACCCCCAGATCCCTTTGTACTTCAGTACTTTCCAGTTTCTTGCCATTAAGATAATAACTTGCTCTACGATTTTTCCTGCCAAAGTGCATAACCTCACACTTTCCAGTATTGTATTCCATCTGCCAAATCTCTGCCCACTTACTTAGCCTGTCTATGTCCCCTTGCAGGTTTTTTATGTCCTCCTCACTCACTACTTTCCCTCCCATCTTAGTATCATCTGCAAACTTTGATATGTTACACTCGGTCCCCTCCTCCAAATCGTAAATATAGATTGTGAAGAGTTGGGGACCCAGCACTGACCCCTGCGGAACACCACTAGTTACTGATTGCCAGCCTGAGAATGAACCATTTATCCCAACTCTCTGCCTTCTGTTAGATAGCCAATCCTCTATCCATGCCAGAATATTACCCCCAATCCCGTGATTTTTTATCTTAAGCAATAATCTTTTGTGTGGCACCTTGTCAAATGCCTTTTGGAAGTCTAAATACACTACGTCCACTGGTTCCCCTTTATCCACCCTATATGTTACTTCCTCAAAGAACTCCAGCAAATTTGTCAAACATGACTTCCCCTTCATAAAACCATGCTGACTTTGTCCTATTAAATGATGATTATCCAAATGTCCTGTTACTGTCTCCTTAATAATGGACTCCAAAATTTTACCTACCACAGATGTTAGGCTAACCGGTCTATAGTTTCCAGCCTTCTGTCTACTGCCCTTTTTAAATAAGGGTGTTACATTAGCAGTTTTCCAGTCTGCCGGGACCTTTGCCGAGTCCAGGGAGTTTTGGAAAATTATTACCAATGCATCCGCAATCCCTACCGCCACTTTCCTCAAGACCCTAGGATGTAAGCCATCAGGTCCAGGTGATTTATCCGCCTTGAGTCCCATTATTTTACCGAGTACCACTTCCTTAGTGATTTTGATCGTGTTTAGCTCCTCCCCCCCTTTAGCCCCCTGTTTGTCCAGTGTTGGGATATTCTTGGTGTCTTCTACTGTAAAGACTGATATAAAATATTCATTCAATGTTTTTGCTATCTCCATATTTCCCACCATTAATTTCCCAGTCTGATCCTCTAATGGACCAACATTTACTTTAGCCACCCTTTTTCTTTTTATATAACTATAAAAACTCTTACTATCTGTTTTTATATTTTTTGCTAATTTACTTTCATAATCTATCTTCCCTTTCTTAATCAATCTTTTTGTTATTTTTTGTTGTCTTTTAAAGTTTTCCCAATCCTCTATCCTCCCACTAGATTTGGCTACCTTATATGCCCTTGTTTTTAGTCGAATACTATCCTTAATTTCTTTTCTTAGCCACGGATGGCTGACTTTTCTTTTACACCCTTTTCTTCTCAGTCGATTCGGCTTGAATGCCAGTGTCGGGTTCATCTGGTTCCAGTATCACCGGATCGGAGGTAGATACTATGGGTATCTCTGCTTCATCATTAGGCGTATAGAGTTGTGGTGTAGGTTGTCCCTTTTCGGATGACTCTATGATCTGGTCAGCATGGCACCTTATTATGCTTTCACCAATGTCCACGGTATACATCAGCGGTCCTAGCCGTGTGCAAATAGTTCCAGGCTGCCATTTCTCGGTACGGTAGTCCCGGGCCAAAACTTGTTGACCTATCTGGAAGGTTCTAGTTGGCCTTTCATTCATGCCTTGAAATTGCCGGTTCTCTACGTCCCTTCTGATGTTTGGCTTGATCAAATCCAGCCAGCATCTTAGTCTTCTATTGAAAAACATCATGGCGGGAGTTTGGTTTGTAACCACATGTGTTGCATTCCTGTATGCAAACAAGAAGTTATCTACCTTATGTTGTAGATTTATGTCTTCATTACCCATGGCCTTTATGGCCTTCTTGAAGGTCTGGACAAACCTTTCAGCTAATCCATTGGTGGCGGGATGGTATGGGGCGGACGTGTAGTGCTTAACCCCATTGTTTTTTAAGAACTTCCTGAATTCTTCGGACACAAATTGCGGTCCATTATCAGAACAGATCTGTTCAGGCAGCCCATTCCTGGCAAATATGGTCCTTAATACTGTGATGGTTTTTTCCGTGGTGGTGGAGGACATCTTTATTACCTCCGGCCACTTGGAATGTGCATCAACCGCGATTAAGAACATTGAGTCCATAAATGGACCAGCAAAGTCGATATGTACCCTTTGCCATGGAGATGAGGGCCACTCCCATGGATGTAGAGGGGCTTGTGGTGGGGCGTTTTGGACCTTCTGGCATCCTAGACAGCTCTTGGTCATTTCTTCGATGTCTCCATCGATACCTGGCCACCACACAAACGCTCTGGCTAGGTTCTTCATTTTCACTCCACCCAGATGCCCCTCGTGAAGCTCCTTTAGCACTTTATCCTGGAGTTTGGGTGGAATCACCACTCTGGATCCACACATTAAGGTTCCTCGGCACACTGACAGCTGTTCTCTTCTTTGCGAGAATGCTGGCAACAGTGGTTCGCCATGTGCTGGCCATCCCTTCACCGTTAAATCGTAGACTCGTGAGAGAGTCGGGTCATTTCTCGTTTCCTTTTCAATGGTAGAATTTGTTACTGGTAGAAATTCTACTATGGTTGAGTGGAACATCTCCACTGGGCCCACTGTAGGTGCCTCTTCCACCGTTGGCAACGGTAGGCGCGATAAACCGTCAGCATTCCCATGCTGTTTTGATCCTTTGTATTCTATGTCATATTGGTGTGCCCCTAGGAAAAGGGACCACCTCTGTAGCCTTTGCGCTGTCATAATGGGAACGCCCTTTTTAGGGTTGAATATGGAGACGAGGGGTTGATGGTCAGTCAACAAGGTAAATTTTTGTCCGTGTAGGTAATGGTTGAATTTCTTCACTCCCCACACCAGGCTGAGTGCTTCCCTGTCGATCTGGGCATAGTTACGCTCAGCTGAGTTCAATGAGCATGACGCAAAAGCTATCGGCCGCTCCGAGCCATCAGGGAATCGATGCGATAATACCGCTCCTACGCCGTAAGGGGATGCATCGCACACCAGTCTGATTGGCAGTGATGGGTTGTAATGAGCCAACACTTCCTTGGACGTGATCAAGCCTTTGCATTTATGGAAGGCACGTTTACAGTCTTCGCTCCATTTCCAAATGACTCCCGTTTGTAGCAGTGCGTTAAGAGGGTGTAGAACAGTTGACAAGTTCGGTAAAAATTTATGATAGTAATTTATCAATCCCAGGAACAACCTTAATTGTGAGACATTTTCAGGTGCTGGGGCTTTTATGACCGCTTCAATTTTTTCAGGTGACTTATGCAACCATTCTTCGTTAATTATATGGCCACAATATGATATTTGTTTCTGGAAAAATTCGCACTTGGGGCGATTTGCTCGTAGGCCCCGTTCTCTCAGCCTAGTGAGCACCTGCTCCAAATTGGCATTTTCTCCTGTTACAAGGATGTCGTCTGGGTAGCATTGAATCCCCGGAATCCCTTGCAGGACTTGCTCCATAGCTCTTTGCCAGATAGCTGGAGCTGATGCTACTCCGAAAACCAGTCGATTGTACTGGTACAGGCCTTTGTGTGTGTTTATCGTGAGATACTTTTTAGAGGCCTCCTCAACCTCCATCTGTAGATATGCCTGTGCCAAGTCAATTTTGGTGAAACGTTTCCCTCCGGATAGTGAGGCAAAAATACCTTCTATCCGAGGAAGAGGATACTGTATCGTGTGAAGGACCGGGTTTACAGTCACCTTGAAGTCCCCACAGATGCGAATTTTTCTCTGTTCTTCAGATTTATCATTATTCAACGTTTTCTTCATGACCGGGACGATGGGTGTTGCCCACTCGCTCCAATCTACCTTGGATAACATGCCTGCTTTTTCCAAATTCTCTAGCTCTGCCTCGACTGCTGGACGAATTGCGTATGGCACCGGCCTTGCCTTCAAAAACTTGGGAATTGCCGCATCTTCCACTTTTATTGAGGCGGTGGCGCCTTTCAAGGTTCCTAGTTCCTGTTGAAACACTTCTTTGGCGTTAGCCAAGATGTCTTTTAATCGTTCAGGTATGACGTCATCATCATTTTTTTTCTTACCTGAATGGAGTGCCAGTCTAAATGTATCTTCCTGATCCATTCACGTCCCAACAACGGTGGACCACCATCTTGCAGAACGTATAAATACAACTTCTGTATTTCCTTGCCGTTGTATACAACAGGCACCTTTATTTTCCCTCTGGGGTATACTTTCTGCCCCGTATATGTCTTCAAGATAATGGATGTGTCTTTCAAAGGTATATGCGGAAATAGCCGCTCGTAATCCCGTCGACTTATGATGGTCAGAGCTGATCCTGTATCTAGCTCCATTTTAATTGGGGACCCCGCTATCGTGAGGGTAACCCAAATGGTCTGGTAATCTTCTTTGGCAATTACATTATGTAATTTGAGACAGATTAGTCTCTTGTTTCCGGAGTCGCTATCGCTCTTCTGGTCTTCGGAGCTACTGTCCGTCATCATTTGTACCTTTCTGTACTTTTCCTTATTGATTTCTTTTCTGTCAGTGGATTTTTTGTTTCCAGATCGGCATACACGTGCAATGTGTCCCATCTTTCCGCATTGCCTGCATGCTTTGTCCTTGAACCAGCAGTCCCGCTGGTCATGGGTGGATCTGCCGCAGCGATAACATCTCTCGAAACCCCGTGTCATTTCATGGGTGCCGCAGTCCTGTGGCTTTTGCTGTATCTCTGCAGCTCCTCTTGCTGCTGCTTCGTATGATACAGCCACACTGAAAGCCTTGTCCAGTGTCAAATCTTTCTCAGAAAGTAGCCTTTTCTGTGTTCCTTCACTTAGGAGACCGCAGACGAATTTGTCTCGTAGAGAATCTGCCAGTCCTGCCCCAAATTGGCAGTGCTTTGACAGCTTTCTTAATTCGGTGAGGTAATCAGCGTTACTTTCATTCTTGTGCTGATTCCTCCTGAAGAATTTGAATCGTTCCGCTATCAGCAGCGGTGTTGGGTTTAAGTGCTCCTGTAGGGTATCAACAATCTCCTTAAAATTCTTGTCCATCAGTTTGGCTGGAGTGATTAAGTTTTGTAACAGCCCGTATGTCCTTGCGCCCATCAGATTTAGAAGTACCGATGCCTTTTTATCATCCTCTACTTCATTCGCTGTGCAATATACCTCCACTCGTTCCACATATGTGGTCCAATCCTCTATATCACTATCGAAAGCAGTAATATTGCCAGTCTTAGGCACCCTGAAAATCAAAAATGGCACCTCCCGTGCTTTCCTTTCTTCCCTGCCGAGAAAAAATGGCACCTCCCGCGCTTTCCCACCGCTGCCGCTGCTGACAATGCTGTTCTCCGCGGTTTTTATTTACACAGATATTTTTAATAGTTGGAGACTCGTTCCCGCCGGACTCTCTGGGACTTTCCCCTCCCTCTGCTTGGTCCGAATGCCGACCTGCTTTGCAGCACCGGCCGTCTCCCGAGTGCTCCACCCTCCGTCTCTGTTTGCCTCCACCTTCCGACTCGCTGCTCGGCCCCGCTGCAGAGCCACCCGATCGAACCCCAGCCCGCCGCCCAGGAAGGATTAGTGCAGTACCTGCCACCAGCCCGGCTAGCTGGTGAAACCACAGTTTTTTTTTTCTTCGACCTTCGTCTGAGGAATCGATCTCCTTGAGGTGCTGCCGAATTGCAGATAAGTCCATTTCCAATTCGTTGCTACTGTTGTATCCGTGTGTTAATGGAGACACGGAATGCAGGAGTTGGTTTAACAGGTGTTTACTGAACAAAGTCTGGAGGTGAACTAAAAGATACAAGACGCTATACAGGCTTATATACCCGAGTGGTCACTACCGTTATTACAGTACACAGGGGCTCTTAAAGGTACATACACTACAGAGAGGGACTACAAATTTATGAACATAAGAAGTAGGAGCAGGAGTAGGCCATACGGCCCCTCGGGCCTGCTCCGCCATTCAATAGGATCATGGCTGATCTGAACCTAGACTCACGTCCACTTCCCTGCCCGCTCCCCGTAACCCCTAATTCCCTTATCAGCTAGGAAACTGTCTATCTCCGTTTTAAATTTATTTAATGTCGCAGCTTCCACAGCTCCCTGAGGTAGCAAATTCCATAGATTTACTACCCTCTGAGTGAAGAAGTTTCTCCTCATCTCAGTTTTGAAAGGGCAGCCCCTTATTCTAAGATTATGCCCCCTAGTTCTAGTCTCACCCATCAGTGGAAACATCCTCCCCGCATCCACCCGATCAAGCCCCCTCACAATCTTATATGTTTCGATAAGATCGCCTCTCATTCTTCTGAAATTCAATGAGTAGAGGCCCAACCTACTCAACCTTTCCTCATAAGTCAACCCCCTCATCTCCAGAATCAACCGAGTGAACCTTCTCTGAACTGCCTCGAGAGCAAGTATATCTTTTCTTAAATATGGAAACAAAAACTGTACGCAATATTCCAGGTGTGGCCTCACCAGTACCTTGTATAACTGAAGCAAGACTTCCCTACTTTTATACTCCATCCCTCTTGCAATAAAAGCCAAAATTCCATTGGCCTTCCTGATCACCTGCTGTACCTGCATACTAACCTTCTGTGTTTCATGCACCAGGACCCCCAGATCCCTTTGTACTGTAGCACTTTGCAGTTTCTCTCCATTTAGATAATAACTTGCTCTATGATTTTTTCTGCCAAAGTGCATAACCTCACACTTTCCAACATTATATTCCATCTGCCAAATTTCTGCCCACTCACTTAGCCTGTCTATGTCCTTTTGCAGGTATTTTATATCCTCCTCACTCACTGCTTTCATAAGAACATAAGAACATAAGAAATAGGAGCAGGAGTAGGCCAATTGGCCCATCGAGCCTGCTCCGCCATTCAATAAGATCATGGCTGATCTGATCCTAACCGCCAATCCACTATGACAGGACTATCTCCTGAATCTAACAGCATTAGACACACGAAAACAGGAGCAGGATCAGGCTACACGGCCCCTGGGCCCGCTCCGCTACCCACAGGGCCATGACCTATCCGAACCTAGACTCATGTCCAAATTCCTGCCCGCTCCCCGTAACCCTTAATTCCCTTTTCTACTAGGAAACTGTCTATTTCTGTTTTAAATTTATGTAATGATGTAGCTTCGACATCTTTGTATCATCGGCAAACTTGGAGACGTTGCACTCAGTCCCTTCCTCCAAATCGTTAATATAGATTGTAAAGAGTTGGGGTCCCAGCACTGACCCCTGCGGAACAACACTATTCACTGATTGCCAACCCGTGAATGAACCATTTATCCCAACTCTCTGTTTTCTGTTAGATAGCCAATCTTCCACCCATGCCAATATATTACCCCCAATCCCATGATTTTTTATCTTGTGCAGTAATCTTTTGTGTGGCACCTTGTCAGATGCCTTTTGGAAGTCCAAATACACCACATCCACTGGTTCCCCTTTATCCACCCTGTTTGTTACGTCCTCAAAGAATTCGAGCAAATTTGTCAAACATGACTGCCCCTTCATAAAACCATGCTGACTCTGTCCGATTAAATTATGCTTATCCAAATGTCCTGTTACTGCTTCCTTAATAATGGACTCCAACATTTTACCAACCACAGATGTTAGGCTAACTGGTCTATAGTTTCCAGCCTTTTGTCTACTTCCCTTTTTAAATAAGCAGTTAGCATTAGCAGTTTTCCAATCTGAAGCCATTTTACATCTAAGACGCTTAACAGTTCAGAACTTTACAGGGAGTACTAGAAACACTGGGGCCAGAAATCAGCAGTCGGGTGGCGGGGGGGGGGTGGGGTGCGGGGGGCACATCCAAGTATAAGTACCAGGATGTGCTTGCTGGAGACTTCCAGTGCTGACCCTGCCAGGGCTTGCAAGTTCGGTGGGATATCAGGTCACCTATTTACATACGTTTAGCATGTGCCTGCACTACGAAGGGCACATATAGGGCGACAGCCAGCTCCAACATGTTGAAAAATCCAGAGTCTGTTGCCATGTCTCGGGATAGGAACCCTGGAAAGGGGAACAGGTTGCTCTCTTTGGCCCATTTGTAAGGGGGCCTATAACTTTGCCAAAAAGTTTGAATACTCTTTGGAGGGGGCCTGGCCACAATCCAAGGCTTGATCCCTAGGTGGTCCCCAGATGCGCCATTTGGTGACTTTACTGCTGCCAACTGAGATACTAGGCACAGGACATCCAATTGTTGGAAATCCCTACCCTGGCCTCAACCCCTCCTATGCCACTCGCATTGTAAGGGGCAGGTAGAAGCTCCACCCCTTACAAGGCATCATAGAATCACCAACATCAGGTCGGGATCAGCTATATCTGTATCCCGGGCTAATTTCTGCCCCTTCTGCTGAACTCCCACCAGAGTAAAATTATTTTGGGGAAAATTGTACAGTATCTCCATGCCCTTATCTCTGCCAGTAGAACATCCATAGAAGTATTTGTAAATCTCAGGGCTCTTTCCATGGTGGAAGACCTTGATGCTGCTGACATTTCAGACTTTTGTTGGCTCTATCTCTATTTTACTAATTCTCAAGTGCTTCTGGCCCATAAAGCAGCTGCAACATTTTAAGCACTTCATAAACACATTTCTCTCCAGCATTGCTTAGGCTCTTGGGGAAATATAGAGGGTGAAATTTGTCTTGGGCAGTAGTGCAAAATGGGTGACAGCAAATCAGAAGCTAGTTTTACACCCCATCCAATTTTCTTTTCCACTCAATTTGCCTACATAAAAATATAACATAAGAATTAGGAGCAGGAGTAGGCCAATCGGCTCCTCGAGCCTGCTCCGCCATTCAATAAGATCATGGCTGATCTTCGACCTCAACTCCACTTTCCCACCCGATCCCCATATCCCTTGATCCCAAAAATCTATATCGCAGCCTTGAATATACTCAACACCAGGTTATAGTCCAACAGCTTTATTTGAAATCACAAGCTTTCGGAGCGCTGCTCCTTCATCAGGTGAAGTGAAGAGATGCATATAGGCACAGCATATATAGTCAGAGAACACTGCCAGATGATTATAGGTAATCTTTCTAACTGCCCTTTATCACACCTCGGCAAAGAGATAATCACAGCAATCAAAGGTGTGAATGGTGTCCAAACAGGTTAGTCAGGAAAACATTACATCAAAGAACAATGAGGTGGGGTCACAAGGGGTCAAATGTTGCAGATGCTGGGGCCTGTATGAAAAACAGAAAAAAACCAAAAAAATTTGCTGGAAATCACAGCAGGTCCGGCCGCATCTGTGCAGAGAGAACAAGCCAACGACGACTCGAGTCTGGATGACTCTACGTCAGGTGGCGTTACATGTAGCGTGACATGAACCCAAGATCCCGGTTGAGGCCGTCCTCATGAGTGCGGAACTTGGCTATCAGTTTCTGCTCAACGATTTTGCGTTGTGTGCCTCGAAGGCCGCCTTGGAGAATGCTTACCTGAAGATCGGAGGCTGAATGTCCTTGACTGCTGAAGTGTTCCCCGACTGGGAGGGAACACTCCTGCCTGGCGATTGTTGTGCGGTGTCCGTTCATCCGTTGTCGCAGTGTCTGCATGGTCTCGGCGATGTACCGTGCTCCGGGGCATCCTTTCCTGCAACGTATGAGGTAGACAACGTTGGCCGAGTCACATGAGTATGTACCATGTACCTGGTGGGTCATGTCCTCACGTGTGATGATGGTATCTGTGTTGATGATCTGGCATGTCTTGCAGAGGTTGCCGTGGCAGGGTTATGTGGTGGCGTGGTCGCTGTTCTCCTGAAAGCTGGGTAATTTGCTGTTAACGATGGTCTGTTTGAGGTTAGGCGGCTGTTTGAAGGCGAGTAGTGGAGGCGTGAGGATGGCCTTAGCGAGGTGTTCGTCGTCGTCGATGACATGCTGAAGGCTGCGGAGAACCTCCAGACTTGAGTCGTCGTTGGCTTGTTCGCTCTGCACAGATGCGGCCGGACCTGCTGTGATTCCCAGCAAAGTTTTTTGGTTTTTTTCTGTTTTTCATACAGACCCCAGCATCTGCAACATTTGACCCCTTGTGACCCCACCTCATTGTTCTTTGATGTAATGTTTTCCTGACTGACCTGTTTGGACACCATTCACACCTTTGATGGCTGTGATTATCTCTCTGCTGAGGTGTGATAAAGGGCAGTTAGAAAGATTACCTGTAATCATCTGGCAGTGTTCTCTGACTATATATGCTGTGCCTATATGCATCTCTTCACTTCACCTGACGAAGGAGCAGCGCTCCGAAAGCTTGTGATTTCAAATAAAGCTGTTGGACTATAACCTGGTGTTGTGTGACTTCCCACATTTGTCCACCCCAGTCCAACACCGGCATCTCCACATCTTGAATATACTCAATGACTCAGCATCCACAGACCTTTGGGGTAGAGAATTCCAAAGATTCACAACTCTCTGAGTGAAGAAATTCCTCCTCATCTCAGTCTTAAATGGCCAACCCCTCATCCTGAGACTATGCCCCCTAGTTGTAGACACTCCAGCCAGGGGAAACAACCTCTCAGCATCTACCCGTTCAATCCCCCTCAGAATTTTATGCGGGAAAAATTCAGTTGTTTGCGCCTCCCATTAGCGTCTTAATGGGGCGCAAAGCAACTAGCGCCCGGGCACGACGATGTTTGCGCCGCTCACGAAATTAACTAGACATTTTGTGGTGGCGCTAAACACTACCGTCACGATCTCCTGCAGCGGCAGATCGTGACGTCAGTCAAGTGCGCAAAGCCCCGGTAGCGCCCCAGACCGGATATTGAGTGGCACCCCCTGCTGTACTGCCTGCCGCTAGCAACGACAGGTTGAGGGGAGCGTTTTGCAGTCAGGAAGGGACTGGGGGAGTGCTATTTAAAGGCGACCGCTTCCTGCCTTTTTTTGTTGGTGACATTTTTGCACCACGCATTCTGAGAGAGAGAGAGAGACTTCTGAAGAGATTCAACGCTGTGTGAAGGAGTTTTGGATACTGAGCAGTACTTTGCAGGTTCATTTTGATTTGCCCTTGTATCGATTTAGAAGAGACTGTGGGGGCTGCACTCTGAGCTCGTTCCCTGGGTCTCTCCATTGTTCTTTCCAGCAGATTTGATGTACAGGTCTCTCCAGGCCGAGATTCAAGGCTGCAATGAGCAGGATGTGGATGAAGAGCAAAATCAACCCTCCCCTTTAAGATAAAAACAGAAAATGCTGGAGAAACTCAGCAGGTCAAGCAGCATCTGTGAAGAGAGAAACAGAGTTAACGTTTCAGGTCGATGACCTTTCGTCAGAACTCCCCTTTAAGAACTGGCCAGAGCCAGTGTGTCTGTGTTCCATTGCTGACTGACAGCACATGAGCTTCGCCAGCGCTCTGAGGTAGCGCCTCGCTCCTCGGTCTTTGCGCCTTAAGACAGGTGTGAAGCGTCTGATTTAGTGCTCCAATCACCTCCAGGGGCGATAAAAGCCAAGTTTGCTGTCGGAGGCGATAATTAGCGCCAGGCGCTAAGCTTTGCGCACGGCCGCTAATGGTGCCCCAAACGGGGCGATACTGAATTTTTCCCCCTATATGTTTCAATGAGATCACTTCTCATTCTTTTAAACTCTAGAGAGCATAGGTCCTTCAATCTCTTCTCATAGGACAACCCTCTCATCCCAGGGATCAATCTAGTGAACCTCCGTTGCACCGCCTCTAAGGCATGTATGTCCTTTCTCAGATAAGGAGACCAAAACTGTGCACAGTAATCACTTCATGACAAAATAATTAATTGTATGCCAATTGTTGAGATATTTCTGACAGCGATAATTGAAATCTATTTCTTTCCTCCTTCTTGACTTCTGCAAATTTTTGACACAGTTCATCACTCTGTTCTTTCACTATCTCTCCTCAGTGGTATTGCCCCAATGTGGTCAGCACATCTCCTTCAATTGCTTCTACACTCATGCACACATGGTCACCCATGGTGTGTTCCAAGACTCCATCAATGGTCATTTCCATTTTCTCATTTACATACTGCCTCTTGGCCACATTATACATTAGCATGGCATCAGCTTCCATATGTATGGCAACTTTACCTCTGTGCAACCACCCTCGACTCCCGAGGAATGAACTTGCCCGACATTAAACCATGGATGAGCTGGAACTTTGTCAGCAGAACATTGTCAAGACAAAAGCCATCCTATTTGGTTTCCACCAAAAGTTTTGAGCTATAGGCAATGAATTCTTCCACTTCTTGGCTGCTGATTTGTGTTGAAGTTAATGGTGCACAGCCTCTGTACTCTGTTTGGCCACAGCTCCATCATAACCTCCCTGCTCTTATATTCTGTGCCTCGGCTAATGAAGGCAAATATCCCATATGCCTTTTTAACCACCTTATCTACCTGTCCTGCTGCCTTCAGGGATCTATGTACATGCACACCAAGGTCCCTCTGATCCTCTGTCCTTCCTAGGGTCCTACCATTCATTGTGTATTCCCTTGCCTTGTTAGTCCTTCCAAAATGCATCACCTCACACTTTTCAGGGTTAAATTCCATTTGCCACTATTCTGCCCATCTAACCAACCCGTCTATATCGTCCTGTAGCCTGAGGCTTCCCTCCTCGCTATTTACCACTCCACCAATTTTCGTGTCATCTGCGAACTTACTGATCATACCTCCTACATTCATATCTAAATCATTAATGTACACTACAAACAGCAAAGGACCCAGCACCGATCCCTGCGGTACACCACTGGACACAGGCTTCCAGTCACAAAAACAACCTTCGACCATCACCCTCTGCCTCCTGCCACTAAGCCAATTTTGGATCCAATGTGCCAAATTGTCCTGGATCCCATGGGCTCTTACCTTCTTGACCAGTCTCCCATGTGGGACTTTGTCAAAAGCCTTACTGAAGTCCATGTAGACTACATCAACTGCACTACCCTCATCCACACACCTTGTCACCCCCTCGAAAAATTCAATCAAATTGGTCAGACATGATCTCCTCCTGACAAAGCCATGCTGACTATCCCTGATTAATCCCTGCCTCTCCAAGTGGAGACTAATTCTGTCCCTCAGAATTTTTTCCAATAATTTCCCTACCACTGATGTTAGGCTCACTGGCCTGTAATTCCCTGGTTTATCCCTACTACCCTTTTTGAATAATGGTACTACGTTAGCTGTTCTCCAGTCCTCTGGCACCTCCCCTGTGGCCAGAGATGTTCTGAAAATTTGTGTCAGAGCCCCTAAAATCTCCTCCCTTGCCTCACACAGCAGCCTGGGATACATCCCGTCAGTGCCTGGGGATTTATCCACTTTTAAGCCCGCTAAAACCGCTAGTACCTCCTCCCTCTCAATACTAATTTGTTCAAGTATATCACAATCCCCCTGCCTGATTTCTATGCCTACATTGTCCTTCTCCATAGTGAACACAGATGCAAAATATTCATTTAAAACCTCACCTACATCTTCCGGCTCTACACACAGATTGCCACTTTGGTCCCTAATGGGCCCTACTCTTTCCCTGGTTATCCTCTTGCCCTTAATATACTTATATAAAACATCTTGGGATTTTCCTTTATTTTGCCCGCCAATGTTTTTTCATACCCCCTCTTCGCTCTCCTAATTTCTTTTTTGAACCACTGCAGTCCTTGTAGGGGTAGTACCTACATGATGGTGTTAGTTGACCATGAAACTATCGGATTGTTGTAAAAACCCATCTGGTTCACTAATGTCCTTTAGGGAAGGAAATCTGCTGTCCTTACCTGGTCTGGCCTATATGTGACTCCAGACCCACAGCAATGTGGTTGACTCTTAGCTGCCCTCTGAAATGGCCCAGCAAGCCACTCAGTTGTTCAAGGGCAATTAGAGATGGGCAATAAATGTTGGCCTTGCCAGCGACGCCCACATCCCGTGAACGAATAAAAAAGGCAGAGAATTCCAGGATATTCACCCAGCAACAATGAAAGAATAGCAATATATATCCAAGTCAGAATGGGATGTGACTTGGAGGTGCTGGTGTCATCTGATATTGATGCTCTTGTCCACAGTGGTAGAGCTCGCCAGAGGAGGGAGATGTTCTGGAAGTAACCTTGATGAATTATTACCAAACCATATTATACTGAACTGTACTTCCGCGACCGGTGGGCGCCGCGGGGACTGGAGTGCATCATCACCCCGGCCAACACAATTTTAATTTAATTTGTTAAGATTCTTTTAAAGTTTTATTAATTTACAGACAATTTGTTTAATCACCCAACTTAAAAGAGTACACTGAACTGTAGTTCTGCCAGTTTGAGGTGTGGATCTTCAGCAGCAACTACTTGCTTCTCTCAAACACAAAAAACCTCAGTGAGTTGCTAATCAAGCAGAACGCTATGGTAATAAAAAGCCCTCCCAAACCACGTGAAACTGAGGGATCAGCAATCCTGTTAAGTAAGTGTCTGCACATTTTCAGCTCCTGCCTTAATGGGTGAGTAGCGTGGAGGTGACAGTTTCAGCGGGAAAGCTCCAATGCTGCAAGGGTCTGAACATTGCGCCCCTGCAACAGCACGCGGCCCAGAGTCCGTGTACTCCTCACCCTGACTGTGTGGCTTCAGCTCAAAACTGGTGCACTCTGTACTCATCGATTGAGAACTTGAAGCTTTGGCTGTTGTTTCTAGCGGCGAGGTGCTTGAGGTGCAGCTGCACTTAATCGTGTTTCGTCTGCTCACCAAACGGTAATGTTGTGAGCAATTAACTCCTTCTTCAGCTGTTCTTTGATCAACACAGAGAGGCTCTGCAGGCAGTCTGGAACTTCTATAAACACATTCTCAAGGAAATGAGAGCTGGCTTAAGAGACTAATGTGGCTGTTAAATACAAGTCAAACAATTTACACCCATTTTGAACCAGCGTAATTGCAGGAAATTCTTGTGTATAACATAAAAACGTAAGAACATAACAAGAATTAGGAGTAGAAATAGACCATGTGGCCCTTCAAGCCTGCTCTGTCATTCAGTAAGATCATGGCTGATCTTCTACCTCAACTTCACTTTCCTGCCCAAACCCCATATCCCTTGATTCCCCTAGAGTCCAAAAATCTATCCATTTCAGCCTTGAATATACTCAACGACTCAGCATCAATAACATTTTCAGGTAGAGAATTCCGAAGATTCACGACCCTCTGAGTGAAGAAATTCCTCCTCATATCAAATGGCCGACCCCCTATCCTGAGTTCAAGACTCTCCAGCCAGGAGAAACAACCTCTCAGCATCTACCCTGTCAATCCCCCTCAGATCCTTATATGTTTCAATGAGATCACTTCTCATCTAAACTCCAGAGAGTATAGGCCCAATCTACTCAATCTCTCCTCAGAGGACAACCCTCTCATCCCAGGGATCAATCTAGTGAACCTTCGCTGCACCGCCTCTAAGACATGTATGTCTTTTCTCAGATAAGGAGACCAAAACTGTGCACAGTACTCCAGGTGTGGTCTCAACAAAGCCCTGTACAATTGTAGTAAGACTTCCTTACTCTAGTACTCCAACCCCCTTGCAATAAAGGCCAACATGCCAGTTGCCTTCCTAATTGCTTGCTAATTGCTGTACCTGCATGCTAACTTTTTGTGTTTCCTGTATGAGGACACCTAAATCTCTCTGAGCGTCAACATTTAATAGTTTCTCACCATTTAAAAAATATTCTGTTTTTCCATTCCTACCAAAGTGAATAACCTCACATTTCCCCACATTATACTCCATCTGCCACCTTATTGCTCACACACTTAACCTGTCTATATCCCTTTGCAGGCTCTTTGTCCTCCTCACAGCTTACTTTCCCACCTAGCTTTGTATTGTCAGCAAACTTGGATACATTGCACTCAGTCCCTTCATTTAAGTCATTAATATAGATTGTAAATATCTGAGGCCCAAGCACTGATCCTTGTAGCACCCCACTTATTACAGCCTGCCAACCGGAAAGTGGCCCGTTTATCCCTACTCTCTGTTTTCTGTCCGTTAACCAACCCTGTATCCTTGCTAATATATTACCCCCAACTGAATGAGCCTGTATCTTGTGTAGCAACCTTTTATGTGGTACCTTATCGAATGCCTTTTGAAAATCCAAATGTACTACATCCACTGGTTCCCCTTTATCTACCTTGCTAGTTACATCCTCAAAAAACTCTAATAAATTTGTTAAACATGATTTCCCTTTCATAAAACCATGTTGACTCTGCCTAATTATATTATGATTTTCTAAGTACCCTGTTACCACTTCCTTAATAATTGATTCCAGCATTTTCCCGACGACTGTTGTCAGGCTAACTGACCTGTATTTCCCTGTTTTCTCTCTCCTTTCTTGAATAGCGGGGTTACATTTGCTACCTCCCAATCCGCTGGGACCATTCTATGATCTAGGGAATTTTGGAAGATCACAACCAATGCATCCACTATCTCTGCAGTCACCTCTTTCAGAACCCTAGGATGTAGGCCATCCGGTACAGGGGATTTGTCAGCTTTTAGTCCTATTAGTTTCTCAAGTACTTTTTCTCTACTGATATTAATTACTTTAAGTTCCTCACTCTTATTAGCCCCTTGGTTCCCACTATTTTTGGTATGCTTTTTGTGTCTTCTACTGTGAAGACAGATACAAAATATTTGTTTAAAGTCTCTGCCATTTCCTTATTCCCTATTTTTGGTATGCTTTTTGTGTCTTCTACTGTGAAGACAGATACAAAATATTTGTTTAAAGTCTCTACCATTTCCTTATTCCCCATTATAATTTATCCTGTCTCAGCCTCTAAGGGACCAATGCTTACTTTTGCTACTCTCTTCCTTTTTACATACTTGTAGAAGCTCTCACAATCTGTTTTTTTATATTTCTTGCTGTGCACAGGGGTGGAGCCATTATAATGAGCCACGATGTGTCCAGGCAGAGGGTTCAACAAATAGACATAAAAGATAGAGGAAATTTGGGCATAACCTAATTCAGTGGGTAATACACATGTCTGAACTTCCTCAACCTTTTAACTAGGAATTAGCTTTAGACCGATTACACGATTCTTTGGGTGAAAATTCATAGGAAATTCCGGCCTAGTCATATAGAGCCTGGGTGTTGGTTGCATTCAGCAGGATGTCTTTCATTTGAAGTTAATGAAAACTGAAATATTTTCCAGCCAAACAATTATGGTGGCATACGCCAGATACATTCTTCTCTTTGGGGTGGAGTAGCAGTGGGCCAGGACTTCCGCCAGTCCCTCCCACTACACCTGACCCATTTCCTTGGGTTGAGGGTCATTAAATATGTACTGTGAGCTTCTGGCAGGACCAGCGTGACCAGTGGCGAGAGCGGCAGGGATAAAAGGAGCGGCGACCTAAGAGAGGGACCAGCGGCGAGAGCAGGGAGATAAGGAGCAGCGACTCAAAGCCCGAGACCAGAGTGAGAGTGGGACCAGCGGCGAGAATGGTGGGGATAAAAGGAGCGGAGGCCCAAAAGCAGGGAGCGACCGGGACCAGCGGCAAGAGCGGTGGCCCGAGAGCAGAGCAAGAGTGGGACCAGCGGCAAGAGCGGGGATATAAGGAGCAGCGACCCGAGGCCCAAGAACAGCGGCGAGAGAGGCTAAAAGGAGCGGCAGGGAGAGAGAGGGAGAAAGCAAAAATAAAATCAAGGAGTGACATCACAGGACAGCAGGTAGGTGATTGGTTGGTGAGTATTACAGTGTTTTTTTCTTTCTCTTAAGCTAGTGCAGTGGTTTAACTCTTTTGGTGAATCAGTAAACAAATAAACTGTAACTTAACAAAAAACATTAAAGAAAACTTAACAGCTTAAATTAAAATTTTGTTATTGGAGGTGATTATGCACTCCAGCACCCTTTGAGTGTACTCTTCTGGTTAAAACAATAGAACTGTAACTTAACAAAAAACATTAAAAGAAACTTAACAACTTAAATTAAAATTGTATTCCATGGGGTGATTATGCACTCCAGTCCCTGCGGTGTCCACCGGTCGCAGAAGGCCTCAAGCGTGCTCCATCTCCAGGGCCACCCGGGCGCAAACATGGCCGCGGAAGAGAGGCAGGCAGTCGGGCCGAACGACCCCCTCGACTGCCCACTGCCTGGACCAGTTGATGGCCAGGCCCAGGAGCAGCCCCACGAGGAGGTAGTGCAATGGTTTAAACTAAGAGCTGGGGAACTATAACTATTAAGTTAGCAAATAATAACTTAACTAGATAAACATTAATTAATATAACTATAAATAATCATTTGATTAAAAACTTTAACTAATTATATTAGCAAATAAACAAAAAAGAGATCGCAAGGCAGGCTATGTGTCGGGACTGTAGCATTTGGGAGTTTGTGGACAGCGAGACAATCCCGGATTCCCACATCTGCAGGAAATGTCTCTGCCTTCAGTCACTCCAGCTCAGAGTTATTGAGCTGGAGTGTGAATTAGGGATACTCTGAAACATAAGGGAGGGGGAGGAATTTCTGGATAGTTTTATCCAGAATACAGTCACACCACAGAGGAAAGCACAGGTTCAGGAAAGGGAGGGTGTGCCTGTTAGGGAGCCGGGTAGCAGGGAATTAGGAGGTGTTGAGAATGAGGTCCCGCAGACACTGGTCCTGTCCAGCAGGTACGATGTACTCACTACCTGTGAGGACAAGGAGAAAGACTGCGGGGAGCACGGCCACAATGCAGACCAAGGCACCGTGGCTCAGAGGGCTGTCCAAGGTGGGAGGCAGGGGGAAGAGCAGAATAGAAATGTGGTAGTGATAGGGGATTCTATAATTAGGGGGATAGATAGCATCCTCTGCAGCCATGAACGAGAATCCCGAAGGGTGTGTTACCTACCCGGTGCTAGGGTAAGGGATATCTCGTGGTGGCTGGAGAGGAATCTGGAAAGGGAGGGGGTAAATCCAGTTGTCGTGGCCTATGTCGGATTGAACGTCATAGGTAGGAACCGGGAGGAGTTCCTGCTGAGGGAGTATCAGGAGTGAGGCACTAAATTAAAAAGCAGGACCTCGAGGATAATATAATCTCTGAATTATTGCCCGAGCCACGTGCAAATTGACATAGAAGCAAACAGATCAAGAGAATTAACACGTAGCTAAAGGGCTGGTGTGGGAAAGAGGGGTTCTTTTTCATGGGACACTGGCACCAGTACTGGGACAGGAAGGAACTGTACCAATGAGACGGGCTCCACCTTAACCGGGATGGGACCCGTGTCCTAGCAGAAAGGATAAATAGGGAGGTGGCAAAGGCTTTAAACTAGTAAGACGGGGGAGGGATCCACAAGAAATGAAACCAGCCTAAATGTAAACAAAACAGGAAAGGAGAGCATATAAAAAATAAGTGGGGACATTAATGGCCAGGGAGTCAATAGAGTTCTAGAACAGGAGTTTAAAAAGATGGTTAAAAATAAAGTGAGAGGAACTGCTATTAAAAATGAGTTAAACTGTCTGTACAGCAATGCACACAGTGTCTGTAATAAAACGGGAGCTGGAGGCAATCATACATTGCGAGAAACCAGACGTAGTAGGGATTACTGAGACATGGCTACAGAAAAATCAGAACTGGGAATTAAACACTGCAGTGTATAACATATTTAGAAAAGATAGAGAGGGAAAAAGGAGAGGTGGAGTAGCTGTACTTATTAGGGATAACATATTGGCAGTAGAAAAAAGTGATTCAGCTATCAGCAAGACAGAAATAGAATCCATGTGGATAGAGATAAAAGATAATAAAGGATCAAACACACTAATAGGGCTAGTCTACAGATCACCTAATAGTGGAAGGGAGGTGGAGGAAGAAATATGCAGACAAATTAGGGAAATCAGATAAAAACATAGAATAATAATCATGGAGGATTTCAACTACCCCGATATTAATTGGACAGAAGAGGTAGGTAAAGGGGATAAGGGAATGGAGTTCCTACAATGTCTACAGGACTCCTTTCTAACCCAATATGTAAAAACATAGAAACATAGAAACGTAGAAGATAGGACCAGGAGTAGGCCATTCGGCCCCTCGAGCCTGCTCCGCCATTCAATGCGATCATGGCTGATCATCCAAATTCAGTACCCTGTCCCTGCTTTCTCCCCATATCCCTTGATCCCCTTAGCCTTAAGAAATATATCTAACTCCTTCTTGAATATATTTAATGAATTGGCCTCAACTGTCTTCTGTGGTAGAGAATTCCACAGGTTCACCACTCTCTGGGTGAAGAAATTCCTCCTCATCTCAGTCCTAAATGGTTTATCCCTTATCCTTAGACTGTGACGACCCCTGGTTCTGGACTCCCCTGCCATCGGGAACAGCCTTCCTGCATCTAGTCTATCTAGTACTGTTAGAATTTTATAAGTTTCAATGAGATCCCCTCTCATTCTATCACGAATATGACATCATTGGGATTACGGAACCATGGCTCCAGGGTGACCAAGGCTGGGAACGCAACATCCAGGGGTATTCAATATTCAGGAAAGATAGGCAAAAAGGAAAAGGAGGTGGGGTAGCATTGCTGGTTAAAGAGGGGATTAACACAATTGAAAGGAAGGATATTAGCTCTGATGATGTGGAATCTGTATGGGTAGAACTGAGAAATACCAAGGGGCAGAAAACGTTAGTGGGAGTGGCATATAGACCCCCAAACAATAATGCGGAGGTTGGGGATGGCATTAAAAAGGAAATTAGAGAAGCGTGCAATAAGGGCACAGCAGTTATCATGGGTGACTTTAATCTACATATAGATTGGGCTAACCAAATTAGTAACAATACTGTGGAGGAGGAATTCCTGGAATGTATACGGGATGGTTTCCTGGACCAATATGTCGCGGAACCAACTAGAGATCAGGCCATCTTAGACTGGGTATTATGTAATGAGAAAGGATTAATTAGCAATCTTGTTGCGCCAGGCCCCTTGAGTCAGAGCGATCATAATATGATAGAATTCTTCATTAAGATGGAGAGTGAAGTAGTTGACTCAGAGACTAGGGTCCTGAATTTAAATAAAGGAAACTACGATGGTATGAGGCGCGAGTTGGGTAGGATTGATTGGGGAATGTCATTCAAAGGGTTGACGGTGGATAGGCAATGGCAAACATTCAAAGACCGCATGGATGAACTACAGAATTTGTTCATCCCAGTTTGGCATAAAAATAAAACGAAAAAGGTGACTCAACCGTGGCTCACAAGGGAAATTAGGGATAGCATAAGATCCAAGGAGAGGACATATAAATTGGCCAGAAAAAGCAGTAAACCTGAGGATTGGGAGCAGTTTAGGAGTCAACAAAGGAGGACAAAGGGATTAATTAAGAGGGGGAAAATAGAGTATGAGAGTAAGCTTGCAGGGAACATAAAAACTGACTGTAAAAGCTTTTATAGATATGTGAAGAGAAAAAGATTGGTGAAGTCAAGCGTAGGTCCCTTGCAGTCAGAATCAGGGGAATTTATAATGGGGAACAAAGAACTGGTCGACCAATTAAATACATACTTTGGTTCTGTCTTCACAAAGGAGGACACAAATAACCTCCCAAAGATGTCGGGGAACATAGGGTCTAATGAGAGGGAGGAACTGAAAGAAATCAGTATTTGTAGGGAAATGGTGTTAGGGAAATTGACGGGATTGAAGACTGATAAATCCCCAGAGCCTAATAATCTACATCCTAGGGTACTTAAGGAAGTGGCCCTAGAAATAGTAGATGCATTGCTGGTCATCTTCTAAAATTCGATAGACTCTGGAACAGTACCCATGGATTGGAGGGTAGCTAATGTTACCCCACTATTCAAAAAAGGTGGTAGAGAGAAAACGGGGAATTATAGACGGTAAGCCTGACATCGGTAGTGGGGAAAATGCTAGAGTCCATTATAAAAGATGTAATAGCAGAGCACTTGGAAAACAGTGACAGGATCGGACAAAGTCAACATGGATTTACAAAAGGTAAATCGTGCTTGACTAATCTACTGTAATTTTTTGAGTATGTAACTGGTAAAATAGATAAGGGAGAACCAGTGGATGTGGTGTATTTGGACTTTCAGAAGCTTTTCGATAAGGTCCCGCATAAGAGATTAGCGTGTAAAGTTAAGGCACATGGGATTGGTGGCAAGGTATTGACTTGGATAGAGAACTGGTTGGCAGGCAGAAAGCAAAGAGTTGGAATAAACGTCTCTTTTTCCGAGTGGCAGGCAGTGACTAGTGGAGTACCGCAGGGATCGGTCCTAGGACCCCAGCTATTCACAATATATATCAATGATCTAGACGAGGGAACTAGATGTAATATCTCCAAGTTTGCAGATGACACAAAGCTGGGTGGGCGTGTGTGCTGTGAGGAGGATGCCGAGAAACTCCAGTATGATTTGGGCAGGTTGGGTGATTGGGCAGAAGTATGGCAGATGCAGTATAATGTGGATAAATGCGAGGTTATCCACTTTGGTGGCAAAAACAGGAAGGCAGATTATTATCTGAATGGCAATAGATTGGGAGAAGGGGAAGTGCAACGAGACCTGGGTGTCCTTGTGCACCAGTCGCTGAAGGTAAGCATGCAGGTGCAGCAGGCGGTTAAGAAGGCAAATGGTATGTTGACCTTCGTAGCGAGAGGGTTCGAGTACAGGAACAAGGATGTCTTGCTGCAGTTGTACAGGGCCTTGGTGAGACCACATCTTGAGTATTGTGTGCAGTTTTGGTCGCCTTATCTGAGGAAGGATGTTCTTGCCATGGAGGGAGTGCAGCGAAGATTCACCAGGCTGATACCTGGGATGGCAGGAATGACGTATGAGGAGAGATTGGGTCGATTGGGCTTATACTCGCTGGAGTTTAGAAGAATGAGAGGGGATCTCATTGAAACTTATAAAATTCTAACAGGACTAGACAGACTGGATGCAGGAAGGGTGTTCCCGATGGCCGTGGAGTCCAGAACCAGGGGTCACAGTCTAAAGATAAGCGGTAAGCCATTTAGGACAGAGATGAGGAGGAATTTCTTCACCCAGAGAGTGGTGAACCTGTGGAATTCTCTACCACAGAAGGCAGTAGATGCCAATTCATTAAATATATTCAAGAAGGAGTTAGATATATTTCTTAAGGCTAAAGGGATCAAGGGATATGGAGAGAAGGCAGAGACAGGGTACTGAATTTGGATGGTCAGCCATGATCTCATTGAATGGCGGAGCAGGCTCGAGGGGCCGAATTGCCACCTCACATTTATCCACATTATAGTGCATTTGCCATGTTGCTGCCCAATCACCCAACCTGGCCAAGCCGTACTGGAGTTTCACGACATCCTCCTCACAGCATAGCGTTGTGGTAAACCACTGTTTGTATTCCACTGTGTACATGCCTGGACATGCCTCGGCTGACTCCTCCCACAAGTCCTAGTATAAAGGTGACTGCTCCCCAGCCCTTTGTATTTCTGGACCGGTCGACCACTCGAGGCAGACCTTCATTCTTTTGTTAATAAAAGCCTTTAGTTACTCTCTTAACTCTCAGTCTTTTATGAGTAATTGATAGCGCATCAACCGTCCCACCCAGCTTTGTGTCGTCTGCAAATTTGGAGATATTACATCCAATTCCCTCGTCCAGATCATTAATATATATTGTGAACAGCTGGGGTCCTAGGACCGATCCTTGCGGTACCCCACTAGACACTGCCTGCCACTCGGAAACGACCCGTTTATTCCAACTCTTTGCTTTCTATCCGCCAACCAGTTCTCTATCCAAGTCAATACCTTGCCCCCAATCCCATGTGCCTTAATTTTGCACGCTAATCTCTTATGCGGGACCTTATCGAAAGCCTTCTGAAAGTCCAAATACACCACATCTACTGGTTCTCCCTTATATATTTTACCAGTTACATCCTCAAAAAATTCCAGTAGATTAGTCAAGCACGATTTACCTTTTGTACATCCATGTTGACTTTGTCCGATCCTGTCACTGCTTTCCAAGTGCTCTGCTATTACATCTTTTATAATGGACTCTAGCATTTTCTCCACTACCGATGTCAGGCTTACCGGTCTTTAATTCCCCGCTTTTTCTCTACCACCTTTTTTGAATCGTGGGGTAACATTAGCTACCCGCCAATCCATGGGTACTGTTCCAGAGTCTATCGAGTTCTGGAAGATGACCAGCAATGCACCTACTATTTCTAGGGCCACTTCCTTAAGTACACTAGGATGTAGATTATCAGGCCCTGGGGATTTATCGGCCTTCAGTCCCATCAATTTTCCTAAGACCATTTCCCTACAAATACTGATTTCTTTCAGTTCCACCCTTTCATCAGACCCTATGTTCCCCGGCATCTCTGGGAGGTTATTTGTGTCCTCCTTTGTGAAGACAGAACCAAAATATGTATTTAGTTGGTCTGCCATATCTTTGTTCCCCATTATAAATTCCCCTGATTCTGACTGCAAGGGACCTACGCTTGACTTCACCAATCTTTTTCTCTTCACATATCTATAAAAGCTTTTACAGTCAGTTTTTATGTTCCCTGCAAGCTTACTCTCATTCTATTTTCCCCTTCTTAATTAATCCCTTTGTCCTCCTTTGTTGAATCCTAAACTGCTCCCAATCCTCAGGACTATTGCTTTTTCTGGCCAATTTATATGTCCTCTCCTTGGATCTTATGCTATCCCTAATTTCCCTTGTTAGCCACGGTTGAGTCACCTTTTTTGTTTTATTTTCATGCCAAACTGGGATGAACAACTTCTGTAGTTCATCCATTCGATCTTTGAATGTTTGCCATTGCCTATCCACCGTCAATCCTTTGAGTGACATTCCCCAATCAATCCTACCCAACTCGCGCCTCAAACCATCGTAGTTTCCTTTATTTAAATTGAGGACCCTAGTCTCTGAGTCAACTACTTCATTCTCCATCTTAATGAAGAATTCGATCATATTATGATCGCTCCGACCCAAGGGGCCTCGTACAACAAGATTGCTAATTAATCCTTTCTTGTTACATAATACCCAGTCTAAGATGGCCTGATCTCTGGTTGGTTCCTCGACATATTGGTCCAGGAAACCATCCCGTAAACACTCCAGGAATTCCTCCTCCACAGTATTGTTACTGATTTGGTTAGCCCAATCTATATGTAGATTAAAGTCACCCATGATGACTGCTGTGCCCTTATTGCACGCTTCTTTAATTTCCCTTTTAATGCCATCCCCAACCTCCGCCTTACTGTTTGGAGGTCTATATACCACTCCCACAACGGTTTCTGCCCCTTAGTATTTCTCAATTCTACCCATACAGATTCCACATCATCAGAGCTAATATCCTTCCTTACAATTGCGTTAATCCCTTCTTTAACCAGTAATGCTACCCCACCTCCCTTTCCTTTTTGCCTATCTTTCCTGAATATCGAATACCCCTGGATGTTGAGTTCCCAGTCTTGGCCATCCTTGAGCCACGTTTCCTTAATCCCAACCAAATCTTATTCGTTTACCTCTATTTGCGCAGCCAATTCATCCACCTTATTACGAATGCTCCTCGCATTAAGACACAAAGCCTTCAGGCTTGTTTTTTAACGCTCTTAGACCTATTAGAATTATTATTTACTGTGGCCACATTTGATTTAAACCGTTGATTTCTCTGACTGCCACTTTTGTTTATCTCCTTCCTATCTTTTGCTTTTATCCTTGTTTCCCTTTCCTCTGTCTCCCTGCTCAGGTTCCCAACCCCCTGCCATTTTAGTTTAAACCCTCCCCCAGAGCACTAGCAAACACTCCCCCTAGGACATCGGTTCCAGCCCTGCCCAGGTGCAAACCCTCCGGTTTGAACTGGTCCCACCTCCCCCAGAACCGGTTCCAATGTCCCAGGAACCTGAATCCCTCCCCGTTGCACCATTCCTCTAGCCATGTATTCATCTGAAATATCCTTCTATTTCTACTCTGACTAGCACGTGGCACTGGTAGCAATCCTAAGATTACTACCTTTGAGGTCCTATTTTTAAATTTATCTCCTAACTCCCTATATTCCGCTTTTAGGACCTCATCCTGCTTTTTACCTGTATCGTTGGTGCCTATATGCACCACGACAACTGGCTGTTCACCCTCCCCTTCCAAGATGTTCTGCAGCCACTCTGAGTCATCCTTGACCCTTGCACCAGGGAGGCAACACACCATCCTGGAGTCTCGTTTGCAGCCACAGAAATGCCTATCTATTCCCCTTTCAATAGAATCCCCTATTACTATAGCTCTACCCCTCTTTTTCCTCCCGTCCTATGCAGCAGAGCCACCCCTGGTGCCAGGAAGTTGGCTGCTGCTGCTTTCCTCTGATAAGCCACCCCCCCCCCAACTGCACTCAAAGTGGTGTATCTGTTTGAGAGGGGTATGTCCACAGGGGACCCCTGCACTACCTGCCTACGCCTAGTACTCTGCCTGTTGGTCACCCATTCCCTTTCTGCCTGTTCATCCTCTACCTACGGTGTGTCCAACTCCGTAAACGTGCTATTCACGACATCCCGAGCATCGCGAATGCTCCAGTATGCATCCAATCGCAGCTCCAGTGCCACAATGCGGTCTGTCAGTAGCTGCAGCTGGATGCACTTCCTGTACACGTAGTTGTCAGGGACACAGGAAGTGTCCCTGAGTTCCCACATATCGCAGGAGGAGCATACCACGTGGCCGGGCTGTCCTGCCATGACGTACCCTTTAACTAATTGAATTTAAATTAAATCAATCAACCCCACTAATTACACTACAGTTAAATGGTTTACCAACAGTCCCTGCTACACCAGAGAGACCTTAGTAACTATAAACCAGAGTTAAAGTTTAAAAAAGAGAGGAATACTCACCAACCAATCACTTACCTGCTTCCTAGTGACGTCACGCTTTGATTACTTTTTACCTCTCTCTCCCGCTGCTGAATTGGTAAGCCTCGCTCCTCTTAAAGTCGCCGCACTCCTCGCTGCACTCCCAGGTCCGCTCTGGTCGGGCCTCGCTCCTCGCTCCTCTTATAGTCGCCGCGCTCCTCGCTCCAATCCCAGGTCCGCTCTGGTCGGGCCTTGCTCCTCGTTCCTCTTATAGTCGCCGTGCTCCTCGCTCCACTCCCAGGTCCGCTCTGGTCGGGCCTCGCTCCTCGCTCCTCTTATAGTCGCCGCGCTCCTCGCTCCACTCCCAGGTCCGCTCTGGTCGGGCCTCGCTCCTCGCTCCTCTTATAGTCGCCGCGCTCCTCGCTCCACTCCCAGGTCCGCTCTGGTCGGGCCTCGCTCCTCGCTGCACTTATAGTCGCCGCGCTCCTCGCTCCACTCCCAGGTCCGCTCTGGTCGGGCCTCGCTCCTCGCTCCTCTTATAGTCGCCGCGCTCCTCGCTCCACTCCCAGGTCCGCTCTGGCCAGGCCTCGCTCCTCTTATAGTCGCCGTGCTCCTCGCTCCACTCCCAGGTCCGCTCTGGTCGGGCCTCGCTCCTCGCTCCCCTTATAGTCGCCGCGCTCCTCGCTCCACTCCCAGGTCCGCTCTGGCCGGGCCTCGCTCCTCTTATAGTCGCCGCGCTCCTCGCTCCACTCCCAGGTCCGCTCTGGTCGGGCCTCGCTCCTCGCTGCTCTTATAGTCGCCGCGCTCCTCGCTCCACTCCCAGGTCCGCTCTGGTCAGGCTTCGCTCCTCGCTGCTCTTATAGTCGCCGCGCTCCTCGCTCCACTCCCAGGTCCGCTCTGGTCGGGCCTCGCTCCTCGCTCCTCTTATAGTCGCCGCGCTCCTCGCTTCACTCCCAGGTCCGCTCTGGTCGGGCCTCGCTCCTCGCTCCTCTTATAGTCACCGCGCTCCTCGCTCCACTCCCAGGTCCGTTCTGGTCGGGCCTCGCTCCTCGCTCCTCTTATAGTCGCCGCGCTCCTCGCTCCACTCCCAGGTCCGCTCTGGTCGGGCCTCGCTCCTCTTATAGTCGCCGCGCTCCTCGCTCCACTCCCAGGTCCGTTCTGGTCGGGCCTCGCTCCTCGCTCCTCTTATAGTCGCCGCGCTCCTCGCTCCACTCCCAGGTCCGCTCTGGTCGGGCCTCGCTCCTCTTATAGTCGCCGCGCTCCTCGCTCCACTCCCAGGTCCGCTCTGGTCGAGCCTCGCTCCTCACTCCTCTTATCGTTGCCGTGCTCCTCGCTCCACTCCCAGATTCACTATTGGATCTAGTAAAGGACAATGAACCAAATCAGATAAGAGAACTAAAAGTAGGGGAATATCTAGGCAAGAGTGACCATAATATAATACGCTTTAAGATAATAATTGAGAAGGACATAAGTATGACGAAGACCAGGGTAATAGATTGGAGCAAAGCTGATTTTGAGGGGCTGAGAATAGAACTTGGGAAAATAAAATGGACAACCGTATTGGCAAACAATGATGTAGAACAGCAATGGGAAACATTTAAAACGGTGTTCAACAGAGTCCAGGAAAAATATATTCCACTAAAAAACAAGAACAAGCTAAACACTAATGAGACAGCATGGATGAATAAAGCCATAAAGGAAACATTATAGGTAAGGAAAGAAGCATACATTAAGTACATGGACAGCAGGGGAGTGCAGGATAGGGGAGAATATGAAGGGATTAGGAGAGAAGTCAAAAAAAAATTAGGAAGGCAAAGAGGAACTATGAAATTAAATTATCAAGCAACATAAAACAAAATTGTAAAATATTTTACAGGCACATAAATTAAAAAAAGGAAGGTCAGGATGGGAATAGGGCCACTAAGGGATGGACAGGATATATCTCAGGCAGTGATATAAAGAGATGGCAGAAATATTAATTAATTATTTTGCTTCAGTATTTACCAGGGAGATAGAACAGGTGGACATGACATCGGATTTTGAGATTAGTAATGAGATAACTGCATTTAAAATAAAAAGAGGAGATATATTAAATAAAGTAATCAAACTCAAAGAGGATAAAACCCCTGGTCTGGATGGATTACATCCACATATTTTAAAAGAATCTATGGAAGAGATAGCAAAGACATTACTACACATATTTAATAATTTGTTAGGAAAAGGTGTAGTGCCAGAGGACTGGTGGATAGCTAACATAATACCTATATTTAAGAAGGGAGATAGAACATGTCCATGTAACTTATAGACCAGTCAGCTTAACAACGGTGGCAGGAAAAATAATGGAATCCCTACTAAAGGAGAAAATAGAAGAACATCTAGAAACCAAGGATATAATAATGAATAGTCAGCATGGATTTCAATGGGGAAAGTCTTGCTTGACCAACCTAATTGAATTTTTTGAAGAGGTAACAGAGAGAGTTGACAAGGGTAATGCAGTAGATGTGATTTATCTAGATTTTCAAAAGGCCTTCGATAAGGTACCACATAATAAACTATTGAATAAGGTCAGAGAATGTGGAGTCAGAGGACAAGTAGTAGAATGGTTAGCTAGCTGGCTTCAAGACAGAAAGCAGAGCGTAGGGGTAAAGGGTAGCTATTCAGAGTGGCAGAATGTGGGTAGTGATGTTCCACAAGGATCAGTGCTGGGACCACTGCTGTTCACAATTTACATTAACGATTTAGGTTTTAGAATCAGAAACACAATTTCTAAATTTGCAGAAGACACCAAATTGGGGGGATAGTCAATACTGAGGAGGACTGCAACAAATTACAGGAAGACATTAATAAACTTGCAGAATGGGCATATAATTGGCAACTGAATTTCAACACAGATAAATGTGAGGTATTACATTTTGGTAGGAAGAATAGGGAAGTCACTTATTACTTGGACGTTGCAAGTCTGGGTAGGGTAGAGGAGCGATGGGATCTCGGAGTACAAATACACAAATCACTATAAGTAGTGACACAGGTTAACAAGGCCATAAAAAAAGCAAACCAAGCACTAGGATTTATTTCTAGAGGGATAGAATTGAAAAGTAGTGAAGTTATGCTAAACTTGTATCGAACCTTGTTTAGACCATACTTGGAGTACTGCGTACAATTCTGGTTGCCATATTATAAAATGGATATATAGGCACTGGAGAGGGTGCAGAGAAGATTTACAAGGATGATACCAGAAATGCGAGGGTATAACTATCAGGAAAGGATGAACAGGCTGGGTCTCTTTTCTCTTGAAAAGAGAAGGCTGAGGGGGTGACATAATAGAGGTCTTTAAAATTATGAAAGGTTTTGACAGAGTATATACAGAGAGAGTGTTTCCACTTGTGGGGAAGAGCATAACTAGAAGTCATCAATATAAGATAGTCACCAAGAAATCAAATAGGGAATTCAGAAGAAATTTCTTTACCCAGAGAGTGGTGAGAATGTGGAACTTGCTACCACAGGGAGTGGTTCAAGCAAATAGTATAGATGCATTTAAGGGGAGATTAGATAAGCATATGAGGGAGATGGGAATAAAGTGTTATGCTGATAGTTAGATGAGGAAAGACAAGGAGGAGGCTCGCGTGGAGCGTAAACGCCGGCATGGACTGGTTGGGTCGAATGGCCTGTTTCTGTGCTGTATATCCTATGTAATCCTATGTAATTCCACTACCAAGTAGAAGCTTACCAATGCCTGCCTGCAAAATCCTGGTGATACTGCAGTGGGTCCACCGTTGCAGCTGCAGAAGCGGTAACCTAGGCCTACGCAGGTAAGTAAGTAGGGCCTATATGGATCGAAAGAAGCTGTTTTACTAGACCATCTTCCTCTATTACCTAAATTTCTGGCTATTACTACTGCTGCTACATCAAGCCTGCCGCAACCTTCCACATGGTGGTCCTGGGCAATGGTGGTTAATGGGACAGATATGAGGGAAATGGACTGGGGACCTGGGGGGCCCTACCCCCCTGGAGGTGGAGGAAGGAAAACTGAGGTCAGGGCAGTGAGGTCGCAGAAGGCTTCACTACCTGATTTTTGCCTCATTCTCAACAAGTAATGCACCCCATTTCAGGAGGAGAATTCAGCCTATGATCTCTCACAAGTGGTGTCTTAAAAGACAGGTTCCACTGTATATACAATGGCAACATAGATCTAAACTTTCTGGGTCAATTTTCCTCCATACAGGTGGAGCACACCTGAAGTGATCTCAGTCTGTCTAGGGCTGGAATTTTTCGGGGGTTCAGGGGGTACGTTTAGTGGTGGGTCGACTGGGAAAATATATTTTTTTGACAGCAGGTAGGGAACTCGCTGTCAACCTGTCTCTACGCTAGTCTCCCAGATGTCGGGTTTGTCATCGCAGAACAGACCCAACACCAAATGGCGTGGGAGGCAATTTACACCATTAGCTGGATTGTTTTGAGGCAATTAACTAGTATTTTAAGTTTACCTTTATATTTTTAGAGTTCGCCAACGGCATCCCTGCTGCTCAGAGATCATGTCAGGTAAGGAGGTCGGGTGTTGTGTCAGCATGTGATGATTTCTAAACTTGACAGCTGCAAATCTATTATATATAATAAAAAGCGGTTGGTTTGTCTGTCCGTCTGTCTGTCTGTCCGTCTGTCTGTCTGTATGTCCGCTATACACTCAAAAGTTATAGAGCGTACCTACACATATGTTATATCAAAAGAAAGGTTATGATCAGGGGAGTGTCATAGGTGTATTTACTTTTTGGTCAGACAAAAATTGTTTGGACAGTATTCAAAAAACGTTCAAAAATCCGCTCATTAGCAGTTGACCAATCCTACCGCTCATTAGCATTGAGTGACGTGATGGTTGACCAATCCTACAGTTCAGTGACCTGACGGTTGACCAATTGGTGCGTCACGGGCGGGACCTAATCCTGCAGCCACCCGAGACTGCGTCGGCCCGCCAGAGCGGGAGGTGAGTTGGGGTCACTCGGGCCGGGCCTCACAACCGCTCGGCCCGACACACAGAGCGGGGGAGCGGCTGCGGGCGGCCGTCAACCGCGTGGCCCGAGACTGCGTCGGCCCGCCACAGCGGGAGGTGAGTTGGGGTCACTCGAGCCGGGCCTCACAACCGCTCGGCCCGAGACACACAGCGGGGGACCGGCAGTGGCGGCCGTCAACCGCGCCACCCGAGACTGCGTCGGCCCGCCGGAGCGGGAGGTGAGTTGGGGTCACTCGGGCCGGGCCTCACAACCGCTCGGCCCGACACACAGAGCGGGGGAGCGGCTGCGGCCGGCCGTCAACCGCGCGGCCCTCTAAACTGCCCTGGCAACGCCGGGCCCCCCCCTGCTAGTGGTTTATAAAAACTCCCATTTCATAGGTCTTCACTTTCCAAGGTTAGAAGCTGTTACTGCATTTGGAAGACAGATAGAGCTTTATGCAGCTTGCAAGTGTTTGGAGCAAATTCTCTATCCAGTGTCGCCTCATTGGAACAACCTCTCTCACCATTGACAGATTGCTTCTGTCATCTCAACCTCACCTGCCACCTATTTCATCAGCATCCATGCTCTTGAAAATATCTCACCTTGGTCCTCAGAATCCCACCACGATCAGCCCCAACACCAGCAGCACCAGGCACACCAGCAGCACCAACACCAACCTTCTCCGCAATCAACTGATGCTGCACAGGACACATGGCATCAGCACCCGACCACAATGCTGCCTGGGAGGCCAGCGATGGCATCACCATGGCCACGCTGTACACCCTGGCTGCCACATGATGCGTCAGGTTGACACCACCCTACACCAACACCATAAAGCATCCCTACAATGCATGAGCCATTCCTTTCACGCTCATCACCATTGTGGGGTTACCGTTATGTCTCACCATTCACTGCAACTCACTAAGCCACTAATCTGTCCAAGAATGCAAAGTGTTGAAAACAATGATTTCAATGTTTGACAGCACATTAACAGAAACTTCACATGAACATTGGCTAAAACACCCACGTGCCTACCCTTGTGTTTTGTTAGTTGGTATGATTGGACTAGGATGAGGGTGAGTATGAGGGGTGGCTAGTGAGATGAGGAAGTGATAATGTAGATAGAGAGGGATGGGTGGAGGTGCAAGGTAAGTTGGTGTGAGTAAGGATGTTCAGGAGTAGGGTGGGGAAGGCAGAGTGATGGGGATGTGATGGGTGGCACAGGAGGATGAGTTTGAGTGTGGCTTTGCAGTAACGTTTCGTGATCTACTGAGCTCATTGAAAGGTTTGCGGCACTGCAGCTAGGTCCTTCTGATGACATCCCTGCTTGTGCCTTCCTGTGTAATGTGCAACCAGGCTGCGTTGGTGTCCTGGGGAGGTCTCTTCCGCCCATGGAAAGGGAAGAGAACCTCCCTGCGTGCTGTGACTCCCTCCATAAGTATATGGAAGGAATCATAGGAGAGCCTCGGTGCAGCCGTGCACCTCTGTGCAGTGCTTGTCAGTGTTTGCAGCACCTCAATGCAGTAGAACACTGACAGCACAACTGTGAAAATAAATTTGCGCATGGTCCCTTTAAGGAAATCGGCTGATGATGCGTCATTAAGTGACGTCATCAGACCCGCTTCCTTCAATTAGCCGGCAAACACGCTGGGCGGGCTTAACAAGACCAATCAGCATAAAATTATTTTCACAGAGCGGGTTGGAGCAAGCAGCGGGGTCGCACCCCACCACCGACTCTGGCCGCCCCAGACCTGTCTTGGTAGACGAAATCGCGGCCAAGGGGGGGGATTTTAACTCAGGTGCGGGATGGTGTCGTGTTATCCGAATTTCGTGTTTCCCACACGAATCTAAATGGATGTGGGAGATTGATGCAATTTTAACTGAATTGGCCAATTGATTTCCAACGTGTGGGAAGCCTTTGCAAATGGGTTTTTCATGACTGAAAGTCCCCTCCGATGACATCATCATTGCTGCTGCATTTAAGGTCCACAGCAAGCCTTGCTTCTTCTGCAGACTGCCAAGCTTCTTGACTGTGCAGTGCGAGGGAGCTGCAGCAAATATGACAAGCGGGAGGGCCAGATCAGCTCCTCGCTTTGATGAGGTGGCACTGCAGGCATTAGTGGATGGGACTAGGGCCAACAGGGAGGTGCTCTTCCCTTCATCAGGGAGGAAGAGGCCTCCCACTCAGACCAAGGCAGTGTGGATGCAGGTGGCTGAGGAGGTCAACTCCTTGGGAGTCACCCGCAGAACCTGGATACAGTGCAGGAAAAGATTTCATGACCTTCAGTGCACTGGAAAAGTGAGTATGAATTTCTCATCACCCTCAATCTGATCGCCATTGCCTTTCCTCACCAGCACTCAGCTTTAGCAATCTCTTCCTCCACATCCCACTTGACACTGACATCCATGCACCCTTACCCATTCCCTCTCTCTCTATGCTCACATTCACATAACTATTCGACCATGCAGCCCTCACACTCCCTATCACTCTGATGCTTTGAACACAACTGACAACACACAGGGAGGGCCTTGGTCTTGCAACCTCACTCCATCTTTGTCTCCTTGTAAGTATCTATGCTATGCAATCTCTACATTCACTCCTTCATTCTCACTCAACCTCCACTTGTCTCCCTCATTGCAGGAAAAGAGAGCTCACAACAAAAGAGAGCGAGCCAGGACAGGAGGAGGGACAGCCTCAATAGCCCACCTGACCCCCTGGGAGGAGGCCGTCCTGGAAATTATGGGAATAGAGGATGATTCGCGTGTGGGGGACGGACAGACAGGTGCAACACAGCAAGCTGGTGACAGAAAAGTTTCCCATCTCTCTCTTTGACATTGCATGAGTCGCTGATAATGATTGTGAAGCTGGAACAGATGGACTTATGAGCATCTGCAAAAAGCTATGTGCATGTAGCCTTTGTATCACATCTCTGACTCTTTCCTTTACTCCCCCACAGGACCATCACAAGCATCCGTCCCCCCTAGCCAGGAAGAAGAGGCTGAGCAGCCAGACTCCTCAGAGGAAGCTGCAACCCCTCTGAGGGCGCAGCGTCAGCAGAATCCAGCGCACCCAGCACCAGCGCAGACACTCATACCTCGGTGGGACTTTCGGGACATAGCGTAGTGTTGTCACCTGTGAGCATCAGCAGATTGTGGAGACAGGGACAGCAATGGAGAGTCCTAGTCAGAGGGCGCAGGACTCTGCCAGCTTGGCTCAGCAGCATGTCGACCCTCTGCCTCTGGGTCCATCCATAAGATCAGAGGTGATGGAACTCTCCAGGCACAGATGCAGGAGTCTCTGGCAGGTTTTGTCTCTAGGGTCGCTGTGAGTGTGGAGCGAATGGATGAGTCCATAGCGAACATGAGCAGAGCCTTTGTGGAGCCATTGGCGCATGAATGCATCACCACGGAAAGGATGGCTACTTCCGTGGTAAGGCTGGCTACTGTAGAGGAGAGGATGGCTACGGCCATGGAGCAGCTTAATCGCCAGGGTATGGAAAACATGGTCATTGTTCAGAATAGAATGACATCTCTTGAGGAGCGATGGGCATCTATTGAACAGAGAAACCAGACCTTCATGGAAGTCCTTCTGAGTAGGACTGCCATTGCAGATATGGGTCCCCAAGGTGCTCTCCAGCCACTTCTAGGCGCTGGCCCCTTCTGGCCTGTGCAGCTTCAGGTGGGTGAGCAGCAGCCTGGCGCTCCTGCTGCTGCTGCTGTTGATGGTGCTGCTGTTGCTCCTGGTTCTGCTGCTGCCGTGGCTGGTGCTCGAGCTCCTCTAATGCCCAGATGGGAAGGAAATAAATGGCTCCCATGCTTCTGGTATATGCCTCCATTGAGGAAACGCTGAGTGAAGGTGGCGAGAGGGGTTTCCCGGGAGGCCACACTGGAAATGGGTGTGAGGCTCCAACCTTCCACAGGTGTGGTTAAGCCTTCTAAAAGTTGCCCCAGACCTGAGACCACTAAGTCCTGCCACCTGCAAATCATGGCTGATCAAATCTCCTCTCTACTGGTTGACCTGCAGTTGATAGTCAGCAATCCAATAGTGCTCCCGCCAGGTTTCACATTCGTGTTTCCCACCAGGCGTGTTTCATGTGGGAAAAGGGTTAAATTTGCAAGGGCCTTTCAAAATAGGATTATAGAGGCCATTTAGTGGTTGTTAAGGGCCCTAACGACCAGACCTGCCTGTTGGATGCGGGACAGAGTCGGGACCATCAGACACAATTGAGTTAAAATTGCTCGGAGTCGGGAACCAGGCGGGGGGTGGGCCCCGCCCGCCAGTTTTTGTGATTTTAACCCCCCGCACGACTCCAAGCCCGCCTCCACGGCTCAATGAAAATCGAGGCCAAGGTCTCTGAATGCCTGAATTTGGTAGGCTGGAACATTATCATGGCATGGCTGCACTCCTGGTGTAAGCCTACTTCCTGGGAGGGCTTTGTGCTGGAATTAGGGTCAGAGAAAGAAGCACAGCTGCACGACTGGTTGCCAGATTAGGGCTTTCTTGTTGCTGTTTCAGAATAGCAGCACAAAGCCCCGCCTGCACCAAAGATCAAAAGGCTCCCCGTTAAAAAACAAGAGGGGGTGATCTTCATTCAGAAGTCGGGAAGGAGCCCGGCGGGCTCAGCAGGCCAATTAAGGGCCACAGGTGACGTCACAGACTGAAATTTCATCTGTCAAAACGTTTTGACAGATGAAATATCAGTGTTTCACAGCTGTTTGAAGCTGTCAAACACTGACAGTCTTACTTCTAGCATGAGTCCTTCTCCACAGACTCAGTTAGAAATCTCTCCTGCACAGAAAGCTGCAGGCTATCACTTTTGAGAGATCGCAGCCATTCTGCTTTCTGTGCCGGTGAGATGAGGGACTCCCCGAACCTAAAGGAAGGAAGGCTGAAAAGTTAAGAAAATGTATGTAAAACTTATTTAATCACTTTAGACACACCAAAAACACTTACCTTTGCACTCATGCACACATCACTCACCTGAACACCGACATCTTGACCCCTCCAAGCCCTTCAACCCGACGGCCTGACTCCTCCAACTTGGCGTGGTTTGGAGCCATCAGGATTCCCACAGTTCAAGCTTAAAAATAGGGATTAGGCTAAAAACTGCCTGTTAACTACCTGTTAACAGGCAGTTAATTGGCACTAATCCCTTCCCGCCTTGGGTAGGCAGGTCCCAGTGCAGGGCGGGCACCCGCCTCCTTTGAAATTGGCATGAAGGCGGGATGGGGTCGGGACCACTGATTTCGGGAATTTAACCCCCCTGTTCTGGACTTATTACATGCAGATAGCACCCTCTAGTGGTAGTTATTGTATAGCAGTGTGTTATTTGACCTTCTTCCTGTCTGCCCCGGAAGTAGTATTCCAGGGAGTGTTTTGCTGAGTTGTGAACAAAGGCCACATGACGCAGCCATTCACAATCCTCCTCCATCCTTCCTTATACGCTAGGCAAGACGCAATGTCTGTGAGTACCCTTGTTTAGTAACATGATAACAACCTTGTCAGTATAGTATTTTGACAATACTTTGTCCATAAGAAGTTTATTAGTTGTTAGCTACCGAGGTTTAGCTTCAGTGCTATTTACTTATACAATTAGTCTATTCTGTTTTCATAAACATGTTTGTATCTTATGTAACATCTAATGTATAGTACTCAGCTCTGTATACAAAACATACTTTGTCTTTGTTTACAGTTTCACAATTTTATTCAAGTAAAGCTTCATAACCGCACCCTGTTTCTCGAGGAGTTATTTGAATGAGTGTTTAGCTGACTGGATAACTGGATAGGAGTACATCTAGCGAGACCAGTACAGTGAAAAGACAGCAATACGGCTAGCCGTGAAGAGAGGAGATCCTCCACGTGGAGCAGCAAGGACTCAAGTGTTAAGTGGCCGTCATCTAGGCGCAGAGTAAGCCATCATGACACAGCCAGCTTAAGTCTTCACCTTGTACACCACACTTACCTCACATCATCATGGCAGGAGGTAATACCGAAAATGCTACTCAGCAAGTAGAATCACAGAATCACAGAAACCCCACAGTGCAGATAGAGGCCATTTCGGCCCATCGAGCCTGCACCGACACATATCCCACCCGATCCCCGTAACCCCTACACCAACACATATCCCACCCTATCCCTGTAACCCCATGTATTTAATCCCCCTAACACTAAGGGTCAATTTATCATAGCCAATCAACCTAACCCACACATCTTTGGACTATGGGAGGAAACCGGAGCACCCGGAGAAAACCCACGCAAACACGGGGAGAATGTGCAAACTCCACACAGACAGTCACCCGAGGCCGGATTCGAACCCGGGTCCCGGCGCTGTGAGGCAACAGTGCTAACCACTATGCCACCGTGCTGCTGTTAGAAGACCTTAAACAGTTAGATGAAACTGAAGAATGTGACAATCTGTCTATAAGCTCTCATTACTACAGATCATCAGCTGGTTCTAGGTCATCAGCCGGTTCACGGTCATCACCTGGTTCTAGAGTTAGTATGGCCATCGCCAGAGCACGGGCCAATGCCGAAGCAGCGTATGACAAGAAAGAAATGGAAATAAAAGTTGCATGGGCCTGTCTCCAAGCCACATTAGACGCCCTGCAGGAAGAAAGAGAGATAAAAGTTGAACGGGCTCGTCTCCAAGCCACATTAGACGCTCTGCAGGAAGAAAAAGAGAGATGTTGCATTAGCTGAGGCACTTTTAATGGAAGCTGATCTTGAGTCAGCTAGCAAAGTTCCAATTCCCGTTCCGCGTCAGAGTCGACTACAGCGCACCACAGACTATGTGAGCGACCAAGCTGACGCACAGTTTACGAGTGAGAGAGATGAAGACCCACACATCTCTACAGACTCAAGCACACCATATAACATGCTCCACGTCACCAACCAAGTTCGAAATGGACTGTGTGCCCCAAGTCACAGGATCCTCCCTGCAAAACAGAGGACACCGTGCAGAGGAATGGAGCGCTGAAGAGAGAAAGTCAGCAGCAAACCCCCTCTCGTTTCCTTGAGACCCTCAGCAGAGCCCCTACTCAAGGCGACCATGGCATAGGCCCCACCACCTACGACCTTGCCAAATACCTTGCACGCAGCCAGCTGGTGACTACAGGGTTAACCACGTTTGATGATAAACCAGAGAACTATTGGGCCTGGAAGTCCTCCTTCCATGGTGCCATATCGGGCTTAGACCTGTCGGCAGGAGAAGAGCTCGACCTCCTTATCAAATGGCTCGGCCCAGAGTCCGCTGGACAGGCACGCAGGATAAAAGCAGTCAATGTGAGACATCCGCCAGCTGGGTTGATGATGGCTTGGGCGCGGCTGGAAGAAAGCTACGGCTCGCCTGAAGCCATTGAAAGGGCTCTCTTTGCCAGGTTGGAGAACTTTCCGAAGTTGACAAATAGGGAACCCCAGAAGCTCCGCGACCTTGGAGATCTGCTGTCGGAACTCGAAGCTGCAAAGCAGGATGGCTACCTACCTGGCCTATCGTACTTAGACACTTCCAGAGGGGTAAGTCCCATCGTTGAGAAGCTTCCATTCAATCTGCAGGAGAAGTGGACATCATTCGGGTCAAGGTTCAAGCTAGAGCACAAAGTTACCTTCCCCCCATTCTCTGTGTTTGCCAACTTCATCCGTAGAGAAGCCAAAGCCAGGACAGACCCCAGCTTCAACTTCTCCTCCCACACAGCACTTGCCAGAAGAGACAAGTTTGACAGACATGGAAAGACACCAATATCTGTCCACAAAACGCAAGTGTCTTCAACCGAGAACACAAGGGATCAGAAGAAATCCGAGGATATGAGCAAACAATGCCCCATCCACAACAAGCCCCATCCATTAAAGAAGTGCAGAGGCTTCAGAGAGAAGTCCCTGGAAGACCGCAAACAGTACCTCAAAGAGAAGTCTATGGCCTAGAAATTCGGTTGGTAGCGCCGGCGTTGAGCGCCTAAAGAGACCTAGAATTGAGGCGATACCCTATGTTGGGGCGGTCGCTATGAAGATAGCGACAACTCGCATATTGACTATACATTTAACGCCTGCGCTAAGTGTTTGCGCGCGCCCGCGAGCGCAAGCAGATCATGACGTCATTTCAGTGTGCAACGCCTTTTAGGAGCGCCTGAGCGCATATTGGATGGCGCCCGGAGCCTTAACGCCTAGCGCTATTAGTGACAGTTCGAGGGAGCGCTAGCAGGCCCTTCTCGGAGTAGGGGGGCGCTATTTAAAGGGGACAGCTCTAGTGCAGAAGCTTCAGCCACTTGGCCTGCTCATTGCGATCGTTGCTGGAGAGAGTTGGCGAGCTACTGTGGAGCAGAGTTTTGGGAATTTAGCTTTAGAGTACTTGGGACCTTCAAACCTGTCTGGAGCAGTTGGAGCACTACACCTAACAGCCTTTTGACCAACTGGCATCGGAATGGGAGCTGCTTTGGAGGGCGACGGCCTCATGGCCCAACACTGTGAAGGGGCAGAGAGACGACGGGAGAGAGGGCCGGGATTGGCCAGAAGGAGGAGGGGCAATGGAGGTCGGCCAATCCGACGGTATGCTGCGAGGGTCTTTAGGCAGCAGGTGTCAAGCCTTGACATGTCGGAGGAGCAGTGTTTGCGAAGGCTCCGATTCTGGAGGGACATTTTTACTGATCTGTGCCACCTGCTTGCTGAGGATCTGCAGCCACGTGAACGGTGCAGGACCTCTCTGTCCGTGTTCGCTAAACTGACTGATGGCCTCAATTTTTATGCCAACGGATCCTTTCAGTCAGCCATTGGGGACATTGCGACTATTGCTCAGGTTGCAGTCCACTGTTGCATCCGGCAAGTTACAGATGCCCTTTATAGGCGAAGGTATCAATTCATGACCTTCCCTCTGACCCTGCACAAGCAGGCGGAGCGTGCGCAGGGTATCGCTTCTATTGTGGACTTCCCCATGGTGCAGGGGGCGACTGACAGCACACACGTGGCTTTGAGGGCGCCATGCCAGCATCCTTAGGACTTCCGCAACCGCAAGGGGTTCCATTCCCTCAACGTGCAGCTGGTCTGTGACCACCGCCAAATCATCATGGCAGTCAACGCGCATTTCCCAGGGTGCAGCCACGATACCTTTATCCTGCGGTTGACCTCAGTTTGTTACCTTTTTGAGGGGCTGGCTCGAACACGAGGCTGGCTTACTGGGGACAAGGGCTATCCTCTCTGCCCATGGCTGATGACAACACTCCGTGTGGCCGACACCCCAGCAGAAGAGCTGATCAACAGCGGCCATCAGGCGACCAGGCACAGTGAACAGCACACTATTGGTGTTCTCAAAAAGTGTTTCCGATGTCTGGAACATTCGGGGGGATCCCTGCAGTACTCGCCGGAGCAAGTGGGACACATCGTCGTCGTCTGCTGCATGCTCCACAACTTGGCGAATCGACGCCCCCAGCCAATTCCACCTGTCCCTCAACGACCAGCAGAGCAGGCGGAGGAGGAGGAGGATGAGGAGGAGGAGGAGGATGAAGAGCAGGCGGAGGAGGAGGAGGAGGAAGAGCAGGCGGAGGAGGAGGAGGAAGAGCAGGCGGAGGAGGAGGATGAGGAGGAGGACGAAGAGCAGGTGGAGGAGGAGGAGGAGGAGGAAGAGCAGGCGGAGGAGGAGGAGGAGGAAGATGGAAGGGCTCCTGAAAGTGGAAGGGCCATACGTCAGAGGCTCATCAGGACTCGTTTTGAGACCCCTCTGGCGGAATGATGAGAGTCTTAACTCCTGCGCACTTTGGATGTTTGATGGCCTCTGAATGCCAGCATCACTGAAAGTAGTCACGTGCACCATGCCACATTGAAACTTCTGTTTATTGTCACAAAAGTCTTTCATTACAGCAAAACAACGTCATGTCAACAGAAACCATAAGTAACAAAATAACTGTGAACTCTTCGGCAAAGCCGCAAAACTCAACAAACCTTCTGCAAATATAACAACAGGTGAGGGTGTCCTTGAATTTGGACAAAGAAACGTCTCAGCACCTCCCTCTACAACTGGCCCCTTGAGGGAGAACGACTTCTCTTTCGCGGCCGGCCCCTTCCCTCCCTGCTGCTCCTACGTAATTGGACCCCAGTGGCAGGCTCAAGGCTGGGGGACGCCTGCTGACTGTGTGGAAGTGCAGAAGCCCCTGAGGGACGGCCTGGCTGACCTCTAGGCTTGGAGGGTGCGGACGCAGGATGCTTGATCTGAGCATGGCTGGAAGCAGTGTGCCCTGCAGGTGGTGGCAGCTGCACTGCAGACGTCCCAGCGCTGGCATGTGCAATGGTCTCCTGCCGAGAGAGGACACCTGCACCATGGTCGGACGACACACTGGCTATCTGAGGGGACCGGCTCGGCTCATCCGCCACAATCGCATGCTCCACTGATTCCTGGCCTTGTATGGGACTGGAAGGGCCCGGGGTGATCCTAACTGATGCAGAGAGGGTGGCTGCAGTGAGAGTTCGCGTTGCCTCAATCTGGGTGTGGACGAGCCCAGCAAGTGACTGTGGCAACAGTGAGGACCTGTGTGCCAGGTGCCAGTGCTTCGGAGAAGCCCTGGACAGTTCTTTCTATTGCTTCGGACAAGGCAGGTGCCGACCGCTCCACTGCCTCGGACAAGCCCTGGACAGACCTTTCCAGGGATTGTCCGAAGCCCTGAACAGTCCTTTCCATAGCGGCCTCAAAGCCCTGGACAGTCCTCTCCATTGTTGGGCCAAAGCCCTGGATAGTCCTCTCCATTGTTGGCCCGAAGCCCTGGATAGACCTGTCCATTGTTGCCCTGAAGCCCTGATAGACCTGTCCATTGTTGCCCCGAAGCCCTGGAGAGTCCTGTCCATTGTTGCCCCAAAGCCTTGGAGAGTCCTCTCCATTGTTGCCCTGAAGTCCAACATACTCTTAGCCAGTGAATCTATTGACTGAGGCATCTTCTCCACTGCAGCCATCAGCTCCGTGTGTCTGAGCCGGGCCTGTTTGCTCATTTCACCCAGGCGACGTGCCTCCTCTGCACTCTGAGCAGCAGTCATAACTACTTGCCTTGCCCTCCGGGGAGACGGTGGCCGAACTTGCCTATCCCCCTTGCGTTGCTGCATGCCGCTTGTTCCGGCAACTGGTTCATCCTCAGAGACCCCCCCTCCCCTCCAGGAGACTACTATCCCCAGTCTGTAGATGTGTCCGCTCCCCGGATTCTGCAACGGCTGGTCCGGATTCCTCCTGCTCCTCGCCTCCGGTGGCACTGGCACTGGCAGCTTCAGTGCGTTGAGCCCGAGTTGGTGCTGATTCATCTGAAAGCAGGGAGGTGGAAGAGTGGCTTTAGCAAAAGGACAGATTTGCGGAAAGGCATGCCAGGTTGCGGCAAGGCTCTGACATGGCTGCACACTGAGGAAGCATGCTGGCGGGGGGACCAAGTGGAAGGCAACAGGTGAAAAAGGTGAGAGTCTTACCCGCGCTGTCGGAAATGGGGTCGGCAGATGCAGTGGTCACAGGACCAGACAGACGTCCTCCAAGAATCTGGTGCACTCTCTCCTCCAGATCCGTGAGAGGGACCACTTGTGGAGGCCCGCCACCGGTTTGAAAGTGGTCCCTTCGCCTGGCCGCCAGCTTGGCCTGGAGAGGAAAGAAGGGGAAGTTGTGTTACATGAGGCCTTGAGACATCATCGCATGCCCCCCATGGTGAAAGAGCCCTTACATGAGGCCTTGAGACATCATCGCATGCCCCCCATGGTGAAAGAGCCCTCACATGAGGCCTTGAGACATCATCGCATGCCCCCCATGGTGAAAGAGCCCTTACATGAGGCCTTGAGATATCTGTCCATGTGTGTGCCCAGAAAGGGCCATGGGTGCTTGCTGACAGATGGCCATTGGGGCATCATGGCAACAGGGTGCCCGAAGTCAGCTGCAGATGGAGGGAATCAGAAGTTTGCTAAACCATCACTCACCCTAACGATCCGTGTGAGGTCGTTGAATTTCTTCCTGCACTGAACAGGGGTCCTGGTCGCCATGCTGCTGGAGTTGACCCTCACAGCAACCTCCCTCCAAGATCGTCGGTAAGCCTTCTGATTCGGCCTCTTGCCATTGTCCGGATACAGGACATCTCGACGGCGCTCAGCTGCAGCCACCAACTGGTCCAGAGCCTCAGTGCTGAAGCGCTCTGCTCTCTGTCTAACCTTCTCCGTGCTCAACAAGTTTCTAACGCCAGAGAAGCGAGCGCCGATTCTGAGGCCTACAGGGCGTTGGATGTGGCAGCTCAGCCTGACTGACCCACCCCTTTAAGAGCCAGCTGGCGCCTGGAAGTCTCGTGGTTTCCCGTAATTGAGATCACCTGCGCTGCGCCCGTCTGCGTCGATATTGAGTAGCGCCTGAACCTTTGCGCCTTAGGAGCACCGTGCAACGGCTGAATTAGCGCCTCAATCCCCTTTGGGGGCGATGCAACCCAATATCTCGCCAGGCAGCGATAAGTTTCGTCTGGCTATAAACTTTGCGCACCGCCAGTTCTAGCGCCTCAAGCGGGGCTATACCCAATTTCTAGGCCTATATGTTTTAAGTGCTGCTCCTCCACGAACCATCTCGCCAAGAACCGCAAAGTAGATGCAAAATGCACAGAACGTGAAAGTGATCGGCACATTTCAGCACTGCACCCAGGCCCAGCTCCTTGGAAGTCAGAGTCGTCTCCTCCTGCCTCAGAGCACGGCGGGGAGAGAGAGGGAGCCACCTATCCGGAGATTACATCCAAGTGCACCGAGGTGTGTGGAGAAGGAGTGAGCGCAAGAGCATGCTCCAAGATATGCCTCATTAATGTGTACCCTGTAGGACGTCGCCAGGAATCTGAAAAGATGTATGCCATACTAGACGTACAAAGCAATCATACTCTAGCAAGATCCGAGTTTTTCGACATCTTCAAGGTCAAAGGAAGTCCGTCGCCTTACACGCTGAAGACGTGTGCTGGACTTTCAGAGACAGCAGGCAGGAGGGCCTGTGGTTATGTTGTTGAGTCAGCTGACGAGAAGATTAGTCTCCCCCTTCCTACACTGATCGAATGTAATCAAGTCCCCGACAACTGTTCTGAGATTCCCACTCCGAATGCAGCTCATCACCACCGTCATCTGAGACGCATTGCAGATGAGAACTCCACCTCTTGATCCAGACGCAGACATACTACTGTTGTTGGGCAGGGACATCCTGAGGGTACATAAGGCAAGGAAACAGATCAACGGTCCACATGACGCCCCTTTCGCCCAAAGGCAGGGTCGTTGTTGGAGACGTGTGCCTCAGGGGTGCTCACAAGCCATCTCAGGTGAGCACACTCAAGACTTCCATCTTGGAGAATGGTCGTCCAAGCTACCTTACCCCATGCAGTAGTCAGATCCGAGTGACAGAGAAGTTCAGTCATACGGCCCAGCCTCAGAACCCCCCAGCGCTGATCTCCACAGACAGCACACAGATGATGCTCACTGGAGAGAACCCGGGTCAGTCAGTCTTCTGTCGCACCGTCAATGACCACAAACTTGCTCCATCGATCGACGACATGAGATTCCTCCAGATTATGGACAATAAGGTCTCTCGTGACAGCTCTAACAGCTGGGTTGCACCCTTACCCTTCCAGAACCCCAGACGACGGCTGCCGAACAACAGGGAGTATGCCTATAATCGTCTTAACTCTCTCTGTCGCACACTAGAGAAGAAGCCAAAGATGAAAGCACACTTCCTAGAGTTTGTCAAGAAAATGCTTGTCAACGATCATGCAGAGCTAGCTCCTCCACTCCAGGAAGGCCAAGAGTGTTGGTACCTCCCCTCCTTCGGAGTCTATCACCCCAAAAAGCCGGAACAGATCCGCGTGGTGTTTGACTCCAGTGCACCATATCAGGGAGCCTCTCTCAACGATGTACTCCTCACAGGGCCCGATCTCAACAACAGCCTCTTGGGGGTACTCATGAGATTCAGGAAAGAGCCCGTCACTATCACTGCCGATATCCAGCACATGTTTCACTGCTTTGTGGTGAGAGAAGACCACAGAGACTTCCTCCGCTTCCTGTGATATCGCAACAACGACCCCAACAGAGACATTGTGGACTACAGAATGCGTGTCCATGTCTTCGGGAATAGCCCGTCCCCTGCTGTCGCCATATACGGACTAAGGAGGGCTGCCAAGGAAGAAGAAGATGACTTTGGCAGTGATGTGAGAGGGTTCATCGAACGAGAGTTCTACGTCGACGATGCACTGAAGTCATTCCCGACCAAAGCAGAGGCCATCAGTACCCTTGGACGAGCTCAGGAACTACTTGCACTATCGAACCTCAGGCTACACAAGATAGCCTCTAACAGACCAGCAGTGATGGAGGCATTCCTCCCTGAAGATCATGCTAAGGATGGCAAGGATCTAGACCTCTTCACTGATGACCGCCCCCTACAGCGTAGCCTAGGAGTGTCTTGGAAGATAGCAGCAGACACGTTCGCGTTCCAAGCCTTAGATGACAAGAAACCTTTCACACATAGAGGAGTGCTCTCTACAGTCAACAGCCTATACGACCCCCTCGGCTTCTTGGCCCCTGTCACCATACAAGGCAGGCCGCTCCTCAGGGAACTCTCCACATGCACTGAAGAGTGGGATTCACCCCTCCCTGAAGAGATGGAAGCAGAGTGGAACAGATAGAGAGACTCACTTCAAGACTTACAGGAGATCCAAATACCTCGCTCCTATACGTCCTTCTCTCCCTCAAATGTCCATTCAAGGAGCTTTGTGTCTTTGCAGACGCATCCGCTAAGGCCATCGCAGGTGTGGCTTATCTGAAGGTCACCACTCAAGATGGACAAAGCAAAGTCGGCTTCGTCTTTGGAAAGGCCAAGTTGGCACCCCAGCCAGACCTCGCCATACCCAGATTGGAACTGTGCGCAGCAGTATTAGCAGTTGAGATTGCAGAGTTCATAGTGGAGGAGATGGATCTGAAGTTCGACAGCATCAAGTATTATACAGACAGCAAAGTGGTGCTAGGATACATCCATAACCAAACTAGACGGTTCTACGTCTACGTGAACAACAGGGTCCAACGTATCTGACAGTCCACATCCCCTGACCAGTGGAGGTACGTCCCCACAGACCTGAACCCAGCTGACCATGGGTCTAGATCTGTAACAGCGTCCCTTCTCAGCAGCACGACATGGCTGTCAGGACCTGCTTTTCTTCAGGATCCGTCCCTGCATTCCTCTGAACTCAATGAGTCATTCGACCGCCTCAACCCTGTTTCTGACTCCGAGATACGCCCACAAGTCACAGCAAACGTCACTCAAATCTCTAAGGACCTGATGAGCACCAAATGCTTCGAGCGTTTCTCCAAATGGAACACTCTCATAAAGACAGTAGCACGCCTAACCCACATAGCTCATACCTTCTCCCAGCCTACACAAGAGAGTAGCTGCCATGGGTGGCACATCTGTCATAAGAGTCCCTCTGAAGAGGAGCTCAAGAGAGCCAAAATCCTTGTGACGAAGAACGTTCAACACGAGTGTTACTCAGAAGAGTTGAAGTGCATAGCAGCAGAACGCAACCTACCCCCTCACAGCAGTCTACGGAAGCTGCTTCCTATCATCGACACCGACGGACTTCTCAGAGTTGGGGGACGCATGTTGCAGTCGTCAATGAGGGAACAGCAAAGGTCTCCCTGTCTCTGAGGTGGTCCTTCTTTTGTCGCCAGAGGACTCCAGTGACAAGTAGAGTTAGGATTATGTGGGGTCGTTAACGACCCCAGACGGGGAGTGTTCTGGACTTATTACATGCAGATAGCACCCTCTAGTGGTAGTTATTGTATAGCAGTGTGTTATTTGACCTTCTTCCTGTCTGCCCCGGAAGTAGTATTCCAGGGAGTGTTTTGCTGCGTTGTGAACAAAGGCCACATGAAGCAGCCATTCACAATCCTCCTCCATCCTTCCTTATACGCTAGGCAAGACGCAATGTCTGTGAGTATCCTTGTTTAGTAACATGATAACAACCTTGTCGGTATAGTATTTTGACAATACTTTGTCCATAAGAAGTTTATTAGTTGTTAGCTACCAAGGTTTAGCTTCAGTGCTATTTTCTTATACATTTAGTCTATTCTGTTTTCATAAACATGTTTGTATCTTATGTAACATCTAATGTATAGTACTCAGCTCTGTGTACAAAACATACTTTGTCTTTGTTTACAGTTTCACAATTTTATTCAAGTAAAGCTTCAAAACTGCACCCTGTTTCTCGAGGAGTTATTTGAATGAGTGTTTAGCTGACTGGATAACTGGATAGGAGTACATCTAGCGAGACCAGTACACCCCCGCATGCCTCCAATCCCAACTCCACGGCTCAATGAAAATCGAGGCCAAGCTCACCTTTTTAGGTCTTCTTTACCTTGGTATCTGACCGCCTCAGAGCCTCGGGAGAGAGGGGGGTAGAGGTCACAAGGCCCACTGCAGGCTTCTTCAGGCATCCCCATGTCTGGATGCCGTTCCAGGGCAATGACAGGGAAGTGAGGTGGGATAGCTGGCAACACATCCTTCTGCCTCATTTTCATGGCACCACTTGGGCTACATCTGTTGCTGGGGTAGTCCCTGCTCCACTCCTCAGTGGAAGCCCTGGAATTCCAGGCCAATGTAAAGCGGGTTGAAATCCAGCATCATGTATCTCCGTCCGCTTTTTCCTGACCTTAGTGCCCAGGGATTAGGGGGGAGAAACTCAGTACCTTAGCGCCTCCAGTTAGCGCTGTGGTGAGGCGAATCCAGGGCCGCATGCCAAATTCGGCCCCCCCATGGCACTGCTGCTACGAGTTAGCATCAGGGACGTCAACGCCGGATCTGCCAAATTGATTATCGCCCCCTGCCTTAGCACCTCGCCCCGACAGCGATAGCGACAGGCAGAGGAGGCGTGAAGCATTCGCTAGCCAGCTCCAGGGGCGCTACTTAAAGGGATCATGAGTAATGAGTCACAGCTCTCAGGTTAGTGCTGTTTCACTGCTTCCTTGTCAGTTTGACATTGAATTAAACAGTTGCACAGTCATTTAAAGGTTGTTTAGTATCAAGAGTGTTGTGGCTACTAAAAATTAGTTACATTTATTCTCACAACATATCAAAGTGCTACACTTCATTACATTAATGGGGACTGTACTAGCAGTCGACCTCGCCCTGCAGGATCTACGGCGGAGGGAGTGGAGGCAGCGAGAAAGATTGGAACATGTGGCCAGAAGGAGGAGGAGTTCCATGAGGGCTCTCAACTGGAGGCCTTACCCGCCGAGAGTATTCCAACAGCACTTCTCCTTTCAATTAAGCGAGGAGCAGTGCATAAGGAGGCTCCGCTTCACCAAGGAGGTGGTCACGGAACTCTGCCACCTCCTGCAACCAGACCTCGAGCCTCAGATCAGGACGACCACGGCTCTCTCAGTGGCAGTCAAGATCACCGTCGCCATAAATTTCTTCGCCAGTGGATCTTTCCAGTCTGCAACAGCAGTTATAGCTAAGATCTCACAGTTCGCCATCCATCGCTGCATCCGTGAGGTCACAGAGGCTCTCTACAGTAGGAGAACGGACTACATTTCCTTCCCCATCACCAGAGAGAAGCACGACGAACGTGCATGTGGCTTTGCCAGGATAGCGGGATTCCCCATGGTGCAGGACGCCATTGACTGCACCCACGTGGTTTTGTGGGCACTGCATAACAATCCTGAGATCTTCTGTAACCGCAAAGGCTACCACTCACTTAATGTGCTGTTGCTGTGTGACCACACACAGCAAATTCTCAATGTGAATGCCTGCTATCCTGGCATCAGCCACGATGCCTTCATCCTGTTCCAGCACTCTTCCAGCCACCACATCAAGCTCGCGGCTGGCTGGTTGGAGACAAGAGCTATCCGCTATCCACCTGGCTCATGACTCCCCTCCGCAACCCCAACACTCCTGCCCAGCACTCATATAATGAGAGCTATGCCGCCACCAGGAACATCATCGAGCAGACCATCGGGGTACTCAAGCAACGGTTCCGCTGCCTTGACTGCTAGGGAGGAGCCCTCCAGTACTTGGCTGTGCAGGCGTCCCAATTTATCTGCTGCATGCTCCACAACTTGGCCATCATGAGGGCCCAGCCCTTGCCACCAGGGGTTGCGGGACCACCTCAGGAGAAGGAAGAGGGAGAGGAGGAGGAAGAGGAAGACGAGGAGGATGAGGAGAAGGAACAGGAGCGAGAGAGGAGGCAGCCACTCAATTGGCCTTCCAGAAGGGCGGTCCGCGACCACCTCATCAGACTGTGGTTCCAATAAATTAAACCCCAGATCCCCGTTGCTCACCGCATCCCCATCATTCCATCCCTGTCACAGGCCATTTCACAGCACAAAGCTGAAATGAGACACACCACAAAATAATCCAAACTGAATTAATAAATTTATCCGTAATCATTTAACACATATTTACAACAACAATGTTAACTATTCACCTTTGTGCAATCCCTTAGTGCCTCTCGTTACAGTGCCTTTGCCTAGTGCTCCTATGAAGTGTTGGCCCAGTGGCTGCAGCACGGCTGGTGGAAGGCTGCTGAGTGTCCATGCGGGAGACTTCAGATGGCCTTGCAGGACGCCCTCGACCAGCTCTGGACCTGGAAGGCCCGGCTGTAGACTGCAACACCTCAGCATGGGCTGCAGCAGTCTGGGCTGGCTGGATGACAGGCAGCGACAAAGGCAGTGGCAGTGGTGGGAGCAGGAATGCTGTCATCCTGAGAGAGGACAGCAGGTTCCTGCTCCACTGACCCACTGCCACTCCTCCGGGGCAGCACCTCAGCATCCCTAGCAATCTGCTGGAGCACAGATTGCTGGCCTGCTGCGACACTGTGAAAGCCCTAGTGGACTGTGGTAGACCCAGCCACGATGGCAGCAGTCAGAGCTTGCGTGGCATCAAGCTGAGACTGCATGAGAGCAGTCGAAGATTGGATGCCACCAACCATAGACTGCATTACAGCACTAAGACGTTGCATCGCTTCTCCCTGTGCTGCAATGGAAGCTACCAGATCGCCCATCACACGTGGCATCAGGTCTGGGTCGGCACGGTCTCTCTGGGAGTCCTACATTCTTTCCAAACTGGAAATGATGGGCTCCATGGTGTGTGCAGAGCTCTGTGCAATGTGGGAGGCGGACTCCTCCACGCTCCTTACCATTGCCCACAGGCTCTCAAGCACCCTTGCCATTGCACCTATCATCGTGTGTGCATGCCCATCACCCTTCTTCTAAAGGCCTCCCCATCGAGGTCCTCACCTGAGTCCTGTGCAGCAGAACTCGCCCTCCGGGGAGCTGGCCCCCGAGCTACCCTTTCCCCCTGGCCTTGCTGCAGCCCACTCGTCCCCGGTGCATCACCCTGTACAGATCCCGCTACTATACTAGCCTCTAAAGAACGCGTAGTGCCACTATCTGAGCTGGTGCCTGCGAGTGAGACATGCAGTGACGTGGTGTGTTCTTCCTCCTCCTCTTCTCCTGCCTTGCTCTCAATGGTGCCCTCAGGGACAAGCTGTTCAGGTGCTCATTACTTGAAAGGCACAAGAGTCAGGTTAAGGTGAGGAGAGGGGGGCAGGAAGGGATTAATGCATGCATACAGCACGATTAGCTGGAAAGTGCGAAAGGCTTGTGGGGTGAGGGGGAAGTGGGATGTGAGAAGAAGGAGTGGAGATGAACATACCGTTGTTGGCCCCAAGGGGGTCAACATCGCTGGTGGCCACGGCGCCCACGACCTGGTGCCCAATAATCTCCAGCACTCTATTTTTCAATGCAGACAGTGGTTGGGTGTCAGCTTGTCCCCGGCCTGTGCGCTCCTGCTGCCTCCTGTTGTGAGCCACCTTGGCCTGCAAGAGAAAGGATAGTGTGTGAGTGAGTGTGGAGCAATGTGTTTAGGTAATGTGCCTGCCATAGTTCAATAGTTGTCATTGTGTGCAAGGAGTGAGATGTGGGTGTGAGTGTTGGTAGGTACAGATGTTGGTGGGTGAGTGCTGGGGGTGTGGTGCTTTGGCCAGTGTGTGCAGACTGTGGTTCAGATGGTGGTATGTGGCATTTGTTGAAGCATTGACTCACCCTGACATAGAAACATAGAAGATAGGAGCAGGAGTAGGCCATTCGGCCCCTCGAGCCTGCTCCGCCATTCAATGAAATCATGGCTGATCATCCAAATTCAGTACCCTGTCCCTGCCTTCTCCCCATATCCCTTGATCCCTTTAGCCTCAAGAAATATATCCAACTCTTTCTTGAATATATTTAATGAACTGGCCTCCACCGCCCTCTGTGGCAGAGAATTCCACAGGTTCACCACTCTCTGGGTGAAGAAATTCCTCCTCATTTCAGTCCTAAATGGCTTACCCCTTATCCTTAGACAATGACCCCTGGTTCTGGACTCCCCGGCCATCAGAAACATCCTTTCTGCATCTAGTCTGTCCAGACCTGACAGAATTTTATAGGTTTCGATGAGATCCCCTCTCAATCTTCTAAACTCCAGTGAGTATAAGCCCAATTGACACAATCTCTCCTCGTACGTCATTCCTGCCATCCCAGGTATCAGCCTGGTGAATCTTCGCTGCACTCCCTCCATGGCAAGAACGTCCTTCCTCAGGTAAGGTGACCAAAACTGCACACAATACTCAAGGTGCGGTCTCACCAAGGCCCTGTACAACTGCAGCAAGACATCCTTGTTCTTGTACTCGACCCTCTTGCTACGAAGGCCAACATACCATTTGCCTTCTTAACTGCCTGCTGCACCTGCATGCTTACCTTCCGCGACTGGTGCACAAGAACACCCAGGTCTCTTTGCACTTCCCCTTCTCCCAATCTATTGCCATTCAAATAATAATCTGCCTTCCAGTTTTTGCCACCAAAGTGGATAACCTCACATTTATCCACATTATAGTGCATTTGCCATGTTTCTGCCCAATCACCCAACCTGTCCAAATCGTACTGGAGTTTCATGACATCCTCCTCACAGCATACCCTCCCACCCAGCTTTGTGTCGTCTGCAAATTTGGAGATATTACATCCAATTCCCTCGTCCAGATCATTAATATATATTGTGAACAGCTGGGGTCCTAGGACCGATCCTTGCGGTACCCCACTAGTCACTGCCTGCCACTCGGAAAACGACCCGTTTATTCCAACTCTTTGCTTTCTGTCCGCCAACCAGTTCTCTATCCAAGTCAATACCTTGCCCCCAATCCCATGTGCCTTAATTTTGCACGCTAACCTCTTATGCGGGACCTTATCGAAAGCCTTCTGAAAGTCAAAATACACCACATCCACTGGTTCTCCCTTATCTATTTTACCAGTTACATCCTCAAAAAATTCCAGTAGATTAGTCAAGCATGATTTACCTTTTGTAATCCATGTTGACTTTGTCCGATCCTGTCACTGCTTTCCAAGTGCTCTGCTATTACATCTTTTATAATGGACTCTAGCATTTTCCCCACTACCGATGTCAGGCTTACTGGTCTATAATTCCCCGCTTTTTCTCTGCCACCTTTTTTGAATAGTGGGGTAACATTAGCTACCCTCCAATCCATGGGTACTGTTCCAGAGTCTATTGAGTTCTGGAAGATGACCAGCAATGCATCTACTATTTCGAGGGCCACTTCCTTAAGTACCCGAGGATGTAGATGATCAGTCCCTGGGGATTTATCGGCCTTCAATCCCATCAATTTCCCTAACACCATTTCCCTACAAATACTGATTTCTTTCAGTCCCTCCCTTTCATCAGACCCTATGTTCCCCGACATCTCTGGGAGGTTATTTGTGTCCTTCTTTGTGAAGACAGAACCAAAATATGTATTTAGTTGGTCTGCCATTTCTTTGTTCCCCATTATAAATTCCCCCGATTCTGACTGCAAGGGACCTACGCTTGACTTCACCAATCTTTTTCTCTTTACATATCTATAAAAGCTTTTACAGTCAGTTTTTATGTTGCCTGCAAGCTTACTCTCATATTCTATTTTCCCTTTCTTAATTAATCCCTTTGTCCTCCTTTGTTGAATCCTAAACTGCCCCCAATCCTCAGGATTATTGCTTTTTCTGGCCAATTTGTATGTCCTCTCCTTGGATCTTATGCTATCCCTAATTTCCCTTGTTAGCCACGGTTGAGTCACCTTTTTTGTTTTATTTTTATGCCAAACTGGGATGAACAACTTCTGTAGTTCATCCATTCGGTCTTTGAATGTTTGCCATTGCCTATCCACCGTCAACCCCTTTGAGTGCCATTCCCCAATCAATCCTACCCAACTCGCTCCTCAGACCATCGTAGTTTCCTTTATTTAAATTGAGGACCCTAGTTTCTGAGTCAACTACTTCATTCTCCATCTTAATGAAGAATTCGATCATATTATGATTGCCCCGACCCAAGCGGCCTCGTACAACAAGATTGCTAATTAATCCTTTCTCGTTACATAATACCCAGTCTAAGATGGCCTGATCTCTGGTTGGTTCCTCGACATATTGGTCCAGGAAACCATCCCGTAAACACTCCAGGAATTCCTCCTCCACTGTATTGTTACTAATTTGGTTAGCCCAATCTATATGTAGATTAAAGTCACCCATGATAACTGCTGTGCCCTTATTGCACGCTTCTTTAAATTCCCTTTTAATGCCACCCCAACCTCCGCCTTACTGTTTGGAGGTCTATATACCACTCCCACTAATGTTTTTTTCCCCTTAGTATTTCTCAATTCTACCCATACAGATCCCACATCATCAGAGCTAATATCCTTCATTACAATTGTGTTAATCCCTTCTTTAACCAGTAATGCTACCCCTCCTCCCTTTACTTTTTGCCTATCTTTCCTGAATATCGAATACCCCTGGATGTTGAGTTCCCAGTCTTGGCCATCCTTGAGCCACGTTTCCGTAATCCCAACCAAATCTTATTCGTTTACCTCTATTTGCGCAGCCAATTCATCCACCTTATTACAAATGCTCCTCGTATTAAGATACAAAGCCTTCAGGCTAGTTTTTTTAACGCTCTTAGACCTATTAGAATTATTATTTACTGTGGCCACGTTTGATTTAAACCATTGATTTCTCTGACTGCCACTTTTGTTTTTCTCCTTCCTATCTTTTGCTTTTATCCTTGTTTTCCTTTCCTCTGTCTCCCTGCTCAGGTTCCCAACCCCCTTCCATTTTAGTTTAAACCCTCCTCCACAGCACTAGCAAACACTCCCCCTAGGACATTGGTTCCAGCCCTGCCCAGGTGCAGACCATCCGGTTTGAACTGGTCCCACCTCCCCCAGAACCGGTTCCAATGTCCCAGGAACTTGAATCCCTCCCCCTGGCACCACTCCTCTAGCCATGTATTCATCTGAAGTATCCTATTTCTACTCTGACTAGCATGTGGCACTGGTAGCAATCCTGAGAATACTACCTTTGAGGTCCTGTTTTTTAATTTACCTCCTAACTCCCTATTTTCCGCTTTTAGGACCTCATCCCACTTTTTACCTATATCCTTGGTGCCTATATGCAGCACGACAACTATATGTTCACCCTCCCCTTCCAAGATGTTCTGCAGTCGCTCGGAGACATCCTTGACCCTTGCACCAGGGAGGCAACACACCATCCTGGAGTCTCGTTTGCGGCCGCAGAAACGCCTATCTATTCCGCTTACAATTGAATCCCCTATTACTATAGCTCTACCACTCTTTTTCCTCCCATTCTGTGCAGCAGAGCCAACCCTGGTGCCAGGAAGTTGGCTGCTGCTGCCTTCCTCTGATAAGCCATCCCCCCCAACAGTACTCAAAGTGGTATATCTGTTGGAGAGGGGGATGGCCACAGGGGCCCCTGCACTACCTGCCTGCGCCTAGTACTCTGCCTGTTGGTCACCCGTTCCCTTTCTTCCTGTCCAACCTCTACCTGTGGTGTGTCCAACTCCCTAAACGTGCTATTCACGATGTCCCGAGCATCGTGAACGCTCCATTATGCATCCAATCGCAGCTCCAGTGCCGCAATGCGGTCTGTCAGTAGCTGCAGCTGGGTGCACTTCCTGCACACGTAGTTGTCAGGGACACAGGAAGTGTCCCTGAGTTCCCACATTTCGCAGTAGGAGCAGATCACAGGGCCGGGCTGTCCTGCCATGACTTACCCTTTAATTAATTGAGTTTAAATTAAATCAATCAATCCCACTAATTACACTACAGTTAAATAGTTTACCAACAGTCCCCGCTACACCAGAGAGACCTTAGAAACTATAAAACAGAGTTAAAGTTTAAAAAAGAGAGAAATACTCACCAACCAATCACTTACCTGCTTCCTGCTGATGTCACACTTTGATTACTTTTTACCTCTGTCCCCTGCTGCTGAATTGGTCGGGCCTCGTTCACTGCCACCTGTTTTAACTGCCGCCGCGCTCGATGCTGCTCTCTCCCAGGTCCAGGCTCTGACCACCCGAGTGAGGTCGTTAAATTTCTTCCTGCACTGTGTGTGGGTCCTGGGGACCACAGTGCTGCCCGAGACATGCTGGGCAACCTCCCTCCACATGGCACGGAAGACTTGCGACGAGGGCCTCCTGCCACTTGGCGGGTAGAGCACCGCCCTCCGTCTCTCCACAGTGGACACCAACTCCTCCAATGTTTGGTTCAAAAATCTTCAGACTCTCTCCCTGGGGCGTGGATCTGCCATGAGTACAGCTGGTGAGTCGTCCGGCTCCTTGGACTGGCCTGCTCCTGTTTACTGACACAGGTTCACAGGCAGCAATGCTGAGAATCAGGTTCTGCAGCATGAATGAACCTCCCCTTTAAGAAGTGGAAAGAACCTGTGGCAGTGATGACTTGCGATTAGATTGCACCTGATAATTGGTTAGCGCTTTGAGTGTAAAGCCTCTGAGCTAGGTCATTAGCGCTTGATTTAGTGCTCCCATCCTTTCTTTGAGTGATGGCACTGAATTTTGCGTGCAGCGAGATTCAAGCTTTTCCAAAGTTAGCGCCCACTCCTAGGCTATAATGAATTTCTCCTCCTAGGTGTTTCCCAAAGCTTTGTCTCCAGGAATATTGGCCTAGAAATTCACTTGGGCGCGGGCAGCTCGCTCGCGCCCAAAAGTTAGCGCTGGGCGGGGAGGCATTAGCGCAGGCCGTATATTCGTCTTCTGCGCCCCAATTCGGAAGCGGGCACTATACCAGGGTGTGCCCACCTCCGTTTGGGGCGCTGCAACTGAATATCGGCGCGCTAGTTGCCGCAGCGCCACACGATGCAGTGCGGCAGGCTGCGGTACTGCAGGCCTCCTCCTTCTCTTAAGGGGGAGGTGCCTGCAACGGCCGGAGCCCCGATCGCGAGTGCCGGCAAAAGAGCCCGGCACAACGGAGAAGTGCCAGGCTCCACGGAAACCAGCCGGCAATGCCGCGGGGGGGGGGTGGAGGAGGCCGGGGAAGGAGGTGCGGGCAGGCGGCCGCCGAAAAAGCGGCCGGCCGCATCTTCAGCTTTAAAGCGCCCCACTATGGCAGCAGGACGGCCCCGTTTTCTGTTCGCTGTTTGCGCCCGCTTCGGAGGAGGCGGGCGCAAATAAATATGGGGATCGGCGCGGTTTCGGGGCGTTACGGGCCACCGCGCACACCGATGACGTCATCGGTCCCGGCGCAGCGCTAACGGCTACCGCCGCCAATACCGCTGCACTCAATTTCCGCGCTACCACCCCGCCGGCGCAAAAGACCTCTTTAGGCGCTAAGTGGGCGCAAGGCCCACTACATTTCTAGGCCATTGACCCTTATTTATGGACCTCAAGGCTCTGTGGTACATACTTATGCAGCTCACAAATATAAAAGGCCTTGGACACTCTTGGGGTAACTAACCAGGGGTGGACTAGCCATATGGGAAATCGGGAGATTACCCGAATATTATCAGCACCTTTTCCTGTGAGAATACTAAAGAATCCCATTCTCTTTTGGGGGCCCAAGTCCACCATGGGGGTAATCCATGAAGAAAAAAGTGCATTGGAGGGGTAGTGAATTTTCAATATGTGTGTAATTTTTATTTTCATTTCTGTGAAATATTAGTGCTAGAGACTGTGGCCCTGATATTAACGCAGAGACGGGAAGGGAGTGAGGGTGAGTTTGGCCAAAAGCAGGTGACCTTCACGGAACAGGTATAGATTTCAAATAGATTGGGATCATTCATATAGCTTGGGATAAGCACACTAGCACCTGTCAGAAAAGTAGTGAATTTCTTGAGTGTGTCCGGGATAGTTTTCTACAACAATATGCCCTAGAGGCAACTAGGGGGCATGCCATATTAGATTTAGTAATGAGTAATGAGCCAGATTTAGTTAACAGCCTAACGGTGCATGAACATTTATCCAATAGCGTTCATAACATGATCGAGTTCAATGTAGTGTTTGAAAAGGAGAAACCCGAAACAGCTACTAAGATTCTAGATTTAGGTAAGGCCGACTTCAACGGGATGAGACAGAGACTGTCCATAGTAAACTGGGCAGATCTGTTAATGAGTAAAATGACAGAAGATCAGTGGGAGATGTTTAATGTGATACAGAATCAGCTTATACCCTTGAGGGGCAAGAGCTTTACTTGCCAAAAAAAGCCATGGACGATTAAAGAGGTAAGAGACAGTATAAAACTAAAAGAAAAAGCATACAAAAATGCAAAAAATAGCACAGATCCTGACAAATGGGAAAGATACAAAGAACAGCAAAGGGCCACAAAACAGATAGAGCTACAAAAAGGGAGTATGAAAAGAAACTTGGAAGGGATATCAAAATCAACACAAAGAATTTTTACAATTATATTAGGAAAAAGAGGGTAATCAGGTGCAATGTTGGCCCCTTAAAAACTGAAAGCGGTGATATTGTCAATGATAATAAGGAAATGGCAGACATGTTGAATAATTACTTGGCGTCAGTATTTACAGAAGAGGAAAAGAATGCCATCACAGAATTACATGCCATGCCATGCCAGAAATTCCAAGGAAACTAATATTAAATCAGGGACAGGGACTCAATAAAATTAACGTAAATAAAATAACAGTAATGAAGAAAATAATGGCACTAAAGGCCGGGATTTTGCTCACCTCGGCGGGTCAGGGGCGGTCGGAGGCGGGCCATGGCCCCGCTGCTGGCTCCATCCCGCTGCCTAAAATGAATTTACGTTGATGGGGCTTGTTAAACCAGCACGATTCCCGGGCCAATTAGAGGAAGTGGGTCTGGTGACATCATTCATGATGCGTCATCAGCCGGTTTCCTTAAAGGGACCATGGCCAACTTTCTTTTGGCATTTATGCTGTCAGTGTTCTACAGCATTGAAGTGCTGCAAACACTGACAATCACTGCACAGAGGTGCAAGGCTGCACCCAGGCTCTCCATATGCTTATGGAGGGAGTCACAGCACGCAGGCAGGTCTGCTTCCCTTCCGATGGGCGGAAGAGACCTCCCCAGGAGACCAAAACTGTTGAATCCATGATTCTTAAAGTATGATGTTTTCCAATAACTAGACAGAGGCTGTAACTTAACAATCAACAGTTGTTTACTGGAGGAGGGTAGTCTAAAGACTAACAGTACAGAGGCATGCTCAAGGCTTATAGACAGGTGTGGTCACTGCCGGTACTACAGTATACAGGAGCTGTAAAAGTAGTTCTCTCTTAAAGGTACATACACTACAATTCCTCCCCTTTTAGATTAACAGTACCCATAACATTCAAATAACAGTTAACACTTTAACATGCACATTAAACTGAAATAGTCCATTTATAGATTCAGTCTTTGGGGCGGCTTCCTGATCCTTTCTGGATAGCGCCTTTCCTGAGGTTCTTGTTCTTGGTGCGGAGACGATTCTGGCCCCCTTTCATCGGTTAGTTCATCACTTTCCGCTGCTACTGTTTCTGAGGTAGATGCTACCGGTATGTCGGGTTCATCCCCAGGTACGCGAGACATGGGGTTGACTCGTTCCTGTGACGCTAGGATCTGGTCGACGTGGCGTCTCACAATGTTCTCCCCGACATCCACTGTGTACATTAATGGCCCCTGCCATGTGCATATCATTCCGGGTTGCCATTTCTCTGTTCGGTAGTCGCGGGCCAAGACTGGTTGTCCCACATTGAAGCTCCTTGTCGGCTTCTCATTGATGTGCTGGAATTGCTTATCCTCAACATTTCTTCGCACATTTGGTCTGAGCAAATCCAGACGAGATCTCAACCTTCGGTTAAAGAACATCATGGCCGGGGTCTGGTTGGTAACTGCATGTGTCGCATTTTTGTAGGCTAACAGGAAATTGTCCACCTTATGCTGTAGTGGAATTTCATCATCGCACATGGCCCTTATCGCCTTTTTAAAGGTTTGTACGAACCTCTCAGCCAATCCATTTGTGGCTGGATGATATGGGGCGGATGTGTAATACCTTACCCCATTCCATCTCATAAATTTCCGAAACTCTTCGGACACAAACTGTGGTCCGTTATCAGAGCAAATCTGCTCTGGCAAGCCGTTCCTGGCAAATATGGTCCGTAGGGCTGCAATCGTTTTCTCTGTAGTGGTTGAGGACATTTTAATCACCTCAGGCCATTTCGAGTGCGCATCCACTGCTATTAAGGACATTGAGTCCATGAATGGACCAGCAAAATCAATATGCACCCGTCGCCATGGAGAGGAGGGCCACTCCCATGGGTGTAGAGGGGCATGTGGTGGTGCATTTTGGACCTTCTGGCATCCTGAGCAGCTCTTTGTTAGGTCCTCGATTTGTTGATCGATCCCCGGCCACCACACATAAGCCCTAGCAAGGCTTTTCATTTTCACCCCTCCCAGATGGCCTTCGTAAAGCTCATTGAGCACTCTCTCCCTTAACTTGGGTGGAATTACCACTCGGGATCCACACATCACTGTCCCCTGGCATACTGACAGCTGTTCTCTTCTGGATGAGAATGCTGGCAACAGTGAGTTGCCATGTGTTGGCCATCTCTTCACCGTCAAATCATATACCCGAGACAGTGTCGGATCATTGCGGGTCTCCTTCTCTATATCCGCGTTAGTTACTGGCAACCGTTCAATTATCGACGAATAAAATATTTTGATAGGGTCCACTGCTAGTGCTTCCTCCACAGTAGGCAGTGGCAGGCGTGATAGCCCATCAGCGTTTCCATGCTGTTTCGTGCCCTTATACTCTATTTCATATTGGTTCGCCCCTAGAAAAAGGGACCATCTTTGTAGCCGTTGTGCAGTCATCACCGGAACGCCCTTCTTTGGATTAAAGATGGAGACAAGTGGTTGGTGGTCAGTCAGCAAGGTGAACTTCTGCCCATGCAGATAGTGGTTGAATTTTTTTACTCCCCATACTAGGCTGAGGGCCTCCCTGTCGATCTGGGTGTAGTTGCGCTCGGCTGAGGTTAGTGACCGAGACGCAAAGGCTACTGGCCTCTCCAACCCGTCTGGGAATTTGTGCAACAGCACCGCTCCAATACCATAGGGTGATGCATCACATGCCAACCGAATTGGTAGTGCTGGGTTGAAATGGGCCAACACCTCTTTTGATGTGATCAATTCTTTGCACTTCTGGAAAGCTCGTTTACATTCGTCATTCCACTTCCATGGTACCCCCGTTTGCAGTAGGGTGTTCAGTGGGTGTAATACTGTAGACAAATTTGGTAAGAGCTTATGGTAGTAGTTCACCAGCCCGAGGAACGACCTCAGTTGTGACACATTTTCCGGTGCTGGAGCCTTGACTACTGCCTCAATCTTTTCAGGGGACTTATGTTACCCCTCTTCATCAATAACGTGGCCACAATACGAGATCTGCTTCTGGAAAAACTCGCACTTGTGGCGATTAGCTCGTAGCCCATATTCCTTTAATCTAGTGAGCACCTTCTCCAGGTTGGCGAGGTGATCACTGTCATTTTCGCCCGTGACCAGGATGTCGTCCAAATAACACTGGGTCCCTGGAATCCCTTGCAGGACTTGATCCATTGCCCTTTGCCAAATAGCCGGGGCCGATGCTACCCCGAACACCAGCCGGTTGTATTGGTAGAGACTTTTATGAGTGTTGATCGTGAGGTATTGTTTCGAGGCTTCTTCTACCTCCATTTGCAGGTACGCCTGGGCCAGATCAATTTTGGTGAAGCGTTTACCTCCAGATAGCAAGGCGAAAATATCCTCAATCCGTGGAAGTGGATATTGTATCGTGTGAAGGACTGGGTTCACTGTCACCTTAAAATCCCCACAGATGCGGACCTTCTTTGGTTCCCCAGGCGTATTACTCAACGACCTCTTCATTACAGGAACGATGGGTGTAGCCCACTCGCTCCAGTCTACTTTGGACAGTACTCCTGAACGTTCCAACCCTTCCAGCTCTGCTTCGACAGCTGGTCAGATCGCATAAGGCACCGGTCTGGCCTTAAAAAACTTTGGGCTTGCATTTTCCTCTATTTTAATCGTCGCTGTTATGCCTTTTAGTGTTCCGAGTCCCTCCTGGAACACTTCTTGTGCGTCAGTTAGCATTTTTGACAGTCGTCCAGGTGTGACGTCGTCATCCATTTTGGCCTCAACCTTCAGTGCCTGTATGGAATGCCAATCTAATTGTATCTTCCGGATCCATTCACGTCCTAGTAGTGGTGGTCCTCCATCTGGCAATACATATAGGTCCATTTTAGGTATTTCCTGGCCTTTGTATATCACGTTCACCCTTATTTTTCCTTTGGGGTAGGCTTTTTGCCCCGTGTACGTCTTCAAGACAATCTCTGTAGCTTTCAAGGGTATATGTGAAAATAGCCGCTTGTAGTCCCTTTGGTTTATGACTGTTAGGGCTGATCCTGTGTCCAATTCCATTTTCACTTGGACTCCGTCTATCTTGAGCGTGACCCAGATAGTCTGGTGATCCTCCATTTTGATTACCTTATGTAGTTTCAGACAACCCAGCTCCTTGCTTCCGGAGTCTGTATCACTTTTCTGTTCGTCTGAACTACTGTCCATCACCTTATGTACCTTTTTGTACTTCTCCTGTGGAGATTTCTTGCTGCTGGTTTTCTTCCCTGACCTGCAGACTCTTGCTATGTGTCCTGTTTTTCCACACTGTCTGCACACTTGGTCCTTGAACCAACAATCCTTCTGGTCGTGTGTTGTTCTGCCGCAGCGATAACACTTCCCTGCTCCATATGACATTTCATTGGTGCCATATTCTTGCGGTCTCCATTGTATCTCTGCAGCGCCCCGTGCGGCTGCTTCGTGTGATACTGCCATGCTGAAAGCCTTGTCCAACGTAAGATTCTTTTCTGATAGAAGCCGTTTCTGGGTTCCTTCACTTTGAAGCCCACACACAAACTTGTCCCTTAACGTATCTGCTAGTCCCAATCCAAACTGGCAGTGTTTCGATAGCTTGCGCAGTTCCATTAAGTACTCAGCATTACTTTCGTCTTTATGCTGGTTCCTTTTGTGGAACTTAAATCTTTCTGCTATCAGCAGTGGTGTGGGGTTTAAGTGGTCCTGTCGGATTTCCACTATGCTTTCGAAATTCTTATCCACTGGCTTCTCTGGGGTTATTAGGTTTCGCAGTAAGCCATAAGTTTTTGCACCCATGGAATTCAACAAAACCAGTGCTTTCCTAGCATCTGGCACTTCATTCGCCCTGCAGTACACCTCAATGCGTTCCACATATGTCGCCCAATCTTCGACTTCATTGTCGATCGCAGTGACACTGCCGCTCTTCGGCATCCCTGGGTGTGATTAAACTGTCTAAAATGGCGTCTCCCGCGCTCTCCCTTCTTCTCCGCTGGCATAATGGCGTCTCCCACGCTTCCTTTCTTTCCCCCGCGGACACTGTTCAGCCCTTGAGCCCTGGCTGTGCTCTGCGCGTTCTCCTGTGCGCCTCTCTCGTTGCCGCCGCTCGGTCCTGAACCCGGCTACTGTTTTACCCTCTCTCTTTTTTTTGTTTTCCCTCGACGCCGCTCGGTTTTCAACCCCCGACTGCGCCCTGTGCGCTTCACCCTCTCTCTTACCCCGTCGACGCTGCTCGGCCTTTTCTGTGCCGTCGGTCGGCTCCAGCCGCCGCTGTCTGGGAAGGGTCTGCGCTGTACCTGTTGCCAGTCTGTTGCTGGATTGTCGTGGCTGGAGAACCAAGCCCAGCTCTCAACAGCCTCCCCTGCGATGTTCACTCTCTGCCGGATGACTGGGCGGTTGCTCGTGGTCGACGCCCGTGCTTCTGGCCTCGACTTTCTTCCACCGTCCTCCCGGAGTGAATCCTTGAAGGGAAATGCAGAGTTGCAGGTAGATTCGAATCGACCTTGTCGCCACTGTTGAATCCGTGATTCTTAAAGTATGATGTTTTCCAATAACTAGACAGAGGCTGTAACTTAACAATCAACAGGTGTTTACTGGAGGAGGGTAGTCTAAAGACTAACAGTACAGAGGCATGCTCAAGGCTTATATACAGGTGTGGTCACTGCCGGTACTACAGTATACAGGAGCTGTAAAAGTAGTTCTCTCTTAAAGGTACATGCACTACAAAAACAGCCTGGTTGCACGTTGCACAGGAGGGCACAAGCAGGGATGTAGTCAGGAGGACCTGGGTGCAGTGCCGCAAACATTTCAATTACCTCATTAGACCACGAAATGTTAGTAGAAAGCCACACTCAACCTCATCCTGCTGTGCCTCTCATCACATCCCCATCACTCTGCCTTCCCTACCCTACTCCTGCACATCCTTACTCACACCATCTTACCTTGCACCTCCATCCATCCCTCTCTATCTACATTATCACATTTCCATCTCACTAGCCACCCCTCACACCCTCATCCTAGTGCAATCATACCAACTAACAACACGCAAGGATAGCCACTTGGGTGTTTCATCCAATGTTTATGTAAAGTTTCTATTAATGTGCTGTCAAACATTGAAATCTTTATTTTCAACACTTTGCATTCTTGGACAGATTTGTGTGAACCTTTGGAAGTGACTTAGTGAGTTGCAGTGAATGGTGAGACATAACGGTACCCCCTGCAATGGTGATGAGTGTGAAAGGAATGCCTTGGTCATTGTAGGGATGCTTTATAGTGTTGGTGTGGGGTGGTACCAACTTGGCGCATCATATGGCGGCCAGGGTGTACAGCGTCAAGTGAAGTAAATCTGGCCATGATGACGCCATCCCTGGCCTCCCGGGCAGCAATGTACTCGGGTGCTGATGCCCTCTGTCCTGTGCAGCATCAGGTGATTGCGGAGAAGGTTGGTGCTGCTGGTGTGCCTGGTGCTGCTGGTGATGGGGGCTCATCGTGGTCCGATTCGGAGGACCAATGTGAGACAGTATAAATGGCACCCATGTTGGAATATACGGCAGCTGAAGTACAGATGACAGAAGTGATCTGTCAATGGTGAGAGAGGTAATGAGGTGAGACTGGATGGAGACTTATGGGAAGACTTGGAGTATGCTAAATCTGTTGTGGGAATGCAGTGAGGAATAGCTTGTGTCAGGTGGGAGCTTTTACTGTGCAATTGAAGCTGTCAAAGAATCAGCTGGAGCAATGGCCACTGAACTCCCGCCACAGGTTGACAGACATGGTCACCGAACAGCATGGTTCCCGTGGCCATGAAGTTAAAGTAAAAAAGCCTAAGGGGCTGGTAAGTACATTATAATGAGATTAATTGGGTGCCCACCGCTGCTTGTCGGGTATGCTCAGTGCTGACAGACCCAACATTGGGAAAGGCGGGTTGACAGCGGGTTCCCGACCCGCTGTCAAACAAAAACACTTTCCCACCCGACCCGCCACCAATCCCGCCCGCTGACACTCTGGAAAATTCCGGCCAAAGAGTGACAAATACCATGGGCCAGATGGTTTCCATCCTAGGGTTTTAAACAATGTAGGTGAGCACCTTGCAGATGCCCTAACTACAATCTTCCAAAGTTCTCTCGATTCAGGAACCGTTCCTTTAGATTGGAAAATTGCACATGTCACTCCGCTATTTAAGAATGGCGAGAGGGGGAAACCAGGGAATTATAGACCAGTTAACCTGACATCTATTGTTGGGAAATTGCTAGAGTCTATAATTAAGGATAGGGTGACTGAACACCTTGCAAATTTTCAGTTGATCAGAGAGAGCCAGCATGGATTTGTGAAAGGTAGGTCATGCCTGAAAAACCTGATTGAATTTTTTTGAAGAGGTGACTAAAGTAGTGGACAGGGGAATGTCTATGGATGTTATTTATATGGACTTCCAGAAAGCATTTGATAATTTCCCACATAAGAGACTGTTAACTAAGGTAGAAGCCCATGGAATTGAGGGCAAATTATTGACTTGGTTAGTAAATTGGCTGAGCAGCAGGAGACAGGCAGTAGGGATAATGGGTAGGTACTCAAATTGGCAGGATGTGACTAGTGGTGCACCGCAGGGATCTGTGTTGGGGCCTCAACTATTCACAGTATTTATAAATGACTTAGATGATGGCATAGAAAGTCCAAATTTGCCGATGACACAAAGATAGGTGGCAGTGTAGATGAAAGCATAAAATTACAAAGGGATATCGGCAGATTAAGTGAATGGGCAAAACTGTGGCAAATGGATTTCAATGTAGGCAAATTTAAGGTTTGGAACTAAAAAGGATAGAACAAGGTACTTTCTAAATGGTGAAAAGCTAAAAACAGTGGAGGCCCAAAGAGACTCGGAGGTCCAGGTATATAGATCATTAAAATGTCATGAACAGGTACAGAAAATAATTAAAAAGGGTAATGGAATGCTGGCCTTTATATCTAGAGGACTAGAATACAAAGGGGGTAGAAGTTATGCTGCAACTATACAAAACCCTGGTTAGACCACACCTGGAGTACTGTGAGCAGTTCTGGGCACCACACCTTAGGAAGGATACATTGACCTTGGAGAGAGTGCAGCGTAGGTTTACCAGAATGATACCCGGACTCCAAAGGTTAAGTTATGAGGAGCGATTACACAAATTAGGGTTTGATGGGCCTTCAATAACCACAAAACTAGAAGTTATAGACTTAAACAAGTTGGCTTTTAATCACTAAGATCAGAGCTAACATCTCAACACGCCGACTGGTTCACAGGAATGAGTCATACAGATCCTGGGATCTTTATGTAAGAGAAGTCAGGGGCGGAGCCAAGAGCCAAGACCTGGAACCTCCCAGGTTAGTCGGGAAAGAGGAAGTGAAACTATACACAGTGGGGGAGGGTAATATACATGAGTGCAAAACGAATACAGGATCAAGACAAACAGATTTCATTACATTCACCCCTTCTATAGATTTAGTCCATCGGGGTGATGTTTCTTAAAAGTTGGTATAAGTGAGTCTGTCAGGAGGTTTTGCAGTTCTCAGTGATCAGCGCAAAGCCGGTTGGGGTGCCTCTAGGGGAGTGGATTCTGGTTCCTCCGCTGTCCGGGCCTCTGGAGTGTCTTCCAGGTTATCTGCAGTGTCCTCCAGGTTAAGATTGGGTATTGATACCTCTGGGCGTCCTGTCTCTTTGTAGTGTAGGTCTTCATCGGGTAGTCTCCCATCGTTCTCTCCGCTCCCCGAGGGAGCGAGGTCTTTTATGGAAACAGTGTCCTCTCGCCCGTCAGAGTATTCGATATAGGCGTACTGAGGGTTTGCATGGAGGAGCTGTACCTTTTCCACAAGGGGGTCCGTTTTATGGCCTCTCACGTGCTTCCGCAATAGTACTGTCGCCGGAGACGTCAGCCACGCGGGTAGAGATATGCCCGAGGTGGATTTCCGGGGGAAAACGAACATCTTTTCGTGAGGGGTAGCGTTAGTGGCAGTACATAACAGAGACCTTATGGAGTGGAGCACGTCTGGGAGGACTTCCTGCCAGCGGGAGGTCGGAAGGACTTTTGACTTTAAGGCTAACGTGACAGCCTTCCAAACAGTAGCATTCTCCCTTTCCACTTGCCCATTACCCCGGGGGTTGTAGCTAGTGGTTCTGCTAGTGGCTATCCCCTTCGAGAGCAAGAACTGGCGCAGCTCGTCACTCATGAATGACGTCCCCCTATCGCTGTGTATGTAGTTCGGCATGCCAAACATGCAGAATAGATTACAGAGACACTTGATGACCGTGGCACTGGTCATGTCTGGGCAGGGAATGGCGAAGGGGAAGCGGGAATATTCATCAATGATATTGAGGAAGTATACGTTACGGTCGGCAGAGGGAAGGGGTCCCTTGAAGTCCAGACTTAGGCGCTCGAATGGCCGTGTGGCTTTGATAAGGTGTGCACGGTCAGGCCTGTAGAAACAAGGCTTGCATTCCGCACAGATGCAGCAGGCTCTGGTCATTGCCCTGACCTCCTCGATGGAGTGGGGCAGATTGCGGGACTTTATAAAATGGTATAGTCGGGTGACCCCTGGGTGACAGAGATCGTTGTGGAGACCCTGTAATTTGTCCGTATGAATGCTGGCACACATTCCCCGCGATAGGGCGTCTGGGGGTTCATTAAGGGCTCCCGGCCTGTACATAATATCATAGTCGAACGTGGATAGTTCGATCCTCCACCTGAGTATTTTGTCATTCTTGATTTTCCCCCTTTGTTTGTTATTAAACATGAAAGCCACCGACCGCTGGTCGGTGAGCAGGGTGAAATTTTGCCGGCTAAGTAGTGTCTCCAGTGCCGCACTGCCTCCACTATAGCCTGTGCCTCCTTCTCGACAGAAGAGTGCCTGATTTCAGGTCCCTGAAGGGTTCGGGAGAAGAAGGCCACAGGTCTCCCAGCCTGATTGAGGGTCGCAGCTAAGGCAAAGTCTGACGCATCGCTTTCGACTTGAAAGGGAACGCATTCGTCCACTGCACACACTGCAGCCCTTTCAATGTCCTGTTTAATACTGGTGAAAGCCTCCCGAGCTTCAGCTGATAGTGGGAAGGACGTCGATTTAATGAGGGGTCGGGCCTTATCAGAGTAATTGGGCACCCATTGGGCATAATACGAAAAAAATCCCAGGCACCTTTTTAAAGCTTTGGGATTGTGTGGCAGGGGCAGTTCCTTTAGGGGGCGTAATCGGTCAGGGTCCGGTCCAATTACCCCATCTTCCACCACACAGCCGAGGATACAGAGACGGGTTGTGTTGAAGACACATTTGTCTTCGTTGTAGGTTAGATTCAGCTTTAGGGCAGTTTTTAAAAATCTCGCAAGATTTAGATCGTGGTCTTGCTGGTTGTGCCCGCAGATAGTGACATTGTCCAGATAGGGGTAGGTAGCTTGTAGTTTATTCTCGTCAACCATGCGGTCCATCTCACGTTGGAAGACCGAGACCCCATTTGTTACCCCGAAGGGCACTCTGAGAAAATGGTAGAGGCGCCCGTTCGCCTCGAAGGCGGTGTATGGGCGGTCCTCCGTTCTAATGGGGAGCTGGTGATACGCGGATTTGAGATCGATAGTCGAGAAGACTCGGTATTGCGCAATCTGGTTGACCATTTCTGATATGCGGGGTAAAGGGTAGGCGTCCAGCTGGGTATAAATATTAACAGTCCGGCTGTCGTCAATTACCATCCGTTTCTTTTTGCTATTTTTAACTATGACTACTTGGGCACGCCACGGGCTGGTACTGCATTCAATAATGCCTTCCCGCAGGAGTCTGTCCACTTCCGCCTTGATAAAGTGTCTGTCTTCCAGACTGTACCGTCTACTTTTGGTCGCTATGGGCCTACAGTTCGGAGCGAGATTAGCGAATAAAGAGGGCGGGCTGATTTTTAAGGTTGATAGGTCACAGACTGTGAGTGGCGGCTGGGACCCGCCATATGCTAGCGTGACACTTTCGTGGTGGCACTGGAAGTCCAGGCCCAAGATTACATTAACACAGAGTTCTGGCATCACGAGGAGTTTAAAATCCTTGTAGTCCGTGCCTTTTACAGTCAGTGTTACCACACAGTAGCCCAAAATGTCCGAAGTGTGGGGCTTAGCAGCCATAGCAATTCTGCTCCGTGTAGGGGTTACCGTTAATGAGTGCCGCCGTATCAGGCTAGGGTGGATAAAACTCTCGGTACTCCCACAGTCAATTAAACATTTCGTTAAATTCCCGTTTACCTGTATGTCCATCATGGATTTTGTCAACGGGTGTGGCCTGGATTGATCCACCGTGATCGAAGCCACTGTTGGGCCCTGGGCGGCCGTTGAGTCGGGAAAAGATGGCGGATCCCAAGATGGCGGCCCGCGCGGCACGCACGAGGCAGTGACGGAGTTGGAAATCAGATTCCCCCTGCAGACTTTGCTAAAATGCCCCTTTTTCTTACAGTTGAAGCATGTAGCGTCCTTCGCTGGGCATCGTTGTCTGGGGTGCTTGGCCTGGCCGTAGAAGTAGCATTTCGGGCCTCGAGACATTGCCGCTGTAGTAGGACTCCTGGGTGAACTTCTGTGTGGGGACTCCGGCGGCGTAGAGCTGGTCTGAGACCTGGATGGGGAAGATGGCTGATTCCAAGATGGCGGCCCCCTCGGCGCGCACGAGGCGGTGAGGGCCGCAAGGCCGGAAGAATAAGAGTCAGAGTTTTTCTGGGCCACGTCCAGCGATCGCGCAGTGGCCACTGCCTTTTTTAAGTCCAGGACCTCCTTCTCCAGCAGTCTCTGCCGGATATAATTCGATTTGAGGCCCGTGATGAAGTAATCGCGGACCAATTCATCAGAGTACGCGTTGGCCGTCACGGCCTTGCAGTTACAGTCCCGGACCAGGTCCTTTAGGCCCTGTAGGAAATCGTCCATTGATTCCTCTGGTCGCTGCCTGCGTGTAGCCAGCAGATGTCTGGCGTACACTTCGTTTACCGGCCTCTGGTATTGGGCCTTCAGGATAGTGATGGCCTCCGTGTAAGAGGTGGCGTCCCGGATGAATGAATAAATCCGATGACTTACGCGAGTGGTCAGTAGACTCAGTTTATCTACCTCGCTAGCGGCTGAGGCCCCCGCGAAGAGTTCGAAGCATTTGAGCCAGTGTCCAAATTGATTTGATGCTTCAGCAGAATGTGGATCCAAGTCCAGACATTCTGGTTTTAGGAGTCGATCCATCCTAGTATTCTTTAGTGATTAAAATTGATGGGCCTTCAATAACCACAAAACTAGAAGTTATAGACTTAAACAAGTTGGCTTTTAATCACTAAGATCAGAGCTAACATCTCAACACGCCGACTGGTTCACAGGAATGAGTCATACAGATCCTGGGATCTTTATGTAAGAGAAGTCAGGGGCGGAGCCAAGAGCCAAGACCTGGAACCTCCCAGGTTAGTCGGGAAAGAGGAAGTGAAACTATACACAGTGGGGGAGGGTAATATACATGAGTGCAAAACGAATACAGGATCAAGACAAACAGATTTCATTACAGGGTTGTATTCCCTAGAATTTAAAAGGTTAAGGGGTGATCTGATCGAAGTTTTCAAGACATTAAGGGGAACAGATAGGGTAGATAGAGAGAAACTATTTCCACTGGTTGGGGATTCTAGGACTAGGGGGCATAGTCTAAAAATTAGAGCCAGACTTTTTAGGAGTGAAATTAGGAAACACTTCTACACACAAAGGGTGGTAGAAGTTTGGAACTCTCCTCCGCAAACGGCAATTGATGCTAGATCAATTGTTAATTTTAAATCAGAGATTGATAGCTTTTTGTTAACTAAAGGTATTAATGGATATGGGCCAATGGAGATAGGTCGCAGATCAGCCATGATCTCATTGAATGGCGGAACAGGCTCGAGGTACTCAATGGCCTACTCCTGTTCCTATGGTTCTAGGTAGTAATGGCCAATTTCAACGGGGATGCCTGATTATCATTTTACTTTTAGGATTTGTGTCACCACTGCATGTGAGCAGGCATGATGTGATTTTCTCTCGACTATTTAAAGGCCCAGTTCAGAGATGAAACGGAAGAGGATGTTTGGAGCTTAGAAGATAGTGTATTGCAAGGAGAATATTGAGATGGCTGGAAGGAGAGTAAAGGCTGCGCTCAGGTTCACTGAGTCCGCCTTGGATGTTTTGCCTGGTGCAATAAGGGCCAGGAGGGAGATCCTGTTTCCCAACAATGGGAAAATAATTAATCTGCTGCCACCACAAAGAAGGCATGGCTGGAGGTGCTACAGAAGGTAAGCAGCAGAAGCGTCACTGTGAGGTCGTGGATCCAGTGCCACAAACATTTCAATGACCTGACCAAGCCAGGAAAGGTGAGAAAAGTTAGAGATGCACCTACATCCTGTAGTGCACCACCTCTCACTCTGTCTTGTCAATCACACTCCAATCACAGCACTCCTCACACCCACCTAACTTTCATTAGAACCTATCATAAGAACATAAGAAATAGGAGCAGGCCATTCGGCCCCTTGAGTCTGCTCTGCCATTTAATGAGATCATGGCCGATCCGATTTTGGCCTCAACTTCTCTTTCCTGCCTGTTCCCCATAACCCTTGACTCCCCTGTTGCTCAAAACTCTGTCTATCTCAACCTTGAATATATTCAATGACTCAACTTCCACAGCTCTCTGGGGTAAATGCACATCCCCTCACATTCTCAGCTGTTTCTTCCCTTCACACACATGTCTTCCGTGAGACGGGCCCTCAGCAAGAATGAGCTCCTCTGAGGAGTCTTCGTCCTCTCTGGGCAGGGGCTCCTGTTCTTTGCATGATGGCCCTGGAGGAGAGAGAAGACGGATAAGATTTAATCTGTCATCTGATACCACTTCATTCAGCTCCCCCGATTCCCAGCACACATCCTCAAATGGCACCATCAACACGTCCCTAAATGCATGCCAGTGCCAATTGTGATAGCTGTCTGATTGTTACCCTCACCAAATGGACTGCATCAATCGGGTACACACATGCCTCAGAGCCACTCATAAGCCCGTTGTGCCACCCTTGCAGGAGAAGGGAGTGCAGAATACCAGAGAGAGGACAAGGACTGGAGTTGGACAAATTGTTGAACTTGATCTGGTGGGGGAGGAGGCTTTCGAAATAAGTGGCATCTCTGCCTCCCTCAGCATCGGAGATGGCAAGATTAGTTGTCCTTTGGAGCAGGGTGACAGCATTAATCTCTCAGACCCACATCTTCTCCAAGAGAAAGTCATCTTGAGTTGTTCAAATATGATCACTTTAATCATGTGCATTTCAACTTTTTTAATGTTCCTTGACTAAATTGTATCCACAGCGGCGGCGGCGGCAGACCTGTGTGGAGCGAGGCAGCGGCGGTGATATAAAGAGGCGAGGAGCAGGTAGGCCCCACAGCGGTGGCGGCGGCTGACCTGTGTGGAGCGAGGCAGCAGCAGTGATATAAAGAGGCAAGGAGCAGGTAGGCCCCACAGCGGCGGCGGACCTGTGTGGAGCGAGGCAGCGGCGGTGATATAAAGAGGCGAGGTGCAGGTAGGCTTACCAATCTCCGAGCTCAGAGGGAGGGAGAGAGAGAAGTAAATGTAATCGAAGTGTGACGTCACCAGAAAGCAGGTAAGTGATTGGTTGGTGAGTATTTCTCTCTTTCTCCTTTTTTCCAAACTTAAATTTTGTGCTTTATAGTTTGTAGGGTGTCTCTGGTGTAGCGGGGACTGCTGGTAAACCAGGGCCCTTCAGTATATCATTTAATTGTAGTGTAATTGGTGGGATTGATTTGATTTAATTTAATTTGAATTAATTAAAGGGTAAGTCATGGCATGACAGCTCAGCCCCATGGTATGCTCCTCCTGCGCTATGTGGGAAATCAGGGGCACTTCCTGAGTCCCTGACGACCATGTGTGCAGGAAGTGTATCCAGCTGCAGCTACTGACAGACCACATTACGGCGCTGGAGCTGCGAGTGGATACATACTGGAGCATTCGCGATGCTGAGGACGTCGTGGATAACACATTTAGGGAGTTGGTCACACCGCAGGTAAAGGCTGCACAGGCAGGAAGAGAATGGGTGACCACCAGGCAGAGTAGTAGGCGCAGGCAGGTAGTGCAGGGATCCCCCGTGACCATCCCCCTCTCAAACAGATATACCACTTTGGATATTGTTGGGGAGGATGGCTTATCAGGGGAAGGCAGCAGCAGCCAACTTCCTGGCACCATGGGTGGTTCTGCGGCACAGGACGGGAGGAAAAAGTGTGGGAGAGCTATAGGAATAGGGGATTCTATTGTAAGGGGAATAGATAGGGGTATCTGCGGCCACAAACGTGACTCCAGGATGGTATGTTGCCTCCCTGGTGCAAGGGTCAAGGATGTCTCAGAACGGCTGCAGAACATTTTGGAAGGGGAGGGTGAAGAGCCAGTTGTCGTGGTGCATATAGGTACCAACGATATAGTTAAAAAACGGGATGAGGTCCTAAAAGCTGAATATAGGGAGTTAGGAGGTAAAATAAAAAATACGACCTCAAAGGTAGTAACCTCAGGATTGCTACCAGTGCCACATGTGAGTCATAGTAGAAATAGAAGGATATTTCAGATGAATACGTGGCTAGAGGAATGGTGCAAGGGGGAGGGATTCAAATTCCTGGGACATTGGAACCAGTTCTGGGGGAGGTGGGACCAGTACAAACCGGACGGTTTGCACCTGGGCAGGACCGGGACCGATGTCCTAGGGGGAGTGTTTGCTAGTGCTCTGGGGGATAGTTTAAACTAAAATGGCAGGGGGTTGGGAACCTGAGCAGGGAGACAGAGGAAAGGGAAACAAGGATAGAAGCAAAAGACAGGAAGGAGAAAAACAAAGGTGGCAGTCAGAGAAATCAAGGGTTTAAATCAAACATGGCCACAGTAAATAATAATTCTAAAAGGTGTAAGAGTGTTAAAAAAAAACAAGCCTGAAGGCCTTGTGTCTTAATGCGAGGAGCATTCGTAATAAGGTGATGAATTAGCTGCGCAAATAGAGGTAAACGGATATGATATGATTGGGATTACGGAAACATGGCTCCAGAGTGACCAAGGCTGGGAACTCAACATCCAGGGGTATTCAATATTCAGGAAAGATAGGCAAAAAGGAAAAGGAGGTGGGGTAGCATTGTTGGTTAAAGAGGGGATTAACACAATTGAAAGGAAGGATATTAGCTCTGATGATGTGGAATCTGTATGGGTAGAACTGAGAAATACCAAGGGGCAGAAAACTTTAGTGGGAGTGGTATACAGACCTGCAAACAATAATGCGGAGGTTGGGGATGGCATTAAATGGGAAATTAGAGACGCGTGCAATAAGGGCACAGCAGTTATCATGGGTGACTTTAATCTACATATAGATTGGGCTAACCAAATTAGTAACAATACTGTGGAGGGGGAATTCCTGGAGTGTATATGGGATGGTTTCCTGGACCAATGTGGCGAGGAACCAACTAGAGATCAGGCCATCTTAGACTGGGTATTATGTAATGAGAAAGGATTAATTAGCAATCTTGTTGTGCGAGGCCCCTTGGGCCGGAGCGATCATAATATGATAGAATTCTTCATTAAGATGGAGAGTGAAGTAGTTGACTCAGACTAGGGTCCTGAATTTAAATAAAGGAAACTACGATGGTATGAGGTGCGAGTTGGGTAGGATTGATTGGGGAATGTTACTCAAAGGGTTGATGGTGGATAGGCAATGGCAAACATTCAAAGATCGCATGGATGAACTACAGAATTTGTTCATCCGTATCTAGCATAAAAATAAAACGAAAAAGGTGACTCAACCGTGGCTAACAAGGGAAATTAGGGATAGCATAAGATCCGAGGAGAAGACATATAAATTGGCCAGAAAAAGCAGTAAACCTGAGGATTGGGAGCAGTTTAGGATTCAGCAAAGGAGGACAAAGGGATTAATTAAGAGGGGGAAAACAGAGTATGAGAGTAAGCTTGCAGGGAACATAAAAACTGACTAAAAGCTTCTATAGATATGTGAAGAGAAAAAGATTGGTGAAGTCAAGCGTAGGTCCCTTGCAGTCAGAATCAGGGGAATTTATAATGGGGAACAAAGAAATGGCATGCCAATTAAATACATACTTTGGTTCTGTCTTCACAAAGGAGAACACAAATAACCTCCAGAGATGTTGGGGAACATAGGGTCTAATGAGAGGGAGGAACTGAAAGAAATCAGTATTTGTAGGGAAATGGTGTTAGGGAAATTGACGGGATTGAAGGCCGATAAATCCACAGGGCCTGATAATCTACATCCTAGGGTACTTAAGGAAGTGGCGCTAGAAATAGTAGATGCATTGCTGGTCATCTTCCAAAATTCTATAGACTCTGGAACAGTTCCCATGGATTGGAGGGTAGCTAATGTTACCCCACTATTCAAAAAAGGTGGTAGAGAGAAAACAGTAGTGGGGAAAATGCTAGAGTCCATTATAAAAGATGTAATAGCAGAGCACTTGGAAAACAGTGACAGGATCGGACAAAGTCAACATGGATTCACAAAAGGTAAACCGTGCTTGACTAATCTACTGGAATTTTTTGAGGATGTAACTGGTAGAATAGATAAGGGAGAACCAGTGGATGTGGTGTATTTGGACTTTCAGAAGGCTTTCGATAAGGTCCCGCATAAGAGATTAGCGTGTAAAGTTAAGGCACATGGGATTGGGGGCAAGGTACTGACTTGGATAAAGAACTGGTTGGCAGACAGGAAGCAAAGAGTTGGAATAAACGGCTCTTTTTCCAAGTGGCAGGCAGTGACTAGTGGGGTACCGCAGGGATCGGTCCTAGGACCCCAGCTATTCACTATATATAAATGATCTAGATGAGGGAACTAGATGTAATACCTCCAAGAATTGCAGATGACACAAAGCTGGGTGGGCGTGTGTGCTGTGAGGAGGATGCCGAGAAACTCCAGTATGATTTGGACAGGTTGGGTGATTGGGCAGATGCATGGCAGATGCAGTATAATGTGGATAAATGTGAGGTTATCCACTTTGGTGGCAAAAACAGGAAGGCAGATTATTATCTGAACGGCAATAGATTGGGAGAAGGGGAAGTGCAACGAGACCTGGGTGTCCTTGTGCACCAGTCGCTGAAGGTAAGCATGCAGGTGCAGCAGGCGGTTAAGAAGGCAAATGGTATGTTGGCCTTCGTAGCGAGATGGTTTGAGTACAAGAACAAGGATGTCTTGCTGCAGTTGTACAGGGCCTTGGTGAGACCACACCTTGAGTATTGTGTGCAGTTTTGGTCGCCTTATCTGAGGAAGGATGTTCTTGCCATGGAGGGAGTGCAGCGAAGATTCACTAGACTGATACCTGGGATGGCAGGAATGACGTATGAGAAGAGATTGGGTCAATTGGGCTTATACTCGCTGGAGTTTAGAAGAATGAGAGGGGATCTCATTGAAACTTATAAAATTCTAACAGGACTAGACAGACTGGATGCAGGAAGGATGTTCCCGATGGCCGGGGAGTCCAGAACCAGGGGTCACAGTCTAAGGATAAGGGGTAAGCCATTTAGGACAGAGATGAGGAAGAATTTCTTCACCCAGAGAGTGGTGAACCTGTGGAATTCTCTACCACAGAAGGCAGTGGAGGCCAATTCATTAAATATATTCAAGAAGGAGTTGGATATATTTCTTCAGGCTAAAGGGATCAAGGGATATGGAGAGAAGGCAGGGACAGGGTAATGAATTTGGATGATCAGCCATGATCTCATTGAATGGTGGAGCAGGCTCGAGGGGCCGAATGGCCTACTCCTGCTCCTATCTTCTATGTTTCTATGTCTCCTCTCTCCTCCAGGGCCATCAGGCGAAGAACAGGAGCCCCTGCCCAGAGAGGATGAAGACTGCACAGAGGAGCTCATTCTTGCTGAGGGCCGGTTTCACAGGAGACATGCATTGCAGGCGCCAGTACATCAAAAGTTAAACGTCATTGACCTGAAACATTAACTGTGTTTTTCTCTCCCCAGATGCTGCCTGACTTGCTGAGTATTTATAGCATTTTCTGTTTTTATTTTAGAATTCCAGCATCCACAGTATTTTGTTTTGATAGTATATTGGTAGGGCCTGTTAGACAGTTAGATGGGCTGTCACCCTGGGATTAGCACGGCACCAGTGAGGACGAGCAGAGAGTGGTGGCAGGGACAGCTGCGGAGAGTCCATGTCGGAGTGTGCCATCCTCTCCAAGCTCTGCTCAGCTGGACAGAGATGCTGAACACTGGGGAGGGCCATCAGTTAAAAGGAGCATGCTTGAGGCTCAGCAGCAACGGTGCACGGTACTGGCAGTGTTGCCAGGCACACACACTACAATGGTCAGAGGATGGAGGAGTCCAGCTCGAACATTTGTGGAGTGATGTCGCAAGGCTTTTCAACCATACAATCTTCCATTGAGAGTCTGCTTCTATGGAAGTTGTATCAGGGCACATAAATAAGTCCCTGCAGTCCCAGACGGCGGCCTTGCATACTATGGCTGCTAATATTTCTACCAGCTTCCACATACAGGCTTCCCAGGCATCAGTGATCTCTTCTAAGCTGATCTCCTGCAGAGAGGGTGGAGTAATGGGCCGTTGGCCCAGGGTAGGGAGGCTGGGATATGGGAGAGGAATGTGCACACCCTTCTCAAAGCATATACACATCTCACCTGTTGCCCTCCCCACCGCCCCCCTCATGCTACCTCCTCTCCCACTGGCCGAGTCTGTCCCTGCACAAGTGCAGCTGGAGCAGTCATTGGCAGGGCCCTCACGGCTCCAACATGCAGAGGTCGTCGGCCGCCAGCACCTCAAAAGACAAAGCAAAGAACAGAGAAGCCTGCCACTACCTCTACTGAAGCCACGGGGTAGCACCAGGTAGAAGTGCCAGAGATAGGAAAAGAATAATTTTATAGCTCACCAAGGGTAAGCAGATGGGTGTATTTTTATATTTGTTTTTGATGTTTAGTTGTTGGATTACATTAAATTTGTAAATTCACACCACTGTCCCGTGTGGCCCATTATTGAATGGAGAGTGCTCATTCTGATTTTCATTTGTTTGGTGCTGATGGTGATGAATTGCCTGACACCAATTGGTCAATGTAGAACCAGTGGATGAATGGTTACAGGACTGCTTGTATGATGATGGTGGGGGTGGGTGGTATTGTGACATTTGTCCAGTGTGAGTGACTATCTGAATCTTCAAGCTATCAGGGCCTCCCTGGCATCGCGAGCAGCAATGTGATCAGCTGGTCTTGTGTTGGCGCCCCATCTTCTTCCTCGCCATTGTAATCCTCATCATATGAAGAGTCCTGTGCAGTTTCTATCTCCTGGACCTCTTGTCCTTGCTATTGCGCTATGTTGTGCAGCACACAGCAGACCACGATTATCCTCGAGACTCTGGCTGGTGAGTACTGAAGGGCACCTCCAGACCCATCCAGGCACCTGAAGCTCAACTTCAGCATGCCCAAATGTTGCTGAATGACACATCTGGTTTTCATATGGCTTGAGCTGTACCACTCCTGGTGTTCATTGGTGGGGTTCCTCAGATTTGTCATCAGCCAGATTTGATTGTGGGTATCCTTTGTCACCATGCAGCCATCCTTTCAGGTTTGTTCCAGGTCAGAACATGTTGGGGATGTTGGACTGCCGCAGTGTGAAAGCACCATGGTAGATCCCAGGAAATCTGGCGCAGACCTGCATAAACCTTTTTTTGTGAATGCACACCAGCTGTACATTGATGGAATGAAATCCTTTGTGGTTGATGACTGCTCTTGGTTGGTCAGGGGTGCATGGATTGCCACGTGTGTGCAGTCAGTGGCACCCTGCACCTGTGGGAAGCTAGCCAGAGACACAATTCCCAGTGCACGCTCATTATGGCTACTGTCATGCCCTGGCAAACAATCCATCCATTACCTGCCTTATTCATTTATGTGCAGCCGACTGAATCCCTTGCTATGTCTCCGGTAGTGGCCTGCAAGAAGCTGGAGGCAAAGAAATTGAAGGCAGTGGTGACTTTCACAACCACTGATCATGCTTGGCTGCCATGTCCAACAAGTAGCAGGTCTTCCTGTAGGAGGCTGCAGAGATTTGAGACCATCTGGCATATCAATCTCAGCCTTCAGAAGTACTGCTCCTCCGACAGATCAAGGAAGCTGAGCCTCTTTCTGTAGACGCTGTTTGGTGGATAGGGCTTTCTGTGAACTCGTCTACTCTGTTGCTCCCTTTTCTGCTGGCTACCTACAGCTCCCTCCACATGGTGAAATGGGCAGACACTTGGCAGATGCAATTTAATGCAGAGAAGTGTGAAGCGATTCTTTTTGGTAGGAAGAATGAGGGGAGGCAATATAAACTAAATGGCAATTTTAAAGGGGTGCAGAAACAGAAAGACCTGGGGGTAAGAACATAAGAAATAGGAGCAGGAGTAGGCCATTTGGCCCTTCGAGCCTGCTCCACCATTCAATGATATCATGGCTGATCTTCTTCCTCAATTCCATTCACCGGCACTGTCGACATATCCCTTGATGCCCTTATTAGTCAGAAATCTTCTGTTTTGAATATACCCAATCACTGAGCCTCCACAGCCCTCTGGGGTAGAGAATTCCAAAGATTCACCACCCTCTGTGTGAAGAAATTTCTTCTCTTCTCATCTGAATGGCCTACCCTTTATCTTGAGGCTGTGGTCCCTGGTTCTAGACTCCCCAGCGAAGGGAAACATTCTCCCAGCATCCACCCTATCAAGCCCTGTAATAATTTTGTATGCTTCAATGAGATCCCCTCTCATTCTTCTGAATTCAAGAGAATACAGGCCTAGTTTACTCAATCTCTTCTCATACGACAGTCCCGCCATCCCAGGAATCAACATTGTGAACCTTCGTTGCACTCCCTCTATGGCAAGTATATCCTTCCTTAGGTAAGGAGACCAAAATTGTACACATTACTCCAGTTGTGGTCCCCTTGAAGCCTCTTCACATCCTCTTCGCAACTGACACTGCCACCTAGCTTTGTATCATCAGCAAATTTGGAAATGTTACATTTAGTCCCCTCATCCAAATCATTGATATAGATTGTGAATAGCTGGGGCCCAAGCACCGATCCTTGCGGTACCCCACTAGTCACAGCATGCCATCCTGAAAAAGACCCGTTTATCCCTACACTTTGTTTTCTGTCTGTTAACCAATTCTCAATCCATGCTAGTATATTACCCCCAATTCCATGTGCCCTAATTTTGTTCACCAACCTCTTGTGTGGGACCTTATCGAAGGCCTTCTGAAAATCCAGATACACCACATCTACCGGTTCCCCTTTGTCTACTCCACTAGTTACATCCTCAAAGAACTCCAATAGGTTTGTCAAACAGGATTTCCCTTTCATAAATCCATATTGACTCTGCCCAATCTTACTATTAGTTTCTAAGTGCCCAGTTATTGCATCCTTTATAATAGATTCCAGCATTTTCCCAACTACTGATGTGAGGCTAACAGGTCTGTAGTTCCCCGTTTTCTCTCTCCCTCCTTTCTTAAATAGCGGGGTTACATTTGCTATCCTCCAATCTGCAGGAACCGTTCCAGAATCTATAGAATTTTGGAAGATGACAACCAATGCATCCACTATTCCAATGGCCACCTCTTTCAAAACCCTAGGATGTAAGTCATCCGGTCCTTGGAATTTGTCAGCTTTTAGTCCCATTAATTTTGCTAGTACTGTTTTTTTACCAATAATAATTTATTTAAGTTCCTCATTCTTGTCACACCCTTGGTTTTCTCGTATTTCTGGGAGGTTTTTTGTGTCTTCCTCCGTGAAGACAGAAACAAAGTATTTATTTAATTTCTCTGCCATTTCCTCATTCCCCATTATAAATTCTCCCGTCTCTGACTGTAAAGGACCTACATTTACCTTCGCCAGTCTTTTCCTTTTCACATACCTATAGAAGCTTTTACAATCCGTTTTTATATTTTTCGCTAGTTTGTGCTCATATTCCATTTTCCCTTTTTTTTAATCAATTTCTTGGTCCCCCTTTGCTGATTTCTAAAAAGATCCCAATCCTCAGGCTGACTGCTTTTTCTGGCAACTTTATAAGCTTCCTCCTTTGACTTAATACTAGCTTTAATTTCTTTTGTTAGCCATGGTTGGATCACTTTTCCTTTTGGGTTTTTATGCCCTAGAGGAATATATGTTTGTTGCAAATTATGCATTATTTCCTTGAATGTTAGCCATTATATGTCCACCTTCATACCTTTTAGTGTAGTCTCCCAATCTACCATGGCCAACTTGTCCCACATACCCTTGTAGTTTCCTCTGTTTAGATTGAAGACCTTAGTTTCAGATTGGACTACATCACTCTCAAACTTAATGTAAAATTCAATCATATTATGGTCACTTGTCCCTAAAGGCCCCTTTACCACATGATTATTGATTAGCCCTTTCTCATTACACAGTACGTACACAAATCTTTGAAGGTGACAGGACAGAGACATAGGGCTGGATTTTGCCAGGCCCGAGGAGGCGGGAACGGAGACGTGTGGGGTATTAAAATTGCAAAAAGTGGTGGGCAGGCCCAACCCCGCCTCCAAACAATCTTCCCAAATGCTTGGTTTCTGATCTGTAAGATTCGCAAAATTGATATTGTATTAATAAGGGTCGAATGGCAGAAGAGGCCATGATTTTAAAGACTGTTTTAAAAGAAGCCCAGGAAAAAGGGGCATTCAAAATGGCCGCCAGACCCCGTGACCAACTTATTGGGACACTTTAAAATGGTTCCTGCAGTCCTCAGACAGCTTTGTGGATTCAACCCACAGTAGGTTCTGGAAGCCGTTTCTGAGAGAACGAAACCAGACACCCACACATACATAAAGATTGGATGCAGATCCAGTCAGATCGGCCTGTAGATAAAGGCCATCTAAATGTTTACCCAGACAAAGGGGAACAGTTCCATATTCATAAAGAACGCATCAAGGACCCGTTAAAGACATCAAGAAGACATTAAAAACAATGAAGGTCATTCCAGACCAGAGATGGCCTGTTACTGGCCATCCAAGAACAGTTTAAAATATAATAACTACCCCGTTGTGCAACCAGCCCGCCAAAATTAAAACAAAAGACTAACCTGATTTGGTGCGAGATAAGGGCTGCTGCTGAGAAATATAATTGGGAGACACCGGGGGTAGCGAAAAAAAAAGAGGCTTCATCTTAGATACTGGGAAGAGAGGTTCCTTTCTTCATCATCTTCGTGGGATCTTCGGTAATAGCCGTTACCTTCGATAGCAGCTGGAGTTCAGAGAAGAAGACGGTTCGAGTTGGCGTCCCGCCCCGAGGTAAAACATCGGGAGATCATCGACCAACCCCAGGCCGTTGACGAAACGGGAGGTAGTAAAACTACCGAAGAAACCTACATGAAAGCTGGCTAGGGGCTTCCAACCGTGGTCAAGCAGATGATCTCTGCCGACATCCAGGCCCGTCAGTGTCCAGCCTGTCCGTGACCTTCACCTCGAGAAAGAGAGTGAGGTGTGGCGCAGCCCGCTGTGGCTCCACTGACCACGAGGAAACAGGACGCCTGAGGGGATCAAAACGCAGACCTGTTTCAAAACTCTATACTTTTCCAACTGGATTGGTGAGCATGTTTCTGGCCCTTCATAATCGGATCTAGATAGGTTTAAGGGGGTGGTCATTTTGGGTATAATTAACATGAGTTGTTGTCCCTCGATGTTCCGTGTGTTTCCCCATTTTATGATGATCTTTGTAAGGTATAATATGCCTGTATCCATTTTAGTTAGTACTGTATTGTTATGATTTGTTTTTCCCTCCGTCCCTCTTATTTGCTTGCATTTGATTTGTTTTTCCTTATGCAATAAAATATCATTTCGTTTCATTAAACCTGGTCTTTAAGAGTATTCTCTACATTGTAGTTCCTGCACCTAAGTCCAGTGTCTAGAATCTAAGGGGTGAGTGGGTCGAAGCACTCAAGGTTTTTCTGTGCAAAAGAGAGAGAGAGAGAGAGAGGCCTCTGAGAGAGAGTAACCTCTGCGATCTGTGAATCCCGAGAGAGAGAAAACCCCTTACAGAAAATGGCGACCGCGGTAGGACACTGGCAGCAGGATTGCAATGGTTTAGACGCAGGTTTGAATGGGCGAAATGTTATGGATGAGAGGATAGCGGATTATGTCTTTGGCAAGGTAAATCTCACTAAGCAGTGGATTTCCGATCTCTTACTGGATGGGCGTCCGGTAGATGCAGCCATCAGGTGGACAGAGAGCAAAGAGCATAAGAAGTCAGTGGAAAAGGCAGTGTGGCTGATGTGCTACAAGAAACAGGTCCAGATTTTGGACCGGGTCGTTGCAGCACAGGCAGCCAAGATCACTGCCCAGGCAGCAGAGATAGAGGAAAAGGCCATGGGTGGGGAAAAACTCATCACAGCGCTTCACGCGTTGAATCAGGAACGCCAAGTTGTAGCCAGCCAACATCAGGTTAGAATAGAGTATCTGGAATGCCAGGTTACTGAGACAAAGATCCATGAGGCGAGAATACGGGAGAAAAACGCCCGCCTCGCACAACAGCTAAGAGCACAGGAGGAGAGAGTAGTGGAAGTCAAGGCAGCTTACAAGCTATCCCTTGAACATGGGTTTGAGAGCACAGACCACGGCCCCTGCCAAAAGACCATAGAGGACCTGAGAACGGCCCTGGTTAAGGCAAAAGGCATGGTATGCCTCGTAAGCCCAAAAGCAAGTCAGATTGACTTTTTGCAGGAATCCAAACATCCGGTTCCTTGCGAGGTAGTTATGGCACCAGCCACTGAACCCTCAGCCCCGCCGAGCTATAGCGAGGCTTGGCAGGAACCAGCGGGGGTGGTAAAACAGGAGGTAGCTGAGATGGTACAGGAGGAGGAACAGCCCCGGTAGCAAAGCCGGAGCCAGCACCAATGACTCCTGCTCGGCACCAGAGGTTCGGTCCCAACGAGGACAATGGTGATCCCGGACCCCACATGAACCAGCTCGTGGTGCCCTACGCTGCCCCACAACTAAGATCCATGGTGAGCTACCTCCCAAGACTCACAGTAAAGGGAGATCCGTCAGTTCTTTTCAGGGAGATAGAGGAGACAGCCGCCATCAATGATTGTGATGATCTTGAACAGGCAAAGATGCTGCTCTTCTCCCTGGATAGCACAATCCTTCAGTGCCTCTCAGACGAGAGTAAGAGGGGACGGAAAGGGTATACGGATCTCAGGGATGAGGTCTTGGAAGTTATGGGAGTAGACGACGGTAATCTGTTCCAACGGGTGGAAGGGACTGTGCAGCTAACTGGAGAACCCCCATGGGTTTTCGCAGAAAGGCTGTGGCCAGTGTATCGACGCAGTTGTCCGGGCATGCCAGAACGATTCATTGGCTCCGTTGCTTGGTTGCTAACAGCTTGCCACAGATACAGGCCCTAGCCAGGTCCTGGTTTGACCCCCAAGGTCCCGGCATCACGGAGGAGACGGTGCTCCGCCAGCTCACCGTAGCTTACAAGAATTGTAGAGGTCAGGAGACACCTCCCTCTAAGGGAAAAGTGCATGAGGCAAAACCCGCAGCCCCAAGCAAGAAGGAGTGGCGTCAGGAGGGGAACCGCCCTGCCCAAGCCAAGCTCAATTGCTACGGGTGTGGGAAGGATGGACATTGGCGCAAGGACTGTAAAAATCCGTGGAAGGATAATAAAGGGAAATCTCCCGCAGCCCAAACCCAAGCCCAGACCGCCACCCCAGTACCAGCCCAAACCCAAGCCGCAGCTCCTGTCCCAGCTAAGGGAGCCGGTGCAGCTATGGATCCCGCTGCGATAGAATCGATCATAGAGACAATGCGGTCTCTGATGATCGCGCAGGGGAGGATAGCCGTCACCACCGGTCTTGTCGTTCCCGAAACACCGACCATTGCACCCCAATGACTAGAGACGGCGCCGCCCGTTTACTTGTGTATGCTGCGATATGATGTATGGAGACGGCCCCTCGTGGAGATGGAGGTAGAAAAGGTAAAGGGGATCTATCTGTTGGATATGGGGGCATCATGCACCGTGATCCACGCAGATAACCCCACCACCTCACCTCTATCCACCGGGGTTCCATATATTCTGTTGGGCTTCACAGGCAAGGAACAGGCTGGCGCACATTCCATTCCCCTCTCCATTCATATAGGACCACTCCGCACCACGTGAAAGTGTATACTGATGAAGTGGGAGGTGGAGGGTGGAAAGGGGATCCTCGGGTCCAATTTCTTAGCAGAACACAGGATCCTCGTGGACCTAAGAAATCACTGTCTTTGGGGAGCGAGTAAGGGTAAACGAGGCGAGGTAGTCATCATCCCAGGGAAGGGTGGAAAGGGGACCCTGTGTACCGTGAAGCCGAAAGAGGGCTACGACCTCGAGCTCATGGTCGCAAGCGTCCCACAAGATCTGCAGGCATTCGTGTCAGACCATCTGACCACGTTTGCCACTCACAAAGCACGATTGCGGGAGGGTCGCCGGGTTTGAGGTCAGAGTAGACGGAGACCCCATGGCCCGACCCCAAAAGCAGTACAACTTCCCCAAGGAAGCAGAGCCCGACATGGAGACAGCAATGTCTTCACTGGTGCAGCAGGGCGTGTTGAGACCGATAGCCACCCATGTAAACTCTCCTTTATGGCCGGTGAGGAAGCCGGACGATTCATGGAGAGCCACAGTGGACTACAGAATCCTCAATAGTAACATCCCAGCCTGCGCGCCGACAGTAGCAGCAGTTGCAGACCTGATAGGGAGTATTCCAGCCTCCGCGACCACGTTCACGGTTCTGGATATTTCCAATGGGTTTTGGTCCATCCCTTTAAGGAGGGAGGACCAGTACAAGTTTGCCTTTACCTTTAAAGGGCAACAGTACACCTGGAACTGCTTGCCACAAGGTTTCCACAACAGCCCCAGCATTTTCCATCAGTGCATGGCAGGGAGTTTAAAAGAGTTCAGCCAGCCCAATCAGCTAGTGCAGTATGTGGACGACCTGCTCCTGTTCACAGATTCCAGAGAGGAGCACGGCCCACTATTAGCCGAGTTATTGGAGCTGTTAGGCAGAAAGGGTTTTAAGGTAAACCCAAAGAAGGCACGGATCGGCAAGCAGGAACTAAAATTCCTGGGTCTGACCATCCGCACTGGAAAGGGAGCCATGGACCAGGATGGACAGAAATCGGTGCAAGACCCACCGGTCCCTCCCACCGTAGCCCAGAGTTGGGAAATTGGAGACAAAGTCATGGTGGGGAGTCACAGCCAAGAGGGGAACCTAGAACCGCTGTACGTGGGGCCCTACAGGATTGTAGACAAAGCCAGCCCCATGGTTTACGCAGTGAAGTTGCCCCGGCGCACTAAATGGTTTCACATCAATCAGTGCAAACTGTTTAAGCCGGGTGCAAAAGAGCCAGCAACTGAAGCAAGGTCTGAGGGTGAAAATCCACAGCCTGAGGCGTGCAGTAAGTCACAGACCACACAGGCTGGAACCACAGCCTGCATGGAGGGAGAAACTGTCCCGCCCACCTGGGAGGTTTCCCCTATGGCCTGGGACTCGGACGAGGAAGAGCCCAAAGATCAAGGCCCTCCCCCTTATCCGAACGCCATCGGGGGGGAACCCGAACAGGAGGGGGAGCCCGAACAGCAAGGCCCCGCCCTCGACACGATTCTGGAGGAGGTGGAGTCGGAGGACGGAGATCCTGCCCTCGACTCACGCTTAGGGGAGGTAGAGATTGGGGGCAGAGATCCTCCACCTGTAAGGACAGGTGAGGAGGAGTCGTCTGCCACAGACCCAAATCCCAAAGGGGCGGAGCCTGAGGGAAGGGAGCTGAAGCCGGCAGTCGTGGAGGTGCCACGGGCTGTGAGGGCTGAAGTCCCAACCGAAGGTCCACTCGCGATGGGAGCCACGCCCAAAGTACTCCTTTGCAGGTCGTCCCGAATGCCTCAGCCAAAGAAACCTTGGCCCGATCCCCCCAACTTCAGTAAACACAGACTTGGGAAATCCCCAGCAGAACGCAGTCCCCAACCGACAGCAAAAGGCTGCGGGGAACCCAAGCCACGGGTCACTACAGCCCCGCCACAGGGAGCGGTGAGCTGCAGTCCAAACAGGGATTAGGCAAGCCGCCCGGGGACGGGCGGCGCTGTACATAATTTAGTTAAGTTTAAGTTTAATTAAGTTAAGGTGTGTATAATTGATGCGCTATCAATTACTCATAAAAGACGGAGAGTTAGGAGAGTAACTAAAGGCTTTTATTAGCAAAGAACAGAGCATGCCTCTCGTGGTTGACTGGGTTCCAAGAAGGCAGGGGGCTGCAGGTCAATCACCTTTATACCTGGGCCTGTGGGTGGAGCCAGCCGAGACATGTTGAGGCATGCATAGGTACAACAGTGTGCAGCAACAACAACAACAGTGAATAACAGTAACAGTGGTTTACCACATTCACCCCTTGTTTAAAATTGAGTCCGGCGGGGTGAAGTGTACTAAAGGTTCGTGTAAGTAAGTCTATCAGGTGGCCTTGTATGCCGTCCTGATCGTCGTGGTGGCGGCGGTGATGGTGCAGCATCCAACGTTGAATCTGGCGTCTCATTGAGTGGTTGGGTGGTCAATGACGGGTCCTGGGGCTGCGGCATGCCGTCTAGCGGGGTTGGGTTGTGGGTAGTGGTGGATGGCAATGGTAGTGTTTCAGGGGCACCCAAAGGTGTGAGATCTCGTGTGGGGGCTGTGTCCTCCCGCCCATCCGGGTACGCTACGTAAGCGTACTGGGGGTAGGCGTGGGTAGTGGTGGGTGGTGAGGGAGGTGTTTCGGGAGCACCCGAAGGTGCGAGGTCTCGTATGGAGACTGTGTCCTCCCGCCCGTCCGGGTACACCACGTAAGCATACTGAGGGTTGGCATGGAGGAGGCTCACCCTCTCGACCAGGGGGTCCGTCTTATGGGACCTCACGTGCTTCCGCAGTAGGACGGGTCCTGGAGAAGTCAGCCATGTCGGTAACGAGATCCCCGATGTGGACTTTCTGGGGAAGGAGAACATTCTCTCGTGAGGGGTAGCATTGGTGGCTGTACAGAGCAGTGACCGAATGGAATGGAGCGCCGCAGGGAGGACTTCCTGCCAGCGAGAGGTCGGAAGGCCCTTAGATTTCAAGTTTAAAAGGACTGCCTTCCAGACCGTCGCATTCTCCCTTTCCACCTGGCCATTCCCCCGGGGGTTGTAGCTGGTGGTCCTGCTTGTAGCGATACCTCTCGAGAGCAGGTACTGCCGGAGTTCGTCGCTCATAAAGGATGAGCCCCCGTCGCTATGAATATAGCTAGGGAAACCGAACAAGGCGAAGAGGTCATTCAGACATTTAATGACCGTGGTACTGGTCATGTCTGAGCAAGGGATGGCAAACGGGAAACGGGAGTACTCATCAATTATGTTGAGGAAGTACACATTGCGGTCGGAGGAGGGGAGGGGCCCTTTAAAGTCGACGCTCAGCCGTTCAAAGGGGCGCGTGGCTTTGATCAGGCTTGCTCTGTCTGGCCTATAAAAATGCGGTTTGCACTCGGCACAGATTTGGCAGTTCCTGGTCATGGTCCTGACCTCCTCGATGGAGTAGGGCAGGTTACGGGATTTGATGAAGTGAAAAAACCTGGTGACCCCCGGGTGGCAGAGGTCATTGTGGAGGGTCTTCAGTCTATCGACCTGCGCGTTGGCGCATGTACCACGTGATAGGGCATCTGGGGGCTCATTGAGTTTCCCGGGCCGGTACAAGATATCGTAATTGTAGGTGGAGAGTTCGATTCTCCACCTCAAGATCTTGTCGTTCTTGATTTTGCCCCTCTGCTTATTATTAAACATAAAAGCTACTGAACGCTGGTCAGTGAGCAGGGTAAATCGTTTTCCGGCCAGGTAATGCCTCCAATGTCGCACAGCTTCCACAATGGCCTGGGCCTCCTTTTTGACAGAAGAGTGTCGAATCTCGGGGCCCTGGAGGGTCCTTGAGAAAAAGGCCACGGGTCTCCCCGCCTGGTTAAGGGTTGCAGCTAGGGCAAAGTCGGATGCGTCGCTCTCCACTTGGAAAGGGATGGACTCATCCACTGCATGCATTGTGGCCTTCGCAATATCTCCTTTTATGAGAGTGAAGGCCGCACAGGCCTCTGCTGTCAGGGGGAAGGAGGTGGACTTGATGAGGGGTCTGGCTTTGTCCGCATAGTTGGGCACCCACTGAGCATAGTACGAGAAAAACCCTAGGCATCTCTTCAGTGCTTTTTGGCAGTGGGGGAGGGGGAGCTCCATAAGGGGGCGCATCCTGTCGGGGTCGGGGCCGATGACTCCGTTCTCCACTACACAGCCAAGAATGGCAAGGCGCTTGGTACGAAACATACATTTGTCCTTGTTGTATGTTAGGTTCAGCCGCTGGGCCGTACGGAGGAATTTCTCTAGATTAACATCATGGTCCTGCTGGTCGCGGCCGCAGATGGTGACGTTGTCTAGATAGGGGAAAGTGGCCTGGAGCGCGTTCTGGTCAACCATCCGGTCCATCTCCCGTTGGAAGACTGAAACCCCGTTGGTGACGCCGAAGGGAACTCTGAGGAAGTGGTAGAGACGACCGTCAGCTTCAAAAGCTGTGTACTGGCGGTCCTCAGCCCTGATGGGGAGCTGGTGGTATGCCGACTTCAGATCAATCGTCGAGAACACCCAGTATTGTGCTATCTGATTGACCATGTCAGATATGCGGGGGAGTGGGTATGCATCTAGTTGGGTGTAGCGATTGATCGTCTGGCTGTAGTCAAGAACTAGGCGCTGTTTTTCGCTAGTCTTCACTACCACCACTTGTGCTCGCCATGGGCTGGTGCTACTTTCAATAATCCCTTCCTTCAGGAGTCTTGCTACCTCGGATTTAATGAAGCTCCTATCCCCGGCACTGTAACGCCTGCTTTTGGAAGCGATGGGCTTACAGTCGCGGGTGAGGTTAGCGAACAAGGAGGGGGGGGGGACTTTAAGGGTGGAGAGGCTGCAAATGGTGCGCGGCGGGCGATTTAAAAGCTGCTGGCTGCAGACTGTGAGTGGGGGGAGGGGTCCGTCGTACGCTAATGTGACACTCTTAAGGTGGCACTGAAAATCCAACCCCAGTAGAACGGCAGCGCAAAGATGGGGCAGGACCAGGAGTTTAAAATTTTTGTATTCTGTGCCCCTTACTGAAAGGGTCACTACACAGTAGCCACCGACGTCCGCTGACTGGGCTTTGGAAGCCAAAGAGATCCGACGTCGCGTCGGCAGGACCGGGAGAGAGTAACTGCGCACCGTGTCGGGGTGGATAAAGCTTTCCGTGCTCCCGCTGTCAAAAAGGCAGGTAGTGGCACGGCCGTTTACCGTAATGTCCATCATGGACCTGGACAGTTGATGAGGGAGAGATTGGTCCAGCGTCACGGAGGCCAGCGTATGGTCGAGCGAGTCGATGTGGTCGTCAGATGAGGCGGTGGTTGAGTCCGGGTCCCCCGTGGTTGAAGTTGGAGACGTCCGAGATGGCGGACAAAATGGCGGCGCCCATGGTCCCGATCCCCACGCGGCTGGGGGAGCCCAAGATGGCGGACAAGATGGCTGCCCCCACGGTTTGCACGCGGCGCTGCTGGCATTAGCGGTTTTACCTTTGCAGGCGCTGACATAGTGTCCTTCCCGCAGCCGGAGCAGGTAGCGTTTCTCGCCGGGCAGCGTGCTCTGGGGTGTTTTGCCTGGCCACAAAAATAAAATTTCTGTGCCTTGTTCATCGCAGCAGCAGTTGAAGGTGGCGGTCCCATGACCCAAGGTTGTGGCGTCCACGTTGCGGAGCGGTTAGGGGAGAAGGCGTCCATATTCCTGTGGGCCGCGTTGAGCGAGAGCGCGAGGGACACTGCCTTTCTCAGGTCCATTTCTCCCTTTTCCAACAGTCTCTGCCGGGAGTAGTCGGACCTTAGACCCGCAACGAAAGCATCTCGGATCAGTCCCTCCGTGTGTGCTGCGGCTGGTACTTCTTTGCAATCGCAGTCTCGGCCGAGTATCCGTAGTACCCGTAGGAAGGCCTCCACCGATTCCCCGCGCTGCTGTCTGCGGGATCTTAAGAGGTGCCTGGCATAGACCGTATTTACCGGGCGTGCGTATTGCCCTTTTAGCAGATTGATAGCCGCCGCGTAGGTCGTCGCGTCCTGGATTATTGTATAAACTTGGTGGCTCACCTTTGAGGCCAGGATTTCCAACTTGTTTTCGTCCAGGGTCACAGTTGAGGCTTGCAGGTAGGCCTCGAAGCAACGCAGCCAATGCGCGAATTTGGTAGCCGAACCCGCTTCTTGGGGGTCTAGGTCCAGGCATGTTGGTCTGAGGGCTCGCAGCAGCTCCTGCTGCTCAGCGTTTGGTGCAGCAGCCTGCTGTTCAGCGTTTGGTGCAGCAGCCTGCTGTTCAGCGTTTGTCGACATTTTGTTTTTGCTAATAAAATTGATGCGCTATCAATTACTCATAAAAGACGGAGAGTTAGGAGAGTAACTAAAGGCTTTTATTAGCAAAGAACAGAGCATGCCTCTCGTGGTTGACTGGGTTCCAAGAAGGCAGGGGGCTGCAGGTCAATCACCTTTATACCTGGGCCTGTGGGTGGAGCCAGCCGAGACATGTTGAGGCATGCATAGGTACAACAGTGTGCAGCAACAACAACAACAGTGAATAACAATAACAGTGGTTTACCACAATAATATTAAAGTGATTAATGTTGCAAGTAGTTTTGGGATCTGCCCAGAATGTGTGTTCTGTTTGGATCGAGGTCGAAAGACCCGATCATGCCTTCACCTAGGCCAGAATCTCTCGTGAGCCTGGCTGTATTGTTTAATTTGTTACAGGAACCAGAAAGATGAGAGGGATTCTCGTCGCGTTCGTGGTGATCGGGTGCGGCGTGGCCTACCGGGGCCGCACTAAGGACCCCACAATCTACGGGTGCTCGGGAGACACAGCCCCCATCGCGACCGATGGGATGGGCACCCGGGAGGTCGAGGAGACAGCCAACTACTTCCACGAAGGAAGGTGGCCAGGATGGCTGGGGTCGAACTCTACGGAATACTCCAGCCAGTCCGGGTTTGCGTACCGAGAGGCTTCTCTGATGTGCCCCCGAGTGAGGGTCATCGCACCCAGAGTCAGCGTTACCGTCGGGAAGAAGATTTGCTTGGTTTGCAATGGACATGTTCCTTTGGACCGATGGTGGTGGCTGCGCAAGTTGAGCAAAACCATGAAGAACTCCACGGTCGAGTGGGAGAGACTGGGTAACAATACCCATCGGACTATTACGGGGACTCATGGGGGATTGAGTGTCTGTTGGGACAAATGGTGGGAACCAGATGAAGGGATTTACATCTGTATGTGGGGTTCAGTACACGCTTGCCCCACAGGCGTCTCCATCTTTTTCCAAAGGCAGTGGCAGGATGCTGGACAAGGGATGAGATGGGACGTCAGCACACGGGCGTGCGGAGTCCCATATTCTCAGATCCCAGTAAATGCCACCGAGCTCATTACCCGCCCACGCAAGCCCCTGCTCACGATTCCGATAGCCAAAACCCGCAAGGAAGGGTGCCCCACCACTACCAAGGGAACCGGGAACGGATTGGTGTTAGTGCCCACAGGTCAGGTGCTGTACCAAGGGGTGCACTACGCGGTAGCTTCGGTGATTTTAAATCTCACCTTTGTGCGATTGCCAGAGTGGTGCCCCAAGGAAACGGAGCAATTGTACCAGGTCCTGTTAACAAACATAGAGTCATAGAGTTATACAGCACGGATAGAGGCCCTTCGGCCCATCGTGTCCGCGCCGGCCTCAAGCCCTGTCTAATCTAATCCCATATTCCAGCATTTGGTCCGTAGCCTTGTATGCTGTGGCATTTCAAGTGCTCATCCAAATGCTTCTTAAATGTTGTGACAAGTTCAGACAATTTTATGAATTCGACTTTGCCGATGTCAACAGAGCCGAATTGTACACTACACCACATGAGGTCTTGGGCAGGATAGGGAGACAAAGAAGGGGTGCAGTAAATGATATTTTCACAGCTTTTAACACAGGGACTTCCGTCATCAACACTCTGGATGATGTGGAGCTGCAGACCCAGATCAATGGTTTAAAAACACAGTTAAGAAAGATACTGACTGATGAGAATAAGGTAGTGGGTTCTGAGTTACATGAGGACCAGGCCATGACACTACACTTAAAGGAAATAATAGCTGAGCTGGAGAAACACGCTAAAACGGTAAATGCTCTCATCAGGGAGGATCGGAAAAATGCGTCCGATCAGGCTGCGCAGAGCGAAGCTTGTGTGCTGTACAGGGCGTGGTTACTGGGCGAGGGCCGCAGTAATCTGGAGGATTTAAAACAAGGTTTAGTCCCCTCCTGGATCAGCAACAAGCACCTCGCAGCCCTCCACCCTTTTGAGAACGCATTGAGTCCGTGTCAGCTCAGACTAGCTTCAGAGGCCGACCCAGTCCCAGTGGACTGTGGACGGTCTAATCACACCATTATGGGTATAGTGGTAAGAACGCCGGTTATGGGTAAGACAGCTAAACCTGCCCCGGTATACAGGGTGGAGAACACTGGAGTCATTCAAGGGGGTGCACACATTCGCTACACAGCGGTCCCACCTTACGTCATTCGATGGGAGCATGCAATGACGGGTACCGACCTCTCGGGGTGCCGGAGCCGGGGAGCACACATCATCCTGTGTCCCCAGCACTTGAATGCCTATTCGAAACCACAGTGCGGGTTCAGAACGGCTGGCGCAAAGCCTATAAATTGCACCATGGAGGCAATGGCACAAGGCCATGTGCCCCCGCAGGTGGCATATATAGGAGGTGGGACATACTGTGTCACCGCTGCAGCGCCCCACTACCAACATGGACAACACGGCTGGTGTCCAGTGAGTGACAGCAGTTTCTGCTTCAAACCCAAGGCAGAAGTTCAAGTGGCCCAAGAGCGAATTGTCCCCATTCCTGAACCTTCCACTGTTCACATCACTGTCAAAGAGAATTTCACCGACCTGCAACGATTCATTGCACATTTTGGATATATCATTCCCCCTCTCCCTGAACACCTCACCAAGATATTAAAGGCCGTTGTCGTTTCACAGAAACATTTTTACACACTGGAGCAGAAGACCTTAGAAATAGGGGCATGTTAAGTCTGTGTGTTATAATGAGAATTACTACACAGACCACAAGAGTAACTTTTAACAGGTCTTTACTAGTCGAAGGTCCGGGCTGAACTGCCCAATAAATCATTACACAACACTTATATACCGGTGTGGTCACCACCGGTATTACAGTATACAGCAGCCAAGATAAAGTAGTGCATCTCTTAAAATAGTTCTCTTAAAGGTGGAACGGTTACATACACCACAATCCTCCCTTTTTAGCTTAACGGTATATATTCCCCATTAAACATAACATAATAACATATATACACAACTTCCTGTAAAAATAGTTCACAGATTCAGTCTCTCTGGAGGCTTCCTGACTCGGTCCGGATAACGCCTCGGTGGTGTAGTAGTTTTCGGTGGTGTAGTAGGTTCTTTTGGCAAGGCCGATTCGGCTTGAATACCAGTGTCGGGTTCATCTGGTTCCAGTATCACCAGATCGGAGGTAGATACTATGGGTATCTCTGCTTCATCATTAGGTGTATAAAGTTGTGGTGTAGGTTGTCCCTTTTCGGATGACTCTATGATCTGGTCAGCATGGCGCCTTATTATGCTTTCACCAATGTCCACGGTATACATCAGCGGTCCTAGTCGTGTGCAAATAGTTCCAGGCTACCATTTCTCGGTACGGTAGTCCCGGGCCAAAACTTGTTGACCTATCTGGAAGGTTCTAGTTGGCCTTTCATTCATGCCTTGAAATTGCCGGTTCTCTACGTCCCTTCTGATGTTTGGCTTGATGAAATCCAGCCGGCATCTTAGTCTTCTATTGAAAAACATCATGGCGGGAGTTTGGTTTGTAACCGCATGTGTTGCATTCCTGTACGCCAACAAGAAGTTATCTACCTTATGTTGTAGATTTATGTCTTCATTACCCATGGCCTTTATGGCCTTCTTGAAGGTCTGGACAAACCTTTCAGCTAATCCATTGGTGGCGGGATGGTATGGGGCGGACGTGTAATGCTTAACCCCATTGTTTTTTAAGAACTTCCTGAATTCTTCGGACACAAATTGTGGTCCATTATCAGAACAGATCTGTTCCGGCAGCCCATTCCTGGCAAATATGGTCCTTAATACTGTGATGGTTTTTTCCGTGGTGGTGGAGGACATCTTTATTACCTCCGGCCACTTGGAGTGTGCATCCACCGCGATTAAGAACATTGAGTCCATAAATGGACCAGCAAAGTCGATATGTACCCTTTGCCATGGAGATGATGGCCACTCCCATGGATGTAGAGGGGCTTGTGGTGGGGCGTTTTGGACCTTCTGGCATCCTAGACAGCTCTTGGTCATTTCTTCGATGTCTCCATCGATACCTGGCCACCACACAAACGCTCTGGCTAGGTTCTTCATTTTCACTCCACCCAGATGCCCCTCGTGAAGCTCCTTTAGCACTTTATGCTGAAGTTTGGGTGGAATCACCACTCTGGATGCATACATCAAGGTTCCTCGGCACACTGACAGCTGTTCTCTTCTTTGCGAGAATGCTGGCAACAGTGGTTCGCCATGTGCTGGCCATCCCTTCACCGTTAAATCGTAGACTCGTGAGAGAGTCGGGTCATTTCTCGTTTCCTTTTCAATGGTAGAATTTGTTACTGGTAGACATTCCACTATGGTTGAGTGGAACATCTCCACTGGGTCCACTGTAGGCGCCTCTTCTACCGTTGGCAACGGTAGGCGCGAAAAACCGTCAGCATTCCCATGCTGTTTTGATCCTTTGTATTCTATGTCATATTGGTGTGCCCCTAGGAAAAGGGACCACCTCTGTAGCCTTTGTGCTGTCATAATGGAAACGCCCTTTTTAGGGTTGAATATGGATACCAACGGCTGGTGGTCTGTCAGCAGTGTAAACTTCTGGCCCTGCAGGTAATGATTAAACTTCTTTACTCCCCACACCAGGCTGAGAGCCTCCCTATCTATCTGAGCATAGTTGCGCTCAGCGGAGGTCAATGATCTGGATGCAAATGCGACTGGCCTTTCCAAGCCATTTGGCAACTTGTGTGAGAGTACTGCTCCAATACCATAAGGAGAAGCATCACAAGCTAAACGAATAGGTAGCGTTGGGTTGAAATGAGCCAACACTTCCTCTGAGGTGATCAATGCCTTGCTTTTGCGAAAGGCCTTCTTACAGTCCTCGCTCCACTTCCATGGTACTTCTTTCTGCAAAAGAGCATTCAGCGGGTGCAGCACCGTGGATAGATTTGGCAGAAACTTATGGTAATAGTTAATCAACCCTAGGAACGACCTCAACTGGGACACATTTTCCGGAGCGGGAGCCTTCACAACAGCTTCGATCTTGTCAGGTGACTTGTGCAGCCCCTCCTGGTCAATGACATGACCACAGTACGAGATCCGTTTCTGAAAGAACTCACATTTCTGGCGATTAACTCGAAGTCCATATTCCTTCAATCTGGTGAGCACCAGTTTCAAATTTGCAAGGTGTTCCTCATCGTCATCTCCTGTAATCAGGATATCGTCCAAGTAACATTGAGTGTTTGGAATTCCCTGTAATACCTGCTCCATGGCCCTCTGCCAAATTGCTGGAGCCGAAGCCACTCCAAAAACCAGTCTATTATATCGATACAAGCCTCTGTGCGTGTTGATTGTGAGATACTGGCGCGACTCTTCCTCAACTTCCATCTGTAAATACGCTTGCGCCAGGTCTATCTTGGTGAAGTGTTTCCCGCCAGACAATGAAGCAAAGATATCCTCAATCCGCAGAAGTGGATATTGCACTGTGTGAAGCACCGGATTAACTGTAATCTTGAAGTCTCCACAGATGCGGACCTTCCCCGGTTCCCCTGTGTGGTGTATGTGCCTTTAAGAGCAATTGTGGTGTATGTGCCTTTAAGAGCCCCAGGTGTGCATAATGCCGGTAATTGCCACTTGGGCTATATAAGCCTGTGTATTGTGTATATCCTTTAGAACCCCCCCCCCCAGACTTGCTTAGTAAATACCTATGAACCAACTCCTGTCTTCAGTGTCTTTATCTACACACGGACACTACAGTGGCGACGAAGTGGAAACGGACTTACCTGCAATTCGGCAGCACCTCAAGGACATCCATTCCTCCAGCGTCCAGAAGACTCAAGGAAGTAATAGAAACTGTGGTTTCACCAGCTGGCCAAGCTGGTGGCAGGTACTGCGCTCATCCTTCCTGGGCGTCAGGCTGGGGCTCCAGCGGCGGGCTCTACAGCTGAGACAGGCAGCGAAATCGGAGGCAAGCAATAACGGACTGGGAGGGTGCACTCGGGAGACGGCCGGCGCGGCAAGCAGGTCAGCGTTTAGACCTCCGTCGGGAACGAGTCTCCAACAGTGAATAAACGGAAACCACAGTAAAACAGCGTTGTTATCGGTAGCAGCAGCGGGAAAGCGCAGGAAGCGCCATATCGTTGCTACAGAGAGAAAAAAAAAAGGCGCGGGAAGCGCCATATCTTTTTTTTGAAATGCCTAAGTCTGGCAATATTGATGCTTTTGATAACGAAACAGAGCCTAACTTTGGCAATATTGATGTTTTTGATAACAAGATAGAGGATTGGACCACATATGTAGAAAGAGTGGAGGTGTTTTGCACCGCAAATGGAATAGAAGATGAAAAAAAAGCTTCAGTGCTTCTGGATCTAATGGGCGCAGAAACATACAAGCTGTTACGCAACTTAATCACTCCAGCCGAACCGATGGACAAGAATTTTGAGGAGATTGTTGATACCCTACACTGCCAAGTCGAGGCAGGACTGGCAGATTCTCTGCAAGACAAATTCATCTGCGATCCCTTAAGTGTAGAAACACAAAAAAAGGTATCTTCTGGAAAAGATTTAACACTGGACAAGGCTTTCAGTGCAATAGGAGCGGCAAAGATACAGCAAAGGCCACAGGACTTCGGCACCCATGAAATGACACGGGGTTTCGAGAGATGTTATCGCTGCGGCAGATCCAACCATGACCAGAGGGATTGCTGGTTCAAAGAAAAAGCATGCAGGCGATGCGGAAAGATGGGACACATTCCACGTGTATGCCGATCTGAAAATAAAAAATCCACTAACGGGAAAAGAATCAATAAGGAAAAGCACAGAAAGGTACAAATGATGACGGACAGTAGCTCCAAAGACCAGAAGAGCGATAGCGACTCCGGGAACAAGAGACTAAGCTCTCTCAAATTACATAATGTAATTGCCAATGAAGATTACCAGACCATTTGGGTTACCCTCATAATAGCAGGGTCCCCAGTTAAAATGGAGCTAGATACAGGATCAGCTCTAACCGTAATAAATCGACGAGATTACGAGAGGCTATTTTCGCATATACCTCTAAGAGACACATCCATTATCTTAAAAACATATACGGGGCAGAAAGTATACCCCAAAGGAAAAATAAAGGTGCCTGTGGTATACAACGGCAAAGAAATACAAAAGTTGTATTTATACATTCTACAAGATGGTGGTCCACCGTTGTTGGGACGTGAATGGATAAGGAAGATACGTTTAGACTGGCACTCCATTCAGGCACTGACGGTGACCAGTAAGGAAAAAAACAATGATGACATCATACCTGAACGATTAAAAGACATCTTGGCCAACGCCAAAGAAGTGTTTCAAGAGAAACTAGGAACCTTGAAAGGCATCACCGCCTCAATAAAAGTGGAAGATGCAGCAATTCCAAAATTTTTTAAGGCAAGACCGGTGCCATACGCAATACGTCCGGCAGTTGAGGCAGAGCTGGAGAATTTGGAAAAGGCAGGCGTATTATCCAAAATAGATTGGAGCGAATGGGCAACACCCATCGTTCCAGTCATAAAAAAAACATTGAAAAATAACTCTGAGGAACAGAGAAAAATTTGCATCTGTGGGGACTTTAAGGTGACTGTAAACCCGGTCCTTCACACAGTACAGTATCCTCTTCCGAGGATAGAAGATATTTTCGCCTCACTATCCGGAGGAAAACGTTTCACAAAAATTGACTTGGCACAGGCATATCTACAGATGGAGGTTGAGGAGACCTCTAAAAAGTATCTCACAATAAACACACACAAAGGCCTGTACCAGTACAATCGACTGGTTTTTGGAGTAGCATCAGCTCCAGCTATCTGGCAAAGAGCTATGGAGCAAGTCCTGCAAGGGATTCCGGGGACTCAGTGTTACCTAGACGACATCCTTATAACAGGAGAAAACGACAACGAGCACCTTGCCAATTTGGAGCAGGTGCTCACTAGGCTGAAAGAACGGGGCCTACGAGCAAATCGCCCCAAGTGCGAATTTTTCCAAAATCAGATATCATATTGTGGCCACATAATTAATAAGGAAGGGTTGCATAAGTCACCTGAAAAAATTGAAGCAGTTATAAAAGCCCCAGCACCTGAAAATGTTTCACAATTGAGGTCATTCCTGGGATTAATAAATTACTATCATAAATTTTTACCGAACTTATCAACTATTCTACACCCTCTTAATGATCTTCTACAGACAGGAGTGATTTGGAAATGGAACGAAGACTGTAAACGTGCCTTCCATAAATGTAAAGACTTAATCACATCCGAGAAAGTTTTGGCTCATTACAACCCATCACTACCAATCAGACTGGCGTGCGATGCATCCCCTTACGGCATAGGAGCGGTATTGTCCCATAGATTCCCTGATGGCTCGGAACGGCCGATAGCTTTTGCGTCACGCTCATTGAACTCAGCTGAGCTTAACTGTTCCCAGATAGACAGGGAAGCACTCAGCCTGGTATGGGGAGTGAAGAAATTCAACCATTACCTACACGGACAAAAATTTACCTTGCTGACTGACCATCAACCCCTCATCTCCATATTCAACCCTAAGAAAGGTGTCCCCATTATGACGGCACAAAGACTACAGAGGTGGTCCCTTTTTCTAGGGGCACACCAATACAACATTGAATACAAAGGGTCAAAACAGCATGGGAATGCTGACGGTTTATCGCGCCTGCCGTTGCCAACGATAGAAGAGGCACCTACAGTAGACCCAGTAGAGATATTCCACTCTACCACAGTGGAATGTCTACCGGTGACAAATTCTGCCATTGAAAGGGAGACCAGAAATGACCCTACTCTCTCACGGGTCTACGATTTAACAATGAAGGGATGGCCGGCACATGGCGAACCACTGTTGCCAGCATTCTCGCAAAGAAGAGAACAGCTGTCAGTGTGCCGAGGAACCTTGATGTGTGGATCCAGAGTGGTGATTCCACCCAAACTCCAGAATAAAGTGCTAAAGGAGCTTCACAAGGGGCATCTGGGTGGAGTGAAAATGAAGAACCTAGCTAGGGCATTTGTATGGTGGCCAGGTATCGATGGAGACATCGAAGACATGACCAAGAGCTGCCTAGGATGCCAGAAGGCCCAAAATGCTCCGCCACAGGCCCCTCTACATCCATGGGAGTGGCCCTCATCTCCCTGGCAAAGGGTGCACATCGACTTTGCTGGTCCATTTATGGACTCAATGTTCTTAATCGCAGTTGATGCACACTCCAAGTGGCCGGAGGTAATAAAGATGTCCTCCACCACCACGGAAAAAACCATCACAGTATTAAGGACCATATTTGCCAGGAATGGGCTGCCGGAACAGATATGTTCTGATAATGGACCGCAATTTGTGTCCGAAGAATTCAGAAAGTTCTTAAAGAACAATGGGGTAAAGCACTATACGTCCGCCCCATACCATCCCGCCACCAATGGATTGGCTGAAAGGTTTGTCCAGACCTTTATGAAGGCCATAAAGGCCATGGGTAATGAAGACATAAAACTTCAGCACAAGGTGGATAACTTCTTATTTGCATATAGGAATGCAACACATATGGTTACAAACCAAACTCCCGCCATGATGTTCTACAATAGAAACCTAAGGTGCCGGCTGGATTTGGTCAAGCCCAACATCCGAAGGGACGTGGAGAACCGGCAGTTTCAGGGCATGAATGAAAGGCCAACTAGGGCCTTCCAGATAGGCCAACCGGTTTTGGCCTGGGACTACCGTACCGAGAAATGGCAGCCTGGAACTATCTGCACACGACTAGGACCACTGATGTATACCGTGGACATCGGAGAAAGCATAATAAGGCGCCATGCTGACCAAATCATCAAGTCATCCGAAAAGGGACAACCTACACCACCACGCTATACATCTAACGATGAAGTAGAGATACCCATATCTACCTCCGATCCGGTGATACTGGAACCCGATGAACCCGACACTGGCCTTCAAGCCGAATCAGCCTTACCAGAAGAACCTACTACACCACCAGAAACTACTACACCACCGAGGCGTTATCCAGACCGAGTCAGGAAGCCTCCTGAGAGACTAACTTATAATTAATTAATACAGCAATGTATATTATTTTGCATATAACGTAATTAATAATTACTTAAAATATGATGTACTAGTTAGCTAGAAGGGGAGGAATTGTGGTGTATGTGCCTTTAAGAGCAATTGTGGTGTATGTGCCTTTAAGAGCCCCAGGTGTGCGTAATGCCGGTAATTGCCACTTGGGCTATATAAGCCTGTGTATTGTGTATATCCTTTAGAACCCCCCCCCCAGACTTGCTTGGTAAATACCTATGAACCAACTCCTGTCTTCAGTGTCTTTATCTACACACGGACACTACACCCTGGCTTGTTACTCGATGAACGCTTCATGACGGGAACAATGGGCGTGGCCCACTCACTCCAGTCCACCTTAGACAGTACTCCTGAACGTTCTAGCCCTTCCAGCTCAGCTTCCACAGCAGGTCGTATTGCATAAGGTACCGGTCTGGCTTTGAAAAATTTTGGGTTTGCATGTTCTGCAATCTTGATTTTTGCCTTAATTCCTCTCAGTGTTCCCAGTCCCTGTTGGAACACCTCTTTAGCCTCATCCAATATTCTGGACAATCGTTCAGGTTTGATATCTTTTTTTCCGGAATCTACCGTTATTGCTTTTAGGGAGTGCCAGTCCATATTTATTTTCCTGATCCACTCCCGTCCCAGAAGTGGTGGACCTCCCTCAGGTAGTACATATATGTCCATTCCTTGGTGTTCTTTGCCCTTGTGTATCACCTTGACTTTTATCTTTCCGATGGGGTATACTCTTTGCCCCGTGTATGTCTGCAATACTATCTCCGTATCCCGTAGGGGAATATGTGTGAATAACCTTTTGTAATCTTGCTTATTCATGACCGTCAACGCCGATCCGGTGTCCAATTCCATCTTCACTTGGACTCCTGCTATCTGCAGTGTGACCCAGATAGTTTGTCGGTCAGCTTCCTTACTCACATTGTGAATTCTCAGACTACCCAGTTCCTTGCTGTTGGAGTCTGAATCCGAATTCTGTTCATCCGAACTCTTCTCAGCCACCTTATGTACCTTTCTGCACTTTTCCTGCGGTGACTTTTTGTTGCTGGTCTTCTTTCCTGACCGGCATACTTTAGCTATGTGACCAAGCTTGCCACATTTTCTACATTCCTGATTTTTAAACCAGCATTGGTTCTGATCGTGTGTTGTCTTTCCACAACGATAACATTTCGCTGTACCCAAAGCCATTTGATCTATGCTGAGTACCGCTGCCTTCAGCTGCATTTCCGCAGTGCCTCTCGCTGCGGCTTCGTGCGATGCTGCAATAGTGACAGCCTTATCAAGTGTAAGATCATTCTCTTCAAGCAGCCGCTTTTGTGTTCCTTCTTTCGACAATCCACACACGAATTTGTCTCTCAGTGCCTCTGTCAGTCTTTCCCCAAACTGACAGTATTTCGCTAACTTACGCAGTTCAATTAAATACTCCGCGTTGCTTTCCTCTTTCAGTTGCGTTCTCGCATAAAATTTAAATCGTTCCGCTAACATCAGCAGTGTGGGGTTCAAATGATTCTTCAGGACAGCAACAATATTAGCGAAAGTCTGATCCGCCGGTTTAGCTGGTGATAGAAGATGCTTCAATAGCCCGTATGTCTTCGCACCCATTGAGTTTAGTAAGGTTAGTGCTTTATCTTCATCTGATATTTTATTTGCCTTACAATATATCTCTATGTGTTCTACATACGTGGCCCAATCTTCAACATCGGGATCGAAATCATTGATGTTACCACGCTTAGGCATCCTCGCAATCTTCTTGAGAAACAAAAATAAATTTTTCTTTTATTTTGTGGCGACACGCCACCACTGGACACAATCCGCTCACGGCGGTACGGACAGTTTAAGCAGACGCCCCCAACCGGGGGCCCTTTCCTCCAGCAACTTGTTTCCCACAGGGACAGGCTGCCGGGAGCACTTCCTGTCTGGGGAGTATTTAAGTCAGGCGCGGGCTCTTCCAGTTCCTGTTTTGCCATGAGGCTGAAATAAAAAGCTGTTCTGTTTACTAGCTCTGGTCTTGACTCCCACGTTTGCCGCGGTATCTCAACACTGGTGACCCCGATGCTCAGGACGAATCCTAAGCTAGCATGGCGGATACAAACGCAGTCACGGTTAAATTACCAGACTTTTGGGAAAACTTGGCCGAAGCCTGGTTCGTTCAAGCCGAGTCCAGATTCCGGCTGAAAGGCATCACAGGCGACACCACGAAGTACGACTACCTCGTCTCCTCGCTCACGTACGCGACCGTCCCCAAAGTTTGGGCAGCGCTGCAGGACCCACCACAGACTGGCAAGTACGAACATCTGAAGGCTGCGCTCCTTAAAAAATTTCAAACGTCCTCTTACCAGCGCCACTGCCAACTCCTTGACCTCCCCGGTCTCGGTGACGCTTCACCATCAGACCTGCTTTCCCACATGCTGTCCCTCGCGGACGACAAGCCCCCCGGCGCCCTCTTTCGCACGCTTTTCATTCGGCAGCTTCCCGCCAGCATCCGCCCGCTCATTGTGGAGTCCGGCTCCACGGACCTGAATGACATAGCAGAAAAGGCCGACCGGCTGCTCTCTGCACAGTCCGCGCGGCAACGACCACGCGGTCTCCCCGGCCCACCAGGCCCGCCTGCCCTACCACTCCGGGCCACTGTTACGACCACAACCGTTTTGGCACTAAGGCCCAACGCTGCACGCCACCGTGTACCTTCAATTCCCCCCCGCACCGGCCCCCGCGATGGCCGTGGGGCAAAAGGGGCCTCTACTGTACATCACTGACGACAGAACCAACCGCCGATTTCTGTGCGACACAGGGGCCCAGCACAGCATCACCCCCGCCTCCACCCTCGAAATCCAACGCGGCACACGAGGTATCACGCTGGCCGCCGCCAATGGCTCGGACATCCGCACATATGGCACCCACATGGTCACGCTCGACCTCGCGGGCCGCCGCTACCGCTGGGAGTTCCTCACCGCCGAGGTCCTCTGCCCACTCATCGGCGCTGACTTCCTACGCGCCCACGGCCTCCTTGTCGACATTCCGAGGCACCGCCTCGTTGACGCCAACACTATGGTCACCATCCCCGGCGCCTTTACCCCGGACCGTTCGGCCGGCCTGACGACCTACTGCCTCGCCAGGGCCGTGGACGACTACTCGGCACTCCTAGCCGAGTTTCCCGCCCTCACCAACCCGACCTTTTCGGCCAAAGCCGCCAAACACGGGGTGGAGCACTATATCCCCACCACCGGCCCTCCAGTTTCTGCCCACGCCCGCAGGCTCAACCCGGCCAAGCTGGAAATCGCGCAGGCCGAGTTCACCACCATGGAACAACTCGGCATCATCCGCCGCTCCAGCAGCCCCTGGGCCTCGCCCCTCCACATCGCCCCTAAGCCCGGCGGAGGCTGGCGCCCTTGTGGGGACTACCGCCGCCTTAACGACGCCACCACCCCTGACCGATACCCGGTGCCTCACATCCAGGACTTCTCGGCCCGACTGGCTGGACGAACCGTCTTTTCCAAAGTCGACCTGGTGCACGGTTACCAACAAGTCCCCGTACACCCCGCGGACATCCCCAAAACGGCCGTCATCACCCCATTCGGCCTGTTCGAGTTCCTGAGGATGCCCTTCGGCCTCAAGAATGCAGCCCAGGCTTTCCAGCACCTTATGGACTTGGTCCTGCGGGACCTGAACTTCCTATTCGTCTATCTAGACGACATTCTCGTGGCCAGCTCCTCCAAACAGGAACACCTCGAACACCTTCGCGTCCTGTTCAGGCGCCTAGCCCAACACGGGCTCATCCTCAGCCCGGCGAAGTGCCAATTCGGCCTAACCGAGATCGATTTTCTCGGTCACCACATCACCCCTGCTGGGGCCGTCCCCTTGCCCAACAAGGTGCAGGCCGTCCAGCAGTTCCCCCGCCCCACAACCATCAAGGGCCTCCAGGAGTTCCTCGGGATGGTGAACTTCTACAACAGGTTCACCCCCAGAGCTGCAGCCCTCATGAAGCCCCTATACGACTCCCTCCGAGGTAAATCCGGCAAGATGGCCGTAGCCTGGACCACTGACACATCAGCCGCCTTCGATGCCACCAAAAATGCGCTCGCCAACGCCACTCTGCTCGCGCACCCGAGGGCCGACGCCCGGGTCGTGCTCACCACCGACGCCTCCGACCACGCGGTCGGGGCTGTGTTCGAGCAGTGGGTTAAGGGCGCGTGGCAGCCACTCGCCTTCTACAGCCGCCAACTGCGCCCCCGGAGGTCAAATACTCCACTTTCGACCGCGAGCTACTCTAGCTCCACCTGTCGGTCCGCCATTTCAGGTTCCTCCTGGAAGGCCGCCCCTTCACCGCGTACGTGGACCACAAGCCACTCACATACACGATGGCCAAGCACACCGAACCCTGGTCCGCTCGGCAGCAACGCCAGCTCGCGGCCGTGTCCGAGTTTACCACGGACATCCAGCACGTCTCCAGTAGAGACAACGTTGTCGCCGACTGCCTTTCCCGTCCCGCCATCTGCGCGAATCACCTCGCGGTCGACTACGCGCAACTAGCAGCGGCCCAGCTCACGGACCCAGACCTCCTCTCGGCGGCTACCAGCCTGCCAGGGCTACGCCTAGCCAAGGTCGCGCACGGGCCCGAAGCCACGGCAGTTACTTGCGACATCACACTCAGCCAACCCAGGCCGGTCGTCCCTGAAACCTGGCGCCGCCGCGTCTTCGACGCGCTCCACGGGCTCTCCCACCCGGGTTCCCGCGCGTCCGTCAAACTCCTCTCCCAGCGTTTCGTCTGGCGCGGCCTCAGCAGAGATGTTCGGACTTGGGCCACCTCCTGCCTCACCTGCCAACGGGCTAAGGTACAACGGCATACAAAAGCACCCCTGGGAGACTTCGAGGTACCCAGCCGCCGCTTCGACCACGTACACGTCGACATCGTCGGGCCCCTGCCGCCATCGCAAGGCCAGACTTATCTCCTCACGATGGTTGACCGCTACACACGCTGGCCTGAGGCAGTGCCGCTGACCTCCACCACCACAGCCGACATCGCCAGGGCGTTCGTTAACACCTGGGTAGCGAGGTTCGGCGTACCGGCCGACATAACCTCCGACAGAGGCGCCCAGTTCACCTCCGAACTCTGGACGGCCACAGCACGCAACCTCGGTGTGACACTCCACCGAACCACGGCGTACCACCCGCAGGCCAACGGGCTTTGTGAACGCTTCCACCGGTCGCTCAAGGCCTCACTCCGCACCAGCCTGCAGGACAGTACCTGGACTGACCGCCTACCGTGGGTACTACTAGGCCTACGCACCGTGGTCAAAGAAGACCTCCAGTCCTCGGCAGCGGAGTTAGTCTACGGACAACCGCTGCGCGTCCCAGGCGAATTCCTTCCGGAGGCCACCACGCCTTGGTCGGCCGACCAGCAGTGGCTCAACTTTTTCTCTTCCGCTCAGCAGTTCGCCCCACTTCCGGTCAACCGACACGGCGAACTCGCACCTCACGTTCCGCCAAATTTACAGCAGGCGCGCTTCGTCTTCGTGCGACACGACGCGCACCGTGGACCCCTGCGACCCCCGTACGACAGACCGTATGAAGTACTACAAACCGGGGACAAGGTCTTCAAGCTGCGGCTCGGCGACAGGGTCGAGACAGTCTCCATCGACCGGCTCAAACCAGCACACACAGAACCAGGGGAACAGGTCCCCGTGGCCCGGCCTCCAACTAGAGGCCATCCCGCCAGCAAGCCAGCAGAGCCGGCGGCGAACCGCCAGGCCCGCCAACTAGACCGGCGATCACGCAGAGACGCTGCGGCAGAACCATCAGACCACCGTCACGACTCGTCCACTCCTCCTAAGCGGATTCTGGGGGGAGCTCTGTGGTGACACGCCACCACTGGACACAATCCGCTCACGGCGGTACGGACAGTTTAAGCAGACGCCCCCAACCGGGGCCCTTTCCTCCAGCAACTTGTTTCCCACAGGGACAGGCTGCCGGGAGCGCTTCCTGTCTGGGGAGTATTTAAGTCAGGCGCGGGCTCTCCAGTTCCTGTTTTGCCATGAGGCTGAAATGAAAAGCTGTTCTGTTTACTAGCTCTGGTCTTGACTCCCACGTTTGCCGCGGTATCTCAACAATTTTTTTTTTTTTCAAAATGGCGGTTTCCCGCGCTTGTCTTCTTCCCCCGCCTACGAAAATGGCGGCTTCCCACATTTGCCTTTCTCCCCCACTGGCTGTAATGGCAATTGCCATATTGCTGCATTCGCCCTCCCCAGCGGTTTTCAAACCGTGCCTCCCAGCCCCTCTTGCAGTCCGGTCCTTTCCCCCGGCTGCGGCTGAGTTCTCCGCGGTTTTTTTTGTTTATTTTCTCCCGCGCCTTACGCTGACCTGGTCGCTGCGCCTCACGGCCTCGGTAGCTGCCCGGCCTTTTTCACCGGTCGCGGTCGAGCTCTCTCTCAACGCTGTTGCGTCTCCCAGCCCGCTTGCAGCCCGGTCTTTTACACCGGCTGCGTTTGCATTCACCGCGGCTCCCGTGCCTTACGCTGCCCCAGTCTCAGCGCCTCTGGCCCCGACTTCTGTCCGGCTCTTTTCCCCAGCCGTGGTCGAGTTCTCCGCCCTTATATCCTCCGTTTTCCCCTCCCCTACTTCACAGCCAACGTGGCCGACTTGCTGCTCGTCGCTGATCGGCTTACCCACCACCGTGATAGAAGGGATGATCACTGCCTGTTGCTGATGGAAGACTTCGTGTCAGGATTCTTCCTTTGCTCTTCAGACCTGCGTCTTTTCTCAGCAGGATGATGAGGGCGGATGCCTCCTCTCAATGCTCGTCAACTGCCTTGGATGTATCTCTGCCGCAGGGTAAGATCGTACTCGTCGCCACTGTTAAGTCTGTGTGTTATAATGAGAATTACTACACAGACCACAAGAGTAACTTTTAACAGGTCTTTACTAGTCGAAGGTCCGGGCTGAACTGCCCAATAAATCATTACACAGCACTTATATACCGGTGTGGTCACCACCGGTATTACAGTATACAGCAGCCAAGATAAAGTAGTGCATCTCTTAAAATAGTTCTCTTAAAGGTGGAACGGTTACATACACCACAGGGCAGACATATTGGATATAGTGACCCCACCGTGGTGGGACCTGTTCACTAATATAGAAGTCCCTTCTTGGATTAGGATAGCCTCTCATATCCTAGTAGTGTGTCAGATTTTTATTGTGATTTATTTACTGTTTGTACACTGTAAAAACGTAAAACATTCACAGAGGTACGAGAACAGGGGAGAATGGAGATAGCATTATGTGCGGGTAGAAGAAGAGACACCCATTTAGATTTATGCTGCTATGTATAAAGTTAAAGTTTCCCTCCTCTATTTGATAATATTCGTGTGAGATTTTATGTATTTTGCTCTTTATTGTTGAAGTATATTAAGTAAGTTGTGATTATTAAAGATAATAAGGTGTTTGAACCAGGTGGTGTAGGGGTATTAGGCCCCCCTCCACACCTGGAAGAATGTGTTTCAAACTTTTAAACCCAATGTATTGCCATCTATAGATCCTTTATGTACACTGTAGGTTTTCTGAAATGGGAAATGCATGTGTCGTGGGATCGCAGATAAGTAAATGCAGGGGATGGTTTGATTATGGAAGGTCAGAAAATTCTGCTCACCCAGAATTATGATACTTCAAGCAAGTTATAGTATCATCAGGGGGGACTGTAAGATTCGCAAAATTGATATTGTATTAATAAGGGTCAAATGGCAGAAGAGGCCATGATTTTAAAGACTGTTTTAAAAGAAGCCCAGGAAAAAGGGGCATTCAAAATGGCCGCCAGACCCCGTGACCAACTTATTGGGACACTTTAAAATGGTTCCTGCAGTCCTCAGACAGCTTTGTGGATTCAACCCACAGTAGGTTCTGAAAGCCGTTTCTGAGAGAACGAAACCAGACACCCACACATACATAAAGATTGGATGCAGATCCAGTCAGATCGGCCTGTAGGTAAAGGCCATCTAAATGTTTACCCAGACAAAGGGGAACAGTTCCATATTCATAAAGAACGCATCAAGGACCCGTTAAAGACATCAAGAAGACATTAAAAACAATGAAGGTCATTCCAGACCAGAGATGGCCTGTTACCGGCCATCCAAGAACAGTTTAAAATATAATAACTACCCCGTTGTGCAACCAGCCCACCAAAATTAAAACAAAAGACTAACCTGATTTGGTGCGAGATAAGGGCTGCTGCTGAGAAATATAATTGGGAGGCACCGGGGGTAGCGAAAAAAAAAGAGGCTTCATCTTAGATACTGGGAAGAGAGAGGTTCCTTTCTTCATCATCTTCGTGGGATCTTCGGTAATAGCCGTTACCTTCGATAGCAGCTGGAGTTCAGAGAAGAAGACGGTTCGAGCTGGCGTCCCGCCCCGGGGTAAAACATCGGGAGATCATCGACCAACCCCGGGCCGTTGACGAAACGGGAGGTAGTAAAACTACCGAAGAAACCTACATGAAAGCCGGCTAGGGGCTTCCAACCGTGGTCAAGCAGATGATCTCTGCTGACATCCAGGCCCGTCAGTGTCCAGCCTGTCCATGACCTTCACCTCGAGAAAGAGAGTGAGGTGTGGCGCAGCCCGCTGTGGCTCCACTGACCACGAGGAAACAGGACACCTGAGGGGATCAAAACGCAGACCTGTTTCAAAACTCTATACTTTTCCAACTGGATTGGTGAGCATGTTTCTGGCCCTTCATAATCGGATCTAGATAGGTTTAAGGGGGTGGTCATTTTGGGTATAATTAACATGAGTTGTTGTCCCTCGATGTTCCGTGTGTTTCCCCATTTTATGATGATCTTTGTAAGGTATAATATGCCTGTATCCATTTTAGTTAGTACTGTATTGTTATGATTTGTTTTTCCCTCCCATGTACCCTCTTATTTGCTTGCATTTGATTTGTTTTTCCTTATGCAATAAAATATCATTTCGTTTCATTAAACCTGGTCTATAAGAGTATTCTCTACATTGTAGTTCCTGCACCTAAGTCCAGTGTCTAGAATCTAAGGGGTGAGTGGGTTGAACCACTCAAGGTTTTTCTGTGCAAGAGAGAGAGAGAGAGAGAGAGAGGCCTCTGAGAGAGAGTAACCTCTGCGATCTGCGAATCCCGAGAGAGAGAAAACCCCTTACAGATCCCGTCTCCGTCCTTCCTCCAAGAGGCAGGATAGGCCCTTAAGGCCCTTAACAACCACTAAATTGCCTCTATAATCCCATTTTGAGAGGCCTTTCCGATTTTAACACATTTCCCACGTGATTTACGTCTCCTCTGAAACACGACGGTGAAACCTGGCAGGAGCACAATTAGATTGCTGACTATCAGCTGCAGCGCCGCTATTAAATAGGAGAATTGAAGAGTCATCATTTGCAGGTGGCAGGACTTTGTTGTCTCAGGTCTAGGGGAACTTTTAGCAGGCATAACCATAGCTGTGGAAGTTTGGAGCCTGACACCCATCTCCAGTGTGACCTCCTGGGAAACCCCTCTCGCCACCTTGACTGAGCGCTTCCTCAACTGAGGCATCTACCAGAAGCATGGGAACCATTTATTTCCTTTCCTCCTGGATATCAGATGAGGACGAAGACCAGCCGCGGCAGCAGCAGAACCATCAACAACAGCAGCACCAACAGCAGCGGCAACAACAGGAGCGCCAAGCTGCTGCTCGCCCACCTGAAGCTGCACAGGCCAGAAGGCACCAGCCCATGGAAGCCTGTCGGCATGGGAGATACCCCCCAAACAGGGTCTACAGACAGAGGATCAGCTACCTCAACATGAGTGAGCAGCAGTGCCAAAGGCAGCTGCAACTTTCGCGAGAGGTAGTGGGTGACATCTGCGCAATGGTGCAGCAAGACCTGGAGCCCAGAGGAGCAGGTGGACACCCCTTACCAGTGGCCATCAAAGTCACCACCGCACTCAACTTTTTTGCTTCAGGCTCATTCCAGGGATCAGCAGCAGACATCAGCGGCATCTCCCAGGCGGCCGCACACACTTGCATCATGCAGGTAACCAATGCCCTCTTTGCCATCGCGCACAATCACATCCATTTCTCCAAGGATCAAGCAAGTGTCACGGCGCGTGTGGGCGGACTAGCTAATCTGGCAGGCTTTCCAAGGGTGCAGGGCGTCGTTGACTGCACACATGTGGCCCTTAAGGCACCCCATCATAATCCAGGTATTTTTGTCAACCGCAGGGGCTTCCACTCCATCAACGTGCAGCTGGTGTGTGACCACAAGAAGGAAATTTTGCATGTTTGTGCCGAGTACCCTGGCAGTTGCCATGACTCCTTCATACTGCGCCAGTCTAGTGTGCCTCTGCACTTCAGTCTGCCAGACCAACTTAACGGATGGCTACTTGGAGACAAGGGCTATCCCCTGAAGATGTGGCTAATGACGCCATTGAGGAGCCCATCCAATGAAGCTAAGGAGATCTACGACTACAGCCACATTTCCACCAGATCCATAATTGAGCAAACCATCGGCTTGCTGAAGATACGCTTCAGATGCCTGGATAGATCAGGTGGAGCCCTGCAGTACTCAGCAGCCAGGGTCTCCAGAATCGTCGTGGTTTGCTGTGCACTTCACAACATGGCACAGCGTCGTGGCTTGCAGATTCCTGAGGACCAAGTGGCTCCTCACATATCCTCCTCAGATCAGGAGGAGAGCGAAAACGAACATCTTGCAGAGGCCCATCAACCAGTAGCAGCAGTACGCGAGAACATTGCTGCCCGGGATGCAAGGAATGCACTCATCTTGGCCAGATTTGCTTAGCCTAGCCAATCAAGCACTTTTGCCTCACAGCTTCTTATCAGAGCATCGACAATGGCCAAAAACCAGAGGATTCCTAGCACTCTGACCACCATACTGACAATTGCAAGTAATCCTAAGCCCTCAACGTGGAAGTCCCATTTGCAAAATGACACACGCCACAACTGCAAGTTGCCATCAGAATTTTTATTTACAATAACCAACTGATGGCATTTAAAAAAATAAACACAACATTTCACCCAAGTGACTACCCTTGTGACTATTTGTGCAGTATCTTTCTCTTACGCGTGCTCCTACATGCTGCTTCCCCTGTGGCTTCAGCAGATGTGGAGGCCCCTTGCTCACTTTCTTGCTGCTCCTGTCTCAACACCTTTGGCGGGTGTCCTCTGGGGTTGCGAACCTGTGAGGGCTCGGCAACAGTCTGCTGCTCCTGCGGCTGTGCAGGGGTTGAGACACCGTCTCAGTTGGGTGGGGACTCTGGTGGGGCTCTGACCGAGGGCTCTGCAGTGGCATGGTCGTGTGAGCGCTTGGAGAGGAGCCCCCACTTCCTTGTTCTCTGCCACCAACATCCCTCTCATGGGTCAGGTCCACCTCAGCACTTTCAAGTGGCTTGAGAGCACCTTGCTGCACATCAGGGGGGCCATGGGGACCCATATCTGTAATGATCAGTAACCTGTCATTCTGGAATGCTACACTAGGTGGTGCTGTATGTATATAAAGAGTTGGCTACCCATGATGCACTAGGCTACCCACAAGGCAGCAGTCAAGATGGAGGCCTCTACAGATACTGTACCTAGTCCACATGTGCTCAATAAAGTGTCTAGCAAAAGCTAGCTGTTCTTAATAAAAATGACTAGTTATTAATGAACATAACATGGTACCAGGAGTGGTAAGATCTGCTGAATATTGTGCAATGCGACATGGAGAATTTGAAGCCACCAGAGCATTTGAAACTCACAGGAAATGTCGACTACAATTGGCAGACTTTTAAACAACAATTCAAACTCTACATTGCTGCCATCGGGTACGGTACGAAGCCAGACGCAAGGAAAATAGCGTTGCTGCTCACGGTTGCAGGCCCACAGGCAATAGAGGTATTTAATACATTTATATTTAATCCAGAGGAGAACAGAGAAAATTTAGACGATGTGCTAAAGAAATTTGATACACATTGTTCTCCCAAAAAGAATGAAACCTATGAAAGATACATGTTCTGTTCAAGGACACAGCAGCAAAATGAGACTTTTGATAGCTTTGTGACTGATCTGAAACTGAAAGCACAGACATGTAATTTCTCTGAGCTGAAAGCATCCATGATTCGTGACCAGATTGTGTTTGGTATTCATGATAAAAAAGTCAGGGAACGTCTGTTGAGAGAAACCGAACTGACATTGGAAAATGCTGTGAAAATATGCCAAGCCAGTGAGCTAGCTCGAAAGCATGCGAAGACTTTCAGTGAAATCAATAATGATGCAATTGTAGTAAGTGCTGCTGTCAGTGCTGTGTCCTACAAGGGGAAGAAACATGGGCAGAACAGAAGTGAAAAGCAATCGGAGGAAGGAATTTTTAATTGTAAACGCTGTGGTTACAAACACCAGTTAAAACAATGTCCAGCGTTTGGAAAAATGTGCACAAAATGTCATGGAAAGAATCACTTTGCCAAACAATGCTTTTCAAAAGTAAAACCTAAGAAAGGGCAACGAGTTAATGTGATTGAGGACACTGATTTAAGTGAGACATTTTTTGTAGGAATGGTGTCATGTGACAATATAGAAAAGGATACAGAAAATGTGCAGCCCTCAGGAATAAACAATGCTGAACATAACGTCAATGCAGTAAAAGAGGACAAATGGATGATCCCACTGCAGGTAAATGGAGCATTAGTTACATTGAAACTAGACACTGGGGCAAAAGCAAACTTAATCAGTATGAGTGACATTAAAAATATGAAAGAAAAGCCCAAAATACAGAAAAAGTCAGTACTACTGAAGGACTATAATGGACAGAAAATAGATAGCTTAGGTGTATGCAGACTTAAAGTGACAGTCAAAGACAAAGTGCATCATCTCATGTTTTCTGTTGTGGCTGAAGGACTTGATTCACTACTGGGTGACAAAGCTTGTGAAGACTTAGAACTGGTCAAGAGAATATACCGTATAAACTGTGCCATAAACAGACCAGATGACTCAGTGGATTCTGTAGTAAATAATTTCCAGGATGTGTTCAAAGGATTTGGAGTTCTACCATTCACTTACAAGATCCAGCTAAAGGAGGATGCTCAGCCAGTGGTACATGCTCCACGAAGAGTTCCAGCACCCCTGCGTGACCGGCTCAAGAATGAACTGGACAGAATGACCACACTAGGAGTCATCAGGAACAAAGGCCTTAAATGCAAACATAAAACGCGAACACTACCAGATTCCCAAGCGAGAAGAAATCACCAGTGAGATGTCAGGTGCCAAATACTTTACAAAGCTCGATGCCTCACAAGGATTTTGGCAACTAAAACTGGATGAAGAGAGCACCAAATACTGTACCTTCAACACACCATTTGGCAGGTATTGTTTCCTCAGAATGCCTTTCGGGATAATATCTGCATCTGAGATCTTTCATAGAGTGATGGAACACATAATTGAAGGTCTGGAAGGAGTCCGGGTCTATGTTGATGACATCATCATCTGGGGCTCCACACTGAAAGAACACAATGAGAGACTGACTAAAGTGCTACAGAGCATACGCTGGAATGGACTGAAGCTCAACAAAGCCAAGTGTCAGTTTGGCGTCCAGGAAGTCACTTTCCTAGGAGATAATCTATCTGGTAAAGGAATAGAGCCAGATATGGAAAAAGTAAACGCCATACTCAACATGCCCCGACCCACTGACAAAAAAGGAGTGCTACGCATCATGGGGATGATAAACCTCATTGGAAAGTTCATTCCTAACTTGTCAGCCAAGACAGCCTGTCTGCGAGACCTGCTACATAAAACAAATGAGTTCGCATGGACAGAAAGACATGAACAAGAGTGGATGAATCTCAAAACAGTGCTGACAACCACACCTGTACTCACCTTCTTTGACCCAACAAAAAGAATCAAAGTGTCAACGGATGCATAAAAAGATGGCCTCGGTGCGGTCTTGCTACAAGCAGAGGGTGAAGATTGGAAGCCTGTTGCCTATGCCTCCGGGTCTATGACTGATACTGAGTGTCGATACACCCAGATTGAAAAGGAATGTCTAGGCTTGGTAGTTGGACTAGAAAAGTTTCATGGCTACATATATGGACTTCCCACCTTCACAGTTGAGACAGACCACAGCCCACTGGTTGCCATCATAAAAAAGAACCTGAATGAGATGTCTCCAAGGATTCAATGACTCATGATGAAGCTGCAAAGATATGACTTTGAACTGATCTACACACCAGGCAAATACATAGTGTTAGCAGATGCACTATCCTGAGCACTCACAATGAGTCATGTGAGCTCTACTAAAAAAGACGTGGATGTTCATGTGAGTATGGTCACTGCTGCGCTGCCCGTGTCAGACACAAAATCAAAGCAAATAGCAGAAGAAACAGTAAAAGATACAGTATTACAAACAGTAATAGAGAACATTCATCATAGTTGGCCAAAAGGTTCCTGTCCAAAATATTTTCACATAAGGTCAGAATTGAGTGTCGCAAGTGGACTATTACTAAAACAGAACGGAATAGTCATTCCACAGGCTCTACGTCAAGACATGCTCAAAAGGATTCATGAGGGACACCTCGGAATTGAAAAATGCAAAAGGAGAGCAAGAGACACTGTTTATTGGCCTGGTATAAATAAGGACATTGAGAACATGATAGGCAAATGTGAGACATGTCAGAAACACCAAAACAAACAAGCAAAGGAACCAATGATAGTAGCTGACATACCAACAGCACCATGGCAAAAGGTTGGTATGGACCTTTTTCATTTAAATGGTAAAGACTATCTAATAGTGATTGACTACTATTCTAACTATCCTGAGATGGCGCTGCTCTCAAGCACCACAGCAAGCAGTGTCATAATGCATGTGAAATCCATCTTCGCCAGACATGGAATTCCCAGGATTGCCGTTAGCGACAATGGTCCGTGCTGCAACTGTAAGGAGTGGCAACAGTTTGCAGCACATTATGACTTTCAACACATCACATCCAGTCCTTTGTATGCTCAGTCGAATGGTAAGGCAGAGAAAGGTGTTCAAGTTCTCAAGCAGCTACTGAAGAAAGCGACAGAAAGCAAGTCTGATCTTTATCGCGCCCTGCTGAGCTACCGAGCCTCACCTTTAGACTCTGGTTCTTCAACTGCTGAACTCCTAATGGGTCACAAGTTGTGTACCACGCTACCCTGCTGTGCAAAAGAAAAGCAGAGTAAAGAACTGAGACAGAGACTTCAACTGTTAAAGCTGAAACAGAAATCATACTGTGACAAGTCATCCAAAACTCTGAAACCATTGACAAGGGATGATGTTGTCAGGATTGAGGATCCAGATGCATGGAACAGGAAAGCTACAGTTCTTGAGGAAGTAGGACCACGGTCATACACTGTTAGAACTGAGGAAGGACAGATTCTCAGGAGGAACCGCCGTTCCCTCCTAAAAACACAAGAGACTATCGAAGAGCAAGTTGATGACAATGCTGCAACTGAATCTTGTCACTCACCACCAGAACAATCTAACACAAATACACATACAGGTTCTCATGAAAACACATCAGACTTACCTGTGCTGAGAAGATCCACACGTGAAGTAAAAAAGCCTGATAGACTTAATCTTTGAGTACAAAGAAAACTACATTGAAAATGTATTGACTGTTGAAGATGTTTATGTTGTTATTGATTGATATTGATTGATACTGATTTTGTTTAACCTCAAAGAAAGGGGGATGTAATGATCAGTAACCTGTCATTCTGGAATGGTACACTAGGTGGTGCTGTATGTAAATAAGAGTGGGCTACCCATGATGCACTAGGCTACCCACAAGGCAGCAGTCAAGATGGAGGCCTCTACAGATACTGTACCTAGTCCACATGTGCTCAATAAAGTGTCTAGCAAAAGCTAGCTGTTCTTAATAAAAATGACTAGTTATTAATGAACATAATAATATCTGCATTGGCAGTCCTACTCAGAAGGACTTCCATGGAGGTCTGGTTTCTCTGTTCAATAGCCGACCATCGCTCCTCCAGAGATGTCAGTCTATTCTGAACACTCACCATGTTTTCGACACTCTGGCGACTTAGCTCCTCCATGGCCGTAGCCATCCTCTCACCTACTGTAGCCATCCTTTCCACAGAGGTTGCCATCCTTTCCGTGGTGCTGCGTTCATGTGCCAATGACTCCACAAAGGCTCTGCTCATGTTCGTGATGGACTCCTCCACTCGCTCCACACTCGCAGCGACCCTGGAGACAAAACCTGCCAGAGACTCCTGCACCTGTTCCTGGAGTTCCAACATCGCTGTTCTTCTGGATGGACCCAGAGGCAGAGGGTTGACATGCAGCTGAGCCAAGCTGGGAGAGTCCTGTGCCCTCCGACTAGGACTCTCCACTGCTGTCCCTGTCTCCACAATCTGCTGATGCTCACTTGTGAGCTGTGATACACCAGGTGACAACACTACTCTATCTCACGATAGTCCCACCGAGGTGTGACTGTCTGCGCTGGTGCTGGGTTGGCTGAATTCTGCTGACGCTGCGCCCTCAGAGAGGTTGCAGCTTCCTCTGAGGAGTCTGGAGACTCAGGCTTTTCCTCCTGGATAATGGGGATGGGTGCTTGCGATGGTCCTGTGGGGGAGTAAAGGAAAGAGCCAGAGATGTGAGGCCAAGGTTACATGCACATTGCATATTGCAGATGATCATAAGTCCATCTGTTAGAGCTTCAGAATCATTATCAGCGACTCATGCAATGTCAATGAGAGAGATGAAAAACTATTCTGTCACCAGCTTTCTCTGATGCACCTGTCTGTCCGTCCCCTACTTGCGCATCATCCTCGAGTCCCACTATCTCCAGGACTACCTCCTCCTAAGGGGTGAGGTGCGCTACTGAGGGTGGCCCTCCTCCTGTCCTCGCTCCTTCCCTCTTATTGTGAGCACTCTTTTCCTGCAATGAGGGAGACAAGTGGAGTTTGAGTGAGAATGAAGGAGTGAGTGTAGCGAATCCATAACATAGATGCTTAGAAGGAGACAAAGATGGAGTGAGTTGGCAAGACCAAGGGCCCTCCTTGTGTTTTCTAAGTTGTTTTCATAGCATCACAGTGATAGGGAGTGTGAGGGCTGCATAGTCGAATAGTTAGGTGAATGTGACCATAGAGAGGGAATGGGTAAGGGTGCAGGGATGTCAGTGCCAAGTGGGATGTGGAGGAAGAGGTTGCTAAAGCTGAGTGCTGGTGAGGAGAGGCAATGGGGATCAGATTGAGGGTGATGGCAAAGTCATACTCACTTTTCCAGTGTGCAGAAGGTCATGAAACCTCTTCCTGCACTGAAGCCAGGTTCTGCGGATGAGGGACAACGAGTTCACCTCCTGGGCCACCTGGACCCACACAGCCTTCGTTTGCTGGGAAGGCTTCTTCCTCCCTGAAGAAGGGAAGTTCACCTCCTTACTAGCTCTTGCTCTCTCCACCAAAGCTTGCAGGGTGACATCATCAAATCTGGGAGCAAACTTAGGTCTCCCGCTGCTCATTCTGCCTCCAGGTCCCTCTCACTGCAAAGGCCAAAAGATTGGCAGTCTACAGAAGAAGCAAGGCTTGTTGCAGACCTTAAATGCAGCAACAATGATGACATCATCAGAGGCGAGTTTCAGACTGAAAAAACTAATTGGGCCATGGGTTCCCACACGCTGGAACTCAATTGCCTAATTATGTGAAAATCGCATCAATCTCCCACATCGATTTGGAGTCGGGTGGATAACACAAAAAGTGGATGACATGACCCCAGCCTGCCCCAATGACAAAATCCAGACCATAGAGTACAAATGCAAGGAAGTTATGCTAAACATTTATAAATCACTGATCAGCTAGCGTATTGTAGCCAATTTTGAGCATCACACTTTAAGAAGGATGTCAAGCCCTTGGAGAGGGTGCAGAGGAGTTTTACTGGAATGGTACCAGGGATGCGGGACTTCAGTTACGTGGAGAAACTAGAGAAGCTGGGGTTGTTCTCCTTAGAGCAGAGAAAGTTAAAGGGAGATTTAAGAGGTGTTCAAAGTCATAAAGGGTTTTGATAAAGTAAATAAGGAGAAACTGTTTCCAGTGGCAGAAGGGCCGCTAACCAGAGGACACAGATTTAAGGTAATTGCCAAACAAACCAGAGGTGTCAGCCATGGCTCAGTTGGTAGCACCCTTGTTTCTGAGTCAGAAGGTTGTGGGTTCATGGTCCCACTCCAGAGACATGAGCCCAAAAATCTAGGCTGACACGCCAGTGCAGTACTGAGGGAGTGCTGCACTGTCAGTAGGTGCCATCTTTTGGATGAGACGTTAAACCGAGGCCCTGTCTGCTCTCTCAGGTGGACATAAAAGATCCTATGGTGCTATTTCGAAGAAGAGCAGGGCAGTTATCCCTGGTGTCCTAGCCAATATTTATCCCTCAATCAACATCACTAAAATTATCTGGTCATCATCACATTGCTGTTTGTTGGAGCTTGCTGTGCGCAAATTGGCTGCCGCGTTTCCTACATTACGACAGTGACTACACTTCAAAAAGTACTTAATTGTCTGTAAAGCGCTTCAGGACATCCGTTGGTCGTGAAAAGCACTATATAAATGCAAGTCTTTTTTTAGGTGAGATGAGGAGAATTTTTTTTAATGCAGCCAGTCCTTATGATCTGGAATGCACTGCCTGAAAGGGTGGTGGAAGCACATTCAATAATAACTTTCAAAAGCAAATTGGACAAATACTTGAAGTGGAAAAATTTTGCAGGGCTATGGGAAAGGGCAGGGGAATGGGACTAATTGGATAGCTCTTTCAAAGAGCAGGCACGATGGACTAAATGGACTCCTTCTGTACTGTATCATACTATGATTCTATGATCACGCCCTTGCTGCTGTTGAACCTCTTCCTCAGTCCAACGGAGAGCAGCCATGGCGCTGCCCATCATGAGCCCCTCTTAGCAGCTCAAAACTCTCCAAATAACTCTCTGGCACCAAGTACTCTCACCAATCCGTATCCTAGAAGGAACGGAGAAAAGACCTGAGTACTGAACCTTTATTCACTTGGGGCATCCTGACTTTTAACAACCCCGATAAAGTGGCCTCCGTTTCACTAGCGACTTTCCCGGTCCTCGGGAAACCCATGCTATACAGCAGTTAAATGCAATTTGGGATCCCAATTGTCAGAAGTCCTGGATTCAAGCCTCACTTCAGAATTTGAGCATATAATCTAAGCTACATTCTAAAAGTACTTCGTTGACTGTGAACTCTTTGGGTGTCTTGAGATCATGAAAGGTGCTACATAAATGCAAGTTCTAGCTTTCTTACTTATATAGCAAGCTGTTTGAATGCAAAGGTAAACTTAAGAAACACAACAAAAAACATTCTTACCAAAGTATTAGCTTAAAGCACTCCCCTCTTGTGCGCTAACCCCGTATCATTCTGGTGGTTAGTACGATTGCAATAAAATATGAATGAATATAACTTGTATTGATATATCAACACGAAAATGTCTTTGTTGGATTTCCCCTCCCCTATTTTCTTCCATGTTTTATTTTTGAACACAATGTAAACAAAGAAAACGCGCTGAATACAAATACTCTCATACGCGACTACTGCGCTACGGCCATAAGTTCCGTACAAGCCTACAATATGTCTATGAACATTCTGCTAAACCTACAGATACAATGTCTGTTACACATCGAAAATGAAAAATATCTAAAGTATATACGTGATCTCAAAATAAAACAGGAAAACAATCTGATTAACGCTCCCTTTACACTCTAGTATACGTTAGCTAATAAATGAACATATGGTTATGACATTTCAGCTGCTGGTGCACACGATTTACTGACCAAGAAAGTAAAATTTAATGATTTAAGTTTTAATACGGTTTTATATTCCTGTACCGAATACAGAACGGGGCATTGTCACAAGTATATATTATTTGTATGGTCAGGGGTATTTACAACTAAAATGATTTGTATTTGCGAAAAACTGCATATAATTTGCATATAACCATTAAATTAACTGAAGATAACTGTTAATTTTGAAGCAACGCTGCAATACTCTATTTTTATATTACATTATATAGCGCAAGATATGATCATTTATATTATGGTATATTCATGGTCCATATATACAATTCTGCATTCTGTCACAGACAACACTTAACCTTAAATGAAAGGACTGTTGTGAACAATACTACAATGTTATCAGGCCACTGTGCCACGCCAAATGTCGAGTAGTGTGTAACAGCTGTAATAAGGCCAGCAGAGTGCAGCTTACATATATATCTAGGCTGCACATAGAGACTATGTGACTGTGTTCTCCAATTGCTCGGTGCCTATCTTTGCAGTCTTTTTGGGTTTGTATTTGCGCGCTGTTTCGCCCTCTGCTGTCGTTTTCCCCGCGGCGGCCAATCGAAGAACAGCTCTAGTCAGAACAATGGAGGGGTGCTGGCCAACCAAGGAGCGCGATGGCTCGTCAGCGACCAATGGGAGGGCGGCAGTGGCTGGTGATAGTGCGCAGGCAGCGAGCGCCTCCACAGCCATTACAGTGAGAGACGGAGCGAGGCTGATTGTTAGTGTGCGGAGCAAGTGGAAGGAAAGACTCTACAACGGCGACTCGCTTTTAGGCACCAAGGGCGCCAAAATTCTGCATATTCTAAACGGGCATGTTTTACTCTTTCGTTTTATTTTAAAAATGTGCGCTGGTAGGGCGTTAGAATTAAAGTTAAAAAAATTCCCCTCAGCCGCGCTGTTTAACATGGCTGACGGCGGCTGAGGGAAAGCCATTATTAAACAGCAGCGCGTCGAGAGCGAGTTGAGTTCAACTTTTCCAAACCGTGTCCGGCGCCGTTCGGGTCCGTTCGCAGTGGGTTTTCGGGGCGGGATCGGGTAGCCAAGGCTCTGAGCTATCCAACTATGTGCTTTTTGTCGGGGGTGCAGGCGATTAAAGGGGCGAAATGCGGGTTGTAAGGCGAGTCGGGCTATTTTCTCCTCGCACTGACGCTGCTATCAAGATGGAGCCATGTACTCTCAATGTTAGAGTCAAGCGGCCATTCGCCGCTGTAATACTAAACTATATGTACAAACCCCACACTATAACTATATACCACACAGCGCAAAGACCACAGGCGAGAAAAACACGCGGAAAACGGTCGTTTGGCGATCGGAAACGGTCGGAAGATGGTGGCGGGTGACATTTGAAGGGGACTTTCTCTCATGAAGAAGGATTTTTCAACATGGAAGAAGAAATATTGTCGTTGTTGTTTGACCTCATTTTTTTTTGTTCTCAGCCATTGCTCTAGACTCCACAGTGAAGTGCCTATGCTTCAGCCATACGGTTTTAAACGGAACGAAAGCCTTAGGCGGATTAACTTTTTTTATTTTTTGAGGTTTAGAATGGAGATTTTAATTTTTTTAATACATTTTATTTAAAAAAAAAAAAAAAAATTTTTATCAGTGAGTGGGAAATAATGTGGCAAGAATATGGCGGGAAGTGACCAAGAAAAACTAAGATTTAAAGTGTGTTTTTCGATTTTATTTTTTAAAACTTTTGCAGTATAACTGCGGGAAGTGTTAGGCGGGGCTGTTAAATCGCGGAGACACATTTTATTATGGGGGTAAAGCATTTAGAGTTGGTTTTTCACTGGTTTTAAAATGGCGCGAAGGATGGGATTAATATTTAGGCCAGATTTGTAAAAATGACATACTATGGTGCATTTAATTTTGGCCGGTTTGAATTTGTGCAGTTTCCCCCATGCCGCCCCCCCCCCCCCCCCTTAGTCCCGTGCTAAAATGTATGGGCGCGGTTGTTTTCCATACATTTGCTGTAAATGGGGTAGCAATTCACACACGCTAAATTTGCGCATTTAAGTATTTTAAGAACTACGGGGAACAAGGAGGTTCTGATGGACAGTGCTCGTAATAGATGCGGACAAAGGCACAGGTAGTTTAAAGTGACGCCCGTGCCGTTTTTGAGTAGGATATTTGTGATGCGGACGCAAATGGACTATCAACAACAGTACTAGTAGTACTCCGAAAACTTGGGTTTTTAAGTGACTTGAGGAAACGTTCAGACTGCTGTACTTTTCATAATCGAAATTTCGTTTCATTTTAGGATTTTCCCCTCCAAAGGTGGAGCGTTATGCCTCGAGTTCATGAACTACTTAAGTAAATGTGGAATATAAGAATTGTGTAGAATTGAATTAATTGTTATTTGCTATTTTTCAGGAAAAGGCCAAAATGGTAAGAGGAGGTGATCCTAAAAAACCCCGAGGCAAAATGTCCTCCTATGCCTTCTTCGTCCAAACTTGCCGTGAGGAACATAAGAAGAAGCATCCTGAGGCATCTGTCAACTTTTCTGAATTCTCAAAGAAGTGTGCAGAAAGATGGAAGGTGGGCACTTTGCTCAGTAACTTGGGTTGCAAGTTTTATTGGTATCTGATCATGCCCTGAGAATATCAGTGCAGTAAGTTCTTTACCAAATTAAGTGATGGGGTTTTAAAGCAGATCTCAAGATAAGTGGATGAGGGAGGCCATTTGGCCCATCTTCTTTCACCCATCCATCCAGAAACTTTACAGTATGTTCTTTTCTTCTCCACCCTTGTATTTGCATCTATTTGTTTCTTAAATAATTCAAGATTTTCATCTCCACCTGAGATTACTTGCTGAAGTTTTTGCAGTATCCATCCTGAATTTGCCTTTTACTGGTCTGAAACTGTCACTTGTTCTACTCTTGCCATTTAGTTTTAAAATAATATTCTGGATTAACATTTACCATGCCCTTACTTATCTATCTAAAGGGTATGGCAAGTTATTCTGGAATAGTAATTCTGTTGCATCCTTTCCAGGGTGCAAAGCCCACATTTTGCAGTCTTTCTTAACTCTTGGTGATTCTTATCTGCGCTGCCTCAGTGCTTGAGAGTTTCACTTGTGTCTTGGTGACTCGAACTGGACAGAGTACTTGAGATGTAGTCTGACCAGAGCTCTGCACTTTGATGATTTTCTTCCTCTGCAGATGTTGCTTTTTATTTTCCAAATGTAAGTTTTATTAATTAAATACTTTTTTAATAAAGGAATCGGATCTGCAACTACTCTAGTTTAGGATGAGTCTGCTGAACATTACTGCACTCTAATGAAACTGGGTTTGGTTCAGTTGGTGGATAGCATGATTGTGTTCTTTCTCACAACCACCAGTGGATGGCAAGAATGGTATATTAATGTTTTGACATTTTAGTTGGTTGCCAAAAAAGTAACTGCAGACTTGCTTTTGTTTGGTCACTCATGGAAATCTGTGGTACAGTAAATACATCTTTGCAGTTTTTTGGGGGAGTTATTTTTTAGTTAAATTTTTTGCAGTCCATGACTAGTAAAGAGAAAATAAAATTTGAGGAGAAGGCAAAAGAAGACAAAGTCCGTTGGGAGAAGGAAATGAAGAATTATGAGCCACCGAAAGGTGCCAAGAAAATGAAGCGAAAGAAGGACCCTAATGCACCAAAGAGACCTCCGTAAGTTTTCATTTTATAAAAAAGCAATATATTCTAATGCAATACAAAAGCAAAATACTGTGGATGCTAGAAATCTAAAATAAAAACATCATGCAAGAAACACTTGGCAGGTCAGACTGACTGTTTTCAGCACTGCTATTCTAATACAATGTTTGAATACTCTAGAATGCATTTTTCTTAATGTGCAGTGACTTATGTAGGCAAATGGGGCAGCCACTCTGGTAGCAACATCCCAAAAACTGCATGGGATTGGAACTGCCCCATTTTGTTTGAGGGGGGGAGGTGGCAGAGTAAGAGAGTGCACTTAATGTTTAATGCATTTACTTGCAGGACCAGCTTTGATTTCCATCTGTACTTAAGAGTGCTTTGTGCAAGTTCACTTCCAAATTTACTTATTTAACTAATTAATTCATTAATTTCAGATCTGCTTTCTTTGTGTTCTGCTCTGACTGGCGTCCCAAAATTAAAGAAGAAAATCCTGGGTCAACAATTGGGGACACAGCCAGGAAACTGGGATTGCTTTGGAATGCAACAGCTGCAAGTGACAAGATTCCATATGAAAAGAGGGCAGCAAAGCTCAAGGAAAGATATGAAGTGGTAATGTTTGACTGAGTTTTTTTGTGTTTCTGTTTTTCCCCCCCCCCCCTCCCCTCCCAGTTTTGAAGACATTGGTTAACGTGTAGCTTTAGTTTCCCTCCGGTATGCCACCCAAATGACCATTCTTTGTAAACTTAGTCTGTTTGGGGGTTGGTGGGGGGGAGTTTACAGCTGAAGGTGATCTTGGCTTTCATTCCAAGTATCCATCCAGTCAGGAAGTCCTGATGTCGTTTTTAACTTAGCACAGGCCGATGATTGATTAAACTTGCCATTGCCTTGAACAGTATAACCGTAATACTATATCAGGTTATTTACTGGTCCCTTGCAGTAGAGGGTGCTATATATCAAATTTTCAACTTGTTCATATTGAGCTGCATAGATTCTGGCTAATTCAGTTAATGGAATATTTACTTACCTACTGTTGTCTTTATGGGATATCCCAGCCGGGAGAGCAAACTCCTATTTACCTGGGCTAAAGAAACATTTATTCTTGGCTTCTAGGATCTTGCAGCGTATCGTGCTAAAACAAAGCCCGAATCTGCTAAGAAGGCTTCTGCTGCCAAAGTGGAGAAGAAGAAGGTGGTGGAGGAAGAGGAGGAGGATGATGATGATGATGAAGAGGATGAGGAGGAGGAGGAAGATGATGATGATGATTGAATTTACCTTGCTTCCAGCAACATTTCTCAGCTATAGAGCATTTACCCCTGCCCTGTACACACTCTGCTTCTTTTTAAAAAATATATAAGGCTATGTATATGAGAATTTGATTTTAAACTGTACAGTTTATTTTTGTTTTGTATAGTTAACACACTACGATAGTGTCTTTGGGTGGCCCATTGTCTCTGTTCTTAGTGGTGTTTTGTTTCACACTTACCTTGGCTGGTATAGTGGGGGAGAATATGAATTGGCTTGATAAGAGCAATTTCATGTTGGTACACAGCACCAACTGGGTTTGGGGGAGGGGGAAGTTAATTTGCTATTGAGTTGTTGTAAGGTTCTTGGTGCATCAGACATTGTGCTAGAAATTGAGATTGCCACTCTGTAATTGCCTAAAAGTTGCAGCTTTTTGTTTTTGTTGACCTTTTGAAATGCTTATGAAATAAAACTTTTTATTAATGCTCTCCAATTGTGTTTTATTCTGTGATGTAATGCTCCCTATACTACTTGCCTTTGGGTGGCTGCCTCAGATACTGCACCACATGACTACTTCAAAGTGATTACCAGCCTGACTTGTTAATTTGGTGGGGTAAATGGCCACCACAACCAGCCTTGAGCTGTTTTCACCTGTCATTTTTGAGTTGCTTCATAATGAGCAAGAGAGAAATTTGTTCTTGGGAGCTATTCAGACTGAGTTCAGCTTACTGACCAGAGATGGGCATAGCTCATTAGCTTTTTTTCTTTACCCATAGAGATGCTACCAAAAAAAAAAATGTGCTTTCCAGATTGGTGCTGCCAATGCCTGACAAATTAATGTACATTTGAGTGACAAGTGAAAGTAGTAAGCATACACTGGGATATACATGGCAGCTATAGTTAAAGTAAACATTGCAGACTGGATTGTAGAGCATTAAATAACAGCAAATGCTGGCAATGCTCAGCAGGGCAGGCAGCACCTGTGGAGAGAGAAAGTTAATGTTTCAGATCTGAGTATTTCCAGCATTTTCTGTTAGCAGATTTCCAGCAGCCTCAGTATTTTGCTATTGTGCTTGAAGAGCATTACTTGAGCAAGTGGGAATGATTTCTTGAAAATTTGCTTAATCTTTGGGTAGAATTTCATGTACTATGTGAGTTAAACCAGGGGGTTTGTGAAACATTGACCAATTTGGGGAAGATCTCTGGGAAAAATTGCAGACTAAAAATGAACCAGGGTGGCGACAGGACCTGGGTGTTCACATTCAGCTTCCTTCTAATGACAGTGTCTGGGAGGAGAGTGGAGGTAATACGGCAAAGAGCAACTGAAACAAGTTTGGTTGGGAGTCTGTAAGTTTTAAAAGTTCACCAAGGGCAATTTGCCTTCCACTGAGTTTCCTGCTGGCTTCATGTGGTCTGCTGGAAGGTTTTAGTTGCGCAAACTTTTCAAACCAGTAAGGGCAGACATCCAAAACAGGCTGAAGGCCCCACACAAACCCTCCCAAGTATTTTCCTGGACAACGTCAGGTCACGAGAACAAAATGGATGAGATCAAACTGGATCTCCACACAGAAAAGGACAAAATGCTGCGCCATGATCTTCACAGAGATCTGGCTGAACAACGGCATCCCTGACACCACCATCCAACTAGAAGGACGCACGGTCTTCCGCGCCGACAGAACTGCACACTCCAGTAAGAGCAAGGGAGGCGGTTTGTGCATTTACACGAACAATGCCTGGTGCACTAACACTGATATAATTGATAGATCCTGCTCGGCTGATTTGGAATTCCTCATGGTAAGGTGCAGACCCTTCTACCTGCCTCGGGAATGCACGGCTGTTATCATCACTGCGGTCTACATCCCACCACACGCTAATGCCAAACTAGCACTGAAGGACCTCTACAGGGCCATCAGCGAACAACAAACCGCACCCAGACAGAGCTTTTATCGTCGCGGGGGACTTCAATCACATAAACCTAAAAACTACTACCGAAATTCCACCAGAATGTCTCCTGCCCCACGAGGGGAGAACACACTGGATCAAGTCTACACGAGCATTGTAGACGCTTATAAGGCCATTCCCTGCCCCCACCTTGGGAAGTCTGACCACCTCTCCCTGTTTCTAGCCCCGGCATACAAACCGCTCATCAAAAGAGGGAGAACATCAGTGAGAGCAGTGAAAGTATGGCCCGAGGGGGCAGTATCGGAGCTTCAGGACTGCTTCGAACGCACTGATTGGGGCATGTTTGCCCATAATGACATCGAGGAATATGCATCCACAGTGCTATTCTACATCAACAGCTGCGTCGAGGTCGTCACGACCCATAAAAATATCAGGACATACCCCAACCAGAAACCCTGGATGAACGGAGAGGTCCGCTCACTGTTGAAAGCACGCGACGCAGCATTTAAATCTGGCGACGCGGTGGCTTACAGTGCAGCTAGGACCAACCTAAAAAAGGGTATCAGGACTGCCAAAAGGAAACAGACACTGCGGATAGAGGATCACTTCCGCAACAACTCGGACCCCCGGCGCATGTGGCAAGGCATCCAGTCCACTGACTACAAGGGCAAAAGCACCAGTCCCCCGGTTAGCAATGCCTCCCTTCCGGAGGAGCTTAACAACTTCTACGCTCGCTTCGACAGGGACAACAGGGAGCCGGCTACCAAAGCCTTGCCACCCCCGGAAGACCAGGTGCTCACTCTGTCGACCTCCGACGTAAGGGGTGTTTTACGCGGAGCGAACACACGAAAGGCTGCTGGACCGGATAGCATCCCGGGACGGGTACTCAAGGAATGTGCTGATCAGCTGGCTGATGTCTTCACCGCCATCTTCAATCTGTCATTGGCCCAGGCAGTAGTCCCTACATGCTTCAAGACCGCTACCATTATTCCTGTGCCAAAACAAACGGCTGTGACGTGCCTGAACGACTATCGACCTGTCGCACTCACACCCATCATAATGAAGTGTTTCGAGAGACTGGTCTTAGCCCACATCAAAGCCAGTGTTCCTGCCTCCCTTGACCAACACCAGTTTGCCTATCGTGCAAACAGATCAACGGAGGATGCAATCACAACTGCTCTACACTCGGCACTGAATCACCTAGATGGTAAGGAGACCTACATCAGAATGCTGTTCATAGACTACAGCTCAGCATTCAACACTATCGTCCCCAACAAGCTGGCCACCAAACTCCAAACTCTTGGCCTGAACACTTCCCTCTGCAACTGGACCCTGGACTTCCTAACAAACAGACCCCAGTCTGTCAAATTAGGTAACCACACCTCCCCCCCCCTGACCCTGAACACGGGGGCCCCACAAGGATGTGTGCTGAGCCCCCTCCTCTACTCCCTCTTCACCCACGACTGTGTGGCTGTTAAGGGTTCCAACACCATCATCAAGTTTGCAGATGACACCGCGGTAGTAGGCCAGATCACCAACAACGATGAGTCAGCTTACAGGGAGGAGGTCCAGCATCTCGTGAAGTGGTGCGCCAATAACAACCTGGCCCTTAACACCAAGAAAACAAAAGAAATCATTGTGGACATCAATGGGGCTGTGGTGGAAAGGGTGGACAGCTTTAAGTTCCTCGGAGTCCACATCACGGAAGACCTCTCCTGGTCCCTCAACACCTCCTCTCTGGTGAAGAAGGCCCAGCAGTGCCTATATTTCCTAAGGAGGCTGAAGGGATGTAATCTGTCACCCCTGATCCTCTCTAACTTTTACCGCTGCACTATAGAGAGCATCCTGACAAACTGTATCACAGTATGGTATGGCAGCTGTAGCTACTATGACCGGAAAGCCCTGCAGCGGGTAGTCAAAACTGCCCAACGCATTACCGGCACCCGGCTACCGACCATAGAGCACATATACCAGAAACGCTGTCTACGGAGGTCATGGTCCATCATCAAAGACCCTACCCACCCCAGCCACAGTCTGTTCGCCCTCCTGCCATCTGGGAGATGCTACAGATGCATTCGCACCAGTACGACCAGATTTAGGAACAGCTTCTTTCCCAGGGCTGTCATCCTACTGAACTCCACAAATAAACTCTAAAGCCTGCACATCTGCCAATGCACTTTATTATGGTTATATTTATGTTAATATACTACAAGCCAAATGTATGTTGAATGTTTAAATGTCTTCATCCAAATGTACACTCTTGGGAGCCGCAAGCCTACATTTCGTTGTACTGCACTTGTGCACTAACAATGACAATAAAAGTTGATTTGATTTGATTTGATTTGATTGAGTGGGGTAATCTTGGATCATTAATGTCAGCTAGTTGAAACCACCATTGGGCTGAATTGAGCTGAAATCCCGTTGCTGCGGCAATGCTGATTTATGTGCCGAAAAGTTGCGTGGTGGAGGGAGCAGGGCTGTTGGGAGTGTTGGGGCTCGCCAGGTTGCCCGGCTTTCTTTGTGGGGAAGAGAGTTCGGGTTCATGTGGCACTGGCTGGAGATGGTAGGGTGCAGACTGGCTGCGAGCTGGAAATGCAAAGACTAGTTCCTGACCTGCTGGGAACGCCCTGACTGCGAAAAGAACAAGTTTGTTTGATGTGGATGTCGACAGACGGGTGTGAAGCAGACGATCCCAATCACTCAAGCAGCTGTATGTTTTAGGAGGTTTTTTTTCAGCAAGTTCTTTTAAATTTCACTTCTTTAGCTCTTTAGCATTGAATTAAAATTGAGGCTTTGCTAATTTCAAATTATATATTTTTTAAAAAAGGGTTGTAATTAAAACTTGAAGATGAACAGTAGTTTTTAGGATGGTACTTAAAATTAATGTAACAAGTAGGAAAGTGAACAGCAGGCACAGCTTCAAATAAATTGTCAATCATCACACCAAGGATAGGCAGACTAGTAAGAAGCAGGCACACCAATCTCACTGACATCTGTAAGTAAATACCTGTTTTCTTAAAAGCATTATTAAAACACTTTACAAGCAGCACTTTCATATTATGAGTATTGTATAGTAATACTAATTGATTTGAAAAGGGGTCCTTCAACCAAAAAAGTTTGAGAATCGCTGAGTTAAACACGTGGGGCACTGGGTCCAAATCATTCAACTTTATTGTCATTGCACAAGTACATGAACAACGAAATGTGATCTTGCAAGCCCCCATGAGTCCAGTACAAATAACATTAACATTAATTAAACGTAAATAGCACCGTCCTGGGAGAAGCAAAGCCGCTGCGTCTGTGCGCGCCGCCATTCCATTTCCACCATTCCTCCTGTCCAACAACCTTCAGCCCAACGCCCGGGCCTGCTCACCAGCCGCCCCTCCCGGGGCTCCTTCCATGACCTTCTCACCAACCGCCCCTCCTCGGGGCTCCTTCCGTGACCTTCTGCACCTGGTCTTCCCTGATGGTCACCCCTCCAGGTACTAACCAGGCCTGGCTCTGCTTAGCTTGGCCTCCAGAAATCAACTAAAGTCCTGACTTTTAGGCCCTTTTAATAAAGAATTTTATTGATGTGTAACTCTAGAACAGCAGAGAATCAGAACTTACCACATTAGGCTTTCACACATAGGCAATTGTTTCAACAAATGACAGCAATGCAAATCCCAGTCCTATTGTAACATAACTAGACAACACACTACTTTAAACACATTCCACAACAAACACTGATGGCTCAATGTTGCAGGGGACCATACCATTTTACACTGCTGTGAGATGGCTGAGTTGAATGGAGTCCTCTGAATTAACAATTTGTTGAACACTTCAAATTTAGCTACCTGATCTAATTTCACAGGAGAAACCAAGGCAAGTAACTGAAGTAACAAATAAGTTATCTTTATTCTTTGGAAAGCATACTGCTGGTGCTTCATGCAAAATAAAATGCAAACTTTAGCAATTTGTGACCTGGGCTAAGACTGCAGGATAAAAAAGAGTTTCAGGATTTAAAAGATAAATTTGAACCTGTGGGATGCAATGTTTACTTTGTTCCAGTTTTAGGCTATTTTAGATCTGCAGCTTTGAAGTTGCTACTTGAAAGTCAATTACAATTTTGGAGATTTGTGTGAGTATTGTGCAATGAATGTCTACCTAATTCATCTCTTTGCTTACTGTTGCTCCTCAGCAACAGTGGATGTACAGCCCATTAAAGGCATAACCTGTAAGATTTCCCTTCTGTTTACTGCCTAGTTTGTGGCAGATGCAGGGCAGCATAATGGAAATTGGAGTGGGGAGGCATAGTGCTGAATCCCTGTTCTAATTTCTCTCTGCCTGCGATGTGGGAAGCCTGCGGCACCTGCTGCATACAAACAGGATTTTAAAAAGGTGAAGTATAATATTGGATTTCCCTCTCAATGCTTGTGGTCCACCTCCTCAAAACAGTGCCTTTATCAAAGAGGCATCATAGAATGATACAGCACAGAAGGAGAGTGCAGAGGGAAATTGAAAAAGGATATAAGAAGGGTAAGGAGAGTATGAGAAAAAAATAGTGGGTAACATAAAATGGAACCCAAATTTTTTTTATAAACATAAAAAGTAAAATGATAGTTAAAGGAAGGGTGGGTCCGATTAGGGACAAAAAAGGAAATCTTGTGGAGGCAGAGGGCATGACGGTATTGAATGAGTACTTTGCATCAGTCTTCCCAAAAGAAGAGGATGAAGTTAATGACACAGCAGAGGAGGGGAGTAGAGATTGGATAGGGTAAAAATAGAGAGGAGGTGTTAAATAATTTGGCATCATCCAAAGTTAACAAGGCACCTGGTCCAGATGGGATGCATCCTAGATTGCTGGGGGAAGATAGCTGAAGCTCTGATCACAATCTTTCAATACTCCTTGGATATGGGAATGGTGCCAGAAGACTGGAGGATTGCAAATGCTACACCCCTGTTCAGAAAAAGAGAGAGGATAAACCTGGTAACTACAGGCCAATCAGTCTAACGTCAGTGGTGGGGAAACTACTAGAGACCATTGTCAAGGACAAAATTAATTCTCACTTGGAGAAGCATGGGACAGCCAGCACAGATTTGTTATTGGCAAATTGTGTCTGACGAACCTGATTGAGTTCTTCGATTAAGTAACAGAGAGATTTGATGAATGTAATGCAGTAGTTAGGTATGGACTTTCAAAAGGCATTTGATAAAGTACCGCATAACAGACTTACTTGGAAAATAGAAGCACATGGTATTAAAGGGACTGTGGTAACTTGGGTACGAAATTGGCTAAGAGATAGAAGGCAGAGTGTAGTGGTGAATGGATGTTTTTCTGACTGAAGAGAAGTATGCAGTGGGGCCCACCAAGGGCCGTTATTAGGACTATTGTTGTATATAATGACCTGAACTTGGGTGATACCAGGAATGAGGGAGATTGTGAGAGATTGGAGAAGCAGGGATTGTTCTCTTCAGAACAGAGAAGGTTAAGGTGAGACCTAATAGATGTATTCAAAATTATAAGGGGATTTGATAGAGCAAGTAAGGAGAAACTATTTCCTCTGGCACGTGGGTCGGCAACTAAAGGTCATAGATTTAAAATAATTGGCAAAAGAACTGGAGGGGAAATGAGGAGAAATGTTTTCACCCAGAGGGTTGTTAAGATCTTGAATGCACTATCTGACGGTGGTGGAATCAGATTCCATAGGAACTTTCAAAAGGCAATTGGATATGTACTTGAAGAGGACTAATTTGCAGGGTTATGGAGAAAATGCTGAGGTGTGGGACTAAATTGGACAGCTCAGTTGGCACAGGCCGACAGGTCGAATGGCCTCCTTCTGTGCTGTGAGATTTTATGATTCTATTCTATGAAGTATTTATCCAATTCCCTTTTGAAAGTTAGTAATAAATCTGATTCCACCACCCTTTCGGGCACTGCATTCCAGATCATAACAACTTGCTGTGTAAAAACATTTTTCCTCATGTCGCCTCTGGTTCTTTTGCCAATTACAATCTGTATCGTCTGGTTACTGAGCCTTCTGCCACTGGAAACAGTTTCTCCTTATTTACTCTATCAAAACCCTTCATGATTTTGAACATCTCTATCAAATCTCCCCTTAACTTTTTCTGCTTTGAGGAGAAAAATCCCAGCTTCTCCAGTCTCGCCACATAACTGAAGTCTCTCATCCCTGGTACCATTCTAGTAAATCTCCTCTGCACCCTCTCTAAGGCCTTGACATCCTTCCCCAGAACTGGCCACAATACTCCAGCTGGGGCCTAACCAGTGATTTATAAAGGTTTAGCATAGCTGCCTTGCTTTTGTACTCTATTCCTCTATTTAAAAAGCCAATGATCCCGTATGCCTTCTTAACAACCTTCTCAACTTGTCCAGTCACATTCAAAGATTTCTGTACATACACCCCCAGTTCTCTGTGTTGCTGCACCCCCTTTAAAATTGTACCATTTAGTTTATATTGCTTCTCTTCGTTAATTACCACACTTCTCTGTGTTAAAATTAATCTGCCATGTGTCTGCCCATTTCACCAGTCTGTCTATGTTCTCCTGAAGTCTGTTATTATCCTCATTAGTTGCTAGATGACAGTAGCCTAGCGAAATGTAGTTAAAGGCCAGCTTCTGGGGATTTTTTGACTTAAAATTTTGCTGCTCAATATTCAATTTTTTTCAAACCGCTTTATTCACCTCAACCTTACTAACAGGTTCAATGTTGTGTACCTTTATTTTTTTCCTCTAAATACATTCGCCGGTAGAGAGTACGTGTTTCCCTTAGGCATTTCCTTTTACCTCTTATGAGGAGGAAGCAGAAGAAGATTAGCAGGAACAATGCAGGGAGACCAAAGCTGACCAGGCACTTAAGGTGGTGTCTGGCATCGTCAGAGGCACACATGCCTTTGTGTCTACAGATCCAGGGGGTCATATCCTAACCTCATGACTCGCTGATGTTTGAGAAGGCTACCTGCACTGGACCTGACGCCCACCTTTAATAGTTACTGTACTTCCAGCGGCTGTGAAAGTCAGTATGGCACTCAGCTTCTATTCCACTGGTCGCTTTCAGGCAGCTTCAAAGGAAATTTGCAATATCAGCCAATCTGCATCAAGCAAGCAATTGATGAATTCTTTGCATGAGCAGCCCAGTTCATCTTTCCTGTAGACCTTGTGCTATCAACTTTTGTAGACTACCTCGATGCAAGGTAAAATTGTTTAGGCCCCTTTCAAGAATGTAATCAACATTCTCAATAGGAAAGGGTATCATTCTTTCAATTTGCAGCTGGTGTGCAATGCAACACATCTCATGTATGTGAATGTGTGCTATCCAGTGACCTACCTGAACTCCTTTGTTTTAAGACATTACACAATCACAGTACTGTCCACAGGTCAAAGGCAGGTTTCTGAGTGGTTGATCAGTGACCTAGGCTATCATATGCAACTGTGGCTGTTGAGCCTGGTTTAGATCCCGAGGAACACCAATATAATAAGGTTCAGGGTGCAATCTTGAGTAGACTAAAGATTTTGAAGGCATGCTTCAGGTGCCTGGATAAATCTGCGGAAGTGCTGCAGTACAACCTACCCAGTGGCTCTCATGTCAGTCAGTCCTCACTACCACCTCCAGAACCCTGTTCCACAGGTCGATCGTCCTCTGAGAAAAGTAAAACTTCTGCATATCCAACCTCACTCCCTGCTTTCTCAGTTTATATGGTTGGCTCCTGGTTCTACACAGCCCCAACAATTCAAACACACTATCTACATGCATGTTATCGATGCCTTTAATAATTGTACATACCTGGATCATATTTTCTCTAATTCTCTGTCTCTCCAGAAAATACAACAACAACTATTTGCATTTGTATAGCACCTTCAATGTATTCAGTTTTAGCATGTCAGAGGAGACCTGTATTCACCATATGGGCTTCACTGAAGAGGCAGTGACTGCACTATGCTTTGTGAAGCAGGCTGACTTGCTGGCAACTTCAAGAACTGAGACACCTCTTCCAGAGCTTTGAATCCTTCCACGCCACCATGGGGGACACCTGCTGGATAAGCCAGTCTGTAGTTGATAGCTGTGTAAAGGTCAAGTTTGCCAGGCAAACACCTTTCTCAATTTCCCAGTGGAAAGGAGACACAACTGGAGAGAACCCACAACTTTTATCACCTGGCAGGCTTCAAAAGAATCCAGGGCGAACCAGTGTGGCCATCAAGGTTCCACGTGTTAACATCCAATGTGTACATGAAGAGGAAGGGCAAAACTTCATAAACGATGAGGTGGTTCCTGACCAATATTTATCCCTTAACCAACATCACTAAAACAGATTATCTGGTCATTATCACATTGCTGTTTGTGCAACCTGGCTGTGCGCAAATTGGTTGCTACGCTTCCTACATTACAATAGTGACTATACTTCAAAAGTACCTCATTGGCTGTAAAGTGCTTTGGGACATTCTGAGGTTGTGAAAGGTGATATATAAATGCGTCTTTCTTTCTTTAGACAACAAAATTATGCTTTAACAGGAGGGTGATCTTCAGCTCCAAAGAGGGCCACTTTCCTTCACTGCACCTTAAGGGGCAGGATGTCCAAGGAATTGGGGCTAAATGCCAGAGTCTTCCCCACTTCATTCATTGTATACATTTTGCCTTTAAAAAAATGCTCCACCTGCACCTGACTACTGCACTTCTTCATGGTATTGAGCTCCCCTATAATGGTGCACAGCAGCATTTTAAGAACTGCTGGCTCATCCAATTTTGCAAATCAGTGCCAACCAACATGCCTACCTACATATATTTTCCATTTCCAAGGAGCATACACAAATGAAGAGGGTGAGCATGCCTTGCAAAATTCAACAAATACAGACCCTGCTGCCAATGTGGGTGGGGTCCAATTTTACTGGCCTTGTAAACTTGGGCTGTAGACTGCATCTCAGTTACTCACCTGGGAGTCTTTGAGTGCCAGCTGAAATGTTTAAAACTGTGGCGATGGGAATGATTTTTTCAGGTAATGTGACTGGAAACTATGGATTGGTCACACTGGATTATTTTACTCTACTGTAGGCTGTTGATTTATAATTTTTGACAGGTTTATTTCCAATTTATTTCATTGAAATTTTGAGAAGCTAAAAATGCTCTTTTGTACAGTGTGACAACAGTGTGCCCAGAGACAGAACACTGAGTAAAGGGGTATGTTTTTCAAAAAATGTATTTTTGATTGGCAAGAGTGTAAAGTCTTTGATACTATCTTTATAAATGTTAATCCATAATTGTTATTCAACAATCGTTTCTTTTATCCAGCAACATCAAAGTACTGCAGAAACAGTGAGTTGCAGAGATATAGCAACAACAGTAATATAGCTTAAAAAATAAGGAGTCAATCAAAGGGAACAGGCCTCCTGAAAGTTCCGGCCACAGCGACGTGGTTAATGGATGTCTTTAGGACCGGAGGGATGTAAACAGTGATGTCCTCTAGGTGTTAGTGTTGAGACCATTGCTTTTCTCTCTCTCTGGACTCGGGTATAGGAGGCAAAAGTAGGGAGCATGGTTGACTGTGAAACAGGTTTATAGATTGGGCAGAAAGATGTCAAGACAAAATTTAATGCAGAGAAATGTGAGGTGATACATTTTGGGAGGAAGAATAAGGAAAAGACATATACACTAAATTGCAAAATTTTTAAAAGGAGTAAAGGAGCAGAGAGACTTAAGAGTTCCGATACACAAATCTTTAAAGTGGGAGGACAAGTTAATGAAGCTGTAAAAAAAATCACATGGGATCCTAGGATTTATAAATACGGGGCATTAAGTACAAAAACAAAGAAGTATTGCTAAACCTATATAAAAAAAAATCAGTGGTTAAACTGCAGCTAGACTTTCACATTCAGTTTTGAAAGCCCTATTTTAAGAAGGCCACACAGCGGGTGCAGGAGAGACTCACTAAGAAGATACCAGGGATGAAAGGCTTCAGCTATGATTGGAGAAACCAGAGCACTTTTCACTAGAACACAGAAAGTTATGATGGGATTACATTTATGATTGGTTTTGATAAGATTAATTATGAATAACTAGTTCATTTTTTTAATTCATTCATGGGATGTGGACATCGCTGGCAAGGCCAACATTTATTGCCCATCCCTAATCGCTCTTGAGAAAGTCGTGGTGAGTCGCCTTCTTGAACCGCTGCAGCCCGTGTGGTGGTGGTACTCCCACAGTGCTGTTAGGGAGGGAGTTCCAGGATTTTGACCCAGCGACAATGAAGGATCGGCGATATACTTCCAAGTCAGGATGGTGTGTGACTTGGAGGGGATGCAGGTGGTGGTGTTCCCATATGCCTGCTGCCCTTGTCCTTCTAGGTGGTAGAGGTCATGGGTTTGGGAGGTGTTGTCGAAGAAGCCATGGCAAATTGCTGCAGTGCATCTTGTAGATGGTACACACTGCAGCCACAGTGCACTGGTGGTGGAGGGAGTGAATGTTTAAGGTGGTGGATGGGGTACCAATCAAGCAGGCTGCTTTGTCTTGGATGGTGTCGAGCTTCTTGAGTGTTGTTGGAGCTGCACTCATCCAGGCAAGTGGAGAGTATTCCAGCACACTCCTGACTTGTGCCTTGTAGATGGTAGAAAGGCTTTAGCGAGTCAGGAGGTGAGTCACTCGCCGCAGAATACCCAGTCTCTGACCTGCTCTTGTAGCCACAGTATTTATGTCACTGGTCCAGTTAAGTTTCTGGTCAATGGTGACCCTTTCAGGGCTCATAGAAACATAGAAGATAGGAGCAGGAGTAGGCCATTCGGCCCCTCGAGCCTGCTCCACCATTCAATGAGATCATGGCTGATCATAAATTTAAGATCATCACCAAAAGAACAAAGGGGAAGATGAGCAGATTTTTTTTTTATGGAGAAGGATTTCAGAACATGTAATACCCTACTGGAAACAGTGACGGAATCAATAGCTTTTAAAAGGAAAATATATAAATATTTGAAAAAGGACAATTTGAACAGGTATGTGATTACCATAGGGGAATGGGACTCCGTGGATAGCTCTCTCAGAGAGCTGGCACAGGCACAGTGGGTTGAATGATCTCCTTCATGCTGTAAGATTCTATGATTCTATGATTACACTGTAGGAATTGATGAATTAAAAAAAAACATATTTGCTAAAAAAATGCTCTGTCGCATCACATTGGTTGCTCAGCTTTCAGCTTGAGGTTTAAATAGAGGGAAGAAAATGTAATCATGACAGTCAGATTTTCTTGTTTGTCCTTGGTGTTTGAAAATTACCTTATGACTGACTGTTTTGACAAGAGAAATCATTTCCTGAAAGCCTAAAGATAAACTGATTATATTTTGAGTCAGAAAAAATGGAGTGCTGTGAGCAAATTAAATTGCACTTTTAACAATTTTCCATAAGTAAGTATGCCAAGTGGAAACTTTCATGATGTCTATGGAAGCACACATTCATGCATGGATATGGACAATTGTAGCCGTGAAGGCAAACACTGACTGCACACGAAGGAAGTTCAAGCTGACAGCGATAGTTGCTGAGGTTAGATTAGTACTTGAAACATCATTGGTTGATTCGTAAGTTTTGTTTAATTCTTTAAAAAGACCTTAGCTGAGATGACCAATGCTGATAAAAACCTTTGAGAAAAAAGTTAAAAGCTTGCAATAGTGGATTAATGATATCTCAAAGTGCTCGGTTACTTATGGTTCATTTAAAATCCAATAAATGATTTCTGTTATGGTGACAGGTAGTGTTGGAAAAAAGTCACAACATTAGAAAATTTCTCTTTAAACTAGAATTTAAAAAAATGGAAAAAGTCTAACTTGGGGTTTCCTTTTCTATGTTAGCCCAGTTATTGTTTGTATAATATATACCAGGTGGTAAATTTCAAAATTGGTATTCAAAATAACCAGATAATATTATACAAAATTCACAATTTATTGTGCCATTTTCCATTGTTTGTAATTGTTGGTATGGTCACCGAAAACATAATTAAATCTATTTTAAATAATGTTGGATATCGCTCTATGAATTTTGGAGAGTAATCTAGGCTTCAGATGATCTAAGTAAACTGCTTGAGTTTTGTTATTCCAATTGTGTTTACATCTAAGCAGACCAATTAGATTACCACCTTTAAATTCACTAACAGACATCCAGGACCTTCTCTTCTTACCATGTGGTTCATATGTGCTTATCCCAAATCATTATTGAGATAAGTATTATTTAAATTTCCAAGGTAGAGTAGCCCAGTGGTAACGTTACTAGACTAGCAACCCAGAGGTTGTGTGGTTAAATCCTACTTATGGAAAGTTGTGAGACTGAATTAAATAAATCTGGTAATTTGTAGGCTAGCACCAGAAATTGACCATGAAAGTTGCTGTTTTGTTGTAAAAACCCAACTGTTTCATTAACGTCTTTAGGGAAGGGAACCTGCCACCCCTACCTGGTCTGGTTTACAAGTGATTCCAGTTCCACACTATGTGCTTGACTCTTAAATGTCACCCATATCCCAAGAACAATTTGAAAAAAAAATTATTTCTATGCACACTGTTGGAAAAAGTAGTGTGCAGGTGGGAATGGTTACATTTCGCTGGGTGTTGTTTTCTTGTTGTAAGTCATCAACAAAAAAACCCCACAAACTAGTGTTAGCCGTAGTCAGAAAGTTGTGGGTTCAAGTTCCACTCTAGAAACTTGAGCACAAAATCTGGGCTGATTTTTCAGTGCAGTACTAAAGGAGTGCTGCACTGTCGGAGGTGCAATCTTTTGGACGAGACGTTAAATTGAGGCCCCGTCTTCCCTTTCAGGTTGGTGTAAAAGATCCCATGGCACTTTTTTCAAAGAAGAGTAGGGAAGCTCTACCCAATACGATAGCAAAATACTGCGCATGCTGGAAATCCGAAATAACAACAGAAAATGCTGGAAAAACTCAGCAGGCCAGGCAACATCCATGGAGAGAGAAATAGAGTCAATGTTTCAGGTCAAATCCCTTCGTTAGGACTGAAAAAAACCACAGGAAATGAAACAGATTAAAAGGCCAGTTTGGGGGCTGGGAAATGGGGATGAAAGAACAAAAGAGAAGTGAAGAGACATTAAGAGGTATTCAAAACAAGACGAGATGGTGATAGGACTAGTAAAGAAACAAAAGACGGCTCTAGATTAGGTGTGAAATGCGCTGGCAGAATGAGAGACAGCTGCCATGTGGGAGAGAAAAAAAGAGGGAAGGGCACAAAACAAAGGTGTGGATAAAAAATATATATAAATGTAATGGGGGCCGAGGTTATGATCTGAAATTGTTGAACTCAATATTGAGTCTGGAAGGCTGTAAAGTGCCTAATCGGAAGATGAGGTGCTGTTCCTCGAGCTTACGCTGGGTTTCCGTGGAACAATGCAAGAGCCCGAGGACGGTGAGGTCTGAGTGGGAATGGGGCAGTGAATTGAAATGACAGGCGACCGGAGCTCTACCCAATATCCTGGCCAATATTTATCCCTCAACCAACATCACTAAAAAACAAACTATCTGGCCATTACCACATAGGTATTTGTGGGAATTGGCTGCCGTGTTTCCATTACAACAGTGACTACACTTCAAAAGTACTTCATTGGCTGTAAAGTGCTTGGAGATGTCCTGAGGTCATAAAATATCTATATATATAAAAGACCTCTTCTGTCTGTCTGTCTGTCTGTTCTCTACACGTTTGAAAGTTATAGAGCGTACCGACGCGCGCGTCGCGTCAAAAGAAAGCTTGCGATTACGGACCGGTCATAGGCGTATTTACGTTTCAGCCGGACAAAAATCGCGCCCGCGGTATCCAAAAAACGTTCACCATTCCGCTCATTAGCATCTCATTAGCGACAGGTCGACCAATCGTACGGCGGGTTCCTGGCGCGTGCCATCCTACAGTTGAGTGTTGAGTGACTTGACGATTGACCAATCCTACGCTTCGGTGACGTGACGGTCGACCAATCGGTGCGTGTGTGGGCGGGCCTTATCGTTCTGAACCGAGGTGAGTGGCCACCATCGTGATTTTTCACGATTTTTTCCCCCACACTTTCTGTGTGTTAGGGAACTAAGGTAAATATTTGAATTATGTGTTAGGGAATTAAATAACAATTTATTTGAGTTTTAAATTGTGTTTAGCAACAGTAGGAAATTAAGTGATCCCCTAACCGCCGCCGTCCCCCCCCCCTCCTCACCCTCGCGCAGGGGGGACTCGGGGCTGCTCTCCAGGCCCGCTGCAGGCAGGCCTGAAGCTCAAAAAATTTCCCTCTCCCTCTCTCTTCCCTCTCTCTCTCTCTCCTTCTCCTCTTCCCTCTCTCGCCTTCTCTTCCCTCTCTCTCCTCTTCCCTCTCTCTCTCTCTCTACTTCCCCCTCTCTCTCTTCCCATGAGTGGGGAGGTTTGACGGTGCCGGGGCCGGAGCACGGGCGGGCTGCCCGAAGTTTCCCGCTCGAGCCGCTCGCTAACGGCCGCCGGGCCGTGGGGTTTCCCTGCCTGCTCCCCGCAGGCCGCCGGCACTGACCGCGCCTGCGCCGCCCGCCCGCCCGCGAGAGCCCGCTCTCCCGCTCCCGGCGCCGGCTGCCACTCAGCTCAAGGGGGGAGTGTGAGGGAGAGGGGGAGGGAGAGTGTGAGGGAGGGGGGGGAGTGGGAGGGGGGGAGGGAGAGGGGGGGGAGTGTGAGGGAGAGGAGGGGGGGAGTGTGAGGGAGAGGAGGGGGAGTGTGAGGGAGGGGGGGATTGTGAGGGGGGAGGAGTGTGAGGGAGAGGGGGGTGTGAGGGAGAGGGGGGAGTGTGAGGGAGGGGGGGAGTGTGAGGGAGGGGGGGAGTGTGAGGGAGAGGGGGGAGGGAGTTCTCTTCCCCCCCCAGTCGCTCTCTCTCCCCCCCCAGTCGCTCTCTCTCCCCCCCAGTCGCTCTCTCTCCCCCCCACAGTCGCTCTCTCTCCCCCCCAGTCGCTCTCTCTCCCCCCCAGTCACTCTCTCTCTTCCCCCCCAGTCGCTCTCTCTTCCCCCCCAATCGCTCTCTCTTCCCCCCCAGTCGCTCTCTCTTCCCCCCCAGTCGTGAGGGGGGGGTGGGAGTGTGAGGGAGAGGGGGGGAAGTGTGAGGGAGAGGGGGGGGGAGTGTGAGGGAGAGGGGGGAGGGAGTTCTCTTCCCCCCCCAGTCGCTCTCTCTCCCCCCCCAGTCGCTCTCTCTCCCCCCCAGTCGCGCTCTCTCCCCCCCAGTCGCTCTCTCTCCCCCCCACAGTCGCTCTCTCTCCCCCCAGTCGCTCTCTCTTCCCCCCCAGTCGCTCTCTCTTCCCCCCCAGTCGCTCTCTCTCTTCCCCCCCACTCGCTCTCTCTCTTCCCCCCCACTCGCTCTCTCTCTTCCCCCCCACTCGCTCTCTCTCTTCCCCCCCACTCGCTCTCTCTCTTCCCCCCCACTCGCTCTCTCTCTTCCCCCCCACTCGCTCTCTCTCTTCCCCCCCACTCGCTCTCTCTCTCTCTTCCCCCCCGCTCTCTCTCTCTCTTCCCCCCCCGCTCTCTCTCTCTCTTCCCCCCCGCTCTCTCTCTCTCTTCCCCCCCCCGCTCTCTCTCTCTCTTCCCCCCCCGCTCTCTCTCTCTCTCTTTCCCCCCCCCCACTCGCTCTCTCTCTCTCTTCCAACAACAACATGCCCTCGAAAAAGCCTCGGCACCGCCGGGCACCCCCAGCTAGTGCTATATAAATGCTAGTCATTCAGTTTTCTTTCTTTTAAAGAACTACTATACACGTCTGTAATTAATTGTCTAACCACGAGTTGCTCTGTATAACAGTACTTTCTAAGCCTTTTCCTAACTTTCTGCTCATCGAAGCTCTTGGCATAATTTCAGGATGAGTGGACTGCAGCAGTGACAGAGACTGATGAAGATAAAGAGCACTGAGTGCCTGACATCACATCTGCAAAAGTACAGTGGGCTTCTGATGATACTAACGCAAGATTACAGGCTAAAGGAACCCAAGCTGATCCTCCAATGCATTATTTTTCATCCAGTTCTATCTCCACACAGTCATTTCCTTATAGAAACCACTACAACCTCCTCCAGGCTGCCGTTACCCTTCATGAGGTGGCCACCACTTTTACTACAGAGGATGATCATTAACATCTGGAAACAGTGCTATTCAAATATCTTCAGATTATTCACAGTAGTTGTAACCACAACAGGTCCTTTTGTAAGTGGAGTGATTGGTGTGTACAATATCAAGATATAATGTGGAGATAGGTGGTTTTATGGGTTGGTGGTTTTGAAAGACGCTGTGCTAATTCAGTGGTATCAGTTACGCTTATATACAATTTAATTAGACAGGCTCTAGACAGTCGTGAAGATTTTTTTAAACCTTATAACATAAGAACATAAGAACATAAGAAATAGGAGCAGGAGTAGGCCAATTGGCCCCTCGAGCCTGCTCCACCATTCAATAAGATCATGGCTGATCTGATCCTAACCTCAAATCTTCTACCCCTCTCCATCCACCCGAACCCATGTGATCTCCCGGGAGAGGCGAAAAACCAGATAAAAAACCCAATGGCCAATTTGGGAGGAAAAATCTGGGAAATTCCTCTCCGACCCATCTAGGCGATCGAAACTCGTCCAGGAGATCACTCTGTCCCTATATTTTCTACAGTACTTACCTTCTGTAAAGGCGATCTCCACCCAGCCAGGAACAGGAATAAAACCATCTCCTGAAATCTAACACAGAATTAGAACACAAGAAGTAGGAGCAGAACCAGGCTACACGGCCCCTGGGCCCACTCCACTACCCACAGGGCCATGACCATTCCAAACCTAGACTCATGTCCAATTTCCTGCCCGCTCCCTGTAACCCTTAATTCCCTTTACTTCTAGGAAACTATCTATTTCTGTTTTAAATTTATTTAATGATGTAGCTTCCACAGCTTTCTGGGGCAGCAAATTCCACAAACCTACCACCCTCTGAGTGAAGAAGTTTCTCCTCATCTCAGTTTTGAAAGAGCAGCCCCTTATTCTAAGATTATGCCCCCTAGTTCTAGTTTCACCCATCATTGGGAACATCCTCACCGCATCCACCCGATCAAGCCCCTTCACAATCTTATATGTTTCAATAAGATCGCCTCTCATTCTTCTGAACTCCAATGAGTAGAGTCCCAATCTACTCAACCTCTCCTCATATGACCACCCCCATCCCCGGGATTAACCGAGTGAACCTTCTTTGTACTGACTCGAGAGCAAGTATGTCTTTTCTTAAGTATGGACACCAAAACTGTATGCAGTATTCCAGGTGCGGTCTCACCAATACCTTGTACAACTGCAGCAATACCTCCCTGTTTTTATAATCTATCCCCCTAGCAATAAAAGCCAACATTCCATTGGCCTTGATCACTTGCTGCACCTGCATACTAACCTTTTGAGTTTCGTGCACCAGGACCCCCAGATCCCTTTGTACTACAGTACTTTCCAGTTTCTTGCCATTAAGATAATAACTTGCTCTATGATTTTTCCTGCCAAAGTGCATAACCTCACACTTTCCAGTATTGTATTCCATCTGCCAAATCTCTGCCCACTTACTTAGCCTGTCTATGTCCCTTTGTAGGTTTTTTATGTCCTCCTCACTCACTACTTTCCGTCCCATCTTAGTATCATCTGCAAACTTTGATATGTTACACTCGGTCCCCTCCTCCAAATCGTTAATATAGATTGTAAAGAGTTGGGGACCCAGCACTGACCCCTGCGGAACACCACTAGTTACTGATTGCCAGTCTGAGAACGAACTATTTATCCCAACTCTCTGCTTTCTGTTAGAGAGCCAGTCCTCCACCCACGCCAGAATATTACCCCCAATCCCGTGACTTTTTATCTTGAGCAATAATCTTTTGTGTGGCACCTTGTCAAATGCCTTTTGGAAGTCTAAATACACTACGTCCACTGGATCCCCTTTGTCCACCCTGTATGTTACTTCCTCAAAGAACTCAAGCAAATTTGTCAAACATGACTTCCCCTTCATGAAACCATGCTGAGTTTGTCCAATTAAATTATGTTTATCCAAATGTCCCGTTACTGTCTCCTTAATAATGGACTCTAACATTTTACCAACCACAGATGTTAGGCTAACAGGTCTATAGTTTCCAGCCTTCTGCCTACTGCCCTTTTTAAATAAGGGTGTTACATTAGCAGTTTTCCAATCTGCCGGGACCTTTGCTGAGTCCAGGGAGTTTTGGAAAATTATTACCAATACACCCACAATCCCTAACGCCACTTCCCTCAAGACCCTAGGATGTAAGCCATCAGGTCCAGGGGATTTATCCGCCTTGAGTCCCATTATTTTACCAAGTACCACTTCCTTAGTGATTTTAATCGTATTTAGCTCCTCCCCCCCTCGAGCCCCCTGTTTGTCCAGTGTTGGGATATTCTTAGTGTCCTCTACTGTAAAGACTGATACAAAATAATTGTTCAGTGTTTTTGCCATCTCCATGTTTCCCACCATTAATTTCCCGGTCTCATCCTCTAAGGGCCCAACATTTACTTTAGCCACCCTTTTTCTTTTTATATAACTATAGAAACTTTTGCTATCTGTTTTTATATTTTTTGCTAATTTACTTTCATAATCTATCTTCCCTTTCTTAATCAATCTTTTAGTTATTTTTTGCTGTCCTTTAAAGACTTCCCAATCTTCTATCCTCCCACTAGATTTGGCTACTTTATATGCCCTTGTTTTTAGTCGGATACTTTCCTTAATTACTTTACTTAGCCACGGATGGCTATCTTTTCTTTTACACCCTTTTTCCCTCAGTGGAATATATATTTTTTGGAAGTTGTAAAATAACTCCTTAAATGTACACCACTGATCATGTACCGTCTTACCCTTTAATCTATTTTCCCAGTCCACTCTAATCAATTCCGCTCTCATACCTTCATAGTCTCCTTTATTCAAGCTCAGCACGCTTGTTTGAGATCCAACCTTCTCCCCCTCTAATTGAATATGGAATTCAACCATGTTATGGTCACTCATTCCAAGGGGATCTTTTACTAGGACATTTTTAATTAATCCTGTCTCATTACACAGGACCAAATCTAAAGTTGCTTGCCCCCTGGTCGGTTCAGTTACATACTGCTCAAGAAACCCATCCCTAATACACTCAATGAACTCATCCTCAAGGCTGCTCTGCCCAATTTGATTTGTCCAGTTAATATGATAATTAAAATCCCCCATAATTATAGCTGTTCCCTTATTACAAGCCTCAACTATTTCCTGATTAATACTCCGTCCAACAGAGTTGCAACTGTTCGGAGACCTATAGACTACGCCCACTAGTGTTTTTTTCCCCTTATTATTCCTTATCTCCACCCAAACTGTTTCACTATCCTGCTCCTTTGACCCAATATCATTTCTCTGTATTATAGTGATTCCTTCCTTTATTAACATAGCCACCCCACCTCCCCTCCCTTCCTGCCTGTCCTTCCTGATTGTTAAATCATTCTTATTAATCATAAATCAGTGTTAATGATACAGAGTAGAATAAGATGGACAGTATAATACTACATATGCAAAGAAGGGGCCTAATGTCTTTTTGAGGCCCCCACTGCAAGATTGGTTTACCCTAAGGCAGCCAGGTTTGGCTGCACTCAGGAACACCAGGCCTTTGGACTGCCTGCTACCTACAAGCAATGATCTCTTTAAGCCGCACGGCCATGCAGTGCTCTGCAGTTCCCGCGCAGCCGGCTCACCGGCTTTTAAATAGGAAAAAACGCTCATGCGTGGTATATTGAATGGGCCGCGCCTTCCCTTAAAGGGGCCGTGCACCCAAAAAAAATTAAAGGGAACATTGCTTACAAGGTAAGTTTTTGAAATATACTTACCTGAATGTGGAGCCGGGAGGAACAGGAGTGCTCATCCTGACTCCGCATTTAAAGAACGCAGGTTGCCGCCGCTCACCCACCCGATCGCGGCCACTCCCTGATCCCCCAGTCTTCGATCCCTGGCTTTCAATCTCCTCCCGGCCTCCCATCTCCCCAGCTTCTGAACCCCCGCAGCCTCCATTTTCCCGGCCTCTGAACTCTCTTCACGCCCTCCATTTCCCCCTGGGCTTCTGATCTCCACCCCCCCCCCCCCGGCTTCCTTTTTGCCCCCCCTCCTCCAGCTTCCACTCTACCCCCGCTTCCCCAGCCTCTGTTCCACCCCTCCAGCTTTCGATCTCCCCCGCCCGCGGCCTTCATTTCCTTCTCTCTCCCTCCCAGCTTATGATCTCCCTCCCTTTTCCTAACTTTCTGTTCATCGAAGCTCTTGGCATCATTTCAGGATGAGTGGACTGCAGCAGTGACAGAGACTGATGATGATAAAAAGCACTGAGTGTCTGACATCACAACTGCAAAAGTACGGTGGGCGTTGGTCCTCCAAGGCATCATTTTTCATCCAGCCCTATCTCCACACAGTCATTTCCTCCCAGAAACGACTACAACCTCCTCCAGGTTGCTGTTACCCTCCCTGCGGTGGCCACCACTTTTACTACAGATGATGACCATGAACATCTTGAAACAGTGCTATTCAAATATCTGTTTCTCCCGACCTGGCTTCCATTCTCTCTCTCCGGCCTCCATTTATTCCCCTGGCCTTCACTTATCTCAGGGACACTGCAACACCAGCAGGGGCCTAATCTTGGTTTACTCTTCGCTGGCTGACTGTTCCCACCACACCGGCTGCATTGAAATGAGACCTGAGCCCTAAATATCGGGTGTCTCGAGCCTCAGTATTCAGGCACAGGGAATGTACCCAAAAACTTCTGCCCTTAGAATGAATTGGAGATGGTAGTATGGCAAGCAATGAGAATCAGTCTAACATAAGGGTTATTATGTAGATATATACGTTAAAAATCTAACTACAAATATATTACTCTTGTGAGGAGGAACATATATAGTGTGAGTTTAAACTAAGCACCATATTTAAAGCATTGTCCCGTCTAGACATAAATAATAATCTAATTAACACCCTCAAACTACAGTGAGGATGATCAATATTTATGAAACTGCTTTGAAAGGGTTGTAAACATTGTTGGCATTTAGGTTATTGATTACTGAGAGGATAGATAGATTGACCCTTAGTGTTAGGGGGATTAAATACGTGGGGTTACGGGGATAGGGTGGGATATGTGTTGGTGTAGGGGTTACGGGGATCGGGTGGGATATGTGTTGGTGTAGGGGTTACGGTGATCGGGTGGGATATGTGTCGGTGCAGGCTCGATGGGCCGAAATGGCCTCTATCTGCATTGTGGGGTTTCTGTGATTCTGTGATTCTGTGATTGTAGTTAGGCATTTGCAGCTTAGAGGATTTGCAGAAGCCTGAACTCAGCACAGTAAGATAGTAAGATATTCATTATAGTCATACTTTGTTAGCACTTTTAAGACTTTTTAAAATGCTTTTTGTTAAAATCTTGTATTCCATGCACTGCTTTACTATGCAAAATGTCATGTATCTAGAAACAACAAATTCACATTCCAGATTTTAACATAACACAATCCATCATTTGCCACCAAAATGGCCCTAACCAAAGTCACAAATGACATTCTCTGTGACCATGCTGTACTATCCTACTGGTTCTTTTACTCTCTGCAGCCTTTGCCACAGTAAATCCCTCTTCATTGTTCAGTTTGGTGAGATTGCCTTTACTTGGTTCCACTCTTACCTATTTAATTGTAACAGGAACATCTTTAGCAATTGCATCTCAACCCATCCCAGCACAGTCACCTCAGCATCCCGCAAGAACCCATTCTTGGCATCCTCATCTACATGCTGCCAATTGGTGACACCTACCATAGACATGGAGGCAGCTGCACATGTACGTCAATGACACCCAGCTCTACCCCTCCACCACCTCTCTTGATGCCTCCACAGCCTCTATGCTGTCATAGTGCTTGTCTGACATACAGGGCCTGATAATAACATCGAGGCGTGTTCGGAGCGGGGAGTTGAGGGTGCGATATCGGGTGTGAAACCAGAAAGAAGTCTCGGCCTGTCAGAATGGGCAATTTTAATGAGGCCTGCTCATTATAATTTTACTTGTGGGTTTGGCATCTGCAGCACGCGACAACAGGCGTGGAGACAACCTGCAAGGCACAATCTCAACTGGAGCATTTAAAGAGACAATCATAGGATGGAGTTTGGAGAAGCTAGGAGTTGCAGCAAGTGTTGTGATAGACTCAGGACAGGTACAGGCTGCTGCAAGATTCGACAATGCATCGCTTGATGTACTGCTGGGTGCAGTGAGGAGTCGGTGAGAGATACACTTTCTCAGCAACAGGAGGAAGAAACCTGCTGCTGCAACAAAGAGGGCGTGGCTGGTGGTGGCTGAGGAGGTCAGCAGCAGGAGCATTGTGCTACTCTCCTGGATTCAGTGCAGCGCTTTAATGACCAAACTAGGTCAGGAAAGGTGAATACAGTTGCACATTCAACAACAATCCACTTAAGGATAAATTAGGGCAGGTGACCAAAAGCTTGGTCAAAGAGGTAAGTTTTAAGGAACATCTTAAAGGAGGAGAGAGAGGTAGAGAGGAGGACAAGGAATTCCAGAGCTTAGGGCCTAGGCAACAGAAGGCACGACCACCAAAGGCTGAGCGATTATAATCAGGGATCCTCAAGAGGGCAGAATTAGAGGAGCGCAGATATCTCCGGGGGTTGTGGGGCTGAAGGAGATTACAGAGATAGGAAGGGGCGAGGCCTTGGAGGGATTTGAAAACAAGGATGAGAATTTTGAAATCGAGGCACTGCTTAACCGGGAGCCAATGTAGTTCAGCAAGCACAAGGGTGATGGGCGAACGGGACTTGGTGCGAATTAGGACTTGGGCAGCCGAGTTTTGGATGACCTCAATTTACATAGGGTGGAATGTGGGTGGTCAGCCAGGAGTACGTTGGACTAGTCAAGTCTAGAGGTGACAAAGGCATGGATGAGGGTTTCAGCAGTGGATGAGCTGAGGCAAGGGCGGAGACGGGCGATGTTACGGAGGTGGAAGTAGGCGGTCTTTGTTATCACCCCTCACTCTGCCTTGTCAAGCCTACTCCATCACATTACACCTCACACCCACTTACCTTGCAAGCGCACCCATCCTTCTCTTTCTATGCACTTCCTCACATTCCCATTTATCCATTCACCACTGCCATTAATCCAAATACCTATGCAATTTGATGCTTCTCCCTGATAGTCACATTCACCAAGTGCACTGCACCCATCGGGTGAACACATGCCATTACAGTCACTCATAGGTCTGTTCTTTCACTGTTGCAGGAGGAGAGTGCAGAGCACGAAGGAGAGGGAGAGGACCAGAGGTGGTACTCCACAGATTGTGCAGTTGACAGCTGTCGAGGAGGAGATTAGTGTCATTTCAACGGCCCTGACCATTGGCGATGGAGAGACTGGGACCTCACAGCTACCTGGCGACAGAACTAAATGTCAGTGACCCACATGTCATACAACACTCACTCAAGTTGACTTGATTTCAGCAAATTGTCAGATTGCTTGTCCAACTGGATGAGCAGAAATTTCCTCCAACTAAATATTGGGAAGACCGAAGCCATTGTCTTTGGACCCTGCCACAAACTCTGTTCCCTAGCCACCAACTCCATCCCTCTCCCTGGCAACTATCTGAGGCTGAACAAGACTGTTTGCAACCTTGCTGTCGTATTTGACCCCAAGATGAGCTTCCGATCACATAAACACGCCACCATTAAGACCGCCTACTTCCACCTCGGTAACATTGCCCGACTCCGTCCTTGCCTCAGCTCATCTGGGTGGGTAGAGGAACAAAGGGATCTTGGAGTACAAATACACAAAATCACTAAAAGTAGCAACACAGCATAACAAGGCCATTAAAAAAAGCAAACCAAGCACTAGGGTTTATTTCTAGAGGGATAGAATTGAAAAGTAGTGAAGTTATGCTAAACTTGTATCGAAACTTGGTTAGACCACACTTGGAGGTGCAGGTGGAGTGGTCTTTGGCAGGGCCGTCACTGCTCCAATACCCGTAAGTCATCAGCCAAGAGTATCTCAACAGTCAGAACAGGGATCTGAGCAGCGTGCTTTTACCTCTGCTGAAGCCACAGGGGTTGCACCACATTGGAACAGTAGGAAAAGGAAGAGTAAAGCTTTGTAGTTCAACAAGGGTATGTGCATGGGTGTTAATGCAAATGTTAGGTTATTATGTTTCCGTTGTATACTAGAATCACATAAAATTTATTACTTTGCACCACTTTCCCGAGTTGCTCATTCTTGGTTGCCTGGTGGCAACTCGCCTTTTCAGTTGCTTGTTGATGAATGGGAAGATGTGAATTGACAGGGACCAATGGAGGATGTGCAATGGGTGGATGATTAGTTACAGGACTGCTTTGTGTCAGTGGGAACATAAGAAATAGGAGCAGGGTGGGGGAGCGGTGGGGGAAGAGTGGCCGTTGGATGTGCTCAGTCCAGTGGGAGTGACTAACTGAACCTTACAGCTATAAGGGAATCCCTTGCATCGTGGACAGCAATGTGAGTGCTGTTGTGCTCCAATGTGACGAATATATTGGCCTTGGAGGGAGTGCAGCGTAGATTTACCAGAATGATACCCGGACTCCCGGGTTAAATTAAAGGAAGAGATTACACAAACTAGGGTTGTATTTCCTGAAATTTAGAAAGTTAAGGGGTGATCTGATCGAAATTTTCAAGATATTAAGGGCATCTGATAGGGTAGATAGAGAGAAACTATTTCTGCTGCTTGGGGAGTCTAGGGCTAGGGGGCATAGTCTAAAAATTAGAGCCAAGCCTTTCAGGAGTGAAGTTAGGAAACACTTCTACACGCAAAGTGTGGTAGAAGTTTGGAACTCTCTTCTGCAAACGACAATTGATGGTAGGTCAATTGTTAATTTTAAATCTGAAATTGATAGATTTTTGTTAACCATAAGTATTAAGGGATGTGGGGCAAAGGTGGGTATATGGTGTTAGGTCACAGATCAGCCATGATCTCATTGAATGGCGAAACAAGCTTGAGGGGCTAAATGGCCTAATCCTGTTCCTATATTCGTATGTAAGCATCTGGTGTGGCATTGAGTGCCTTGTTCCTCCTGCAGCTCCTATCCTCACTGCTGTTCAATGTTGTGCAGAGCGTAGCACACCACGATCAGTCTAGAGACCCTTGCTGGCAAGTACTGAAGGGTGCCTCCAGATCTGTCCAGGTACCTGAAGCACATCTTGAGCATGCCAATGGCTTGCTTGATGACACATCTGTTGGTCATATGGCTATTGTTGTTCCACTCTTGGGCTTCATTGGTGGGCATCCTCATGGATATCATCAGCCAAGTTTGAAGGGGTTATCCTTTATCTCCTAGCAGCCATCCTGAAGGCTGCTTGCAGGTCCAAAGAGGTCAAGGAGCTTGGACTGCCTTAGAATGAAAGCATCATGGCAGCTTCCTGGGAATCTGGCGCATATTTGCATAAATCTTTTCTTGTGGTTGCACACCAGCTGCACATTGATTGAATGAAATTCCTTGCGGTTGACGAATACTCCTGATTGATCTGGTGGTGCTTGGATTGCCACGCATGGGCAATCAATGGCACCAGCACCTGTGGGAAGCCAGCCAGAGACGCAAACCCAAGCGAACACTCATTCTGGCTGGTGCCATCACAGATGAAGTTGACGTAATTGCTAGCCCTGGGGATCAGTCACCTGCCTTATGCATTTATGTGCAGCCGACTGGGAGATTCGCAATATGTCTCCAGTAGTGCCCTGGAAGGATCCGGAGGTTCTACCTCTCCACCACTTCTCTTGGTGCCTCCACAGCCTCTATGCTGTTAGACTGCTTGTTTAACATACAAGGCCCGATAATAACTCCAGGTCACCAGGTCCAGCAGAGAGGCTACAGATGTCTGCCACCACCTGACGTGACAATCTCAGCTTCTGGAAGCACTGCTTTTCCGAGAGGTTAAGGAAGCTGAGCCTCTGTCTGTAAGCTGTTACGTGGGTAGTGCCCCCTGTGACCTTGAATCTCTCTTGCTCCCCTCTCTGCTGCTCCCCTCTCTGATGACCATCTGCAGGTCGCTCCATGGTAGGCCATTGCTGCTGATGGGCATTTTGTTCCTTGTTCGAGTCTAATCTAAGGCACCACCCATCCTGATGATCTGAGCATCAGTACCTCCAAAGTCCACAAATTAGCCTCTCAGAACAAGCAGATGAATTACCCAGGTCTCTTGTAAAGTGCAACAATCACCTGACAAATGCATGCAGTCTGGTTGATATTACAGAGATCGCCGTGATGCCTGAAATGAGCCTGTGCCATAAAAGTTGAGCATGGTCATCACCTTCATGGCCGCAGATGAAGCAGTGTAGGCAGCAGGCAGATGGGTATGGCTGCAGCTCCTCAAGCAGTAGGTGGCAACGCTTCCATTATTGACTCTTTGATGAACAACATTATTTTATTTTTATACATATCTCATCATTAAAATCCTCATATAACCTGTGTTGCCTGTATATTCTATGGGGGTGAAGTAATGTATGGTGGGGTCCATCATTAGATGTTGCCTGTCTCTCCTTTGCTTCATCCTGTGCTGCTGTTGCTTGTCCTCCATGATGATGGTATAAAAGGGTATGTCCAGAGGGAATGCCTTACCTACTCCTGAGAAGCCCTCACAGTGAGGGGAATGAAAATCTCCTGGTGGTCTCACACTGTCCAGGGTTGGGAATTTCCTCAAAGCTGCTCCTGCTCTGCTGCCATGTCTCCGTCAGATGTACGGTGCTTGCCGCACTTCCAGCAAATATATGGTGGCACCGGCCCAGGTCTGTGTAGGCAGAATGCTGAAACAAATCCCAGCAAAAAGTTGTTCCCAGCTGCTGAAATCGCTACCGAAACTCTCCACACTCTTCAGGCTCAGAAACTCCTCATTTTCTGCTGTCACAGCTGGTCCTGGCTGCGACAGCAGAAATTGCACCTTATAATTCTCAGTGTAACTTACCCCAAGTGCTTTGCGAGTGTCAAAGCAGGAATCATAGAGCTGCCACTGCTCCTTGACATAAATCGTGCTATTCATGTAGAAATGACTTATGAAATATACTGGGCGGCCTGCTGGTGTCGCTGTCCAGGGAGAGTATAAATACTCGGGCACGGGCCCAGCTTGCTCAGGGACATTTTGTAAACAGGAACTAGTGAAGGATAACTAGACTTCCATGTTGTGAAACAGTCGATTAAAGCCTTGTTTAATACTCTGACCAAGAGCCTAGTAGTTTTCTTATGTAACCCCTCATTGAAATATATTTAGATAAGTGGATTGTGGGAAGGGTCAAAAAGTGTGAGAGAATGCTGGGAGTGGGGGGATTGATTTTGGGACAGAGAACTGGCGTTAAAGGCTACCGCCCCATTTTGCTGCCAACAAAAGGTTACTTGTCCCGATTATAAGCTGCAAGTCCACCACAAGCGGCATGGAAATTCTACGCACTATGGCTCTGTAAGGTAGTATGGCAAGGCCTCACCTTAGCGATGGAAGCATCAAAAATATTGCTTGAACATCCAGGAAGCTTGCGCTGTTGAACACGCTAGTTCTGGTGTGGGCATCATTATCTTCACTATTGTTAAATGCATGGATTGACCAGAGGCTCCATTAGCCATGGGTGCTGCCTGTATCCCTTGTCTTCCATCAGCCAGCTTTCCATGCAGCCTTCACTTTAAACAATTCAGTCATTTTACATTGCCACATAATGATGAATGAATCATGCATCCTCCCTGCATAGTGTGCAGGCATTTTCAGCAACTGACTACCAACCATCGACACACTGAGGGAATGGAAGCTTAACCTATTGAAAGATGGAGTTGCATAAGTGGCAACGTGATTGCAGCTGATAACATCTGCACTTTGAGGAAATGGATCAGCTGATTGAAGCCAAGTTGCCTCTGCTGCTACTGCTTACAGTCATTGTTGAACTCAATGAACTGGCATGCCTTCTGGTTGAGAGTTTCAACACCGAGAATGCAGAAGTTTGTTGCATTGTGGCTGATTATTGTGATGTGTCTGGTGGATGCCTGGAAGGTTAGAGTAGTGTACAAATCCAAGGCAGCAGTTACATTGTCTTCCACCAACATTGCTGTGGCTCTTGTTGCCCTCAGCTACGGTTGTGATAGCACCAAGTGCACAACTCTGTGAAAGATGTTTTTTGCAAAATCACTGCTCCTCAGTTAGCACAACATAGCGGTGCCTTGCACAAGCTTCCTACATCCACAACACCACTTATCTACAATTTCCACTATCTGCGAGCCCACAATTGGTCCTGCACTCTTTGTGCTGTTTGCTGGTATGCAAAGAAACACCCTTTACATGCTGCACACAATCCCCAGCTTCAGCTGGTAAATGCTGCTCTTCACAATCAGAGGTGTAGTGAGCTGCCCCTTGTATCAATGATTGTTATGCTCTCCAAATGAACTGAAGCTGATTGTGACCTCTTGGGATCCATTGTGTGAAACAAATAATCACACAAAAAAGCTTCATTCAATTGCATATATAGATACTTGATTCGCATATTTGGCCCTTCATAGTTCCAGTGCCCTTCTCGTTGGCCTAGAAATTGGAGATCTCTAAACACCTGCGGGCCAGAGTTAACAGCCACCAAAATTGATGGCATTGGCAGGACCGGGATATTCGTGCTGGTTGCTAATTAACAATAGCCCAGCGCTAAACTCTCCGTGCAAGGCCGTTTTTGTGGCATAAGTCCAGAGAGGCAGCCCAATATAGTGTGGCCATAGCTTCATTGCAGCTAGAAGCACCTTCTCTTAAAGCAAGGCTGTCATGTTAGAAAGCAGTGCAGTCCCTTAAAGGGGAACTGCCTTCTAAAATGAAAAAAATACAAATCATTTAAAAATGATTTTAGCTCTTACAGATCAACTGTCTTCTGGAAAAAATTAACATTCAAAAGAATTCCCAAATGGAGTTTTCAGCTCTTAAAGTTGAATTCCCTTCCGCACCTAAAAAAAGGGAAAAGTGCTCAGCAGGAACACAAGTGGATCAACAAGCCAGGGAAGGGGCACCCAGGGTCTTGCATGCAGCACCTCAGCTTTGTGCAGGGGGTCAACACTGAAGAGAGGTCCCCTACCCACAGGGGGCCAGGAGGTCCTCCAGAAAGAAAAATGTGGGACCACATCATTGAGGCCATCACTTCCAGCAGTATCATTCCCACCACCTGGATCCAGTGTGCAAAGAAGCTTCATGACCTCAGACCAGTGTTCAAGGTCAGTGAATGCATCTTCAAAAGCCACCTCCTACCAACTGCACCACTAGCCTTACACACTGCTCAATCCACAACTCTCCCCCCCCACCAATCACTCATCTACCAATAATCTGTACCAAACAAGTCACTCCTCCCATTCCTAGCTTCACGTCACCCTCTTGGAGGAGACGGTGCTGGTCATTCTTGGCAGGGGCATGGCTGAGCCCTTGGCCAGCAGCGGGGCTGAAAGGATACAAGATGCCGGTATCCTCATACGTTATCTGCCTTCTGGCATACATCTCTTGCTTTCCCGCCCTCCCCTTACCACAACTCCACACTTGTATCTTCCTCCATTTCACACACTCAAGAAATACAGTCTGCCCAGCCAGTGGTTGACCAAGAAGAAGGAGAGGAGAGAAGAAGAAGAAGAAACACCGTCACTCGATTTGACACTCACAGCCACCAGGTCCTCAAGGTTGACCAGCAAGGCCATTTGCAGTCCCCCCCACTGAAAGTCAGTAGCCTTCCACCAGCCATGCTGCAGCTACTGGGGTAGCACTGCGTGACATCAGTAGGATAGGCAAAGGCACACATAAGACAGTCACTAAGGGAATGCATAAGGGTGATGAGTTGATTTCTTGATGTCATATTGGATGGATAGATGTATAAAGTGGGATTGGAAAGTTTGCTTTGTGGCGGCTTTTATTTCCGTATTATGGTCAAGAGGTCGTTGTGATGGTCAGTAACAGAGGGAACATAAGGTGTGGGACAAATTTTGAAAGGGGAATTGGGGTTGTGATCACTGGTACCGCAGGTTGATGATTCGATCCCGGGCATCCCAACCAGAAATTGTCTGTCTGGGTCGCATCCTTCCTTCTCTTCTGCGCCTTCCTCTTCTGTGTCTTCCTCTCCCCTCTGCGAGTGGATGCTGTAAATCTGAAATAAAAGTGTAAAATGCTGGAAATGCTCAGCAGATCAGGCAGCATCTCGACCTGAGACCTGAACTCTGTTTCTCTCTCCACGGATGCTGCCTGACCTATTGAGTATTTCCAGCATTTTCTGTCTTCTCAGAGGCCTTCTTTACCATCCGTGATCTTGCAAGCATCCAGCAGCACTCCATGCACTCACTGTACACTTAAAAAACTTTTAGCATTCATTGCACCAAGCCACCACTTCAATTAAATATAATAAATCCAGTCCATAAGCTTAAATACAAACTTACCTGAGCGAGCTTAGGATCCAACGCTGAACTCAGTGCTAAGGTTCAAGTTCACAGAGCATGACGTTAAGTCGGCATGCATGCTCTCCATATTTGTATCTTCAGGGGCAGCGCTGCTATCGGCAGCGCTAAAACCCTCACCAAAATGGTGGCCGCCGAGTCCCGTGCCAGTGATTAGAGTGGCAGCCGCCATATTTTTCCAGGATTGCGGCGGTAACTAATGCCGGTAAATAGCCCAATTTCTGGACCCTTGTCTTTTCTGAGGATGATTGATATCAGTCACGCCAGCCATCCTAATAACAGACTTCATTGTCAAACAGAGTTTTTCACAGGTAAGTGTTTTTTTTTTAACTCCTTTACAGTAAAGTACAGGCAGTTGCTGAAGTCACCTCAAGTCGCATTATAGTTTTGAAACAGACCATGAGAGTTAAATAAGCAAACCAATCTTTAAGTAGTCTGTATTTATAGATGTTCAAGTAATAAAGAAAGAATTTGCATTTACATAGTGCCTTTCACATCCTCAGGACATCCCAAGTTCTTTGCAGCTAATGAGATACTTTTGAAGCAGTCACTGTTGTTTTGTCGCAAAAGTGGCAGCCAATTTGTGTACAGCAAGATCCAATAACAACAATGAGATTGATGACTATATAATCTGCTTTGGTTGAGGAATAGACGATGGCCAGGTAACTCCATTGCTCATCTTTATATAGTGAAATTAAATCTTTCATATATTTTCTAATGCAAACAGGTCCTTGGTTTAATATCTCATCTGAAAGATAGCACCTCTAACAATGCAGCACTACCTCAGTATGGCACTGAAGTGTCAGCCTAGGTTACGTGCTGTAATGTCTGGAGTGGGAAATTCAATGGAAAGTAAAGTCAGGAAGGGTGTAAAACAGATGGCTGGGTTAGGTTAAAATGACCTTCCATCTCTCTTTCTGGTCCAAATGGAGGAGCAGAATAACATGCTTATGAATCTGGAGTTGCCAGTGCCTTCTCACTTCCATCACCTCCAATTCCTGCTAAGCCTCACCAGTATAACCAATGCTTCCTCCTCATAAGCAGTTAGAGTTTGGGGATTTGCTGGACCACCTCCTGTCAACTGTCTCCCTCGGCCATTACGTGATGTCTCCTGAAAGACAAATGCAGATGGTGCGAAAGACCTGTTTATTAATGCACATACTGAACTGCTGAGTACCAGCAGGCACAGCATGGGAATGTGAGGAAAGGTGCTGCTTGCACATTATGGACTAACTTTGAGCCTCTTTGAACCTTTCACATGGAAGCATGGAGGAAGTGGAGTGAGGGTGAGATAGTCATGTCACTGTGGTCACATGTACCAGTGAATGTTAATTGTGACTTTTTGTAGATCTGTTTAAGTCCACTGGGGCGGGGGTGGGGGCGGGGGTGCAGAAGCTTGATTGGAGGGATTCAAACAAGGAACTGAGGGAGGGTTGGGCATGGAACTGGGAGGTAACAACACATTCAAGGAGGAAAATCAGGTTGGAGATGAGCCGGTAGTTTAGAAGGACAGAATAGTTGAGAATGGGTTTCTATCTCCTCCATCACAAAGGCCCCCTCATTACACCTCTGTAATATTGCTCATCTCCGCCTCGCCTCAGCCCATGCTGCTCAAACCCTCATCCATGCTTTTGTTACCTCCAGAGTCAATTATTCGAATGTTCTCCTGGCCAGTCTTCCATCTTCCACATTCCACCAACTTAAGCTGATCCAAAACGCTGCTGCCATATCCTAATTCATACCATATCCCATTCAGCCATTATCCCTTTGCTTGCTGACCTGCATTGACTCCTGGTCCACCAATACCTCACATTTAAGATTCTCATCCTCATGTCCTCCTCGCCCCCTCCTTATTTCTGTAACCTCCTTTAGCCCTACAACCCTCCAAGAACTTTGAATTCATCCAATTCCAGCCTGTTGTGCATCTCCCACTTCCTTCATCTTACCATTGGTATCCGTGCCTTCAGCCGTCTAGGCCCTGGAGTTGAGAATGGGTTTCTATCTCCTCCATCACAAAGACCCCCTGGAATTTTCAACCTTAACCTCTTCACTTCTCTCTCTTCATTTAAGATGCTCCCTAAAACCTACCTCTTTGACCAAGCTTTTGGTCACCTGTTCTAATAGAAACATAGAAACATAGAAGATAGGAGCAGGAGTAGGCCATTTGGCCCATCGAGCCTGCTCCACCATTCAATGAGATCATGGCTGATCATCCAAATTCAGTACCCTGTCCCTGCCTTCTCCCCATATCCCTTGATCCCTTTAGCCTTAAGAAATATATCCAACTCTTTCTTGAATATATTTAATGAACTGGCCTCCACCGCCCTCTGTGGCAGAGAATTCCACAGGTTCACCACTCTCTGGGTGAAGAAATTCCTCCTCATTTCAGTCCTAAATGGCTTACCCCTTATCCTTAGACTATGACCCCTGGTTCTGGACTCCCCGGCCATCAGAAACATCCTTCCTGCATCTAGTCTGTCCAGGCCTGACAGAATTTTATAGGTTTCGATGAGATCCCCTCTCAATCTTCTAAACTCCAGTGAGTATAAGCCCAATCGACACAATCTCTCCTCATACGTCATTCCTGCCATCCCAGGTATCAGCCTGGTGAATCTTCGCTGCACTCCTTCCATGGCAAGAACGTCCTTCCTCAGGTAAGGCGACCAAAACTGCACACAATATTCAAGGTGCGGTCTCACCAAGGCCCTGTACAACTGTAGCAAGACATCCTTGTTCCTGTACTCGAACCCTCTTGCTACGAAGGCCAACATACCATTTGCCTTCTTAACCGCCTGCTGCACTTGCATGCTTACCTTCAGCGACTGGTGCACAAGAACACCCAGGTCTCTTTGCACTTCCCCTTCTCCCAATCTATTGCCATTCAAATAATAATCTGCCTTCCTGCTTTTGCCACCAAAGTGGATAACCTCACATTTAGCCACATTATTATGCATTTGCCATGTTTCTGCCCAATCACCCAAACTGTCCAAATCGTACTGGAGTTTCACGACATCCTCCTCACAGCATACCCTCCCACCCAGCTTTGTGTCGTCTGCAAATTTGGAGATATTACATCCAATTCCCTCGTCCAGATCATTAATATATATTGTGAACAGCTGGGGTCCTAGGACCGATCCTGGCGGTACCCCACTAGTCACTGCCTGCCACTCGGAAAACGACCCGTTTATTCCAACTCTTTGCTTTCTGTCCGCCAACCAGTTCTCTATCCAAGTCAATACCTTGCCCCCAATCCCATGTGCCTTAATTTTGCACGCTAATCTCTTATGCGGGACCTTATCGAAAGCCTTCTGAAAGTCCAAATACACCACATCCACTGGTTCTCCCTTATCTATTTTACCAGTTACATCCTCAAAAAATTCCAGTAGATTAGTCAAGCATGATTTACCTTTTCTAAATCCATGTTGACTTTGTCCGATCCTGTCACTGCTTACCAAGTGCTCTGCTATTACATCTTTTATAATGGACTCCAGCATTTTCCCCACTACCGATGTCAGGCTTACCGGTCTATAATTCCCTGCTTTTTCTCTACCACCCTTTTTGAATAGTGGGGTAACATTAGCTACCCTCCAATCCATGGGTACTGTTCCAGAGTCTATCGAGTTCTGGAAGATGACCAGCAATGCATCTACTATTTCTAGGGCCACTTCCTTAAGTGCCCTGGGATGTAGATTATCAGGCCCTGGGGATTTATCGGCTTTCAGTCCCATCAATTTTCCTAACACCATTTCCCTACAAATACTGATTTCTTTCAATTCCACCCTTTCATCAGACCCTATGTTCCCAACATCACTGGGAGGTTATTTGTGTCCTCCTTTGTGAAGACAGAACCAAAATATGTATTTAGTTAGTCTGCCATTTCTTTGTTACCCATTATAAATTGCCCTGATTCTGACTGCAAGGGACCTACACTTGACATCACCAATCTTTCTCTCTTCACATATCTATAAAAGCTTTTACAGTCAGTTTTTATGTTCCCTGAAAGCTTACTCTCATAGTCTATTTTCCCTTTCTTAATTAATCCCTTTGTCCTCCTTTGTTGAATCCTAAACTGCTCCCAATCCTCAGGATTATTGCTTTTTCTGGCCACTTTATATGTCCTCTCCTTGGATCTTATGCTATCCCTAATTTCCCTTGTTAGCCACGGTTGAGTCACCTTTTTTGTTTTATTTTTATGCCAAACTGGGATGAACAAATTCTGCAGCTCATCCATTCGGTCTTTGAATGTTTGCCATTGTCTATCCACCATCAACCCTTTGAGTGCCATTCCCCAATCAATCCTACCCAACTCACTCCTCAGACCATCGTAGTTTCCTTTATTTAAATTGAGGACCCTAGTCTCTGAGTCAACTACTTCATTCTCCATCTTAATGAAGAATTCGATCATATTATGATCGCTCCGACCCAAGGGGCCTCGTACAACAAGATTGCTAATTAATCCTTTCTCGTTACATAATACCCAGTCTAAGATGGCCTGATCTCTGGTTGGTTCCTTGACATATTGGTCCAGGAAACCATCCCGTAAACACTCCAGGAATTCCTCCTCCACAGTATTGTTACTAATTTGGTTGGCCCAATCTATATGTAAATTAAAGTCACCCATGATGACTGCTGTGCCCTTATTGCATGCTTCTTTAATTTCCCTTTTAATGCCATCCCCAACCTCCGCCTTACTGTTTGGAGGTCTACATACCACCCCCACTAACGTTTTTTTCCCCTTAGTATTTCTCAATTCTACCCATACAGATTCCACATCATCAGAGCTAATATCCTTCATTACACGTGTGTTAATCCCTTCTTTAACCAGTAACGCTACCCCACCTCCCTTTCCTTTTTGCCTATCTTTCCTGAATATCGAATACCCCTGGATGTTGAGTTCCCAGTCTTGGCCATCCTTGAGCCACGTTTCTGTAATCCCAACCAAATCATATTCGTTTACCTCTATTTGCGCAGCCAATTCATCCACCTTATTACAAATGCTCCTCGCATTAAGACTTGTTTTTTTAACACTCTTAGACCTATTAGAATTATTATTTACTGTGGCCACATTTGATTTAAACCATTGATTTCTCTGACTGCCACTTTTGTTTTTCTCCTTCCTATCTTTTGCTTTTATCCTTGTTTCCCTTTTCTCTGTCTCCCTGATCAGGTTCCCAACCCCCTGCCATTTTAGTTTAAACCCTCCCCCACAGCACTAGCAAACACTCCCCCTAGGACATCGGTTCCAGCCCTGCCCAGATGCAGACCATCTGGTTTGAACTGGCCCCACCTCCCCCAGAACCGGTTCCAATGTCCCAGGAACTTGAATCCCTCCCCCTGGCACCATTCCTCTCGCCACGTATTCATCTGAAGTATCCTTCTATTTCTACTCTGACTAGCACGTGGCACTGGTAGCAATCCTGAGATTACTACCTTTGAGGTCCTGTTTTTTAATTTATCTCCTAACTCCCTATATTCCGCTTTTAGTACCTCATCCCGCTCTTTACCTATATCGTTGGTGCCTATATGCACCACGACAACTGGCTGTTCACCCTCCCCTTCCAAGATGTTCTGCAGCCGCTCGGAGACATCCTTGACCCTTGCACCAGGGAGGCATCACACCATCCTGGAGTCTCATTTGCGGTCGCAGAAACGTCTATCTATTCCCCTTAGCATTGAATCCCCTATTACTATAGCTCTACCCCTCTTTTTCCTCCCATTCTGTGCAGCAGAGCCACCCCTGGTGCCAGGAAGTTGGCTGCTGCTGCCTTCCTCTGATAGGCCATCCCCCCCAACAGTACTCAAAGTGGTGTATCTGTTAGAGAGGGGGATGGCCACAGGGGACCCCTGCGCTATCTGCCTGCGCCTAGTACTCTGCCTGTTGGTCACCCGTTCCCTTTCTTCCTGTCCAACCTCTACCTGCGGTGTGTCCAACTCTGTAAACGTGATATTCACGATGTCCTGAGCATTGTGAACGCTCCAGTATGCATCCAATCGCAGCTCCAGTGCTGCGATGCGGTCTGTCAGTAGCTGCAGCCGGATGCACTTCCTGCACATGTAGTTGTCAGGGACACAGGAAGTGTCCCTGAGTTCCCACATAGCGCAGGAGGAGCATACTACAGGGCTGGGCTGTCCTGCCATGACTTACCCTTTAATTAATTAATTAAAATTAAATGAATCCCACCAATTTCACTTCAATTAAATGATATACTCAAAGGCTCTTGCTTAACAGTAGTCCCCTCTACACAACAGAGACCTTAGAAACCACAAAATTTAAGTTTAGAAAAATTTAGAAGGAAAATACTCACCAACCAATCACTTACCTGCTTCTTCGTGACATCACACTTCGATTACTTTTTGCTTCCCTCTCCCGGAACCTGGATTGGTAAGCCGCCTCTGGTGCTCCCTCGCAGGTCCGCCGCCTCTCCGCTCTCTCGGGGCTCTGGGCCTCGCTGCTCGCTGCCTCGGGGCTGCTCCTTATGTACCGCCGCCTCTGGTGCTCCCTCGCAGGTCCGCCGCCTCTCCGCTCTCTCGGGGCTCTGGGCCTCGCTGCTCGCTGCCTCGGGGCTGCTCCTTATGTACCGCCGCCTCTGGTGCTCCCTCGCAGGTCCGCCGCCTCTCCGCTCTCTCGGGGCTCTGGGCCTCGCTGCTCGCTGCCTCGGGGCTGCTCCTTATGTACCGCCGCCGCCTCTGGTGCTCCCTCGCAGGTCCGCTGCCTCTCCGCTCTCTCGGGGCTCTGGGCCTCGCTGCTCGCTGCCTCGGGGCTGCTCCTTATGTACCGCCGCCGCCTCTGGTGCTCCCTCGCAGGTCCGCCGCCTCTCCGCTCTCTCGGGGCTCTGGGCCTCGCTGCTCGCTGCCTCAGGGCTGCTCCTTATGTACCGCCGCCGCCTCTGGTGCTCCCTCGCAGGTCCGCCGCCTCTCCGCTCTCTCGGGGCTCTGGGCCTCGCTGCTCGCTGCCTCGGGGCTGCTCCTTATGTACCGCCGCCGCCTCTGGTGCTCCCTCGCAGGTCCGCCGCCTCTCCGCTCTCTCGGGGCTCTGGGCCTTGCTGCTCGCTGCCTCGGGGCTGCTCCTTATGTACCGCCGCCGCCTCTGGTGCTCCCTCGCAGGTCCGCCGCCTCTCCGCTCTCTCGGGGCTCTGGGCCTCGCTGCTCGCTGCCTCAGGGCTGCTCCTTATGTACCGCTGCTGCCTCTGGTGCTCCCTCTCAGGTCCGCCGCCTCTCCGCTCTCTCGGGGCTCTGGGCCTTCTTTGGCTCAGCGTGAACTTTTCTCTGATTACTCTCCTATGAAGTGCCTTGGGATGTTTTACTACATTAAAGGCACTATATAAATGCAAGTCGATGTTGTTGTTGGACAGTAACTTCCATCACCACCCAACCTTCACCAGAACCTTGAATGGCATGGGTTAGAGGAGAAGATCTGTTACATCCTCTCTGCACCTGTTTCCATGGCATAATAGAGCCCTAATTAAGCCCCTCAATGTCTAGGAAGAATAATCACTTGTGCATAGTAAAGCCAGAGGATAGCGGTGGAACTATACCACAGCATAAGTGAGCACCTTGAGGAGAGAAAACAAAATATTGTACGGCAACTGGAAAATTAAAAAAACAAGATAAATTAGATCTTTTTGTGTAACTATCCTTGTTTGACCTGAATTCTTCCAAACACTTACAGGATCATAGAAACAATAGCACAGAAAGAGGGCCTTTCGTTCAATTGGCCTGTGCCAGTAGTTCTTCAACTAATCCCATGTCCCTGCTTTCCCTGTATACTTTTATAATCTTTATTACAGAATCATAGAAAACTTTTGAAATTTGACTTTTGATCTGTAACATGGTAACATGATACTGATATTAATTCAGTGGGAAAGAACACACAATATTGTTTGAAGCCTCAAATGACATGTTGATTCCATGAACACCTTTTACGTATATACAGAAACAAATTTTTTAATCAACTGATCCAGTTGGCTACTGCACGTTTTAGCTTTGATGTGCTGTTGATAGATTTAGCACCATTTGAGTCAGGTGCTACAAGCTGCAAGAGAGATACCTGGCCTGTCCTCTTTCTGTGGCTAAAGAATTTTAGATGGTACAGTGAAGGTCAGGAATTCTCCATGTATGGAATCATGAGCAAAAACTATATCCGTAACACTAATTCATTTTCTGGCAGGTTCAACCTTTTGGAGCATTTGTTATATTTTGATTTGTAGGCTGGATTTATATCCATAGCAGCATAAATGTAGCCCAAAAATCATAGCGCTGAGTTGCCTAATCTCCATTTTGCTGAAAGATGCAATAAATTCATCCCAAGCTGGGAACAGTGCAGCAAGAGGCTTGAGAGCAGGCCAGTTCTGGTATCCTCAACAAATGTGAAAGGATGTTCAGGACCAATTAAGATGTACAGCTTCTTGAGCAGACAATAACCATGGTATTCAGTCCCCTTTGTAAATAATGTTACAGTCTCTGACTCAATAGCCATTTAGAGTCATAGAGTCATAGAGTTATACAGCACAGAAAGAGACCCTTCGGCCCATCGTGTCTGCGCCGGCCATCAAGCCTTGTCTATTCTAATCCCATTTTCCAGCACTTGGTCCATAGCCTTGTATGCTATGGCATTTCAAGTGCTCATCTAAATGCTTCTTGAATGTTGTGAGGGTTCCTGTCTCTAGTACCCTTTCAGGCAGTGAGTTCCAGATTCCAACCACCCTCTGGGTGAAAAAGTTTGTCCTCAAATCCCCTCTAAACCTCCTGCCCCTTACCTTGAAACTATGCCCCCTGGTTATTGACCCCTCTACTAAGGGTAAAAGTTCCTTTATATCTACCCTATCTATGCCCCTCATAATTTTGTACACCTCAATCAGGTCCCCCCTCAGCCTTCTCTGCTCTAAGGAAAATGACACCAGCCTGTCCAGTCTCTGTTCATAGCTGAAGCGCTCCAGCCCAGGTAACATCCTGGTGAATCTCCTCTGCACCCTCTCCAAAGCAATCACATCCTTCCTATAGTGTGGTGACCAGAACTGCACACAGTATTCCAGCTGTGGCCTAACTAGCGTTTTGTACAGCTCCATCATAACCTCCCTGCTCTTATATTCTATGCCTCGGCTAATGAAGGCAAGTATCCTATATGCCTTTTTAACCACCTTATCTACCTGTCCTGCTGCCTTCAGGGATCTATGTACATGCACACCAAGGTCGCTCTGATCCTCTGTCCTTCCTAGGGTCCTGCCATTCATTGTGTATTCCCTTGCCTTGATAGTCCTCTCAAAATGCATCACCTCACAATTTTCAGAGTTAAATTCCATTTGCCACTGTTCTGCCCATCTAACCAACCCACCTATATTGTCCTGTAGCCTAAGGCTTCCCTTCTCGCTATTTACCACTCCACCAATTTTCGTGTCATCTGCGAACTTACTGATCATACCTCCTACATTCATATCCAAATCATTAATGTACACTACAAACAGCAAAGGACCCAGCACCAATCCCTGTGGTACACCACTGGACACAGGCTTCCAGTCACAAAGACAACCTTCGACCATCACCCTCTGCCTCCTGCCACTAAGCCAATTTTGGATCCAATGTGCCAAATTGCCCTGGATCCCATGGGCTCTTACCCTCTTGACCAGTCTCTCATGTGGGACTTTGTCAAAAGCCGTACTGAAGTCCATGTAGACTACATCAACTGCATTACCCTCATCTACACACCTAGTCACCCCCTCGAAAAATTCAATCAAATTGGTTAGACATGATCTCCCCCTGACAAAGCCATGCTGACTATCCTTGATTAATCCTTGCCTCTCCAACTGGAGACTAATACTGTCCCTCAGAATTTTTTCGAATAATTTCCCTACCACTGATGTTAGGCTTACTGGCCTGTAATTCCCTGGTTTATCCCTACTACCCTTTTTGAATAATGGTACTACGTTAGCTGTTCTCCAGTCCTCTGGCACCTCCCCTGTGGCCAGAGAGGTTCTGAAAATTTGTGTCAGAGCCCCTGCAATCTCCTCCCTTGCCTCTCACAGCAGCCTGGGATACGTCCCATCAGGGCCTGGGGATTTATCCACTTTTAAGCCTGCTAAAACCACTAGTACCTCCTCCCTCTCAATACTAATTTGTTCAAGTATATCACAATCCCCCTGCCTGATTTCTATGCCTACATTGTCCTTCTCCATAGTGAACACAGATGCAAAATATTCATTTAAAACCTCACCTACATCTTCCGGCTCTACACACAGATTGCCACTTTGCTCCCTAATGGGCCCTACTCTTTCTCTGGTTATCCTCTTGCCCTTAATATACTTATAAAACACCGTGGGATTTTCCTTTATTTTGCCCACCAGTGTTTTTTCATGCCCCCTCTTCGCTCTCCTAATTTCTTTTTTAAGTACCCCCCTGCACTTTCTATACTCCTCTAGGGCTTCCACTGTTTTTTGTCCTTTATATCTGCCAAAAGCCTCCCTTTGTTTCCTAATCCATTCTTGTATGTCCCTTGACATCCAGGGTTCCCTGGGCTTGTTGATCCCACCCTTGGCCTTTACGGGAACTGTAAAGTCTGTGGGTTGTACAGTTAATAACGACACAGACTTCAGGAATAACAAACAAACAGGTCTTTACTATTCGAAGGTCAGGGCGAATCTGCCCAAGGAATCATGCCACAACACTTATATACTGGTGTGGTCACCGTCGGTATTACAGTATACAGAAGCCAAACAAGTAGTGCCACACCTAAAGTAGTTCTCTTAAAGGTGAACGGTTACATACAATAGTTCTCTTAAAGGTAGACGGGTACATACACTACAATCCTCCCTTTTTAGCTTATTACATACAGAGTCCCCATTAAACATAACATATCTTCAACTTCATATAAAACAATTTACAGACATAGTCTCGGTGGGAAACAGTTCACAGGTTCAGTCTCTGCGGGAACAGTTCACAGATTCAGTCTCTGATCTTGACTCGGTCCGAACAACATCTCTTTGGTGTAGATGGTTCACATTGCTAGCGTGACTCCTCCATATCCTTTTCTTGACGTAACAGCTTGAACTTTCGTCCTGCTGAACCAGCAGTGCTGACTTTTACAACAACTGGGTTGCCTTGATATTTTCCTACTTCCCAACTGATTTAACTCCTTTCGTAGGGTCCACGCATGATCTGGTAGAAGTGATAATATTTGCGATAGTTATCATCTTCTGCTTCTTCTTTTTCTTTTCTGCTTTTTGGAGACTCTCGGGGCTCCCTTATCAGCTGCCAGCTGTAGCGCCACCAACTCTCTATGTTCCTTCGACTTTAAGTGCTTCATCCTGATTTCGGCACTTTGGGAGTTTTCATCACAAACTGGGCAGACCACATCCTCGTAATATTCAGTGTCACTCAACAGGTCATGGTAATATTCGGGTTCGTCCTGAGTTAGGCCAGCGAGAGGGCCTTCTACTTCCTCCTTACCCATCTGGACGTTAGCTGACTGTGGTTCCTTCCCTAGACATCTTTCTTGAAAAGACTTCTTCATGCATTCATCTTCATCCCGCTCTTCCTGGGTTTCCTGCAAATCCTTCACTAATGACCTCATTTGTGATTTCAATACTTCCCCTTCCCTCGGGGATTGATTGATCGGGCTATTCAATCCTTCTACTGGAGCAGCTGTTTCAACATTCTGTTGTTCACATAGACGCGATTCAGCGTACTTTTGGCATCCCAGTAAAGTCTGTTTTGCAACCTCAGCTATTTCCCAAACTTTTGAGAGCTCCGAACTCCTTCCCGTTGAAGATTGAAGCTCATGTTCAGATTGTTCCCATTGCAGAGTCTTTTCCCTCAGCATATGAAGGAGTTGGCTGACCATTAACTCTTCCACGGGAACACTGTGGATCAGAGTCTTCTCCATTTCATCCACCTTTTCCTCCAATGCTTCCACCTTCTGTTCCTCTTGTACTTTGGCTTTCAGCGCTCGGAAAAGTTGCGCCCTGATGCTCTCTAGCTCATGTTCAGGGACCATTCTTACAGTCTCTGTGTTTCTTACAGTTTCCTTTTCTTCCACTGAAAGGATTCCCAGTTGAATCTGTTCTTCAAGTTGTTGAACCTCGGACATTGCCGCCTCATATTTGTCTTGGGTTTCCTTCAATATTTTTATGAGTTCTTGGACATCTTGTCTTTCATGTTCTGCCATGTCTTTCACCTCTAATTTCTCATCTATGGATGGAACTTCTACCGATGAGTCTGTCTTGGCCTTGAGCTCATCAAGAATTTCCTGCAGCCTTTGGACTTCTTGCTCATGTTCAACCTTTAGCTGTTCATATGCTTCTACTGAAACTAGCTTTTCGGAGGTTGCCGAGTTAACCCCCTCCAGAATTGTAGCCTGGGCCTGTTCATACTGTTCTTTCAACTTCTCACACTCTGCTTGTAAGGAGTCATAGAGAAGAACTGGAATAACATCCTGGCTTCCTGAAGATTCCTCTTCATTTGCTTCTTTCGCAATTTCCTGTTGGAGTTCAGCCAAGGCTGCTATGCTATCTGCCTCTCGAAGTCTCACTGCCATCAAATCTTCTTTATTCCTGCAGTCTATCTCAGCCATTTTCCGATTACTTTCATTTAACTGAGTGAGTAGTCCCTTATTCTGGGCTGAGAGATATTGCACCTTCTCATGTAGACCATAGCACTCCTTCTCTGCTCGACATAGCTGGTTACTGCTGATTTGGTTCTGTGTTTCAAGTTCCAACATCCTTTGCTTAGCTTCTTTCAGTTTCGCCCCTATAAGCTCCTCTTGCAACATGGCCACATTATTCACATCAGGTAAAGAAGCGTTTCTCTTTTCCATGTCCAAGATTTTTTTCTGCATATCTTTAAGTGCACACTGCGATTCAGCTTCTCTTAACCTTGCTTGCACTAGCTCCGTCTCCAATTGCAGAACAAAATCCTCAGTGTAGCGTGGTTTGCCTTTATGCTGTATCTCTAGATCATGCAAATATTCTAACTCCTGAACATCATAAGGGAGATGTGATCGGTAATTGGTCACGATGGCTCTATGGTCGCTCTTTGCTTGAGCTAGCTGCCTCTGCTGTCTTTCCAGGTTCTCCCATTCGGTGTCCCAGAACTTTTCCATTGTTTTCATCTCTTGTACGAGATGGTAACTCAACTGTTCTAATTGTTGTCGTACTTTGAAATAAGTTTGAGTCCGAGTTCGGTGTTCTTCCGTCGTGGATAAGTCCTTAACTTGAACAGGCTCAGAATTCTCTGTCAAACTGGAGTTCTGCTCTGAAGCTTTATTCTTCTCGGTAGCATAAGCCTTTATGCATGTCTTCGTTTTCTCCACCATAGTCGGCAAGTTCATTTTAGCCTTGTCTTCCATATTTGAGTTGGTCTTATCGTCATCCGTTTCAGAATCGGAGCTGATAGCTTGCACCGAGTCCTCACTCATTATGGCTTTTAGATAGTGCCATTCCATGTCTATTTTCTTGATCCACTCTCGTCCTAGAAGTGGTGGTCCTCCCTCAGATAATACGTACAAGTTCATTCTTGGGTGTTCTTTACCCCTATCTCTCACCTTGACTCTTATCTTCCCCATGGGGTATACCTTATGCCCCGTGTATGTCTGCAATACGAACTTGGTATTTCTTAAGGGTATGTGAGAGAATAGCCGGTGGTAGTCCCTTCGATTTATGACTGATAGAGCTGATCCAGTGTCCAACTCCATTCTTACTTGGACTCCAGCTATTTTTAGTATGACCCAGATAGTTTGTAGGTCAGCTTCCTTACTCACATTGTGAATTCTCAGACTACCCAGCTCCTGGCTGTTTGGGTCTGAGTCTGAATTCTGTTCGTCTGAACTCTTCTCAGCCACCTTGTGTACCTTGTTGTACTTTTCTTGTGGTGGCTTCCTTTGGTTGTTGGTCTTCTTCCCTGACCGGCATACCTTAGCGATGTGACCCAGTTTGCCACATTTCCTACATTCTTGGTTCTTAAACCAGCATTGATTCTGGTCGTGTGTTGTCTTCCCACAACGATAGCATTTTGTTGTACTTGAGGTAATTTGGTCCACCCCGAGTGCCGCCGCCTTTAGCTGCATTTCCACCATTCCTTTCGCTGCGGCTTCGTGCGATGCGGCTAAAAGGACAGCCCTGTCAAGTATGAGGTCGTTCTCTTCGAGTAGTCGCTTTTGTGTCCCTTCCTTGGACAATCCGCATACGAACTTGTCTCACAGTGCCTCTGTCAGATTCCCTCCGAACTGGCAGCATTTCGCTAGCCTACGCAGTTCGACCAAATATTCCGCGTTGCTTTCGTCTTTCCGTTGCGTTCTTGCATAGAATTTGAATCGTTCAGCCAACATCAACAGTGTGGGGTTCAAGTGGTCCTTCAGAACAGCCACAATCCCTTCGAAAGTCTGATCCGCCGGTTTAGCTGGTGCTAGTAGATGCTTCAAGAGCCCGTATATCTTTGCGCCCATCGAGTTTAGCAATGTTATCGCTTTGTCGTCTTCCTCTATTTTGTTGGCTTCACAATAGATCTCGATGCATTCCACGTACGTGGCCCAGTCTTCTATCTCAGAATTAAAATCGTTAATATTCCCTCGCTTAGGCATCTTCCTTTCCTTGGGAGCAGCACAAGTATTTCTTTAAATTCTTATTTATTATTTATTTATTTCTAAGATGGCGGTTTTTCCCGCGAAAATGGCGGTTTCCCGCTCTTTCCTTCTCTCCCCGCCCCTTCAATGGCGGTCTCCCGCGTCTGTCGTCTTCTCCGCCTAATGGCGGCTTCCCGCGTTTCTTCCCTGGTGGGAGGGGTACGCTTTCCCCACAGCGGACAGGTTCAGCCACTGGGCTGGCTTCCGCACAGCTCCCCTTACTCGGCTCTGTCTTTCTCTCCCGCTCGCACGGCTCTACCAGCGCTGGGTACCCCGTTCACGGAGAACAGTTCAGCCGCTGGACTGGCTCTCACGCAGTCTCTCTCCCCTTGCTCGGCTCTGTCTCTCTCTCCCCCACGTTCGGCTCTACCGGCGCTGGGTACCCCGTTGGTGGAGAACAGTTCAGCCGCTGGACTGGCTCTCGCGCAGCCTCCTTTGGTCGGCTCTGCCTCTCCCACACGCCCGGCTCCCGTTCGCCTCCCAGCCCTCACGCAGTCCGGTGCTTCCCTCCCCGGCTGCGGCTGAGTTTCTCTCTTCCCGCGCCTGCTCCCGGTCTCAGCGCTTCGTGGCTTCGGTCGCTGCCCGGCTTTTCCCGCCGATCGCGGTCCGGCTATCTCACGACGCCGTTGGACCCGCCTTCCTGACCAGCTCTGCTCCCCCTCGACCGTGGTTGAGTGCACAGCCCTTATCCTCCGGATTTCGTTACACTTTTCCCTACTCACAGTCTCCGCGGCCGCCTTGTTTCCTGCTGATCGGCTCACTCCGCACCGTGGTAGAAGGGTAGTCAGTGCCTGTTGCTGATGGAAGCTTTTGTTGCTAAAGTCTTCCTCCTTTCTATTGCTGCAGCCTCGTGTTTTCTTCCAGCAGAACGACGAGGGCGGTTGCCTCTCTTCGACGCTCTTTAGTTGCTTTGGTAGTCTTGCCGCAGGGTACGATCGGACTCGTCGCCACTGTAAAGTCTGTGGGTTGTACAGTTAATAACGACACAGACTTCAGGAATAACAAACAAACAGGTCTTTACTATTCGAAGGTCAGGGCGAATCTGCCCAAGGAATCATGCCACAACACTTATATACCGGTGTGGTCACCATCGGTATTACACACCTAAAGTAGTTCTCTTAAAGGTGAACGGTTACATACAATAGTTCTCTTAAAGGTAGACGGGTACATACACTACAGGAACATGTTGGCGTTGTACTTTCTCTATTTCCTTTCTGAAAGTCTCCCACTGCTCTGATGTGGATTTTCCTACAAGTAGCTGATCCCAGTCTACTTTGGCCAGATCCTGTGTTATCATATTAAAATCGGCCTTCCCCCAATTTAGAACCTTTATTTCCAGTCCATCTTTGTCCTTTTCCATGACTACCTTAAATCTCACTGAAGTATGGTCACTGTCTCCAAAATGCTTTCCTACGGACACTTCTACCACTTGCCCGACTACGTTCCCTGGAATTAGGTCCTGTACCACCCCCTCTCTTGTAGGACTTTCTACATGCTGGCTCAAAAAGCTCTCCTGGATGCACTTTAAGAATTCCACACCCTCGAAGCCTTTCACACTCTGACTATCCCAGTTAATATTGGGGAAGTTGAAATCCCCTACTATTATTACCCTATTTTTTCTACACTTCTCTGAGATTTGCCTACATATCTGTTCCTCTATCTCCCCCTGACTGTTTGGGGGCCTATAGTACACTCTCAGCAAAGTGCTTGCCCCCTTTTTGTTTTTAAGTTCTACCCATATGGCCTCATTAGAGGAATCTGCTAAGATATCATCCCTCCTTACAGCAGTAATTGACTCCTTGATTAATATTGCAACACCCCCTCCTCTTTTACAACCCCTCTGTCTCACCTGAAGATTCTATACCCTGGAATATTGAGCTGCCAGTGCTGCCCCTCCCTCAACCATGTCTCTGAGATAGCAACAATATCATACTCCCATGTGTTCATCAACACCTTCAATTCATCTGCCTTACTCGCAAGACTCCTTGCATTAAAATAAATGCCATCCAGCCTTGCCATACTCCCATGTGCCGTTACATATTTGCTCTGCCTTCCAGGCTGACTTGTTTTTTCCTCTATATTTGGCTGTGCAACACCCCCTACTATAGCACCACTCCGTATCCCATCCCCCTGCCAAGTTAGTTTAATACCCCCCCAACAATACTAGCAAACCTCCCCGCAAGGATGTTGGTCCCGTTCCGGTTCAAGTGCAACCCGTCCGACTTGTACAGGTCCCACCTTCCCCAGAAGCAGACCCAGGAAACTAAAGACCTCCCTCCTGCACCTACTCTTTAGCCAGGCATTCATCTGCTCTATCCTCCTATTCCTATACTCACTAGCATGTGGCACCGGGAGTAATCTAGAGATTACAACCTTTGAGGTCCTGCTTTTTAATCTGCTACCTAGCGCCCTAAATTCTTGTTGCAGGACCTCATCCCTCTATCTACCCATGTTGTTGGTACCACGACCTCTGACTGTTCGCCCTCCCCCTTCAGAATGCCCTGCAGCCGTTCAGTGACATCCTTGACCGTGGCACCAGGGAGGCAACATACCATCCTGGAGTCACATCTGTGGCTGCAGAAACGTCTATCTGTTCCCCTTACAATAGAATCCCCTATCACTATTGCTCTCCCACTCATTTTCCTCCCCTCCTGTGCAGCTGAGCCACTCGTAGTGCCACAGACTTAGCTCTTGCTGCATTCCCCTGAGAAACCATCTCCCCCATCAATACCCAAAATGGGAAATCTGCTGGAGAGGGAGTTGGACCCAGGAGACTCTTGCACTACCTTCCTAATTCTTTTATTTTGTCTGGCAGTTATCCATTTCCTGTCTGCCTGTGCACTCTTTACCTGCGGTGTGACCACCTCGTTTACTGTGCTATCCACGAAGATCTCAGCTTCGCGGATGCTCCACAGTGACTCCAGCTGCAGCTCCAACTCCGAAACGCAGATTTTGTGTAGCTGCAGCTGGAGACACTTCCTGCACCTGTGTTCGCCCTGGACACAGAAAGTGTCCCTGATTCCTCACATAGCACAGGAGGAGCATTCCACGCTGCCGAGCTGCCTTGTCATGTCCTTCCCTTAATTTACTCCCTTTACTTCCTCTAAATTAAAGAATATTAAATACACTAGGGACCTTACTTCCCTTTAAACACTACCTACTCTAAACTAGAGACCTTACTTTTACTTTAACTACTGGACTGTTGAAATACTCACCAGGTCATACTTACCAATCAGCTCCTTCCCTGGTTATTTAGTAACAATAATGTGGAGGAGGAATTTAGTAACAATAATGTGGAGGAGGAATTCCTGGAGTGTATACGGAATGGTTTCCTGGACCAATATGTCGAGGAACCAACTAGAGATCAGGCCATCTTAGACTGGGTATTATGTAATGAGAAAGGATTAGGGACGGGAGAGAGCTGTTCCGTTGGGACAGACTTCACTTGGCCAGTGCTGAGTCTAGAATCCTGGCGAATCAAATAACTAGGGCTGTACAGAGGGCTTTAAACTAATTAGTGGGGGGGAGGTTTCAAGAGAGCGAAAAATAAAAATGTCAGCAGAGAAGACAATAGAGCAAGGTAGCAGTGGGGGAATTAAAAACCAGAGCGTGTCAGAAAGGGACAGAATATATAAAGATAAAGGTAAAGTAGTAAAGGGGGTAAAAGCAGGAATAAATTGTCACAAAACATATTTAAAAGTTCTTTATCTGAATGCATGCAGCATTCGTAACAAAATAGACGAGTTGACGGTACAAACAACGACACATGGGTATGATCTGGTGGCCATTACGGAGACATGGCTGCAGGGTGATCATGACTGGGAACTAAACATCCAGGGGTATTTGACTATTAGGAAGGACAGACAGGAAGGAAAGGGAGGTGGGATGGCTGTGTTAATAATGGATGGAATCACTGCAATAGTGAGAAATGATATTGGGTCAAAGGATCAGGATAGTGAAATGGTTTGGGTGGAGATAAGGAATAATAAGGGGAAAAAGTCACTAGTGGGCGTAGTCTATAGGCCTCCTAACAGTTGCAACTCTATTGGTCGGAGTATAAATCAGGAAATTGTTGGGGCTTGTAATAAGGGAACAGCTATAATCATGGGAGATTTTAACTTTCATATTGACTGGACAAATCAAATTGGGCAGGATGGCCTTGAGGAAGAGTTCATAGAGTGCATTAGGGATGAGTTCCTTGAGCAGTATGTTACTGAACCAACCAGGGGGCAGGCAATCTTAGATCTGGTCCTGTGTAATGAGACAGGATTAATAAAAAATGTCCTAGTAAAGGATCCCCTTGGAATGAGTGACCATAACATGGTTGAATTCCAAATTCAGTTGGAGGGTGAGACAGTTGGATCTCAAACCAGCGTACTAAGCTTAAATAAAGGAGACTATGAAGGTATGAGAGCAGAGTTGACTAAAGTGGACTGGGAAAATAGATTAAGGTGTAAGACGGTACATGAGCAGTGGTGTACATTCAAGGAAATATTTCACAACTTTCAAGAAAAATATATTCCACTGAGGAAAAAGGGGCATAAAAGAAAAGACAGCCATCCGTGGCTAAGTAAAATAATAAAGGATAGAAACATAGAAACATAGAAGATAGGAGCAGGAGTAGGCCATTCGGCCCTTCGAGCCTGCTCCGCCATTCAATGAGGTCATGGCTGATCATCCAAATTCAGTACCCTGTCCCTGCCTTCTCCCCATATCCCTTGATCCCTTTAGCTTTAAGAAGTATATCCAACTCTTTCTTGAATATATTTAATGAACTGGCCTCCACCGCCCTCTGTGGCAGAGAATTCCACAGGTTCACCACTCTCTGGGTGAAGAAATTCCTCCTCATTTCAGTCCTAAATGGCTTACCCCTTATCCTTAGACTATGACCCCTGGTTCTGGACTCCCCGGCCATCAGAAACATCCTTCCTGCATCTAGTCTGTCCAGGCCTGACAGAATTTTATAGGTTTCGATGAGATCCCCTCTCAATCTTCTAAACTCCAGTGAGTATAAGCCCAATCGACACAATCTCTCCTCATACGTCATTCCTGCCATCCCAGGTATCAGCCTGGTGAATCTTCGCTGCACTCTTTCCATGGCAAGAACGTCCTTCCTCAGGTAAGGCGACCAAAACTGCACACAATACTCAAGGTGCGGTCTCACCAAGGACCTGTACAACTGTAGCAAGACATCCTTGTTCCTGTACTCGAACCCTCTTGCTACGAAGGCCAACATACCATTTGCCTTCTTAACCGCCTGCTGCACCTGCATGCTTACCTTCAGCGACTGGTGCACAAGAACACCCAGGTCTCTTTGCACTTCCCCTTCTCCCAATCTATTGCCATTCAAATAATAATCTGCCTTCCTGTTTTTGCCACCAAAGTGGATAACCTCACATTTATCCACATTATAGTGCATTTGCCATGTTTCTGCCCAATCACCCAATTTGTCCAAATCGTACTGGAGTTTCACGACATCCTCCTCACAGCTTACCCTCCCACCCAGCTTTGTGTCGTCTGCAAATTTGGAGATATTACATCCAATTCCCTCGTCCAGATCATTAATATATATTGTGAACAGCTGGGGTCCTAGGATCGATCCTGGCGGTACCCCACTAGTCACTGCCTGCCACTCGGAAAACGACCCGTTTATTCCAACTCTTTGCTTTCTGTCCGCCAACCAGTTCTCTATCCAAGTCAATACCTTGCCCCCAATCCCATGTGCCTTAATTTTGCATGCTAATCTCTTATGTGGGACCTTATCGAAAGCCTTCTGAAAGTCCAAATACACCACATCCACTGGTTCTCCCTTATCTATTTTACCAGTTACATCCTTAAAAAATTCCAGTAGATTAGTCAAGCATGATTTACCTTTTGTAAATCCATGTTGACTTTGTCTGATCCTGTCACTGCTTACCAAGTGCTCTGCTATTACATCTTTTATAATAGATTCTAGCATTTTCCCCACTACCGATGTCAGGCTTACCAGTCTATAATTCCCCACTTTTTCTCTACCACCTTTTTTGAATAGTGGGGCAACATTAGCTACCCTCCAATCCATGGGTACTGTTCCAGAGTCGATCGAGTTCTGGAAGATGACCAGCAATGCATCTACTATTTCTAGGGCCACTTCCTTAAGTACCCTGGGATGTAGATTATCAGGCCCTGGGGATTTATCAGCCTTCAGTCCCATCAATTTTCCTAACACCATTTCCCTACAAATACTGATTTCTTTCAGTTCCACCGTTTCATCAGGCCCTATGTTCCCCGGCATCCCTGGGAGGTTATTTGTGTCCTCCTTTGTGAAGACAGAACCAAAGTATGAATTTAGTTGGTCTGCCATTTCTTTGTTTCCCATTATAAATTCCCCTGATTCTGACTGCAAGGGACCTACGCTTGACTTCACCAATCTTTTTCTCTTCACATATCTATAAAAGCTTTTACTGTCAGTGTTTATGTTCCCTGCAAGCTTACTCTCATATTCTATTTTCCCTTTCTTAATTGATCCCTTTGTCCTCCTTTGTTGAATCCTAAACTGCTCCCAATCCTCAGGATTATTGCTTTTTCTGGCCAATTTATATGTCGTCTCCTTGAATCTTATGCTATCCCTAATTTCCCTTGTTAGCCACAGTTGAGTCACCTTTTTTGTTTTATTTTTATGCCAAACTGGGATGAACAAATTCTGTAGCTCATCCATTCGGTCTTTGAATGTTTGCCATTGCCTATCCACCGTCAACCCTTTGAGTGCCATTCCCCAATCAATCCTACCCAACTCGCTCCTCAGACCATCGTAGTTTCCTTTATTTAAATTGAGGACCCTAGTCCCTGAGTCAACTACTTCATTCTCCATCTTAATGAAGAATTCGATCATATTATGATCGCTCAGACCCAAGGGGCCTCGTACAACAAGATTGCTAATTAATCCTTTCTCGTTACATAATACCCAGTCTAAGATGGCATGATCTCTGGTTGGTTCCTCGACATATTGGTCCAGGAAACCATCCCGTAAACACTCCAGGAATTCCTCCTCCACAGTATTGTTACTAATTTGGTTGGCCCAATCTATATGTAGATTAAAGTCACCCATGATGACTGCTGTGCCCTTATTGCACGCTTCTTTAATTTCCCTTTTCATGCCATCCCCAACCTCCGCCTTACTGTTTGGAGGTCTATATACCACTCCCACTAATGCTTTTTTCCCCTTAGTATTTCTCAGTTCTACCCATACAGATTCCACATCATCAGAGCTAATATCCTTCATTACAATTGTATTAATCCCTTCTTTAACCAGTAATGCTACCCCACCTCCCTTTCCTTTTTGCCTATCTTTCCTGAATATCGAATACCCCTGGATGTTGAGTTCCCAGTCTTGGCCATCCTTGAGCCACATTTCCGTAATCCCAACCAAATCATATTCGTTTACCTCTATTTGCACAGCCAATTCATCCACCTTATTACAAATGCTCCTCGCATTAAGACACAAAGCCTTCAGGCTTGTTTTTTTAACACTCTTAGACCTATTAGAATTATTATTTACTGTGGCCACGTTTGATTTAAACCGTTGATTTCTCTGACTGCCACTTTTGTTTTTCTCCTTCCTATCTTTTGCTTTTATCCCTGTTTCCCTTTCCTCTGTCTCCCTGCTCAGGTTCCCAACCCCCTGCCATTTTAGTTTAAATCCCCCCCCCCCGCAAGGATATTTGTCCTGCTCTGGTTCAGGTGCAACCCGTCCGACTTGTACAAGTCCCACCTTCCCCAGAAGCAGGATCAGTGATCCAGGAATCTAAAGCCCTCCCTCCTGCACCAACTCTTTAGCCACGCATTCATCTGCTCTATCCTCCTATTCCTATATTCACTAGCACGTGGCACCAGGAGTAATCCAGAGATTACAACTTTTGAGGTCCTGCTCTTTAATCTGCTACCTAGCTCCCTAAATTCTTGCTGCAGGACCTCATCCCTCTTCCTACCCATGTCATTGGTCCCAATGTGAACCACGACCTCTGACTGTTCACCCTCCCCCTTCAGAATGCCCTGTAGCCGTTGAGTGACATCCTTGACCCTGGCACCAGGGAGGCAACAAACCATCCTGGAGTCACATCTATGGCCACAGAAATGCCTATCTGTTCCCCTTACAATAGAATCCCCTACCACTATTGCTCTCCCACTCTTTTTCCTCCCTTCCTGAGCAGCAGAAGCACCCCTGGTGCCGGGAAGTTGGCTGCTGCTGCCTTCCTCTGGTAAGTCATCCCCTTCAACAGTATCCAAATCGGTATACCTGTTTGAGAGGGGGATGGCCACAGGGGTCCCCTGCACTACCTGCCTGCCTCTACTGCTCTGCCTGATGGTCACCCATTTCCCTTCTGCCTGTGCAGCCCTTACCTGCGGTGTGACCACCTCATCAAACGTGTTATCCACGACCCTCTCAGCAGCGTGAATGCTCCAAAGCCCATCCATCCGCAGCTCCAGCGCCGCAATGCGGTCTGCTAGTAGCCGCAGCTGGATGCATTTCTGGCACACGTGGTCATCAGGGACACCGGCAATGTCCCTGAATTCCCACATAGAGCAAGAGGAGCATAACACGGGGCTGGGCTCTCCTGGCATTACTTACCCTTTAATTAATTTAAATTAATTCACTATCACCAATTAAAGATAAACTCTAAGGCGCTTATATGGTTTACCAACAGTCCCCGCTACACCAGAAAAGACCTTAGCAACTATAAACCAGAGTTAAAGTTTAAAAAAGAGAAATACCAACCAATCACTTACCTGCTCCCTGGTGACGTCACACTCTGATTACTTTTTACCTCTCTCCCCGCTGCTGTGTTGGTCGGGCCTCGCCTCGCTGCTCCTTTTATATCCGGTCTCGGTGCTCTCCTGGTCCGATCTGGTCGGGCCTCGCCTCGCTGCTCCTTTTATATCCGGTCTCGGTGCTCTCCTGGTCCGATCTGGTCGGGCCTCGCCTCGCTCCTCCTTTTATACCCGGTCTCGGTGCTCTCCTGGTCCGATCTGGTCGGGCCTCGCCTCGCTCCTCCTTTTATACTCGGCCTCGGTGCTCTCCTGGTCCGATCTGGTCGGGCCTCGCCTCGCTCCTCCTTTTATACCCGGCCTCGGTGCTCTCCTGGTCCGATCTGGTCGGGCCTCGCCTCGCTCCTCCTTTTATACCCGGCCTCGGTGCTCTCCTGGTCCGATCTGGTTGGGCCTCGCCTCGCTCCTCCTTTTATACCCGGCCTCGGTGCTCTCCTAGTCCGATCTGGTCGGGCCTCGCCTCGCTCCTCCTTTTATACCCGGCCTCGGTGCTCTCCTGGTCCAATCTGGTCGGGCCCCGCCTCGCTCCTCCTTTTATACCCGGTCTCGGTGCTCTCCTGGTCCGATCTGGTCGGGCCTCGCCTCGCTCCTCCTTTTATACCCGGTCTCGGTGCTCTCCTGGTCCGATCTGGTCGGGCCTCGCCTCGCTCCTCCTTTTATACCCGGTCTCGGTGCTCTCCTGGTCCGATCTGGTCGGGCCTCGCCTCGCTCCTCCTTTTATACCCGGTCTCGGTGCTCTCCTGGTCCGATCTGGTCGGGCCTCGCCTCGCTCCTCCTTTTATACATAGAAACATAGAAACATAGAAGATAGGAGCAGGAGTAGGCCATTCGGCCCTTCGAGCCTGCTCCGCCATTCAACGAGATCATGGCTGATCATCCAAACCCTAGCACCCGGTCCCTACAGCGACAGCCATCCCACACAAGCCCTATCCCCGTAACCCCGTAACCCCACGTATTTAATCCCCCCTAACACTAAAGGCCAATTTTTTTATCATGGCCAATCAACCTAACCCGCACATCTTTGGACTGTGGGAGGAAACCGGAGCACCCGGAGAAAACCCACGCAAACACGGGGAGAATGTGCAAACTCCACACAGACAGTCACCCGAGGCCGGATTTGAACCCGGCCTCGGTGCTCTCCTGTTCCGATCTGGTCGGGCCTCGCCTCGCTCCTCCTTTTATACCCGGCCTCGGTGCTCTCCTGGTCCAATCTGGTCGGGCCTCGCCTCGCTCCTCCTTTTATACCCGGCCTCGGTGCTCTCCTGGTCCAATCTGGTCGGGCCTCGCCTCGCTCCTCCTTTTATACCCGGTCTCGGTGCTCTCCTGGTCCGTATAGTATCCGACTGAAAACAAGGGCATATAAAGTAGCCAAATCTAGTGGGAGGATAGAAGATTGGGAAGCATTTAAAAGCCAGCAAAGAATAACTAAAAGATTAATTAAGAAAGGGAAGATAGATTATGAAAGTAAACTAGCAAAAAATATAAAAACAGATAGCAAGAGTTTCTACAGTTATATAAAAAGAAAAAGGGTGGCTAAAGTGAATGTTGGTCCCTTAGAGGACGAGACTGGGAAATTAGTGGTGGGGAACATGGAGATGGCAGAAACACTGAACAAATATTTTGTATCAGTCTTTACAGTAGAGGACACTAAAAATATCCCAACACTGGACAAACAGGGGGCTATGGGGGGGAGGAGCTAAACACGATTAAAATCACTGAGGAGATGGTACTCGGTAAGATAATGGGACTTAAGGCAGATAATTCCCCTGGACCTGATGGCTTACATCCTAGGGTTTTGAGAGAAGTAGCGGTAGGGATTGCGGATGCATTGGTGGTAATTTTCCAAAACTCCCTGGATTCAGGAAAGGTCCCAGCAGATTGGAAAACTGCTAATGTAACGCCCTTATTTAAAAAGGGAGGTAGACAAAAGGCTGGAAACTATAGACCAATTAGCCTAACATCTGTGGTTGGTAAAATGTTGGAGTCCATTATTAAGGAAGCAGTAACAGGACATTTGGATAAGCATAATTTAATCAGACAGAGTCAGCATGGTTTTATGAAGGGGAAGTCATATTTGACAAATTTGCTCAAATTCTTTGAGGATGTAACAAACAGGGTGGATAAAGGGGAACCAGTGGATGTGGTGTATTTGGACTTCCAAAAGGCATTTGACAAGGTGCCACACAAAAGATTACTGCACAAGATAAAAAATCACGGGATTGGGGGTAATATACTGGCATGGGTGGAAGATTGGCTATCTAACAGAAAACAGAGAGTTGGGATAAATGGTTCATTCTTGGGTAGGCAATCAGTAACTAGTGGTGCTCCACAGGGGTCAGTGCTGGGACCCCAACTCTTTACAATCTATATTAACGATTTGGAGGAGGGGACCGAGTGCAACATATGCAAGTTTGCCGACAATACAAAGATGGGAGGGAAAGCAGTGAGTGAGGAGGACATAAAAAACCTGCAAAAGGACATAGACAGGCTAAGTGAGTGGGCAGAAATTTGACAGATGGAATATAATGTTGGAAAGTGTGAGGTTATGCACTTTGGCAGAAAAAATCAAAGCAAGTTATTATCTACATGGAGAGAAACTGCAAAGTGCTACAGTACAAAGGGATCTGGGGGTCCTGGTGCATGAAACACAGAAGGTTAGTATGCGGGTACAGCAGGTGATCAGGAAGGCCAATGGAATCTTGGCTTTTATTGCAAGGGGGATGGAGTATAAAAGCAAGGAAGTCTTGCTTCAGTTATACAGGGTACTGGTGAGGCCACACCTGGAATATTGCGTACAGTTTTGGTTTCCATATTTAAGAAAAGATATATTTGCTCTCGAGGCAGTTCAGAGAAGGTTCACTCGGTTGATTTCGGAGATGAGGGGGTTGACTTATGAGGAAAGGTTGAGTAGGTTGGGACTCTACTCATTGGAATTTAGAAGAATGAGAGGTGATCTTATCGAAACATATAAGATTGTGAGGGGGCTTGATCGGGTGGATGCGGGGAGGATGTTTCCACTGATGGGTGAGACTAGAACTAGGGGGCATAATCTTAGAATAAGGGGCTGCCATTTCAAAACTGAGATGAGGAGAAACTTCTTCACTCAGAGGGTAGTAAATCTATGGAATTTGCTACCTCAGAGAGCTGTGGAAGCTGCGACATTAAATAAATTTAAAATGGAGATAGACAGTTTCCTAGCTGATAAGGGAATTAGGGGTTACGGGGAGCGGGCAGGGAAGTGGACGTGAGTCTAGGTTCAGATCAGCCATGATTCTATTGAACGGCGGAGCAGGCCCGAGGGGCCGTATGGCCTACTCCTGCTCCTACTTCTTATGTTCTTATGTTCTTATGATTAATTAGCAATCTTGTTGTGCCAGGCCCCTTGGGGCGGAGCGATCATAATATGATAGAATTCTTCATTAAGATGGAGAGTGAAGTATTTGACTCAGAGACTAGGGTCCTGAATTTATATAAAGGAAACTACGGTGGTATGAGGCGCGAGTTGGGTAGGCTGGATTGGGGAATGTTACTTAAAGGGTTGACGGTGGATGGGCAATGGCAAACATTTAAAGATTGCATGGATGAACTACAGAATTTGTTCATCCCTGTTTGGCATAAAAATAAAATTAAAAAGGTGACTCAACCATGGCTAACAAGGGAAATTAGGGATAGCATAAGATCCAAGGAGAGGGCTTATAAATTGGCCAGTAAATGCAGCAAGCCTGAGGATTGGGAGCAGTTTAGGATTCAGAAAAGGAGGACAAAGGGATTAATTATGAGGGGGAAAATAGAGTATGAGAGTAAGCTTTCAGGGAACATAAAAACTGACTGTAAAAGCTTCTATAGATATGTGAAAAGAAAAATATTGGTGAAGTCAAGCGTAGGTCCCTTGCAGTCATGGTCAGGGGAATTTATAATGGGGAACAAAGAAATGGTAGACCAATTAAATACATACTTTGGTTCTGCCTTTACAAAGGAGGACATAAATAAACTCCCAGAGATGTCGGGGAACATAGGGTCTAATGAGAGGGAGGAACTGAATGAAATCAGTATCTGTAGGGAAATGGTGTCAAGGAAATTGACGGGATTGATAAATCCCCAGGGCCTGATAATCTACATCCTAGTGTACTTAAGGAAGTGGTCCTAGAAATAGTAGATGCATTGCTGGTCATCTTCCAAAATTCTATAGATTCTGGAACAGTCCCGATGGATTGGAGGGTAGCTAATGATACCCCGCTATTCAAAAAAGGTGGTAGAGAGAAAATGAGGAATTATAGACCGGTAAGCCTGACATCGGTAGTGGGGAAAATGCTAGAGTCCATTATAAAGGATGTAATAGCAGAGCACTTGGAAAACAGTGACAGGATCGGACAAAGTCAACATGGATTTAAAGAAGGTAAATCGTGCTTGACTAATCTACTGCAATTTTTTGAGGATGTAACTGGTAGAATAGATAAGGGAGAACCAGTGGATGTGGTGTATTTGGACTTTCAGAAGGCTTTCGATAAGGTCCCGCATAAGAGATTAGCGTGTAAAGTTAAAGCACATGGGATTGGGGGCAAGGTACTGACTTGGATAGAGAACTGGCTGGCAGACAGGAAGCAAAGAGTTGGAATAAACAGCTCTTTTTCCAAGTGGCAGGCAGTGACTAATGGGGCACCGCAGGGATCGGTGCTAGGACCCCAGCTATTCACAATATATATTAATGATCTAGACGAGGGAACTAGATGTAATATCTCCAAGTTTGCAGACGACACAAAGCTGGGTGGGCATGTGTGCTGTGCGGAGGATGCCGAGAAACTCCAATATGATTTGGACAGGTTGGGTGATTGGGCAGATGTATGGCAGATGCAGTATAATGTGGATAAATGCAAGGTTATCCACTTTGGTGGCAAAAACAGGAAGGCAGATTATTATCGGAACGGCAATAGATTGGGAGTAGGGGAAGTGCAATGAGACCTGGGTGCCCTTGTGCACCAGTCGCTGAAGGTAAGCTTGCAGGTGCAGCAGGCGGTTAAGAAGGCAAATGGTATGTTGGCTTTCGTGGTGAGAGGATTCGAGTACAGGAACAAGGATGTCTTACTGCAGTTGTTCAGGGCCTTGGTGAGACCACACCTTGAGTATTGTGTGCAGTTTTGGTCGCCTTATCTGAGGAAGGATGTTCTTGCCATGGAGGGAGTGCAGCGAAGATTCACCAGACTGATACCTGGGATGGCAGGCATGACGTATGAGGAGAGATTGGGTCGATTGGGCTTATACTCACTGGAGTTTAGAAGAATGAGAGGGGATCTCATTGAAACTTATAAAATTCTAACAGGACTAGACAGACTAGATGCAGGAAAGATGATCCCGATGGCGGGGGAGTCCAGAACCAGGGGTCACAGTCTAAAGATAAGGGGTAAGCCATTTAGGACAGAGATGAGGAGGAATTTCTTCACCCAGAGAGTGGTGAACCTGTGGAATTCTCTACCACAGAAGGCAGTTGAGGCTAATTCATTAAATATATTCAAGAAGGAGTTAGATATATTTCTTAAGGCTAAAGGGATCAAGGGATATGGGGAGAAAGCAGGGACAGGGTACTGAGTTTGGATGATCAGCCATGATCGCATTGAATGGCAGAGCAGGCTCGAAGGTCCGAATGGCCTACTCCTGCTCCTATCTTCTATGTTTCTATGTTTTTTTGTTATGACGTCACTTTAGCAGTTTCGCAGTTGTTGTTCTTTGACTGCTCCCGCTCTCGGACTCTTTGGTGTAAAGTAACAACCAATTCCCATCTTGCAGCACTCTGTTTAAACCACACTTTTATTTTTCTCCAGATGCAGTTGGGTGGTATCATAGAGCCGAACTCCCACTGGTTCTCTGTCCCCTCTTGTGCCGCTTTTTAGCTCCTGCTCTCCTGGAAGCTGACAAAGATAGAATAAGAAAGGAACACCTCCCTCCCCGAACTCCCTCACTCACCAAACTCGCAGCTTAGCACTCTGTTCCGATCTGCACTCTGTGACAAACTGCACTCTAGCCATTTATGGTAAGGAATTCCATGTTCCAATAACCCTCTATGTAAAACTTCGGCCTGATTTTAACTCCAGGCCAGTTTTCATTGGGTGAGAAACTGTGTAAGTAAGAAATTCATCCGCTGCTCCAGAAATGAGGCCAGGGGTAGTTTAACTCCCAGGCCTCATTCAAACCTTGCTGGCCCACTTCTCACTCGTTCTGGCTGGGAAGTGTCGGAAAATATCACTGGCCTGGAGGCCCCCCGCCAAGACAACGTAGGTGGTGGGTTCAGCTGACCGGGCCATCCCACAAGGATTTTGCAATCGGGAAGGTGGTGGGGGGAGTCGGTGGCAGGAGAGGCCTAAGCTTTCCTTATGGGGCCTGGAGGAAAAATCCTGCTCCTCCTGGCCCCACAAGGAGAGTAAAAAACTTACCTTTATGGGCCTTTCCTGGCTCCGATCCAGTTCCTCGCTGGTCTGAATTGGTGGGAAACTTACTGCCATCGGGACCCTACATGCATAGATAAAAAAAGGCCCCACAAAATACGGCGGAGACGGAGAAACTGGGAGAATGGAATAGAGTCCTTACAGGAGGCAGGGTGGGAGGAAGTGTAGTCCAGGTAGCTGTGGGAGTCAGTGGGCTTGTAGTGAATATTGGTCGATAACCTATCCCCAGAGATGGAGATGGAGAAGTCGAGGAAGGGAAGGGAAGAGTCAGAGATGGACCATGTGAAGGTGAGGGAAGGGCGGAAATTGGAGGCAAAGTGATTGAAATTGTCTAGTTCGGGGCAAGAGCAGGAAACGGCACCGATACAGTCATCAATGTATCGGAAAAAGAGGTGAGGGAGGGGACCTGAGTAGGACTGGAACAAAGAGTGTTCCACATATCCCACAAAAAGTCAGGCATAGCTAGGACCCATGCGGGTACCCATAGCAACACCTTTGATTTGGAGGAAATGAGTGGAGTTAAAGGAGAAGTTGTTCAATGTGAGAACAAGTTCAGCCAGGCGGAGGAGGGTGGTGGTGGATGGGAACAGAGGCCTGACCAGTCTCTTCCCTTCCCTTCCTCGACTTCTCTGTCTCCATCTCTGGGGATAGGTTATCGACCAATATTCACTACAAGCCCACTGACTCCCACAGCTACCTGGACTACACTTCCTCCCACCCCGCCTCCTGTAAGGACTCTATTCCATTCTCCCAGTTTCTCCATCTCCGCCGTATCTTCTCCGACGATGCCACCTTCCACACCAGTGCTTCCAACATGTCTTCCTTTTTCCTCAACTGAGGATTCCCCTCTACCGTGGTTGACACAGCCCTCGACCGTGTCCGTTCTATCTCCCGCACTTCAGCCCTCACCCCTGCCCCTCCCTCCCGGAACCACAATAGGGTTCCCCTTGTCCTCACCTTTCACCCCACCAGCCTCCACATTCAACGGATCATCCTCCGCCATTTCCGCTACCTCCAAAGTGATCCCACCACCAAACGCATCTTCCCCTCCCCTCCCCTTTCAGCATTCCGTAGGGACCGCTCCCTCCGAGACACCCTAGTCCACTCCTCTATCACCCCCAACAGCCCTTCCCCTTCGCCCAGCACCTTCCCGTGCAAGCGCAGGAGATGTAACACCTGCCCCTATACCTCCCCCCTTCCCACTGTCCAGGGCCCCAAACACCCCTTCCAGGTGAAACAGCGATTTACTTGTACTTCTTGCAATCTAGTATACTGTATTCGCTGCTCACGATGTGGTCTCCTCTACATTGGGGAGACCAAACGCAGATTGGGTGACCGTTTTGCGGAACACCTCCGTTAAGTCCGTAAGGGTGACCCCGAGCTTCCGGTTACCTGTCATTTTAACTCACCGCCCCATTCCCACTCAGACCTCACCGTACTCGGGCTCTTGCATTGTTCCACGGAAGCTCAACGTAAACTCGAGGAACAGCACCTCATCTTCCGATTAGGCACTCTGCAGCCTTCCGGACTCAATATCGAGTTCAACAATTTCAGATCATAACCTCGGCCCCTATTACATTTTTACTTATATTTTTTTCCCACCCCTTTGTTTTGGGTTTTCCCTTCACCCCCCTTTCCCTTTTTTTTCTCTCTCCCACATGGCCGCTGTCTCTCATCCTGCCAGTACACTTCACACCTAATCTGAGCCATCTTTTGTCTCCACTGTCCTATTACCATCTCGTCTGGTTTTGAATACCTCTTAATGTCTCTTTACTTCTTTTGTTCTATCACAGCTCTGCCTTCGATCTATTTCATTTCCTTTCCAGTTTTGAAAAAGGGTTCACCCAAAATGTCGACTCTATTTTCTCTCCACGGATGTTGCCTGGCCTGCTGAGTTTTTCCAGCATTTTCTGTTGTTATTTCGGATTTCCAGCATCTGCAGTATTTTGCTATCGTACTAGTGTTTGGTTCACTGCCACATCTGTTCTGCTCTTCTCTTCGACGGGATCTCCGTTTGGCTCTTTAACCTTGTTCATCTTCATTACTTTCAGTTTCCCTTCTCGTGTTTGATCAGGTATCTGCCAAGACTCGGTTTCACAGCCGTATCATTTTCCTCAGCAACTCTCTCCGGTTCCGACTTATTCCACGTGGATTCCAACTAGACTTCCACCCTTCGTGTTTCGGATCCACCCAGGATTACAAATATCTCCAAGATATTCATCGTTCCTCGAACTACTGCTCTCGCCGCATCCTGAGATCCACGCTCAACGCCATGCGCCGCCACATGAACACTCTCGACCTCTCTCTTCAGTAACACCGGCGCACTCTATCTCAAAGCTGTCCGGGTCCACAGTTCCATTTCATCCTTCGACTCATTCGACGCGTCAACAAAAAACTTTTTTTCTTCCTTTCCGATGTCAAGGATCACAAGCTTCATCAACTCTTGGACACCAATGCCCCTCCGGAACCTTCTTCCCCTTCACTTTCCTCTGGCCCCCTTCTCCCAATCTCACCCCCTGCCGCGTTTTCACTATCCCCTCTGACCTTCCACTCTCTGACCCCGAACGATCAGTCCTCAGCAAAGGCCTGAGCTTCATCCCCTTACGCCCCCACCTCAATGAATTTCGAGCTCGGCACGATGTTGAGCTCTTTTTCCGCCGCCTTCGTCTCCGTGCCCACTTCTCTGGCCAGGAGTCTTCCCCCCGCACGGCTGACCCTTTCTCCCGCTTGCAGAATTCCTGTTCTACCTGGACCCCTCCCCCTGGCCTCTTACCCTCTCTAGATCTTTTCATCGCAAACTGCCGCTGTTATATCGGCCATCTCCATTTCTCTGCTCCCCTCACTCACTCCAACCTACCTCCCTCTGAACTTGCAGCACTCCATTCTCTTAGATCCAACCCTGACATTGTCATTAAACCCGCTGACAAGGGTGGTGCTGTTGTTGTTTGGCGAACTGACCTCTACCTAGCGGAAGCTGAACGCCAACTCTCCGACACCTCCTCCTACCTCCACCTGGACCATGACCCCACTACCAAACATCAAAGTACCGTTTCCAAGACTGTCACTGACCTCATCTCCTCTGGAGATCTTCCCCTCGCGGCCACCAACCTCATAGTTCCCCAACCCCACACAGCCTGCTTCTACCTCCTTCCCAAGATCCACAAACAGGACTGCCCTGGTAGACCCATCGTTTCAGCCTGTTCTTGCCCCACGGAACTTATCTCTTCCTATCTTGACTCTATCTTTTCTCCCCTTGTCCAGTCTCTTCCCACTTACATCCACGACTCTTCGGACGCCCTCCGCCACTTTAACAGTTTCCAGTTTCCTGGCCCCAACCGCTTCCTTTGCACCATGGACGTACAATCCCTCTCCATCTCCATCCCCCACCAGGATGGCCTGAGGGCACTCCGCTTCTTCCTTGAACAGAGGCCCGACCAGTCCCCATCCACCACCACCCTCCTCCACCTGGCTGAACTTGTTCTCACATTGAACAACTTCTCCTTTAACTCCACTCATTTCCTCCAAATCAAAGGTGTTGCTATGGGTACCCGCATGGGTCCTAGCTATGCCTGCCTTTTTGTGGGATATGTGGAACACTCTTTGTTCCAGTCCTACTCAGGTCCCCTCCCTCACCTCTTTTTCCGATACATTGATGACTGTATCGGTGCCGTTTCCTGCTCTTGCCCCGAACTAGACAATTTCATTCACTTTGCCTCCAATTTCCACCCTTCCCTCACCTTCTCAGGGTCCATCCCTGACTCTTCCCTTCCCTTCCTCGACTTCTCTGTCTCCATCTCTGGGGATAGGTTATCGACCAATATTCACTACAAGCCCACTGACTCCCACAGATACCTGGAGTACACTTCCTCCCACCCTGCCTCCTGTAAGGACTCTATTCCATTCTCCCAGTTTCTCCGTCTCCGCCATATCTGCTCCGACGATGCCACCTTCCACACCAGTGCTTCCGACATGTCTTCCTTTTTCCTCAACCGAGGATTCCCCTCTACCGTGGTTGACACGGCCCTTGACCGTGTCTGTTCTATCTCCCGCACTTCTGCCCTCACCCCTGCCCCTCCCTCCCGGAACCACGATAGGGTTCCCCTTGTCCTCACCTTTCACCCCACCAGCCTCCGCATTCAACGGATCATCCTCCGCCATTTTCGTTACCTCCAAAGTGATCCCACCACCAAACGCAACTTCCCCTCCCCTCCCTTTCAGCATTCCGTAGGGACCGCTCCCTCCGAGACACCCTAGTCCACTCCTCTATCACCCCCAACAGCCCTTCCCCTTTGCCTGGCACCTTCCCGTGCAAGCACAGGAGATGTAACACCTGCCCCTATACCTCCCCCCTTCCCACTGTCCAGGGCGCCAAACACCCCTTCCAGATGAAACAGCGATTTACTTGTACTTCTTGCAATCTAGTATACTGTATTCGCTGCTCACGGTGCGGTCTCCTCTACATCGGGGAGACCAAACGCAGATTGGGTGACCGCTTTGCGGAACACCTCCGTTCAGTCCGTAAGGGTGACCCCAAGCTTCCGGTCGCCTGTCATTTTAATTCACCGCTCCATTCCCACTCGGACCTCACCGTCCTTGGCCTCTTGCATTGTTCCACGGAAGCTCAACGTAAACTCGAGGAACAGCACCTCATCTTCCGATTAGGCACTCTGCAGCCTTCCGGACTCAATATCGAGTTCAACAATAACCTTGGCCCCATTACATTTTTATTATTTTTTTTCCACCCCTTTGTTTTGGGTTTTCCCTACCCCCCCTTTCCTTTTTTTTCTCTCTCCCACATGGCAGCTGTCAATCTTTCTGCCAGTACACTTCACACCTAATCTGAGCCGTCTTTTGTCTCCACTGTCCTATTACCATCTCGTCTGGTTTTGAATACCTCTTAATGTCTCTTTACTTCTTTTGTTCTATCACAGCTCTGCCTTCGATCTATTTCATTTCCTTTCCAGTTTTGAAGAAGGGTTCACCCGAAACGTCAACTCTATTTTTTCTCCACGGATGTTGCCTGGCCTGCTGAGTTTTTCCAGCATTTTCTGTTGTTATTTTGGATTTCCAGCATCTGCAGTATTTTGCTATCGTAAAAAAAGACCCAGCTAGCTTTGGGAAGGTGTCCTTACCACATGCTCAGTTGAGCAGGTTAAAATCGTGAACCGTCAGCTCACAGCAACTGCAGGGCGGTTAAGTAACTCCTGCTCAGTTTCTGCCAGGCTGGTAGGGTTAAAATTGCCTTCAATTTCTTCTAAATTCCCCTGTCTTCTAGTGTGAATCTTTCGGCTATGTTCCTTGTTACCATAGAAGCATAACTGGTTTTGTAAATTCTTGAATGTTGTAAGTATTACGCTATAACTGTTATTTGTAGGGATTTATTAAAGTGGATGCGGGAGCAATATGGACAGATAAATAAACTTTTGGAAAGATCCGCCCAGAGACAGTGAAGAAAATGATTGTGTTTTTTTTGATTGGTTGCTGGTAAATTTCAGCCAATCAGGATACTTTGTAAGTTTAATATATAATCAGTTTGCAAAGCTGAGAAAGCAAGATATTCAGCTGCTTCCATGACAGGAAAGGGATGTTGTGGAAGTGAGCAATACACCATGTTAAACAGTTCAACTAACTTTGAGGTATATATAGTATAATTAAGCATTGCACAATTTGGGTTAAGCTATACAGATGGAAACAACCTCTAACCACTTGAATTTAAAACAGAACTGAATTATCAGCATGTCTTTTGACAAATCCATAGCTGATTCTCAAGTCCTTCTGCTAACTAGCAGTGCTAACTGCTATTGCAAAATTCAACAACCAGTGCAGTTCTTCCTGTATTGCTTAATGCTGACAGTAGATGGCACTTTGACCATTTTGTTTGTCATCGATTCTGCATAAAAGAAGAATCTGACACCAGTGTTCCGAAGGCAGTACACTAGAAACTGTTGTCTCCTAAAAGCTTGTAAAATGCTACACACAGTGTTGAAGCCCAAGATTTATAGAAAAGCTTTTTTAGTCATTGGCTCTAAAGTGATTTGGAACATTCCAAGTTTGTGAAAAATGCTATATAAATGCAAGTCTTCTTTCTAAGAATTTATTTATGTACTTACATTTTTAAATAATGTAAAATATATTTCTATTGCTGTATTGTATAGCCTATAGTCAATCTTTTTGTACTACATAGAATTTTACAGCACAGAAACCCGCCATTCGGCCCAACAGGTCCATGCAGGTGTTTATGCTTCACACCAGCCTCCTCCCGTCTTACTTCACCTCACCCTGTCAACATATCCTTATCAATGATGATTTGGCTGAGTGAACCAAATGTAATATTTCCAAGTTTGCTGCTACACGAAACTAGGTGGGATTGTGAGTTGTGAGGAGGATGCAAAGAGGCTTCAAGGCGATTTAGACAAGTTGAGTGAGCGGGCAAATACATGGTAGATGCAGTATAACGTGGATAAATGTGAAGTTATCCACTTCGGTAGGAAAAACAGAAAGGCAGAGTATTATTTAAATAGTGATAGATTGGGAAATGTTGATGTACAAATGGTGTCCTTGTACACCAGTCACTGAAAGCAAACATGCAGGTGCAGCAAGCAGTTGGGAAGGCAAATGGTATGTTGGCCTTCATTGCAAGAGGATTTGAGTACAGGAGCAAGGATGTCTTACTACAGTTATACAGGGCCTTGGTGAGACCACACCTGGAATACTGTGTGCAGTTTTGGTCTCCTTACCTAAGAAAGGATATATTTGCCATAGAGGGAGCGCAGCGAAGGTTCACCAGACTGATTCCTGGGATGGCAGGACTGTCATATGAGGAGAGATTGGGTCGACTAGGCCTGTATTCACTAGAGTTTAGAAGAATGAGAGGGGATCTCATTGAAACGTATAAAATTCTGACAGGGCTAGACAGACTGGATGCAGGGAGGATGTTTCCCCTTGCTGGGGGGGGGTCTAGAACGTGGGGTCACAGTCTCAGGATACGGGGTAGGACATTTAGGACTGCGATGAGGAGAAGTTTCTTCACTCAGAGGGTGGTGAACCTGTGGAATTCTCTACCACAGAAGGCTATGGAGGCCAAGTCATTGAATATATTTAAGAAGGAGATAGATAGATTTCTAGACGCAAAAGGTGTCAAGGGGTATGGGGAGAGAGCGGGAATATGGTATTGAGATACAGGATCAGCCATGATCATATTGAATGGCGGAACAGGCTCGAAGGGCCGAATGGCCTACTCCTGCTCCTATTTTTTAATGTTTCTATTCTTACTAAGTTTAGTACTCTTACTAAAATAGAGAGTAGTTATTACAGAAGCATATTGAGTCATGTAAGATGTAAGTACTGTAGGATGTACAGTTAGCCCTTTAGTTTTTAATAGGCTATTTACTGATCTGATTTAAATAGCTAGGTTCAGGTGAAGAAGGTTGTTCAGCCCATTTTGAACTCATCTTTTCAGAATACTGACCCTACCTTCTTCCTAATTAAATATAAATCTCATCAAAATGATCTATGTTTATTTACCGCTGGTTTCAATGTAGTAGGCCAATTGTTTGTATTGTGGCGTACTGAGCACAGAACGGACACAATCCGCTTTCCGGTCCGTAGACTATAAATCAGGCGTCATGCCTTTAAGAAGGATCACACCTTTAAGAAACTCGATCTGCAACATAGTTAAGCCCAGAGCGGGGGAGGAGCAGTCGAAGCTGTGCACTGATGAAAGACAGTTGTACTTTGTGTAGTCTCTGACTCCATTTTGTGTTCAGCATGCAGCCTCAATAATTAAACCTTTTCTGTTGAACCTCTCCGAGTTCAGTATTTTTTGCTAGGAGTACGTAGACTCCTACATTGGTGACCCCGACGCTCAGGATGACTCCTAAGCGTAACCATGGCTGACACAAACGCAGCTTCTGTGAAGCTGCCGGAGTTCTGGGAGAACCTGGTTCCTTCAAGCCGAATCACAATTCCGACTCTGCGGCATCACCGCCGACGCAACGATGTACGACTACCTCCTCGCCTCCTGGGCAGCTCCACAATCACGAAACTCTGGACAACACTACAAAACCCTCCAGAGGAAGGCAAGTACGCACATCTCAAGGCCGCGCTCATTAAAAAATTCACAGCCTCCCAATTCGTGCGCAACTGCCACCTCCTCGACCTCCTGGGCCTCGGTGACTCCACGCCGTCAGACTTGCTCTCACACATGCTTGCTCTGACTGACGAGAAACCACCCAGCTCCCTCTTCCGCACGCTCTTTATCCGCCAACTACCTCCCAGCATCCGCCCGGTGATCATGGCGTCCAGCCTCACGGACCTGGAGGCCCTGGCCGACGAAGCCGATAAGCTCCTGTCCGCCAGCTCCAACCACGCCGTCACCCCCGACCTGGCCTCCGCAGCGTCAGCGCGCGTGCCACCCTCTATCGCGCGGCCACACAGCTCGGCCACGAGGCCCCCCAGGCCCCCACGTCCCCCAAGCCCTCCGACCCAGGGCTACTGCTACTTCCATACCCGGTTCGGCGCACGGGTACGCTGCTGCAGCCATCCCTGCACGTTTCCAACCGCCCCCACACCGGCCTACACGATGGCCGTGGGGCAAGCAGGCGCGCTGCTGTACGTTACGGACAGCACCTCCGGACGCCGTTTCCTATGCGACACGGGCGCGCAACGCAGCATCATCCCTGCATCCGCCCTCGAGATCCAGCGAGGCGGCCGCGGCCCTGCGCTGGCTGCCGCCAACGGCACCGACATCCGGATGTACGGCACCCGCACTGTCACCATCGACCTCGCAGGCCGCCGCTACCACTGGGAGTTTATCACCGCCAAGGTGCTCTTCCCGCTCCTCGGTGCGGATTTCCTGTGCGCCCACGGCCTGTTGGTCGACATGCCTCGGCGCCGCCTCGTGGACATGAACACCATGTCACCTGTCCCGGGCGCCATGGCACCCCCCCAACCCGCTGAAATGGCGTGGCAGTGCCGCACCCACTCAACGGACGACTACTCAGCACTCCTGGCTGAGTTCCCAGCCCTCACCAACCCGACCTTCTCCGCGAAGGTTGCTAAGCATGGGGTAGAACACTTCATCCCCACTACAGGCCCACCGGTGTATGCCCACGCCCGCAGGATGGACCCGGCCAAGCTGGAGATCGTGCGGGCCAAGTTCGCCACAATGGAGCAGCTCGGCATCATCCGCCGCTCCAACAGCCCCCGGGCCTCCCCACTCCACATCGTTACCAAACCCGATGGGGGATGGCGCCCCTGCGGGGACTACCGGCGCCTAAACGACGCCACCACGCCGGATCGGTACCCCATACCCCACATTCAAGACTACTCGGCTAGACTGGCCGGCCGCTCAGTCTTCTCCAAAGTCGACCTGGTGCGCAGTTAGCATCAGGTGCCAATCCACCCCACGGGCGTTCCCAAGACGGCCATAATCACCCCTTTTGGGCTATTCGAGTTCCTCCGAATGCCCTTCGGCCTCAAAAACGCGGCCCAGGCCTTCCAGCGGCTCATGGACTCGGTCCTCTGGGACCTGAAGTTCTTCTTTGTCTACCTGGATGACATCCTGGTAGCTAGTTCCTCCAAGCAGGAACACATCGAGCACCTCCGCACCCTGTTCCAGCGGCTCAGTGAGCACGGGCTCATCATCAGCCCAGCCAAGTGCCAATTCGGCCTCAGCAGGATCGAATTCTTCGGCCACCACATCACGCAGGACGGAGCCATTCCCCTGCCCGCCAAGGTGCAAGCTGTCCAGCAGTTCCCCCGGCCTACCACCATCAAAGGCCTCCAGGAGTTCTTGGGGATGATCAACTTTTACAACCGCTTCATTCCCGGAGCGGCCTCCCTCATGCGGCCCCTCTACGAAGCCCTCCGGGGTAAGAAAGACAGAATGGCGATCGAGTGGTCGGCGGACATGTTGACCGCTTTCGACTCGACCAAAAAGGTGCTCGCCGACGCCACCATGCTTGCTCACCCACAGCCCAACGCCAGGGTGGTCCTCACCACGGACGCCTCCGACCACGCGGTCGGCGCCGTGTACGAACAGTGGGTCGACGGGGCCTGGCAACCGCTGGCCTTTTTCAGCCGCCAACTGCGCCCCCTGGAGGCCAAATACAGCGCCTTTGACCGCGAGCTCCTCGCACTGTACCTGGCAGTCCGCCATTTTAGATTTCTTCTGGAGGGCCGCCCCTCCACCACGTTTGTCGACCACAAACCCCTGACATTCGCGATGGCGAAATCTGCGGACCCGTGGTCAGCCAGGCAACAACGCCAGCTCGCCGTGGTGTCCGAATTCACCACGGACATCCAGCACGTCTCCGGTAGAGACAACGTGGTGGCCGACTGCCTATCCCGCCCCGCCGTCCACGGCGCCCACCTGGCAGTGGACTATGCTCAACTGGCAGCGGAGCAACGCACCGACCCCGATCTGCTCTCTGTGCCCACTACCCTCCCAGGGCTGCGACTGACCGACGTCGCCTGTGGCCCGTCCGCCGTCACAGTCAAATGCGACACCTCCTTGGCGCAACCCCGCCCTGTACTCCCGGCGTCCTGGCGAAAACGGGTGTTCGGCAGCGCCCACGGCCTCTTACACCCCGGCACCCGCGCGTCCATTAGACTGGTGGCCAACCGATTTGTCTGGCGCGGCCTGCGCAAAGATGTGCGCGTCTGGGCCAGATCCTGCATAGCTTGCCAGCATGCCAAAATCCACCAGCACGTCAAAGCCCCACTCGAGGAGTTCACCGTGCCAGAAAGAAGGTTCGACCACATCCACATCAACCACATCGGCCGCCATCACAAGGTCACATGCACCTGCTGACAATCGTGGACCGTACCACCCGCTGGCCCGAGGCCATTCCACTGACGTCCACCACCACCGCTGACATCGCGAGGGCGTTCATCGGTACCTGGGTCGCTCGGTTTGGCGTCCCCTCCGACATGACGTCGGATAGAGGCCCGCAGTTCACCCCTGATCTGTGGGCTGCCATCGCCCGAAACCTCGGGGTGGCCGTTCACCGCACCACGGCTTACCACCCCCAAGCCAATGGACTGTGCGAGCGATTCCACAGGTCCATGAAGGCATCCCTCTGCGCCAGCCTCGAGGACGAGGATTGGATCGACCGCCTCCCGTGGGCGCTACTCGGCCAACGCTCCGCGGTCAAGGAAGACCTGCAAGCTTCGGCGGCAGAACTTGTGTACGGCCAGCCGCTGCGCGTACCCAGAGAGTTCCTGCCCACCGCCACGACCCCCTGGTCGGCTGACCAGCAAGGCCGCGCTTTCGCCAACCGAGCACAACAGTTCGCTCCGGTACCCACTGCCCGGCACGGCGAACCAGCAACCCGCGTACCACCTAGCCTGCACATGGCCAAATTTGTTTTCGTGTGCCATGACGCCCACCGAGGACCTCTACGGCCCCCATACGACGGACCCTACAAGGTACTCCAGACAGGGAAGAAGTTCTTCCTCCTCGAAGTGGGCGGCAGAACTGACAAGGTGTCGGTCGACCGGCTCAAGTTGGCGCACCTAGAGCCCGATGAACCCGTTCAAGTGGGCCAACCCCCACCGCGGGGCAGACCGCCTAAGAGCCCGACGCGTCCGACCGCCTCGCTCCCGACACCAACCGCCAAGAGCCATTCCGGCCGTGCCATCAAGCCGCCACGTCGGTTCGTACACTCCCTACTAGCGGATTCTGGGGGGAGCTGTGTGGCGTACCGAGCACAGAACGGACACATTCCGCTTTCCGGTCCGTAGACTATAAATCAGGCGTCATGCCTTTAAGAAGGATCACACCTTTAAGAAATTCGATCTGCAACATAGTTAAGCCCAGAGCGGGGGAGGAGCAGTCGAAGCTGTGCACTGATGAAAGACAGTTGTACTTTGTGTAGTCTCTGACTCCATTTTGTGTTCAGCATGCAGCCTCAACAATTAAACCTTTTCTGTTGAACCTCTCCGAGTTCAGTATTTTTTACTAGGAGTACGTAGACTCCTACAGTACATTAGAATTAAAAGAGAAAATTATATAAATGCAGCGGTCAATTAACATCTGAAAGAGAAAGATAGGTTAACATTTCAGATGATGGGGTTGCTTTGTACCGGCCTTGCCTGGCGTTAACAGGGTGGTAATGGCCACAAAATGAAGGTCAGTAATCTTACCGCTCTGTTAACACTGGCGATGCGGCCGCCGCCATTTTAAAAGGGGCCTACCGCCGGGTGTCCAAAGTGCCTTTCTAGACTTTTGATAGTAGCCTTTAACTTCATTTGCAACCTCTCAAATGTGACTTTAAGATCTTTTCACTTTATTTTGGCATTGTTTTCATCCCCATTTTGACCTTCTTGATGAGAAGCTACAAATGGTGAGATGTTCAACCTGTGTGCAGCTGACTAGGAAGGAACCTTCAAGAAAAATGTCAAAACACTCATGAGGCAGATTCGAGAGAGGGTTTTTTTCTTTCACATAAGTAAGTCCACTTTGATTTAAAGCTGAAGAATGGAAAAGGTTCTAAAATTGCTTTGAAAGGGGCTTTAGAGATGAGTGGAATTTATTCATCATTTCAGAAAAATGATCATGTCATTATAAGGTGCTGCTTTAGAAATAGTATCAATTATTAAATCTGTGTAGAATTTCAGAACTGGCTAATAATAGTTAGCAGTCTGACACCAGTATCACAGATACTATTACTGAATCATTCCTTACCATTATATGGTGAATTCCTTGGAAAGTAGAATGATGACCATCAATTTTTTTTTAAAGTGCACATTTTCTTTTACCTTCCATTCCTACCCAGTGTAGCCAGCATATCTTCTGCAATTGCTTCTCCTCTTGTGCCCATATAATTACACCTGGTGCGCTCCAATGCTCCATTGTTGAATTGGTTTTATTATTTGTCCCCATGTTGCTCCTTTGGCACCACACTCCACTCCACAATAGTCACTATGTTGCCTGTTCAATATTGTCATGAATTAGGCACAACTTTTTCCAGCACAACATTGGCAAGACTGAAGCCATCCTATTTGGGTCCCAACAGAAATTGCATAACTGAGTCCCCAATTGGACCCGCCCCACCCTTCCTAAGTCCTTGCTCAGGTTGCACCCAATCTCATATCCTGCTCGACCATGAACTTAGCTTCAAACCCCACATCCGGTTCATCATTAAGATTGCCTGTTTCCACTTCTGTAACATCATCCATGTCAGTTTTCATATCACCTCCCACCATCAGTCCTGATCCACATCTTCCTCATCTCCGTTCTCCATTTCTCCAATGCTCTCCTTGCCAATCTCTCAAGCGTCACCCTACACAAATCCCAACTCATCCAGAAATTCACTACCTGAATCCCAACCAATAATAAGCCCTGCACACCTGTCACCAGTATCCACTGGCTCCCCGTCCCCCAGTGAATTGATTTCAAAATCCTGCTCCTTGTCTACTGTCTTGTGTCACTCTAACACTTGAAGCTCTCCTGGCCCTATACCCAAGGCTGTAACCTCTGCTCTTCCAATTCTGGTCTACTTTGTAGTTCCCCCTCCTCCACTGCCCCATCACATGCAAAGCCTTCAGCCATCATGCCCATGCACTTTGGAATTCCCTTTCTAATCCCCCCACCTTACTATAGCTCTTCCCATCTTCAAAAACCTCCCCAAGACCATGAGGATAATTTAAACCTAACAAGCACAGCGAGTCAATTTTAATGGAAAGAAAAATCGGGGTGGGGTGGGGGCGGCCAATCCAATCCAATCCCATCAGTTTCCCACAGGGCTGGTTGGGTTAAAATTACCCCCATTGCCTTTGGTCGCCTAACCCTTCCTCTAACTCCTTCTGGTGTCCGATGTCCCTCCTTGTGAAGCACATTGGTACATTTCACTACATTAAACGCACTATAGAAGTAGTTGTGCTGTTTCTGGTCTTCTCAAACCATGTACCATACATGCACTAAGCGTATTATCAAGAGAGCTGTTCCAGACCTCTAATTATGCTGCTGTGTAAGAAGATGACAATGGGAATGCAAGTCCCATACTCTGGCCCAGGCGAAAAGAGGTGAACTTTTGAGATTTAAGTGGAATGGGGAGGTGGGGGGGAGGGGGGCAGTCACTTTTCCTCAGGTGAGATACCCAAATAGTAGCCCAGTTTATAATAAATACATAAGAAGTATACACTAGCTTAGATGTTGGATACAGATTCATAAACTGGGTATTCAACCGGAGTTGTTTTGAAAGTTCTTTTCTGACTATACGAGAAATCTGCTCTTCAGTTAAGCCAGAAAGGTGGAATTATGTTCACGTTTCCAAAATATTATTTGATTTAAATTTATTATTAATTTTACCCTGGGAAAGTGAACCATATGGCTTTGTTACTTCAAGTACAAAGTGGAAAAAAAGGTCAGCTGCCAGAGGGTATCGTTTTTTTCAGTCTTGATTTACACAAAATAAGGAATTGATTTTGAAAATAGATTTGTGGATCACTGGATGTAAGATTATACCCAGTGTACCAACCTTTACTAGGATTGCAGTACAGCAGAACATAGAAGAAAACCTGGTTTTGAAAATATTACACAGATACAGTATCTCTTTATCTGTTGGCATTAAAGTACAGTAGTGTATTGTTGTGTGAACACCCCAGGAATATGGGTAAAGAATATATTACTTCCAGTAAAAAAGTATTACCTTCTCAAGTCAGAATTACATGACATGATCAGGTTCTTTACTTGTCAAAGACCTGTGGTAAATTCAGTTCGGGGGCACACCGTCACTTAACTCTCAGTCTAAACAAATCCATTTCCACATGGCTAACATTCTTAAAATTCAGTCATCCAACTACGTATAACCAATAGGAACCTAGAAAGAAAAGTTCTCTGTTCTGGGATGTATGATCAAAACTTTAACTGGCTGGACAGGAAGCCTTCAGTTATCAGTTTCAGATGTTTTGATTTCACAAAGCTGCTCTAGAGATTTGAAAGCCGATAACTATTTTAGCACACAGACCGTTTGCAAACAGTGTAATGTATGTCGATGTAGAAAAAAACTCAAGACTACAAAGGCACAGTGTTCTCCTTTTCTAACTTAATCATTTTATAAGTTTGTCTTAAGTAGAACTTGGAGGATTTAGTAATAATTTAGGGTACTTCTTTATTTAACTAGAAGCCCACGACCAGGTAATTAGATGCACTGGGCAAGTGCGCAAGGGTTAATGTAAGCCTTGTTGTAAATTGTGAGTGGGATGACATCATTGTAGACTGACTGGTTTTATTGCACAAATGTGCCATAGAAATTTCCACAGACTTTTGGCTTATAACGGAAGCAGTAATTTTTATTTGAAATGAAGCAAAATGCTATAATTTGGAAATAAAACATATCACAAATTTTCACCTCTTCTATAAGGTCTGGAACCTGATTCTTCATTTCTTTCCATCTAACACCAAGTTATCTACCTCTATCACAAAACATGGACTGGAGCATGCCAAAGCTAATGGAATGGAAGTATCTATCACAAGCAAGGAATGGTCGCCTTAAACGAAGGCTGTTTTACTGGACTATATGACTGTAAGAGTTCCCAGAACTGCCCCCTTCAGCAAAGAGAGATGGAGGTTTTATTGGAGGAGGTGACCCTGAAGGGAGTAGACCATAGGAGAGCTTTCCAACCCAGCATGATAAGGGTTTGCTTCAACTTCATTTTCTTGCGAGCACCTAACACTCTATGGGCTAGAAATTTGTAATAGTCAAGGAATGGGTGGTGTCATGAGAAAAGTAGGAGAATTAGAGCCAGGTGCAAATGCTTTAGACTGCACGCAAAATCCGTGCCCACTGCTCAATAAAATGATTGGAGTCCTAAATCAAGTCTTAAAACCCAAGCTCATTGGCGTTACACTTAAAGGATCGCAACTCATCATTGCCACAGGCTTTTTTCACTACTTAAAGGGGAGGTTCATTGATGCTGTAGCACCTCATTCTTGGCATTGCTGGTTGTGCAAGTGCCTCAGCAAGCGCAAGCGCAAGCAGAGGCAGAGGCAGAGGCAGAGGCCGGCATGGCAGGTCCACACCACAGGGAGAGAGCCTGCAGATTCTCTGATGAAGCATTGGAGGCATTGGTTCTGCTCTGGAGAGACAGAGGGCAATGCTCTACCCGGCAAGTAGCAGGAGGCCCTCGCCACAAGTCTTCCGCACCATGTGGAGGGAGGTAGCGCATCACATCTCTGGTAGCACTGTGGTCCGCAAGACCCGCACACAGTGCAGGAAGAAATTTAACAACCTCTCTTGGGTGGTCAGGGTGAGTAGATGCTTCAACAAATGCTACACACTACCATCTGTACCACAATCTTCACACACTGCCAAAAGCACCACACCCCCAGCATTCACCCACCAACAATCTCTACCTCCCAACACTCACACCTCACACCTTGCACACACTGACAGCTATTTAACTATGGCAGGTACATCACACAAACACATTGCTCCACACTTACTCACACACTTTCCTTTCTCTTGCAGGCCTAGGTGGCTCACAACAGGAGGGAGCAGGAGCACACAAGCGGGGGACAAGCTAACACCCAACCACTGTCTGTGCTGGAGAATCAAGTGCTGCAAATCATTGGGTGCCAGGTGGCCACCGGCAATGTTGACCCGCTTGGGGACAACAATGGTACGTTCACCCCTACTCCTTCTTGTCACATCCCACTTCCCCCTCACCCCACAAGTGTTTTGCACTTCCCAGCTAATCATGCTGTATGCATGCATTTCTCCCTTCCTGCCCCCCTCTCCTCACCTTAACCCGACTCTTGTGCCTTTTATGCTTTCAGATAATGAGCAAGCACCTGAGTAGCCTATCCCTGAGGGCACTGTAGAGAGCAAGGCGGGAGAAGAGGATGAGGAAGAACACACTGCGTCACTGCATCTCTCACCCACAGACACCAGCTTAGATACTGGCACTATGTGTTCTTTAGAGGCTAGCATAGTAGCGGGATCTGCACAGGGTGAGGCACTGGGGACGAGTGAGCTGCAGCAAGGCCGGGGAAAAGGGTAGCTCGGGGGCCAGCTCCTCGGAGGGTGACTTCGGCATGAGTTCTGCTGCACAGGACTCAGATGAGGACCTCGATGGGGAGGCCTTTAGAAGAAGGGTGATGGGCATGCACACGATGATGATAGGTGCAATGGCAAGGGTGCCTGTGAGCCTCTTGGCAATGGTAAGGAGCGTGGAGGAGTCCACCTCCAACATTGCACAAAGCTCTGCGCACACCATGGAGCCCATCATTTCCAGTCTGCAAAGGATGATAGACTCCCAGAGAGACCGTGGCAACCCAGACCTGATGCCACGTGTGAGGGATGATCTGGCAGCTTCCATTGCAGCACAGGGAGAAGCGACACAACGTCTTAGCGCTGTAATGCAGTCTATGGTTGGTGCCATCGAATCTCGGACTACTCTCACCGTCAACCAGGGCTTTCACAGTGTCGCAGCAGGCCAGCAATCTGTGCTCCAACAGATTGCTAGGGATGCTGAGGTGCTGCCCCGGGAGAGTGGCAGTGGGTCAGTGTTGCAGGAACCTGCTGTCCTCTCTCAGAATGACAGCATTCCTGCTCCCACCACTGCCACTCCGCCATTGCCCTTGTCGCTGCCTGTCATCCAGCCAGCCCAGACTGCTGCCGCCCATGCTATGGTGGTGCAGTCTACAGCCAGGCCTTCCAGGCCCAGAGCTGATTGAGGGCGTACTATAAGGCCATCTGAAGTCTCCCGCATGGACACTCAGCAGCCTTCCACCAGCCCTGCTGCTGCCACTGGGCCAACACTTCGTAAGAGCACTAGAGTAGGCAAAGGCACAGTAACGAGGGGCACTAAGGGATTGCACAAGGCTGAATAGTTAATATTTTTGGTGTAACTAAGTGTTCACTGATTTTTGATAAATTTATTAATTCACTTACCATTCTTTTGTGGTGTCTGTCATTTCAGCTTTGCGATGTGATACGGCCTGCAAGAGGGATGGAATGATAGGGATGTGGTGAGCAAAGGGGATCTGGGCTTTAAGTCATCCTGGTGTGAGACTGGTGGTCTGTTTGGAGGAGGTAGCAGAGTTCTGTGACTACCTCCTTGGTGAGGCGGAGCCTTCTAATACACCACTGCTCACTTAATTGAAGGAGGGTAAGGCCTCCTGATGAGAGCCCTGATGTCCCTCCTCATCTCTCTGCGCACATGTTCCCGTCTTTCTCGCTGCCTACGCTCCCTCCACCGTAGGTCCTGGAGGGCGAGGTTGACTGCCAGTACAGCCCACATTAATGTTACCAAGTGTAGCAGTTTGAATCTTTGAAGAATAAATGTAGCTACTTTTTATTTTCCAGCAGACTCCTGATACAAAAGAACCTTGAAATGATTGAATGAAACTGCTGCAGTGGGTGAAACTAACAAAAAAATCACTGAAACTGCACTAACCTGATAGCTGCGAGTGATTACTGATGATCCCTTTAGATAACGACCCTGGAGCCAGCTCTCCCTGTTGGTGTTTATTCTAGGCACTTAGGTAGGTGGCGAGAATCAATTTAGGAAATCGGGTGGTTAGCGAGCATTGCACACACTCTGACGTCACGATCTACCTGGCTTTGACGTTCCTGGCGATACCTATTACCGGCGGCGCTACAGGGGGGCTGGATTTGGCGTGCGGCGCTGGATTTGCCTCGCCCCAGTGATACTGGTCTAGCGCCCCATTAGTGCCATCTATTGGCGCTAATGGGAGGCACTAAGGGGATGAATTTTCCCCCAACGAGTCCTGCTCTCCTCTGCCAAAACTGCTCACTATTCCAGGATGATTCTGGAATGAAAAGATAACCCCCGACTTCTCTTCTCCACTACAAACCATCTTCTTAAACCCCTCTCCTGCCTCCGCTACCCTCACCTCCAACAAGTGTGAGGAGCTCTTGGACTTCTTAATCACAAAGACTGAGACCATCTGTTCAGCTCCCTCTGCCGCTTCCCTCCCTTCGCCTAGCCCACTGGGCCAAACTTCCCCTAAGGATCCCCACCTGCTCTAGCCCTGAACTTGCATCTTTCTCTAGTTTCTCTCTTATCTCCCCTCATGTCCTCTCTGAGCTCATCTTGTCCATGAGACCCACCTCCTGCTCCCTCAACCCTATTCCCACTAAACTGCTGACCATCCAACTTCCCTTGCTGGCCTCCATGTTAGCCGATATTGTTAATGGTTCTTTCTCCTCCAGTAATTTCCCCTTCCCCTTCAAATCTGCTGTCATCACCCCTCTCCCCAAAAACCAACTCTTGACCTTTCTGTCCTTGCAAACTACTACCCCATCTCCAACCTCAGTTTCTTCTCAAGTCCTTGAACGCGTTGTCACCTCTCAAATCCGTGCCTATCTTTCCCGCAACTCCATGTTTGAATCCCACCAATTGGGTTTCCACCCCGCCCCAGTACTGAAACAGTCCTTATCAAAGTCACAAATTACATCCAATGTGACTGTGACCATGGTAAACTATCCCTCTTCATCCTTCTCACCTGTCTGCAGCCTTTGACACGGTTGACCACACCATCCTCCTCCCAATGACCCTCCACTGTCGTCCAGCTGGGTGGGACTGCACTTGCCTGGTTCCATTCTTATCTATCCAGTCATAGCCAGAGAATCGCCTGCAATGGCTTCTCTTCCCGCTCCTGCACCATTACCTCTGGAGTCCCCAAGGATCTATCCTTTGCCCCCTCCTATTTCTCATCCACATGCTGCCCCTCGGTGACATCTTCCGAAAACACGTCAGGTTACACATGTACACTGACAACACCCAGCTCTACCTCACCACCACCTTTCTCAACCTTTCCACTGTCACACTGCTTGTCTGACATCCAGTATTGGATGGGCAGAAATTTCCTCCAACTAAATATTGAGAAGACCAAAGCCATTGTCTTTGGTCCCCACCACAAACTTCGTTCCCTAGCTATCGATTCCATCCCTCTCCCTGGCAACTGTCTGAGGCTGAACCAGACCATTTGCAACCTTGGTGTTGTATTTGACACCGAGATGAGCTTCCAACCACAAATCCACTCCATCAGTAAGACTGCCTACTTGCACCTCCGCCTCTGCCCGCCTCAGTTCATCTGCTGCTGAAACCCTTATCCAAGTCTCAGTTACCTCTAGTCTTGTCTATTCCAATGCTCTCCTGGCTGGCCTCCCATCTTCCACCCTACAATGACTTGAGCTCATCCAAAACTCTCTGTCCTGTTCACCCATCACCCCGTGCTCCCTGAGCTACATTGGCTCCTGGTCCAGCAATGCCTCAATTTTAAAATTCTCATTCTTGTTTTCAAATGGGCCTTGCCCCTCCTTATCTCTGTTGCCTCCTCCAGCCCTACAAGCTCTCAAGATGTCTGCGCTCCTCCAATTCTGGCCTCTTGTGCATCCGATTTTAATCGCGCCACCATTGGCAGCTGTGCCTTCAGCTGCCTAGGCCCTAAGCTCTGGAATTCCTTCCCTGAACCTCTCCATCTCTCTACCTCTCTCTCCTCCTTTAAGATGCTTCTTGTCCAAGCTTTGTCATCTGTCCTATTATCTCTTTATGTGGCTCGGTGTCAAATTTTGTTTGATCACGCTCCTGTGAAGCGCCTGGGGATGTTTTATTACATTAAAAGTGCTATATAAATGCAAGGTTTTGTTGTTGTTGAGTGACTAATAGACAGCAACATTTGTCCCTTTGCTCCAAGGCTACTGTTTGCAGAGCCATTAGCTGCAGACCCTGTGCAAACATATGTTCCCTTTTTCTTTGTGTAGGGTTCTCCCAAGATCAGGAACTGATGTCAGGTAAGAACCAGCCCCATCATATGAGCACCCATCAAGCGTTCCAGACTCCGCAATCACCAGCCCAGAACCATCCTCTTATGGGAAATTATATAGGGGGAGCCAGGAGGGTGCACCGGGTGAAGCATCAAGCACCACGAAGGAGAAACAGCAAATGAGCAGCAACAGGAGAAAGGGAGGGTTGGAACCAGACAAGCAGCTGCTGCAAGACCCACAGGTTTGTACATTATGGAGGCTGCATATCAAGCTCTACTCATTAGTTAGCAGAAGCTGTTCATGCAGTCCTCTGAGAGTCTTTAGAGCTCCCTGCATGGAATGGCAGACATATAACTATGTTGGCCTGACATCTGGATAGGCATATAGGAGGATTTCTAGGAACCCTCAGCGCTGCGGAGTGGATAGCAACTCCAAGGCATCCTGTGGGCAGGAGCCTCCAAGGATACAAGGCCCAAGCTCTGATGCAGGTGTGTTATCCAATTGTGTCTGTCACTATTGAGACATTGGGTTTCAATTTAGATGTGCAATTGGGATTGACTGCGTGTAAGCAGGAATTTATTGATGTGGACCTGTTTCTAAAACAGCATGCGCGGGAACCCACAGGGAAGAGTGTGATACTGGATTTGGTGTTAAGTAATAATGAGGCATGAAAAGCCAAGTATTAGTAATGGAACAACTGGGAACTATATTAAAGCAAAATACTGCAGATGCTGGAAATCTGAAATAAAAACAGACAATTCTGGAAATACTCAGCAGGTCAGGCAGCATTTGTGGAGAGAGAAACCGAGTTAATGTGGCAGATTGATGACCTTTTGTCAGAACATTATATTGTGACTTCCAGGTTGGAGATAAGAATAAAACATAAAAGGAAGTCTACAAAGAAGATTAATTTTAGACAAGCTAACTTTGAGGTTAAGAAGACATGTATGAAAAAATTAAAATTAGAAGATATCTAAAGAAAAGGATGTGGATAGAAAATGGGAAAGTCGAAAGTTTTTTTTTAAGATGCTAAAGCAAGTTATCCCTGAAATAGATCGTGGATGAAATGAAAGAATAAAAACAATGGATGAAGGGGAAAGCGTACAAAGTTTTAAAATGGAAAAGTCCTGTAAATTAACAGAGACAGATGGGTACAGACAGGCTACAAATACAAAGAAATTGATGAGGCACTAAAAAAGAGCACACGGGTCACGTACAGCTGCAACCATAACAGAGAACAGCAAAGCTTTCTTCTGTATGTCAGAGGCAAGCAGAGAGACATTGGGCCATTAAGAAATGATAATGGGGAGGTGGTGAGTGAGGACAGGGAAATTGTGGAAATGCTCATTTGCAACAGTGTTCGCAAATGAAATGGAGAAAGATGCAAAAAATTGAGGAAACATTTAATGGTGGATGTAGACTGGAAACCCTTAAAATAATAAGGCAATTGCAGAAGCTTAGTGTGGATAAGACTCTGGGCTCTGACAACTTCCATCGCAGGGTTCTGAAGATGTTGGCTCAAGGCATTGTGAATCGCCTCACCAACATTTTCCAGAACTCACTTGGGCCATGTCCCGAGTGATTGGAAAGCAACAAATGTGACTCCTAAGGCTGAACCATCAAATTACAGACTTGTAAGCCTTACCACTGTTGTGGGGAAATTGTTTGAAACTATGATGAGGGACAGCATAAGGGAGGGTCTTGAGGGGTAAGGGTTAATTTGACAAAGCCAGCATTTAGGAGTGGCAGGTTGTGCTTAACCAACCTATTGGATTTCTTTAAGGACGTTATGGATCTAGGAGATAGTAATAGTTGAAGTTCAGATGAGCCATGATCTAACTCAGGCTCCAGGGGCTGAATGGCCTACTCCTGTTTCTATGGGCCTCTTGCTCAGAGGCCAAGCATAGCAGTGCCAGGGTTGGGGAGCAGGGCCTGGGCAACCTCCCCCACCCATGGGCGGGAAAGGATCAGAGTTTTAGGGTGTATATGATGCTTGTGCCCACCTATCCTGTGTAAATGAGGTGCTTCAGCTGGGTGCCTTGCTGGAGGGCAAGATTCCAGCACAGTCGCTGCCATTACAGCTCATGGAATTTCGGAGCTAGTTATCCGATTGAATCATAGAATCATACAGCACAGAGGGAGGCCATTCGGCCCATCGTGCCTATGCCAGTCCTTATCTAATGAGAAGCTGAACCACACCGACAACTCACCAGCCTGCAGTCAGTCCATTAGCTTAAGCCAGCCAGCTACTACCAGCAGGCAGCCAAAACACAGCCAGCCACCACAAGCAATCAGAAGCCAGCCAGCAAACAACAGCAGTTAGCCACCAAAGCCACCTGTCTATAACCAGCAGCCAGCATCCACCACCAGCCTAGCTGGCAGGATATAGTTGGAAGCTGGGGAAGAGCAAGAAAGCAAAATTAGGAACTGGAGGCCTGGGAGAGCATTAGGAACCCTAAACATGTGAAATAAATTGATACATTAACTGCAAAAAAGGAACTTGCTGCAATTATTACTGATTACTGGGGGTGCAGGAAGCAGCATACTATATTAGCGGACCATTTTGGAGTACAGAGAGTGTAGAGATCCACTACGATGCTGTAAAGAGGCACTTCAATGCAAGGCTACAGGATATAGAACAGAACAAAGAAGCTCTCTTCTGCTTTCACCACAGTCCATGCTGGCACTGTGTCCTCCCCAGCACCATTGCTGAGTTTTATCCTCTTGCTTTTCCTGCCCTCTACCCAGTGCCATCCTGGCTCCCCGAGTTAGTCATAGCTCACCCTACCCGAATCCCGCCTGCTCCTATTAGGTTCTACAGTAAAAGCTGAAATGACCAAGGAGGTGGTGGGTCTTGGGTATGGGACGAGCAGGATTCAGGAAGCCCTAATGGGACCCAGGTAGAGCGGCGGGGCTGGCCGGGACCTGAGCGACTCAGGGAGCCTTGGTGAGATGTGTTGGGGGGGGGCAGCCTGCCTTAGATATTCTTTCAGGTTTAGTGGTGTTGCTCACTCCCATAAGTGGTTTTCACATGCGCTGCTCCAATCTTTCAGTAAGTAGACAGAAAACATTTCAGCGAGAAAAGGCCAGATATAAACCATTGAGCTACTTCATTTTACAGACAGCTTGGGAATAAACAGGGAAATAGTTGCAGTCAAATATCAATTATTTCACTTAACTTCAAAACCCTCTTCATAAATTGGAAAAGTAGGAAACCATACTGCCTTGTCCTGGGTTAGCAGGCTGACTAATTGCTTTTGTCTCCCAGACCAGCCTTGATTTAAAAATTCTCACCCTTGTTTTCAAATACCTCTATGGCCTCACCCCTCCCTATCTCTGTAACCTCCTGCAGCCCTACAACCCTCTGAGATCTCTGCATTCCTTCAATTCTGGCCATTTGTGCATCCCTGATTTTTATCGCTCCTCCATTGGCAGCCATAACTCCAGCTGCCTAGGCCTTAAGCTCAGGAATTCCCTCCCTAAACCTCTCCACCTATCTACCTCTCTCTCTCTCTCCTCCTGTAAGACACTCCTTAAAATCTATCTTTTTGACCAAGCTTTTGGTCACCTGTCCTAATATCTCCTTATGTGGTTCGGTGTCAAATTTTGATTGATATCTCTCGTGAAGAGCTTTGGGACATTTTACTACGTTAAAGGTGTTATATAAATGCAAGTTTGTTTGGATATTAAGGGATATGAGGATAGTGCGGGAAGGTGGAGTTGAGGTAGAAGATCAGCCATGATCTTATTGAATGGCGGAGCAGGCTCGAGGGGACAACTGGCCTACTCCTGCTCCTATTTCTTATGTTCTTAAGTTGCTACTGTTATTCAGTCTAGCATTGAAACAGATCAAAAAAGAAAAACTTGAATTTACATCGTGCCTTTCAGGATGTCCCAAAGCGCTTCACAGCCAACGAAGTATACTTTTGAAGTATAAGCCCAGAAAGTCGGGAGTGTCCATTTTTGGGCAGATGTGGGGTGCAGGGTGCCATCCCTGTGCCAGAATGGAGAGCACGGTGGAGCCCTCAATATTGGGCTGTGGACCTCATTATCAAGCTGGTGTGGCGGGAGGACCCCTCCAGCTAAGAGTGAAAGCAAGACCGGGCCGCTGCTAGTGAGTGGGGGTGGGGGGGCGGTAGAGAGATCATGCCTCGGGCATCACAGGAGCTCTAATTTCCAGAGACTTCATTTGGGATGGGGCAGAATAAGATAGATGGGGAGAACTGCTGCTTGGGTCCAATGTGACCAATGACAGCAATGATTTTTTGGGGGTAGAGTATTAGTAGGAGTGTTCCAGATTGTTCTGGAGGCTCCAGGCAGTAAAGATTAATCTCCTGCTGCAAGCAATCTGGAAAACAAATCATGGGGTCATTAAAAAAAATTGAGGTTTTTCACATTCTTAAGTTATGTTGCTGTGTGTTTTCTGTGGGGGAAGTAGATGATTGGACTAGTCTTGGCAAAGATATCTGTGACCTGCTTAATGTAACTGTACAGTGCATGTTGTACCATCTCTGCTGTGAAAGTGGTTTCCAGATCTGGGTCCAGCACTGTGCACAGCTCTTCTACAGGCCCTTGGTGAATTGTAGTCTCTGCCTGCAGATTTCTTTCCACATGTCCAGATATGAGTGTCTGGCCCACAAACATCAGTTGAGAAACAGCGGCTCATAAATGATCTCATAAAATGCCAATAAACTGTCTTGCTTGTCTCCTGATCTTCCCCCCTCCACACTCTGAAAATACAAAGCAATAGCCAGAGGGATAGTTACTATTATAGGAAGCACACAATGAAATAAAAGCAAAATACTGCAGATGCTGGAAATCTGAAATAAAAACAGAAAATGCTGGAAACACTCAGCAGGTCAGGCAGCATCTGTAGAGAGAGAAACAGTTAACGTTTCAGGTCGATGACCCTTTGTCAGAACTGGAAAAAGTTAGAGATGTAACAGATTTTTAAGCAAGTGCAGGAACAGGGAAAGGGGGGAGGGCGGGAAAGACTCTGGCCTCAACATCAAGTTCAACAATTTCAGACCATAACCTCTGCCACTAATTTTTTTCTCACATGGCAGCTGTTGATGAATCTGCCATTGCCATTTACACCTCATCTAGACTCATTTTTTGTCTCTTAACTTGTCTCATTACCATCTCCTTTGTCCTTGCTCCATCGTCCCCTTTGTTTTTTAATCTCTCCTGCCTTCCATCCTATCGCAGACCTTCCCTTTTGCTCTATCCTCCCCTCCCCCTTTCCCTGCCCCTTCAAGTACTTATCCAATTTCCTTTTGAAAGCCACAATTGAATCTGCCTCCACCACCCTTTCAGGCACTGCATTCCAGATCCTAACCGCTTGCTGCGTAAAAATGTTTTTCCTCATGTTGCCTTTGGTTCTTCTGCCAATCACCATAAATCTATGTCCTCTGGTTCTTGACCCTTCTGCCAATGGGAACAGTTTCTCTCTATCTACTGTCTAGACTCCTCAATTTTGAACACCTTTATCAAATCTCCTCTCAACCTTCTCTGCACTAAGGAGAACAACCCTAGCTTGCACTCCAAGGTCCCACTGTTCCTCTACACTTCTCCATATCCTACCATTTATTGTATATATCTTTGCCTTTTTAGCCCTCTCCAACTGCATTACCTCACACTTCTCTGGACTGAATTGCATTTGCCACTTTTCTGCCCACCTGACCAGTCCATCGATATCTTCCTGCAGTCCACAGCTTTCTTCCTCACTATCAACCACACGGCCAATTTTTGTAGTATCTGCAAACTTCTTAATCATGCCCCCTACATTAAAGTATAAATCATTGAAATATACTACTAAAAGCAAGGGACCTAGTACTGAGCCCTGCGGAACACCAATGGAAACAGCCTTCCAGTCACAAAAACACCCGTCAACCATTACCCTTTGTTTCCTACCACTGAGCCAATTTTAGATCCAAGTTGCCACTTTCCCTTGGATCCCATGGGCTTTTACTTTTCTGACCAGTCTGCCATGTGGGACCTTGTCAAAAGCCTTGCTAAAATCCATGCAGACTACATCAAATGTACTAACCTCATCAAACTTCCTTGTTACCGCCCCAAAAACTCAAGCAACTCAACACGACCTTCCCTTATCAAATCCATGCTGACTGCCCTTGATTAATCCGTGCCTTTCTAAATGATAATTAATACTGTCCCTCAGAATTTTTTCCAATAATTTGCTCACCACCGAGGTTAGGCTGACTGGCCTGTAATTATTTGGTCCATCCCTTTCTAAACAACAGTACAATGTTAGCAGTCCTTCAGCCCTCCGGCACCACACCAGTAGCCAGATAGGATTGGAAAATGATGGTCAGAGCCTCCGCTATTTCCTCCCTTGCTTCTCTTAACAGCCTGGGATACATTTCATCCGGGCCTGGCAATTTATCTACTTTCAAAGGTACTAAACCCCTTAATATTTCCTCTCTCACTATGTTTATCTCATCTAATATTTCACACTCTGCCTCCTTAACTACAATGTCTGCATCGTCCCTCTCTTTTGTGAAGACAGACGCAAAGTATTCATTAAGAACCATACCCATGTCTTCCGCCTCCACACACAAGTTACCTTTTTTGGTCTCTAATAGATCCTACGGTTTCTTTAGTTATCTTCTTGCTCTTTATGTATTTATAAAACATCTTTGCATTGTCCTTGATTTTACTTGCCAATATTTTTTCATGACCTCTCTTTGCTTTCCTAATTTCCTTTTTAATTTCACCCCTGCACTTTCTATACTCTTCTAGGCTTTATGTTGGTATCTGACATAAGCTTCCCTTTTTTGCCTTATCCTACCCTGTATGTCCGTTGACATCCAGGGGGCTCTAGATTTGGGAGTCCAACCATTTTTCTTAGTGGAAACATATTTGCTCTGAACCCTCACTACCTCCTCCTTGAATGCCTCCCACTGCTTTGACACTGATTTACCTTCAAGTAGCTGTTTCCAGTCCACTTTTGCTAAATCTCATCTCAGCTTACTAAAATTGGCCTTTCCCCAGTCGAGAACTTTTACTCCCGGTCTATCTTTGTCTTTTTCCATAACTACGCTAAATCTAACTGAATTATGATCACTGCCACCAATATGCTCTCCCACTGATACGCCTTCCAACTGCCCAGCTTCATTCCCTAAAACTAAGTCCAGAACTGCCCCCTCTCTTGTTTGGCTTGCTACATACTGGCGAAAAAAGTTCTCCTGAATTCATTTTAAGAATTCTGCACCCCCTATACCTTTTACACTGATTCTATCCCAGTTCTAAGGAAACGGTAGCATAGTGATAATGTTACTGGACGAGTAATCCAGCAGCCTGGACTAATAATCCAGAGACAAGAGTTCTAAAATCCCACTACGGCAGCTGGGGAATTTAAATTCAGTTAATTAAATTAATCTGGAATAAAAGGCTAGTATCAGTAATGGTGACCATGAAACTAGGGGATTGTCGTAAAAACCCATCTGGTTCACTAATGCCTTTAGGGAAGGAAATCTGCCGTCCTTATCCAGTCTGGCCTATATGTGACTCCAGACCCACAGCAATGTGGTTGACTCTTAACTGTCCTTTTGAAATGGCCTAGCAAGCCACTCAAGGGCAATTAGAGATGGACAATAAATGCTGGCCTTCCCAGCGACACCCACATCATGTGAATACATTTTTTTAAAATTTAGGGTAGTTGAAATCCCCTACTATTACTGCTGTATTGTTTTTGCACTTCTCAGTAATTTGCCTGCATATTTGCTCTTCTATCTCCCTCTGACTATTTGGGGGTCTATAGTACACTCCCAGCAGTGTGACTGCCCCTTTTTTGTTCTTCAGTTCAACCCATATGGCTCATTTGATGATCCTTCTAATATATCATCCCTCCTCACAGCTGTAATTGTTTCTTTAACCAATATTGCGAGCCCCTCTTTTTTCATCCCCCCCCCTATCTCATCTGAACACCCTGTAACCAGAAATGTTGAGGTGCCATTCCTGCCCTTCTTTCAGCCAGGTTTCAGTAATAGCTATGATATCATACTTCCATGTGTCTGTCTGTGCCTTCAGCTCATCTGCCTTATTTACTAGACTCTTTGCATTGAAATGTATACCATTAAACACTGCCAAGCCCTTTTGTTGTCTATTTTCTAGCCTTTGTTTCCTTTGCCTTCCAAACTCGGGTACTAATTTACTGCCTCGACTATTTTCAATCTATATTAATGACTTGGATGAAGGGACCGAGTATAATGTAACCAAATTTGCTGATGATACAAAGATAGGTGGGAAAGCAAGTTGTGAGGAGGACACAAAGGCCTAGAAATTCAGTATAGCCACGTTCGGGGCGCTACAGTCGGGCGGCCGCTAAAGTTTGCGCCCAGCGCAAGTTCGCGCCACCTTCGCCGATATTCAGTCGCATCGCCCCAAGAGGTTGCTGCTGCGCTAAAACAGGTGATGCACGACTATCATTAGGCGCTAAGCCGACGGTCCGGGGCGATAACCCCGAGGGCGGGCGCAGCGCAGGTGCGGCGAGTTGCTGATTGACGGCAGGCACTCTGGCGCCGGTCAGCTCTTAAAGGGGGAGGGTGGACTTGTCTGGCTGCCATGCCCTGCGCACTGCAGCCCTGAAGCAAGGCCTGACCAATGCTGGTTCATCAGTTCTACGCCCTGGACCATGGGGAAGCCCGCTATTCTTCCAAATCCCATTGTACGCTCTTGCTGCTTGTCCAGGGTCATGGGGAAGGAGATGTACTGACGACTCCTTCTGAAAAGGGCATTGTTCACCTGTCGGATGCAGCAATGTACCGTGAACTGGGAGATGTTGGCAATGTCCCCAGTAGCGGATTGGAAGGAGCCGGTGGCATAGAAGTTGAGAGCCACCGTCACCTTCACTGCCACCGACAGAGACGTCCTGCTCCTCAGCTGTGGCTGCAGATCTCTGCAAAGCAGGTGGCAGATCTCAGTGACCACCTCCCTTCTGAATCGCAGCCTCCGAATACACTGCTCCTCAGACATGTTCAGATATGAGAACAGCTGGCGGTATACCCTGGGTGGGTAAGGCCTCCTGTGCCGACACCTGTTGGCCCTTCTCCGTCTGGCCATGACTGGCACTCTCTCACGGCGTCTCTGATCCCTTTGAATGCAATGCAGAAAGCCAACGTTTCCACCCATTGTAGCCCCCATTACAGTATATGTGGCGACTCAAGGCTATGGCACTGAAAGTGAAATCCAAGTGCAAAGCTCTGGCCTGAAGCCAGAAGTACCTGTGCGAGCACTGAGTCAAAGCAGAAAGCTCTCTGCCTTTGTCTCTCACACAGAAGGATTGGCACAAAATGGCTGTCACTTATAATGCAGGAGGAGTCCCCTTTAAATAGCGCCCCCCGTACCCCGCAGCGACTGGGAACCGTTCCCCTCTACCAGTCGCTGGGGGCACCAGGCGCAAAGAAGGGCGGCGCCACTGAAGTTCCGGTTTGGGGCGCACAAAGGGCGTTGCACGATGAAATGATGTCAGGATCTGCGCGCGCAGCTGAGCGCGCGCAAAGACTTTGCGCCGACGCTAAATCTCTAGTGAAGTTGGGGAGAGGCGCAGATCGCGCTGCGCCCAGCCGCTAGCCGCCTAGCGCCCAACATCTCCTCCTAAGGCGCTACCGGCTGGCGCAAGCAACTGAATTTCTAGGCCAAAGAATCTGCAAATGGATATAGATAGGTTAAGTGAGTGGGCAAAAATTTGACAGATGGAGTATAATGTGGGAAAATGTGAGGTTATCCACTTTGGTAGGAAGAATAAAAAAGCAAATAATTATTTAAATGGAGAGAGACTACAAAATGCTGCAGTACAGAGGGATCATGGGGTCATTGTACATGAAACACAAAAAGTTAACATGCAGGTACAGCAAGTAATTTGGAAGGCAAATGGAATGTTGGCCTTTATTACAAGGGGGATGGTGTATAAATGTAGGGAAGTCTTGCTACAACTGTACAGGACGTTGGCGAGACCACACCTTGAGTACTGCGTACAGTTTTGGTCTCCTTATTTAAGGAGGGATATACTTGCATTGGAGGCAGTTCAGAGAAGGTTCACTAGGTTGATTCTTGAGATGAGGGGGTTGTCTTATGAAGAAAGGTTGAGCAGGTTGGGCCTATACTCATTGGAGTTTAGAAGAATGTGAGCTGATCTTATTGAAACATTTAGGGGGGAAAATTCAGTTGTTTGCACCTCCCGTTAGCGCCTTAAGAGGGCGCTAATGGGGCGCAAAGCAACTAGTGTCCGGGCGCGGCGGTGTTTGCGCCGCTCGTGAAATTAACTAGACATTTTGCGGCGGCACTAAACACTACCGCCACGATCTCCTGCACCAGCAGATTGTGATGTCAGTTGAGTGCGCAACGTTCCATTAGCACCCCGAACCGGATATTGAGTGGCGTCCCTTGCCTTACCGCCTGCCGCTAGCAACGACAGGTTGAGGAGAGCGTTATGCTGTCAGAAAGGGACTAGGGGAGCGCTATTTAAAGGCGACCACTTCCTGCCTTTTTTTGTGGGTGACATTTTTGCACCACGCATTCGGAGAGAGAGAGACTTCTGGAGAGATTCAACGCTGTGTGGAGGAGTTTTGAGTACTGAGCAGCACTTTGCAGGTTTATTTAGATTTGCGCTTCCTTGCTTCGCCAGCGCTCTGAGGTAGCGCCTTGCTCCTCGGCCTTTGGGCCTTAAGACAGATGTGAAGCGCCTGATTTAGTGCTCCAATCACCTCCAGGGGCGATAAAAGCCAAGTTTGCTGTTGGAGGCGATAATTAGCGCCAGGCGCTAAACTTTGCGCACAACCAATAATGGCGCCCCAAATGGGGTGATGCCGAATTTTTCCCCCATAAGATTCTGAGGGGACTTAACAGGGTAGATGCAGAGAGGATGCTTCCACTCGTGGGGGAATCTAGAACTAGGGGGCATAGTTTCAGAATAAGCGGTCGCCCATTTAAAATGGATATGAGGAGGAATTTCTTCTCTCAGAGGGTCGTGAAAATTGTAATTCTCTACCTCAGAGAGATGTGGAGGCTGGGGCATTGAATATATTTAAGGTGGAGATAGACAGATTTTTGAACTCTAGGGGAGTCAAGGGTTATGGGGAACGGGCAGGAAAGTGGAGTTGAGGTCAAGATCAGATCATTCTTATTGAATGGCGGAGCAGGCTCGAGGGGCCAAATGGCCTACTCCTGCTCCTATTTCTTATGTTCTTATGTTCCATTTCCAGCTTTGCTTCTCTCCGTTCTGAATCTACGCTCAGGTCCCATCCCCCTGTCAAGCTAGTTTAAACGTTCCCCAGCAGCACTAGCAAACAACCCCGCGAGGATATTATGCGGCAATAACTAATTTGCATTAAAGTTGGGCCATGATGAGCCAGCATCTTGTGGTTGCGCAGGCTCCAAGAGCCAAAAGCACTTCCAGGTCACATTACGAATTGTACTGAGTTTAGAAGGCCTCGGGCTTAATGCCCTATAATGTGGGGCACAAATGCCCAATGAGCAGCTATGCTAACAGCACGGAAGAGTGCATTATTGGCTCTTAATTGCTTTTAGGTTTTGTTCCTTTGTCTAATTCTAGATCTTTTAGCACCCCTGTCTTTTAAAAAAAAACTCCTTGATTTGTTTTCTTTAATGGGTAATGTTAAAAAAAATCCTTTTTGTGTTATATTGGGGTTCTTTCCACATCAGCACTGTTTAGAAATGGTGAATTGTTATCACCTTTCCAGTCTCTCAGCTCAGGCCTCTTTCCCTGTCTCATGTTGTTGGAATTAAACCACCATCTCGCTGACTAAGGGGAAATATTTCCTCTGTGCACTATGTGCAACAAAATTGTTAACATGTTCTCTATAAACAAACTACTAAAGCTTGCCTGGTGGCCACAGAATTCATGGAACAGATTTTATCAACCTTTTCAGCCACAAAAACTTGAATTACACGAGCAAGCTGGAAAGGACAAAATTCCACTTTGTTACCTCGACTGGCTTTAATTTAATAGGAAATAGGCCCTAACAAATGTAGCAAAATCTTGCTCAGGATTCAGCCCGCTAAATTGTACTGTATTACTTCCAGGGAGGCTGTAACATGCCGAAGCTATTTCAAGGCTATATGATACACTATTTTATATTTTCTTTTTTCAATGGAAATCAGCTGTCGCTGTTTGTGTAAAAGACGAAATGTGGCTGGCCTACAACACCACCTAGATGCTTTAATCTGTTTATGACTGTGATTGAATAACAACTGTTAATTCTGAATGCAATTGTTTCTTGCTTGATAACTTTCCACACCTTGGTTGTGAAGAATCTTGTCTAACATTAGCCATTCAGTGTTTATCTTGTGAAAGTTAGTTCCAAGTACAGCTACATCAAGTCTACAGCACAGAAATTGACCATCCGGCCCAACTGATCTGTGCCGGGGTTTATGCTCTACACGAACCTCCTCCCACCCTTCTTCATCTAACCCTATCAACATATCCTTCTATTCCTTTCTCCCTCGTGCTTATCCAGCTTCCCCTTAAATGCATCTTTGCTATTCGCCTCAACTACTCCCTGTGGTTGCGAGGTCCACATTTTTTTAATAATCGTTTGTGGAATCTGGGCGTCACTGGCAAGGCCAGCATTTATTGCCCATCCCCAGTTGCCCTTGAGAAGGTGGTGGTGAGCCGCCTTGTTGAACCGCTGCAGTCCGTGTGGTGAAGGTACTCCCACAGTGCTGTTAGGTAGGGAGTTCCAGGATTTTGACCCAGCGACGATGAAGGATCGGCGATATATTTCTAAGTCAGGATGGTGTGTGACTTGGAGGGAAACTTGGAGGTGGTGGTTGTAAAGTCTGTGGGTTGTTTAGTTAATTAATGCACAGACTCCAAGAGTAACTTAAAACAGGACTTTACTATTCGAAGATCAGGGCGAATCTGCCCAATAACTCCTGACACAGCACTTATATACCGGTGTGGTCACCGTCGGTATTACAGTATACAGAAGCCAACAAAGTAGTGCAACACCTAAAGTAGTTCTCTTAAAGGTGGACGGTTACATACAATAGTTCTCTTAAAGGTAGACGGGTACATACACTACAATCCTCCCTTTTTAGCTTACAACATACTGATTCCCCATTAAACATACATTATAACATATATACAACTTTATGCAAGACAGTTCACAGATTCAGTCTCTCTGGAGGTTTCCGGACTCTGTCCGGATAACGCCTCGGTGGTGTCGTAACTCCCGGCAGGGTAGCAGGTGCTTCTGGCAAGGTCGATTCGGCTTGAAGGACAGTGTCAGGTTCATCTGATTCCAGTATTACCAGATCGGAGGTAGGTGTTCTGGGTATCTCTGTCTCAACATTAACCGTGTAAGGTGGTGGAGTAGATTGGCCATTTGTGGCTGACCCTATGATCTGGTCAACATGGCGCCTTATTATACTGTTCCTTCAACTTCTCAAACTCTGCTTGTAAGGAGTCATAGAGAAGAACTGGAATAAAATCCTGGCTTCCTGAAGATTCCTCTTCATTTGCTTCTTTCTGCAAATATTCTAACTCCTGAACATCATAAGGGAGATGTGATCGGTGATTGGTCACGATGGCTCTATGGTCGCTCTCTGCTTGAGCTAGCTGCTTCTGTTGTCTTTCCAGATTCTCCCATTCGGTGTCATAGAACTTTTTCATTGTTTTCATCTCTTGTACGAGACGGTAACTCAATTGTTCTAATTGTTGTCGTGATTTGAAATAAAGTTGAGTCCGAGCTCGGTGTTCTTCCGTCATGGATATGTCCTTAAACTGAACAGACTCAGAATTCTCTGTCAAACTATGTTGTCGTTGTTTGGTGGAGATCTGTTCTGAAACTTTGTTCTTCTCTGGAGCATAAGCCTTTCTGCATGCCTTTGTTTTTCCAACCTTAGTCGGCAAGTCCATTTTAGCCTTGTCTTTCACATTTGGGTTGGTCTTATCGTCATCCGATTCAGAATCTGAGCTGATTGTCTGCACCGAGTCCTCACTCGTTATGGCTTTTAGATAGTGCCATTCCATGTCTATTTTCTTGATCCACTCCCGTCCTAGAAGTGGTGGTCCTCCCTCAGGTAGTACGTATAAGTTCATTCTTGGGTGTTCTTTACCCCTATCTCTCACCTTGACTCTTATCTTTCCCATGGGGTATACTTTATGCCCCGTGTATGTCTGCAATACGAACTTGGTATCTCTTAAGGGTATATGTGAGAATAGCTGGTGGTAATCCCTTCGATTTATGACTGATAGAGCTGATCCAGTGTCCAACTCCATTTTCACTTGGACTCCAGCTATTTTTAGCATGACCCAGATAGTTTGTAGGTCAGCTTCCTTACTCACATTGTGAATTCTCAGACTACCAAGCTCCTGGCCGTTTGGGTCTGAGTCCGAATGCTGTTCGTCTGAACTCTTCTCAGCCATCTTGTGTACCTTGTTGTACTTTTCCTGTGATGGCTTCCTTTGGTTGTTGGTCCTTTGGTTGTTGGTCTTCTTCCCTGACCGGCATACCTTAGCTATGTGACCCAGTTTGCCACATTTCCTACATTCCTGGTTCTTAAACCAGCATTGGTTCTGGTCGTGTGTTGTCTTCCCACAACCATAGCATTTTGTTGTTGTCGAGGTAATTTGATCCACACTGAGTGCCGCTGTCTTTAGCTGCATTTCCGCAGTTCCCTTCGCTGCGGCTTCGTGCGATGCTGCAATAAGGACAGCCCTGTCAAGTGTAAGGTCGTTCTCTTCGAGTAGTCGCTTTTGCGTTCCTTCCTTTACCAATCCGCACACGAACTTGTCTCGCAATGCCTCTGTCAGATTCCCTCCAAACTGGCAGTATTTCGCTAGTCTACGCAGTTCGACCAAGTATTCTGCGTTGCTTTCGTCTTTCCGTTGCGTTCTCGCATAGAATTTGAATCGTTCCGCCAACATCAACGGTGTGGGGTTCAAGTGATCCTTCAGAACAGCCACAATATCATCGAAAGTCTGATCCGCCGGTTTAGCCGGTGATAGTAGATGCTTCAAGAGCCCGTATGTCTTCGCGCCCATCGAGTTTAGCAAGGTTATAGCTTTGTCATCTTCTTCTATTTTATTGGCCTCACAATAGATCTCAATGCGTTCCACATACGTGGCCCAGTCTTCTACCTCGGAATTAAAATCGTTGATGTTACCACGCTTAGGCATCTTCCTCTCTTCCTGATAACACCACGGATTATTTCTTTAAATTTTCTTTTTTTTTTCAAGATGGCGGTTCCCGCGAAGATGGCGGTTTCCCGCGCTTATCTTCTCTCCCCGCCCACTTCAATGGCGGTTCCCCGCTTCTGTCTTCTTCTCCGCCTAATGGCGGCTTCCCGCGTTTCTTCCCCTGGCGGGAGGGGTACACTTTCCCCACGGGCGACGGCCGCTGACTTTCAGGTTCACAGCCTGCGCGTCGGCTTCAGTGCTTTCCCTTTTCTCGGCAGGGCAACCGGCGCTGGGTACACCCCGTTGACGGCGAACAGTTTCAGCCGCTGGGCTGGCTCTCGCTCAGTTCCCCTTGCTCGGGCTCTGTCTCTCTCCCGCTCGCTCGGCTCTACCGGCGCTGGGTACACCCCGTTGACGGAGAACAGTTTCAGCCGCTGGACTGGCTCTCGCTCAGTCTCCCTTGGTCGGCTCTGCTTCTCCCGCTCGCTCGGCTCCCAATCGCGCCTCCCAGCCCTCTCGCAGTCCGGTGCTTCCCTCCCCGGCTGCAGCTGAGTTTATCTCGTCCCACGCCTACGTTCCCGGTCGCAGCGCTTCGTGGCTTCGGTCGCTGCCCGGCCTTTTTCGCCGGTCACGGTCTAGCTGTCTCACGACGCCGTTGCGTCCCCCAGCCTGTCTGTACCGCGGCTTCCTTGCTCCACGCTGCCCCAGTCTCAGCGCCTCTGGGCCCGACTTCTGTCCGGCTCCTTTCCCCCTCGACCGTGGTCGAGTGCACCGCCCTTATCCTCCGGTTATTCTTTTTACTTTCCCTTACTCACAGTCACCGTGGCCGCCTTGCTTCTCGTGCTGATCGGCTCACTCCTCACCGTGGCAGAAGGGACGGTCAGTGCCTGTTGCTGATGGAAGTCTTTGTCTCTAAATTCTTCCTCCTTTCTAGTTCTGCAGCCTCGAGTTTTTTCCCAGCAGAACGACGAGGGCGGTTGCCTCTTCTCGACGCTCGTTAACTGCTTCGGACGTATTGTTGCCGCAGGGTACGATCGGACTCGTCGCCACTGTAAAGTCTGTGGGTTGTTTAGTTAATTAATGCACAGACTCCAAGAGTAACTTAAAACAGGACTTTACTATTCGAAGGTCAGGGCGAATCTGCCCAATAACTCCTGACACAGCACTTGTATACCGGTGTGGTCACCGTCGGTATTACAGTATACAGAAGCCAACAAAGTAGTGCAACACCTAAAGTAGTTCTCTTAAAGGTGGACGGTTACATACAATAGTTCTCTTAAAGGTAGACGGGTACATACACTACAGTGGTGTTCCCATGCACCTGCTGCCCTTGTCCTTCTAGGTGGTAGAAGTCGCATGTTTGGGAGACGCTGCCGAAAAAGCATTGGCGAGTTGCTGCAGTGCATCTTGTAGATGGTACACACTGCAGCCACGGTACGCCGGTGCTGGAGGGAGTAAATGTTTAAGGTGGTGGATGGGGTGCCAATCAAGTGGGCTGCTTTGTCCTGGATGGTGTCGAGCTTCTTGAGTGTTGTTGCAGCTGCACTCATCCAGGCAAGTGGAGAGTATTCCATCACACTCCTTACTTGTGCCTTGTAGATGGTGGAAAGGCTTTGGGGAGTCAGGAGGTGAGACACTTGCCGCAGAATACCTAGCCTCTGACCTACTCTTGTTGCTACAGTATTTATGTGGCTGGTCCAGTTAAGTTTCTGGTCAATGGTGACCCCCAGGATGTTGATGGTAGTTCGGCAATGGTAATGCCATTGAATGTCAAGGGGAGGTGGTTAGGCTCTCTCTTGTTGGAGATAGTCATTGCCTGGCACTTCTATGATGCAAATGTTACCTGCCACTTATCAGCCCAAGCCTGAACGTTGTCCAGGTCTTGCTGCATGTAGGCATGGACTGCTTCATTATCTGAGGAGTTGTGAATGGCGCTGAACACTGTGCAGTCATCAGCGAACATCCCCATTTCTGACCACCTTACCACTCTGGGTAAAGAAGTTTCTCCTGAATTCCCTATTGGATTTAATAGTGACTATCTTATATTTATGGCCTCCAGTTTCCCCCACAAGTGGAAACATTTTCTCCACTTTTGCCGAACAAAACCCTTTCATTATCTTAAAGACATCTATCAGGTCACACTTCAACCTTACATTTTCTAAAGAAAAAAGCCCGAGCTGTGTTGTGAGTTGTAGTGGTTGTCTGTATGAAATAAGAGGTTTGCCCAGAAGTGTATGATTTACATTAAGACGGAACAAGAAGAATGACCTACATTGAAATTGTTTCTTTAACACAGTAAATATTCCAAGAAACTTGACAGAAAAATGGGGGGTGGGAGGACTGGGAGAAAGTGTCTCTCAACATTAGCAGGAAAGAGTTGGGGTACGAGACTACTTTGTGCATTAAAAATCTCTGGTTGGAAAACAGCAGGAATTAGAAATTGTGTGAGAAATAGGCAGGTGACCCACTCATCCAATCTCCTGAGCCCCATTCGTACAGAAAATCCTGCAGGGCCCGTTGACCTCCACACTCGAGTTCCTAATACGTGCTCTGTGCATATGAAGCTCCACACCAAAAGTGTGAATGTATAAAATTCACCGTTAAATGTTATTATTATTTTTGAAAGAAAATGCATAATGCATATAATAATGCAAAACAAATATAAAAGGATAGATTATCTCGCTTTTTGACATCATGTCACTATTTGACATTTTTGCGAATGTACATGCAAATATATTGAAATATGCTTCATTTTTTTTCCATTTATTTCACACCTCATATATAGCCTGCTATATATTATTCTATGCAGTTTTTAAAAGGAGAATGCTTGGTGCTTGCAATATTTTGATGTCAATACAATAGCATCTGCAAAAATAAAGGAGAATCCTAGAACTGTCCAGAGACATAAAATATTTTGAATTTATTAGTCTCTCAATAAAGTGAGCTGGATATATCATTATCAGCATCAAGCATTGCCTAGCAAAAAAGCTTATTACTATTACTTCATGGCGTATTAATTTGGACATGCCCATTTTTGGTGGTGGGCGCATCCGTGCACCTGACTGGTGAGTCCCAAGGCGCCCCCAATATTGGGGCTCAAGCCCCATTTCCATACTGCTGGCGAGCTGTCAGTGAAGCTTAATTGAAGATCGGGCCACTATTGCAGCGGTCCTCAGGTAAGTGAGGATGGGTGGGTGAACTGGTTGCGAGGGTGGACGATTAGCCCTTGGGCCGGGAAGGGTGGATGATCGGGCTGGGAAGAATGGGTGATTGGGCTGGGAGGTAATGGTGGGGGAGGGGGGCTATGGAGGTAGTGGTGGCCGGGTTGAGGAGTGGCCCATGTTCTTTTAATGTAGGGTCAGGAGGAGCACTCCTGCTCCTGGCTCCAGATTCAGTTACATATAAGGGCCATCCTGCCAGTTAGCGCCACATTGTGCAGTGTGAGTTCAGCACGTAACGAGTAAAGTGCTTGAACATACGAAAATGGAGAACAAGTCCTGCAAGACGCGCAGGACCCTAATTTGAATAAATGATTCTGCCCGTTAAATGTTCCTGACATGCCGCCAGTGCACTACCTTATCCAATATGGCGGGCGGTGCACTTCCAGCTGGAAATGTGCGTACGCTCTTCCTGCCACCATATTGGGAGCTTAGTCGGCCAGTTATTGCCCAAAAAGTGGGCACCGTATGGCTTGATTGTTAGTTTCCATAAGGCTCAAAGCTGTTCACTTCAAGCATTGTTGTGGTTTGAACTAACACTACAGCATTCGTCCACTCATTCATTCACTACTATTGTAAAAAAAAATTAAAAGAAAATATATTTTATTTGCTTGCTGAGGAAAAGCAATTTAGAATGATGAAAGTAATTTAAAACAAACCTGTAGTACAGACTGTTTTCTATGTAGGGTGGTCCAATATGTTTTCCATCTGTATTTAATAAACTTTTGCATTACTGCTGGGTTAATCACTTCCATTCTCCTTTGATTTGGCTGATGTCAGGGCCATCGTGTTAATGATACTCAGAACTTCAACATGTTGCATGAGTTTACTTTACTATGAAAGATGAAGCTCTTCCAAAGTAGGATTTCAGTGAGCAGTGCCATTTTGGAGCCTTGTTTCCATAAGTTTGTTCAGTACATTGACGATCTATGTTTTTTGACACGGGGTAGATTTTCAACTTGCTGCCCAAGCATATATACTGACATTTGGGTTTGGCCGCCTATTATATTAAAACTGCCCGATTTTCACTGAAATCAATCTGCAATGCCAGTTTTGCAGTAAGTTGATAATCTACTCCATCAACAATTATGAGAAATGGAGTGTGGCTTAGAATTGGGCTTGGTTGGTAATGTCCTGTATATTGCCTGATGGACCCTGGTATTTTTTTTATTGATTCGTTCCTGGGACCTGGATGTCATTGGCAAGGCCGGCATTTATTGCCCATTCCCTAATTGCCCTTGAGAAGTTGGTGGTGAGCCGTCTTCTTGAACCGCTGCAGTCCGTGTGGCGAAGGTACTCCCTGACTTTGTCATGGAACTGAGTGGCGACCCACAGCAATGTGGTTGACTCTTAACTGCCCTTTGAAATGGCCTCGCAAGCCACTCAATTCCACATATAGGCCCAGACTGGGTAAGGACGGCAGATTTCTTTATCTAAAGAACATTAGTGAACCAGTTGGATTTCAATGGTCACCATTACTGATACTAGCTTTTCAATTCCAATTTTATTTAACCAGCTGCTGTGGTGGGATTATGAACTCGTGTCTCCAGATCATTAATCCAGGCCTCTAGATTACTAATACCAGTAACATAACCACTATGCTACCGTACCTCAAGGCTGAGCTTTATCAGATCTCCCCAGTTTTGATTATAACAGACATCTTACTCCTGCTTCTACAATTGCTCCAACCCCTGCCAAGACACTCTAACCCCCTCAAACTCCAGTTCCACCTCCATCTATCCTTTCTTCTCTAAGGTTATTGATTATCTTCACCCAATTATTATCAATGCCGTCGGCCACTCCCACACAGTATGTTTTGCACTGCAGTAGGCTAAACTCAGGACTCAGCTCCCAGGAGACAAGGGCCACCTCAATGCCAAAAGGCTCCTGGGCACATAGCAGACTGCCATCTCATGTACTCCTGCCACTCAGGTAGCACCTGGAAAAAGCAACAGACATGGAACCTGGGACGAGAGAAGCCAAAATGAGGAACTGATGCATGCTGCCCTGAGAGACAGCACCATCTTCCATGCCCATTCCAGTAATGATTAGGTTATTGGGCACTGCTTTACCATGGCCACGTTTAAGAGCACATCATCACACACACCAAGGGGAAGTGCCATGGAAGCAAATACTGGGCACTCAGATATGACGTGTTCACTCATTAAAAATCTGGTGGCACTGAAATTGATGTATGGGTAGAGAGTTTGACAGAATGTTTTACCAGGTCCCATGAATGAGAGTTGTGTGGACAATATAAGGCATTGTGACAAGGCATATTTGTACAGTGCACGAGGAAGATGCAGGCAGTATTGTTAATGTTGTGGCCACATTTAGTTGTGAGAAGATGTCCTGTATGAGAGCTTGCTGAATTGCTCTTGCAGCCAGCATCAGGTTCTACTTTGCAGCCTTGCTCTTACTCTTGATCCACCTGGGGCGCTCCTCCTTTGGGCCTTACATGATGATGCTGCTTTTCAGGGTAAAGTTATGCAGCATACAGCACACAACAATCCTTGAAAACTTAGCTAGGCTGCATGATAGGACATCCCATATCTATCCAAGCACCTGTAGTGCTATTTCAGCATGGTGTGCTGAATGATTACTCTGGTGAATGCCAGCATCTCAATACACCTGTGCTCAGCTGCGGTCCTGGGATACCACACAGGTGCCATGAGCCATGGCTGAAGAGAATAGTCTTGGTTGTCTAGACACCATCCCAAGACTTGCCTTTATGACATGGTCACTTACTTTATACAACTATGGACAGCGAATTCGTTTATGTTGCTGATATTCCCAGTGGCAACCAGAAATGATCCCAAAACAAAAATGCTACGGGCAGTTGTGACCTTGATAGACACTGTCAGTGCCATATCTGTGTAAGAGTTTGGCTGCAGGTCAACTTGGAGCATGTGTCATGGCATCCTTTGTAAATCACAGCCTCTGTAGACACTGTTCCTTTGACAAATGAAGTACGTGCATCTCTATAGATTCTGGTGTAGCGGTCACAGTGAGTGGGAGCAAAGCACTGCTGGAACAGCCTGACCATTGACATGCCTCTAATAGTCCTCCTCTCCTTCCTCCAGAAAGCACAGATGTAGGGGGGATTCCCATGAGGAAACCCATATGGTAATATTGGAGCTATTCAGGCAGAAAAAAAACAACAGAAGGAATTGATTAAGTTTCCAATCGTGGCATTTTTAATGTTTTTCCCCTGCTTCTCTTTTAGCTTTTCTTGGGCCTCCAATACATCATCATGAAATCCGCCAATTGATTGGTGCAGACACCTTTGATGTGCCCTTACTGCTGCAGTCCACCAGCCCCGATCAAGCTAATGACCACAACCCCATGTTTAGAGACGGGGTCTGTGCCCCTCTTGCGCCAGAAGAGTGGGACTCTCAAAATTTCGGGCCCCAACTGTCTCTGAAATGTGGACAGTTGACATTTCTGAGTTTTGAAAATAAAATCAATTTTATTTGATAAGTTTAAGCTACTTAGTTCTCTTGCTGTTGTTTTCCCTTCTAACAATGTTAGGACTGTCAGAGTATGAGGGGATCAAGGGGAAGTTCTCTCATTTGATTATCATGACAGATGCCCGCACCACTATGGGCACATTTTGGGTATCTGTCACATCAGAAGTGGCACCGTGCCAGCTGCTCTCCCCATTCCAGGGTCACCCACTGAAAATGGTTTGTTATGGATCCCTCTGACCCCTTTACAAGAGGGTGGTCATTTTTGGGCATCCGGGCCAAGATACAGACTGGACCCTGAGGCAGACCTCAATTTTGCTGGCCAGAAGCACAATACTCCTCCTTTCACCTGATGTACCTGTCACCCAGCAGATCCCAGACCAGGGCTGAAGAAACTCCTCCATTAGAGGTTCTGCCTCTGCGCCTCCCCCACTGAAATTACAGGCAGATGCTGGGGCCTAAGCATAACTTAGTTCAAGCCTAATTTATAGCAGAAATGTTCTGGAAGACCACGGGGCTGACATATTAAACATGAGTCTTCTGACCTTCAGAGGGAAATGGATTGTTCCAATTGTTGCTTGTGTTGGATACAGCAGTCAGCACATCTGGCGAACTGAAGTTTGCCTTCGACCTGCACCAGCTGATCAGGATCAATACAGTGAGTAGTAATATATCTTACTCCCTCTCAACATTTCCTTGACGCTAGGAACGGTGGAGCTAGGAGCTGATGGGACTATACTGGTGGCTTACTGCAATTTCATTTATTTTGGCTTCTCACAACTGGCTAAATGTGATCTTGATGCATTATGCATCCTCGTCTATTTAAAATTAGATAATATACTTGGAACATTATAATTAAATGAAATTGCTTTCAACAGTTCTGAGAAGCATTTGTTCAATTAACATATCTAGATTCATTTTATATATAGGTTGTCACTATCTGAAACTAGAGACCGTTACTGACTTGTAATTCTGTTATTTGTGGAAGTAGTTTGTTTTGAGCTGGCGACTTGTTCAGAGCTAAATTAGTTCTGTGTGGATTGAGAACAGTTGGTGCACATTACAGCTTTTATGGCTTGAACAAATGCAGAATACTAGTCACAGGACATTTTCTGCAATGAAATTGTATTCCTTGTTACCTAGAGTGTGTTTAGTAGCTGTTTATTAAGGGCATTGTTGATACAGGGTACTTTTTCTGTGGCCTCGATATTAAACCCCCCACGATGGGTGGGAGGGGGGATTAAAAAGTTAAATACGGGGAACATGACCCCAACCCACCACACACGCACCCGCTGCCTTTTTTACGGCGGTAGATGTCGGGGGGTCCGAGTGTTCCGCCATGGAGAGGCGGGACATTTAATTAACATCTTTTAAATCGAGCAACTGGGAGCCCGATTTAAAATTTACTGTTACTGTATGGGTTTTCCAGGAGTTGGGAAACCCGGCAGCGAAAGGGAGGCGGAAGCTGCTGGCTCCACAAGATAAGAGCCTCTTTCAGCACTCCTTGTGGGCCAAGAGGACTCACCCCGCCCACCCCCACCCCCGAGCCTTCCTGATCGCAGCCTCTCTCCCCCCTTCCTGATCGCAGCCTCTCTCCCCACTCCCGACTGCATCCTCTCTTTCCCCCCTCCCAATTGTTCATCAGGACCTCTGCATCCCTGGCCTTGCCGGGTTGTTCGGTTGTTTTCCCTCCCTGCCTCCCCGTAAATATCGGGGCCTAGGGATCCAAAGATAACTTCAGAAGGGTAATTTTCCAACTTCTCACTTTCGGTGCGAAGCCTCACCTGCGGAAAGCAAGCAAGCAATCAGAAAATGACCCCCTAGAGGTTTAGAACAGTAGTGTGCAACTCCTCTGGCCACATGGAGCAGAATGCAATTGGCCCCATAAACTTGCAAGGCTGTACATCTTAGTATAAGGGCCGAGATGCAGATACCCCTGACCTACGTCACAAACCCTGCCAAAGCTGGTGAGGTATGGGGAAGTCAAGTGATGTGCAGTTTGCATGCCTTTGGCAGGCTAGGAGCAATGTTCCCGCTAAGTTGCATGGTCGGGCAGCGGTCTGGCGGTTCCGCACAGGCCATTCACTGGCTTTTATATGGAAGAAACCACGCATGCGCGGAAATTTGAATGGACCATGCAGCCAGTTAAATGGACTGCGCACAAAAAAAAAGAATAAGAGGGAACATTGGCTAGGCGTGCATCTGGGACACCATGCCTGCCGATAAGGTTCGAGAGATCAACCGATGAGTCCCATCTTGGAATAAAGAAAAATTTAGGTGCTCCTTTTCGAAGGTGCAGGAGAGGTGGGGGGGCTTCAAAAATAACAGAAAAAAGAATCAGTGTTCAGAGAGCAAATTATCACAACCACTAGTCAGAAAATTCATACCCGAATTTCCAATATGTACTGACATCGGGACAGGTTCCCACTCCTCGTGCAGTGCTGCCTCATAAAGTGACCCAGAGGATCTCTATTTTCCTTCATGGATCTTTTCTTCTACTTGTTTTAATTTCAATCAATTGCCAGCAAATTTTAATATTTTTGTTTCATTTAAAAAAATTGTATATCTAATATTCTCCTTATTTTTGGCGCTAGGCATCATTCTGTGTTTCCAACAGTGCACGACCTATCCCTGTTTAGGCTGCTCGGAAAGAGTGTGGTTCATGTCTGGTTAAAACACTTCTCCTCCCCCGTGCAGATATGTTCCTGGAACTGTCTCGTTTCCCATAATATACGCGTTCAATGATCAGTGTATTGACACCTTGTGGCTGTATAATAAATAAGGCAATATTTGAAAAAAAAATTGTAATTCACTACTACTTCTAGCCTCAGTGGAGGTCCTGCAGCTCCTTTGTAATGGAAAGGTATGCAGCTGCAATTAATAAGTAACTCCTGGGATTGAAGTAAGTCAATAAGGCGTACATTTTATGGCAGAGTCAAGATCAAAAGTCTGCTCTTATAAGTGATTGGCAAGTCTAAGTAGTGTGCACTGCATCTGCTGCTCCAATTCAATAGGTTTACTGTTATATAGTAACTGTTAAACCACAAGCAGCATTGCAACACTACAAGATTTATTAAGCTTTCAAACATGCAAATCGTCTAAAAAAATCTATCTAAATATCCCAGCAAATTGCTATTATGACATTTAACAACATTTGGCAAATGTAGACCTGTGGCCAATAATTACTTCTCTGTTATAAAGGCCCCGATTTAATTCTGGGTGGGTGAATGAGAAACTCCCTCAGTGCAGTACAACACAGGCCCGGGGTGTATTAACTCCCAGGTGTCATTAATATGCCACCGTTCCATTTCCTGCCTGGAATGGATGCTGGCCTGCGGAACATTGGGCAGCCCATCAGCTGCAGTGTGAGGAAGGGAGTTCTGGGAGGGCCTCGCAGGAGGGAAGGGGAGGGAGTCCAGGGCATGGGAGATTCAAATTTTTCTTCTCGGGGTCACAGGTGCTTACCTTAACCCAAACTTAACTTAAAAGGCCTTTTCTCACTTAACTTCACCTAGCGAGAAAGCTGCAGCAGCCTCTCCACTCAGGCTGGTGTTAAAATAGCAGTCGCAGCCTGATGATATAATCAAACCCTGATCTGCATATGTTAATGAGGACCCCGTCAACTTTAGGCAGACGGCTTAGCTGCCATCAAGATGTCCGAGTAAAAATTATGGTCGGCGGGATCTGGGCCACTTCAGGTCAGGTTAAGTTCCCAGGGCATTTTAACTAAATGAATAAAAAAGAAAGACTTGTATTTATATAGCGCCTTTCATGACCACTGGACGTCCTAAAGCTCTTTACAACTAATGAAGTACTTTTTGAAGTGTAGTCACTGTTGTAATGTCGGAAACGTGGCAGCCAATATGAGCACAGCAAGCTCTCACAAATAGCAATGTTATAATGATCAGATAATCTGTTTTAGTGATGTTGATTGAGAGATAAATATTGGCTAGGACACCGGGGATAACTCCCCTGCTCTTCTTCGAAATAGTGCCATGGAATCTTTTACGTCCACCTGAGAGGGCAGACGGGGCCTCAGTTTAAGAACATAAGAAATAGGAGCAGGAGTAGGCCATTCTGCACTTCGAGCCTGCTCCGCTATTCAATAAGATCTTGGCTGATCTTCTACCTCATCTCCACTTTCCTGCACTATCCCCATATCCCTTGATTCCCTTAATATTCAAAAATCTCTCGATCTCTGTCTTGAATATACTCAACGATTGAGCCTCCACAGCCCTCTGGGGTAGAGAATTGCAAAGATTCACCACCCTCTGAGTGAAGAAATTTCTCCTCATCTCAGTCCTAAATGGCCGACCCCTTATTCTGAGACTGTGACCCCTGGTTCTAGACTCCCCAGCCAGGGGAAACATCCTCCCTGCATCTACCCTGTCAAGCCCTGCAAGAATTTTGTATGTTTCAATGAGATCACCTCTCATTCTTCTAAACTCTAGAGAATATAGGCCTAGTCTCCTCAATCTCTCCTCATAGGACAATCCCCCCATCCCAGGAATCAGTCTGGTGAACCTTCGTTGCACTCCCTCTATGGCAAGTATATCCTTCCTTGGGTAAGGAGACCAAAACTGTACACAATACTCCAGGTGTGGTCTCACCAGGGCCCTATATAATTGCAGTAAGATATCTTTACTCTTATACTCAAATCCTCTTGTAATAAAGGCCATTTGCTTTCCTAATTGCTTGCTGTACCTGCATGTTAACTTAGTGATTCGTGTACAAGGACACCCAGGTCCCTCTAAACACCAACATTTCCCAATCTCTCACCATTTAAAAAATACTCTGCTTTTCTATTTTTCCTACCAAAGTGGATAACTTCACATTTCTCCACAATGGGACAGAAATTCGGGTTGGAGGCTTCCCGCGGGCGCAAGCCCCCGACCTGCACTTACATAGCGCGCCTGCTGTTGTGCTGTGGGGCCACGTGGAATTCCGATCCTGGGCCTCCTCCAGCTGCCGCTGTGCAGTGCTTGCGTATCCCAGCGGCGAAGTTAGTTCGCAGCGTCCCCTGGGATCACGTGGGCCATGGGGAGCCAATCGGAGCAGAGAATCTCTATTCATAGATTTGACAGGAAGACCTGTCCGAATGCCCGCAAGACCTGTCAAATCTATGAATAGAGATCGGCCCCAAAACCTAAGTAAAACTTCAAATAAATTTTTAAAAAATCACATTTTAAAAATAACTATAAATTAACTATTTTAAACAAAAATTTACATTTTTGAAAAAATTCATTAAAGTTTTTAATGGGGCTAAAAATAAACTTACGTTTCTTTAAAATATTTTAAAATGCTAACCTGCGGAAAAAATGTTTTAATTTTACTTAATTAACCTCTTACCTTGTTAAAAGCAGGCCTTGCGACTACTTTTTTCATGCGTAGCTGCTAGAGACTTACATGCACGGAGAAACCTGTAAAAAAAAATCAGAAGTTCCAGGCGTACGCGCTGCCTCTCTGGCGCACGCGTTTGACCTGTGAATCCCTTCCTTCAAGGGAACGGAAGTTCCGGTTTCCAGCGCATGCGCAGTGCATGCACAAAACCAGCACTTTCGTTGCCCTACGCGTGAGTACACAGCGCATACTCACCCATGGGGACCCAAATTTCTGGCCCATTATATTCCATTTGCCATGTTTTTGCCCACTCACTTAGCCTGTCTATATCCCCTTTAAGCCTCTTTGCATCCTCCTCACAACTTACATTCCCACCCAGCTTTGTATCATCAGCAAATTTGGATATATTACATTTGGTCCCCTCATCCAAATCATTGATGTAGATTGTGAATAACTGATGCCCAAGCACTGATCCTTGCGGTACCCCACAAGTTACAGCCTGCCAACCCAAAAATGACCCGTTTATTCCTACTCTGTTTTCTGTCCGTTAACCAATCTTCAATCGATGCTAGTATATTACCTCCAATCCCATGAGCCCTAATTTTAATAACCTCTTGTGTGGCACCTTATCGAATGCCTTCTGAAAATCCAAATACACCACATCCACTGGTTCCCCCTTATCTATTCTGCTAGTTACAACCTCAAAAAACTCTAAGATTCGTCAAACACGATTTCCCTTTCATCAATCCATGTTGACTCTGCCCAATCCTATTAATATTTTCTAAGTGCCCTGTTACCACGTCCTTAATAATAGATTCTAGCATTTTCCCTATTACTGATGTCAGGCTAACTAGTCTGTAGTTCCCCGTTTTCTCTCTCCCTCCTTTCTTAAATAGTAGGGTTACATTTGCTACCTTCCAATCCGCGGGAACCATTCCAGAATCCATGGAATCTTGGAAAATGACAACCAATGCATCCACTATCTCTATAGCCACCTCTTTCAAAACCCTAGGAAGTAGGCCATTAGGTCCAGGGGATTTATCGACTTTCAGTCCCATTACTTTCTCCAGTACTTTTTTTTACTAATACTAATTTCTTTCAGTTCCTCATTCTCGCTAGACCCTTGGTTCTCCACTATTTCCGGGAAGTATTTTGCGTCTTCTTCCATGAAGACAGACACAAAGGGCAAGAATTTAACTCAGGAGTCGGGTTGGAGGCGGGACTACAACTTTCGGGGTTGCAGTCCCGCCTCCATCAAGATGCGGCCAATCCACACAATTTTAACTTGATTGACCTTGTTGAGCCCGCCCAGCGGGCTCAGCAGGCCAATTAAGGGCCACCCGGCAACAGGTGACGTCACAGACTGAAATTTCATCTGTCAAGAGCTTTTGACAGATGAAATATCAGTGTTTCACAGCTGTTTGAAGCTGTCAAACACTGACAGTCTTACTTCTAACCTGAGTCCCTCTCCACAGACTCAGTTAGAAATCTCTCCTGCACAGAAAGCTGCAGGCTGTCACTTTCTGTGCCGGTGAGATGAGGGACTCCCGGGACCTAAAGGAAGGAAGGCTGAAAAGGTAAGAAAAGGTAATTTACACTTCTTTAATCACTTTAGACACACCAAACACACTTACCTTTGCACTCGTGCACACATCTGAACACCGACATCTCGACCCCTCCAAGTCCTTCAACCCGACGGCCCACCTCCTCTAACTTGCCGTGGTTTGGATCCGTCGGGAATCCCACACTTCAACCTTCAAAATAGGGATTAGGCTAAAAACTGCCTGTTAACTACCTATTAACAGGCAGTTAATTGGCACTAATCCCTTCCCACCTCGGGTGGGCGGGTCCCAGTGCGGGGCGGGTACCTGCCTCCTTTGAAACTGGCATGGAGGCAGGTTTGGGTGCAGGATGGGGTCGGGACCCCTGATTTTGGGATTTTAACCCTCCAATCCTGACTCCACGGCACAATGAAAATCCTGCCCAAAGTATTTGTTTAATTTCTCCGCCATTTCCTTATTCCCCATTATAATTTCTCCTGTCTCAGCCTGTAAGGGAAACACATTTACTTTCGCTAATCTTTTCCTTTTTACATAAGTATAGAAGCTTTTACAGTCTGTTTTCATGTCTCTCGCTAGTTTACCCTCATATTCTATTTTCCCTTTCTTTATCAATTTCTTGGTCCTCCTTTGCTGAATTCTGAAATCCTCCCAATCCTCAGGCTTACTACTCTTTTTGGCAACATTATAAGCCTCTTCCTTTGATCTAATACTATCTTTAACTTCTCTTGTTAGCCACAGTTGGACCACTTTTCCTGTGGTGTTTTTGTATCTTAAAGGAATATATATTTGTTGTAAATTATGTATAAATTCTTTAAATGCTAGCCATCGCTTGTCTACCATCATACCTTTTAATGTAGTTTCCCAATCTACCTTAGCCAACCTGCACGTCATACCTACATAGTTTGCTTTGTTTAGATTTAAGACCCTAGTTTTGGACATAACTAAATCACTTTCAAACTCAATATAAAATTCTATCATATTATGGTCACTCTTCCCTAAAGGCCCCTTTACTGCAAGATTATTAATTAACCCTTTCTCATTGCACAATACTAGATCTAAAATAGCCTGTTCCCTAGTTAGTTCCTCAACATACTGATCTAGAAAAGGGGGAAAGGGGACAGGGGGGCAGGGGGAGGGGACAGAGGAGGGGGGAAAGGGACAGAGGGGGAAAGGGACAGAGGAGGGGGGGAAATGGACAGAGGAGGGGGGAAATGGACAGAGGAGGGGGGAAAGGGACAGAGGAGGGGGAGAAGGGACAGAGGCGGGGGGAAAGGGACAGAGGAGGGGGTGAAAGGGACAGAGGGGTGAAAGGGACAGGGGGGAAGGGACAGGGGGGAAGGGGACAGAGGGGGGAAGGAAAGGGACAGGGGGGTGAAAGGGATGGGGGAAAGGGATGGGGGGTGAAAGGGATGGGGTAAAGGGACAGGGGGAGGAAGGGACAGTGGGGGGGAAAGGAGAGGGGGCGAAGGGACGGGGAAATGGACAGGGGGGGAAGGGACGGGGGGGAAGGGACAGAGGGGGGAAGGGACAGAGGGGGGAAGGGACAGAGGAGGGGAAGGGACAGAGGGGGGAAGGGACAGGGGGGAGAAGGGACAGAGGGGGGAAGGGAGAGGGGGGAGAAGGGACAGAGGGGGGGAAGAGACAGAGGGGGGGAAAGGGATGGGGGGAAAGGGATAGAGGGGGGAAAGGGACAGAGGGGGGAAAGGGACAGAGGGGGGAAAGGGAGAGAGGGGGTGAAGGGACGGGGGAAAGGGGCGGGGGGAAGGGACGGGGGTGGGAAAGGGACAGGGGGGAAAGGGACAGGGGGAAGGGACAGAGGGGGAAAGGGACAGGAGGGGGGAAGGGACAGAGGAGGGGGAAAGACACGGTGGGCAGAAGGGACAGAGGGGGAGGGGGAAGGGCTAGAGGAGGTGGGGCAAGGGACAGAGGAGGGGGGAAGGTACAGAAGAGGGGGAAAGGTACAGAGGAGGGGGAAGGGACAGAGGAGGGGGGAAGGGACAGAGGAGGGGGAAGGGACAGAGGAAGGGGAAGGGACAGAGGAGGGGGAAGGGACAGAGGAGGGGGAAGGGATAGAGGGTGGAAGGGACGGGGGGGGAAGCGACAGAGGGGGAAAGGGACAGAGGAGGGGGAAAGGGGCAGAGGAGGGGGGAAAGGGACAGAGGAGGGGGGAAAGGGACAGAGGAGGGGGGAAAGGGACAGAGGAGGGGGGAAAGGGACAGAGGAGGGGGGAAAGGGACAGAGGAGGGGGGAAAGGGACAGAGGAGGGGGAAAGGGACAGAGGAGGGGGGAAAGGGACAGAGGAGGGGGGAAAGGGACAGAGGAGGGGGGAAAGGGACAGAGGAGGGGGGAAAGGGACAGAGGAGGGGGGAAAGGGACAGAGGGGAAGGGACGGAGGGGGGAAAGGGACAGAGGAGGGGGGAAAGGGACAGAGGAGGGGGGAAAGGGACAGAGGGGAAGGGACGGAGGGGGGGAAGGGACAGGGGGAAGGGACAGAGGAGGAGGGGGAAGGGCTAGAGGAGGTGGGGGAAGGGACAGGGGTGGGAAGAGACAGAGGAGGGGGAAGGGACAGAGGAGGGGGAAGGGACAGAGGAGGAGGAAGGGACAGAGGAGGGGGGAAAGGATAGAGGGGTGGAAGGGACAGAGGGGTGGAAGGGACTGAGGAGGGGGGGAGGGTCAGAGGAGGAGGGAGGGACAGAGGAGGGGGGAGGGACAGAGGGGGGAGGGACTGAGGGGGGAGGGACAGAGGAGGGAAAGGGACAGAGGAGGGGGGAAGAGACAGAGCAGGGGGAAGAGACAGAGCAGGGGGAAGAGACAGAGGAGGGGGGAGGGACAGAGGGGTGAGGGACTGAGGTGGGAAAGGGACAGAGATGGGGGAAAGGGACAGAGGAGAGGGGAAGGGACAGAGGAGGGGGGAAAGGGACAGAGTGGGGAAAGGGACAGAGGGGGAAGGGACAGAGGAGAGGGGAAGGGACAGAGGAGGGGGGAAAGGGACAGAGTGGGGAAAGGGACAGAGGGGGAAGGGACAGAGGAGAGGGGAAGGGACAGAGGAGGGGGGAAAGGGACAGAGGGGGGAAAGGGACAGGGGGGGGGAAGGGACAGAGGAGGGGGGAAAGGGACAGAGGAGAGGGGAAGGGCCAGAGGAGGGGGACAGAGGAAGGAGGGAAGAGGACATGGGGGAGGGAGGTAAGAGGACACGGGGGGAGGGAAGAGGGCATGGGGGGAGGGAAGAGGTCATAGGGGAGGAAGGGAAGAGGACACGGCGGGGAGGGAAGAGGACACGGCAGGGAGGGAAGAGGACATGGGGGGGAGGGAAGAGCACATGTGGAGAGGGAAGAGGACACGGGGGGGTTGGGAAGAGGACATGGGTGGAGGGAAGAGGACACGACGGGGAGGGAAGAGGACACGACGGGGAGGGAAGAGGAAACGGGGGAGGGAAGAGGACACGGGGGGTTGGGAAGAGGACGGGGGGAGGGAGGTAAGAGGACATGGGGAGGGAAGAGGACACGGGGGGAGGGAAGAGGACACGGGGGGGTTGGGAAGAGGACATGGGGGGGAGGGAAAAGGACGGGGGAGGGAGGAAAGATGACATGGGGGAGGGAAGAGGATGTGGGGAGGGAGGGAAGAGGACATGGGAAAGGAGGGAAGAGGACACGGGGGGAGGGAAGAGGACATGGGGAAGGAGGGAAGAGGACATGGGGAAGGAGGGAAGAGGACATGGGGAAGGAGGGAAGAGGACACGGGGGGAGGGAAGAGGACACGGGGAGGGAAGAGGACATGGGGGAGGAGGGAAGAGGACATGGGGGGGAGGGAAGAGGACATGGGGAAGGAGGGAAGAGGACACGGGGGGAGGGAAGAGGACACGGGGAGGGAAGAGGACACGGGGGGAGGGAAGAGGACACGGGGAGGGAAGAGGACATGGGGGAGGGAAGAGGACATGGGGGGGAGGGAAGAGGACATGGGGAAGGAGGGAAGAGGACACGGGGGGAGGGAAGAGGACACGGGGAGGGAAGAGGACACGGGGGGAGGGAAGAGGACACGGGGAGGGAAGAGGACATGGGGGAGGGAAGAGGACATGGGGGGGAGGGAAGAGGACATGGGGGAGGGAAGAGGACATGGGGGGAGGGAAGAGGACATGGGGGGAGGGAAGAGGACATGGGGGAGGGAAGAGGACACGGGGAGGGAGGGAAGAGGACACGGTGGAGGGAAGAGGACACGGGGAGGGAAGAGGACACGGGGGAGGGAAGAGGACAGGGGGGAGGGAAGAGGACATGGGGGGAGGGAAGAGGACATGGGGGAGGGAAGAGGACATGGGGAGGGAAGAGGACATGGGGGAGGGAAGAGGACATGGGGGGAGGGAAGAGGACATGGGGAGGGAAGAGGACATGGGGGAGGGAAGAGGACACGGGGAGGGAAGAGGACACGGGGAGGGAAGAGGACACGGGGGGGAGGGAAGAGGACACGGGGAGGGAAGAGGACACGGGGAGGGAAGAGGACATGGGGGAGGGAAGAGGACATGGGGGAGGGAAGAGGACATGGGGGAGGGAAGAGGACATGGGGGAGGGAAGAGGGCATGGGGGAGGGAAGAGGGCATGGGGGGGAGGGAAGAGGACATGGGGGAGGGAAGAGGACGGGGGGGAGGGAAGAGGACACGGGGGAGGGAAGAGGACACGGGGAGGGAAGAGGACACGGGGAGGGAAGAGGACATGGGGAGGGAAGAGGACATGGGGGAGGGAAGAGGACACGGGGAGGGAAGAGGACACGGGGAGGGAAGAGGACATGGGGGAGGGAAGAGGACATGGGGGAGGGAAGAGGACATGGGGGAGGGAAGAGGACATGGGGGAGGGAAGAGGGCATGGGGGAGGGAAGAGGACATGGGGGGAGGGAAGACGACATGGGGGAGGGAAGAGGACATGGGGGGAGGGAAGAGGACATGGGGGGGAGGGAAGAGGACACGGGGGAGGGAAGAGGACACGGGGGGGAGGGAAGAGGACACGGGGGGAGGGAAGAGGACACGGGGGAGGGAAGAGGACACGGGGGAGGGAAGAGGACATGGGGGGAGGGAAGAGGACACGGGGGAGGGAAGAGGATGGGGGGAGGGAAGAGGATGGGGGGGAGGGAAGAGGATGGGGGGAGGGAAGAGGACACGGGGGGGAGGGAAGAGGACAAGGGGGGAGGGAAGAGGACACGGGGGGGAGGGAAGAGGACACGGGGGGAGGGAAGAGGACACGGGGGGGAGGGAAGAGGACACGGGGGGGAGGGAAGAGGACACGGGGGGGAGGGAAGAGGACACGGGGGGAGGGAAGAGGACACGGGGGGAGGGAAGGGGACATGGGGGGGAGGGAAGAGGACACGGGGGAGGGAAGAGGACACGGGGGAGGGAAGAGGACATGGGGGGAGGGAAGAGGACACGGGGGAGGGAAGAGGACATGGGGGGAGGGAAGAGGATGGGGAGGGAAGAGGATGGGGGGAGGGAAGAGGATGGGGGGAGGGAAGAGGACACGGGGGGGAGGGAAGAGGACAAGGGGGGAGGGAAGAGGACACGGGGGGGAGGGAAGAGGACACGGGGGGAGGGAAGAGGACACGGGGGGGAGGGAAGAGGACACGGGGGGGAGGGAAGAGGACACGGGGGGGAGGGAAGAGGACACGGGGGGAGGGAAGAGGACACGGGGGGAGGGAAGGGGACATGGGGGAGGGAGGGAAGGGGACATGGGGGGAGGGAAGAGGACACGGTGGAGGGAAGAGGACACGGGGGAGGGAAGAGGACATGGGGGGAGGGAAGAGGATGGGGGGAGGGAAGAGGATGGGGGGAGGGAAGAGGACACGGGGGGGAGGGAAGAGGACACGGGGGGGAGGGAAGAGGACAAGGGGGGAGGGAAGAGGACACGGGGGGGAGGGAAGAGGACACGGGGGGGAGGGAAGAGGACACGGGGGGGAGGGAAGAGGACACGGGGGGGAGGGAAGAGGACACGGGGGGAGGGAAGAGGACGGGGGGGAGGGAAGAGGACATGGGGGAGGGAAGAGGACACGGTGGAGGGAAGAGGACATGGGGGGGAGGGAAGAGGACATGGGGGGGAGGGAAGAGGATGGGGGGAGGGAAGAGGACACAGGGGAGGGAAGAGGACATGGGGGGGAGGGAAGAGGATGGGGGGGAGGGAAGAGGACACGGGGGGGAGGGAAGAGGACACGGGGGAGGGAAGAGGACACAGGGGGGAGGGAAGAGGACATGGGGGGGAGGGAAGAGGACTGGGGGGGAGGGAAGAGGACATGGGGGAGGGAAGAGGACACAGGGGGGAGGGAAGAGGACACGGGGGGGAGGGAAGAGGACTGGGGGGGAGGGAAGAGGACATGGGGGGAGGGAAGAGGACACGGGGGGGAGGGAAGAGGACATGGGGGGGAGGGAAGAGGACACGGGGGAGGGAAGAGGACACGGGGGAGGGAAGAGGACATGGGGGGGAGGGAAGAGGACACGGGGGAGGGAAGAGGACACGGGGGAGGGAAGAGGACACGGGAGAGGGAAGACGACATGGGGGGGAGGGAAGAGGACTGGGGGGGGAAGAGGACACAGGGGGGAGGGAAGAGGACTGGGGGGGGAAGAGGACACAGGGGGGAGTGAAGAGGACACGGGGGGAGGGAAGAGGACATGGGGGGAGGGAAGAGGATGGGGGGAGAAAGAGGACACGGGGGAGGGAAGAGGACGGGGGGAGGGAAGAGGACACAGGGGGGAGGGAAGAGGACATGGGGGGAGGGAAGAGGATGGGGGGAGAAAGAGGACACGGGGGAGGGAAGAGGACGGGGGGAGGGAAGAGGACACAGGGGGGAGGGAAGGGGACATGGGGGAGGGAGGGAAGGGGACATGGGGGGAGGGAAGAGGACACGGGGGGGAGGGAAGAGGACACGGGGGGAGGGAAGAGGACATGGGGGGAGGGAAGAGGACATGGGGGGGAGGGAAGAGGACATGGGGGGGAGGGAAGAGGACACGGGGGAGGGAAGAGGACACGGGGGAGGGAAGAGGACACGGGGGAGGGAAGAGGACATGGGGGGGAGGGAAGAGGACATGGGGGGGAGGGAAGAGGACATGGGGGGGAGGGAAGAGGACACGGGGGAGGGAAGAGGACACGGGGGAGGGAAGAGGACACGGGGGAGGGAAGAGGACACGGGGGAGGGAAGAGGACATGGGGGAGGGAAGAGGACACGGGGGAGGGAAGAGGACATGGGGGGGAGGGAAGAGGACACGGGGGAGGGAAGAGGACACGGGAGAGGGAAGACGACATGGGGGGGAGGGAAGAGGACTGGGGGGGGAAGAGGACACAGGGGGGAGGGAAGAGGACTGGGGGGGGAAGAGGACACAGGGGGGAGGGAAGAGGACACGGGGGGGAGGGAAGAGGATGGGGGGAGGGAAGAGGACATGGGGGGAGGGAAGAGGATGGGGGGGAGAAAGAGGACACGGGGGAGGGAAGAGGACGGGGGGAGGGAAGAGGACACAGGGGGGAGGGAAGAGGACTGGGGGGGGAAGAGGACACGGGAGGGAAGAGGACGGGGGAGGGAGGGAAGGGGACATGGGGGAGGGAGGGAAGGGGACATGGGGGGAGGGAAGAGGACGGGGGGGAGAAAGAGGACAGGATAGACAAAAAGAAAAATGTAACTGAGCAAATGAAATAAATGAAGATGTTTGATTAATCAATTTAAACCAGCATTACACAGATTGGGGGGAAAAAGCACTAACTAAATAAATTAAAGAAAGCTGGCAATGTTAGGGATTATTGAATTAAATAAGTTGGCGAGAATGTTAACAAAATTAACTAAACAAAGATGTGGGGTAAAGCAATTGAAAAGGCTCTGCAACATTAATTAAACACAGGCGCATCAGTCAACAAAAATGTTTAAAAATTGGGCGTCCCTGGTGAAAATTAATTAAATACAAGGGGGGAGAAATTCAGTTGGTTGCGCCACCCGTTAGCGCCTTAAGAGGGCGATAAGTGGGGCGCGAGCCAGCTAGCGCCCGGGCGCGGCGAGACCTGCGCCTCTCGCGAAATTGAGCGGAAATTTAGCGGCGGCGCTAAACCGCAATGCCCGCTCAGCTGCGCGCGCAGATCCTGACGTCATTCGAGAGTGCAACGCCCTTGGGGTGCCCCGGACTGGAAATTCAGTGGCGCCCCCCTCCTTTCCGCCTGTCGCTCCCAACGACTGGTTGACTGGAACGGTTCCCAGTCACTGTGGGGCTGGGGGGGGCGCTATTTAAAGGGAGCTCTTCCTGGCTTCTTTGTGGTAGCCATTTTTGGACCACTCCTTCTGAGAGAGAGAGAGAGATTTACAGAGAGACAAAGGGAGAGAGCTTTCTACATTGAGTCAGCGCTCGCTGAGGTACTTTTGGCTTCTGACCAGAACTTTGTAGTTGCTTTGCTTTTTCACCGGCATAACTTTGAGTGGCCACATACTATGGGGGCTGCAATGGGTGGGAACGTTGGGCTTCTCCATTACATTGAGAGGGCACAGAGATGCAGAGAGAGTGGCAATCATGGCCAGACAGAGGAGGGCCAACAGGCGTCGGCACACGAGACCTTACCCTCCCAGGGTTTTCCGCCAACAGTTCTCATACCTCAATATGTCTGAAGAGCAGTGTTTTCAGAGGCTGATATTCAGCAAGGAGGTGGTCACTGAGCTCTGCCACCTGCTTCAGCCAGATCTGCAGCCTCAACTGAGGAGCAGGACGTCTCTGTCGGTGGCAGTGAAGGTAACAGTGGCTCTCAACTTCTATGCCACCGGCTCCTTTCAATCCGCTACTGGGGACAATGCCAATATCTCCCAGTTCGCGGTGCATTGCTGCATCTGTCAAGTTATGAATGCCCTCTTTAAAAGGAGACGTCAGTACATCTCCTTCCCCATGACCCCAGACAAGCAGCAAGAGCATACAATGGGCTTTGCAAGAATAGCGGGCTTCCCCATGGTCCAGGGCGCCATTGACTGCATGCATGTGGCTTTGCGGGCGCCGCAAGAGAATGCCGAGGATTACCGCAACCGGAAGGGGTTCCATTCGTTGAATGTCCAGTTGGTCTGTGACCACAGACAGCTGATAGTCGCTGTCAATACCCGCTTTCCAGGCAGCAGCCACGACACCTTCATCCTGCGCCACACTTCTGTGGCAGACCTTTTCGCGGCCCCGGCTCACCCAGGAGGCTGGTTTCTCGGGGACAAGGGCTATCCTCTGTGCACCTGGCTGATGACCCCGTTCCGTGCGCCCAGCACCCCTGCTGAAGAACGATACAATGAGCTACCAGGAACATCGTTGAGCACACAATCGGCGTGCTCAAGCAACGGTTCTGCTCTCTGGACCATTCCGGAGGAGCCCTTCAGTACTCACCTGAGCGAGTCTCCCATTTCGTTGTTGTGTGCTGCATGCTGCATAACCTGGCAATCCTCAGGACTCAGCCACTGTCACCAGACATTGGAGCACCAGCAGAGGAGGAGGAGGAGGAGCAGCAGCACCAAGATGGGAGGAAGGCACAAAGTGCAAGGGCCGTCCATCAGCGGCTTATAGCAAGTCGCTTCTAGGCCCCCTCTGAGGGAATGGCTTCTGCCATTCAAAGAACATGAATGGAACCATGCCGCAACCCCTAAGCCGGTCAAGGCAACAAACAGTTCAAAGAGCAAACATGCACATTCTGAATAAAGACACTTCTTTATTTAACAAACTATGTGCCCTTCCCGCATGACAAAGTAACAGAGAAAACCCCCCCAAAAAACAGTCAGTCACATAACTGGCTCTCACAACCTGGAGACAATGACCAAAACAGTAACAAAAATATGACCATGATCCTCGGCCTTCAATTAAACAATTAACAACATTTTGTCACACCTCCTACTTTTTGCCCTTCGAGGGTGATCTGCTTCCCTTGCGAGATTGTCCCCTTCCCACCCTGCAGCTCCTCCGCAATGGGACCCCAGTGGCTGCAGCAAGGCTGGTGGAAGGCTGCTGAGTGTCAGAAACTGAGACTGCAGATGCCCTTGAGGGACGGCCTGGACCAGCTCTGGGCCTGGAGGGCCCGGCTGCTGACTGCTCCAACTCTGCATGGGCGGCACCAGTCTGTCCTACAGGTGGTGGCAGCTGCAGTGGAGAAGTGACAGTGCTGACAGCAGGAATGCTGTCATCGTGAGAGAGGACAGCAACTCCCTGTTCGGCCGACACACTGGCACTCCCACGGGGCAGCACTGCAGCATGCGGAGCAATCTGCTGAAGCACAGATTGTTGGCCTGCTGCGGCGCGATGAGGGCCCCGGCAAATCCTGCCCGATCCAGTGAGGGTGGCAGCAGTCAGTGCTCGTGTGGCCTTAATCTGCATCTGCATGAGACCAGCCACTGACTGCATTGCAGCACTAAGCAATTGCGTGGCAGCTGTCTGTGCTGCGCCGAAGTCCTGGAGACTCCTTGCCTGTGCTGCGCTGAAGTCCTGGACACTCCTTGCCAGTGACTCAATGGATTCGAGCATCCTTGCCACTGCAGCCATGAGCTCAGTGTGCCTGTGCTCCGCCTGGGCGCTCATTTCAGCGAGGAGCTGCACCTCTTCTGCACTCACTGTAGCAGGACTCGAGGCCAGACTCTCCCTCCGGGGAGAAGGCCGCCGAGCTTCCCTACCCCCCTCGCGTTGCTGCAGCCCGCTGGGTCCTGGAGCTTCACCCTCATCAGACCATTCCCCCCCGCTCCCGTCCAGGGAAGACGAGTCCCCATTATGGCCATGGGCTGCCTCGGCTGAAGGTGGCACTGATGGTCCAGCTTCCTCCTCGTCGTCGCCTTCAGAATCACTCACCGTGGCAGCTTGAGGGCCCGCCTCCTCACCTGGCGAATCAGCATCTGAAAGCAGGGAGGTACAAGAGTGGCTTTAGCGTGAGGACAGGGTGGCAGCAAGGGAGGCATGAGTGCTGCAATGTACTGATTTGGCTCGAAGGTGGCAAAGGATGCTGGTGTGAGGAACAAGTGGAAGGAGAGAGGTCAAAAAGGTGATGACCTTACTATTGCTGTCCATAACAGGGTCGGCATCTCCAGTGGCGACGGGGCCAATCATCCGGCCTGCCATAATCCGCTGGACTCGCTGCTCCAGATCAGTCAGGGCTTGAAGGTGAGGCTGGCCTCCCCCGGTCCATTGCTGCTGCCTCCTATTATGCGCCAGCTTGCCCTGCAAGAGAAAGGACAGGCTCTGAGTACAGTGTGCAGCCCTGATCTTGGCTGCAATGCCTCCCATGCTCGAATAGCCCTTACAGTGTGCAGCCCTGATCTTGGCTGCAATGCCTCCCATGGTCGAATAGCCCTTACAGCGTGCAGCCCTGATCTTGGCTGCAATGCCTCCAATTGTGGAATAGCCCTTACAGTGTGCAGCCCTGATCTTGGCTGCAATACCTCCCATGGTCGAATAGCCCTTACAGTGTGCAACCCTGATCTTGGCTGCAATGCCTCCCATGGTGGAATAGCCCTTACAGTGTGCAGCCCTGATCTTGGCTGCAATGCCTCCCATGGCCGAATAGCCCTTATAGTGTGCAGCCCTGATTTTGGCTGCAATGCCTCCCATGGTCAAGTAGCCCTTACAGTGTGTAAAGTGCTGAATGTGCGTGTGAGTTTCCTGAAAGAGCCATAGGTGTGCAGGTTAGGTTGATTGGCTATGATAAATTGACCCTTAGTGTTAGGGGGATTAAATACGTGGGGTTACGGGGATAGGGTGGGATATGTGTTGGTGTAGGGGTTACGGGGATCGGGTGGGATATGTGTCGGTGCAGGCTCGATGGGCCGAAATGGCCTCTATCTGCACTGTGGGGTTTCTGTGATTCTGTGATTCTGAGGTGCTGCATGAGGGCTGGGCATTGGGGCTTTCAGGACCCTTTGGCCATAAAGTGAGGTCGACATGCAGGGATGAAGAGGATTCTGAAAAGGACACTCACCCTGATGACCCAAGTGAGGTCGTTGAACTTCTTCCTGCATTGCACAGGGTCCTAGGCACCATGCTGCTGGAGGTCACTCTGTGAGCCACCTCCCTCCAAGCTTTTCGATATTCGCTGGCAGCGGCCTCCTGCCACTGTCCGGGTACAGGAGAGATCGCGTGCGCTCCACCGCGCCAACCAGAACCTCCAAGGCCCCCTCGCTGAACCGCTGCGCTCGCTCCCTGGCCCTCTCCATGGTCCTTGGCTTAAGGATGTGGCAACAGGTCTGTCCAGGCCGAGATTCAGGGCTCCGATGCGCAGGGTGTGGCTGCAATTCCAGATCGACCCTCCCCTTTAAGAGCTGACCGGTGCCAGCGTGTCTGTGTCCAATCGCTAACTGGCCGCACCTGCGTTGCGCCCGCCCTCGGAGGTAGCGCCTCGCTCCTCCGGCTTAGCACCTTAAGACAGTCGTGCAGCGCCTGTTTTAGCGCTCTAAGCACCTCCTGGGGCGAAGCAGGCCAATTTACCAGTAGGTGGCGATAATTTGCGCCCGGCCGATACTTACACCCCAAACGGGGCGATACCAAATTTCTCCCCCAAGGCCTTTGAGAGGTCGATCAGTGGAAATGGAGAGAGGGAGAATCAACCATTGGCTTTCCCTTCTGGTTCTCACAGGACTGTTGGGTGCGGACCAATGGGGCAATGATGGTCAAGCGAGTGATCGCCATCTGATGCAGGGGGTAGAGGCGCAGCAGCAGTGATAATACTGCCATTAAACAGAAGCGAGTGGATTATGCCCCCGGAAAAGACACCGCACTGCCCGACGAAAACAAGAGCAGGATGATCACAAATACACAGATTTCTGTGGGCCTGGAGGGGAGAACCACAGACTTACCTTTACCAAGATGGCCACCGTTCTCTGGGCTTGCGCTACTACAGCGCCACCCTGTGGCAAGTGCTCAGCACTGCAGTTAGAATTGACAAAGGGTTTGAGTTCAAATGACTGATGGGCGTGTCCTCACAGTGCCAATTGTAGTGTATGTACTTTGCCGAAGGAACTATATTCTGCTGCCCCTGTATACTGCAGTACCAGTAGTGACCACCCCTGTATATAAGCCTGTATAGTAACTTTTGCATAGTAGTTCCAGTTTGTCTCCACGCAGACCTGTTGTAACCAACTCCTGCAGTCCGTGTCTCAATTACACACGGACATAATACTGGCGACGAGCAGCTCCGAACTTACCTACAGTTCTGCACCACCTCATGGGGATCCATCCCTGAAGCGAAGTTGTTAGAGGTCGAGGCCAGAAGGAAGAAAGAAAAAAAAAACAAACAGAAGAAACGGGCGTCGACCGTGGGCAACCGCCTCTGATTCATCGGAGTTGAAGATTTGCAGGAGAGGCTGTTGAGAGCGGGGCTTGGTTATCCTGTCTATGGTGTTCCAGCTAATCGGGCTGGTGGCAGGTAGTACACTGATCCTTCCTGGGCTGCGGCGGGCTAGAGCTCGATCGGGTGGCTTTTCAACGGGGCCGAGCAGCGTTGTCGGGAAGAGGAGAGAGAGAGAGAGGGTGGAGCACACAGGGCGCGGCCGGTGCTACGAAGCCGGGCAGCGTACAGACCCGAGAAGAGGGAGGAAAGTGTCCTGTAGGGTTGCTCTGACGACGGGAAAATAAAAGAAATTAGAAGCGAAGAAAGCCGCGAGGAGCTGCAGTTTGCCACGGGAACTGCGGAGAGCGGCGTTAGCAGCAGCGCGGGGGGGAAGTGCGCGAAGACCATAGGGCGTCGCCATCAAGGCATAAAACGCCAGCAACAGCGCTAGCAGCAGCGGAGAAGACGGAAAGCGCGGGAGGCGCCATCTTAATCCAGCGGGGAAGAAGGCAAAGCGCGGGAGGCGCCATTTTGTTAAATCGGGGAAGAAGGCAAAGCGCGGGAGGCGCCATCTTAGATTTCCAAGATGCCAAAGACTGGCAATATCACTGCCTTCGATAATGCAATAGAAGACTGGACCACGTATGTGGAAAGAGTCGAAGTATATTGCAAGGCAAACGAAGTAGCCAATGAGAAAAAGGCATCGGTACTACTAAACTTAATGGGCGCAAGAACGTACGGCCTATTGCAGAACCTGATCACTCCAGCCAAACCGATGGTGAAGAGTTTTAACGAAATTGTTGATATCCTACAGGAACACCTAAATCCTACACCGCTGCTGATAGCAGAAAGATTTAAATTCCACAGGAGAAATCAGCATAAAGATGAGAGCAATGCTGATTACCTTACGGAACTACGCAAGCAATCAAAGCACTGCCAGTTCGGAGCTGGACTGACAGATACTCTACGGGACAAATTTGTCTGTGGACTCCTGAGTGATGGAACCCAGAAGAGGTTACTCTCAGAAAAAGAGCTGACGCTAGATAAGGCTTTCAGCGTGGCAGTATCGTACGAAGCAGCAGCAATGGGAGCTGCGGAAATACAGCAAAATCCACAGGAATACGGCACCCACGAAATGACATGGGGATTTGAAAAATGTTATCGCTGCGGCAGAACAACCCATGACCAGAAGGACTGCTGGTCCAAGGACAAAATATGCAGGCAATGCGGAAAGATGGGACACATTGCACGAGTTTGCAGGTCTGGGAAGAAGACTAACGACAACAAAAAGGCTACTAAGGAACAGTACAGGAAAGTACAAAAGATGATGGACAGTAGTTCCGAAGACCAGAAGAGCAATAGTGAACCCAGGAACAAGAGACTAAGCTGTCTCAAACTTCACAACGTAATCGCAAAAGAGGATCACCGAACCATGTGGGTCACCCTCACGATAGCAGGGTCCCAAGTCAAAATGGAATTGGATACAGGATCAGCCCTGACCGTCATGAATCGACGAGGCTACAAGCGGCTATTCTCACACATACCCTTGAAAGAGAATCCATTGTCTTGAAGACGTATACGGGGCAGAAAGTATACCCCAGAGGGAAAATAAGGGTGCCTGTCGAATACAACGGCAAGGAAATACCGAAATTGTATCTGTACATACTGCAAGATGGTGGACCACCGTTATTGGGACGTGAATGGATCAGAAAGATAAGTTTAGACTGGCACTCCATTCAGGCACTGACAGTGGCTGGTAAAAAGGATGACGACGTCACACCTGGACGATTGTCAAAAATCTTAGCTAACACCAAAGAGGTATTTCAACAAGAACTGGGAACTCTTAAAGGCGTAACCGCCTCGATAAAAATAGAAGAGAATGCAATTCCCAAGCTTTTCAAAGCAAGACCGGTACCGTATGCAATTCGCCCAGCCATCGAGGCAGAGCTGGAGAATCTGGAGAATGCAGGCATGTTATCTAAGGTAGACTGGAGCGAGTGGGCGACACCCATCGTTCCTGTCATGAAGAAAACGTTAAACAATAAGTCTGAGGAGCCAAGGAAGGTTCGCATCTGTGGGGACTTCAAGGTGACGGTGAACCCAGTCCTTCACACAGTACAATATCCTCTCCCGAGGATAGAAGATATTTTTGCCTCACTATCTGGAGGGAAGCGTTTTACAAAAATTGACCTAGCACAAGCATATTTGCAGATGGAGGTTGAAGAATCCTCTAGGAAGTATCTCACGATAAACACTCACAAAGGTCTTTACCAGTATAATCGACTGGTATTCGGAGTAGCATCAGCTCCGGCGATATGGCAAAGAGCGATGGAACAAGTCCTGCAAGGGATTCCGGGGACTCAGTGTTACTTGGACGACATCCTAGTGACAGGTGAAGATGACAGTGAACACCTTGCCAACCTAGAGCAGGTGCTCACTAGACTAAGAGAACATGGGCTACGAGCCAATCGCCCCAAGTGCGAGTTTTTAAAGAAACAGATAGCGTATTGTGGCCACGTGATTGATGAAGAGGGGTTACATAAGTCCCCTGACAAAATTGAAGCGGTGGTTAAGACTCCAATGCCTGAAAATGTGTCGCAACTGAGGTAATTCCTCGGATTGGTGAATTACTACCATAAGTTTTTGCCGAATTTGTCCACAATTCTGCACCCACTGAACGCCCTACTACAAACTGAAGTAGCATGGAAATGGAGTGATGAATGCAAGCGGGCCTTTCAGAAGAGTAAAGACCTAATCACTTCAAGAGAAGTATTGGCTCACTACAACCCATCACTACCGATAAGACTGGCGTGTGATGCGTCTCCCTACGGCATTGGAGTGGTTCTGTCACATAAATTCCTTGATGGTTCAGAGAGGCCGATAGCTTTTGCGTCACGCTCGTTGACTTCGGCCGAGCGTAACTACGCCCAGATTGACAGAGAGGCCCTCAGCCTGGTGTGGGGGGTGAAGAAGTTCAATCACTACCTGCACGGTCAGAAATTTACTCTACTAACTGATCATCAACCTCTTGTCTCCATTTTCAATCCTCAGAAGGGCGTCCCGATAATGACAGCACAACGGCTACAGAGGTGGTCCCTTTTCCTAGGGGCACACCAATATGACATCGAGTACAAAGGAACTAAACAGCATGGGAATGCTGATGGATTGTCGCGCCTACCGTTGCCGACGGTGGAAGAAGCACCTGCAGTGGATCCTGTGGTGTATGTGCCTTTAAGAGCCCCAGGTGTGCTGTAATGCCGGTAATTGCCACTCGGGCTATATAAGCCTGTATATTGTGTATATCCGTTAGAACCCTCCCCCCAGACTTTGCTTAGTAAATACCTATGAGCCAACTCAGTGTCTTTATCAACACACGGACACTACAGTGGCGACGAAGTGGAAACGGACTTACCTGCAATTCGGCAGCACCTCAAGGACATCGATTCCTCGGGCGTCCAGAAGACTCAAGGAAGTGAGAGAAGCTGTGTTTCACCAGCTGGCCAAGCTGGTGGCAGGTACTGCACTAATCCTTCCTGGGCGTCAGGCTGGGGCTCCAGCGGCTGGCTCTACAGCTGAGACAGGCAGCGAAATCGGAGGCAAGCAATAACGGACTGGGAGGGAGCACTCGGGAGACGGCCGGCGCGGCAAGCAGGTCAGTGTTCAGACCTCCGGCGGGAACGAGTCTCCAACAGTAAATTAAAAAAAAGAGAAGGAAACCGCAGTAAACAGCGTTGTTATCGGCAGCAGTGGCGGGAAAGCGTGGGAAGCGCCATATCTTTGCTACAGAAAAGAAAAAAAAAGCGCGGGAAGCGCCATATCTTTTCTGAAATGCCTAAGTCTGGCAATATTGATGCTTTTGATAGCGAAATAGAGGATTGGACCACATACGCGGAAAGAGTAGAGGTATATTGCACTGCAAATGGAATAGAAGATGAAAAAAAAGCTTCAGTACTTCTGAACTTAATGGGCGCAAAGACATACGGGCTGTTACGAAATTTAATCACTCCAGCCAAACCAAAGGACAAGAATTTTAAAGAAATTGTTGATACCCTGCAGGAGCACTTAAACCCAACACCGCTGCTGATAGCGGAACGATTCAAGTTCTTCAAGAGAAATCAACACAAGAATGAAAGTAACGCTGATTACCTAACCGAATTAAGAAAGCTATCAAAGTACTGCCAATTCGGGGCAGGACTATCAGATTATCTTCGAGACAAATTCGTTTGCGGTCTCTTAAGTGAAAGAACACAAAAAAGACTGCTTTCTGAAAAAGATTTAACATTGGACAAAGCTTTCAGTATGGCTGTATCATACGAAGCAGCAGCAAAAGGAGCTGCAGAGATACAACAAAAGACACAGGACTTCGGCACCCATGAAATGACACAGGGTTTCGAAAGATGTTATCGCTGCGGCAGATCCACCCATAACCAGAGGGACTGCTGGTTCAAGGACAAAGCATGCAGGCAATGCGGAAAGATTGGACACATTGCACGGGTATGCCGATCTGGACAAAATAAATCCACTGGCAGAAAAAAAAAATCAATAAAGAAAAGTACAGGAAGGTACAAATGATGACGGACAGTAGCTCCGAAGACCAGAAGAGCGATAGCGACTTCGAAAACAAGAGACTAAGCTGTCTCAAATTACATAATGTACTTGCCAAAGATGATTACCAAACCATTTGGGTTACCCTCACAATAGCAGGGTCCCCAGTTAAAATGGAGCTAGATACAGGATCAGCTCTAACCGTAATAAATCGACGGGATTACGAGAGGCTATTTTCGCATATACCTCTAAAAGACACATCCATTATCTTAAAAACATATACGGGGCAGAAAGTATACCCCAAAGGAAAAATAAGGGTGCCTGTTGTACACAACGGCAAAGAAATACAAAAGTTGTATTTATACATTCTACAAGATGGTGGTCCACCGTTGTTGGGACGTGAATGGATCAGGAAAATACGTTTAGACTGGCACTCCATTCAGGCACTGACGGTGACCAGTAAGGAAAAAAACAATGATGACATCATACCTGAACGATTAAAAGACATCTTGGCCAACGCCAAAGAAGTGTTTCAAGAGAAACTAGGAACCTTGAAAGGCATCACCGCCTCAATAAAAGTGGAAGATGCAGCAATTCCCAAATTTTTTAAGGCAAGACCGGTGCCATACGCAATACATCCAGCAGTCGAGGCAGAGCTGGAGAATTTGGAAAAAGTAGGCATATTATCCAAAATAGATTGGAGCGAATGGGCAACACCCATCGTTCCAGTCATGAAAAAAGCATTGAATAAAGATAATTCTGAAGAACAGAGAAAAATTTGCATCTGTGGTGACTTCAAGGTGACTGTAAACCCGGTCCTTCACACGGTACAGTATCCTCTTCCAAGGATGGAAGGTATTTTCGCCTCACTATCCGGAGGGAAACGTTTCACCAAAATTGACTTGGCACAGGCATATCTACAGATGGAGGTTGAGGAGGCCTCTAAAAAGTATCTCACGATAAACACACACAAAGGCCTGTACCAGTACAATCGACTGGTTTTTGGAGTAGCATCAGCTCCAGCTATCTGGCAAAGAGCTATGGAGCAAGTCCTGCAAGGGATTCTGGGGACTCAATGCTACCTAGACGACATCCTTGTAACAGGAGAAAATGACAATGAGCACCTTGCCAATTTGGAGCAGGTGCTCACTAGGCTGAAAGAACGGGGCCTACGAGCGAATCGCCCCAAGTGCGAATTTTTCCAAAATCAGATATCATATTGTGGCCACATAATTAATAATGAAGGGTTGCATAAGTCACCTGAAAAAAATTGAAGCGGTTATAAAAGCCCCAGCACCTGAAAATGTTTCACAATTAAGGTCGTTCCTGGGATTAATAAATTACTATCATAAATTTTTACTGAACTTATCAACTCTTCTACACCCTCTTAATGAACTTCTACAAACAGGAGTGATTTGGAAATGGAACGAAGACTGTAAACATGTCTTCCATAAATGCAAAGACTTAATCACATCCGAAGAAGTTTTGGCTCATTACAACCCATCACTGCCAATCAGACTGGCGTGCGATGCATCCCCTTACGGCATAGGAGCAGTATTATCCCATAAATTCCCTGATGGCTCAGAACGGCCGATAGCTTTTGCGTCACGCTCATTAAACTCAGCTGAGCGTAACTATGCCCAAATCGACAGGGAAGCACTCAGCCTGGTATGGGGAGTGAAGAAATTCAACCATTACCTACACGGACAAAAATTTACCTTGTTGACTGACCATCAACCCCTCATCTCCATATTCAACCCTAAAAAAGGTGTTCCCATTATGACAGCGCAAAGGCTACAGAGGTGTTCCTTTTTCTAGGGGCACACCAATACAACATAGAATACAAAGGGTCAAAACAGCATGGGAATGCTGACGGTTTATCGCGCCTACCGTTGCCAACGGTAGACGAGGCACCTACAGTAGACCCAGTAGAGATGTTCCACTCTACCATAGTGAAATGTCTACCAGTGACAAATTCTGCCATTGAAAGGGAGACGAGAAATGACCCGACTCTCTCACGGGTCTACGATTTAACAGTGAAGGGATGGCCAGCACATGGCGAACCACTGTTGCCAGCATTCTCGCAAAGAAGAGAACAGCTGTCAGTGTGCCGAGGAACCTTGATGTGTGGATCCAGAGTGGTGATTCCACCCAAACTCCAGGATAAAGTGCTAAAGGAGCTTCACGAGGGGCATCTGGGTGGAGTGAAAATGAAGAACCTAGCTAGGGCATTTGTATGGTGGCCAGGTATCGATGGAGACATCGAAGAAATGACCAAGAGCTGCCTAGGATGCCAGAAGGTCCAAAACGCTCCACCACAAGCCCCTCTACATCCATGGGAGTGGCCCTCATCTCCCTGGCAAAGGGTGCACATCGACTTTGCTGGTCCATTTATGGACTCAATGTTGTTAATCGCGGTTGATGCACACTCCAAGTGGCCGGAGGTAATAAAGATGTCCTCCACCACCACGGAAAAAACCATCACAGTATTAAGGACCATATTTGCCAGGAATGGGCTGCCGGAACAGATATGTTCTGATAATGGACCGCAATTTGTGTCCGAAGAATCCAGAAAGTTCTTAAAAAGCAATGGGGTTAAGCACTACACGTCTGCCCCATACCATCCTGCCACCAATGGATTGGCTGAAAGGTTTGTCCAGACCTTCAAGAAGGCCATAAAGGCCATGGGTAATGAAGACATAAAACTTCAGCACAAGGTGGATAACTTCTTATTCGCATACAGGAATGCAACACATATGGTTACCAACCAAACTCCCGCCATGATGTTCTTCAATAGAAACCTAAGATGCCGGCTGGATTTGGTCAAGCCCAACATCAGAAGGGACGTGGAGAACCGGCAGTTTCAAGGCATGAATGAAAGGCCAACTAGAACCTTCCAGATAGGTCAACAAGTTTTGGCCCGGGACTACCGTACCGAGAAATGGCAGCCTGGAACTATCTGCACATGACTAGGACCACTGATGTATACCGTGGACATCGGAGAAAGCATAATAAGGCGCCATGCTGACCAAATCATAAAGTCATCCGAAAAGGGACAACCTACACCACAACTCTATACATCTAACGATGAAGTAGAGATACCCATATCTACCTCCGATCCGGTGATACTGGAACCCAATGAACCCGACACTGGCATTCAAGCCAAATCAGCCTTGCCAGAAGAACCTACTACACCACCAGAAACTACTACACCCCCGAGGCGTTATCCGGACCGAGTCAGGAAGCCTCCTGAGAGACTAACTTATGATTAATTAACTACAGCAATGTATATTATTTTGCTTATAACATGTAATTAATAATTACTTCAAATATGATGTACTGGTTAGCTAAAAGGGGAGGAATTGTGGTGTATGTGCCCCAGGTGTGCTGTAATGCCGGTAATTGCCACTCGGGCTATATAAGCCTGTATATTGTGTATATCCATTAGAACCCTCCCCCCAGACTTTGCTTAGTAAATACCTATGAACCAACTCCTGTCTTCAGTGTCGTTATCAACACACGGACACTACAGATCCTGTGGAGATATTCCACTCGACCATAGTCGAATGTCTACCTGTGACGAATGCAAACAATGAAAAGGAAACACGAAATGACCCGACACTCTCCTGGGTCTATGATTTAACGGTGAAGGGATGGCCAGCACATGGCGAACCACTGTTGCCAGCATTCTCGCCGAGAAGAGAACAGCTGTCAGTGTGCAGAGGAACCTTGATGTGTGGATCCAGAGTAGTAATTCCACCCAAATTGAAGGATAGAGTGCTCAATGAGCTTCATGAGGGTCATCTGGGAGGGGTAAAAATGAAGAACTTAGCCAGAGCGTTTGTGTGGTGGCCGGGAATCGATAGAGAAATCGAAGAGATGACCAAGAGCTGTACAGGATGCCAGAAGGTCCGAAACGCCCCACCACAAGCCCCTCTACATCCATGGGAGTGGCCCTCATCTGCATGGCAAAGGGTGCACATTGATTTTGCTGGTCCATTTATGGACTCGATGTTTTTAATTGCGGTGGATGCACATTCAAAGTGGCCAGAGGTAATAAAAATGTCCTCAACCACCACAGAAAAAACTATCACAGTCTTACGAACCATATTCGCCAGAAATGGGCTGCCTGAACAGATTTGCTCCGACAATGGACCACAGTTTGTGTCTGAAGAGTTCCGGAGGTTCTTAAAGAACAATGGTGTTAAGCATTACACATCCGCCCCATATCATCCAGCCACCAATGGATTGGCTGAGAGGTTCGTTCAAACATTCAAGAAGGCTATCAAGGCAATGTGTAATGAAGACATACCCCTACAACACAAGGTGGATAACTTCTTGTTTGCCTACCGGAATGCGACACATGCGGTTACCAACCAAACTCCAGCCATGATGTTCTTCAATCGAAGACTACGATGCCGCTTGGATTTGGTTAAGCCAAACATCAGAAGAGATGTGGAGAACAGGCAGTTTCAGAATATGAATGAAAGGCCGACCAGGAGTTTTAAGATAGGTCAACCAGTTTTGGCCCGGGACTACCGCACAGAGAAATGGCAGCCAGGAACGATCTGCACACGGCAAGGACCCCTAATGTATACCGTGGATGTTGGAGAGAGCATTGTAAGACGCCATGCTGACCAGATTCTAGAATCACTGGAAAACGTCAATTCCACACCACGATCCGATACACCTGATGATGAAACCGAAGTACCAATTGCATCTACCTCAGAATCGGTGATATTGGAAGCAGACGAACCAAACAACGACGTTGATCCCGAATCAACTTTGCCAGAAGAACCTGATACCCCAAAGAGGCATTATCCAGAGAGAATCAGGAAGCCTCCTCAAAGACTGAACTTATAATTGCTTAACTTCAGCTAATGTATCTAGCAACTGTAATTGTAAATATGTTATTTAATTATTAATCGAATGTTATGTACTGTTTAGCTAAAAGGGGAGGAATTGTAGTGTATGTACTTTGCAGAAGGAGCTATATTCTGCAGCCCCTGTATACTGCAGTACCAGTAGTGACCACCCCTGTATATAAACCTGTGTAGTAACTTTTGCATAGTAGTTCCAGTTTGTCTCCACTCAGTAAAGACCTGTTGTAACCAACTCCTGCAGTCCGTGTCTCAATTACACACGGACATAATACCACCTACAGGTGAAATGCCATCAGTAAGGTGTAACGCAGCGCCTTTTTATATATCTGCAGACTCTCGAAAGATGTGGAGCAAATCACAGAGATGGCTTCTCAACAGTGCAGAGCATTCTGGAGTGAGTGGCAGCTCCTGAACAACTTCACACATCCCACAGAACCTGTAGGGGGTCATTTTCACCTTCACTGTCTGGGCAGTCAACTGGGAGAGCGAATCATTGGGAGTGAAAATTGGGCGGGTTCTATAATAAGCGGGTGTTCCACTACGCCAAGTGGTGAAGGTGCAAGTTACTCCCCAGCAGAGACCTGACAAAAAAACTCTACGGATATATCGTGGAATGTTCATTCTGGTGGGGGGATATCTGTGGGAGCGTCTGGATCTGTTGTGGTGCTGGTTTCCCTCCTCTAACAAATAAATGATAAAGATGGGAATGCCCATTGGGAAAATATTTTGCAGCCTGCCCCTACATTTTAAGGAAATTCCCCCAATAAGAAACTCTTGAGGCAGATTTCCAATTGAAGCTAAGAGCCTCCAAAATAAAGGGCAAAAATGTTTTTTGACAAAAGATCAGTCTAAAGTAAAGTTAAGCTTTACTTCTAACATCTAACAGCCCAATGAAACACAACGTTTCACCTTTAAGATCTTCCTTCCTCAGCTGCTGTTCTAAGTTACCCCTGTTTCATAGTGGCATAAGTTACATTGGCAGATCCCAGGGCAGAAATGTCAGAATTTAGACTGATGGGCCTAGAACTTCCACACTGCCTTTAGCATAATTGCAGTGTATAATCGAGGTAAGTAACTTTTTTTTGGCTACAAATGAGGTGGAAGTTGCTGCCCCAAAACTGACCCCGCTGAATTCCCTCTTGCTTTTTGGCCCTTCCTGCAACTTGTCTGCCAAGTCCTAAGTGAGCTCATTTAAATATATTGTAATGTGGGCCAGTGGTGCTGCAGCTCTGGTTTTCCTGCTTACATAGAAACATAGGAGATCGGAGCAGGAGTAGGCCATTCGGCCACTTGAGCCTGTTTCGCCATTCAATGAGATCATGGCTGATCATCCAAGCTCAGTACCCTGTCCCTGCCTTCTCCCCATATCCCTTGATCACTTTAGCCTTAAGAAATATATCTAACTCCTCTTGAATATATTTAATGAATTGGCCTCCACTGCCTTCTGTGGTAGAGAATTCCACAGGTTAACCACTCTCTGGGTAAAGAAATTCCTCCTCATCTCTGTCCTAAATGGCTTACCTCTTATCCTTAGACTGTGACCCCTGGTTCTGGACTCCCCGGCCATCGGGAACATCCTTCCTGTATCTAGTCTGTCTAGTCCTGTTAGAATTTTATAAGTTTCAATGAGATCCCCTCTCATTCTTCTAAACTCCAGCGAGTATAAGCCCAATCGACCCACTCTTTCCTCATACGTCATTCCTGCCATCCCAGGTATCAGTCTGGTGAATCTTCGCTGCACTCCCTCCATGGCAAGAACATCCTTCCTCAGATAAGGCGACCAAATCTGCACACAATACTCAAGGTGTGGTCTCACCAAGGCCCTGTATAACTGCAGCAAGACATCCTTATTCCTGTACTCGAGCCTTCTCGCTACGAAGGCCAACATACCATTTGCCTTCTTAACCGCCTGCTGCACCTGCATGCTTACCTTCAGCGACTGGTGCACAAGGACACGCAGGTCTCGTTGCACTTCCCCTTCTCCCAATCTATTGCCGTTCAGATAATAACCTGCCTTCCTGTTTTTGCCACCAAAGTGGATAACCTTGCATTTATCCACATTATACTGCATCTGCCATGCATCTGCCCAATCACCCAACCTGTCCAAATCATACTAGAGTTTCTCGGCATCCTCCTCACAACACACACGCCCACCCAGCTTTGTGTCGTCTGCAAACTTGGAGATATTACATCTAGTTCCCTCGTCTAGATCATTTATATATATTGTGAATAGCTGGGGCCCTAGGACTGATCCCAGTGGTGCCCCACTAGTCACTGCCTGCCACTCGGAAAAAGAGCCGTTTATTCCAACTCTTTGCTTCCTGTCTGCCAACCAGTTCTCTATCCAAGTCAGTACCTTGCCCCCAGTCCCATGTGCCTTAGCTTTACGTGCTAATCTCTTATGCGGGATCTTAGCAAAAGCCTTTTGAAAGTCCAAATACACCACATCCACTGGTTCTCCCTTATCTAGTCTACCAGTTACATCCTCAAAAAATTCCAGTAGATTAGTCAAGCACAATTTACCTTTTGTAAATCCATGTTGACTTTGTCCGATCCTGTCACTGTTTTCCAAGTGCTCTCCTATTACATCTTTTATAATGGACTCTAGCATTTTCCCCACTACCGATGTCAGGCTTACCGGTCTATAATTCCCCATTTTCTCTCTACCACCTTTTTTGAATAGTGGGGTAACATTAGCTACCCTCCAATCCATGGGAACTGTTCCAGAGTCTATCGAATTTTGGAAGATGACCAGCAATGCATCTAATATTTCTAGGGCCACTTCCTTAAGTACCCTAGAATGTAGATTATCAGGCCCTGGGGATTTATCGGCCTTCAATCCCGTCAATTTCCCTAACACCATTTCCCTACAAATGCTGATTTCTTTCAGTTCCTCCCTCTCATTAGACCCTATGTTCCCCAACATCTCTGGGAGATTATTTGTGTCCTCCTTTGTGAAGACAGAACCAAAGTATGTATTTAATTGGTCAGCCATTTCTTTGTTCCCCATTAGAAATTCCCCTGATTCTGACCGCAATTCCCCTGATTCTGACCGCTTCCGTACAAGGTGCTCAGATTCAGTTAGACTGAGAATTTAAGGTGCAGCTTTGCCAGAATCAGCTGCGACGGGTGGAAGTGAGGAGTTTCTGGACCTTTAGAGTGTGGAGAGTTTCAGTAGTTATTTCAGCAGCTGGGAACAGCCTTTTGCAGTGCTCGTGCTTTTGGCATTCTGGCTGCCTAGACCTTCTAAAAGACTTTGACTTGCTTTTTACTGCTTCTGACAATGCCAGATAACTGGACGATTTTCACCCCCAACCCTCACCCACAGTGAGGGCTTCTCAAGAGCAGGTGTGGCATTTCCTATGGTTATACCCTAGTATGCCAATACCATAGAGAAAGTGGAGGAGCAACACATGATGGATGCCAAGCAGAGCCTGGCAGCACTTAAGGAGGATTGACCCCACTATTTATTAAACTCCAATAGAATATACATGCAATGCAAGCCATTTGAGGACCTTAGTGAGGAGATGTGTATAAGAACAGTGACGTTCACCAAAGAGGCAAATGGACAGCTCTACCACCTACTGCATGAGAATCTGCAGCTCTGGCCATTTGCCTGCAGTTCTCTTTCTGTGCCTGTGAAGGTGATAGCCGCATTCAACTTTTATGGCACAGGCTCATTTCAGGCAGCCACGGGCAATGTCTGTAATATCAACCAGGCTGCAGAATGAGCATGCATTTGTCAGGTGATATACCTATCAATTCAGTTCATGAAAAGCGACGAGTTAAGTTAGTAACTATAGGTTTTTATTGGCTAAATAACAGAGCCCACCCTCGTGGGTGATCGGACCCAACAAGGAGGAATACCAGCCAGTCGACCACCTTTATACCTGGGCAAGTAGGCGGAGCCATGGGCGGAGTCAGCTGTGGTCAGCCCAGGTATAACAGCATGGCAAGAGGTAACCTTGTGTAGTGATACAACAGTGTAAACAGTGATAACCATAGTGTAACGATATAAACAGTGATAACCACAGTGTAACGATAGTGAACGATAAAAGTGGTTTACCACATTCACCCCTTGTTTAAATTTGAGTCCGGCGGGGTGAAGTGTACTACCAGTTCGGGTATGTCAGTCTATCCGGAGGCCTCGTAAGCCTTTCTGATCGGCGCAGCAGCGGCGGCGGAGGTGTAGTATTCGAAGTTAAGGCTGGTGTCTGCGTGGTCGGCGAAGGCTCATGGGGTTCCGGCATGCCGTCTACCGGGGCTGGATTTGGGGGAGTGGTGGGGGGTAACGGTGGTGTCTCAGGGGTGCCCGAGGGTGCGAGGTCTCGTAAGGAGACTGTGTCCTCCCGCCCGTCTGGGTATACCACATAGGCGTACTGGGGGTTGGCGTGCAGGAGGTCCACCCTCTTGACCAGGGGGTCCATTTTATGGGCCCTCACGTGCTTCCGCAGCAAGACGGGCCCCGGAGAAGTCAGCCATGTTGGTAGCGAGGTTCCCGTAGTCGACTTCCTGGGGAAAACAAACATTCGTTCATGGGGGGTGGCGTTAATGGCAGTGCAAAGCAGTGACCGGATGGAATGCAGCGCTGCCGGGAGGACTTCCTGCCAGCGAGAGGTTGGGAGGCCCTTAGACTTTAAGGCTAAGAGAACGGCCTTCCAGACTGTCGCGTTCTCTCTTTCCACCTGGCCATTCCCTCGGGGGTTGTAGCTGGTGGTCCTGCTTGCAGCAATACCTCTCGCTAGTAGGAACTGGCAAAGTTCCTCGCTCATGAAGGATGAGCCCCGGTCGCTATGTATATAGTTCGGGAACCCGAACAAGGCGAAGAGGTCGTTCAGGCATTTGATGACCGTGGTACTGGTCATGTCTGGGCAGGGGAAGGCAAAGGGGAAATGGGAGTACTCGTCAATAATGTTGAGGAAGTACACATTACGGTCAGAGGACGGGAGGGGCCCCTTAAAATCGATGCTCAAGCGCTCGAAGGGGCGGGTGGCCTTGATCAGGCTTGCTCTGTCCGGCCTATAGAAATGCGGTTTGCATTCGGCACAGGTTTGGCAGTTCCTGGTCATGGTCCTGACCTCCTCAATGGAGTAGGGCAGGTTGCGGGCCTTAATGAAGTGGTAAAGTCTGGTGACCCCGGGGTGGCAGAGGTCGTTGTGGCGGGTCTGCAGTCTATCAATTTGCGCGTTGGCGCATGTACTTCGTGATAGAGCATCTGGGGGTTCGTTCAGTTTACCAGGCCGGTACAAGATATCGTAATCGTAGGTGGAGAGCTCGATTCTCCACCTCAAGATCTTGTCGTTCTTGATTTTGCCCCTCAGCTTGTTATTAAACATAAAAGCGACCGAACGCTGGTCGGTGAGGAGGGTAAATCGTTTGCCTGCCAGGTAATGCCTCCAGCATCGTACTGCCTCCACGATCGCCTGGGCCTCCTTCTCGACAGAAGAGTGTCGGATCTCAGGGCCCTGGAGGGTCCTTGAGAAGAAGGCCACAGGTCTCCCCGCCTGGTTAAGGGTTGCAGCTAGGGCGAAGTCGGATGCATCGCTCTCCACTTGGAAAGGGATAGACTCATCCACCGCGTGCATTGTGGCCTTAGCAATGTCTCCCTTTATGAGGGAGAAGGCTGCGCATGCTTCTGCTGTCAGGGGGAAGGAGGTGGACTTCATGAGGGGTCTGGCTTTGTCCGCATAATTGGGCACCCATTGGGCATAGTAAGCGAAGAGCCCCAGGGTTCTCTTCAGCGCCTTTGGACAGTGGGGGAGGGGAAGCTCCATGAGGGGGCGCATTCTTTCGGGGTCGGGGCCGATGACTCCGTTCTCTACTACGCAGCCGAGGATGGCAAGGCGCGAGGTGTTAAACACACATTTCTCCTTATTGTAGGTGAGGTTCAGCCGTTGGGCCGTACGGAGGAATTTCTCCAGATTAACATCATGGTCCTGCCGGTCGCGGCCGCAGATGGTGACGTTATCTAGATAAGGGAACGTGGCATGCAGCCCGTTCTGGTCAACCATCCGGTCCATCTCCCTTTGGAAGACCGAAACCCCGTTGGTGACGCCAAAGGGAACCCTAAGGAAGTGGTAGAGGCGGCCATTCGCCTCGAAGGTGGTATACTGGCGGTCCTCAGGGCGGATAGGGAGTTGGTGATAGGCCGACTTAAGGTCGATGGTAGAGAATACCCGGTACTGTGCAATCTGATTGACCATATCAGATATGCGGGGAAGGGGTTATGCGTCCAGCTGGGTGTACCGGTTTATGGTTTGGCTGTAGTCGATGACCAGGCGGTGTTTATCGCCGGTCTTAACGACTACGACCTGGGCACGCCAGGGGCTGTTGCTTCCCTCGATGATGCCCTCCTTCAGGAGTCACAGCACCTCGGAGCTAATAAAAGCTCTGTCCCCGGCGCTGTACCGCCTGCTCTTGGTCGCGACGGGTTTACAGTCGCGGGTGAGGTTAGCGAACAGGGAGGGGGGCGGGACTTTGAGGGTGGAGAGGCCGCAGGTGGTACGTGGTTGGCGGTTTAGGAATTGCTGGTTGTAGACTGTGAGGGGGGGGAGGGATCCACCGTATGCCAAGGTGACACTTTGGAGGTGGCATTGGAAATCCAGCCCTAGTAGGACGGCAGCGCAGAGCTGGGGCAGGACGAGAAGTTTAAAATTTTTATACTCCGTCCCCCTAACCGACAGGGTCACAACACAGTAGCCGCTGATGTCTGTTGAATGGGACCTCGATGCCATCGAGATCCGGTTGCGCGTTGGCCGGACAGTGAGGGAGTAGCGGCTCACTGTGTCTGGATGGATGAAACTCTCCGTGCTTCCGCTGTCGAACAGGCAGGTTGTGGCGTGGCCGTTTACTTTGATGTCCATCATGGACTTGGACAGGTGATGCGGGCGAGCTTGGTCAAGTGTGACGGAGGCTAGTGTATGGCTGAGCGAGCTGCTGTAGTCTGCAGGTGAGGCGCTGGTCGGGTCTGGAGACAAGGTGGCGGTCGAGTGTGGTGAACAAAATGGCGGCGCCCACGACGTTGAACAAAATGGCGGAGAAGATGGCCGCCCCCACAACTCACATGAGGCACTGCCGGCGTCGGTGGCCTTGATCAAAGATGGCCGCCCCCACGACTCACATGAGGTGATGCTGGCATCTGTGGCCTTGATGAAAGATGGCCACCCCCACAACTCGCATGAGGCACTGCTGGCGTCTGTGGCTTTCCCCCTGCAGGCCTTCGCGAAGTGGCCTTTCTTGTGGCAGTCGGAGCAGGTCACATTTCTTGCAGGGCAGCGCGCCCTCGGGTGTTTCGCCTGGCCACAGAAGAAGCAGCCGGCGGCCCGATCACGGGGCTCCGATGTCGCAGCTGGTACCGGGGGTGGCGGTCCCGATCGGTTCCGGGACACCGACGCTATGGTAGGCCCCAGGGGCGGCGGTGCGAGGGGTATTGCGGCCGGAGTCGGGCCCGAGTCCCAGGGTCGCGCAGCACAGTACCTGGAGTATGCCTCGAGGTCCCGATGGACCACTTCCAAGGAGCGAGCGAGGATAGCAGCTGTTTTCAGGTCGAGGTCCTTTGATTCCAGCAGTCTTTGCCATGAGTAGTCTGACCGAAGGCCTTTCACGAAGGCATCGCGGATATTTCCATCGGTATGTTCTGCAGCTGTTACGGCTTTAAAGTCACAGTCCCTGCCGAGTATTTGCAGCGCCCGTAAGAAATCATCAACCGACTCTCCTGGCTGTTGCGAGCGGGATCTTAGGAGATGCCTGGCGTACATTGAGTTTACAGGGCTCCGGTACTGCTCTTTTAGCAGGTTGAGGGCGTCCTCGTATGTAGCAATGTCCCGGATGAGTGCAAATACTTTAGGGCTCACCTGGGCGGTCAGAACTCTTAGTTTGGATACCGGAGGCACGCCGGATTCTCCCAGGTAGGATTCGAAGCAGCTCAGCCAGTGTTCGAAGTCGAGGGCTGAATTCGCAGCCTGTGGGTTTAGATCCAGGTACGGCGGTCGGAGGGCTCGCAGCCAGGCCGGCTGCTGGGGCTGTTGTAGCTGGCCGTTTGGCTGGGGCTGTTCGTTTGGCTGGTCGTTTGGCTGGTCATTTGGCTGCTCCGGTACAGACATTTCAAAATGTTGCCAATAAAATTGATATACCTATCAATTCAGTTCATGATAAGCGACGAGTTAAGTTAGTAACTATAGGTTTTTATTGGCTAAATAACAGAGCCCACCCTCGTGGGTGATCGGACCCAACAAGGAGGAATACCAGCCAGTCGACCACCTTTATACCTGGGCAAGCAGGCGGAGCCATGGGCGGAGTCAGCTGTGGTCAGCCCAGGTATAACAGCGTGGCAAGAGGTAACCTTGTGTAGTGATACAACAGTGTAAACAGTGATAACCATAGTGTAACGATATAAACAGTGATAACCACAGTGTAACGATAGTGAACGATAAAAGTGGTTTACCACATCAGGTGACTGACAGACTTTACAAGAGAGCTGGGAGATTCATCAACTTTAACATCACAGCAAAACAGCAGTGAGATATGGCCATCTAGTTTCACGGGGTTGCTGGTTTTCCAAGACTCATGGTGCAATCGATGGTGCCACCTTTCTTCGTGAGCTCCTACAGAAAATCCCATCAGCTACCTTAATAGGAAAAGCTTTCACTCCCTGAATGTACAGATTACGTGTGAGAGCATAAAAAGGATCCTACGCATCATTGCTAGATATACTGGAAGATGTCACAATGAATTCATCCTTCGAGATTCGGCCCTCCCTGACCTCTTCAGGGAAGAAAATTGTGGTGTATGTAACCTGTTCCACCTTAAGAGAACTTAAGCCTGTTCCACCTTAAGAGATGTACTACTTTCTCTGGCTGCTGTATACGTAATACCGGTGGTGACCACTGGTATATAAGTACCGTGTAGTGATATTGCTGTTAGTATAGCCCTGACCTCCAACTAGTAAAGACCTGTTGAAACGTTATTCTTGTAGTCTGTGTCAGTAATTAATCTTAAATACAACTAGAACACACAGACTTAACAGTGGCGACGAGTCCGATTCTTACCCTGCGGCAGTTTATATCCACGGCGGCTTCGTCCACAGAACGGGCGTCGAAGAGAGGCATCCACCCGGATTCTCCCAGGTGGAAGACACGTCGCGCGGCAGGCATCGAGAACCCGGAGTGCAGAAGATATCCTGAGCTCGAAGCCTCCATCAGCGGCAGTCAGCCATCTTCCTTCTACCTCGGTGGTGGGTAAGCCGGTCAGCGACGCGAGCAGAAAGTCGGCCGCGTTGGCTGTACAGACGGGGAGGGAAGACGGAGGAATAAGGGCGGTGAGATCGATTGCGACCGGAGATAAGGGCCGGGCTGCATTCGGGCCGAAAGGCGCAGCGCGGGGACATCGATTGCGGCTGGTGATAAGGGCCGGGCCGCATTCGGGCCAAAAAGGCGCAGCATTTGGGGCGACTGAAGGCGCGAGAGCCGCGGTGAAGGCGAACGCAGCCGGTGCTAATAACTGGGCTGCAAGAAGGGCTGCGAGGCGCGACATCGGGGAAGCGCGAATGCCCGAGGGAGCCGCGGTGAAGCGGAGACAGCGCCGGGGGAGCTACTAACCGCTGGAAAGGGGAGCAGCAGCGGCACGCCAAACGCCATTGCAGCCAGCGGGTGAAGAAGGCGAGCGCGGGAAAGACCGCCAAGCGCGGGAAACCGCCATTTTGTAGGCGGAGGACGAAGACAAGAGCGGGAAGCTGCCATCTTGGAAAAAGGGAAATCACTAAAAAAAATTGCAACGATGCCTAAACATGGGAACATTAATACCTTTGATAGCGACATTGAAGATTGGGCCACGTATGTAGAACGCATACAAAATTATTGTAAAGCAAATAAAATCCCAGATGATGAGAAAGCACTAACTTTATTAAACTTAATGGGTGCGAAGACACACGGGCAATTGAAACACCTTTTATCACCAGATGAACCGGCGGAGAAGACGTTCGAGGAGATTGTTACTGTCCTGAGAAATCATCTAAACCCCACGCCGCTGATGCTAGCAGAACGATTTAAATTTTACAGCAGAAAGCAGCTGAAAGATGAAAGCAATGCTGAATATTTAATGGAATTGCGTAAGCTAGCAAAGTACTGTCAGTTTGGAACGGGACTAACAGATGCGCTAAGAGATAAATTTGTGTGTGGATTATTAAAAGAAGATACACAAAAGCGACTGCTCGAGGAGAATGAGCTGACGCTTGAGAAAGCGGTCACTATGGCAGCATCACACGAAGCCGCAGCGAGAGGCACGGCAGTAATGCAGCTACGGTCACCGGAACTCAGTACAAATCAATTGGTTTTGAGTACTGTAAAATGTTATCGTTGTGGAAAGACAACGCACGATCAGAACCAGTGTTGGTTTAAAAACCAAGAATGCAGAACGTGTGGCAGGCTTGGCCACATAGCTAAAGTATGCCGGTCAGGAAAGAAGACCAGCAACAAAAAGTCACCGCAAGGAAAATACATAAAGGTACACAAGGTGACAAAGAACAGTTCGAACGAACAGAAGTCAGATTCAGACGCCAGCAGTAATGAACTGGGTAGCTTAAGAGTACACAACGTTGGTAAGGATACAGATCTCCAGACAATTTGGGTCACTCTTCAGATAGCAGGAGTCCAAGTAAAGATGGAATTGGACACTGGATCGGCATTGACGGTCATGAATAAGAAAGATTACAAAAGGTTATTCCAACATATACCCCTACGGGATACGGAGATTATATTGAAAACATACACGGGGCAAAGAGTGTACCCCATCGGAAAGATAGAGGTAAAAGTGGTCCACAAGGGCAAAGAAAGCCAAGTAATGGACTTATATGTGCTACCTGAAGGAGGTCCACCACTACTGGGACGGGAGTGGATTAGGAAAATGAATATGGACTGGCACTCCTTAAAGGCACTAACGGTAGATTCCGGGGAAACAGATGTCAAACCTAAACGATTGTCCAGAATATTGGATGATGCTAAAGAGGTGTTCCAGCAGGGACTGGGAACACTGAGAGGAATTACGGCAAACATCAAGATTGATGAACATGCACACCCAAAATTTTTCAAAGCCAGACCGGTACCCTATGCAATATGACCTGCTGTAGAAGCAGAACTGGAAGCGCTAGAACGTTCAGGTGTACTGTCTAAGGTAGATTGGAGTGAGTGGGCTACGCCCATTGTTCCCGTTATGAAACGTCCTTCGAGCAACAAGCCAGGAGAACCAGGGAAGGTTCGCATCTGTGGAGACTTCAAGATCACCGTTAATCCGGTGCTTCACACGGTGCAGTATCCGCTTCCGCGGATTGAGGATATTTTTGCTTCGTTGTCTGGCGGGAAACACTTCACCAAGATAGACCTGGCGCAGGCGTACTTGCAGATGGAGGTTGAAGAAGAGTCACGCCAGTACCTCACGATCAACACGCATAGAGGTTTGTACCGGTATAATAGGCTGATTTTTGGAGTGGCATCGGCTCCAGCAATTTGGCAGAGGGCCATGGAGCAGGTATTACAGGGAATTCCAGGCACACAATGTTACCTGGACGATATTCTGATTACAGGAGATGGTGATGAAGAACACCTTGCAAACTTGGAACTGGTGCTCAACAGACTGAAAGAGTATGGACTTCGAGTTAATTGGCAGAAATGTGAGTTCTTTCAGAAGCGGATCTCGTACTGTGGTCATGTCATTGACCGAGAGGGGCTTCATAAGTCTCCTGACAAGATAGAGGCAGTTGTAAAGGCTCCCGCTCCGGATAATGTCTCTCAGTTGAGGTCGTTTCTAGGATTGATTAACTATTACCATAAGTTTCTACCAAATCTATCCACGGTACTGCACCCGCTGAACGCTCTTTTACAGAAGGGGGTACCATGGGAATGGAGCGAAAACTGTAAGAAGGCATTTCGCAAAAGCAAAGAATTGATCACCTCAGAGGAAGTGTTGGCTCACTTCAACCTGACACTGTCTATTCGGTTGGCTTGTGATGCTTCTCCATATGGTATTGGGGCAGTACTCTCACACAAGTTGCCAAATGGCACGGAAAGGCCAGTCGCGTTTGCATCCAGATCATTGACCTCCGCTGAGCGCAACTATGCGCAGATCGATAGGGAGGCTCTCAGCCATGTATGGGGAGTGAAGAAGTTTAATCATTACCTGCAGGGCCAAAAATTCACACTTCTGACAGACCATCAGCCGTTGGTATCCATTTTTAACCCTAAGAAGGGTGTTTCGGTGATGACAGCACAGAGACTCCAGAGATGGTCCCTTTTCCTAGGGGCACATCAATATCAAATAGAATTCAAAGGTACAAAGCAGCATGGCAATGCTGATGGGCTGTCGCGCCTGCCACTACCTGAAGAAGAGACGACGAAAGTTGACCCTGTTGAGTTATTTCATTCGACCATCATCGAGTGTTTACCAGTCACCAATGCAAGTATTGAAAGAGAAACCAGGAATGACCCGACACTGTCCCGAGTCTACGAGGTGACAGTGAAGGGATGGCCAACACATGGTGATCCTCTGTTACCGGCATTCTCGGCAAGGCGAGACCAGCTGTCCGTCTGCCATGGTACTTTGATGTACGGGACAAGAGTGATTATTCCTCCCAAGTTAAGGGAAAGAGTTCTAAAGGAACTGCATGAAGGTCATCTGGGGGGAGTTAAGATGAAAAGTCTTGCTAGGGCTTATGTATGGTGGCCGGGTATTGACCAACAGATAGACGAGTTGACGAAAAGCTGCGCTGGGTGCCAAAAAGTGCAAAATGCACCTCCGATCGCACCGCTACACCCATGGGAATGGCCTTCAGCCCCATGGCAACGCGTACATATTGACTTTGCTGGTCCATTCATGGACTCCATGTTCCTAATTGCGGTGGACGCACATTCCAAATGGCCAGAAGTGATCAAGATGAATACCACTACTTCAGAAAAGACAATTGCGGTGTTAAGAACAATATTCGCAAGGAACGGATTGCCAGAACAGATATGTTCGGACAACGGACCACAGTTCATGTCGGAAGAATTCCAAAAATTCTTAAAGAAGAATGGGGTGAAACATTATACCTCTGCCCCATATCATCCGGCGACAAACGGGTTGGCCGAGAGATTTGTCCAAACATTCAAAAAGGCAATAAAGGCCATGAACGATGATCAGGTTCCGTTACAACACAAGGTGGACAATTTCCTAATGGCATATCGAAACGGCGCTCATGCAGTAACTAACCAAAGTCCTGCCATGATGTTTTATAACAGGAGGTTGCGGTCCAGGTTGGACTTGTTAAAACCAAATGTGCGGAGGGAAGTGGAAAACAAACAGTTCCGGCATATTAATAACAAGACCACTTGAAGTTTCGACGTAGGACAACCAGTGTTGGCAAGGGACTATGGAAACGAAAAATGGCAGTCCGGAACAATTCGGGCCAGACAAGGACCTCTGATGTACACAGTAGATATTGGTAACAATGTGATAAGGCATCATGCGGATCAACTGGTAGAATCGAGAGCAAGGGTCGAACCCATGGTTGTGACAGAGACAACTGTGGAAGACGTTAATGAACCTGAAGCATCTACCTCGGCAGGGAATGTACCTGATGATGACGTCCAATACATAGGAAACCAACTAGAGGAGTCACCTCAGCAACAAGAATCAGAGACCACTGAAAGGCGTTATCCAACCCGAATCAGAAGGCCTCCTGAGAGACTGAACCTTTGAACTGTTTATACCTGAAGTTATATATGTTATTATGTTATGTTAAATGGGGATATGACTGTTAAGCTAAAAAGGGAGGATTGTGGTGTATGTAACCTGTTCCACCTTAAGAGAACTTAAGCCTGTTCCACCTTAAGAGATGTACTACTTTCTCTGGCTGCTGTATACGTAATACCGGTGGTGACCACCGGTATATAAGTACTGTGTAGTGATATTGCTGTTAGTATAGCCCTGACCTCCAACTAGTAAAGACCTGTTGAAACGTTATTCTTGTAGTCTGTGTCAGTAATTAATCTTAAATACAACTAGAACACATAGACTTAACAAAAATCATGTCAGTGGATGGCTTGTGGGTGACAAAGCTGAATCCCTGCTGCCAGGGATAATGACATCACTAAGAGTGGTCCAAACACCAGCAGAGGAGTGCTACAACGGGGCATGTGCCTCTATAAGAGTAGTCATCGAGAGGACCAACAGGATGTTCACTGCCTAGACAGGTCAGGCAGGGCCCTGCAATATATTCCAGATTATGTGTCATGCATAGTTGTATCCTGATGTGCCCTGTATAACATTGCAAAAAGAGCTGGGCTTGGACATTGCTGGGGAGGTGGCCCTAGCTGCTTTGGAAAGCATCACAATGACCTGCACTCAGAGGACTCCTCAGTCCTCAGTGTCAGCTCAGTTGGTAGCGCTCTCGCCTTTGAGTCAGAAGGTTGTGGGTCAAGTCCAGTTGAGAGCAGTTGATATGCAAGCAACAGCCAAGCCTAAGGATCAGAATCAAGTCCCTATCAGAGTGCAGCCCAACAGTCTGCTCTTTTCTAAGCTGAATGTCTGAGATGCTCTTACAGGATTAGCCTGACCTGGACCACCCTGACATGTACTGTGTATGCTGTTCTGTACCTGAATCAGAATCCAGTCAAAACTATCGTGTGGCTCTCTCCCTTCCCACCAAAGGCTAATCTGTCCATCAAGCGCAGGAAGCCAAGCAGCACATGTGCAGAACAAGAGAGATGCACTGCGTCATGGGGCGAGCTCAGAAGAAGGAAGTTTAAAGTCCACTGATTTTTATTGCAAAATGTGGACAGACGAGGAGTCCTGAGCATTGCCTGGTCACATAAAACATGAACAGTTGGCATGTATGCATCTGCAACTTACCAGCAATGTGCTGCAGGTTCCGCAATACCCTTCCTCCTCTTGTGAATTTTCCTTTACTCACAGCCTAACATGTAGAGGAGTAGTGGCAGTCTCACGGGATAGATATTTCATTTCTAGCACCTGTTCCCATCCTCATTAAGGAATGCTTTTGAACACTTGTATTCCATTTCATGGCATGACGTCTTCAAACTTTCTGAGACCAAATACAAAGAAGTGCCAGGTCAATTCCCCAAGATTTCTGCTGGGAGGGATCTTCCAGCCACCTCAGAGTCCCCTGCCACTGTAGGAGAAATAGAACACTAGGGGGGAAAAATTGGGTGGCGTCCATTTTGGGGTGCTAACATCGCAAGGGTGTTAATTTTAGCGCCCTGAAAAAGTTAGCGCTCCTCCGCTGGAAATTCAGTTGTAGCGCCCCAAGCAGGAGGTGGAGCACTACTGGAAGGGCCCCGCCCCCTTCTTGGGGCGCTGCTACTGAAGTTCGCGGCGCTACATGTAACAGCGCCACACGTGGCGACACTTAGCGCCGCGTCATTGCAGGCCTCCTCCCCTGATTTAAAGGGGAGGGGCCTAGTGCTAGACCACCGGGGAGTGGGGGTGCCGTGAAAACAACCCAGCGCTCAAGAGGAGTGGCGGGCTGAGCGATCGTGGCCGGCACCCCGGAAAAAAAAGGGAAAAGGGGAAGCTGCTGACAGTCAGCCAAAATAAAAATGGCCGCCCGACACCTGCCCCTTTAAATACAGCCACTGTCGCTGCAAAAATGCCCCCGATCCTGTCGGACATATCGTTCAGTGATATGTCAGGGGGCGCAAGGGAAGTTTGCGGCCGGGGTGCGAGCGGGGCACTGCGCACGCGATGCCATCATTGTTGGTGGCGCAGCGCTGTGGGGCGCTAATGAATACCGCCGCCGCTATCCTCCCGCTGAATTTCGCGGGAGGCCTTAGTGGCGCTGCACCCGGGCGCTAGGGGATTTGCACCCTGTTAGTGCCCCACGGGGGCGCTAACGAGAGGCGCAAATCAACTCAATTTTTCCCCCAAGGATTGAAAGGGCATATAGTAATAGTCACCAAGGAGAGGCACAGTGATCACAAATAGTGGGAAGGTTATCAGATTTATTTTTCACAGAAATGTTTTCATCCCTGCTGGGACATGTGCAGAATGATTTAGGCCCAACTAGGAGAATGTCAAGGTGAAGGAATTGCAGAATGCTTTTCAAATGGGAGCTTAGGTAGTTTTGAAGGAGAGCTGCATGTCCACGAATCGAGTTTATTGCTGATATTGGTGCTGGGAGGGAGAGGCCAGGGTTGGGGCGGCCCAAGGACTCGTGTGGGGCCCGGAGGTGGAGGAGAGAACTCCTGCTTCTCCTGGCCCACGAGGAGTGAGCTGAAAAGTTTAAAAATAATTTAAAACTTACTTTGGCCTTTTCTGGCCACTCTGTGACTCCCACCGTGGTTTGACTGTCGGGGATGGCTCCATGCGCACCTTCCGAATCTGAACATTAAAATGCCACTGCAGCACCAACGATCTCATTAGGCCCCGATTTCCCACTGTAAACTAGGCCCCCGACTGCCGGGGCGGGTGGCACTCCCATGCCTGTTCTCGGATAAGTTAGGATGATGGCAGTGGGGAGAGAACGCTGTGTGATCTCCCCACCATCTTATCCTCCCGGCCGCACCATTTCCACTGGGATACAGATGGGTTAAAATCTACCCCGTTGTGGCAATGATAAGACCTTATCAGTCTTAAAGATTTTGCCATTTGATTAGTTCGGTCATTAAGAAGATATTAAGTCGAGATATAGCAGTTCTCCCTCCCCTTCTCCCACCTGAACGTGTGCGAGAACATCTCAGCATGCACTGCTCAGAAATCTTCTAGTTGCTGGTTAAGCCAGTGTCCTCCTAGAGATTGAAAAGCAACATAGCTGTCCAACCTGAGACAGACATTTGTACGTGGCAAAGGAAAGTTAATTAAGGGAAGAACAGAGAATTCAAGCAATGACTCAGTGCTTCTTAGGTCAAAGAGGTCAGGGCTTTTAACATCTGGACTTCTGAGAGATACGCATTATGTATAATGAACAGGCTTTAAACACTAACTTCCTGCTGGTACTTCTGTGGTTTGCAAGAGGAAAACCAACACTGTTGCAATAACTTTACATAATGTAAATGTTAACTTATGAAACAAATATGGGAGACAACTTGTTTTCTCAACGCAGGCAAATGACCAAAAACGATTAGCTAAAGGACACATTTGGAAGACCTTTGTCATTAATACAATTGTCTTTAACTACACCCAGTTCTGCCACCTGATTAAAAAAAAGTCCTGGAAGGTGTTTCTATAGCAGAAACTCTGTCCACTACTGAAGCAGGGCATGGGTTGGGAAGTAGAAAACCTGTTGCTGCCACAATCTAATTTCACCAAGTCTTTCTGTGCTTTAAGAAAACACCAGTCAAATTCATGAGACATCTGTCCTTGTTGGAGTTGTCTCTAGCTGTACCCTGTTGAACTGAACAAAATCTAATACCTAATACAGGACGAAAAATTACAAACTGAGTTGACTTGTGCTAAGAAGCATGGGTAAAACAGAGTGCCATTTTGCTTTGTGTGTCAACATCCACCTGCAGCTGAATCAATGGGCTGGATTTTAATGTGCAGGAGCACGTGGGTTCGGGAGCAGGTGGGTGATTAAAATCAGCAAAATTGACAGCGCATTGGGAAGCTGGCTTCAACCCACTGACTTCCAGGTATCACTGCAGCCCGTTAGGCTGCGTGCGAACAACCCCCTCAGGAGAAGCAGATTTCCATTTAACTTATGTTAATCGCTCAATTAGAGCGATATTGACATAGGTTTTCAACTTTAACTTTGGGACCGCGGGTTTCCCGGGCTTCCTGGAACTCGACAGTGAAAGCAAGGTGAGAACACAGTGACAATGGAGGGGGCTGAGGCCATGTCAGGGAAAATAGCCAATAAGTATTCAGTACTGACAGCTACTTTCTTACCTACTTGTGTGAAAGGGTTTGTTCACAGTATTTGTGCTGAGAGGCTACTTTACACATTTTGGAGGTTTATTCAACATCTGGAGGTGTCATCTAAACTTAAAGGGGAAGAATTTCATTATAGCCCCGTTTGGGGCGCTAACTTTTAAAAGTTGAGAAAATAAGCACCAGGCGCTAATGATTCTCAACTTTTAAAAAATTTGGTTTTGCACTCCAGGAAGGAAATGGAGCGCTAAATCAAGCACTCCACTTCCTTCCTGGAGTGCAGCAGGCAGCAGACAGGGTGGTAGGTGTGCAGCGCTGCACAATGGGCTGTGCAGCGCTGCCGCGTTGGAAGGCTCCTTCCCTCCCTTAAAGGGAAGGGCCATCGCTGCAGGCTCTGCAAGTGAAATCAACTTACCTGGTCCCCGACGGCAGCCGCGATCCGGCCCGATCAGCCTGATGCACTGCAGCAGAGTGCCGAGCTGATCGAGCGCTGGGGAAAGAAGGAGGGATTTGAAAACAAGGATGAGAATTTTGAAATCGAGGCGTTGCTTAACCAGGAGTCAATGTAGGTCAGCGAGCACAAGGGTGATGGATGCACGGGACTTGGTGCGAGTTAGGACATGGGCAGCCGAGTTTTGGATCATCTCAAGTTTACGTAGGGTAGAATGCAAGGCCATTAAAAATGCAAACCAAGCACTAAGGTTTATTTCTAGAGGAATAGAAATGAAAAGTAGGGAAGTTATGCTAAACCTGTATCGAACCTTGGTTAGACCACACTTGGAGTACTGCGTGCAGTTCTGGTCGCCATATTATAAAAAGGATGGGCCAGAAATTGGTGAACGGGGCTTGCAGCCCCGTTTCTGCACTTACCCCGCGCTACTGCCGATCAGCTCCAGGGACGCCTGGAATTGGTGTTTCCAGAAGAAGAATCCTGGGCAGCGTATGACGTCACGCCGCCCAGGAGTGCAGCCAGCGCGAAGCCAGGAGCGTGCAGTGCAAGTGAGACACGCCCCTTGAGGTCTCAGTTTCACTGGACACGCCCCCAATGTTTCTGTCAAGCTGCTAAGCATTTTTACATGCAAAGCAGCAGTTTAAATAGGTTTTTGGAAGTTTTTTGAAGATTTTGGTAACTTTTATAAACTTTTTAAAATGTTTACATTATTTTGAGTAATCTGAAGTAGTTTTAAACAGAATTAAAGCAATTTAAAGACTTTTAAAAGCCCTAAAAGAATTTTTTTAATTCCATTTATTTATTTAGCAATGTCGTCGTCATACGTGTCTTCACACTGTTCCCTTTGGGGAACTGTATGAAGTGGTGGAAAGATTTATGGCCATGATTAACGCTCATTCCGTGACCGTAACCATCTTTGAACCAGGCATTAGGGCGGTTAGTCCTATGGCGGGAGGGTTTTACGGGCTCCCACAAGCTATACAAGGAGGGGGGGCCACCCACACCCACGGACACAAATATCCCACTGGATGTCAACCCAGAATTTAGAGCCGGAGCTCCGACTCCACTTGCCGGGACTGTCTGGAGCGGGGTTCGAAACCCTACCCTGATCTGGCCCAGCGGCGGGGATCCTACCGCTATGACAAAGGCCCAATCCGATTAGCAACGTGAAATGGCAGCATAGGGCTCCAGTCACGGGGAGGGAAAAGGCACAGGAAACATATGGGTGTCACCTTTTGTGCGGAGTGGGCCTTTTGCGTAGCAGTAAGCATCCCCGCCGCTGGGCCAGAAGGAGTAGGGTTTTGAACCCCACTCCAGACAGTCCCGGCAAGTGGAGTCGGAGTTCCAACTTTAAATTCTGGGTGGACATCCAGCGGGATACTTGCGTCCGTGGGTGTTGGTGGCCCCCCCCCCCCTCAGATGGGTTGTGGGAGCCCGTAAAACCCTCCCGCCACAGGACTAACCGCCCTAATGGCTGGTTCAAAGATGGTTACGGTCACGGAATGAGCGTTAATCACGGCCATAAATCCTTCCACCACTTCATACAGTTCCCCAAAGGGAACAGTGTGAGGATACGTACGATGATGACCTCTTGCGCAATGCACCTCCTTGGACCCTCAGTCGCAGATGCGAGGGGGCAAGTCGTGCAATTGTTAAATTTTTCATTTTATTGACATGTAAAATGTTGGCCCAGTAATTCCCTTCCAACTGCGCGAGTACGGTCGGGGTACTTACGCATCTGGCCGGATGAAATGCCGGTTTTCAGCATGCACAGTGCTTTTGGGGAAAACCGGCATTTCCTGTCCTCTGAACGAAGGGGTTCAGAGGCAGAACGTGTGCGACTGCACAGGCAGCGCGTGCGCAGTATAATTCGCCGCTTTCATTACTGCTTTCAGTGAGGTCAAGTCCTTACAACTTACACATGAAAAAAGCATGGGTACAGTTGCTGCAGAGGCTGCGGAGGAAGATATTTCTTATCGTGGAGCTTCTGAAAGTATGTATGTCTGTATATATTCCTTTGCGTGTCATGTATATATTCCTTTACTTATGTGTATGAATGTATTATTTAATTATGACTTTCAGAGAAAGTAACTTATTGGAAAATCATAATTAAAAACATACATTCATACACATTAGTAAAGGAATATAAAACATACATACATATACATAAAGGAATATATGTGGATATACATACATAACTCATTCTCACATTCCATTCACACAGCCACAATTGCTCCTTCTACCTACCGTTCTGAAAACCCTTTAAAAAAAAAAAAAAATTTTAACTTTAAAACTTACTTAAAATTTCTTAAAATAACTTCCCTCCCTTTCCCAAACAAAAATATTGCATTTCAGAAGCTCCACGATAAAATGTTTCTTCCTCCGCAGTCAATGAACCACTTTACACTTGCTTTTTTCAAGTGTAACTTCTGAGGACTTACCCTCACGGATTTCATGAATGAAATCTACGAAGTTCACTGCGCAAGCGCTGCCTGTGCAGTCGCACGCGCTCGAGGTCTGGAAATGCCGGCGTTCCCTGCATGCGCTGTTCATGCTGAACGCCGGCATTTCCAACGGCCAGATGCGTGAGTACCCCGAGCGCACTCACGCCTTTGGCCGCGAATTTCTGGCCCGATATAGAGGTACTGGAGAGGGTGCAGAGAAGATTTACAAGGATGATACTAGAAATACGAGGGCATACATATCAGGAAAGGATGAACAGGCTGGGTCTCTTTTCTCTTAAAAAAGAAGGCTGAGGGATGACCTAATAGAGGTCTATAAAATTATGAAAAGTTTTGATAGAGTGGATACAGAGAGAATGTTTCCACTTGTGGGGAAGAGCATAACTAGGGGCCATCAATATATTTGGATTTCCAAAAGGCATTCGATAAGGAGGACACAAAGAGCCTGCAAAGGGATATAGACAGGTTAAGTGAGTGAGCAATAAGGTGGCAGATGGAGTATAATGTGGGGAAATGTGAGGGGTCCCTTTTGGGGCGCTGAAACTGAATATCGCAGCGCAATGTGCCGCAGTGCCACACGCTGCGGCACGGCGCGCTGCGGTACTGCAGGCTTTCCTCCCCTTCTTAAAGAGGAGGGGCCTGCACCAGCACGATCTCCGATCGCGAGTGCCGGCAAAAGAGCCCGGCACCGAGGAGAAGTGCCGGGCTCTTGGGACACAGCCGGCACTGCCCGGGAGGGGGTGGGATCAGGAGGCCGGGGACGGCGGCACGAGGAGGTGCTGGCAGGCGGCCAGCGAAAAAAATGGCTGCCCCGCACCTCCCCTTTAATTAGTGCCACTACTGCCACAGGTAGGCCCCCCTGAACCAGTCGCGAATTGCGACCGGCGGTACGGTGGGGGGGCGCGACCCAATATCGCGTTCGGGGCGGTAGCGGGGCGCTGCGCACACTGATGACATCATCGGTGGTGGCGCAGCGCTACAGGCTAACGCTGCCATTAGCGCCCTGCTAAATTTTGCGGGAGGCGTGGCCAGTGGCGCTAAAACCACTAAGTGCCCTCTTTAGGCACTAACTGGTGGCGCAGCCCATCGAATTTCTAGGCCAATATTTTTTAAATGGTGAGAAACTATTAAATGTTGGTGTTCAGAGAGATTTAGGTGTCCTCGTACAGGAAACACAGAAAGTTAGCAAGTAGCTGCAGCAAGCAATTAGGAAGGCAAATGCCATGTTGGTTTTTATTGCAAGGGGCTTGGAGTACAAGAGTAAGGAAGGCTTACTACAGATGTACAGGATTTAGTGAGACCACACCTGGAATACCATGCACAGTTTTGGTCTCCTTATATACATGTCTTAGAGGCGGTGCAACAAAGGTTCACTAGATTGATTCCTGGGATGAGAAGGTTGTCCTATGAGGAGAGATTGAGTAGATTGGGCCTGGGGTTTAGAAGAATGAGAGGTGATCTCATTGAAACGGTTAAGATTCTGAGGGGGATTGACAGGGTAGATGCTGAGAGATTGTTTCCCCTGGCTGGAGATTCTAGAACTAGGGGGTATAGTCTCAGGATAATGGGTTGGCCATTTAAGACTGAGATGACTAGGAATTTTTCACGCTAGAGGGTTGTGAATCTTTGGAATTCTCTACCCGAAATGGCTGTGGATGCTGAGTCGTTGAGTATGTTCAAGGCTGAGATAGATAGATTTTTGGACTCTAGGGGAATCAAGGGATATGGGATCGGGTGGGAAAATGGAGTTGAGGTCAAAGATCAGCCATGATCTTGTTGAATGGCGGAGCAGGCTCGAGGGGCTGTATGGCCTGCTCCTGCTCCTAATTCTTATGCTTTTATGTATCTTCACTTTGGAGGTCTGATCTATCAGATCAGCATGGGTGCCACTTACGCTGCTTGAGATTGGATTTCAGCTGAGGACCAAGGTGACCAGCAGCAGCAACAGCCTGCTGCTCACAGACCTGTAGCTCCACAAGAGAGAGGAGATCAGCAGAGAGCTGCAACTCGCAGGGGGTCATGCCCGGCACACAGGATGTACAGGCAGAGGATAAACTTCCTTGACATGTTGGAACACCAGTGTCTCAGGAGGCTCAGGGTGTTGTGCTACATTCCTTGTAACCTTTACTGGGCCTGCGTGGCCCCTTTAAGGGGCTGCACGGGCCATTCAAAATATCGCACATGCGCGATTTTTATATTGAAATGCCGGCAAGCTGGCTGTGCAGGTTCCCTGGAGCAGTGCACGACCACGCACCTTACAGGGAACACTGGTGTTGCGTCAGGTGGTGACAGACATTTGCAGCCTGCTGCCTGCTTGACCTGGTGGCCACGCTTTACCAGTGGCTGTCAAAGTCACCACCACCCTCAACTTTTTGCCTTTGGATCCTTCCAGGACTCTGCCGGAGACATTTGCAGGATCTCGCAGTCGGCGGCACACAAATGCATAAGAGAAGTGACTGATGGCTTGTTTGCCAGGGCCGCCAATTATGTCAACTTTGCCTGTGATGATGCCAGTCATAATGAATGGGCACTCTGCTTTGCGGCTCTGGCTGGCTTCCCCCTGTTGAAGGGCTTCATCAACTGCACACATGTGGCAAATTAGGTACCCACAGATCACCCAGGAGTGTTTGTCAACTGCAAGAGCTTCCACTCCATCAATGTGCAGCTAGTGTGCAAGCATAAATGGGTCTTTATGCAGGGGTGCGCAAGATTCCCGGGCAGCCGCCATGATGCTTTCGACCTGTGGCAGTCCACCCTCCCAGACATCTTCGCACCTGGAAGCAGAGTTACCAGCTGGCTGCTCGGAGACAAGGGATAGCCACTTAAAACGTGGCTGATGACCCCTCTCAGAAACCTGAAGAATGAGGCCCAGGAGAGCTACAATCAATGCCATATGACCACCCGATGTGTCATCGAACAAGCCATCAGCATGCTGAAGATGCACTTCAGGTGCCTGGACGGGTCTGGAGGCACCCTTCAGTAGGCACCAGCCAGGGTCTCCAGAATGGTCGTGGTGTGCTGAGATTTGCATAACCTTGCCCAGCAGCGAGATTTGGACCCGCAGGAGGACCAAGGCACAGAGCACAGAGCCTCTTTGGAGGATTCCGAGGAGGAGGAGGAGGAAGACGAGGAGGAGGAGGAAGAATAGGAGATGAAAGGTGATGCGGGCAATGCACTACCAGCGGCGCCCATTGCTGTCTGGGATGCTCAGGATGCCCTGATTATTACGAGGTTTACTTAGGTTCCACCAGTGTACCCATCTAACAACCACATGCAAAAGTCACTTTGCCTCCACCCCCACCTCCACCCCCAATGCCATTAACACAAAGCAGTCCTGCAAACAACCAAGCATCCTTTTCACAGCCGCCCCCGCCCCCGCCCCCCGCCATTAATCGCTATCAATTCATGTCTTCCCATTCCTCATTAAACAACTGAAAAGGCCACTTGCCAGCCAGCAACCAAGAATGGGCAAGATGCGAAAGTGGTGCAAAAGAATAATATTTATGTGTTTCAAAGGCACAACAGAAACTTAACAATATTACAATGTGTAAGACACCCATTCATACCCTTGTGTAACTACAAATCTGTACCCTTTCTTTTCCTAGCGTTTCTATGTGGTGCAACCCCTGTGGCTTTAGCAGAGGTAGAGGCAGGCTGCTCACCTCCCTGCTCTGACTGTTGAGCTGCTCCACCTGCACCTGTACATGGGCAAACTCAGCCATCGAGAAACAAGGCAGCATGTCAGATACTGACTGAGGCGGGGCCAATGGGTGAGAAGTGGAAGCGCATTGAGCGGTGCCCCCACTTCATCCCGCTCATGGCCCAGCTGCACTTCCCTGCTAGCACTGTGCTGGAGAACACTTTGCTCCAGAATAGTGGGGCACTGAAAGGCCAAGGTTAATGTATTGTTCATCCTATTTAAGATGGCATCCAGAGTGTGAGTCACCAGGTGAAAACCCAACTATCTCTCTAACTAGTTCCACCGAAGTGCGAGTATCTGAGTTAGTGAATGGTCTGCATAATTCCTGTGACGGAGTGAGTTCCTCTGAGGAGTCGGCGTTGTCGTGGGCAACCTTGACCATGTCCTAATGGATGCACGAAGGCTCTGTGGGAGAGAAAAATCATGAATGAGTACTGTCAATGTAAGAATGTTTAACGTTATTATTATGTACATGATCATATTTCACTTGCTGTTGACATCAAGTTAACATGACTGAGTGCTGTATGCCATGTGGCTGTCTGATATTTAATTCTGTCACCAGGTAGCTGGCAGGCCCCATCTCCGACAGCCAGGCACGCTGAGACTCCGCTGATCTCCAGTGCCTCCTCCTCTGTAGCTGTTAATTGCGAGGTCTGTGGAGGGCCACCTCTGGTTCTCTGCCTCTCCCTCCTGTTCTGTGCCTCTCTTCTCCTGCAAGAAAGGAAAGAAGAGACCTATGAGTGAGTGTAATGGCATGTGTTCACCCGATGGATGGAGAGCATTTGTTGAGGATGACTATGAGGGATAGGCATGACATTGCATAAGGATGAGGGTGAGTGTCAGTGGTGGATGGATAGATGGGGATGAGGAAGCGCAGAGACAAAGAGGTATGGGTGCATCTGCAAGGTAAGTTGGTGTGAGGAGTGATGTGCTGGAGCAGGCTTGAGAAGGCAGAGTGAGGGGGTTGGGGTGATACACACATCAGGATGTAGGGCAATGTGCTACTGCTCTCACCTCTCCTGCCCTGTTTAGATCATTGAATCGCTTCCTGCATTGGATCCAGGAGTGTAGCACCACACTCCTGCTGCTGACCTCCTCGGCAACCTCCAACCATGCCTTCCTTGTCCCAGCAGCAGGCTTCTTCCTCCCATTACTAGGGAACAGTATTTCCGTCCAAGTCCTCACAGCCCCCAGCAGTTTCTGTCCGAGTCCTCACAGCCCCCAGCAGTTTCTGTCCGAGTCCTCACAGCCCCCAGCAGTTTCTGTCCAAGTCCTCACAGCCCCCAGCAGTTTCTGTCCAAGTCCTCAAAGCCCCCAGCAGTTTCTGTCCGAGTCCTCACAGCCCCCAGCAGTTTCTGTCCGAGTCCTCACAGCCCCCAGCAGTTTCTGTCCGAGTCCTCACAGCCCCCAGCAGTTTCTGTCCGAGTCCTCACAGCCCCCAGCAGTTTCTGTCCGAGTCCTCACAGCCCCCAGCAGTTTCTGTCCGAGTCCTCACAGCCCCCAGCAGTTTCTGTCCGAGTCCTCACAGCCCCCAGCAGCACATCCAGGGAGACATTGGTGAAGCGGGGCACAGCCTTTGCCCATCTTAACTCCATTCCAACGCTTCTTTCTCTCTCCATGAAAACTCCAACTGCTTCAACTTGCGTGTTTGGAGTGTCCCTTTAAATATTGGAGCTGAGATCGCGTCATGTGCTTCGTCATCTCGCCCGCTGATGCTAATTGGACAGGAAACCCAGAAATCAGATGTTAATGACGTGATTGTGTTAAAAAGCCAGTGACAGATGCGCTGCACATATTTCCGGGTTTCTCACGCACTATTGGGTACCCCCGCCCCCAGCGCATCTGCGCATTAAAATCCAGCCCAATATTCCACTGACAGTTTATATGGTGCTGGGGAGATTAACAACATTGCAGACTGAAAAGCTGTACAGTTGGACTTTCAACCAATTTTCAGAAAAATCAAATTTGCTTACTGTTCTCTTTATCATTCAGGATAGCAATAACACTGAAAATTCTGCCATCTAACATGTCAATGCTATTTCTATGTTTGCAGGACTTGTTAGAACATAACAAGGGGGAGCAAAATCACACAGGAGGAGGGCACCACAACTTTGAGCCTCTTACATGGTTTTGAAGAGGCCACCCTGCAAATCCTGGGGTGGAGAGAATAGAGCGAGTGGGGCAGGGTGAAGCCAGAGGTCTCCATCAAGCTCAACACTAGTACGATAGTTCAATTATTCTTTTCTGTTATTCTTTGTCCACTCACTCACTCACTGCCTCACATGCATACACTCCAGTACACCTCAATAACAGTATATAGCCATGTACAGTGTTTGGAGAGGTTTCTTGCAATCACCATTTTAAAATTTGTTTCTATAGGTGTCGCTGCATGATTCACTCCATCTATTGAGGATCTAGTCAATTTAAGGAGGGAGCACTGGTTGAATCAGCGAACATGTGTAAGCAGGAGCGTATGTTGGTGGCAGTGGAGGCACAGGAACCTATTGGCTGAAGGTCTCACATCCTTCCTCAGCTGCAGAGCCCTAGAATTCAGACCTCACAGGGCTTACATTCCAACTGTGGAAAAATACCCTACAAGGTCTGATGACGACTGAGAAGGAATCCACTATCTGCATCTATGCAGTTTTTTGCAAAGCTTCTTTTCTGAACTGCTGTCCACAGTAGAGCATGTGGCGACTCCAGTGGCAAAGGTCCTTGCATGGTGGGAGTATCTCTCAGCAATGGTCTCCCTTCTGCTATGGAGGTCTTCTTGGGATGCCACTGGCAAGGCCAGCATTTTGAGGTTGTTACCACCCCATTAACGCCATAAGAAGGAAGTCAAAATCAAACCCACTGGGTCTAACTATTATATAACATATGATGACTTGGACCTGTATTGCCGTTCCTTCACTGTCGCTGGGCCAAAATCCTGGAACTCCCTTCCTAACAGCATTGTGGGTGTACCTACACCATATGGACTGCAGCGGTTCAAGAAGGCAGCTCACCACCATCTTCTCAAGGGCAATTAGGGATGGGCACGAAATGCAGGCCTAGCCAGCGACGCCCACATCCCATCAATGAATTAAAAAAAAAATATATAACATAAACCAGCTAATGCTGAGATAATGTGATATACTTAAACAATATTGGTGAGAATGGGACCAGCGAGAGCGGCGATGATAAAAGGAGCGATGACCCAAGGCCCGAGACCAGAGCGAGAGCGGAACCAGCGAGAGCGTCGATGATAAAAGGAGCGATGACCCGAGACCAGAGCGAGAGCGGGACCAGCGAGAGCGTCGGTGATAAAAGGAGCAGCAACCTAAGGCCCGAGAGCAGAGCGAGAGCGGGACCAGCGAGAGCGGCGGTGATAAAAGGAGCGATGACCCAAGGCCCGAGACCAGAGTGAGAGCGGGACCAGCGAGAGCGTCGATGATAAAAGGAGCGATGACCCAAGGCCCGAGTGCAGAGCGGGACCAGTGAGAGCGGCAGTGATAAAAGGAGCGATGACCCAAGGCCCGAGACCAGAGCGAGAGCGGGACCAGCGAGAGCAGCGGTGATAAAAGGAGCGATGACCCAAGGCCCGAGAGCAGGACCAGCGAGAGCAACGGGGATAAAAGGAGCAGCGACCCAAGGCCCGAGACCAGAGTGAGAGCGGGACTAGCGAGAGTGTCGGTGATAAAAGGAGCGATGACCCAAGGCCCGAGACCAGAGCGAGAGCGGGACCAGCGAGAGCGTCGATGATAAAAGGAGCGATGACCCAAGGCCCGAGTGCAGAGCGGGACCAGTGAGAGCGGCGGTGATAAAAGGAGCGATGACCCAAGGCCCGAGACCAGAGCGAGAGCGGGACCAGCGAGAGCAGCGGTGATAAAAGGAGCGATGACCCAAGGCCCGAGAGCAGGACCAGCGAGAGCAACGGGGATAAAAGGAGCAGCGACCCAAGGCCCGAGACCAGAGCGAGAGCGGGACTAGCGAGAGTGTCGGTGATAAAAGGAGCGATGACCCAAGGCCTGAGACCAGAGCGAGAGCGGGACCAACGAGAGCAACGGGGATAAAAGGAGCGATGACCCAAGGCCCGAGACCAGAGCGAGAGCGGGACCAGCGAGAGCGTCGATGATAAAAGGAGCGATGACCCAAGGCCCGAGTGCAGAGCGGGACCAGTGAGAGCGGCGGTGATAAAAGGAGCGATGACCCAAGGCCCGAGACCAGAGCGAGAGCGGGACCAGCGAGAGCAGCGGTGATAAAAGGAGCGATGACCCAAGGCCCGAGAGCAGGACCAGCGAGAGCAACGGGGATAAAAGGAGCAGCGACCCAAGGCCCGAGACCAGAGCGAGAGCGGGACTAGCGAGAGTGTCGGTGATAAAAGGAGCGATGACCCAAGGCCCGAGACCAGAGCGAGAGCGGGACCAGCGAGAGTGTCGATGATAAAAGGAGCGATGACCCAAGGCCTGAGACCAGAGCGAGAGCGGGACCAACGAGAGCAACGGGGATAAAAGGAGCGATGACCCAAGGCCTGAGACCAGAGCGAGAGCGGGACCAGCGAGAGCGTCGATGATAAAAGGAGCGATGACCCAAGGCCTGAGACCAAAGCGAAAGCGGGACCAGCGAGAGCGGCGATGATAAAAGGAGCGATGACCCAAGGCTTGAGACCAAAGCGAGAGCGGGACCAGCGAGAGCGTCGATGATAAAAGGAGCAGCGACCCAAGGCCTGAGACCAAAGCGAAAGCGGGACCAGCGAGAGCGGCGATGATAAAAGGAGCGATGACCCAAGGCCCGAGAGCAGAGCGAGAGCAGGACCAGCAAGAGCAACGGGGATAAAAGGAGCAGCAACCCGAGGCCCGAGACCAGAGCGAGAGCGGGACTAGCGAGAGTGGGACCAGCGAGAGCGGCGGTGATAAAAGGAGCGATGACCCGAGGCCTGAGACCAGAGCGAGAGCGGGACTAGCGAGAGCGTCGGTGATAAAAAGAGCGATGACCCGAGGCCTGAGGCCAGAGCGAGAGCGGGACTAGCGAGAGCGTCGGTGATAAAAGGAGCGATGACCCGAGGCCCGAGACCAGAGTGAGAGTGGGACCAAAGAGAGCGTCGGTGATAAAAGGAGCGATGATCCAAGGCCCGAGAGCAGAGCGAGAGCGGGACCAGTGAGAGCGTCGATGATAAAAGGAGCAGCGACCTGAGACCAGAGCGAGAGTGGGACCAGAGAGAGCGTCGGTGATAAAAGGAGCGATGACCCAAGGCCCGAGACCAGAGCGAGAGTGGGACCAGCGAGAGCGGCGATGATAAAAGGAGCGGCGACCCAAGGCCCGAGACCAGAGTGAGAGCGGGACCAGTGAGAGCGGCAGTGATATAAGGAGCGGCGACCCAAGGCCCAAGACCAGAGCGAGAGCGGGACTAGCGAGAGCAGCACCAGCGAGAGCAGCGGTGATAAAAGGAGCGATGACCCAAGGCCTGAGACCAGAGCGAGAGCGGGACCAGCGAGAGCGGCGGGGATAAAAGGACTGGGAGTGAAGGAGAGAGAGCAAAGAAAAATCAAGGAGTGACATCACAGGACAGCAGGTAGATGACTGGTTGGTGAGTATTAACTTTTTTTTCTCTCTAACCTAGGACAGTAATTTAAACTAAGACCAGGAAACTATAACGTACTGCATTAAATTTATAGCTTAACTAGTTAAACTAATTAATACAACTATAAAAAATAATTGAATAAAGACTTTAACTAATTAAATAAATAAAATAAGACTAGACTAAGATATGGCAGGGCAGGCTGTGTGTCTGGACTGCAGTATGTGGGAGTTTGTGGACATCAAGACTGTCCCGAGCAAACACGTCTGCAGGAGATGTCTCCATCTCGAATTTCTCCGGCTCAGAGTCATTGAGCTGGAGTACGAGTTTGAGATACTCCGGCACATAAGGGAGGGGGAAGAATTTCTGGACAGTTTTATCTACTTTGGAGTCAAAAACACAATTTCTAAATTTACAGATGACACCAAATTGGGGAGGACTGCAACAAATTACAGGAGAACATTAATAAATCTGCAGAATGGGCATATAATTGGCAAATGAAGTTCAGCATAGATAAATGTGAGGTATTACATTTTGGTAGGAAGAATAAGGAGGTAATTTATTACTTGGACGCGAGTCTAGGTGGGGTGGAGGAACAAAGGGATCTCGGAGTACAAATACACAAATCACTACACGTTGCAAGGCCATAAAAAAAGGTCCTGCAAATCCATTGGCAGGATAGGCGCACCAACATCAGTGTTCTTGCTCAGGCCAACATCCCCAGCATTGAAGCTTTGACCACGCTCAATCAGCTCCGATGGACGGGTCACATTGTCCGCATGCCCGATACGAGACTCCCAAAACAAGTGCTCTACTCAGAGCTCTGGCACGGCAAGAGAGCCCCAGGTGGGCAGAGGAAATGCTTCAAGGACACCCTCAAAGCCTCCTTGAAAAAGTGTAACATCCCCAACGACACCTGGGAATCCCTGGCCCAAGACTGCACAAAGTGGAGGAGAAGCATCCGGGAAGGCGCCGAACACCTCGCGTCTCTTTGCCGGGAGCAAGCGGAAGCCAAGCGCAGGCAGCGCAAGGAGCACACATCAACCCAAGCACCCCACCCGCCCGCCCCTTCAACCACCGTCTGCCCCACCTGTGACAGAGACTGTAGGTCCCACATTGGACTAATCAGTCACCTGCGAGCTCATTTTTAATGTGGAAGCAAGTCATCCTCGGTTCCGAGGGACTGCCTAAGAAGAAGATGAAAAAAAGGCAATCCAAGCACTAGGGTTTATTTCTAGAGGGATAGAATTGAAAAGTAGGGAAGTTATGCTAAACCTGTATCAAACCTTGGTTAGACCACACTTAGAGTATTGCATACAGTTCTGGTTGCCATATTATGAAAAGGATATAGAGGCACTGGAGAAGGTGCAGAGAGGATTTACAAGGATGATACCAGAAATGCGAGGGCATACATATCAGGAAAGGGTGAACAGGCTGGGTCTCTTTTGTCTTAAAAAGAAAAGGCTGAGGGGTGACCTAATAGAGGTCTTTAAAACTATGAAAGGTTTTGATAGAGTGGATAGAGAGAGAATATTTCCACTTGTGGGGAAGAGCATAACTAGAGGCCATCAATATAAGATAGTCACCAAGAAATCCAATAGGGAATTCAGAAGAAACTTCTTTACCCAGAGAGTGTTGAGAATGTGGAACTCGCTACCACAGGGAGTGGTTGAAGCGAATAGTATGGATGCATTTAAGGGGAGGCTAGACAAGCATATGAGGGAGAAGGGAATAGAGGGTTATGTTGATAGATTTAGATGAGGAAAGATGGGAGGAGGCTCGAGTGGAGCATAAACGCCGGCATGGACTGGTTGGGCTGAATGGTCTGTTTCTGTGCCGTATATCCTATGTAATCCTAATGTTTGAGTCTCTATAGGGCTGATTTTAACTTTCTATTCCTGGCATGAATGGGGCCAAAAATTGGCGCCGGGTTACTTATTATTATGTGTACACTTGCTCAGTGCTGCCATCTTTACGGAAGACAAAACCTGACACATTTCACAGCAGTGAACCTCCCTACTCTATGTCGGGAGCCTGAGATGTGCCCCGTATGTCATGGATGCCCATCAGGAATATTTAAAATGAGGAAGCTCCCTCAACCCCGCATAATCTGGTGAGGGCAGTTGCGGAAATTCCTGGCAAGTCAATCCTGGCATTTGCACCACGATCGAAGGCCCAGAAATTTTCAGGCCCGATTTCACAATCTCATGCGAGAATCCTACTGACTGACCTGCTGTCTCCAAAATCCTTTTGTCTTTATTTCAGATTTCCAGCCTTCACAATTGTTGTTCAATCTAAACTGCCTGCCATGTTCATACACTCCACAGTCAGAGACTTTTCAGACCCTCTTAAAGCAGACCTCTTATTTAGAAAACCGTTGAGCTGGTCTGCACCTGGAAGAACAGCTGCTTTTTCTTTCCAATGTCATGTAAAACCAGTTCCCTTGCTGTTCAATAGGATTATATTCCCCCTAGTGGCACAACATTCTACTGTCGCCTTGTGAGGCTGGATAAATCAGTCTCTTGCGCTTACTGCTAAAAAAAGTGACAGAAGTTAAGAGATGCCGTGATAAGAAAAAAGTGTCAAAGTTCTGACTGCTAAAGCATGAAGGAAAGCTTTATTTGTTGTAATTATTACTGCTATCGATCTTATTAAGTGATATATTCACCAACAGTTTGGTGTCAGTAATTGTGCTCCTATCCTCTAAGGGTAGAAATCCCAATGAGTACAAGCGTGCTGTGCACCTATGCGGAATAGACGTTTGGGGACTGGGAGTTTGAGCCGACATTTGTTTTGCCGGATCTCCACTGGAATCATGCTGCACATAAATTTCTGTCTGGTCTTGCTCACCAGCATAAACTACTCTTGCACAAAATGTATGAGAATGTAATATCAATAAGAAATTTGATGTTGCTTCACAAACACCTTTCCATTTTACAAAATGTACACCAGGCTCATCTAGAAGACACATTCAGCTAACTGCCAAAGCCGACCATGGGACCAACAATGCAGTGGTCGAATATCCCTTCACATATATTGTCCTCTGCACTATCTCAACTACCATGCATGTACATCCTCTAATTTGCTGATTCTTATTCTGCACTATCAGAAATAAAGGGGGTAATTTAAACCTAACCCGCCCAGTGGGAAACTGACGGGATTGGATCGGCCGCCAAATTTGTACCCCACCTGATTTTATTTCCCATTAAAGTCAATGAAAAGTTAAACCAGGCAGGGTATAAAATGGGCGGATGATCCAATCCCGTCACTTTCCCGTCGAGTTGGTTAGGTTAAAATTAGCCCCAAATTGTCTGGACAAAGTGGTAATAAATAAGCCAATGTAATAGCCTGAAGATGTGAAGTGTATGTGCCTAGTGTTTTTTACCCCAGTGCTTCTCCTCAATGACAATATACGATGTGTGTCTTCTTAAAAGTATTATACAGCTCCTCCTAGGTAGGTATAAGTGAAGTGGCTAGCTGCTGAGTGTCCATGGGTACCTCTTGGAATCAAGGCGGCCCTGTACCTCCTTGTGCTGGCTGTTGAAATGGCCCCGCAACTGTTTCTCCCATGTCTGCTACTGCGGTGACTGCCTGGTGCTGCCTGCCTTTTGGTACATGAAAATGAAAAATTTGAAAGGGTATGGGGAAAGAGCAGGCGAATGCAACTAAGGCCATGATATAAACCCCAACCCCCATGACGGGCAGGAGAGGGTCAGTGATAAATATGGCGACCCTAACTTGCAACGCACGTTCCTGCTGCCTTTTTTACAGCGGTGGATATCGGGGGCTCCGAGTGTCCCACTGTAGAGAATCAGCACACTTAACTAACATATTTAAATCGGGTTCCCACAGCGCAATTGGAAGCATGATTTAATGTTTACTGTTGCTCTATATGTTTCCCAGGGGTCAGGAAACTCGCCGTGAAAGGGAAGCGGGAGCTGCCGGCTCCACACGTACTCCTTGTGGGCCAGGAGAAGCAGGAGTGCTACCCCAGACCCCTCAAGCAAACTCTCGGCCTCACTCCTCCTGATCGCGCGCCTCTCCCCGCGGCCTCAATTGCAAGCCTCTCCCCCTAGCCCCAACCGCGGGTCTCTTCCCCCAACGTCAATCGTGGGCCTCTCCCCCTAACCCCCATTGTGGGCGTCTTCCCCCAACTCCCATCGCAGGCCTCGCCCCCCACCCCGATGGCGGGCATCTCACCAGTTCCGATCGTGGGCCTCTCCCCCCTCCCGATCGCGGGCCTCTCACCCCTCCCGATCGTGGGCCTCTTCCCCCTCCCGATCGCGGGCCTCTCCCCCCTCCCGATCGCAGGCCTCTCCCCCCTCCTGATCGCCGGCCTCTTCCCCCTCCCGATCGTGGGCCTCTTCCCGCTCCCGATCGTGGGCCTCTCCCTGCTCCCGATCGCCGGCCTCTTCCCCCTCCCGATCGTGGGCCTCTCCCTGCTCCCGATCGCAGGCCTCTCCCTGCTCCCGATCACCAGCCTCTCCCCCCTCCCGATCGCGGGCCTCTCCCCCCTCCCGATCGCCGGCCTCCACCCCGCCCCCCACCGATCACAGCATATTGCCCCCGCCCCCCCAATCGTGGGCCCCTCCCCTCTCCCGATTGCAGGCCTCTCCCAATCGCAGGCCTCTCCCCCCTCCCCCCACAGCCTATTGCCCCCATCCCCACCGCCCCCCACCTGAATCGTGGGCCTTTCCCTGCTCCCGATCATGGGCCTCTAACCTCTCCCGATCGCAGGCCTTTCCCTGCTCCCGATCATGGGCCTCTAACCTCTCCCGATCGCAGGCCTTTCCCTGCTCCCGATCATGGGCCTCTAACCTCTCCCGATCGCAGGCCTCTCCCTGCTCCCAATCGTGGGCCTCTCCCCCCTCCTGATCGCAAGCCTCTCCCCGCTCCTGATCACGGCCTCCCCCCCCAATTGTGGGCCTCTGCCCCCTCGCGATCCTGGGCTTCCCCCCAAGCCCCGATCGTGGGCCTCTCCCCCCTCCTGATTATGGGCCGCTCCAATCACTCAATTGCTGGGGACTGTCACCAAGGGTCCCCAGTTACGGCATCCAGCCGCTGGTAATTCCTTCTGGCCACCAGCCAGGCTGTCCACTTGGCCGGCTGCCAGATGGGAAACGGAGCAAAAAAATGTTAATGAGGTCCTGCCATTAAGTTCCGCAGGACCTCCCTGATTTGGCCTTGTTCTTCAGCCATATCCGGCCTCACCCACACCCTCCTTGCTTTCTTGCAAAAATCGGCCTCTAAGTGGCTAGCTCTTTCAGAGAGTCAGCACAGTCATGGTGGGCCGATTGGCCTCCTTCTGTGCTGTAAAATTCTATGTATTGATGTGAGACGCAGGGGTGGATTGATGGCCTGGATGTGGCACCTCCCTGAAAGACAGCAGCCTCGTTTGTACCTACTTCCAGCAGTGCCCCTGCTGCTGGCACTCCCTCAGTGTGTTAAGTGATGTGTTTCAGAGCAGACCTGCGAGCAGCAATGAAGGCAGTGCAATGGCTCTCTCCCGCACGGTGAGGCTGGACCAGTGAGCCTGCTGTAGATTTGAGCTCCAGGCCTCTATAACAGCAATGGGAGCATTCATAAAAGAAATCTCCATTGTGTGGATAACCTCTGTCACTGGGGGTTTCACTGCAAATGCTTGAGTTGCCACGCACTTTGTGGTTGGCTGCAATTCCAATAAGTTTGACCACACAGATGTAAGCAGTGGATGCATCCACTGTCCCCATCAGACAAACCTTGTGATACACAGTATCAACTGACTCTGAAAACGATCACGCTGATACAGCAATCTTCTTTTACACACCGGCCCGTGAGTCTGACTCACGGTGCTCTGCAACTATGGAAAGATGTGAATTGGCCCTTCGGCCAGCCGACTCCTGCTTCTGCACCGTCAACACATGTTCCTCTTAACTCATGCCCCGTGGTTCACCCAAAATTCCCTTCTCAAACTAATTACCGTATCTAAATACCTGGAATGGATGTATTTGTGCTGGTGTTTGAACAAGTGAAGTGAGTGACATAGGGTGTTAGCTTCTTCCATTTCCATGGGAGATGTGGGAATTGCTTTTGGGATGCCTATAGAAACAGAAATGGAACATACAATAGACTGCTGGCTGTGACACTCCTCAAACATAGCTTATATACATCAATATACAGTGTGTCATGGTAAGTGTATATACTTGAGTGCATGCCTGTATGAGAGTGAATGGGTTAGTGAGTGAGTAGGGGGGCGAATAAATAAGGATGGTACTAGCTCTCAGCCTAGGGGAGGGGGCCTTTGGCTTCAAACTCCCTGTCTACCTATAATGCAAATACAAGCCTGTGACTACCTATGTGATCTTGGTGCTAACTGAATCCACAGGGGCCTCGTTGAAGGCTAGCAAAGGCCAGAAACTCAGGGCCCTTCTTGCTCTCACCTGCATTTGCTCTCTCCTATCATGAGCAATTATTATGAATTGTACTAATCCTACCACCTCCACAAGCCTTGCAGAATTTCTATCCTCAACTTAGTTTCCATGAATTTTATTTTCTGTCTTTGAAAAGTATGTAAACTCTTAGCTTTAAGTCATGCTGAAAGATTCATCGCATGATTTTGTAATAATGGAATTTTGGACTAAGACTTTAATGTACCCAAGCTATATTTTTATTGATATCTTAATTTCTTCAACAAAATATGAATTTTAATAGTTTGGAAAAAAAATCTTTACAAAGTTTGTTCAGCATCCCAACTATAAATGCCAATTCTGTTGGGTAATAGCAAATGTTTTGCAAAATGTAAGAATGATAATTTCAGCAATCATGTATAGCAACAACAACTTGCATTTATATAGCACCTTTAACTTCGTAAAAAATGTCTCAAGGTGCTTCACAGGAGTGTATCAAACAAAATTTGATGACGAGATATTAGGACAGATGACCATAAGCTTGGTTAAAGAGGTAGGTTTTAAGAAACATCTTAAAGGAGGAGCGAGTGGTAGAGAGGTTTAGGGAGAGAATTCCAGAGCTTAGGACCTAGGCAGCTGAAAGCATGGCCGCTAATGGTGGAGCAATTAAAATTGGGTATGCGCATGAGGCCAGAATTAGAGGAGCGCAGATATCTTGGAAGATTGTAGGGCTGGAGGAGATTACAGAGATAGGGAGGGGCGAGGCCATGGAGGGATTTGAAAATAAGGATGAGAATTTTAAAATCGAGGTGTTGCCGGAGTGGGAGTCAATATAGGGGTGATGGGTGAACGGGACTTGGTACAATTTAGGATATGGGCAGAGTTTTGGATGTGCTCAAGTTTATGTAGGGTGGAAGATGGGAGGCCGGCCAGGCGAGCATTGGAATAGTCAAGTCTAGAGGTAACAAAGGCATGGATGAGGGCATCAGCAGCAGGTGAGCTGAGGCAAGGGCGGAGTCAGACGATGTTACGGAGGTGGAAGTAGGTAGTCTTGGTGATGCAGAGGCTATGTGGTCAGAAACTCATCTTGGGGTCAAATATGACACCAAGGTTGCGAACAGCCTGGTTCAGCCTCAGACAGTTGCCAGGGAGAGGGATGGAGTCAGTGGCTAGGGAACGGAGTTTGTGGCAGGGAATGAAAACAATGGCTTCAGTCTTTCCAATATTTAATTGGAGGAATTTTCTACTCATCCAGTACTGGATGTCAGACAAGCAATGTGACAAATCAGAGACTGTGGAGAGGGGTCGAGAGAGGCGGTGGTGAGGTAGAGCTGGGTGTCATCAGCTTACATGTAGAACCTGAAGTTGATTTTTTGGATGATGTCACTGATATCACAGAAATAGGAGGGGGCCAAGGATAGAGTCAGGGGTGGGTTTTTGAGGAGAGAGGTGATGACGGCAGATTTTAAGGGGGGCTGGGACAGTACCTGAGGAGAGGGAACCGTTAACAATATCAGCTAACATGGGGGCCAGGAAGGGAAGTTAGGTGGTCAGCAGTTTGGTGGGAATAGGGTCGAGGGAGCAGGGGGGCATTAGGGGAGATAGGAGAGAAACGAGAGAATTATGCGATTTCAGGGCTAGGGCAGGGGGGAACCTATGGGGAAGTTTGGCCCAGTGGGCTAGGGGAAGGAAGGGAAGTGGCAGAGGCAGCTGAACGGATGGTCTCAATCTTAATGACAAAGAAGTCCTCGCACATGTTGTTGGGTTTGAGGGTGGAGGGGCAGGGGAGAGGGATTTAAGGAGATGGTTTGTGGTAGAGAAGAGAAGCTGGGGTTATCTTTGCATTCCAGGATGATTCTGGAATAGTGATCAGTTTTGGCAGAGGACGGCAGGGCCCAATAATACTTTATATGGTCCACCCAGATCTGGCGATGAATGGCTAAACCAATTGCAATTGTCCACAATAAACTCACGGATGGCAAGGGCCTTGTTCACAAGAGAACGGAGGGAGATGCAGAGAGGGGCAGTGATAGCTGATCCGCTAGCAGAGTCCACAGTGTCAGCATTGGGAGGGGTGAGTGAGACGGAAAGGAGGTTGAAAAGATTAGCCCCCAGTGGGCACGCTGGGCCGGAAAATCAGCGAGAGAGTAGGATGGGGCAGTTGGGGTTGCTGATCATAAGGAGGCAGTGACGAGTGCCTCAATGGGCCCTTCGGAGGATGCCAAGAGAGGCACAGCAGGAAGCTGTAGGTTTATCCAAGAGGGAGTCAAGCCTGGGATGACGGCAGGAGAGTAGGAAGGTCGAGGAGTGCTGAAGGTTTGGGGTAGGGATTTGCAGGGGGGTGCGGGGAGAGTACCCGAGGGGGGAGAAATGAAAGGAGGCGTGACGACAGAAGAGATGGGCCTGAGATTATATGTTGTAAATGATTCAATTGCAGAATATCTAGTCTAGCAAATGAGCATTTATTTCTCTAAATGGATTCTTTTTTAAAACAGAAGGATAAAAAGAGGGGTGACTTGGACGTATTTTAACATATTTCTTAAAGAAGGGAAGTCATAGCCTTTTGACTGTATAATTTTACACTATATTGATATACATGTCTAGTAGTAAGTTACAAGGCAGTAATTTAGTTCGGTTTTTATGATGCTGTAATTGTGAGATCAGAGCTCAAGTTATTTTTAAATGTTAGCAGAATCCTGAAACTGAGCCAAAACCCACTGGCAACTGTTTATTATTCATTATAATATACGTATTCATATAGTTTCCTTTCAAATATTCTATTTTGCTGAGCACAGTAAAGGCAGGAGATGAGGTGAGAGGACAATAAATATGACAGTGACATAGGAGGTGATTTTAAGTCTGCCTACCTGGCAGAAACCAGACGGGTGGGCAGTTAAAATTGCCCAGGTTACTTACCTGCCAGAAAGCTGTCAGGAACTCACCATTCTGAATTTTAACCTACTCTATTGAGCAGATGACAAAGACACCCATTCAAAGCCACTAGGGCCTTCATTACGTATCGAGATCTGACTGCAATTTTATCTGGTGGCCTGATCACGAAAGCCACTGACGTTTTCCCGCAAGATGATGTTGGCGGGAACAGGAGCGGAGGCCAGATGAGGGCTAAACAGGTTCATGTTTTGTACTTTTTTTGGGGGGACAGGAGGAGCAGCAGTCCGTTGCAAAATGGTCGCAGAGGTATATAAATATTATAATCTTTAAATCAGGCACCTACAATGCAGTTGGGTATCTGATTTAAGTTTAACAGCTGCCGGCTGAGTTTCCCAGGCTCGGGAAACTGACAGCGAAAGGAGGCTGTCAATCTGTCCGGCGGCCAGGCAGGAAACGGATGATAAAATGGTAACAAGGTCCTGCCTGTTTATTCAGCAGGACCTCTATGTCCCAGGTATTTTTCTCTCCCGCTCCATCCCCGCCTCCCTGTGAATATCGGGGCCTCTGAGATTTTTAAGTTTTCTCTAAGTTTCCAATATAAATCCTATACATGCATGAAACAGTTTGCTGATCCTCAGCCTTATTCCCAACTGATCCTGTTGCCTCAAGCCTATTCTGGCTTGATATGTGCCTCCTAAAAGTGATGATGATCTAAACAAATGTAGGCACTGGGACAGACGCACTCAGACTGGGCTGGAACGGTGCAAGAGGCGATGAAGCACTGGGACCCCAAACCTTTTTAGTAAAGTATTAAAACTAAGTCAGAAGGTTTTGTGTTCAAGTCCCACTCCAGAGATTTGAGCGCATAAGTCAGGTTAACACTTTAGTGCAGTATTAAGGGAGTACTGATCTGTTGGAGATGCTATCTTTCCAATGAGACGTTAAACTGAGGCCCTGTCTGCCCTCTCAGGTGAAAGGTCGAATGGCACTATTTTGAAGAAGAGCAGGGGAGTTCGTCCCAGTATCCTGTTCAATATCCCTCAACCAACATCACTAAAACAGATTAACTTGCCATTATCACATTGCTGTTTGTGGGACCTTGCTGTTCACAAATTGGCTGCCACGTTTCCCAACATTGCAACAGTAACTACACTTCAAAAGTACTTAATTGGCTATAAGAACATAAGAAATAGCAGTAGGCCATTCAGCCCTTCGAGCCTGCTCCGCCATTCAATGAGATCATGGCTGATCTTCTGCCTCAACTCCATTCACCGGCCCCATCGCCATATCCCTTGATGCCCTTACTAGTCAGAAATCTATCAACTTCTGTTTTGAATATACCCAATGACTGAGCCTCCACAGCCCTCTGGGGTAGAGAATTCCAAAGATTCACCACCCTCTGTGTGAAGAAATGTCTTCTCATCTCAGTCCTGAATGGCCTACCCTTTATCCTGAGGCTATGGCCCCTGGTTCTAGACTCCCCAGCCAAGGGAAACATTCTCCCAGCATCCACCCTATCAAGCCCTGTAATAATTTTGTATGCTTCAATGAAATCCCCTCTCATTCTTCTGAATTCAAGTGAATACAGGCCTAGTTTACTCAATCTGTTCTCATACGACAGGCCCGCCATCCCAGAAATCAATCTCGTGACCTTTCATTGCACTCCCTCTATGGCAAGTATATCCTTCCTTAGGTAAGGAGACCAAAATTGTACACAGTACTCCAGGTGTGGTCTCACCAAGGCCCTATATAATTGGAGTGAGACTTCTTTACTCCTGTACTCAAATCCTCTTGTAATGAAGGCCAGCATACCATTTGCCTTCCCAATGGCTTGCTGCACCTACACATTCACTTTCAGTGACTCGTGTACAAGGACACCCAGGTCCCTTTGAGCATCTGCATTCCCCAATCTTTCACCATTTAGGAAATAATCTGCTTTTCTGTTTTTGCTACCAAAGTGGATAACTTCACATTTATCCACATTATATTCCATCTGCCATGTTCTTGCCCACTCACTGAGCCGGTCGAGACCCCCTAAAGCCTCTTCACATCCTCTTCACAACTGACACTGCCACCTAGCTTTGTACCATCAGCAAATTTGGAAATGTTACATTTAGTCCCCTCATCCAAATCATTGATATAGATTGTGAATAGCTGGGGCCCAAGCACCGATCCTTGCGGTACCCCACTAGTCACAGCCTGCCTTCCTGAAAAAGACCCGTTTATCCCTACTCTTTGTTTTCTGTCTGTTAACCAATTCTCAATCCATGCTAATATATTACCCCCAATTCCATTTGCCCTAATTTTGTTCACCAACCTCTTGTGTGGGGCCTTATTGAAGGCCTTCTGAAAATCCAAATACACCACATCTACCGGTTCCCCTTTGTCTACTCCACTAGTTACATCCTCAAAGAACTCCAATAGGTTTGTCAAACAGGATTTCCCTTTCATAAATCCATGTTGACTCTACCCAATCTTACTATTAGTTTCTAAGTGCCCAGTTATTGCATCCTTTATAATAGATTCCAGCATTTTCCCAACTACTAATGTGAGGCTAACAGGTCTGTAGTTCACTGTTTTCTCTCTCCCTCCTTTCTTAAATAGCGGGGTTACATTTGCTATCCTCCAATCTTCAGGAACCGTTCCAGAATCTATAGAATTTTGGAAGATGACAACCAATGCGTCCACTATCCCAATGGCCACCTCTTTCAAAACCCTAGGATGTAGGTCAACCGGTCCTTGGGATTTATCGACTTTTAGTCCCATTAATTTTGTTAGTAGTTTTTTTTACTAATAATAATTTCTTTAAGTTCCTTATTCTCGCCACACCCTTGGTTTTCTCGTATTTCTGGGAGGTTTTTTGTGTCTTCCTCCATGAAGACAGAAACAAAGTATTTATTTAATTTCTCTGCCAGTTCCTCATTCCCCATTATAAATTCTCCTGTCTCTGACTGTAAAGGACCTACATTTTCCTTCGCAAGTCTTTTCCTTTTCACTTACCTATAGAAGCTTTTACAATCCATTTTTATATTTTTCACTAGTTTGTGCTCATATTCAATTTTCCCTTTCTTTATCAATTTCTTGGTCCCCCTTTGCTGATTTCTAAAAAGATCCCAATCCTCAGGCTGACCGCTTTTTCTGGCAACTTTATAAGCTTCCTCCTTTGACTTAATGCTAGCTTTGATTTCTTTTGTTAGCCATCGTTGGATCACTTTTCCTTTTGGTTTTTTATGCCCTAGAGGAATATATGTTTGTTGCAAATGATGCATTATTTCCTTGAATGTTAGCCATTGTATGTCCATCGTTATACCTTTTAGTGTAGTCTCCCAATCTACCATGGCCAACTTGTCCCTCATACCCTTGCAGTTTCCTGTTTAGATTGAAGACCTTAGTTTCAGATTGGACTACATCACTCTCAAACTTAATGTAAAATTCAATCATATTATGGTCACTTGTCCCTAAAGGCCCCTTTACCACAAGATTATTGATTAGCCCTTTCTCATTACACAGTACCAGATCCAGAATAGCCTGTTCCCTGGTTTGGTTCCTCCACATACTGATCCAGGAAACCATCTCGCATGCATTCCAAGAATTCGTCCTCCACACCATTAGTGGTAATTTGATTTGCCCAGTCAATATGTAGATTAAAGTCCCCCATGATTACTGTATTGCCCTTGTTACATGCCCTTCTAATTTCTTGATTGATACTGTGCCCTACATTACCACTACTGTTTGATGGCCTATACACAACTCCCACCAATGTTATCCGCCCTTTGCTGTTTCTTAGCTCCACCCAAACTGATTCCAGTTCTACATCACGATCTGCCGAGCCAAGATCTTTTATCTCTACCGTAGCGATCTCATCCCTTATTAACACTTTGGCACAACCTGAGATTGTGAAAGGCGCTATATAAATGAAAATTGTTTCTTAAACTAGCATTGGTATATTTTGCTGGCAAATAGAACTTTTAATGAATCTCCTGCAAACATAGTTATATATATATATATATATATATATATATATATATATATATATATATATATATATATATATAGCAGAGTTACAGGAATACAAAGCAACAGAACTTGGGTGAAATGACCAGATACTAAAACTAGCTTGCCAAAATTCTTACACAAAAGCAAAATACTGCGGATACTGGAAATCTGAAATAAAAACAGAAAAAGCCGTACTCAGCAGGTCAGGCAGCATCTGTGGAGAGAGAGACAGAGTTAACATTTCAGGTTCTGATGAAGGGTCATCATCATCATCACAGATGCTGCCTGACCTGCTGAGTATTATAATAGGAACAGGAGTAGGCCATTGAGCCCCTCAAGCCTGTTCTGCCATTCAATTAGATCATGGCTGATCTGTATCTTAACTCCATCTACCCGCCTTGGTTCCGTAACCCTTAATACCCTTGCCTAACGTGTTCAGGACGTTTTATCAATGCATGATATTTTTGAGAAATAAAATTGTGCAGTTTGTCCTGGCATTGTATATAGTCATAGGTCTCCTGCAGATATCTTAAGGGAGGAGAAGCAAGGTCTGTAATGAGAGGAGGGGCCACAGAGTGTATACTGAGAAGAGAAGGTGTTGAAGTTCTGCTTCTAAGAGGAGAAAGCACAAGATCTGAGGGTTGCAAGGGGAACACAAGGCCAACATTTTTTAAACATTGTGTAAACATTACATGAATAGAAAAGGAATGCAGTCTGAGAAACGGTCCCTTACCCAGAATCTATCGCCCAGACCCCAGAAACCTCCCCTTTGAAAGAGTTATAGCCTTAAGTCTTTTATATATTTTCGAAAATTCCGCCCGCGCCTAAATCACATCTCGCCCGCTGATTGGCCCATTGCCTCCCACCGTGTTTGTGACGTGCGGAGAATTCCACAGGTCGCGCCGTGTTAGCTGTCAATGGTAACGCTCGCTGCCGGGGTAACAGAATAACGGACTGGGCGCGGCCGAACACAACACCGCACCGCAGGTAACCATCACCGAGCGCTGCCGCCCTGACGGTGCAGCACGGGTTGTAGCGGGCGGGGAGGCCGGCCGGTGTGAGGTTGTAGCCTGCGGTCAGACCGGCTGGTGCCCAGTCACCAGCGTGGGCTGCCGAGTCGCGCCTCCCGCGCGCGGCCTAGCCGCCGCCTTGCAGGTCGGAAGCGGCTCAGGCGCGAAGGCTTGTGGGGATTGTAGTCCGGTGAGGGGGTGTCCCTGTGCAGAGGACGCGAGTGACGAGACTACAAATCCCATCGTGCGTCGGCTGACTAGCGATATTCTAAAAACTAGTAAATAATTTGTAGTTGCTTACAATCTCTACACAACCAAATTTAGGAATAGATTCCGAAATAATGTCGGGCGAGGTTTGAGGCTTTGGTGTGTCCTTTTGGTTTTTTTAGACGCCAGGAACTGGGCGGTTGTCCCGGGAGATGTGATGCATTAAGAGGCTCACCAGTTTAAAAACATTCTCGGGTTTCAGAAAGCGGGGGAGCACCAAATTATTTGTGAAGCAGAACTGTGATTAACTCCATTATAACATGAGAACAATGTTGATGCTGGGGGGAGGGGGGAAATCTGTGCATTTTCTCTGAAGGGTGGCCAGGCAACCAGATTTCATAATATAAATTCCCTATTCTCATCATATATATGTATGAGAATGGTGAATTCCTCTGCATTTATTCCATTGACTGGGCATTCAGTGAGATCCTTTGTCCCTGAATGCATTTAATTAGTCAGCAATGAAAAGAAAACAGTTCTCCAGCTCAACAGCCCTCAATGTCACAGCGTTTTCCTCCAGATCAGTACAGGTACTTTCTTTGTTTATTTATCTTGTCCTGTTGCATACTTGTGCAATGGAATAATTCATTTTCTTTCCTTTTTAATTTTTGTTTCTAGGCACACTTAATTTCTCATATCAGTGCAATCATCAGGCTTGGGTGAATCAGATCTGATGTAAGCAACTTTTAAATTGTTCTACCATCGACAAATTGATAGCAACATCCAAGCCTTTGTTACCTCTAGACTGGACTATTCCAACGCACTCCTGGCTGGGCCCCCATTTTCTACCCTATGTAAACTTGGGGTCATTCAAAACTCTGCTGCCCATGCCCTAACTCGCACCAAGTCCCGTTCACCCATCACCCCCGTGCCTGCTAACCTACATTGGCTGCCAGTTGAGCACTCCTTAGATTTTAAAATTTTCATCCTTGTTTTCAAATCCGTGGCCTCGGCCCTCTCTATCTCTGTAATCTCCTCCAGCCCTACAACCCTCCAAGATAACTGCGCTCTTGAGCATCCCTGATTTTAATCGCTCCACCATTGCGACCGTGCCTTCAGCTGTCGAGGCCCTAAGGTCTGGAATTCCCTCTCTAAACCTCTCCGCCTCTCTTTCCTCTTTTAAGACGCTCCTTAAAACCTACCTCTTTGGTCATCTGCTCAAAAATCTCCTTATGTGGCTCGGTTTCAGATTTTGTTTGATAACATCCCTGTGAAGCGCCTTGGGACGGTTTGTTGTTGGTAACATACACTTTCACTGGGCAGACATGACAGAACACATACGGTCTTGCCTTGTAGGCTCAAACATTATTGCTGCATTTTTACTTGTGCGGAAGCAGTGAATGCTAAGAGGAGATTTAATCGAGATTTTTAAAATTATGAATGGTTTCTGATAGTGAATAGGGGAACACTATTTTCGTCTTTGAAAGTCAGTTAGCAGGTTAGTGCCATCAGTTTAAAATTATAGAGTTATACAGCGCAGAAAGAGGCCCTTCGGCTCATCGTGTCCACGCCGCCCATCAAGCCCTGTCTATCCTAATCCCATTTTCCAGCACTTGGTCCATAGCCTTGTATGCTATGGCATTTCAAGTGCTCATCTAAATGCTTCTTGAATGTTGAGGGTTCCTGCCTCTACCACCCTTTCAGGCAGTGAGTTCCAGATTCCAACCACCCTCTGGGTGAAAAAGTTTTTCCTCAAATCCTCTCTAAACCCCCTGCCCCTTAACTTGAAACTATGCCCCCTGGTTATTGACCCCTCTACTAAGGGGAAAAGTTCCTTTCTATCTACCCTATCTATGCCCCTCATAATTTTGTGCACCTCAATCAGGTCCCCCCTCAGCCTTCTCTGCTCTAAGGAAAACAACCCCAGCCTGTCCAGTCTACTTCATAGCTGAAGTGCTCCAATCCAGGTAACATCCTGGTGAATCTCCTCTGCACCCTCTCCAATGCAATCACATCCCTCCTATAGTGTGGCGACCAGAACTACACACAGTATTCCAGCTGTGGCCTAACTAGCGTTTTGTACAGCTCCATCATAACCTCCCTGCTCTTGTATTCTATTCCTCGGCTAATGAAGGCAAGTATCCCATATGTCTTTTTAACCACCTTCTCTACCTGTCCTGCTGCCTTCAGGGATCTATGTACATGCACACCAAGGTCCCTCTGATCCTGTGTCCTTCCTAGGGTCCTACCATTCATTGTGTATTCCCTTGCCTTGTTAGTCCTCCCAAAATGCATCACCTCACACTTTTCAGGGTTAAATTCCATTTGCCACTGTTCTGCCCATCTGACAAACCTGTCTATATCGTCCTGTAGTCTGAGGCTTCCCTCCTCGCTATTTACCACTCCACCAATTTTCGTTTCATCTGCGAACTTACTGATCGTACCTCCTACATTCATATCTAAATCATTAATGTACACTACAAACAGCAAAGGACCCAGCACCAATCCCTGTGGTACACCACTGGACACAGGCTTCCAGTCACAAAAACATCCTTCGACCATCACCCTCTGCCTCCTGCCACTAAGCCAATTTTGGATCCAATATGCCAAATTGCCCTGGATCCCATGGGCTCTTCTTGACCAGTCTCCCATGTGGGACTTTGTCAAAAGCCTTTCTGAAGTTCCATGTAGACTACATCAACTGCACTACCCTCATCCACACACCTAGCCACCCCCTCGCAAAATTCAATCAAATTGGTCAGACATGATCTCCTCCTGACAAAGCCATGCTGACTATCCCTGATTAATCCCTGCCTTTCCGAGTGGAGACTAATTCTGTCCGTCAGAATTTTTTCCAATAATTTCCCTACCACTGATGTTAGGCTCACTGGCCTGTAATTCCCTGGTTTATCCCTACTACCCTTTTTGAACAATGGTACTACGTTAGCTGAAATAACAACAGAAAATGCTGGAAATACTCAGCAGGCCAGGCAGCATCCGTGGAGAGAGAAACAGAGTTAACGTTTCAGATCTGGAATCCTTCATCAGAACGCCTGATGAAGGTCCCTGATCTGAAATGTTAACTCTGTTTCTCTCTCCACAGATGCTGCCTGGCCTGCTTGAGTATTTCCAGCATTTTCTGTAGTTATTTCAGATTTCCAGCTTCTGCAGTATTTTGCTATTGTACTACGTTAGCTGTTCTCCAGTCTTCTGGCACCTCCCCTGTGGCCAGAGAGGTTCTGAAAATTTGTGTCAGAGCCCCTGCAATCTCCTCCCTTGCCTCACACAACAGCCTGGGATACATCCCGTCAGGGCCTGGTGATTTATCCACTTTTAAGCCTGCTAAAACCGCTAGTACCTCCTCCCTCTCAATACTAATTTGTTCAAGTATATCACAATCCCCTTGCCTGATTTCTATGCCTACATCGTCCTTCTCCATAGTGAACACAGATGCAAAATATTCATTTAAAACCTCACCTACATCTTCCGGCTCTACACACAGATTGCCACTTTGGTTCCTAATGGGCCCTACTCTTTCCCTGGTTATCCCCTTGCCCTTAATATACTTATAAAACACCTTGGGATTTTCCATTATTTTGCCCATCGGGGTCACTTTGAGGATAAAAACGTGTACCCCCCCGCTTTGTTTTATATTCATTTAAATGTTTTTTCATGCCCCCTCTTCGCTCTCATAATTTCTCTTTTAAGTACCCCCCCTGCACTTTCTATACTCCTCTAGGGCTTCCACTGTTTTTAGTCCTTTGTATCTACCAAAAGCCTCCCTTTTTTTCCCTAATCCACTCTTGTATATCCCTTGACATCCAGGGTTCCACCCTTGACCTTTACGGGAACATGTTGGCGTTGTACTCTCCTTTCTGAAAGACTCCCACTGCTCTGATGTGGATTTTCCTACAAGTAGCTGATCCCAGTCCACTTTGGCCAGATCCTGCCTTATCATCTTAAAATCGGCCTTCCCCCAATTTAGAACCTTTATTTCCGGTCCATCTTTGTCCTTTTCCATGACTACCTTAAATCTTACCGAATTATGGTCACTGTCACCAAAATGCTCTCCTACTGACACTTCTGCCACTTGCCTGGCTACATTCCCTAGAATGATTCCAGTATAGCCCCCTCTCTTGTAGGACTTTCTAAATGCTGGCTCACAAAGCTCTCCTGGATGCACTTTAAGAATTCCACACCCTCTAAGCCTTTCATACTCTGACTATCTCAGTTAATACTGGGGAAGTTGAAATCCCCTACTATTATTACCCTATTATTTCTACATGTCTCTTGAGATTTGCCTACATATCTATTCCTCTATCTCCCCCTGACTGTTTGGGGGCCTATAGTACACTCCCAGCAATGTGCTTGCCCCTTTTTGTTTTTAAGTTCTACCCATATGGACGTTTAGAGGAACCTGCTAAGATATCATCCCTCCTTACAGCAGTAATTGACTCCTTGATTAATATTGCGACACCCCCCTCCTCTTTTACACCCCCCTCTGTCTCGCCTGAAGATTCTATACCCTGGAATATTAAGCTGCCAGTCCTGCCCCTCCCTCAACCATGTCTCTGATAGCAACAATATCATACTCCCATGTGTTCATCAACACCTTCATTTCATCTGCCTTACTTGCAAGACTCCTTGCATTAAAATAAATGCCATCCAGCCTTGCCATACTCCCTTGTGCCGTTACATATTTGCTCTGCCTTCCAAGCTGACTTGTTTTTTCCTCTATATTTGGCTGTACATCACCCCCTACTATAGCTCCACTCCGTATCCCATCCCCCTGCCAAGTTAGTTTAACCCCCCCCCCCCCCCCCCGGTACTAGCAAATCTCCCCGCAAGGATGTTGGTCCCGTTCCGGTTCAGGTGCAACCTGTCTGACTTGTACAGGTCCCATCTTCCCCAGAAGCAGACAGAGTGATCCAGAAAACTAAAGCCCTCCCTCCTGCAGCAACTCTTTAGCCACGCATTCATCTGCTCTATCCTCCTATTCCTGTACTCGCTAGCACGTGGCACCGGGAGTAATCCAGAGATTACAACCTTTGAGGTCCTACTTTTTAATCTGCTACCTAGCTCCCTAAATTCTTGTTGCAGGACCTCATCCCTCTTTCTACCCATGTCGTTGGTACCAATGTGAACCATGACCTCTGACTATTCACCCTCCCCCTTCAGAATGCCCTGCAGTCGTTCAGTGACATCCTTGACCCTGGCACCAAGGAGGCAACATACCATCCTGGAGTCACGTCTGCGGCCACAGAAACGTCTATCTGTTCCCCTTACGATCGAATCCCCTAAAGCTATTGCTCTCCCACTCTTTTTCCTCCCCTCCTGTGCAGCTGAGCCACTCGTAGTGCCACGGACTTGGCTCTTGCTGCATTCCCCTGAGAAACCATCTCCTCCAGCAGTATCCAAAACGGAAATCTGTTGGAGAGGGAGATGGACCCAGGGGACTCCTGCACTACCTTCCTAGTTCTTTTACTTTGTCTGGCGGTCACCCATTTCCTGTCTGACTGTGCACTCTTTACCTGCGATGTGACCACCTTGTTAAACGTGTTATCCACGAAGATCTCAGCTTCGCGGATGCTCCACAGTGACTCCAGCTGCAGCTCTAGCTCCGAAACGCGGATTTCGAGTAGCTGCAGCTGGAGACACTTCCTGCACATGTGTTCGCCCTGGACACCTAAAGTGTCCCTGACTTCCCACATAGCAGATGAGGAGCACTCCACGCAGCCGAGCTGCTCTGCCATGTCCTACCCTTAATTTACTCCCTTTACTTCCTTTAAATTAATGAATATTAAATACACTAGGGACCTTACTTCCCTTTAAACACTACTTACTCTAAACTAGAGACCTTACTTTGAATTTAATGATTGTCATTGAAAGGGTGAGATAGGTTAGAAGAAATTTTTTTATACAGAAGATTGTTGGAGCGAGGATGGAATGCTTCGGCACCGGCAACAACGACTGCATCTATTAAGAGAAAATTGGATAAATATTTGAAGCGGAGGAAGATACAGGGTTATTGGGAGTGAATGGTACAGTGGGGTTACATTTGGATTTCTCTAACAAAGAGCTGGTATTCTCATGATGGACCGAATTTCCTCTTGCTGTGCTGTAAACATCTACAGATATGTAGAAGATAGGAGCAGGAGTAGGCCATTCGGCCCCTCGAGCCTGCTCCACCATTCAATGCGATCATGGCTGATCATCCAAATTCAGTACTCTGTCCCTGCTTTCTCCCCATATCCCTTGATCCCTTTAGCCTTAAGAAATATATCTAACTCCTTCTTGAATATATTTAATGAATTGGCCTCAACTGTCTTCTGTGGTAGAGAATTCCACAGGTTCACCACTCTCTGGGTGAAGAAATTCCTCCTCATCTCTGTCCTAAATGGCTTACCCCTTAAACTTATACTGTGACCCCTGGTTCTGGACTGCCCCGCTATCGGGAACAGCCTTCCTGCATCTAGTCTGTCTAGTCCTGTTAGAATTTTATAAATTTCAATGAGATCCCCTCTCATTCTTCTAAACTCTGGCAAATATAAGCCTAATCAACCCAATCTCTCTTCGTACGTCATTCCTGCCATCCCAGGTATCAGTCTGGTGAATCTTCGCTGTACTCCCTCCATGGCAAGAACATCCTTCCTCAGATAAGGCGACCAAAACTGCACACAATACTCAAGGTGTGGTCTCACCAAGGCCCTGTACAACTGCAGCAAGACACCCTTGCTCCTGTACTCGAATCCTCACTATGAAGGCCAGCATACCATTTGCCTTCTTGACCGCCTGCTGCACCTGCATGCTTACCTTCAGCGACTGGTGCACAAGGACACCCAGGTCTCATTGCACTTCCCCTTTTCCCAATCTGTTGCCATTCAGATAATAATCTGCCTTCCTGTTTTTGCCACCAAAGTGGATAACCGCGCATTTACCCACATTATACTTCATCTGCCATGCATCTGCCCAATCGCCTAACCTGTCCAAATCATACTGGAGTTTCTCTGCATCCTCCTCACAGCACACACACCCACCTAGCTTTGTGTCGTCTGCAAACTTGGAAATATTACATCTAGTTCCCTCGTCTAGATCATTAATATATATTGTGAATAACTGGGGTTCGAGCAGCGATCCCTGCGGTACCCCACTAGTCACTGCCTTCCACTCGGAAAAAGACACGTTTATTCCAACTCTCTTCCTGTCTGCCAACCAGTTCTCTATCCAAGTCAGTACCTTACCCCCAATCCCATGTGCTTTAACTTTGAACACTAGTCTCTTATGCGGGACCTTATCGAAAGCCATCTGAAAGTCCAAATACACCACATCCACTGGTTCTCCCTTATCTATTCTACCAGTTACATCCTCAAAAAATTCCAGTAGATTAGTCAAACACGATTTACCTTTTGTAAATCCATGTTGACTTTGTCCGATCCTGTCACTGTTTTCCAAGTGCTCTGCTATTACATCTTTTATAATGGACTCTAGCATTTTCCCCACTACCGATGTCAGGCTTACCGGTCTATAATTACCTGTTTTTTCTCTACCACCTTTTTTAAATAGTGGGGTTACATTAGCTACCCTCCAATCCATGGGAACTGTTCCCGAGTCTATAGAATTTTGGAAGATGACCAGCAATGCATCTACTATTTCTAGGGCCACTTCCTTAAGTACCCTAGGATGTAGATTATCAGGCCTTGGGGATTTATCGGCCTTCAATCCCGTCAATTTCCCTAACACCATTTCCCTACAAATACTGATTTCATTTAGTTCCTCCCTCTCATTAGACCCTATGTTCCCTGACATCTCTGGGAGTTTATTTGTGTCCTCCTTTGTGACGACAGAACCAAAGTATGTATTTAATTGGTCTGCCATGTCTTTGTTCCCCATTTATAAATTCCCCTGATTCTGACTGCAAGGGACCTACGCTTGACTTTACCAATCTTTTTCTCTTCACAGATCTATAGAAGCTTTTACAGTCAGTTTTTATGTTCCCAGAAAGCTTACTCTCGTACTCTATTTCCCCCCTCTTAATTAATCCCTTTGTCCTCCTTTGCTGAATCCTAAACTGCTCCCAATCCTCAGGTTTGCTGCTTTTTCTGGCCAATTTATATGTCCTCTCCTTGGATCTTATGCTATCCCTAATTTCCCTGTTAGCCAATGTTGAGTCACCTTCTTTGTTTTATTTTTATGCCAAACTGGGATGAACAAATTCTAAAGTTCATCCATGCGATCTTTAAATGTTTGCCATTGCCTATTCACCGTCAACTCTTTAAGTAACATTCCCCAATCCATCCTAGCCAACTCGCGCCTCATACCATCGTAGTTTCCTTTATTTAAATTCAGTACCCAAGTCTCTGAATCAACTACTTCACTCTCCATTTTAATGAAAAATTCTATGTTTGCTCCTCCCCAAGGGGCCTCGCAGAACAAGATTGCTAATTAATCCTTTCTCATTACATAATACCCAGTCTAAGATGGCCTGATCTCTAGTTGGTTCCTCGACATGTTGGTCCAGGAAACCATCCCGTATACACTCTAGGAATTCCTCTTCCACAGTATTGTTACTAATTTGGTTAGACCAATCTATATGTAGATTAAAGCCACCCATGATAACTGCTGTGCCCTTATTGCACGCATCTCTAATTTCCCATTTAATGCCATCCCCAACCTTAGCATTACTGTTTGGGGGTCTGTATACAACTCCCACTAACATTTTCTGCCCCTTGGTATTTCTCAGCTCTACCCATACAGATTCCACATCAGAGCTAATATCCTTCCTTACTATTGTGTTAATCTCCTCTTTAACCAGCAATGCTACCCCACTGCCTTTTCCTTTTCCTTTTTACCTGTCCTTCCTGAATATTGAATACCCTTGGATGTTGAATTCCCAGCCTTGGTCACCCTGGAGCCATGTCTCCGTAATCCCAATTATATCATATCCGTTTACATCTATTTCCGCAGCTGATTCATCCACCTTATTACGAATGCCCCTCGCATTAAGACACAAAGCCTTCAGGCTTGTTTGCTTCACACTCTTAGAACTTTTAGAATTATTGTTTACTGCGGCCATGTTTGATTTACATGCTTGATTTCTCTGACTTCCACTTTTGCTTTTCTCCTTCCTGTCTTTTGCTTCTATCCTTGCTTCCCTTTCCTCTGTCTCCCTGCACAAGTTCCCAACCCCCTGCCATTTTAGTTTAAACCCTCCCCAACAGCACTAGCAAACACTCCCACTAGGATATCGGTCCCGGTCCTGCACAGGTGCAAACCGTCCAGTTTGTACTGGTCCCACCTCCCCCAGAATCGGTTCCAATGTCCCAGGAATTTGAATCCCTCCCCCTTGCACCATTTTTCTAGCCACGTATTCATCTGAAATATCCTTCTATTTCTACTCTGACTAGCACATGGCACTGGTAGCAAACCTGAGATTACTACCTTTGAGGTCCTATTTTTTAATTTACCTCCTAACTCCCTATATTCAGCTTTTAGGACCTCGTCCCGTTTTTTACCTATATCGTTGGTACCTATATGCACCACGACAACTGGTTGTTCACCCTCCCCCTCCAGAATGCCCTGCAGCTGCTCCGAGATATCCTTGACCCTTGCACCAGGGAGGCAACATACCATCCTGGACTCTTGTTTGCGGCCGCAGAAACGCCTATCTATTCCCCTTACAATAGAATCCCCTATCACTATAGCTCTCCCGCTCTTTTTCCTCCCGTACCATGCAGCAGAACCACCCATGGTGCCAGGAAGTTGGTTGCTGCTGCCTTCCCCCGATAAGCCATCTTCCCCAACAATATCCAAAGTGGTATATCTGTTTGAGAGGGGGATGGCCACTGGAGACCCCTGCACTACCTGTCTGCGCCTACTACTCTGCCTGGTGGTCACCCATTCCCTTCCTGCCTGTGCAGCCTTTATCTGCGGTGCGACCAACTGATTAAACATGATATCCACGACGTCCTCAGCATCGCGAATGCTCCAGTATGTATCTATTCACAGCTCCAGCGCCGCAATGCGGTCTGCCAGTAGCTGCAGCTGGATACACTTCCCGCACACATGGTCGTCAGGGACACAGGAAGTGCCCCTGATTTCCCACATAGTGCAGGAGGAGCATGCCACGGGGCTGAGCTTTGCTGCCATGACTTACCCTTTAATTCATTTTAAATTAAATCAATACCACCAATTATACTACAATTAAATGATATACTCAAGGGCCCTTGTTTCCTAGCACTCCCCGCTACACAACAGAGACCTTAGAAACTATAACCACAAAATTAAGACCTTCTAAACTTTATAAACTATGAACTTTAACTGTCAAACTATAGAGTAGTATATATACTCAACTGGCCATACTCACCCAATCAGTTGCTTCCTTCTGCCCGCGTCCCGTTTTGAATTGTGACGTGGCTCTGAAACGCCGCCGCCAGTCTGCGAGATTGGTAAGCCTGTGTATAAAAAAAAAAGAAGCCCGCGAAAGTGAGTTTAAATACTCACTGAAACTCCGTTCTCGCCGTTCCCGACACTGGCCTCTATGGTTCTATGAAAGATCGCCGGTGGTAATCAATCAACATGTTATTGAGTGAAATATTCTGAAACTTGTCTACATTAAGTAAAACAGAATTAATCAAAAAATACATATTTTAACTAATTGGAGTGCCAAGCATTCAAGACTTTACTGCAATTTTTTGATTTTCTTATGTAGATACAGGAAACTTTGTGCTATCCGGCACCGACTGGACCGAGCTGCTGCCGTTCCCTCCAAACTGCCGTACACTCCAGAGCTAATGTTGAAACATACGGAGATTTTCCTCTCCATATGAATCAACAAACCCTGTTGCTTAGCAACAGCCTCTAAACAGTCGGCAAGCGTCTCTGTAGCGTCTCTAGCTGTTGCTTAGCTACAGACCTTGCACAGCTTAACTGTTCAAAAAAAGCAAAGAAAAGAAACGAAAAGAATAAAAAACGGCTCCTGATTTTTGCCGGTGGCTCGAGCTTGCCGGACGGTTCGCCTCCGGATAACTCAAAGTTTCCTGTATATAGATTTCAATGCATGTTCTGCACTGTAATATTTTAATCTTTCAGGAGTGTGGAGCATGATGAGTTTAGCAGAGATTTATGATAATGTGAAAAAAGGGAGAGAGTATGCCCTTTTAGGAAACTACGATTCTTCAATGGTTTACTACCAGGGAGTGATCCAGCAGATTCAGAAGCACAGTCAGTCGATCAGAGATCCAGCATTAAAGGTGAAATGGCAGCAGGTATGATGATTTCCACTACCAAATTTTCTACTCATCTTTTACTTTAATGCGATGCTTGTTTACACATTTGCTACATAGCTATCTCTTATCTCAACTGCATTATTGTTTACTGACAATGGTGGTGAGGTGAGGAACAAATTTTATAGTGACAATATTTGGAGATTTTAAGAAATTTGTGTTGTACCTACTATTCACACCATGACTTGAGACTGTCTGCCCCAAATGGTTTTTGAATTTTAACTTTTGTTCCCTACTAAATATTACAATATATCTCTATTAAGATAGATATGGGTGTTCTATTCCAACTGGCTAGTATGTTGTGATACTATGTTGATGGGTTCGTGCTGAAATAAAAAAGAATGTAATTAGATTGTTTGAAATTAGAAAGAACATGGAGGAAGATGAGGATAGAAATCCAGATGGGGAAGAGAGAAGGAATTTGGCTGAGAGAAATGGGGAAGGAGAGTATGGCTAAACTGGGAAGAGAATTAGACAATAAATATTGTACCAATTATTGTCATTGTATCTTCCTTTTATTGCTTCACTTTTTGTGGGACTACTCTTGCATGGTTTTACCCTGTCCTAATGCTGCCAGAATGACTTCTCATCCCACCTCGACAATGACCTCTGGAGTTCCCCAAGAATCCACTTTGCCCCAACCCCTCTTTTTCCTCACCTAGACGTTGTTCCTTGGTAACATTATCAGGAGGTCCGCTTCCATATATATGCAGACAACACCCACCATTTCCCTCGATCCCACACCACCTCTGTTCTGTCAAGCTGCCTGTATAACATTGTCATGCTAAATTAAAACCTTCTCAAACTGAACAGCAGAGGAACAATGCTATATATTTTTGTCCATGCCATATATTTTGCTTCCCAGCACTGACTCCATCATCCCGTTCTGGCTGAATTAGGACGCATGGAATCTTGGTGTCCTATCTGACCCAGGGGAATTGAATTTCAAACTCTACATCCGATCCACTATCAAGACTACTTACTGTACTTCCACCTTCACAACATATACTGCCCCACCTCACTCTGCTGCTGAAACTCCAATACATTCCTTGCCAGGTTCCCATCTTCCATTCTCCACAAATTCTCAGCTCTTCTAAAACTCAACTGCCTGGTCTGCAGTAAGTCCCACTCACCCAGGACCGTGATCTACGCTGACTTCTTAACCCCCAGTGCTTGAGTTTTAAATCCTTGTCCTTATCTTCAAATTCCTCTATGGTGTCCAACTACCCTGCTCCTACAATATCCTCCAGCCCTGCATCTCGCTCAAATCCTTCAGTCCTCCAACTCTGGTCTTCTGCACATTCTCCCTTCCCTGCACCTCCCCATTAATGGCAGTGCCTCCTCAGCCCTACTGTCCCTTCCTGAACTGCTCCACTGCTTTACTTTTTCTCAACCAAGCTTGGCTTCTGTACCTTTATTTCCCCCTGTGAACAACAGCAATAACTTGCATTTATATTGTGTTGTTAATGCAAAAAAAGTCTCAAGGCACCTCCAAAGGGGAGAGGAAAAACTAATGCCAAACCAAAGAAGGAGAGATTAGGAGGGGTGACCAAAAGTTTGGTCAAAGAGGTGTGTTTTAAGGAGGGTCTTAAAGGAGGAGGGAAAGATGAAAAGATAGAGCGGTTTAGGAACGGCTTTCTGGAGGGTGGAACTTGGGTAGCTGAAGGCACAGCTACCAATGGTGGAGTGGGGGTTGCAGAGCAGGCCAGAGTCTCAGGAAAAGAGTGTTCGGGGAGGGGGCATTTGAGGTATTGAGGAACCAGGAGCCAATGTAGGTCAGTGAAAACTGGGTGATGGGCGAGTGGGACTTGGTGCGGAATAAGACAAGGGCAGCAGAATTTTGGAAGGACTCGAATTGATGGAGGGTGGAGGATTGGAGGCCAGCTAGGAGAGCGTTGACGTTGTCTGGAGGCGACAAAGACATGGATGAAAGTTTCGGCAACAGATGGGCAGTGGGGACGAACGTGGGCAACGTTGCTGAGGTGGCAGTAGGTGAAAATAGGCTGTCTTTGTGATGAATAAGATAGGATATCTTTGAATGGTTTTTCTACTATATTCTATGTTCTACAAATGTGAGCTTTTGTTGTTTTAGGGTGAGTGCATCGGGGGGGGGGGAAAAAGCTGCTTTTAGTACACGTGATCTTTAGTGCCACCACAAAATACACATTTTAAAATGAGGACTCAATTAGCAGCAAAAAAAAGTAGCCTCCTCCGCCAACATGCCACACGCTAAAAAATGGGTAGTACTTCACCACAATGGACAGTTTACACGTGATGTTAGTTTGTATTGTTCATTTGCAGTGACCCTGCCTTTACTTGTTGATCACATGCACTTCCAGTAGGATAACAATTTGGAGCAGGAACCCTGACTAATTTCCCCCCCCCCCCCCCTGCAAAGACTAGGAATATGGAGGCCAATTGTAATGATCCACAGTGAGATAACTAGTTTGACACAAACCAGAGTTCAAAGCTGGCACTTTCCTGGTCTGAATGGCTCAGCTGTACACCATTTATCTGTTGACCCATGAGGAGACCATGGAATTCTGTTCAATTGAAAAATACCATCTTTTTCCCATTTTTGAACAAGAAAAGCAGTTTTTTCTGTTTGGATATGGTTTTTGAGATTTATTTTAATGGGTAATTTGCATTATCGTATCATCCCTATTCAGTTATTAGCTGGGCTAAAAAGAAAAGTCACACTAAATGCCCCATTTGGCCATATTGCTTTGTGACTTCCCAAGATAAATGGCAGGAACTGGTATCCTTTTAATTTGCCCAGGTCATTTTCAAAAACGTGTTAGAAAAGTCTAGTGTTTGAGGAGGTCAAAACAGGACTCAGGAATTTGTCACTGAAATTATGAGCAGAAGAATATTGCTGTGGTTTGTTTTACAGGTGCGTCAGGACTTAGTCGAAGAGTATGAGCAGGTGAAAAGTATTGTTAATACTTTGGAAAGCTTTAGAGTAGAGAAACCTCCATCTGATTTCTCTGCACCTCAGCAAGATGAGTCTTCCAAGGATCCCAGTGTTTGGCCACCTCCTATTCCAGTTGAGCACAGGTATGTAGTAATATTGAGTGTCAGTTCTGTGAAACTATTAATTACTCTTTCCACTAATCCTCTCTTTGTTAGATATAGTTTTATAAGTAGTGTTAACTAACGTCAATGTTAGATGTATTTACGATGATGCCATATGATGCAAAGCATTGACTATAAAGGCAACAGCAATACAAATCCAATGTTAATATGCCAATAAAATAAATTGTGCTTAGTGGTGGGCTAATAAGTGCCAGGCTTTTACAGTCCTAATAAAAGAATTACTATATAAAGTGAAGCTTGCTGGTGCCGTTACCTCATGAGCTCTTTATGTACAAAATGGTCCTGTAAGTATGATTTCATTTAGTAATAGAGTAGTCCTAGTGTAACAGGAAACAGAGCATATAACCAGACTACAGATTGAAATTGGTAATTCTTTTGATTTAGTATCTAGGGTAGCTAATTACACCGTACTGTTCAGAGATTGGCCATTGTGTCAATGAGAGAAACGCAGGTGATTTGTAAGCTCAAATCATTGTCCTTCAAACATTGATGATGGCTTTTCTGGTAGTCAGGTGTCAAAAGTAAATGAAACAATCAAATGGCCCAAGGCCTATTGTTAGCTTGGCTCAGTGGTACCACCTTGCCTCTGAGTTGTAAGATTGTTGGTTCATGCCCCACTTGAGCAAATAATCTATGATGGCACTTCAGAGTGGTACTGTGGGAATTATTGAATGTGCCATTGTTTGGATGAGACATTAAACCGAGGTCCAAGTGGACGCAAAAGATCCCATAGCATTTTTTTAAGAAATTATTTCAAACAAAATGTTTATTTAAGCATTTGTACATTTTAAAGATCTAGCATTAAAAAGCCCATTTTTATACTGAGTCATAGAGTCATAACGGCACAGAAGGAGGCCATTCAGCCCATCGAGTCCGTGCCGGCTCTCTAGAGCAATCCAGTCCGTCCCATTCCCCCGCTCTATCCCCGTAGCCCTGCAAGTTTATTTCCCTCAAGTGCCTATCCAGTCTCCCCTTGAAAACATTGAGTGTCTCCGCTTCCACCACTTCCGTCGGCAGCAAGTTCCAGGTCCTCACCACTCGCTGCAAAGTTTTTCCTCACATCCCCCTGTATCTCTTGCCCAAAACCTAGTCCTTGTACCATCAACTAGTGGGAACAGCCTTTCCCCATCTAGCCTATCCAAATCCATCATAATCTTGTACACCTCTATCAAATCACCCTTCAACCTCCTTTGTTCTAATGAAAACAAATCCAGCTTCTCCAACCTGTTCCTGTAGCTAAGATCCCTCATCCCTGGAACCATTCTGTTAAATCTCCTCTGCACCCTCTCGAGGGCCTTCACATCCTTCCTAAAGTGTGGTGACCAGACTGGACGCAATACTCCAGTTGTGGCCTAACCAGCACTTTATAAAGGTTCAGCATAACTTCTCTACTTTTGTACTCATTGGCCCAGAAATTCGGGTCGGGGGCTTCCTGCGGGCACAAGCCTCCGACCTGCACTTACCTAGCGCGCCGGCCGTTGAGCTGTGGGCCCGCGCGGGATTCCGATCCTGGGCCTGCTCCAACTGCCGGCGCGCAGTGCTTGCGTATCCCAGGGGCGCAGTTAGTTCGATGTGTCCCCTGGGATCACGTGGGCCATAGAGAGCCAATGGTAGCAGGGAAATGCCCATTCATAAAATTGACAGGAAGAGCTGTCAAAACTATAAATACTATAAGTCCCAAAACATCACTAAAACTTCAAATAAATTTTTTAAAATCACATTTTTAAAATAACTATAAATTACATAATAACTATTTTAAACAATCATTTAAATTTTTGAAAAAATTAATTACATTTTCTAACGGGGCTAAAAATAAACTTACCTTTCTTTAAAGTATTTAAAAATAATAAACCTGTGGAAAAAATGTTTTAATTTTAATTAATTCACCACTTACCTTGTTAAAAGCAGACCTTGGGCCTGCTTTTTTACACGTGTAACTCCTGGAGACTTACCCTCCCGGAGAAACCTGGAAAAGAAAACGTAAGTTCCATGCGCACGCGCTGCCTCTCCGGCGCACGCATTCGACCTCTGAACCCCTTCCTTTAAGGGAACTGAAGTTCCGGTTTCCCGCGCATGCGCAGTGCATGCACGAAACCAGCACTTCCGTTGGGCCTACGGGTGAGTACCCCGTGCGTACTCACCCGTGGAGACCCAAATTTCTGGACCAATACCTCTATTTATGAAGCCCAAGATCCCATATGCTTTGTTAACCACTCTCTCAATATGTCCTGCCACCTTCAGGGACCTATGCACATTAACTCCCAGGTCCCTCTGTCCCTGCACACTCTTTAAAACTGTGCCATTAAGTGTATATTGCCTCTCCCTGTTCCTTCTGCCAAAATGCATCACCTCACACTTCTCTGTATTAAATCCCATCTGCCCATTCTGCTAGCCTTTCTATGTCCTGTTGCAGTTGATTGATATCATCATCACCACACCCCCAAGTTTGGTGTCATCGGCAAATTTAGAAATTCTACTCTGTATTCCAATATCCAGGTCATTTATCAATAAAAGCAGTGGCCCCAGCACTGACTCTTGGGGAACACCACTGTCTACCATCCTCCAGTCTGAAAAATAGCCATTTACCACAACTCGCTGTTTTCTGTCCTTAAGCCAATTCCTTATCCAAGCTGCCACTGACCCAACTATTCCATTAGCCTCAATTTTGTTAACCAGCCTTCTATGTGGTACTTTGCCAAACACCTTCCGAAAATCCATGTAGGCAACATCCATTGCATTCCCTTCATCAGTCCTCTCTGTTACTTCATCAAAAAATTCAATTCGATTAGTCAAGCATGATCTGCCTTTTACAAATCCGTGTTGGCTCTCCTTAATTCGTTTAAACCTCTCCAAGTGCCTGTTAATTTTTTCCTTGATTATTGTTTCTAAAACTTTACCCACCACTGATGTTAAACTACAGTTACTAGGATTGTCCTTACACCCTTTCTTGAACAATGGTGTCACATTTGCCACTTTCTAATCCTCAGGCACCTCCCCCACATCTAGGGAAGATTGGAAAATTATGGCAAGCCCTTCCACTATCTCCTCCCCCAATTCCCTTAGCAACCTGGGATGCAAGCCATCTGGACCAGGCGACTTATCTACTTTAAGCATACCCAGCCTTTCTAGTACATCCTGTCTATCAATTTTCACCCCTTCTATTGCTTCTACCGATATTTTGTCAGCATCCACCTCCTTAGTAAACACCGATACAAAGTACTCATTTGAGTATTCTAGCCTTGTCCTGTGCCTCTAAGCATATATCACCTTCTTTGTCTCTAATAGGCTCCACCCCACCAATTACTACCCACTTACTGTTCATATGCCGGTAGAAGATTTTTGGGTTCCCTTTTATGTTAATCACCATTATACTCTCATATTCTTTCTTTGCCAATCTTATTTTCATCTTCACATCCCCTCTCAACTTATTGTATTTGGTCTGGTTCTCACTTGAAGAATTCACCTGACATGCATCATACACCCTCTTTTTTTGTTTCATCATCTTCTCTATCTTCCTCGTCATCCAAGGAGCCCTTGCTTTGGTTCCCTTACCCTTCTCTCATGTTGGAATGTACCTAGCCTGTACTTGGAACATCTCCTTAAAGGTCACCCATTTTTCCTGTCAGTCTTTGGTTCCATTTTACCCTGGCTGGTTTCATTTTACACTGGCTAGATCCTTTTGCATCCCATTGAAGTTAGCCCTATTCCAGTTTAGAAGTTCCACTCTAGATTGTTCCTTGCTCCTCTCCATTGCTAATCTAAATCTTATGGTACGATGATCACTCTTACCCAAGTGTTCTCCCACAGACACTTGGTCAACCTAGCCCACCTCATTCCCCAGCACCAGATCCAGCAATGCCTCCTTCCTAGTTAGGCCAAGAACATACCGGTCAAGGAAATTCTCCTAAACACATTTCTGAAATTCCTTCCCCTCCTTTCCCTTTACCCTAGCATTATCCCAATCGATATTTGGGTAATTAAAGTCCCCAATATCACCACTCTATAGCTCTTGCATATCTCTGCGATTTCCCTGGAGATTTACTCCTCTACCTCCCTCTCACTATTTGGAGGCCTATAGAATGCCCCCAATAGTGTGATCATACCCTTTTTGCTCCTCAACTCTAACCAAATGGATTCTGTCCTTGTCCCCTCAAGAACATCCTCCCTTTCCAACACTACAATGTCTTCCTTAATCAGCACTGCCACCCACTCCCTTTTTTCCTTCCTTAACTTTTCTGAACACCTTGTACCCTGAAATATTAAGTGCCCAGTCCTCACCATTTTTAAGCCACGTTTCCATTATTGCCGCAACATCATATTGCCACACAGCTAATTGTGCTTGTAGCTCACCAACCTTATTCACCACACTTTGTGCATTTACGTACATGCATTCTAAACTCATTTTTGAATTTTTCTTAGTCTGCTCCTACCTAATATGGTACTACTTCCGCCTCTGGTACTATCTTCTCTAGTACTATCCAACACACTCACTCTTTTATGCACCTTATTCCTCTTTTCTACTCCTATATGCTGGTGCCCACCCCACTGCCAAGCTAGTTTAAACCCTCCCCAACAAACTTCACCACGAAAATATTGGTCCTGGCTCTATTGAGGTGTAATCCGTCCGGCTTGTACAGGTACTACCTTCCCCAGAAACAGTCCCAATGCCTCAGGAATCTAAAGCCTTCCTTCCTGCACCATCTCTCCAGCCATGCATTCACCTGTTCTATCCTCCTATTCCTGTACTCATTAGCACGTGGCACCGAGAGTAATCTGGAGATTACTACCTTTGAGGTCCTGCTTTTTAATCTCCCTCTTGGCTCCCTAAACTCTGCCTGCAGGACCTCATCCCTCTTTCTGCCTATGTTGTTAGTACCGATATGGATAATGACCTCTGGCTGTTCACCCTCCTCCCTCAGTGTTAACTTAACTTAAGGCTAAAGGGATATGGGGAGAAAGCAGGGACAGGGTACTGAATTTGGATGATTAGCCATGATCTCATTGAATGGCGGAGCAGGCTCGAGGGGCCAAATGGCCTACTCCTGCTCCTATCTTCTATGTTTCTATGTCCTGTAGCCGCTCAGTGACATCCTTGACCCTGGCACCAGGGAGGCAACATACCATCCTGGAGTCACGTCTACGGCCACAGAAACGCCTGTCTGCTCCCCTAACTATCGAATCCCCTATCACAATTGCTCTTCCACTCTTTTTCCCCCCCCACCCCGTGCAGCTGAGTGCTGTGGACTTGACTCTGGCTGCCCTCCCCAGAGGAACCATTGCCCCCACCAGTACTCAAAACAAAATGCTGGTTGGAGAGCGCGATGCACTCCGGGGACACCTGCACTACCTGCCTGGTCCTCCTTTTCTGTCTAGCGGTCACTCATTCCCTCTCTGCCTGCATACTCTTAAGCTGCGGGGTGACCAGCACTAGAAACGTGCTATCCACATAACTCTCAGCCTCGCGGATGCACTGTAGTGACTCCAGCCGCCGCTCAAGCTCTGAAACCCAGAGCTCGAGTTGCGGTAGCTGGCGACACTTCCCGCACATGTGGTTGTCCAGACGACGCAAAGCGTCCAGGACTTCCCACATGGCACAGGATGTGCACTCCACGGGACTGAGCTGCCCTGCCACGCCTCTATTTAATAGACTAAGAACTAACCCAGCAGAAATAAACTTAAAACTTAACAAAAAAAACACTCCCCAGCTACTCGCTAATCACCTCTTTCCCTCTATTTAATAGGCTATTAACTAACTTAGCAGAAATAAACTTATAAACTTTAAAAAAAAATACACTCACCAGCTACTCACCAATCAGCTCCTTCCCTTGTGCCAACGTCACTTTTTTTACTCTGACATCACTTTCAAAAACTGCCTCTGTTGAGTTGCTGCTGCCCCTTTTAACTGCTCCGCTCTCGCTGTGCTCCCTCCAGGTGCGCTCCTTCCAGTCTCGAGCTCCTGCTGCTCGGGACTGCTCCTTTTAACTGCTCACTCTCGCTGTGCTCCCTCCAGGTGCTCTCCTTCCGGTCTCGGGCTCCTGCCGCTCAGGACTACTCCGCTCTTGTTTTGCTCCATCCAGGTCCGCTCCTTCTGGTCTCAGGCTCCTGCCGCTCAGGACTACTCCGCTCTCGTTTTGCTCCATCCAGGTCCGCTTCTTCTGGTCTCGGGCTCCTGCCGCTCGGGACTGCTCCGCTCTTGCTGTGCTCCCTCCAGGTGCTCTCCTTCCGGTCTCGGGCTCCTGCCGCTCGGGACTGCTCCGCTCTCGCTGTGCTCCCTCCAGGCCCGCTCCTTCTGGTCTGAGTAGGGTTTTAAATACTGTTCTAAAGAGTAATGATTAAAACCTGGGACAGGTAATTTATGATTTTACAGTATTTTCTTGTGGATATCAAATTTCACTGCATTAGTATTGGATAAGCTGAATATCGTGAAAAAAATAAAATTGTTTATCATCAACACTTTCACTCTTCACTGAAGCCTCTTGGAAAGATGTTCAGTTGGTGCTGACCACTTTGTGGCTAATTCTCCTGGCATCACCTGATGGGGACACATGACTGTTCTACCTAATATATTGCCACATTGAATTTCATAGAGCTCCTCTGATGAAGCGGCAAAATCGGGAGGTTAAGCCAGTACGTAAAGAGTCACCAGTTGTCCAGGCACGAGGACTCGTGGGTCGAGGTCAGCAGGCTGGTAGAGCTGAAAAACCTAGCAGCAAGTATAGTAGTGATTCCAGAGCAAGAGGAAAAGACGACAAGGTAAAAATCTGGTGCTGCCCACTAATTATGCAGTAGAACTTGTTGAAAAGCTTTTTAGTCCAAGGCGGTTATTTTCTATAGTTTAGATATCAGAACTGTCAAATCACGTGTCTATCTTCAAAACTGAGAACTTTGCATTATTTTCATTATAATTTTGATCTTTTTCATTTCATTTTATCCTCTGTCTGGTGCCATCCTTCTAAGAGACCTGCCCTGTGAGAGGAGTGTGGCTGATCACATCAGATTTGCTTCCTTCCCCTTCCGATTCTTGTAGGGATGTGTGTGGCTGTCATTTTGGGCCTTTACACACCCCTTTTCTTTTCTCAGTGGTACACCTGAGAGAGGTTCCATGCCATTTTAGGAATTGCAATAAGTAACTCTGTTAGCTGAAAGCCAGGAAACGTTGAGTTTCCCTGGACCTCATGGCAAAGTCAGTGTGACGTTGAAACAAAATCACTGTCTTTTTATTTTAAATTTTCCATCTGTTACTATTTTTATGCAAACAAATTGTCTATTAAGGTGAGTTGGGCCAATCTAATTGAAGAAAAGCACCAGAAGGACAATTAGTGCTAGGTGAAACTAAGACTAAGGCCGCGATCTTACCTGAAGAGGCGAGTTGGGAGTGGGTCAGCTGACTTGCGGGTCCGATCCCGCCCCCAACAACGCCCGGTGCACAGATGCTATTTTGAGTCAATTGGCCTTGTTAAGCCTGCCCTGTGGACTTGCTGGCCAATTAAGAGAAAGCCGGTGTCAGATGATGTCAGTTGATGACGCTTCATCTGCTGGTTTTCTTAAAGGGGACACGCTCATTTTTGTTTGACAGATGATTTTTCCGTGTTTGACAACATTGAGGTGCTACAAACACTGACAATCACTGTAAAAGGTGAGCCCTTGCACCCAGACTCTCCAGAGATTCTCTCCTTAGGATAAAACAGATGGCAGCTGCAGGTGAGGTTGCAGAAGTGATCTGTCACTGGTGAGAGAGGCTCTCCCAGTGAGGTGGGACTACACAAACACTTCAAACCTTATTACCTACAGAAAAGCCTAAATACATTAAAAATGATTTTCCCAGCATTACCTCCTGAAACTCACCAGTGTACCATTGGATCCTTCACACCACTTCTACAGCTGTCATCAATGAAGAAACATTACAGTAGACTCACAACACACCACACTTACCTGGCATGGAGTCTGGATGTCGGGAAGCCCGCAGTTGACCTGACAAAATTGGAAAAAGCCTCTTAACACTAACAGGTAGTTAACGGGCAGTTAACAAGCAGTTAAGTGGCTATAATCCTCTTCCTGCTGCTAGGAGTCGGGTCCTTGTGCAAACCAGGGACCCAACTCCCGGGAAGATTGATTGGAGGCAGGTTGGAAGCGGGTTCGGGACCCGCTGCCAATCTTTTTGATTTTGCCAGCAGTCCTGCCAGCAAACCCGACCCCTGTGCGCCCGCAAAATTGCCCCCTAAAATTCTGTAAAACTGTTTTTTTAAAAAGCTGGAAAAAGAAAATGACACATAACTGAGCAGATGCACAAAAGTTTTAAGTACTAGTAGCAAAAACATTCATTTTACAGTGCTTTTTAACAGCATTGTTTTGCCTGAAAATTAAAAAGGGGCTACAGAAACATTTTTTAAAAACTGGACAGAGTAAACTCAGCTATTCTCTGGAAATTGACATATTTAGTGTCCAATGTGACAGAATTTCATGTCCAAAAATGATACTGACTTTTGATTACTTTATTAGTGGGAAACAAAGGTTTAAAATTGCCGTACATTAAAACATATAGGGGCAGAAATTCCTCCCCAAACGCATGAGTACGGAAGGGGTACTCACGTGTCTGGCCGGAGGAAATGCCGGTTTTCAGCATGCGCTGAAAACCGGCATTTCCTCTCCTCTAACCCAAGAGTTGAAGAGGCTAGCGCGTGCACTGTAGGGGGCAGCGCGTGCGTCTTGGATTTCCTCTGTTTTGGGGGATTTGCGCATGTCTAAAGGCCTCCGGTCTTTACGCTTGTAAAAAGCACACGTAAGTATTTATTTTTACAGGTAAGTGGTGTTTTAGTGTAATTTAGAATTTTTTTTTCCACAGGTTTATTATTTTAAAGAATCTACAATAAGGTAAGTTTAGTTTTAGACCCTTTTTATTAAAAATTTATTTTTTTCAAAAAAATAAATTATTGTTTAAATTTTTTAAAACTTATTTATACTTAATTTAATGATTGGGATGTTTTTTAAATTTTTATTTAAAGTTTAAATAGTGTTTTGGGCCCCCGTAGTTTTCATGAGTTTGACAGTTCTTACTCTCAAACTCATGAATGAACCTTCCCCTCCCCTGATTGGTTGTACAGTGCTCACCTGATCCCAGCCGGCACATCGCACTAACTACGCCGCTGGATCAGGTAAGCACTGCGCGCTGACATCTGAACCGGGCCTGTGACAGGAAATGCAAGCAGGCCCGGGCTTCAGATGTCAGCGCGCAGGGCGAGTGCAGATCGGGGGCTTGCACCCGCGGGAAGCCCCCGACCCGAATTTTTGGCCCATTATTTTACAATTTCAAATTCTCATTGATTTTTTAAAAATAAAAGGGTCACTAATACCCCATTCCTCATCTTAGAGGGAAGATAGCTAGTGTTTTGGCATTCTAAGTAGCCAAGGGCTAGGTGACTCCCCTTTTGTCTTTTCAAACTCACCACTTGGGTGCCAGAACATTTGAAGCCGGAAGGAAGGTGCGACTAAAATTGTTGTTTCGTATGACGGGAAAAGCTTATAATGGGATGTCTAGTTTGGCTATCCATTCGATGGGACTAAAATGAGACAGTATCTGTCTTCTAACATGAGCTTTGAAAATCTACTTGGTGTTTTTATATACCTACTGATTACAGGGCAATAATATTAGAGTATTAATGATCTTTTGTCAACTTGATTACAGGGCAGAAGAAATCTACAGGAAGCGGCAGGAGATGCAGATGGCAAAAAATTTGATGGAACTGGTTATGATAAGGACTTAGTTGATGTTTTGGAGAGAGATATTATCTCCAGAAATCCCAATGTCCATTGGTATTGATCTATTTTTATGCTGGTGTTTTGAAAATACTCAGATTTTGGTCATGGGTGCAAAACTTAGCATGTTCATTTTCTGCTCAGGGATGATATAGCTGATTTAGAAGATGCTAAGAGACTTTTGAGAGAAGCTGTAGTGCTACCCATGTGGATGCCTGACTTCTTCAAGGGAATAAGGCGACCCTGGAAGGTAGGAATTGTTTTTTGTTGAGATCTTTATAGAATAATAGAATCTTCCAGCCCAGAAGGAGGACATTCGGCCTGTCACTCCTGTGCCAGCTCTTTGAAAGAGCTGTCCAATTTAGGCCCACACCCCAACCTTTTCCCCATAACTTTTCAGATTAGTCCTCATCAAATACATATCCAATTGCCTTTTAAAAGTGCCTATGGAATCTGATTCCAACACCCTTTCAGGTAGTGTTCCAGATCTTAACAACCCTCTTGTGATCAGAAATTTCTCCTCATTTCCTCTCTTGTTCTTTTGCCAATTATTTTAAATCTATGACCTCTGGTTACTGACCCACTTGCCAGAGGAAACAGTTTCTCCCTACTTGCTCTATCAAAACCCCTCATAATTTTGAATACCCCTATTGGGTCTCCCCTTAACTTTCTCTAGTCTAAGGAGAACAATCTTGGCTTCTCCAATCTCTCCACCTAACTGAACTCCCTCATGGGTGGTTGGAAGCTGGAACTCACTGCCTGAAAGGGTGGTAGAGGCAGGAACCCTCACAACATTCAAGAAGCATTTGGATGAGCACTTGAAATGCCATTGCATACAAGGCTATGGACCAAATGCTGGAAAATGGGATTAGACTGGACAGGGAGGGATGGGCGGCGCAGACACGATGGGCCGAAGGGCCTCTTTCTGTGCTGAAAAACTCTGACTCTATCCCTGGTATCATCCTGGTAAACCTCCTCTGTGTGGTGGTTGTACAAATGGAAAGAACATTGGATTATTTATCTTGGGTATATATTTCCTTGTTGTTTAAAAGAAACTCTGCTTTCACAATCAAGTTTCCTCCTGTGCAATCCTTCATTTCTCTTTCTGACCTAGTTAGTTTGGAGCTATTTGATTTTATTGTTGCATTTGAGCGCTCTTGCTGTTGCTAGGCATCTAAATGTTGGCTCTTCTGGGCAAACAAGTATGGCCTGAATTGTGGAATGATCACCGTGGCACAATTTTTTAAGGGATAGTGTCCCCGGGGATTCCCCCCCTCCCAAGGGGTGATGGCCATATCTTGTTTCAATGTAGAGGCTGCACTTCCAAACTGAGGAAGACTTAATAGGGAATCTAATATTACTTGGAGCTGGAGATTAAGCAAGTAATTGTGAACACTCACATCTTGCATTCAAGAGTATAATGAGCTAGAAAAGAAAATGGTATTGTTTGAATTTTGGCAAAATAAACTGGTGGTACTTGCATCTGAACAGAATTTTAAGTAAAATTCTCTTGGTATTTTCATTATATATTCTAGGGTGTCTTAATGGTTGGACCACCAGGCACAGGTAAAACCATGCTAGCTAAGGCTGTGGCTACGGAGTGTGGTACAACTTTCTTCAATGTGTCCTCTTCCACACTAACTTCCAAGTACAGAGGAGAGTCTGAAAAGTTGGTTCGTTTGTTGTTCGAAATGGTAAGTAAAATTGCTTTTTATCGGCCTTATATTAATAAAGAGCACATTTAATTGAATGTAAAAAATTGGTGTTTGCACTTTAAAAAGCAGGATTAAGTGCAAATAATTGAGTTCTATGCTCTCTCTCCTCCCCCCCCCCCACCAAAATCCATCCAGTCTCAAATAAGCACAAGAATGTGAGGAGCATACGCACCCAAACTTTTGTGATTTAGTACATTGGGAGAACCAATACAGAACCCGAAAGTTATGTTGCCTTTTTTTGCCATGATTTTGGATGCTAGCTTCAGAATGCTTGTCATAATTATTTGGTGAGATAGGCAGTTTCATGTAGCTACAAATCTAGTTTTCCTTTCCGCTCAGGGCAGAATGAGGAAATCGGCCCAAAAGGTTTTGCAATTCTAACTGGCCAGGAAGTCCATGTAGCGACTAGCATTGCCATGCAGTAGCCCATGGTGTAGACCGGCTACTTTCCTAGTGGAAAGAGTTGGCCATAAAACAGCTCAAAGATAAATTGGGGAGGGTAAGCAGAATTTGAAAACTAGACTGAATTGTAGTCGGTCTGAATAAATGTGTGACTCATTCATTTAAAACTTACAATATGGCTAACATTCAAAAGGCCACTTGGTCACATCAGTGGTGCCATCTTATCGAGGTTGTATGATCACTTGGTTTCAGCTTGGCTCAATTGGTAGTACTCTTGCCTCTGCAAAAGTTCTGTGTTCAAGCCCCAGTCTAGAACTTGAGGGTGTAAGTTAGGCTGACACTCGAATACAGTACAGAGGGAGTGCTGCACTATCAGAGATGACTTCCTTTGGGTGAGATGGTAAGCATGTTAAAGTGGACACTCGAGATTCCATGCAATTATTTGACACAGTGTATTCAGCCTGTTCCTGGTGTCATTGCAACATTCCTCCTCCGACAACACCACCAAAAAAGATCTTGCTACGTGAAAAATCGTTGCCATTTTGGCTACAAGTCTTTAAATTTCTTGAAATTCATTATATAATGTGCTTTGGGACATTTCTTGAGAGATGTGATAAAACACTATGGGGGCAAAATTGGGTCACGTCCCCTTTGGGGCGGTAATTTTGCCGGGGCACTACTTTTAGCGCCCCGAAAAAGTTAGCGCTCCTGCACCTGTAATTCACTGGTAGCGCCCCAAGAGGGAGGCGGGGTGCTACTGGAAGCTCCCTGCCTCCCTCTTGGGACGCTGCGAGTGAATATCTCAGCGCTGCAGTACTGCAGGCCTTCCTCCCCTTATTAAAGGGCCGGGGCCTAATGCAGAGCAACCCGGAGCCCAGTTGGGCCACCAGGGATCGGAGTGCCGGCAGAAGAGCCCCATACTCGAGAAGTGCCAGGCTCACGGAGCGTAGCTGGCACCCCATGGGGGGTGCTGTACAGGAGGCCGGGGACAGCAATGGGGCAGGTGCTGGCAGGCGGCCAGCAACAAAAATGGCCGCCCGGCACCTCCACTTTAATTTGCGCCACCTCGGCTGCAGGTAGGTCCCCTTGACCCTGTCAGACATAGCGTCCAGCGGTATGTCGGGACACTACTGAAGAATGGGGCCGGGGCGCAAGTGGGGCGCTGCACACGGCGATGACGTCATTGCCAGAGGCGGGGCACTGAAGGTTACCGCCTCCGCTAACCTCCCGCTGAATTTCGTGGGAGGCATTGGCGGCGCCACGTCCAGACGCTAGTTGCTTTGTGTCCCGTTAGCGCCCTCTTGGGGCGCTAATGGGAGGTGCAAATCAATCGAATTTTTCCCCCTATATGAATGTGTAAGTTTTTCTTTCACACTTGAGTAATTTTAATGATTGTATTTGTAAACCTGTTTTCTGAACTTCTCTCAACATATAAAAAAGCAAATCTTAATTACATAAATCAGCCTGATCAGCTAAACCCTACAATCTGTTGTTGCATGTTCTTTGATTAATGCTGTACCTGCGAAATGGTTGGATATCAAAAGTTTCCATGATAAATCTGTAAAAGCACATGATTAGTAAAATGGTAGCACTTCAGAATCATTAGCTGATTGTCATTAACTTGGCATTAATAGTTCCTAATTTACACATAACCATCTTGGAGGAACATGCGTACACATAACCATCTTGGAGGAACATGCGTACACAAACCTGTCCTTTCAAAGTTTTACCTTTTTTAAATGTGATATCTTCTCAAATTACATATATGTGCACTTAAGAATTTTTTCCTTCCTTCAGGCCCGATTTTATGCTCCAACAACTATTTTTATAGATGAAATTGATTCAATCTGTAGTCGCAGGGGCACATCTGACGAGCATGAAGCCAGCCGCAGAGTCAAGTCAGAGCTACTTATTCAGATGGATGGTATGTTTTCTCTGTCTGTAAAAGGCATTAGTAAATTCAGTATGCATAATATTTGAACATTATCTTTTGATTTCATTATTACATCTTCCATGTACTAAAATAGTTCCACCCAGGTATACAAATTTGTCTATATGCTGAATTTTTTTCCTCTATTATAGTAATTTTACTACTGTCCTGTTCTCTGGGCACAACTAAAAAAAATTTTGCAATGTTGATGTTTAAGACATTGTTTCATTCAATTCAGAGTTAAAAAGAATTTAACAATTACAAATTAATACACTTCTAATGAAAAAAATAAAATTTTAACAAGTGGCATGTCAGGTAAGTTTTGTACTTCCATTCTTGCTGTTAAAGGCCTATTCTGTGCTGCTGCTTACCTTAAAAATAAACTTAAATTGCAGCACTTAAGTCTGCCAAATGCTGTGGTTCTGATTGTGGTCACCTTGAGGGGGAGGAATTTGTGTTGGATTCACTACATGGAGATTGAGCTTGCGTTAGTGTTTGTTTATTGTCTTAAGTGATTGCACTCTGGTCATCCAATGACTTGCAGTTGCTTCTCTCTCCTTCCCATCCCTCGACATTAACACCAGGTTCATTGACTAACTTAACCTGGTAAGTCATCAACTATTTTGGAGCACAGACATGTGGAAAAGCTGGCACTTGGGTAGACTGAAAGGTCCATTTTATGTACAAACACACATGCACACTTGGTTATTGCTGTTACCAAAGGAAAATCTAAGCTATTTGATCAATGTGACTAGCTTAGTTTAAATGAATACTTGATTTATTTTTAGACAAGCAAGATGTTGAGAAACTTTTCCGTAACACTCATGTTTAAGATGTTTAATGTTACTTTTTATTACTACAGGTGTAGGCGGTGCTTCAGACAATGAAGATCCCTCAAGAATGGTAATGGTATTGGCTGCCACAAATTTCCCATGGGATATAGATGAAGCCTTGAGGAGGAGACTGGAAAAAAGAGTATACATTTCTTTGCCTACAGGTAGAGATCCTTGAATGCTTTCAGTGGTGCACTTGAAGTGCAGTGTCCTTTGTGACTAGGGTTATATACTCAGTGTGCTTGTAGTTACTTGAGATATGAAGCCATTATTTCTTTTCAGTGATGAGACAATCCAGTTTGTGATTATATTATTTTATGATTATTGCATGAATAACAGAAGGTTATAGTATAGTATATTTAGCCAATACCTGAGCTTTATTGACGAGCAATTTAAACAAAATATTTTCTGCTTCAGTTACGTTCTGGAATTGCTTTGTAATTTGTTGCTGTTTTAAAAAGCAAAATAATTTTCTGTTCTTGATTTCAACAGCAAATGGGAGGGCAGAACTGCTGAAAATAAATCTCCGAGGAGTAGATGTTGCTCTGGGTGTTGACGTTACAGCTATTGCAGAGAAGATGGAAGGTTATTCTGGTGCAGACATCACAAACGTTTGCAGGCAAGCATTCTTTGCCAAACTAATATAAGATGATAGGTACAAAGGGTGGCCCTAGTAGCTTTAGAAATAGTGATGTACTCCATTCAGAAAATGATAAGTTTGAATCCCAGCATCAACATTCATTTATGTTCTGTGAATGTAACTACAACAACAACTTGCATTTATATAGTGCCTTTTAATGTAGGAAATGTCCAAGGCACTTCACAGGCGTGTAATCAGTCAAAAACTAGTAGATAGATTGCTGTGTCTAGTAGGCTGAAGGAAAATAATTTAATAGTAGGATCACATCTACGAAAGTAAATGCAGCCTCTGACAGAATATAGGTAAATATCCAAACATATCATAGCTGATGGAAAGAGTGGAAGTGGGGCTGAAGGAAGAATCTGATGGGATGGAAACTGGGGCTTTAAAAATAAACTTATTTCTGTAACTACTGTTTTAACTGCTTTTAGAGATGCTTCCATGATGGCAATGCGGCGTCGAATTCAAGGCCTGTCTCCAGAAGAAATTAAAGCCTTGTCCAAAGAGGAGTTACAAATGCCTGTAACCATGGATGACTTTGAGCTGTCGCTAAAGAAAATCTCCAAATCAGTTTCTGCTTCAGATCTTGAAAAGTATACAACATGGATGGCCGAGTTTGGTTCAGTGTAGTTCTTCTAGGTAGTGCATCTCATAAAATGGAAGGTATTGAGTAATATATACTGTGTGAAGTCATGGAACTATGAAGATTAATTTTGCACATTTTGGTTCTTAACTAGACAATACATTATCAATTTGAGCCTTGAGAATGAACTTTGCATCAATCCTGACTCAATACATGCAAGTTAAAGCACTTTAATACACTAATAATTAAACTAGTCTGACACGTATTGGGTCAAGATAAAGCTATGTCTAACTATTTAATTGTGTTGACCAGTTAGTAAGAAAATAAGACTCCATCTCCCCGCAACCCCTTGTTTATTACTGGTAAGATAATTAGCACCTCAACAACATAAAGCTATGCTGCATATTGAAAATATTTCATAACGCTCTCTTCTCTTCCCCCTCTACTCTACTCTATTATTTATCATCTGATAACATTCCACAATTCTGTACACTCCTCCTTTTGTTAGAGGCTTCAAATTTATAACATTAACAGCCATATAGTGCATTACAGTAATAGAGCTACTTGGTTTGGGCACCAAATTTGAAAGAAACCATACTTAGCTGTAAGATCTTATCTTATCAATGGGACCATTGTATTCAACAACCAAGGCTGCATAGTTCGTAAAATGATAGGAATGTATCTGTCCATTGGCAGAATTTTTAAAAAGTTGCGATGCTTTTTTAAATTAAGAACTCATCTTTTCAAGTAGCTTGAGAATACCTTGATGAGGACACTACAGATATGTACTAATTGGGATGAATGCCGTATGTAACACAGTTGAGTAGCCGCCTTGACCACATGAACGTAATTTGAAATACAGTTTTACAGACAGTAGTGCATTTTCACAATTGTTAAATACTTCTCTGTTGAAAAGATTTTTTTTTTAGTTTTGTGAAAAAGGACTGAAATGTCTCCAATTCTTTCATTCATATTCTTAACCTCACACCAGTTATCTGATTTGTCCTCCATGAAATTTGTCTTCCATTCGAGGATCTTTAGTGTTAAATCTCTAGACCATTCATGTTAATACACAAATGTTATTATTTGAATCTTGGTTTTTTTCATTTATTTAATTCAAAATTGCACATTTCAAATTGTAGGGTCTCATTTAAGATAGTCATCTATTATCTCTCAAACCCTAATGCCAGGTTGCATATCTCCGACACCGGAGCATAAACTGCTGAGCAGCTGTGTGACTTTTTTGAAGAAGAAAATCAACAAGAAACTGAGAAAACAATCGACCCTACCCAAACTTAATGGCTATCTTCCAAAGCATCACTTTGTTTTCCTCTTGATATTTGTGCTATGCACTGTGCCATGCAGCATGCCATTAGTTGACTGCTCATGTCCTGTCTCCTAGTGCAAGCCCTTGTCCCCATGTTTGTTTTTTTCAGTTACCTGTTAGTACAGTAATTACATATTAGACTTTTATTCCTGGCAGATATTATATAATGCAGGGAACTAACTAGTACTTTAAATTAAGTTTTCTTGTCATGTGGCTACAATATAGGTGCAGATGTGAACAGTCTTATTAACACTTACTCAGCTCATTAGTATGTCTACACACTAACAATATAGAAAGCTAATTGTGACTCGAAGTCGTCTTTGGATGCACAGTGCAATGCACAGGAACTCAGTTTATGGAGGAATTTTAATTTTTCCATTATATTTACGATGCTAAAGAAGGATAAGTGGGCAGGAATATCTCAACATTCTCAAGCAAGGTATGCTCTATAAGCCAATCAATTTTTTTTTCAGCATTGAGTGACTGAAATCTAAAAAGTGACTATGGGCTCTGCTGATTAAATTGAATAGTGCTGTATGCATCACTAATTCAGTATTAATGTTAGTTATGAGCATTCCTTTAGTACTTGCACTTTTTGTAACAAAAACTTTAGCATCCCTTTTTCTATAAAGTTTTATGTAATTTTATATTGTGTCCATGTAAAAGCATTACATGTACTATTTTGGTGGTAGTGAGCAATTGTGTTACTTTGTGCATATTATTTATGTTGTATTTTTTGCTGTTATGTAACAGTTCTAAATAAAAATTTCTTTTTTTTTAGTTTATGTGAAATCTCTGGTAATAATTGGATAATTCTGATCAGCCTGTTTAGTAAACCTACATTGTTGAATTATTTATGGCTTTTGGATTTTTTTTTGAAGTAACCATATTTAACATAACTTTTTTGTTTTTATGAAAGAAAGAATTTGCATTTATAAAGCATCAAGATCTCTTCACAACTAATTAGGTATTGTTACAAAAGCAAACGTGGCTGCCAATTTATATACACCAAGGTCCCAGAAACAGCATTGTGATAAATGACCAGTTAATCTGTTTTGATGATATTGGTCAAAGGACAGATCTTGGCCAGGAGATGAGGAGAGTTTCCCCTGTTCAGAGTGGGGCCAAATCATTTCTGTCAACATGAAAGTGCATGGTAATTGCAGTATAATATATAAATATGTGGTAACTGATAAGTTACTGTAGTCCACATGTCATTTTGATAAGCTGACAGGAAAAACTGCTGAGATGCCTGCACCATACAATCTTTTAACTACAAGTACTGAGTTGTACCTGCAAAGTGCTTCCAAGATCATTGTGCTAATCTATGATGTGTGGGGTAGCTAAATGTACCTACTATCTAAGTCATTTCAGAATAGCATGCACACTTGTACCATAGAAGAGCTCAAAATGGTATATCAAACAATAGGTCGATACTATGGATAATTTAGCTGCCAATTATTGAGTCTCATTTGGGCAAACAGCCCTGCTAGTCATTGGGGAGAAATTCATCCTGGGCGATAGTGCAAAATGGGGGGTATCGCACAGGCCGCCTGTTGTACGCCCCGAACTGAATATCGGTTGAGGTGCATAACAAACGGCAGGTTATACAGTCCGTTTTGTACCTGCATAAGACTTAATTTCAACCCCAAAATTTCTCAAGGATAGTTTTGCTATATAGCTGCACTTACTAGGACCTGGCTTGAGACTGCCCAAACTTATTTGGTGTAAGATCTTTACAGCTTAGAAAGGGGAACTTCCATCCTATCAGTCTGGGATAAATTTGAGCTGAGATCCCAGAGGTGAAAGTACAGCGTCTTGACCAATTCTGTTACTTAATCTCCAGACATGATTTAACACTAAGTAGTTCTTGTAGAGATAAGTGTGATCATTGATAAACTCATTTTTATTTCTGAACTGTATACATCATTCACCATCACTTTTAACATTTGATCCTAAAAATTATTGTTGGTGATATTAGGGCACAGTTGCTCACCTAGTTTGTATAACTTTTCTTTGCTGTTTTAGCAAAGAACGTCTATTTAAAATAAATGGGCTAATGCCTGTGTTAAAATACAACACAGCGAATGTTTAGAGCATTTTCCGTAGGAATTTCTAAACTAGCCATTCAGTCAGCCAACCACACAACCAACGTAAATAAAAAATCCAAATCAGTTGGTAGCACGGCGCTTCAGAGTCAAAAGGTTGTGGTTGACGTCCTGCTCCAGAGACGTGAGCACAAAAATCTAGGCTGACACTCCAGTGCAGTACTGAGGGAGTGCCATCTTTTGGATGAAATGTTAAACCAAGCCCCCGTCTGCACTCTCAGGTGTACGTAAAAGATCCCATGGCACTATACTGAAGAAGAGCATGCGTCCTGGCCAATATTTATCCCTCAACATCACTAAAACATTATCTGGCCATTATCACATTGCTGTTTATGGGGGCTTGCTGTGTGCAAATTGGCTGCCGAGTTTCCTACAGTACAATAGTGACTACACTTCAAAAGTATTTAATTGGCTGTAAAGTGTTTTGTGATAACCTGAGGTCGTGAAAGGTGCTACAGAAATGCAAGTCTTTCTGAAAAGTAATTTTTCTATTGCATTTCAAGAATTAGTCACTGTAAAATATCTGTCTAATTTGTGAAACATGGAGTATTTCCTTTGGGCATTCTTAAACATTAGTTGATACAAACCGGTGTTCTAATATTTCCAGACGGTTATGTTGAATTATCCAGTGTTGCTTCAAATGCGAGTAAATATCAATCCTATTTTTTAAGGAAAGATCCTCCACCTCCATATAACAGGTGGACAGATTTTAAATAAAAGTTGAAATCCTGAACTAATGTACTTTTTGTAACTAGAAAACATGCCATGGATAATCTGCCTATTCCAACTCTACTGCAGTCACAAAATGGACTAAAACCTCACGATTTAATGACCTATTCTCATAGATTCCATGCAAGAACGTTGTTCTCTGACCAGCCACAAGGGGTTTTATGAAAGTTGACACACAATTAAAAAAAAAACCTCTCCTTGTGTCTTGCCTCTGTTGGGTATTGCCCCCGATTGACATTTCATTTGTTTTAAAGAAATTGGGACATCTATTGAACTGTGTGCAGAATTGGGAGCACTGAGTTCACCAAATAAGTGAAGCTATGAACACCTGGGAAAAGCAAATGTTCTGTAATACTCCATTTTTAAATAAAATCAAAGATGCATTAAAATCGATGTGGACTTGAGACCAATGGCTGGAATCATCCTGTGTGTGTTAATGTTGTTTTAGCCTACTTTTGTTGTAATTACAGTACTTTAACATTTTCCTTAGTGAGCTAAATACAGTGATTACTGCACAGTGACTAAAGCAGCAGTTATTAGAGGGCAGAACCACTAAACTAAGCTGCAATTTTCAACAATTTCTGCATTCATAACTCCTTTGTTTAATTTATATTTTCCATGTGCAAGTAACACCGATCTCTGCCTTTTGTGATAGTGACCCTCTAAAGGATCCTTTAACCGTGTTGCAACCCTTCAGTCTTTCTCTTGTTAGCCATGCTGTTTACATTGTATCCTGGCTGGCATTCTGCAATTTCATCTCTCTATAATTATTCCCACTGGTTTAAGAACTAAATAAGTCACATGCCATTTTCATTGCATTAGATTATGGATTTCCATGCGTGTTTTGGAGAATATATTCCCGAACACTTTCATTTAACAAGAAAATGGCAAATCAGTTGCATTGTTGATATTTTTAGATATTGGTTGAAATTATATTTATAACCAATCTTAAACTGCATGGAATAAAATTGACCAAACGCTTCTTTGTAGGTACCTAGGTATCAGTGTGAGGCTGTTCTCTAGTGCCTCCACAAGTCTGACAGTTGAATGTGGCTTTGATGTCTTTGAACAAATTTCTGAAATCCTACAACTGCTTTTCACCTTGTCCATAGACAGAGCGGTATGGTGGTGTTAAAGCATATCCCTAGACAGCGCGTAAAGCATATCCATAGACAGCGCGGTATGTCGGAGTTAAAGCATATCCATAGACAGAAGTATGTCAGAGTTAAAGCATATCTATAGACAGAGCGGTATGTCGGAGTTAAAGCATATCCATAGACAGAGCGGTATGTCGGAGTTAAAGCATTTCCATAGACAGAGCGGTATGGCGGAGTTAAAGCATATCCATAGACAGAGCGGTATGGTGGAGTTAAAGCATATCCATAGACAGCGCGTAAAGCATATCCATAGACAGCGCGGTATGTCGGAGTTAAAGCATATCCATAGACAGAGCGGTATGTCGGAGTTAAAGCATATCCATAGACAGAAGTATGTCAGAGTTAAAGCATATCTATAGACAGAGCGGTATGTCGGAGTTAAAGCATGTCCATAGACAGAGCGGTATGTCGGAGTTAAAGCATATCCATAGACAGAGAGGTATGTCAGAGTTAAAGCATATCCATAGACAGAGAGGTATGTCAGAGTTAAAGTATATCTATAGACAGAGCGGTATGTCGAAGTTAAAGCATGTCCATAGACAGAGCGGTATGGTGGAGTTAAAGCATGTCCATAGACAGAGAGGTATGTCAGAGTTAAAGCATATCTATAGACAGAGCAGTATGTCGGAGTTAAAGCATGTCCATAGACAGCGAGGTATGTCGGAGTTAAATCATGTCCATAGACAGAGCGGTATGTCGGAGTTAAAGCATGTCCATAGACAGAGCGGTATGGTGGAGTTAAAGCATATCCATAGACAGAGCGGTATGGTGGAGTTAAAGCATATCCATAGACAGAGCGGTGTGGTGGAGTTAAAGCATATCCATAGACAGAGCGGTATGTCAGAGTTAAAGTATATCCATAGACAGAGCGGCATGGTGGAGTTAAAGCATATCCATAGACAGAGCGGTATGGTGGAGTTAAAGCATATCCATAGACAGCGAGGTATGTCGGAGTTCAAGCATATCCATAGACAGAGCGGTATGTCGGAGTTAAAGCATATCCTTAGACAGAGTGGTATGGTGGAGTTAAAGCATATCCATAGACAGAGAGGTATGTCTGAGTTAAAGCATATCCATAGACAGCGAGGTATGTCGGAGTTAAAGCATGTCCATAGACAGAGCGGTATGGTGGAGTTAAAGCATATCCATAGACAGAGAGGTATGTCGGAGTTAAAGCATATCTATAGACAGAGCGGTATGTCTGAGTTAAAGCATATCCATAGACAGCGAGGTATGTCGGAGTTAAAGCATGTCCATAGACAGAGCGGTATGGTGGAGTTAAAGCATATCTATAGACAGAGCGGTATGTCTGAGTTAAAGCATATCTATAGACAGAGCGGTATGTCTGAGTTAAAGCATATCCATAGACAGAGAGGTATGTCTGAGTTAAAGCATATCCATAGACAGCGAGGTATGTCGGAGTTAAAGCATGTCCATAGACAGAGCGGTATGTCGGAGTTAAAGCATATCTATAGACAGAGCGGTATGTCTGAGTTAAAGCATATCCATAGACAGAGAGGTATGTCTGAGTTAAAGCATATCCATAGACAGCGAGGTATGTCGGAGTTAAAGCATGTCCATAGACAGAGCGGTATGTCGGAGTTAAAGCATGTCCATAGACAGAGCGGTATGTCGGAGTTAAAGCATATCTATAGACAGAGCGGTATGTCTGAGTTAAAGCATATCCATAGACAGAGAGGTATGTCTGAGTTAAAGCATATCCATAGACAGCGAGGTATGTCGGAGTTAAAGCATGTCCATAGACAGAGCGGTATGTCGGAGTTAAAGCATGTCCATAGACAGAGCGGTATGGTGGAGTTAAAGCATATCCATAGACAGAGCGGTGTGGTGGAGTTAAAGCATATCCATAGACAGAGCGGTATGTCAGAGTTAAAGTATATCCATAGACAGCGGTATGGTGGAGTTAAAGCATATCCATAGACAGAGCGGTATGGTGGAGTTAAAGCATATCCTTAGACAGAGTGGTATGGTGGAGTTAAAGCATGTCCATAGACAGAGCGGTATGGTGGAGTTAAAGCATATCCATAGACAGAGCGGTATGGTGGAGTTAAAGCATATCCTTAGACAGAGTGGTATGGTGGAGTTAAAGCATATCCATAGACAGAGAGGTATGTCGGAGTTAAAGCATATCTATAGACAGAGCGGTATGTCTGAGTTAAAGCATATCCATAGACAGCGAGGTATGTCGGAGTTAAAGCATATCCATAGACAGCGAGGTATGTCGGAGTTAAAGCATGTCCATAGACAGAGCGGTATGGTGGAGTTAAAGCATATCCATAGACAGAGCGGTATGGTGGAGTTAAAGCATGTCCATAGACAGAGCGGTATGGTGGAGTTAAAGCATATCCATAGACAGCGAGGTATGTCGGAGTTAAAGCATGTTCATAGACAGAGCGGTATGTCGGAGTTAAAGCATATCCATAGACAGAGCGGTATGGTGGAGTTAAAGCATGTCCATAGACAGAGCGGTATGGTGGAGTTAAAGCATATCCATAGACAGAGCGGTATGGTGGAGTTAAAGCATGTCCATAGACAGAGCGGTATGGTGGAGTTAAAGCATATCCATAGACAGCGAGGTATGTCGGAGTTAAAGCATGTTCATAGACAGAGCGGTATGTCGGAGTTAAAGCATGTCCATAGACAGAGCGGTATGGTGGAGTTAAAGCATATCCATAGACAGAGCGGTATGGTGGAGTTAAAGCATGTCCATAGACAGAGCGGTATGTCGGAGTTAAAGCATGTCCATAGACAGAGCGGTATGGTGGAGTTAAAGCATATCCATAGACAGAGCAGTATGTCGGAGTTAAAGCATGTCCATAGACAGAGCGGTATGTCGGAGTTAAAGCATGTTCATAGACAGAGCGGTATGTCGGAGTTAAAGCATGTCCATAGACAGAGCGGTATGTCGGAGTTAAAGCATGTCCATAGACAGAGCGGTATGGTGGAGTTAAAGCATATCCATAGACAGAGCGGTATGTCGGAGTTAAAGCATGTTCATAGACAGAGCGGTATGGTGGAGTTAAAGCATATCCATAGACAGAGCGGTATGTCGGAGTTAAAGCATGTTCATAGACAGAGCGGTATGGTGGAGTTAAAGCATGTTCATAGACAGAGCGGTATGTCGGAGTTAAAGCATATCCATAGACAGAGCGGTATGTCGGAGTTAAAGCATGTTCATAGACAGAGCGGTATGTCGGAGTTAAAGCATATCCATAGACAGAGCGGTATGGTGGAGTTAAAGCATTTCCATAGACAGCGGTATGGTGGAGTTAAAGCATATCCATAGACAGAGCGGTATGTCGGAGTTAAAGCATATCCATAGACAGAGCGGTATGTCGGAGTTAAAGCATGTCCATAGACAGAGCGGTATGTCGGAGTTAAAGTATATCCATAGACAGAGCGGTATGGTGGAGTTAAAGCATTTCCATAGACAGCGAGGTATGTCGGAGTTAAAGCATATCCATAGACAGCGGTATGTCGGAGTTAAAGCATGTCCATAGACAGCGGTATGTCGGAGTTAAAGCATTTCCATAGACAGCGGTATGGTGGAGTTAAAGCATGTCCATAGACAGAGCGGTATGTCGGAGTTAAAGCATGTTCATAGACAGAGAGGTATGTCGGAGTTAAAGCATGTTCATAGACAGAGCGGTATGTCGGAGTTAAAGCATATCCATAGACAGAGCGGTATGGTGGAGTTAAAGCATTTCCATAGACAGCGGTATGGTGGAGTTAAAGCATATCCATAGACAGAGCGGTATGTCGGAGTTAAAGCATGTCCATAGACAGAGCGGTATGTCGGAGTTAAAGCATATCCATAGACAGAGCGGTATGTCGGAGTTAAAGCATGTCCATAGACAGAGCGGTATGGTGGAGTTAAAGCATTTCCATAGACAGCGAGGTATGTCGGAGTTAAAGCATATCCATAGACAGAGCGGTATGGTGGAGTTAAAGTATATCCATAGACAGAGCGGTATGGTGGAGTTAAAGCATTTCCATAGACAGAGCGGTATGGTGGAGTTAAAGCATATCCATAGACAGAGCGGTATGGTGGAGTTAAAGCATATCCATAGACAGAGCGGTATGGTGGAGTTAAAGCATATCCATAGACAGAGCGGTATGGTGGAGTTAAAGTATATCCATAGACAGAGCGGTATGGTGGAGTTAAAGTATATCCATAGACAGAGCGGTATGTCGGAGTTAAAGCATTTCCATAGACAGCGGTATGGTGGAGTTAAAGCATATCCATAGACAGAGCGGTATGTCGGAGTTAAAGCATATCCATAGACAGAGCGGTATGGTGGAGTTAAAGCATATCCATAGACAGAGCGGTATGGTGGAGTTAAAGTATATCCATAGACAGAGCGGTATGGTGGAGTTAAAGTATATCCATAGACAGAGCGGTATGTCGGAGTTAAAGCATTTCCATAGACAGCGGTATGGTGGAGTTAAAGCATGTCCATAGACAGAGCGGTATGTCGGAGTTAAAGCATGTCCATAGACAGAGCGGTATGTCGGAGTTAAAGTATATCCATAGACAGAGCGGTATGGTGGAGTTAAAGCATTTCCATAGACAGCGAGGTATGTCGGAGTTAAAGCATATCCATAGACAGAGCGGTATGGTGGAGTTAAAGCATATCCATAGACAGAGCGGTATGGTGGAGTTAAAGCATATCCATAGACAGAGCGGTATGGTGGAGTTAAAGCATGTCCATAGACAGAGCGGTATGTCAGAGTTAAAGTATATCCATAGACAGCGAGGTATGGCGGAGTTAAAGCATGTCCATAGACAGCGAGGTATGTCGAAGTTAAAGCATGTCCATAGACAGCGAGGTATGTCGGAGTTAAAGCATGTCCATAGACAGCGAGGTATGTCGAAGTTAAAGCATGTCCATAGACAGCGAGGTATGTCGGAGTTAAAGCATGTCCATAGACAGAGCGGTATGGTGGAGTTAAAGCATTTCCATAGACAGCGAGGTATGTCGGAGTTAAAGCATGTCCATAGACAGCGAGGTATGTCGGAGTTAAAGCATGTCCATAGACAGAGCGGTATGGTGGAGTTAAAGCATGTCCATAGACAGCGGTATGGTGGAGTTAAAGCATTTCCATAGACAGCGAGGTATGTCGGAGTTAAAGCATTTCCATAGACAGCGAGGTATGGCGGAGTTAAAGCATGTCCATAGACAGCGAGGTATGTCGGAGTTAAAGCATGTCCATAGACAGCGGTATGTCGGAGTTAAAGCATGTCCATAGACAGCGGTATGTCGGAGTTAAAGCATGTCCATAGACAGCGGTATGTCGGAGTTAAAGCATGTCCATAGACAGAGCGTATGGTGGAGTTAAAGCATGTCCATAGACAGCGGTATGGCGGAGTTAAAGCATGTCCATAGACAGCGGTATGGCGGAGTTAAAGCATGTCCATAGAGCGTATGGTGGAGTTAAAGCATTTCCATAGACAGCGGTATGGTGGAGTTATAACGGGCCAAAGCTCATCATCTCTGTAGCTCTTTCACAATAATTTGGTGCTCCTGGTCCGTACATCATGATTGTCTGGTTCATTTAGTAAGATGCTATTTTGCATGATATGATGACAGCATCACCAGATTGTAAATTATAGAGGTCAACAATGTAATTTTTGGTGAGTCAGTTTCCTTTAAAACAATATGGCTTAATTTACAATTGACAGTAAATACCTTGCCAAATAGAAAATTGTATTCTAGCAATTCAGCAGTAGCTCTGCATAATTTGTGCATAGTCACCACTAAAATGGCTTCATTGCCTGCCGACAGGGAGATTCAGGCCTATATTTGCTGCAGGACTTTGTGTCAGGTTCCTGACTACAGGTTGAGAAGTTGATACTGTAACTATAGAGGGCAGTATAAAACCACAATTTGATCTTTCTTGCGGTACTGCTGCTGGAATTGGGTTGGTGCAATCTTTGCATGCAGTAGAACTGGACCCTTAATAATCACTAAGAAAACGGGAATTCTGGTCTGAAAAAGTGTGTTTTAAATTGTTGACTATCACAGATTACCAAGCTGACTGAGATTCATTAAAAGCATTGTGAATTTATTTTAAAAAGGAAAAATCCATGATAATAGATGTTGGGGTAGAAATTTGGCTGCTTGTTATACGTCCCTCCCTAGATTCCATTCCTTTGAAGTAAATGGAACTGATAATCGGGCAAGGCGTATAACAAGCGGCTGATGCAATTCCACCCATTTTGCGCTACTGCCCAAGACAAAGTTAAAAGTTTTTTAAAAAATCCTGTTCACTAGTGGACATTGAAGTCAAATCAGACTTGAATCTGGAACTATGCGACCACTTTGTGTTGGTGCATAGATGAAGTTATCTGTCATAAGTCTACTGTGTTGCAGATAATTGAATTCATACAGTTGCATGAGAGCCTTTTTAATGAAATGAAGGTAAGTGCTAGGATGAAGCTATGCCTTAAATTGGACAAAAATATTCCAAAAACCATGGCAACAGAAGAAAATTGAATGGAACAAAAATAGTGGCAACTGATCCTTTAAAACATGACCTCAGTAGATTTGCATAATTGTGTTTCTGACTCGGCCCTGGGTGTCAGCTGCACAATTTAAAAATGTTTTACCTTACATTATTTATCCCTTCTGTAATGCAAGTTTTATCTTACGTAAATTTAGACTAGGCTGAGTGAATTGAAATTATTGTTAAATTGCTCACCACAATATTAAGGAGAAGTCTGCTGTGACTAAATACAGTTTTTCAGGCAGGTGGCTTGCTTAGTTTGATTCTCTGGAAGCAGTTCTAAAACAGTCCATTGATATAAAGGAATCTTAATTCATTATGTATCAGTAATAAATGGCTGTAAAATTTCAGTTTTGTTCGTTTGACCTGGTTTGCTGGGCAACCACCATCACTTAACTCAATTCAGTGAACTATCAAGTGAGTCACAGATGACTTTAGATTAATGATTTGGATATAACGTGACACAACATAAAATCATTTTAGCTGTATAGATATGTGATTCACCTTGATAATCAGATTTCAAGTTTTTTAAATACCTTTGTTATAATATTGAAATGTTTGTCTTTGGTTATTTTTTACCCTCCCTTAAATGACTCATGGTCTGTTTCACTCAGAGTCATGACACATGCAGAGGCTGCACTTAAACACAGAGCAGTCACAGCAACTATACTTGTCCTTGAATTATGCTACCAGGAGCTGCCAAAATATCTGTACACAAAATTGAAATTAATAATTACACAGCATTCAGTTCCCTTGCACAGAAACTGGGCTGATATTTATTTCACCCGCACTAGGTAAAGATCAGGTAAGAAAAGAAAAAAAGAACTTGCATTTACACAGTGCCTTATCACATCTTTGTGACATCCCAAAGGACTTCACATCTAATGAATAGCTTTCGAAATATAGTCACTGTTGTTAAGTAGGCAAATACAGCAGCCAATTTATGTAAGAAGTCACACAACACCAGGTTATAGTCCAACAGTTTTATTTGAAATCACAAGCTTTCGGAGCGCTGCTCCTTCGTCAGGTGAAGTCTTCGTCACCTGACGAAGGAGTAGCGCTCTGAAAGCTTGTGATTTCAAATAAAACTGTTGGACTATAACCTGGTGTTGTGTGACTTCTTACATTTGTCCACCCCAGTCCAACACCGGCATCTCCACACCATGGCCAATTTATGGACAGCAAGGTCCCAAAAACAGGAAATGAGATGAATGACCAGTTAATCTTTTTTTGTTAAAGTGGAGGGGGGAGCTTTTGCCAGGACACCACGCGGACTCCCTGCTTCTCTTCAAATAACGCCATGGGATACCCAAACAGGCAAACATGGCCTTAGTTTAACATCTCATCTGAAAGATCGCACTTCTGATAATGCAGTACTCAATGAGTAATGCATTGAAGTGCCAATCTAGTTTACATGCTCAAACCCTGGGCTGTGATTTTGCCAGCGCTCAGAGGGCGGGTTCGGAGGCAGGTCAGGTATTAAATTCAATATGATTGACGGCGGGTTTGGAACCCGCCTCCATGCTAGTTTCCAAAGTGTCGGGTTGGCGCCTTCACAGCAGACCCGACACCAAGTGCCGCGAGAGATACTTAAAGTTGTTAACAGCTTATTAACTCCATGTTAAATGCTATTTTGCCAGGGTTATTCCATTTTCACACATTTTCACGTCGTTCGGCAAACATGCCCGCTGTGTGTGTCGGATCTTCCAACGAGCTGCATAGTTCACAGTTGCTGCATATAAACTTACCTATCACATCAGTTCATTTTCAAACGGCCGAAGTTGCTGAATTCATGATTTGGAGGACACCTTTGAGCTGTATTGAGGTTGTGAGTTTGTGCTGTGATCTCTATATGCACTTTCACCTCCTCGGAATAAGCTCTCTCCACATTGACTTATACCTGGCAGTTGAGGATGAGATGTTATCAGGAGTAACATCAGAATGGGAACCATTTATACTCTCTCATCCTGGTCCTCAGATTCGGAAGAGGATCATCCGCGGCATAGCCGTAGCACCAACAACAGGATAGTGAAACAGTTTGGGTGGAGATAAGGAATAATAAGGGGAAAAAGTCACTAGTGGGTGTAGTCTATAGGCCTCCTAACAGTTGCAACTCTGTTGGAGTATAAATCAGGAAATAGTTGGGGCTTGTAATAAGGGAACAGCTATAATCATAGGGGATTTTAACTTTCATATTGACTGGACTAATCAAATTGGGCATAGCAGCATTGAGGAAGCATTCATAGAGTGTATTAGGGACGGGTGCCCTGAGCAGTATGTAACGGAACCAACCAGGGGGCAGGCAATCTTAGATCTGGTCCTGTATAATGAGACAGGATTAATAAAAAATGTCCTAGTAAAGGATCCCCTTGGAATGAGTGACCATAATATGGTTGAATTCCAAATTCAGTTTGAGGGTGAGAGTTGGATCTCAAACCAGCGTACTAAACTTAAATAAAGGAGACTATGAAGGTATGAGAGTAGAATTGACTAAAGTGGACTGGGAAAACAGATTAAAGTGTAAGACGGTACAAGAGCAGTGGTCTACATTCAAGGAGATATTTCACATCTTTCAAGATAAATATATTCCACTGAGGAAAAAGGGGAGTAAAAGAAAAGATAGCCATCCGTGGCTTAGTAAAGTAATAAAGGATAGTATTCGACTGAAAACAAGGGCATATAAATTAGCCAAATCTAGTGGGAGGATAGAAGATTGGGAAGCATTTAAAAGCCAGCAAACAATAACTAAAAGATTAATTAAGAAAGGGAAGATAGATTATGAAAGTAAACTAGCAAAAAATATAAAAACAGATAGCAAGAGTTTCTACAGCTATATAAAAAGAAAAAGGGTGGCTAAAGTGAACGTTGGTCCCTTAGAGGATGGGACTGGGAAACTAGTGGTGGGGAACATGGAGATGGCAAAGACGCTGAACAAATATTTTGTATCAGTCTTTACAGTAGAGGACACTAAAAATATCCCAACACTGGACAAACAGGGGGCAATGGGGGGGGGGGGGAGGAGCTAAAGACGATTAAAATCACTAAGGAGATGGTACTCAGTAAAATAATGGGACTTAAGGTGGATAAATCCCCCGGACCTGATGGCCTACATCCTAGGGTCTTGAGAGAAGTGGCGGTAGGGATTGTGGATGCATTGGTGATCATTTTCCAGAACTCCCTGGACTCAGGAAAGGTCCCGGCAGATTGGAGAACTGCTAATGTAACACCCTTATTTAAGAAGGAAAGTAGACAAAAAGCTGGAAACTATAGACCAGTTAGCCTAACATCTGTGGTTGGCAAAATGTTGGAGTCCATTATTAAGGATACAGTAACAGAGCATTTGGATAAGCATAATTTAATAGGGCAGAGTCAGCATGGTTTTACGAAGGGGAAGTCATGTTTGACAAATTTGCTCGAATTCTTTGAGGATGTAACATACAGGGTGGATAAAGGGGAACCAGTGGATGTAGTGTATTTGGACTTCCAAAAGGCATTTGACAAGGTTCCACACAAAAGATTACTGATCAAGATAAAAAATCACGGGATTGGGGGTAATATACTGGCATGGGTGGAAGATTGGCTATCTAACAGAAAACAAAGAGTTGGGATAAATGGTTCATTCTCGGGCTGGAAATCAGTAACTAGTGGTGTTCCGCAGGGGTCAGTGCTGGGACCCCAACTCTTTACAATCTATATTAACGATTTGGAGGAAGGGACCGAGTGCAACATATCCAAGTTTGCCGACGATACAAAGATGGGAGGGAAAGCAGTGAGTGAGGAGGACATAAAAAACCTGCAAAAGGACATAGACAGGCTAAGTGAGTGGGCAGAGATTTGGCAGGTGCAATATAATGTTGGAAAGTGTGAGGTTATGCACTTTGGCAGAAAAAATCAAAGAGCAAGTTATTATCTAAATGGAGAGAAACTGCAAAGTGCTACAGTACAAAGGGATCTGGGGGTCCTGGTGCATGAAACACAAAAAGTTAGTATGCAGGTGCAGCAGGTGATCAGGAAGGCCAATGGAATCTTGGCTTTTATTGCAAGGGGGATGGAGTATAAAAACAGGGAAGTCTTGCTGCAGTTATACAGGGTATTGGTGAGGCCACACCTGGAATACTGCGTGCAGTTTTGGTTTCCATATTTAAGAAAATATATACTTGCTCTCGAGGCGGTTCAGAGAAGGTTCACTCGGTTGATTCCAGAGATGAGAGGGTTGACGTATGAGGAAAGGTTGAGTAGGTTGGGACTCTACTCATTGGAGTTCAGAAGAATGAGAGGCGATCTTATCAAAACATATAAGATTGTGAGGGGGCTTGATCGGGTGGATGCGGTGAGGATGTTTCCACTGATGGGTGAGATTAGAACTAGGGGGCATAATCTTAGAATAAGGGGCTGCCCTTTCAAAACTGAGATGAGGAGAAACTTCTTCACTCAGAAGGTAGTAAATCTATGGAATTTGCTACCCCAGAGAGCTGTGGAAGCTGCAACATTAAATAAATTTAAAATGGAGATAGACATTTTCCTAGCAGATAAGGGAATTAGGGGTTACGAGGAGAGGGCAGGGAAGTGGACGTGAGTCTAGGTTCAGATCAGCCATGATCCTATTGAATGGCGGAGCAGGCCCGAGGGGCCGTATGACCTACTCCTGCTCCTATTTCTTATGTTCTTATGCCAACCTTCTCCTCAGCCACCGGATGCTGCACAGGGCAAAGGCCATCAGGGCTTGGCTGGTCCGCGCCGCAGGAGAGACCCCCAACACAGGGTTTACAGGCAGAGAGTGAGCAGCACTGCCAAAGGAGGCTGAGACTTTCGCGAGAGGTAGTCGCTGACATCTGCACAATGCTGGACCAAGACTTGCAGCCCAGAGGAGCAGATGGACACGCCTTACCAGTGGCTGACAAAGTCACCACTGCCCTCAACTTCTTTGCATCAGGGTCCTTCCAAGGATCAGCAGCAGACATTAGCGGCATCTCCCAGTCGGCCGCCCACAGATGCATCACGCAGGTTACCGATGCCCTCTTTGCAAAGTCCGCCAATTAAATCCACCTTTCAACTGATGAAGCAAGTGTTACCGCGCAGACGCTAGGCTTTGTCAATCTGGCTGCCTTTCCACGGGTGCAGGGCATCATCAACTGCACCCATGTGGCCATCAGAGCACCCCATCAGAACCCAGCAGTATTTGTGAACCGCAAGGGCTTCCACCCCCTTAACGTGCAGCTGGTGTGTAACCAAAGAAGGAGCATCATGCATGTGTGCGCAAAGTACCTTGGCAGCTGCCATAACTCTTACATCCTGCCAGTCCACTGCCCCTCAGCTCTTTGCTCCACCATATGACCATTCCGGATGGCTCCTTGGAGACAAGGGCTATCCCCTGAAGACATGGCTAATGCTGCAGATGAGGAGGTCATCAAACGAGTCTGAGGAGCGCTATAATCAGTGCCACATTTCCACCAGAAGTGTAATTGAGCAAACAATAGGGTTGCTCAAAATACACTTCAGATGCCTGGACAGACCTGGTGGAGCCCTACAGTGCTCACCAGCCAGGGACTCCAGAATCATCGTAGTCTGCTGTGCCCTGCACAACATCGCACTGCAACGGGGATTAGCGCTGCCTGAGGAACAGGTCACAGAGCGCTCAGCTTCCTCTTCAGAGAAGGAGGAGGAGGAGGAAGAGCCAAATGAGAACATAACATAAGAACATAAGAACATAAGAAGTAGGAGCAGGAGTAGGCCATACGGCCCCTCGGGCCTGCTCCGCCATTCAATAGGATCATGGCTGATCCGAATCTAGACTCACGTCCACTTCCCTGCCCTCTCCCCGTAACCCCTAATTCCCTTATCTGCTAGGAAACTGTCTATCTCCAATTTTAATTTATTTAATGTTGCAGCTTCCACAGCTCTCTGGGGTAGCAAATTCCATAGATTTACTACCCTCTGAGTGAAGAAGTTTCTCCTCATCTCAGTTTTGAAAGGGCAGCCCCTTATTCTTAGATTATGCCCCCTAGTTCTAGTCTCACCCATCAGTGGAAACATCCTCACCGCATCCACCCGATCAAGCCCCCTCACAATCTAATATGTTTCGATAAGATCGCCTCTCATTCTTCTGAACTCCAATGAGTAGAATCCCAACCTACTCAACCTTTCCTCATACGTCAACCCCCTCATCTCCGGCATCAACCGAGTGAACCTTCTCTGAACCGCCTCGAGAGCAAGTATATATTTTCTTAAATATGGAAACCAAAACTGCATGCAGTATTCCAGGTGTGGCCTCGCCAATATCCTGTATAACTGCAGCAAGACTTCCCTGTTTTTATACTCCATCCCCCTTGCAATAAAAGCCAAGATTCCATTGGCCTTCCTGATCACCTGCTGCACCTGCATACTAACTTTTTGTGTTTCATGCACCAGGACCCCCAGATCCCTTTGTACTGTAGCACTTTGCAGTTTCTCTCCATTTAGATAATAACTTGCTCTTTGATTTTTTCTGCCAAAGTGCATAACCTCACACTTTCCAATATTATATTCTATCTGCCAAATCTCTGCCCACTCACTGCTTTCCCTCCTATCTTTGTATCGTCGGCAAACTTGGATATGCTGCACTCGGTCCCTTCTTCCAAATCGTTAATATAGATTGTAAAGAGTTGGGGTCCCAGCACTGACCCCTGCGGAACACCACTAGCTACTGATTGCCAACCCGAGAACGAACCATTTATCCCAACTCTCTGTTTTCTGTTAGATAGCCAATCTTCCACCCATACCAGTATATTACCCCCAATCCTGTGATTTTTTATCTTGATCAGTAATCTTTTGCGTGGAACCTTGTCAAATGCCTTTTGGAAGTCCAAATACACTACATCCACTGGTTCCCCTTTATCCACCCTGTATGTTACATCCTCAAAGAATTCGAGCAAATTTGTCAAACATGGCTTCCCCTTCATAAAACCATGCTGACTCTGCCCTATTAAATTATGTTTATCCAAATGCTCTGTTACTGTTTCCTTAATAATGGACTCCAACATTTTGCCCACCACAGATGTTAGGCTAACTGGTCTATAGTTTCCAGCTTTTTGTCTACTTCCCTTCTTAAATAAGGGTGTTACATTAGCAGTTTTCCAATCTGCCGGGACCTTTCCTGAGTCCAGGGAGTTCTGGAAAATAATCACCAATGCATCCACAATCCCTACCGCCACTTCTCTCAAGACCCTAGGATGTAGGCCATCAGGTCCGGGGGATTTAACTGCCTTAAGTCCCATTATTTTACTGAGTACCATCTCCTTAGTGATTTTAATCGTCTTTAGCTCCTCCCCCCCCCCATTGCCCCCTGTTTGTCCAGTGTTGGGATATTTTTAGTGTCCTCTACTGTAAAGACTGATACAAAATATTTGTTCAGCGTCTTTGCCATCTCCATGTTCCCCACCACTGGTTTCCCGGTCCCATCCTCTAAGGGACCAACGTTCACTTTAGCCACCCTTTTTCTTTTTATATAGCTGTAGAAACTCTTGCTATCTGTTTTTATATTTTTTGCTAGTTTACTTTCATCATCGATCTTCCCTTTCTTAATTAATCTTTTAGTTATTGTTTGCTGGCTTTTAAATGCTTCCCAATCTTCTATCCTCCCACTAGATTTGGCTACTTTATATGCCCTTGTTTTCAGTCGGATACTATCCTTTATTACTTTACTAAGCCACAGATGGCTGTCTTTTCTTTTACTCCCCTTTTTCCTCAGTGGAATATATTTATCTTGAAAGATGTGAAATATCTCCTTGAATGTAAACCACTGCTCTTGTACTGTCTTACACTTTAATCTGTTTTCCCAGTCCACTTTAGTCAATTCTACTCTCATACCTTCATAGTCTCCTTTATTTAAGCTGAGTATGCTGGTTTGAGATCCAACTCTCTTACCCTCAAACTGAATTTGGAATTCAACCATATTATGGTCACTCATTCCAAGGGGATCCTTTACTAGGACATTTTTTATTAATCCTGTCTCATTACACAGGACCAGATCTAAGATTGCCTGCCCCCTGGTTGGTTCCGTTACATACTGCTCAAGGAACCTGTCCCTAATACACTCTATGAACTCTTCCTCAAGGCTGTCATGCCCAATTTGATTAGTCCAGTCAATATGAAAGTTAAAATCCCCCATGATTATAGCTGTTCCCTTATTACAAGCCCCAACTATTTCCTGATTTATACTCCGACCAACAGAGTTGCAACTGTTAGGAGGCCTATAGACTATGCCCACTAGTGACTTTTTCCCCTTCTTATTCCTTATCTCCACCCAAACTATTTCACTATCCTGATCCTTTGACCCAATATCATTTCTGACTATTGCAGTGATTCCATCCTTGATTAACATAGCAACCCCACCTCCCTTTCCTTCCTGTCTGTCCTTCCTAATTGTCAAATACCCTTGTATGTGTAGCTCCCAGTCATGATTATCTTGCAGCCATGTTTCCGTAATGGCCATCAGATCATACCCATGTGTAGTCATTTGTACCGTCAACTTGTCAATTTCGTTACGAATGCTGCGTGCATTCAGATAAAGAACTTTCAAATATGTTTTCTGACAATTTATTCCTGCTTTTACCCCTTTTACTACTTTACCTTTATCATTATACATTCTGTCCCTTCCTGACACGCTCTGGTTTTTAATTCCCCCACTGCTACCTTGCTCTATTGCCTTCTCCGCTGTCATTTTTATTTTTCGCTCTCTTAAAACCTCCCCCCCACTAATTAGTTTAAAGCCCTCTCTACAGCCCTAGTTATTCGATTCGCCAGGACTCTAGTCCCAGCACTGGCCAAGTGAAGTCCGTCCCAACGGAACAGCTCTCTCCTGTCCCAGTACTGATGCCAGTGTCCCAGGAAGCAAAACCCATTTCTCCCACACCAGGCTTTGAGCCACGCATTTAACTCTCTAATTTTATTTACCCTAGCCAAATTTGCACGTGGCTCAGGTAGTAATCCAGAGATTATTACCCTTGTGGTTCTGCTTTTTAATTTGGCCCCTAGCTGCTCAAACTCCCTCAGCAGAACCTCCTTCCTTGTCCTATCTATGTCGTTGGTACCAACATGGACCACAACAACTGGATCCTCCCCCTCCCACTCCAAGTTTCTCTCCAGCCCAGAGGAGATGTCCTTAACCCTGGCACCGGGCAGGCAACACAGCCTTCAGGACTCTCGCTCTCGGCTGCAAAGAACTCTATCTATCCCCCTAACGATACTATCCCCTACCACTACAACATTTCTTTTATCTCCCCCCACTTGAATGGCCCCCCGTTCCATGGTGCTGTGGCCGGGTTGCTCATCCTCCCCGCAGTCCCCGTTCCCATCCTCACAGGGAGTAAGAGCCTCAAACCTGTTGGACAAGAGCAAGGGCTGTGGCTCCTCCAACACTACCTCCTGGATCCCCGGACCTGCCTCACTTCTAGTCACACCATCCTGACCCTGGCCACAGACTACATCTGAATTAATTTATCTAATTGGTGTGACTACCTCCTGATACACAGAGTCCAGGTAACTCTCCCCCTCCCTGATGTGTCTCAGTGTTTGAAGCTCGGACTCCAGCTCTTCAACACGGAGCCGGAATTCCTCGAGCAGCCAAAACTTACTGCAAATGTGATCACCTTGAGCATCAATGGTGTCCACCAGCTCCCACATATTGCAGCAGCAACACATCACCTGATCTCCCATTCTATGTAATTAATTAAATTTATTAATATTATTCTTAAATACCCTCTGCCCCGATTCTAGATGATGAATATCGCACCTTAGAAACTATAAACCACAGAGTTTAAGCTTAAAAAAGAGAGAAATACTCACCAACCAATCACTTACTCGCTTTCTGGTGATGTCACACTTGGATTACTTTTTACCTCTCTCCTTCCCTCTGAGGTCCGAGACTGGAGACTGGTACGCCTTACCTGGGTCTCTGAAGCTTTTTTAAGCTTCCCGCTCGCGCCTCCCGCCGATACCCGCGGTCTGAGGCCTTACCTGGATCTCTGAAGCCTTTTTAAGCTTCCCGCTCGCGCCTCCCGCCGATACCCGCGGTCTGAGGCCTTACCTGGGTCTCTGAAGCATTTTTAAGCTTCCCGCTCGCGCCTCCCGCCGATACCCGCGGTCTGAGGCCTTACCTGGATCTCTGAAGCATTTTTAAGCTTCCCGCTCGCGCCTCCCGCCGATACCCGCGGTCTGAGGCCTTACCTGGGTCTCTGAAGCATTTTTAAGCTTCCCGCTCGCGCCTCCCGCCGATACCCGCGGTCTGAGGCCTTACCTGGGTCTCTGAAGCCTTTTTAAGCTTCCCGCTCGCGCCTCCCGCCGATACCCGCGGTCTGAGGCCTTACCTGGGTCTCTGAAGCCTTTTTAAGCTTCCCGCTCGCGCCTCCCGCCGATACCCGCGGCCTGAGGCCTTACCTGGGTCTCTGAAGCCTTTTTAAGTTTTCCAGTCGCGCCTCCCACCGATACCCGTGGTTGCAGATGAGGAACACCTGGAGGAGGCGGCTGACCCAGTGTGACCAGCTCGTGAGCACATTGCTGCCCGTCAGGCAAGGGATGGCCTAATCCATGCCAGATTCAACTAACTTTAGGCATCACTTACACGTGGCTGCCACATGCACATGAAGGTTTGTATGATCCCACTTCCACACTATAGAGCAGCCCTACAATGGACTGTGCATTCCTTGCTCTTTCACCACCATTGCTTCAGATGAAAGGCGCCCTCACCCCTCGCTTTGCCACCTCCAATTGTAAGCACCCACAGGGCAAAGCTTTGAAACATTCAAATGACATCACTTTAATACAATAAAATAAAAGAACACAAATGTTACACTGATTTATATGAAAGCATCCAAGTGACTACCCTTGTGACTTTTTGTGTGTTAGCTTTCTCTTACGCGTGCTTCTTCGTGGTGCTTCCCCTGTGGCTTCAGCAGATGCAGAGGCAGCCTGCTCACTTCCCTGCTGCGTCTGCTTCGACGCCTTTGGTGGTCGTCCTCTGGGTCATGGAGCCTCTGAGGGCCCCGCCAAAGTCTGCTCTTCCTGCGGCTGTGCAGGGGCAGACTCGACCATTTCTGTTGGGTGAGGCATTTGGGGCTCTGACCAAGGAGTTGGCAATGGGATGGTAGTGTGAACACATGGAGAGGAGCCCCCACTTCCATGTCCCCTTCTACCACCATCCCTCTCATGGGCCACCCGCACTTCTCTGCCAGCAAGTTGCTGGAGAGCATCTTGCTGCACATCAGTGGGGCCATGAGGGCCCGTGTCTGTGCTGACATTCCTCATAACAAGGAAGTCCATGAACCTCTGGCTTCTCTCCTCAATAGATGCCCATCTATCCTCCATAGCTGACCATCTATTTAGAAGTGTTGCCATGTTCTCCTGTGTCTGCCGATTTATATCCTCCATGGAGGTTACCATCCTTTCCATGACGGGACCTACATTTGCTAATGCCTGCACCATGGCGCTGCTCATATTTGAGATGAACTCCTCCATTCTCTGCATACTCGCAGTGATTGTGGTTGCTAACCCAGTCAGAGCCTCCTGAAGCTCCAGCACCACTCTCTTTCTGGATGGCCCCCGAGGCTCAGCGTCTGCATACAGCTCAGCAGAGCTTGAAGCATCCTGTAGCTTCCAACGAGGATTTTCCACTGCTGTCCCTATCTCCACCATCTGCTCTTGCTCACTTGTGACTTGTGATACACCAGGTAACAACATTACTCTATCTCGCATAGGACCCACCAAGGTGTGTATCTCTGCGCTGGTGCAGGGTGCGCTCATTTCTCCTGATGCTGCTCCCTCAGAGGCTAGAGGTTCCTCTGAGGAGTCTCCCTGCTCTTCCTCCTGGACAGTAGGGAGGGGGCCTCTTGATGGTCCTGTGGGAGAGTAAAAACATGATTTAGACATGTGATATGTAGGTTGCACACACATTCCCTTGTGCAAGTAATTAGTACTCAATCTCTAGGAACATCTGATCCCATATGTTGGCCATCCCCTCACCGTCAAATCATATAACCGAGACAGCGTCGGATCATTGTGGGTCTCCTTCTCTATATCCGCGTTAGTTACTGGCAATCGTTCAATTATTGACGAATAAAATATATCGATAGGGTCCACTGCTGGTGCTTCCTCCACAGTAGGCAGTGGCAGGCGTGATAGCCCATCAGCGTTCCCATGCTGTTTCGTGCCTTTGTATTCAATTTCATATTGGTTCGCCCCTAGAAAAAGGGACCATCTTTGTAACCGTTGTGCAGTCATCACCGGAACGCCCTTCTTTGGATTAAAGATGGAGACAAGTGGTTGGTGGTCAGTCAGCAAGGTGAACTTCTGCCCATGCAGATAGTGGTTGAATTTTTTTACTCCCCATACTAGGCTGAGGGCCTCCCTGTCAATCTGGGCGTAGTTGTGCTCGGCTGAGGTTAGTGACCAAGACGCAAAGGCTATTGGCCTCTCCAACCCGTCTGGGAATTTGTGCGACAGCACTGCTCCAATACCATAGGGTGATGCATCACATGCCAAACGAATTGGTAGTGCTGGGTTGAAATGGGCCAACACCACTTTTGATGTGATCAATTCTTTGCACTTCTGGAAAGCTCGTTTACGTTCGTCATTCCACTTCCATGGTACCCCTGTTTGCAGTAGGGTGTTCAGTGGGTGTAATACTGTAGACAAATTTGGTAAGAACTTATGGTAGTAGTTCACCAGCCCGAGGAACGACCTCAGTTGTGACACATTTTCCGGTGCTGGAGCCTTGACTACTGCCTCAATCTTTTCAGGAGACTTATGTAACCCCTCTTCATCGATAACGTGGCCACAATATGAGATCTGCCTCTGGAAAAACTCGCACTTGTGGCAATTAGCTCGTAGCCCATATTCCTTTAATCTAGTGAGCACCTTCTACAAGTTGGCGAGGTGATCACTGTCATTTTCGCCCGTGACCAGGATGTCGTCCAAATAACACTGGGTCCCTGGAATCCCTTGCAGGACTTGATCCATTGCCCTTTGCCAAATAGCCGGAGCCGATGCTACCCCGAACACCAGCCGGTTGTATTGATAGAGACCTTTATGAGTGTTGATTGTGAGGAATTGTTTCGAGGCTTCTTCTACCTCCATTTGCAAGTACGCCTGGGCTAGATCAATTTTGGTGAAGCGTTTACCTCCAGATAGCGAGGCGAAAATATCCTCAATTCGTGGAAGCGGATATTGTACCGTGTGAAGGATTGGGTTCACTGTCACCTTAAAATCCCCACAGATGCGGACTTTCTTTGGTTCCCCAGGCGTTTTACTCAACAACCTCTTCATTACAGGAACGATGGGTGTAGCCCACTCGCTCCAGTCTACTTTGGACAGTACTCCTGCACGTTCCAACCCTTCCAGCTCTGCTTCGACGGCTGGTCGGATCGCATAAGGCACTGGCCTGGCCTTAAGAAATTTTGGGCTTGCATTTTATTCTATTTTAATCGTTGCTGTTATGCCTTTTAGTGTTCCGAGTCCCTCCTGGAACACTTCTTTTGCGTCAGTTAGCATTTTTGACAGTCGTCCAGGTGTGACGTTGTCATCCTTTTTGGCCTCAACCTTCAGTGCCTGTATGGAATGCCGATCTAGCTGTATCTTCCGGATCCATTCACGTCCTAGTAGTGGTGATCCTCCATCTGGCAATACATATAGGTCCATTTTAGGTATTTCCTAGCCTTTGTATATCACTTTCACCCTTATTTTTCCTTTGGGGTAGACTTTTTGCCCTGTGTACGTCTTCAAGACAATCTCTGTAGCTTTCAAGGGTATATGTGAAAATAGCCGCTTGTAGTCCCTTTGGTTTATGACTGTTAGGGCTGATCCTGTGTCCAATTCCATTTTCACTTGGACTCCGTCTATCTTGAGTGTAACCCAGATAGTGTGGTGATCCTCCATTTTGGTTACCTTATGTAGTTTCAGACAACCCAGCTCCTGCTTCCGGAGTCTGTATCACTTTTCTGTTCGTCTGAACCACTGTCCATCACCTTATGTACCTTTTTGTACTTCTCCTGTGGAGATTTCTTGCTGTTGGTTTTCTTCCCAGACCTGCAGACTCTTGCTATGTGTCCTGCTTTTCCACACTGTCTGCACACTTGGTCCTTGAACCAACAATCCTTCTGGTCGTGTGTTGTTCTGCCGCAGCGATAACACTTCCCTGTTCCATAGGACATTTCATTGGTGCCATATTCTTGCGGTCTCCGTTGTATCTCTGCAGTGCCCCTTGCGGCTGCTTCGTGTGATACTGCCATGCTGAAAGCCTTGTCCAGCGTAAGATCCTTTTCTGATAGAAGCCGTTTCTGGGTTCCTTCACTTTGAAGCCCACACACAAACCTGTCCCTTAACGTATCTGCTAGTCCCACTCCAAACTGGCAGTGTTTCGATAGCTTACGCAGTTCCATTAAGTACTCAGCATTGCTTTCATCTTTATGTTGCTTCCTTTTATGGAACTTAAATCTTTCTGCTATCAGCAGCGGTGTGGGGTTTAAGTGGTCCTGTAGGATTTCTACTATGCTTTCGAAATTCTTATTCACGGGCTTCTCTGGGGTTATTAGGTTTCGCAGTAACCCATAAGTTTTTGCACCCATGGAATTTAACAAAACCAGTGCTTTCCTAGCATCTGGCACTTCATTCGCCCTGCAGTACACCTCAATACGTTCCACATATGTTGCCCAATCTTCGACTTCATTGTCGAACGTAGAGATACTGCCACTCTTCGGCATCCCTGAGTGTGATTTAACTGTCAAACTGTCTTCCCGCGCTCGCCCTTCTTCTCTGCTGCGGCTTCTAAAAATGGCGTCTCCCGTGCTCTTCCTTCTCCGCGGCTCAATGGCATCTCCCGCGCTGTCCCTTCTTCTCCCCGCGGACACTGTTCAGCCCTTAAGCCCTGGCTGTGCTCTGCGTGTTTTTTTTTCTGTGCGCCTTTCCCGTTTCCGCCGCTCAGTCCTGAACCCGGCTGCTGCTTTACCCTCTCTCTCTCCGTTTTGTTTTTCCTCGACGCTGCTCGGTTTTCAACCCCCAGCTGCGCCCTGTGCGCTTCACCCTCTCTCTACCCCATCGACGCTGCTCGGCTTTTTCTCTGCCGTCGGTCGGCTCCAGCCGCCGCTGTCCGGGAAGGGTCTGCGCTGTACCTGTTGTCAGTCTGTTGCTGATCGTCGTGGCTGGGGAACCAAGCCCGGCTCTCCACAGCCTCCCCTGCGATGTTCACTCTCTGCCGGACGACTGGGCGGTTGCTCGCGGTTGGCGCCCATGCTTCTGGCCTCGACTTTCTTCCACTGTCCTCCCGGAGCGAATCCTCGAAGGGAAATGCAGAGTTGCAGGTAGATTCGAATCAACACTCGTCGCCACTGTTAGATCCGTGATTCTGAGAGTGTGATGTTTTTCAATAACTACACGGATGCTGTAACTTAACAATCAACAGGTGTTTACTGGAGTAGGGTAGTCTCAAGACTGGGGGTACAGAGGCATGCTCAAGGCTTATATACAGGTGTGGTCACTGCCGGTACTACAGTATACAGGAGCTGTAAAAGTAGTTCTCTCTTAAAGGTACATACACTACAAATACCAATTTCCCTCCTTCTGAGTTGTTAGTTGTTGTCATGGCATAACATTGAAAGTGAGTGTGAGGGGTGCATAGTAAGATGGGGATATGATTCTGTACATACGGAGAGAGGGATGGGTGATAGTGCAAAGGATGTTGGGGTGAGTTAGGATGTGCAGGATTAGGGCTGGCAATGCAGATTGATGGGGATGTGAAGACAGGCACAGCAGAATGAAGGTAAGTGTGCTGTTATACTCACTTTTGCTGAACACAGAAGATCATTGAACCTTTTCCTATACTGGACCCAGGTGCGTGTGCAGATTGACCTCGCACTCACCTCCTCAGCTATTTGCAGCCAGGCTGCCTTGGTGTGCTGAGGAGGCTTCCTCCTTCCATCTGAAGGGAACAGAACCTCCTTGCGCTCTCTTACTCCCTCCAGAAGAACATGGAGGGAGTCATCGACAAAGTGACTTTTGTCAAAAAGCCTTTGTTCTAGGAGCGGTCATCTCGGCAAACACCAGCACTCAGGAGCATCAAAATGTAAATGAAAGCCAAAGGGGACACGGCCCCCTTAAATGCAACTGCTTCAGTACGTCATCAAAGGCGAGCAGCAGACATGCACCCACTGATTGGGCCAGGTAACGTGCACAGCGGGCTTAATAAGTCCAATCTACTCAAAATCGTTAACTCAGAGCGGATGGAACTGGCAGCGAGCCTGGAACCTGCCAAACAGCAAACCCGATGCGAACCTGCCTCCGGCCAGAAAATCCAGCCCTTGGAGTGGAGTTTGAACCCACAACTTGCTGATACAGAGGCGAGAGCGCTACCAAGGTAACTGTAAAAGGGAAAATAACAATCAGAGTAGCCCTAACTTCCTTGGTAGAGCGTAAAATATGAGCACATTTCCATCAGAAAATGCTATTTAGTAAAATTATTTTTAAAAATAATATAAAGGGAACTACAGTGGAAAGCACATAAATTATCGTTACTCATGAACTTACATACGGCTCTTTAACTAGGCATAAGACCTTATATCAAAACAATTATTATAAATACTTTTGCCTTACAAAGTGCCAAAACTTCTGACTTATGCTCAGTGCCAAGTGTCAAATTTCTTATCCGATCAGGTATATCTGATGCATTAGTGATGCTGCAGATGAGATGAACAGTGACAAATTGCTGGTTGTTGTCTTCACTGAGAAATCCTTAACAGCAGTTTTTTAAGTAACTGCCATGAAAATTGCAACCAAAAACATAAACATTTAATGGGGTATTATCAATTTGCGTGTGTTAAGTGCTATTAAGGGATGATGCCTCACAAATCTGATACCAGTTGTAGTGTATGTACCTTTAAGGGGAGAACTACTTTTTACAGCTCCTGTATACTGTAGTACCGGCAGTGACCACACCTGTATATAAACCCTGAGTAGGGATCTGTATGTTTAGTTTTAGAGTAACCCTCATCCAGTAAATACCTGTTGATTGTTCCTGCAGTCTCGTGTCTAGTTATTGAAGGACACACTACATCAAAAATACACGGATCTAACAGTGGCGACGAGGCAGATTCGAACCTACCTGCAACTCTGCATTACCTCCCAGGGATTCGCTCCTGGAGAACAGTGGAAGAAAGTTGAGGCCAGAAGCACGGGCGTCGACCACGAGCAACCGCCCAGTCATTCGGCAGAGAGTGAACATCGCAGGGGAGGCTGTTGAGAGCTGGGCTTGGTTCTCCAGTCACGGTGGTCCAGCGAAACCGGCTGGCAACAGGTACGGCGCAGACCCTTCCCGGACAGCGGCGGCTAGAGCCGACCGACAGCACAGAAAAGGCCGAGCAGCGTCGACGGGAGAAGAGAGAGGGTAGAGCGCACAGGGCGCAGCCGGTGTTCAGGACCGAGCGGCGTCGACGGGAGAAGAGAGAGGGTAGAGCGCACAGGGCGCAGCCAGTGTTCAGTACTGAATGGCATCGACGGGAGAAGAGAGAGAGGTGCGAAAGAAAACGCGCAGAGCGCAGCCGGTGTTCAAGGGCCGAGCAGCCGCAGCGGAGAAGAAGGGAGAGCGCGGGAAAATGCCATTTTGAGCCGCAGCGGAGAAGAAGGGAGAGCGTGGGAAAACGCCATTTTGAGCCGCAGCAGAGAAGAAGGGAAGCGTGGGAAAACGCCATTTTGAGCCAGTCTACCACACCCAGGGATGCCGAAGAGTGGCAGTGTCACAGCGTTCGACAATGAAGTCGAAGATTGGACGACATATGTTGAACGCATAGAAGTGTACCGCAAGGCGAATGAAGTGCCAGATGAGAGGAAAGTGCTGGTATTGTTGAATTCCATGGGTGCAAAAACATATGGCTTACTGCAAAACCTAGTAACCCCAGAGAAGCCAGTGGACAAGGATTTTGGAAACATAGTGTCAACCCTACAGAACCACTTAAACCCCACACCGCTGCTGATAGCAGAAAGATTTAAGTTTCACAAAAGGAACCAGCATAAAGATGAAAGTAATGCTGAGTATTTAACGGAACTGTGTAAGCTATCGAAACACTGCCAGTTTGGAGCGGGACTGGCAGATACCTTAAGGGACAAGTTTGTGTGTGGGCTTCAAAGTGAAGGAACCCAGAAACAGCTTTTATCTGAAAAGGACCGTACGCTGGAAAAGGCTTTCAGCATGGCAGTATCATACGAAGCAGCCGCACGGGGCACTGCAGAGATACAACGGAGACCACAAGAATATGGCACAAATGAAATGTCATACGGAACAGTGAAGTGTTATCGCTGCGGCAGAACAACACACGACCATAATGATTGCTGGTTTAAGGACAAAGTGTGCAGACAGTGTGGAAAAGTAGGACACATAGCAAGAGTCTGCAGGTCGGGAAAGAAAACCAGCAGCAAGAAATCTCCACAGGAGAAGTACAAGAAGGTACATAAGGTGACGGAGAGTAGTTCAGATGAACAGAAAAGTGATACAGACTCCGGAAGCAAGGAACTGGGTTGTCTGAAACTACATAAGCTGATCCAAACAGAGGATCATCAAACTATCTGGGTCACGCTCAAGATAGCTGGAGTCCAAGTGAAAATGGAATGGGACACAGGATCAGCCCTAACAGTCATAAACCGAAGGGACTACAAGCGGCTATTCTCACATATACCCTTGAGAGATACAGAGATTGTCTTGAAGACGTACACGGGGCAAAAAGTCTACCCCAAAGGAAAAATAAGGGTGAACGTTGTATATAACGGTAAGGAAACACCAAAAATGGACCTATATGTATTGCCAGATGGAGGACCACCACTACTAGGACGTGAATGGATCCAGAAGATACAGCTAGATTGGCATTCCATACAGGCACTGACTGTAGATGCCAAAAAGGATGACGACGTCACACCTGGACGACTGTCAAAAATGCTAACTGACGCACAAGAAGTGTTCCAGGAGGGACTTGGAACACTAAAAGGCATAACAGCGACGATCAAAATAGAGGAAAATGCAAGCCCAAAGTTTTTTACGGCCCGATCGGTGCCTTATATGATCCGCCCAGCCGTTGAAGCAGAGCTGGAAGGTTTGGCACGTTCAGGAGTACTGTCCAAAGTGGACTGGAGTGAGTGGGCCACACCCATCGTTCCTGTAATGAAGAGGTCATTGAGTAATACGCCTGGGGAACCAAAGAAAGTTTGCATCTGTGGGGACTTTAAGGTGACAGTGAACCCAGTCCTTCACATGGTACAATATCCGCTTCCGCGGATTGAAGATATTTTCGCCTCGCTATCTGGAGGGAAACGGTTCACTAAGATTGATCAGGCCCAGGCGTACCTGCAAATGGAGGTAGAAGAAGCCTCGAAACAGTACCTCACAATCAACACTCATAAAGGTCTCTACCAATACAACCGGCTGGTGTTTGGGGTAGCATCAGCTCCGGCTATTTGGCAAAGGGCAATGATCAAGTCCTACAAGGGATTCCAGGGACCCAGTGTTATTTGGACGACATCCTGGTCACAGGCGAAAATGACAGTGCTCACCTTGCCAACCTGGAGCAGGTGCTCACTAGGTTGAAGGAATATGGGCTCCGAGCAAATCGCCACAAATGCGAGTTTTTCCAGAAGCAGATCTCGTATTGTGGCCACGTTATTGATGAAGAGGGGTTACATAAGTCCCCTGAAAAGATTGAGGCAGTAGTCAAGGCTCCAGCACCGGAAAATGTGTCACAACTGAGGTCGTTCCTCAGGCTGGTGAACTACTACCATAAGTTCTTGCCGAATTTGTCTACAGTACTACACCCACTGAACACCCTACTGCAAACGGGGGTACCATGGAAGTGGAATGACGAATGTAAACGAGCTTTCCAGAAGTGCAAAGAATTGATCACATCAAAAGAGGTGTTGGCTCATTTCAACCCAGCACTACCAATTCGGTTGGCGTGTGATGCATCACCCTATGGCTGTCGCACAAGTTCCCGGACGGCTCGGAGAGGCTGGTAGCCTTTGCGTCTCGGTCACTAACCTCAGCCGAGCGTAACTACGCCCAGATTGACAGGGAGGCCCTCAGCCTAGTGTGGGGAGTGAAAAAGTTCAACCACTATATGCACGGGCAGAAGTTCACCTTGCTGACGGACCACCAACCACTTGTCTCCATCTTTAATCCAAAGAAGGGCGTGCCAGTGATGACTGCGCAATGGCTACAAAGATGGTCGCTTTTTCTAGGGGCGAACCAATATGAAATCGAGTATAAGGGCACGAAACAGCATGGAAACGCTGATGGGCTATCACGCCTGCCACTGCCTACTGCAGAGGAAGCACCAGCAGTGGACCCTGTCGAAATATTTTATTCGACGATAATTGAACGCTTGCCAGTAACTAACGCTGATATAGAGAAGGAGACCCGAAATGACCCGATACTGTCTCGGGTATATGACTTGACGGTGAAGGGATGGCCAACACATGGCGACTCACTGTTGCCAGCATTCTCATCCAGAAGAGAACAGCTGTCTGTATGCCAGGGGACCTTGATGTGTGGATCCCGAGTGGTAATTCCACCCAAGTTAAGGGAGAGAGTGCTCAATGAGCTTCACGAAGGCCATCTGGGAGGGGTAAAAATGAAAAGCCTTGCTAGGGCTTATGTGTGGTGGCCGGGGATCGATCAGCAAATCGAGGACCTGACAAAGAGCTGCTCAGGATGCCAGAAGGTCCAAAATGCACCACCACATGCCCCCCTACACCCATGGGAGTGGCCCTCATCTCCATGGCAACGGGTGCATATTGATTTTGCTGGTCCATTCATGGACTCAATGGCCTAGAAATTCAGTTGGCGCCGCGCCAGGGCTTTAGCGCCGGAAAGTTAGCGCCGGCGCTAAGTCCCCCTGCACGCGCCAAAAATTCAGTAGCGCCGCGCCCAAACGGCTGCCGGCGCTACTGAAGGGTGTTTGCGCCTGAAAACTGGCGCTACGCGCCGCATTGCGGTGCTATTCCGGCGCTGCGGCGCCCGATGCGGTGCGGCAGGCTCGGGAAGTGCAGGCCTCCTCCTTCAGTTAAGGAGGAGCTGCCTGCACCCGCCCGCTGGCCGGTAAAATCGCCACAAAAATGAGCCCGGCACCTCGGGGAAGTGCCGGGCTCGCAGCCGAGAAGCATCTGTTCCGCGGGGGGGGGGGTGGGGGAGTCCGGGGAGGGAGGTGCGGGCAGGCGGCCGGCGGGAAAGCGGCCGGCCGCCGCTCCACCTTTATGCACCGGCGCAAAGTCGTGTAAGACTCTGTTGCCAGAGTCTTAGTTGCGGCTGCCACGGGCGAGGCGGCCGCAACTGAATTTCGGCGCTGGGGCCCGTCGGCATGGCAACCGGGACGCTGCGCACACCGATGACGTCATCGGTGCCGGTGCAGCGCTACTGGTCTACCGCCGATTCCAGGGCCCCAGGGAATTTTTAAACTGGCCATAACTCCGGCGCTAGGCCCTCCAGCGCCCCAAATGGGGCGCTAGGCCTACTGAATTTCTAGGCCAATGTTTCTAACAGCGGTGGATGCGCACTCGAAATGGCCTGAGGTGATCAAAATGTCGTCCACCACCACGGAGAAAACTATTGCAGTCCTACGGACCATATTTGCCAGGAACGGCTTGCCAGAGCAGATTTGCTCTGACAACGGACCACAGTTTGTGTCCGAAGAGTTTCGAAGATTCATGAAAAGGAATGGGGTAAGGCATTATACATCTGCCCCATATCATCCAGCCACAAATGGATTGGCTGAGAGGTTCGTACAAACCTTTAAGAAAGCAGTAAGGGCCATGTGCGATGACGACATTCCACTGCAGCATAAGGTGGACAATTTCCTGTTAGCCTACAGAAATGCGACACATGCAGTCACCAACCAGACCCCGGCCATGATGTTCTTTAACCGAAGATTGAGATCTCGTCTGGATTTGCTCAGACCAAATGTACGAAGAGATGTTGAGAATAAGCAATTCCAGCACATCAATGAGAAGCCGACAAGGAGCTTCAATGTAGGGCAACCAGTCTTGGCCCGCGACTACCGAACAGAGAAATGGCAACCAGGAACGATATGCCCACGGCAGGGGCCACTAATGTACACAGTGGATGTTGGGGAGAACATTGTGAGACGCCATGTCGACCAGATCCTAGAGTCACAGGAACGAGTCAACCCCAAAACTCGCGCACCTGGTGATGAACCCGACATACAGGTAGCATCTACCCCAGAAACAGTAGCATCGGAAGCTGATGAACCAACTGACGACAGGGGGCCTCTGCACCAAGAACAAGACACTCAGGAAAGGCGCTATCCAGAAAGGATCAGGAAGCCGCCCCAAAGACTGAATTTATAAATGGACTATTTTCAGTTAATGTGCATGTTAAAAGTGTTAATTGTTAAATGAATGTTATGGTACTGTCAATCTAAAAGGGGAGGAATTGTAGTGTATGTACCTTTAAGGGGAGAACTACTTTTTACAGCTCCTGTATACTGTAGTACCGGCAGTGACCACACCTGTATATAAACCCTGAGTAGGGATCTGTACTGTTAGTTTTAGAGTAACCCTCATCCAGTAAATACCTGTTGATTGTTCCTGCAGTCTCGTGTCTAGTTATTGAAGGACACACAACATCAAAAATACACGGATCTAACACCAGTGACTGCTGAAGCTTAGGAAAGCTTGGAAAAATTGTACTGGAGCACCAATAGGCAATTCACAAGGTTCTCATAGTCAAAAGTATGTTCCATTAACTGTACTTGGCAAATGAACGCCATCTCTATCAGAGTTGAGGAGACAACACCATCTAAGGGAGCTCCATGCAGAAGAGCTGTGCGAAGCTTTGTTGCTGACATTCTGTGCAGATATTATATATTGATAGAGAATGTCAAAGGTACAGCTGCAGCAACTTTCATTTTCTCAGTGCAGGCACACAGTCTGGCTTTTGGCAAGTGTCATGATGTTAATCTTGTAGAAGACTGACACTCCAGCCACATCTCTCTGGTATTGCAGAGGGTGGACTCTGCAATGGAGTAGGCTATCTTCGTTAATTCCACGAATCTATATGGCTTTGGACCTTGCTAGATCCAGGAACAACACATGATGGCGGGAATTTTCCAGGGTGGTAACGGGTGCGATCGGTGTTGGGTTGGGTGGGAAAGTTGTAGATCCCTCCCCCTTCTTACTGGTTTAAAGCCTTTGCCATCTCCCTATTTACTCTTTACGCTCGGACAAGGGTCCCATCCCGGTTCAGGTGGTGCCCGTCCCATCGGTACAGCTCCTTCCTGTCCCAGAACTGGTGCCAGTGTCCCATGAAAAGGAACCTCTCTTTCCCACACCAGTCCTTTAGCCACGTGTTAATTCTCCTGATCTGTCTGCTTCTATGCCAATTTGCATGTGGCTCAGGCAATAATCCAGAGATTATTACCCTCGAGGACTTGCTTTTTAATTTAGAACCTAACTCTTTCAGCAGGACCTCCTCCATGTTCCTAACTATATCATTTGTTCCAACATGGACCACGACAACTGGATTTACCCCCTCCCTTTCCAAATTCCTCTCCAGCCGCTGTGAGATATTCCTTACCCTGGCACCTGGTAGGTAACACACCCTTCGAGATTCTCATTCATGGCTGCAGAGGACGCTATCTATCACCCTAATTATAGAGTCCCCTATTACTACCACAATTCTATTCTGCTCTTCCCCCCATTGGACGGCCTTCTGAGCCACGGTGCCTTGGTCTGCATTGTGGCTGTCCTCCCTGCAGTCTTTCTCCTTGTCCTCACAGGTAGCGAGTACATCGTACCTGTTGGACAGGACCAGTGTCTGTGGGACCTCCTTCTCAACCTCTCCTAAATCCCTGCTACCCGTCTCCCTAACAGTCACACCCTCACTTTCCTGAACCTGTGCTTTTCTCTGGGGTGTGAATGTATTCTGAATAAAACTGTCCAGAAATTCCTCCCCCTCCCTTATGTGTCGGAGTGTCTCCAAGTCACACTCCAGCTCAATGACTGAGCCGGGGAGATTTGAGATGGAGACATCTCCTGCAGACGTGTTTGTTCGGGACAGTCTCGCTGTCCATAAACTCCCACATACTGCAGTCCAGGCACACAACCTGCCCTGCCATATCTTAGTCTAGCCTTATTTTATTTATTTAATTAGTTAAAGACTTTATTCAATGATTATTTATAGTTATATTAAATAGTTTAAATAGTTAAGCTATAAATTTAATACAGTACATTATAGTTTCCTAGTTTAAACCTGTGGTAAACCACTTTTATCGTTCACTATCGTTACACTATAGTTATCACTGTTGTATTGTTATCACTGTTCTCACTGTTGTATCACTATACGAGGTCGCCTCTTGTCGCGCTGTTATACCTGGGCTGACCACCTCCGACTCCGCCCATGGCTCCACCTACCTGCCCAGGTATAAAGGTAGTCGACTGGCTGGTATTCCTCCTTGTTGGACCCGATCACCCACAAGGGTGGGCTCTGTTATTTAGTCAATAAAAACCTTTAGTTACGTTCCTAACTCGTCGCTTTTTATTGGACGAATTGATAGGTATATCAATTTTATTGACTAAATTTTAAAGATGTCTACTACTGGCCAGCCAGAAGCCCTCCCAGAAGCACAGCCACAGCAGCTTTCAGACACCGGGCTACGCCAGCCACACCAGCCGGCTTGGCTGCAAGCCCTCAAACCACCGTACCTGGATCTAAACCCACAGGCAGCAAACTCAGCCCTCAACTTCAAACACTGGCTGGACTGCTTCGAATCCTACCTGGAAGAATCCGGCGTCCCTCAGAGATCCAAACTAAGAGTTCTGAACGCCCAAGCGAGCCCGAGAGTATACGCACTCATCCAGGACACGACTACATACGAGGCCGCTATCAACCTACTGAAACAGCAGTACCGGAGCCCGGTAAATTACATGTACACCAGGCACCTCCTAAGATCCCGCCCGCAACAGCCAGGAGAGTCTGTAGCTGAATTTTTACGGGCGCTAAGAGCACTCGGCAGGAACTGTGACTTTAAAGCGGTGACGGCTGTTGAAAATACGGAAGATAATATCCGCGATGCCTTTGTGAAAGGCCTACGGTCCGACTACTCACGGCAAAGACTGCTTGAAGCTAAAGACCTCGACCTGGACAAAGCTGAAGCCCTCGCTCTCTCCCTAGAGGTGGCCCATCAGGACCAGGAGGCGTTTTCCAGGTACTGCTCGCGACCCTGGGACTCGGGCCTGACCCCTACCGCAATACCCTTCGCAGCGCCGCCCCCGGGACCTACCTCAGCGTCGGCGTCCCGGACCCGACCGGGACCGCCACCCCCGGTACCGGCTCCGACATCGGGCACCCGCGATCGGGCCGTCGGCTGCTTCTTTTGCGGCCAGGAGAAGCACCCGAGGTCGCGCTGCCCAGCCAGGAACTCTACCTGCTCAACCTGCAGGAAGAAAGGCCACTTCTCTAAGGCCTGCAGGAGCGGATCTTCAGAGGCCAGCAGTGCCTCATGCGAACTGTGGGGGTGGCCATCTTCTTTCAAGGCAACTGAGGCCAGCATCCCCACACGTGAGTCATGGGGGTGGCCATCTTTGATCAAGGCAACCGACCCCAATAGTGCCTCGTGAGTTATGGGGGCAGCCATCTTCTCCGCCATTTTGTCCTACCTCGTGGGAGACACCATTTTACCCACCACGCCCGACTGCCACCGGGCCCCCGGACCCGACGACCGCCTCGCCCGCAGACGACAACGACTCGCTTACCTACACACTAGCCTCCGTCACTCTGGATCAAGCCCGCCCACACCACCTGTCCAAGTCGATGATGGACATCAAAGTAAACGGCCACGCCACGACCTGCCTGTTCGACAGCGGAAGCACGGAGAGCTTCATCTACCCAGACACGGTGAGCCACTACTCCCTCCCTGTCCTGCCAACGCGCAACCGAATCTCGATGGCATCGAGGTCCCACACCACGGACATTAGCGGCTACTGTGTTGTGACCTTGTCGGTTAAGGGTACGGAGTATAAAAATTTTAAACTCCTCGTCCTCCCCCAGCTCTGCGCTGCCGTCCTACTAGGGCTGGACTTCCAATCCCACCTCCAAAGTGTAACCCTAGCATACGGTGGACCCCTCCCCCCACTCACAGTCGACAACCAGCGAATGTTAAACCGCCCACCGCGTAACACCTGCAGCCTATCCACCCTCAAGGTGCCGCCACCTTCCCTGTTCGCTAACCTCACCCCCGACTGCAAACCCGTCGCTACCAAGAGCAGGCGGTACAGCGCTGGGGACAGAGCCTTCATTAGCTCTGAGGTGCGGCGCCTCCTGAAAGAGGGCATTATCGAGGGGAGCAACAGCCCCTGGCGTGCCCAGGTCGTGGTCGTTAAGACCGGCGATAAAAATCGCCTGGTCATCGACTACAGCCAGACCATAAACAGATACACCCAGCTGGACGCATACCCCCTTCCCCGCATATCTGACATGGTCAATCAGATTGCACAATACCGCGTATTCTCGACCATCGACCTTAAGTCGGCCTACCACCAACTCCCTATCCACCCCGAGGACCGCCAGTACACCGCCTTCGAGGCGAATGGGCGCCTATACCACTTCCTTAGGGTCCCCTTCGGTGTCACCAACGGGGTCTCGGTCTTCCAAAGGGAGATGGACCGGATGGTTGACCAGAACGGACTGCAGGCCACATTCCCCTATCTAGATAACGTCACCATCTGCGGCCGCGACCGGCAGGACCATGACGTGAATCTGGAGAAATTCCTCCGTATGGCCCAACGGCTGAACCTCACCTACAATAAGGAGAAATGTGTGTTTAACACCTCGCGCCTTGCCATCCTTGGCTGTGTAGTAGAGAACGGACTCATCGGCCCCGACCCCGAAAGAATGCGCCCCCTCATGGAGCTACCCCTCCCCCACTGCCCTAAGGCACTTAAGAGAACCCTGGGGCTCTTCGCCTACTATGCCCAATGGGTGCCCAATTATGCGGACAAAGCCAGACCCCTCATGAAGTCCACATCCTTCCCCCTCACGGAGGAAGCGTGCGTGGCCTTCTCCCTCATCAAGGGAGACATAGCCAAGGCCACAATGCACGCAGTGGATGAGTCCATCCCCTTCCAAGTGGAGAGCGATGCATCCGACTTCGCCCTAGCCGCTACCCTTAACCAGGAGGGGAGGCCGGTGGCCTTCTTCTCAAGGACCCTACAGGGCCCCGAGATCCGACACTCATCGGTCGAGAAGGAAGCCCAGGCAATTGTGGAGGCGGTACGGTGCTGGAGGCATTACCTGGCAGGCAAACGATTTACCCTCCTCACCGACCAACGTTCGGTTGCTTTTATGTTTAATAACAAGCTGAGGGGCAAAATCAAGAATGACAAGATCTTGAGGTGGAGAATCGAGCTATCCACCTACGATTATGATATCTTGTACCGGCCAGGTAAGCTGAACGAACCCCCTGATGCTCTTTCACGAATTACATGCGCCAGCGCGCATATTGATAGACTTCAGACCCTCCACAACGACCTCTGCCACCCCGGGGTCACCAGACTTTACCATTTCATTAAGGCCCGCAACCTGACCTACTCCATCGAGGAGGTCAGGACCATGACCAGGAACTGCCAGACCTGCGCCGAGTGCAAACCGCACTTCTATAGGCCGGACAAAGCAAGCCTGATCAAGGCCACCCGCCCCTTCGAGCGCCTGAGCATCGACTTTAAGGGGCCTCTACCGTCATCTGACCGCAATGTGTACTTCCTCAACATCGTTGATGAGTACTCCCGTTTCCCTTTTGCCTTCCCCTGCCCAGACATGACCAGTACCACGGTCATCAAGTGCCTGAACGACCTCTTCGCCTTGTTCGGGTTCCCGAACTATATACATAGTGACCGGGGCTCCTCCTTCATGAGCGAGGAACTCCGTCAGTTCCTACTAGCGAGAGGTATTGCAGCAAGTAGGACCACCAGCTACAACCCCCGAGGGAACGGCCAGGTGGAAAGAGAGAACGCGACGGTATGGAAGGCCGTCCTCTTAGCCTTAAAGTCTAAGGGCCTCCCAACCTCCCGCTGGCAGGAAGTCCTCCCGACAGCGCTGCACTCCATCCGGTCACTACTTTGCACTGCCGTTAACGCCACCCCCCATGAACGAATGTTTGTTTTCCCCAGGAAGTCAACTACGGGAACCACTCTACCAACCTGGCTGACCTCTCCGGGGCCCGTCTTGCTGTGAAAGCACGTGAGGGCCCATAAAACGGACCCCCTGGTCGAGAGGGTGAACCTCCTGCACGCCAACCCCCAGTACGCCTACGTGGCTTACCCAGACGGGCGGGAGGACACTGTCTCCTTACGAGACCTCGCACCCTCGGGCACTCCAGAGACACCACCTTTACCCCCCCCCACCACCCCCCCAATTCCAGCCCAGGTAGACGGCATGCCGGAACCCCACGAGCCTTCGCCGACCACGCAGACACCAGCATTAACACCGGATAATGCAGCACTGCCGCTGCGACGATCGGAGAGGCTTACGAGGCCTCCGGACAGACTGACATACCAGAACTGGTAGTACACTTCACCCCGCCGGACTCAAATCTAAACAAGGGGTGAATGTGGTAAACCACTTTTATCGTTCACTATTGTTACACTATAGTTATCACTGTTGTATTGTTATCACTGTTCTCACTGTTGTATCACTATACGAGGTCGCCTCTTGTCGCGCTGTTATACCTGGGCTGACCACCTCCGACTCCGCCCATGGCTCCACCTACCTGCCCAGGTATAAAGGTAGTCGACTGGCTGGTATTCCTCCTTGTTGGACCCGATCACCCACGAGGGTGGGCTCTGTTATTTAGTCAATAAAAACCTTTAGTTACGTTCCTAACTCGTCGCTTTTTATTGGACGAATTGATAGGTATATCAAAACCACTGTCCCAGGTTAGAAACATAGAAACATAGAAGATAGGAGCAGGAGTAGGCCATTTGGCCCCTCGAGCCTGCTCCGCCATTCAATGAGATCATGGCTGATCATCCAAATTCAGTACCCTGTCCCTGCCTTCTCCCCATATCCCTTGATCCCTTTAGCCTCAAGAAATATATCCAACTCTTTCTTGAATATATTTAATGAACTGGCCTCCACCGCCCTCTGTGGCAGAGAATTCCACAGGTTCACCACTCTCTGGGTGAAGAAATTCCTCTTAATTTCAGTCCTAAATGGCTTACCCCTTATCCTTAGACTATGACCCCTGGTTCTGGACTCCCCGGCCATCAGAAACATCCTTCCTGCATTTAGTCTGTCCAGACCTGACAGAATTTTATAGGTTTCGATGAGATCCCCTCTCAATCTTCTAAACTCCAGTGAGTATAAGCCCAATCGACACAATCTCTCCTCATACGTCATTCCTGCCATCCCAGGTATCAGCCCGGTGAATCTTCGCTGCACTCCCTCCATGGCAAGAACGCCCTTCCTCAGGTAAGGTGACCAAAACTGCACACAATACTCAAGGTGCGGTCTCACCAAGGCCCTGTACAACTGTAGCAAGACATCCTTGTTCCTGTACTCGAACCCTCTTGCTACGAAGGCCAACATACCATTTGCCTTCTTAACCGCCTGCTGCACCTGCATGCTTACCTTCAGCGACTGGTGCACAATAACACCCAGGTCTCTTTGCACTTCCCCTTCTCCCAATCTATTGCCATTCAAATAATAATCTGCCTTCCTGTTTTTGCCACCAAAGTGGATAACCTTACATTTATCAACATTATAGTGCATTTGCCATGTTTCTGCCCAATCACCCAACCTGTCCAAATCGTATTGGAGTTTCACGACATCCTCCTCACAGCATACCCTCCCACCCAGCTTTGTGTCATCTGCAAATTTGGAGATATTACATCCAATTCCCTTGTCCAGATCATTAATATATATTGTGAACAGCTGGGGTCCTAGGACCGATCCTTGCGGTACCCCACTAGTCACTGCCTGCCACTCGGAAAACGACCCGTTTATTCCAACTCTTTGCTTTCTGTCCGCCAACCAGTTCTCTATCCAAGTCAATACCTTGCCCCCAATCCCATGTGCCTTAATTTTGCATGCTAATCTCTTATGTGGGACCTTATCGAAAGCCTTCTGAAAGTCCAAATACACCACATCCACTGGTTCTCCCTTATCTATTTTACCAGTTACATCCTCAAAAAATTCCAGTAGATTAGTCAAGCATGATTTACCTTTTGTAAATCCATGTTGACTTTGTCCGATCCTGTCACTGCTTTCCAAGTGCTCTGCTATTACATCTTTCATAATAGACTCTAGCATTTTCCCCACTACCGATGTCAGGCTTACCGGTCTATAATTCCCCGCTTTTTCTCTACCACCTTTTTTGAATAGTGCGGTAACATTAGCTACCCTCCAATCCATGGGTACCGTTCCAGAGTCTATCGAGCTCTGGAAGATGACCAGCAATGCATCTACTATTTCTAGGGCCACTTCCTTAAGTACCCTGGGATGTAGACCATCAGGCCCTGGGGATTTATCGGCCTTCAGTCCCATCAATTTTCCTAACACCATTTCCCTACAAATACTGATTTCTTTCAGTTCCTCCCTTTCATCAGACCCTATGTTCCCCGGCATCTCTGGGAGGTTATTTGTGTCCTCCTTTGTGAAGACAGAACCAAAGTATGTATTTAGTTGGTCTGCCATTTCCTTGTTTCCCATTATAAATTCCCCTGATTCTGACTGTAAGGGACCTACGCTTGACTTCACCAATCTTTTTCTCTTCACATATCTATAAAAGCTTTTACAGTCAGTTTTTATGTTCCCTGAAAGCTTACTCTCATATTCTATTTTCCCTTTCTTAATTAATCCCTTTGTCCTCCTTTGTTGACTCCTAAACTGCTCCCAATCCTCAGGATTATTGCTTTTTCTAGCCAATTTATATGTCCTCTCCTTGGATCTTATGCTATCCCTAATTTACCTTGTTAGCCACGGTTGAGTCACCTTTTTTGTTTTATTTTTATGCCAAACTGGGATGAACAATTTCTGTAGCTCATCCATTCGGTCTTTGAATGTTTGCCATTGCCTATCCACCGTCAACCCTTTGAGTGCCATTCCCCAATCAATCCTACCCAATTCGCTCCTCAGACCATCGTAGTTTCCTTTATTTAAATTGAGGACCCTTGTCTCTGAGTCAACTACTTCATTCTCCATCTTAACGTAGATTTTGATCATATTATGATCGCTCCGACCCAAGGGGCCTCGTACAACAAGATTGCTAATTAATCCTTTCTCGTTACATAATACCCAGTCTAAGATGGCCTGATCTCTGGTTGGTTCCTCGACATATTGGTCCAGGAAACCATCCCGTAAACACTCCAGGAATTCCTCCTCCACAGTATTGTTACTAATTTGGTTGGCCCAATCTATATGTAGGTTAAAGTCACCCATGATGACTACTGTGCCCTATTGCATGCTTCTTTAATTTCCCTTTTAATGCCATCCCCAACCTCCGCCTTACTGTTTGGAGGTCTATATACCACTCCCACTAATGTTTTTTCCCCTTAGTATTTCTCAATTCTACCCATACAGATTCCACATCATCAGAGCTAATATCCTTCATTACAATTGTATTAATCCCTTCTTTAACCAGTAATGCTACCCCACCTCCCTTTCCTTTTTGCCTATCTTTCCTGAATATCGAATACCCCTGGATGTTGAGTTCCCAGTCTTGGCCATCCTTGAGCCACGTTTCCGTAATCCCAACCAAATCATATTCGTTTACCTCTATTTGCGCAGCCAATTCATCCACCTTATTACAAATGCTCCTCGCATTAAGACACAAAGCCTTCAGGCTTGTTTTTTTAACGCTCTTAGACCTATTAGAATTATTATTTACTGTGGCCATGTTTGATTTAAACCGTTGATTTCTCTGACTGCCACTTTTGTTTTTCTCCTTCCTATCTTTTGCTTTTATCCCTGTTTTCCTTTCCTCTGTCTCCCTGCTCAGGTTCCCAACCCCCTGCCATTTTAGTTTAAACCCCCCCCCGAACAATGCTAGCAAACCTCCCCGCAAGGATATTTGTCCCGCTCTGGTTCAGGTGCAACCCATCCGACTTGTACAAGTCCCACCATCCCCAGAAGCAGGCCCAGTGATCCAGAAAATTAAAGCCCTCCCTCCTGCACCAACTCTTTAGCCATGCATTCATCTGCTCTATCCTCCTATTCCTATACTCACTAGCACGTGGCACCGGGAGTAATCCAGAGATTACAACCTTTGAGGTCCTACTCTTTAATCTGCTACCTAGCTCCCTAAATTCTTGCTGCAGGACCTCATCCCTCTTCCTACCTATGTCGTTGGTCCCAATGTGAGCCATGACCTCTGCCTGTTCACCCTCCCCCTTCAGAATGCCTTGCAGCCGTTCAGTGACATCCTTGACCCTGGCACCAGGGAGGCAACAAACCATCCTGGAGTCACGTCTATGGCCACAGAAATGCCTATCTGTTCCCCTTATGATAGAATCCCCTACCACTATTGCTCTCCCACTCTTTTTCCTCCCTTCCTGAGCAGCAGAAGCACCCCTGGTGCCAGGAAGTTGGCTGCTGCTGCCTTCCCCTGGTGAGTCATCCCCCTCAACCATATCCAAATTGGTATACCTGTTTGAAAGGGGGATGGCCACAGGGGTCCCCTGCGCTACCTGCCTGCTTCTATTGCTCCGCCTGGTGGTCACCCATTTCCCTTCTGCCTGTGCAGCCCTACCCTGCGGCATGACCAACTCATCAAACATGTAATCCATGACCCTCTCAGCATCGTGAATGCTCCACAACCCATCCATCCGCAGCTCCAGCGCCTCAATACGGCCCGTTAGTAGCTGCAGCTGGATGCATTTCTGGCAAAAACCTTAATACTCACCAGCCAATCACCTACCTGCTGTGCTGTGATGTCACTCTTCGTTTTTTGGGGAAATCGTCGATGGTTCGGCTGCTGCTGGTGTCTCCAATCAGGTTGCCACTGTTTTATGCTCTGCCACTGCTGGTGTCTCCAATCAGGTCAGTGCTGTTTCCCCCGCTGTTTTAAGCTCCGCCACCACTGGTGTCTCCAATCAGGTCAGCGCTGTTTCCCCCATGGGGATGGGGATGTGATAATGTAGATAGATAGAGAGGGATGGGTGGGGGTGCAAAGTAAGTTGATGTGAGTAAGGATGTGCAGAAGTAGGGTAGAGAAGGCAGAGTGCTGGGGATGTGATGAGAGCCACAGCAGGATGAGGTTGAGTATGGCTTTGTACTAACTTTTCCTGATCTAATGAGATCATTGAAATGTTTGCAGCACTGCACCCAGGTCCTCCTGACCACATCCCGGCTTGTAACCTCCTCTGCAATCTGCAACCAGTGTGTCTTGGTCCCCTGGGGAGGTCACTTCTGCCCATCGGAAGGGAAGAGGACCTCCCTGCGTGCTCTAACTCCCTCCATAAGCATATGGAGGAAGTCATCGGAGAACCTGGGTGCAGCCATCTGCCTCTGTGCAGTGATTGTCGGTGTTTGCAGCACTCCAATGCTGTAGTGCACTGACAGCACTATGTTAGATTAAACTTCAAATCTAATGTGGCCATGGTCCCTTTAAAGATCCTGGCTGAAAACACATCATGAATGATGTCACCAGACCCGCTCTATCTCATTGGGCCGGGTAACGCGCTGGGTGGGCTTAATAGGCCCCATTAAAGTAAGTTCATTTTCAACAGCGGGATGGAGCCAGCAGCGGGGTCGCGATCTGCCACGGACACCACCCACACCTGACCCGCCCAGGTAGGCAAAATGTTGGCCGTGGTTTTTGAAATGGGGCACTTGAAGCAAGGCTGCCATATTTCATGAGTGAGCTTTCCGGAACACTGAGGTTGCTGATGGTGACAAGTGGGCTGAGCTTTCTGTTGGCTTTCCAGCTTCTATCAACTTTTCCCACAATCTTCACATCTTTCAGCAATCTTCATTTCTTTACCCCATCAAAAGGTAGATAACATTAGCAGGACAAAGTGCCTTTTGTTTCTAACTGAAGGGAGTTTTGTCCCTTATAAAGAAGATGTGCATGGCCAGCGAGAGGGAAAATAAGGCTGTTCTGATGCACCTCTGCCTGGCAAGTTCATTGGCAAAAGCCTCAGATTGGATCAACTGCTTGTCCTCTCAAGTATTGGTGGTGCTTAACTTGAAGAGATTATAGCAGGGAGAAAAATATTAGTTGGAGTTAAATTCCATGTGTGCAGAGTCTGCTGAGTAACTTTATTAAATTGTAATGCTGAGTAGGGTAACTTGATGATGTGGGGAAATGACTTCAAGCCGTTGCTGCAGAGTGAGGCTAAGTGGAATCATTGGAGGAATGTACCCAGCCCACATTCATAGATTTCCTACTGGCCATTTCAGAGCAATAATGACAAAACCATTCAGTCTGTCCTCCCTTTCAACCATTGGAGGTGCACAGCTCACAAATAGGATTAAATACCTTCAAAAATGTGGTAACATAAAAGGAGGTTGGCAAGGGGAAGGTCAGCGAGAGAGGAGGATAGGACAGTTGGGGTTGCTGCTTGTAAGTAGGCAGCGATAGGTGCCTCAATGGGCCCTTTGGAGAATGCCAAGAGATGCGCAGAGGGTAGCTGTGGACTTATCTAAGGAGGAATTAAACCTGGGATAGTAGCAGGAAGGCAGATGAGTAATGATGGTTACAGTAGGGAGTGGGTGTGAAGGAATAACCAATAAAACCTATTCAGAAAAATACACCATTCTATGAAAGAATTCTGGCCTTTTTAAAACATGACAAACTGGGTTTGGAAATCTAAAAACCTAACAATGGAGAAGCTGTATTGTTAACAGCATTCTGGCTATGGGGATGGAATGGTTGTTGACACTGAATCAATAACCTTATTGAAGCGGAAGATTGAAGGCTCCCGACGGTCTGAATCTTTGGGAGCAGACAATGGTACATCCTGGTTAAGGTGTTCGAAATTACACTTCGTAAAGAAGCAGAAACATATGCTTTCGTAAAAATGACATCACACCGTTTTTGTGTTAAGCTTAAGACACCTACACAGGAGACATAATTCTGTATTGCAACCAGCTGAGGTGACTAAGAATTGCATAGATCACCCTGGTTGAGGTGTTCTAATTTACACTTTGTAAAGAGACACAAACAGAAGGCCTTAGTAAAAATGACATCAAATGAAATGCACCTGCAGTTTGTTACACTGATTTTTATGGTAAGCTTCGAACACCTAGGGTAGAGACACGATTCTTAATGCTACCAGCTGAACTGACTGTAAGAATTACAGGGGTCAGCAGAAAAATGACTGGAGATAATTAGCTTACATCAGCAGAAAACCTTAAAGGAATACAACTGGAAAAGGGTATAAATATTGAGCTCTCAAATAGGATACTAGATTCGCTGTAAAGGGGCAAAGCAATTCTCGGCTTCAGAGGCAGGCTCTGTAAGTCTACACCTCTTTGTATCTCGGGTATCAATGGCACTGTATTTGATTTTGGTGGATATTCTGAATAAACTTTAAGAACTGTAAAACTGTAGTGAAGTTAAGATTTGAGAATAAGGATCTCTGATAAGAATTGAAAGCTTTCTCTTTTAGGAACTGTTAATGTTGTGATTGAATCACCAACTGTAAAATACATGTCGGTTCTTTAATAAATCTATATATTTTTAGAATAGTCTCACATAATACTTCTGTATCAAACTCGCAAACTCAATCTCTGTACACTCTTTGGTGAGGAGTTGCAGAATTCTGGGGGAGTTTTCTGGACCCTCATAATATCTGGAACGTTACAGTCTAGCTAAACTTACTAAAAGTGCTATCTGGAGGACGGTAACATCTTCAGGTTGTTTTTTTCCTTTAGGGAGAGATGGTCCAGACCTTTAGACCCAATTAAGCATCTTTAGGATTCGGCTACCTCAAACTTTAGTTGAAAGTGAATGTCTGGGGAATATGCCTGATCTGGGGTAGCCCTAAAGGGGCTAGGACTAGTAATTATCCCTTCATGGGGGGGGGTGGCAAAGTACCTGTGAGGGGAGATATGAAAGATGGCATGACTAGGTGATAAGAAAGGGAGGAGACAGGAGAGAAAAAGGAGATAGAAGTAATGGGCTTGGGTTCAGAGTGGTAGCCAAAATGGACTATATTGGTTTTAAAGTCTCAATATTGTCCCAAAAGCAACTTTGGTAAATATGCAAAATACAGAACAACCCAAACTCTTGCCAAACTATCTAAGTGACATCACCTGCAGTACAGGTATTCTGTTCATCAATTGAAGGTAGTATGATAATCCGCACAGCAGTGATGGTATCTTGCCCCGCCTAATTTCCGACAGGTGGACAGTTAAAATGGAGTGGGGGATTTATCCACTCCTTTCCCGCCCCAATATGACTGCCTGCAATTTTTGTCGACACCCGCCCAAGCCGGCGGGGTCCTCCTTAAATGCAGAACAGGCTCTGATGATGTCACTGGGGCCCGATCTGCTATTTTAACTGGAGGCTTGAGCGGGGAAGCAGTGACAGCTTCCTCCACGCCTCCCCCTCCCCCACCCCACTTCACCAGGCCGAACCTGCCGGGAGCCTGACGCGGGCCAGGGGAGGCCAGACAGGTACGTTTAAAACATTTCTTTTTAGGTTTCCTTAGAGGCCAGGAGGAGCAGGCGTGCTCCCACAAGGAAACCTTGGGCCTCCCTTGCCCTGGGCTTCCCCCTCACCCGATCGCAATCACCCTCTGCCTCCTCACCACTTACCCGACTGCTGGAGACTGTCCCCGGCATCGGCCTCCTGCCACCCAAACTTCCATTCCCATCCGTCCGCCGGTCAGGCAGTGCTTTCGGAGTGGGAGTCACGGCCTGGATGTGAAAATGATGCTTAGGGATTAGAATCTCTCCGGGCCTCGACATGCAAGTTTGTTGCTCGCCCAGGCAGCCCCCTCCCCCCTCCCTCCCACACACAGAGTAATCCCATCCCACGATAAAATTGGGGCCCATCTCTCACAGGCACAAGAGGTTAAACCTTTGTTCTCGGAACACCAGGAGGCATATTGTTAAAAACATTTCCTTCACAAATCAGTTATCACAGGTTTATGAGTCAAGGCTGTCTGTCACGCCAATCTGGCAGCATCAAACTTGGACAGCTTTTGTCAGTTGTTGACTGGGCTGCCTTTTAGGTAGAGTGCCTTATGATATCCAAGCATTCTGTGAAGTAGGGCCAGGAAAAGTAATATATATGCCTTTTGCTTTTCCTGTGGGGTTGTGTTGCAGCTGCGCAGTCTGTAGCTAAGATCACAATCTATTGCACAGACCACCCTGTCATCTATTTGAAGACAAGCAGCCATAGGGGTTGAAAAATTGTGGGAGGGGTGATCATTGTTTCTCTGGTTACTGTGAACTGATACTCAATAATTCATCAAAGCTTCAAAGAAGCTATGCATCTAATTGTCCTAAGAGCACATCTGAAGCTGCACGAATCTCATATGCTCATCTAATAGTATGGAAAACAGTTTCTTGTCCTACAAGGCAAATAAATCAGAGAAAACGGAATCAGTTGCAGTCGTTCAAGTGCATGACGGCTTTAGAACATTTTACAGCTTGATCATGATAAAAAAAACTGTCTACTGCAACTTGCAAAATGAGTTTGGTATTCTGATAGTTACACTTACCATCTTACGAATCTCCGGATGTGCTGAGGCATCTGTGATACCAGTCATCAGTGTTAATGATGTACTGCTGTGCGAAGGTGACAAAATAGTAATTTGAAGCAATTTGTCATAAATAGTTTTTTTTAAACAATTTTAGATTTTAACATTTTTAGACCCTTGGGCTAGAAATTCATGGCCTTAGCACCACTCTGTAGTGCCATTAAATGGCGCTAAAACAGAGGCCGCCGCTCTTTTGCCAGCTGCTGGCAGTTCCTGCGGCGGCGGCTGTTTCCATGCTTACCTTTGCGTTGCCGGTAACTGGCAGCGCCATGCTGGACAAAATGGCGGCATTGTGACGTAAATCGGCGTGCAACGCCAACTTTACGTCACAAGCGTGAACTTTGACCCTAGTGCTGGGTGCTAAGTATGAAGAGGTGGCTTGCTGCAATAGAGGTGAAAAGTTTTTTAAGTGTGTAGGGAGTGCTGCTGGAGGCTTGCAAGGGCTCAGATGATAAATGAAGGCCTTTTAGAAGACAGAACATGCTGCAAATACTCAACAGGTCACACAACATCCGTGGAGAGAAAAACAGAGTTAATGTCTCAAGTCGCGATGCTGCCTGACCAGCTGAACATTTCTAGCATCTTATGCTGTCATTTCACATTTACAGCATCCATTAGCAGAGGGAAGAGGCAGACACAGAAAAGGAGGAAGCCAAAGAGGAGGAAGCAGAAGAGGAGGAAGCAGACAGAAGAATGCATCCCAGACAGCCCCTTTGTGGCTGGGATATCCTGGATGGAATCATCCGCCTGCGGTCCCAGTGCCCACAACCCCAATTCCCCTTTCAACATTTATCCCACACATTACCTTCCATCTATTACTGACCATCACAACGTCTTCTTGGCCACGATGCTGAAATACAAACCACCACGAAGCAAACTTTCCAATCCACCTATATACATCTATCCATCCATTGTGACATCAAGAAATCAACTCATCACACTTATGCATTCTCTTAGTGACTGTCTTGTGTGTGCCTTTGTCTATCCTACTGATGTCATGCAGTGCTACCCCAGTGATTGCAGCATGGCTGGTGGAAGGCTGTTGACTTTCAGTGGGGGACACTGCAAATGTCCTTGCTGGTTGACCTTGAATAGCTGGTGGCTGGGAGTGTCTTCTTCTTCTTGTTCTGCTTCACACCCCACTCCCTCTTCTTGTCCTACTGGCTGGGCAGGCTCCATTTCTTGGGTGTGTGAAATGAGGAAGGCACAAGGGTGGAGCTGTGGTGATGGGAGGGCAGGAAAGCATGAGGTGCATGCCAGAAGGAGGATAATGTGTGAGGATACTAGCATGTTTTATCCTTTCAGCCCCACCGCTGGCCAAGGGCTCAGCCATGACCCTGCCAAGAATGGCCAGCACCGTCTCCTCCAAGGAGGTGAGGTGAGGCTAGGAATTGGAGATGTACTTTGTGATTGGTGCAGATTGTTGGTAGGTGAGTGATTGGAGGTGGGGGTCGTGCATTGAGCAGTGTGTGAGGCTAGTGGTGCAGTTGGTAGGAGACATCTTTTGAAGATGCATTCATTGACCTTGGCCAGTGGTCTGAAGTCATGAAGCTTCTTTGGGTACTGGAGCCAAGTGATGGGGGAGACACTGCTGGCAGCGACAGCCTTGGTGATGTACTTCCACATCGTTCTTTCTGGAGGGCCTCCTGGCCCCAGTGCCTGTCTTGTAGCATTGACCCTCTTCACAAAGCTGGAGTGCTGTGTGCGAAACCCTGGGTGCCCATTCCCTGGCTTGCTGAGCCATTTGTGTTAGTGCTGAGGCATTGTTTCCATTTTTTGAGGTTAGGAAGGGAATTTAACTTTAAGAGCTGAATATTCACATTTGGGACTTCTTTTTAAAGTTAAATATTTTTTTAAAAGGCTGAAAACTGCATTGTTTCACTTCATTTTAATTTGTATTGCTTCAGCGTGCATGACCTCTTCATTACCCACAATTCCTTGCGAGCTCTACAGTCGGAACGTCACCTCGGATGCCTCCAGCAACACCACCAGGATGGCAATGCACAGCAGGAAAGCACTGCGCCAATAATCTCCATCCCTCAGATCAATTTTGCTCCGTTAGCGTTGCGGTCATTTTCAACGGCCGTTAACTCCAGTTGCCGGTAACTTTACTGGCTAAAACGAATTTCTCACCCCCAATTTTCCCCCCTTTTAGTCACTTATATTCAACAAATATCGGGGTAGCATTTCCGCATGGTTCTCCCGATTGTCCGCTGTAACTTCAGCAGAAGATTGACAGAAACCCTGGAGACACGACACAAACTGCCATGTAAGCCGCCTCTCTGGGGTTTACGTCGATTTTCTACCGATGTAACAGCGGACGATCGGAGGCTTCCCCCTCCCAGCACAACCGCCCCTTTGGAAATTCCAGACAAATGTGTCTTTCTCTTCTCTCTCATACAAATTAGCCCCACAATTCGACTCAACCTTTCATTGACGACTCAGGCCACCAAGTGTGTACAGGGTATTGCTGGAGTTTAACCAACTAAAACTGTGCGTCACTTGTGAGCTATCTGCTGCTTTTCCAACCAAGACTCCTTACCTGTTGGGACATTGGCTTGTAGGGCTATCAGGTTTACCCATCCAGGTCTCATTAATAAGCCAGGTGGGATGGTTAATCATTAACAGTGTCCTGGAGTACTGTAAACCTGGCTCACATCAGATTTTTAAGTCTGCCACAGATGGTTCAGTTAATTTTCAACTTCCATCACCAGGAACATGATCTTGGAGCCACTCAACCCAGTGAGATCCTTCTTTCCTTCCCCTCTTCCCCCAAGAAGGATAGTCACTCGTTGGTGGAGAGGTCATCAATTTAGAGTTATCATTAGAAGAGTGAGAAGGTTAGGACCGGCCTAGAAATTCAGTCGCGTTTGCGCCCACTTATGGGCTATAGAGTGGTTTGCGCCGGAAGATTTTTCGCGCCCGAAATTCAGTTGGTCCGTAACATCGACGTTAGCCGGTAGCGCTGCGCCGGCACCGATGACGTCATCGGTGTGTGCAGCGCCCCGGTTCCAATGCAATTCCGGTCCGACCGCCAAATTCAGTTGCGGCCGCCTCTCCCGTGGCGGCCGCAAACAGCGTTTGCAAAACGGTGCCTTGCAGCTCCGAGAGGCCGGCGCATAAAGGTGGAGGGGCGGCCGGCCGCTTTCCCGGCGGCCGCCTGGCCGCACCTCCCTCCCCGGACTCCTGCACCACCCCCCCGCGGCATTGGTGTGTCACTCCCGCGAGCCCGGCACTTCTCCGTGGTGCCGGGCTCATTTGCCGGGGGAATCCAGCGGCGATCTCACGGCTGCAGGCAGCTCCTCCTTAAGAGAAGGAGGAGGCCTGCAGTACCCCAGCCTGCCGCACCGCATCGGGTGCCGCAGCGGCAGCTGGACGCCTGAAACTGACATTCTTCGCCCCAAACGAGGCGGCCAAACCCTCCAATAGCGCCCGCCTCCGTGTTGGGGCGGTGCAACTGAATTTCAGGCGGGCGCTACGGGAATCCGGCCGAGCGCTAAATTTCGGGCGCTAAAGACCTGGCGGGGCTATACCTAATTTCTAGGCCAATGTCTTTACACAGAGAGTTGTTGCTTCAAAGAATGCTTTGCCACAGGGAGTGGTTAAGGTAGAGCCCATTGCTTCTTTTAAGGGGAAATTGTTGAACTATTTTAAGCAGATAAAGATACAGGGCTATGGGGAGAGTACGGGGCAATGGGTTTAGTTTTGGATTGCTTCAGCAAAGAGCCATCTCAGCCATCGTGAGCCAAATTACCTCGTTGTGTGATGAAAACTTCTATGGTTCAATGATCATAAAAAATAGGATAATGTGAATTGCTTCATTAAATAGTTTTTCTGCAACAATCATTCAAAAGTGACCACGAAAAAATTTTAACGGACAGATATGTGAAGTAAGTTAGTTTTCATTTTTATTTTGCTGTTTTTTGCCCTTTTCTCCTTTCTTGAGGGCGCTGAATCTTGCCATGGTTGCCTATCTTAGAAGGCATTCCACCCTGAAACCTGCTTAATACATCTTTCTTTTCTCTTTGTCTAGGTTTTCTCAAAATAAGGTAATGTCACCTGTTGGCAGCCGGGACCCAAGCTCTTCACAACAGGTTGTCACACACTTTACCTGTCTCAAGTACCATGACTGGAGTGGGGCTCGCCGGAAAAACATGAAAATGAGTGTGGTGCCCAATTACCATAACTGGCAGATTACAATGAAGCTGGCACTGGCAAAGCCTTCCTTTGCTTTATGTTTTTCTTCACTGCTAAATGTGGTGCACTGTGAATCGGGTGCACCACGCCTATAAACCCACAACCCGTGCTTGACCCTGGGGGTATAGCGTCAAATGAAAACATCTCTCAACATAGCAATGTACTTAGTAATTCAAATAATTATCCATTAGAGCAGTCCAAAACTTTAACCATTGAAATTTTAATATATATATAGTTATTGTAATATTTCTATTTAATAAGCCTATGAATCATAAGACGCTATAGCCTAGAAATTACTGCTTTAATTATTCCTCTCTCCTGTATATTAATGGAAGCAGTAAACCACTTAAAATAAACAAGCTAATGCCTCTGTTAAAATAGTGGACAGAGAATCATGGTAGGGTTTGGTTGCTAATATTGCAAACAGTCATGTCTAGGACTATGTGCTGCACAATAATACATAACAGTTAAAAAAATGACCATATGTCATGGTTAACTGAGAGATTAAGAATGTGTAAGATTCTTTCAGTAAATGAAAATGACTGCATTCAGCTTCTGATAGCCATGTAAATGAACGACGACAAACAAAATGATCAAAACTAAGCATCTAACAATTCTGGGTTACAACAGGAACAGCCCAGAGCACTACGGGGAACTAGAGTATAAAATGTCTATTATATAGAGCTGAACAGAATAATGCATTATAGGGAACTGAATTAAACAGCATATTACAATTAGCGCTGCAGCATTGAAAAGTCTATCACACAGGTGGGGGGAAGGGATGAAGAATGAATTAAAAAGCGAGTCTCTATGGAAAGTTAACAAAATGTTTTCAACTGACTGAATATATAGTACAGAATTTTCTTTCAAATAAATAACTATTATATTAGCTAAAACTTTATCCTTTAAGATCAGAGATGGTTCTTTTTATATTCAATATTAAGCAAGAAACATTGTACAAATATTCCACTTGTAAAGAATATGATGGTGCCAATACCAATGCAATGGCTTTGAAAGTTGTTTCAGTAACAACACAATGAAAAGATCCAGTGACATTTACTAAAAGTTGCCAAATCCATAAAATTAACCCTATAATTAGGTTTTCAAGATAGAGAGAAAATACTTCAGTTTTTATAATAGCCCCCATCTCCATGAAATCTGTTTCAGAAGTGCTTTAATTTCCTTCTTCCTTGCCAGGCTGGAATGAGGGCATGAAAGGCCAATACAAATCTCTAAACTTCATGGCCAACTTTAAATAAACCCTTTATGATTCTTTGTGCATCGAGCCCATACAGCACCCTAGCAACAAGGCAGGAATGCAGTAGTATTGACTGTAGGATAGGGTGTGCTCTCTGCAGAGAAGTGATTGCACGTTTCTTATTCTCATAGAATGACTGGCATAATCAACGTGCATTAACAACACTAAATTAAGTTCCCAGCAGGTATCCACTGAGAACTTCTTACTATACATGTTTTTAGTTTACGAAAGTATCAGTTATATGTAATGAAGTAACAATTATTGAAAAGATCAAAACACTGCTCCATCACAGAGCAATTTTCTTAATTATACCATGTGTATTGTTATTGCAGTAGCGTGAGTTCCAGCAGTTTTTGTTAATGCATAACTTTAAATGTCTCATGCTGTTCTGCAGGGAGGGTGGGGAGGCAGCGTGGTTATGGTAACAGCTTAACGTTACCATAGCAATAGTGCTGGCTCAATCTGATTCAAGGCCCAGAAATGTCGCTCTACCACACTCATGTAACAATGATGTTTTTTGAGTTCGGTCTTCATATAAAGATTACATGTTTGAAGTGTTCTAAAAGTCTAAGTCACATTTCTGCTGTTTTTCTGATAGGCTAAATCAGTATATTTATAATGTATGACCTTTAGTTACAAAACCAATATGACCAACTGAGGCAATACTCCATCAAAACCTTACTTGTGAAACTTACTACAGAATTGCCTTATTTATCAGTTAATGTGCTGATTAAGAAAAAAACATGAGTAGAGTAAGAATCAATTCGGGCTAAAGAAATTACCACCATAAAAAAGATCCTCTTAATACATGTCCCTATCACTTGTGTCAGGAGTGCCTGTATGATACTAATTTATTGACCAAAACATCTAGTGTAAAAAATACACATGTAACAACTATGGTTTAGATTAATCCAAATGTAGGACCTCTCAATTTTTAAAACCTTTGCCCTATTTGGCTGACAGCTTATTCTGTTTCCCATAATCTATATGGCAGGATGTCTTGATAAATCACAATCCTTGAATGATGTTGACATTATGTTCGGTTATCGGAATGTAGTCATAAGGCTAACATGAAGTTTGCTTGCAGTAATTGGAGCTGTAATTGATCTTTGATAATTCATAAGGAAGTCTGGCTGTCTTGATTCCAAACACTCCAATCATCTGTCCTTGCAAACCACCACCCCATCCCCATCCTCCCTTTCTTTTCCAAAGTCCTTCAATGGATTCTCACCTCCCACATCTGTGCCCATCCAGCCCATAATTCCCTGCTTGAACCCTTTCAATCAGGTTTCTGCCCCTCCCACAGAACAAAACTGGCCCTAGTCAAAGCCATGAATGACATTCTCTTTGATTGTGACCATGGTGCATTATCTCTCCTTGTCCTCAACCTCTCTGTAGCCTTTGACATGGTTAAACACACCATTGTCTTCCAACGCCTTTCCCCCATTATTCACCTCAGTGGAACAGCCCTCACTTGGTACCATCTTTACCTACCTGATTGTAATCAGAGCTTTTCCAGAAAAGGGTTCACTTCTCATTCCTGCACCATCACTATCACCTTCATCCTTGCCTCCTCCTCTTCCTCATCTACATGTTGCTTCTTGGCGACATCATCCACATGTTCACTGTTGACTCACAGCTGTATCTATTGGCCACCTCTGTTGACCGCTCCACTGCCGCTATGCTATCAGACTGTTTGTCCAGCATTCAGTCTCGGATGAACTGCAATTTCTGCCAACTGAACAATGGGAGGACCAAAGCCATTTTCTTCAGCCTTATCTCACCTTCATACCCTTGCCATAGACTCCATCCCCCTCCATGACCACTATACTATTATGACAATGACTGAATGTTTCTTGCTTAATGTTGACTGTAAAAATTATAGGCTGAACTAGGCTGATCACAACCTTGGTGCCCTATTCAATCTTAAACTGATTTTTCAACACTATATCCTCTCCATCACAAAGACTGCCACGTCCACCTCCATAACATCACCCACCTCTGCACCTACCTCAGTCCACCTCCCTCCCTTTGCCCTACCATTGGTGGCCATGCCTTCAGACTCCCAGACACCATGCTCTGAAATTCCCTCCCTGAACCCATCTGCCCCTCCACCATCTTCTACTCTTTTAAGATAATCCTTAAAACCCACCCCTTTGAAGAAGCTTTTAGTCACCCCATCTAATATCTCCCTTTTTATGGCTTGACATCTGATTTTCTACTCATGCCTCTATGAAGAACCTTCGATGCTTTTCTATGTTAAAGGCTTCATATAAATCCAAGTTTCTGTTGTTGTAAAATTATTCCCATATGGTTCGATAAAGCCTTTGCGGAAGAAAGATAATGGTTTAATATACTGGGGTATTCCAACTTTCAAAAATGCCCTAATACTCTTTCAACTAACACTTGTTTCATATGACGGGAAAAGCTTATAATGGGACAACTAACACTAACACTTCTCCCTTCAGATCTCCTACGTTAGGTATCCAGGGCCTGGGCTTTACCCTCGCAGCTTATTTGTTATGTTCTCAAATAACATTTGCCTTATTTTGAACCGAAAAAACTATAAAGTATTGCATAGAAATCTGGCTCATTAAAATTAAAATCTAGAATTGTTTGTTTCGGCCTCTGGCAGTGCCTTATCACAGAGTGAAAGTTGTTTACAAGGATACCATCGTCCCCAGAACACATTTTATTTAGAAGAGGCAATGGCAACCTCACCTATGGGGAAAATGCAATTTTACAGGTGGGATTTATTCAGAACAAAACAACACACAATTCAGAAATGTTGGTAGAGAATATTATTTGTGAGTAACTTATTGAAAAAATGGGTTGATTTTCCTTTGAAAATACAACAATTTTAAACTAAGGGTCATAGAGGAGCAGCAGGACTACAGTTAACTTATTGCATAAAATTAAGCAGTTCCAAAATATGGTTGATTTAATCTTGCATCTTTTCCAAGCATACATTTCTGTAAATAATTCCTTGTAAAGTCAAATTATTAGCTGGACTCTACGGCAACTATATGGAAAAAAAATCATTAATTTCCGTCATTGTGGTAGATCCATATTGTGAGAGACTGACTGGTGTCCCATTAAGACAGACATTGTCTGACAGTATATGGTTGGTACGCTGCCCAGATCGTTATCAAAGGCCTTCTAGAGAAATGTTGGTTCTCAGACAGAGCAGCGGAATGAATGACCATCCTTTGACCCAGTGAGAATCAAACTTCTTGGTTCCATAACCTGCTGGGAAATGTCATAAAGAATGTGATCCATTTTTATTGCGGTCCTGCAGCACAACACCAGCTGTATTTGAATCAGTGACACACGCTGAACTTAGCAGCGGGGGTTTTCACTCATTTCTTGTTGTTGCACAGAACGGGTGGGGGCGGGCGACTGGAGGGGGGAAGAGTATGGTTCATTTACCACATAGGTATATTCTCATTTGAGTTAATGTAGTTCTTTCAATTAATTATAACAAGAATTTCAATTCAACTTTATTGAACATTACCAAATAGATTTGTAAAAAAAATGCAATTTGCTAGCCAAGAAGAGTGGGCATCAGTACACAGACAGTGAAGTTCTATATTTTTTATATAGAATTTGTGGATTTAAAGCAGTGTGGCTGTGCTAAAAAGTCTGCACACTGCCACATCCTCAGGACTGACTGGAAATGCATCCTGTATACTAATGGCTACAATCAGTGTTTCAGTATCTTAAATGTTGTAACAGGAGACCTTGAGTTAATTGTCATACTCGGCTGCACTTCATGCTTTAATCCGCTTTCTATTCCCTTGCTCCAAACTAAAACCTGCTGGAATATTCATGATAGCTACATTATTGCCTGATGCTTAATAAAAAGATAACAATAAAATAAAAAGAAACAGGAAAAATATAGAAGACTTGTGTCTATATGGTACATTGATTTCTGCACGCCCTTGTTTATACATGTCTTCTATTTTTCTTCCTGTTCCTTTTTATTTTACTGTTATCTTTTACCTCCATGTTTCAACAAACGAGGAATACAGAAACATGGAGGTTTTTTTTTGTTTTTAGTGCTCCTAACATAAGAGTGTTTTGTGCCAAGAGCACTAAAAACAAAAATGTACCCTTTAGAAACAGGAATAAGTCATTTGGCCTATTGAGCCTGTCCCATTTTATTAGCTATGGCAGCTCTATCTCTTTAATCCCGATTTACTGCACTCGCTCTATTCGGCCGATTCTGCTTTCAGCTGTGCCGGTTGCGCAGGTGCAAAAAGGACGCAGGGCGACTGAAAATTGGTCGAGCAAGCCTTAGTCATGTTTTGCATCTAATTCTGCATCTGATTTTCTAGTTGGCTGCATTTTGTGCGCTAGATTGCACTTTTCATTTCTCATGGCCTCATTGAGGCAAGTAAAAATATTTAAATAAATACCTGCCGCAATTTCCTGGATTTTGTGCTGGGATTGTCTTCAAAACCCATCATGAATATGTGCAGAGGAAGCTCCATATGGAGCAGAGTAAAAGCTACCTGGAATAACCTGAAAGACCTTTCATGACCTGTGGATGTCCCAAAGTGCTTCACAGCCAATGAAATACTTTCAAAGTGTAGTCACTGTTGTAATGCGGAGAGCTGTGGTAGCCAATTTGTGCACAGCAAGGTTCCACAAACAGCAATGAGATAAATGTTCAAATAATTTGTTTTACTGGTGTTGGGTGAGGGATAAGCGGTGGCAAGGTCACTGGGAGAACTCCCATGCTTTTTTTCAAATAGTGCTACAGGATCTTTTATATCAACCTGAGTGAGGGGACTTGGTTTAACATCTTATCCAAAGCATCTCTGGCAGTGCAGCACTCTCTCAGTATTGCACAATAGGCAGGAATAAGACAAACATCCAATTGATCACATATAATCCTCAGTATAAGAAATACATTGAAAAACAATGGCAGGATTCTGTGTCTTCCTACAAAACCCTGCCATTGTTTTATTAATTTAGTGCAAATTGATCTATTTTACTTAAACTAGTGGCACATTCTGAATATCTCATGGACTGTTTTGGATAGATCTGATTCCACTTATAGAAAACCTAATGAATCACTTACAGTTTTGTAGCTGTTGGATTATGAGTAGGATAAGTGATATGTTGCATCAAGTGATTTGTTATTACTCAGATCTGCTCAGAAATTAGCATTTTTGCTGGCTCCAGGACTTTTAATGCAAAAATTGCAGTAGTCAGCCAGCAAACTGCACTACATGCAGTAAGTATAGACATTCACACAATTGGTTGTCTGATGATGCACCATATCCAATCACTAGTTATGATGCCCTCCTTAGTAGTGAAATAAGATTCACATTTGGTACACAGTGCTCTCAATTGCTATCAAATGCCCTTTTCATGTCCAAACTGACAAGCTTTTTCACTCTCTCCTTAAACCAGTTGAACATCAAGAGGAAAAGCATCTTCTTCTCAAATAGAAATGCTTGTTGTAATTCTATAACATCTGTGTAAAATGTGTTGCCCATTTCATGCTTGTAACTGAACACCTGTCTCACTGTAGCTCTTACATCGCTCTGTCACTCTTTAAATGCCTCTCTCTGTATTGTCATTCCTCATACATTTACATGATTAAATCTTTTATTTGACTGGTGAATTACTAAAGTGATATGGGGAAATACCAATATAATAAAATTTAACAACTGCACATGTTCTTGGGTGAATTTACTTGTTATACAGCACATTCTAACTGTGTTTTATGGATTATTAGTTATTAATCTGAACCCTTTTATTCCTCTGATGTTATCTTCTGGCACAGAATTAAGCTTCATTATTGAAATATTTGATAAATTACTCTTTTAATAACTGTTAAAATTGTATGGGATAATGTTCCTCTTTAATAAATGTAATTAATGACCTGCTAACAAAATTGCATTCTTAGTAATCACAAGGCTCTGTTTCCCACAATTTTGTTAACAGGTCATTAATTACAAAGTAAAACAGGAATTCACCTGTTTTTCATTAAAGAGGAACTTCATCAGTTTAAACGGCAATGTAAGAGAATGCAATGCGTGTAATGTGTAATGTAATCCAGTAAGCAAATCCGAATGATTGAAGAAAACATTTGCAGTTGAAGCATAGTGTGAATACTGAACAACATCCTCTGTTGTGAAACAATATACAGTATACAGAAACTGGTTAGCTACATTGGTTGTCATGGGGCTTGAAGTTTGTCTTGGGCAGTGGTGCAAAACGGGCAGTATCAGATTGGCTGCCCGTTACACGCAGCGCCTGGTATTCAATTCCATTGACTGCAATAGAACTCAATATCAGGCATTGCCTTTTACGGCACCGCCCAAAACGAATTTCATCCCATTGTTTGTAAACACATTCGCAGATTAGTTAAAACTTACACATGGAGGAAAATATTGGGCATAATCTTTTTATAAGACCATGTAGTTGAGTTCATCATTTTCCGCTACATTTTTTCACCTCCCAAGTTAGTTCCCTCCATCAATGCAATCCTTCGGGTTCAGCCCATGAGCACGTCCAAATGGTGAAGACTGGTCCCACCTGAAAATAACCCAGTTCAGGCTGGATTTCACTTTCGAATATTTTTTTTCCTGGAGCAGTGGAAATGTGGGATAAACACCCAGCAGGAGTCTGGGAAGTTTGGCGAATTAGATAGAGATGATAAAATTTTGTAGAGACAAGAGCTTGGACTTTGTGAGAGGAATCCATTCAGATGTAAATTGAGCAGGCCCGATCGGGAAAGTGGGCAGAGGTCCATAATACCAGCTCTCCGCCCAGTTATGTCACATGCCTGTTTCTGGCGAATAAAACTTTTAGGGGCCGGAGGCAGCTGCCTGAAACAGGCGGGAGCATCATTTAAATATTAAAATGTGGACTGTGACATCCTGCATTGCATTCCTCACATTTGTGCATGCACGACTTGTGTTCATAATTACGTCCGAGTGAACTGGGCATCCAGGGTTGCTGGGCTATGGCAAGTATACAGAAGCCTATTTAAAGGACACAGTAATGTTAAGTGTTTTTCAGCCATTTCTTGACCATTTTCTTAATTCTGGCTTTCATGAGTTTTGTGGCAATTGTTATTTTTTTGCCCCAGTACTATTCCTGACATCAATGGATTCCCCAGTAGGAATTTCCCTACCTGACACATTTGGAAAAGAGAGGACCAGGAGTGGGATGTCAGGCAGATCAAGATGTGACCACCCGCCAGTACCCGCACATGTAGATTTGCAGACAGAGATGAATATATCATTGGGAAGAAGATGAGTTAGCACACCAGGTGGCACTACTAAGATGTGGGAAAGACTGGCTAACAATAATGTTTGATTTTCCTCAGAAGACATCACAATCTGCCATGCTTTCAGTGGCACTGCATGAAGGTATTCCAGGGGGATAAATAGTCAGCATACCTTGGCTGCTTGTGCATCCCTGTGTGTCGCTGGGTCAAAATCCTGGAACACCCTCCCTAACAGCACTGTGGAAGTCCATCGCCCCAAGGACTGCAGCGGTTCAAGAAGGCGGCTCACTACCACCTTCTCAAGGGCAACTAGGGACGGGCAATAAATGCTGACCTTGCTAGTGACACCCACATCCCAGGAACGAATAAAAAAAATCCCCAATTTCCTTCATAGAAACATAGAAGATAGGAGCAGGAGTAGGCCATTCGGCCCCTCAAGCCTGCTCCACCATTCAATGAGATCATGACTGATCATCCAAATTCAGTACCCTGTCCCTGCATTCTCCCCATATCCCTTGATCCCTTTAGCCTTAAGAAATATATCCAACTCCTTCTTGAATATATTTAATGAATTGGCCTCCGCTGCCTTCTGTGGTAGAGAATTCCACTCTCTGGGTGAAGAAATTCCTCCTCATCTCTGTCCTAAATGGCTTACCCCTTATCCTTAGACTGTGACCCCTGGTTCTGGACTCCCCCACCATCGGGAACAGCCTTCCTGCATCCAGTCTGTCCAGTCCTGTTAGAATTTTATAAGTTTCAATGAGATCCCTGTCATAAATCGCAACTTCTACAAGGAAGTACTACTGAACGGCCAGCTGAGGGCGCCGCCCGAGGAGTATAAATACTAGGGCGTGGGCCCAGCTTGGCCAGAGACAGTCTGGAAACAGGAAGCTAGTGGCTACTAACTAGACCTCCATGTTTTGTTACAAGTCGATTAAAGCCTTGCTTTATGTACAACCAAGTGCATAGTGAGTCTTTATTACATCAATTTAATCGACTTGTTATCGTCTCCACGCCTTGGGTGATTCGGAACAACCAGCTGCAACTCAAACCGCAGAAAGGAACCTGGGCAAGAAACTGATCCATCATGGAAAAACTCCTTAGACCCGCTCGTCTCGACCTGGACCCGAATGCACCTGCAGCAGCGAAGGTATGGAAGCATTGGTTTTGTACCTTTAGCAACTTTCTTGAAGAATGTGGGGCAGGTGCTTCTAATAAGTTATGAATGCTTATTAACTACGTATCCCCTCATGTGTATGATTATATTGAGGACTGTATAGACTACGACGCTGCTATCGAAATTTTACAGCAGCTAGTTGTCAAGCCCCCGAATGAAATCTTTGCTCGACACCTACTGGCCACAACTCGGCAGCAGCCTGGGGAATCACGCGATGAATTCCTCCAGAAACTTTGCAGGCTCAGCAAAGATTGTAACGTTAAAGCGGTTACAGCTGAACAGTATCAAGAGGAACTAATCCGCGATTCCTTTATCAATGGGATTGTATCCCCTTTTATACGTCAGCGCCTGCTGGAAAATAAAACCCTCAATTTATGGGCTGCTTATGACCAGGTGTGTTCCCTGGACTTGGCCAAGAAGAATTCAGACACTTATCTCCCACCACGTGCATGGGCGGCGGCTAGTCTTTCGATAGGTCTCGGGTGGATGCCCCCGCTGATGACGACGCTACTCTAACGGACGACGACCCTACCCTAGAGGCCTTTGCTGATGATGACCCCGCCCTAGCAGCATCCTGGCAATCAGGAAGAAAGTGTTTCTTTTGTGGAGGTATGTTCCATTACAGAAAATTTTGCCCGGCTCGTAATGCGATCTGCAATCATTGCAGCAAGAAAGGACACTTTGCCAAGGTATGCCAGTCACGGGCCTCTGCTGACAAGAAAGCCGCTCCTCTAAAGTATACCGGTCGAGAGCTCCTGTTAGCTTCACAGCTGCTATCTATGGAGCTGCTCCTCCCCCAAGAACCACTGCTAAGGCTACAGCTGCCGAAGGAAAAATTACCCCTCCTCCCATCACAGCTGTTTTTCCCCAAAGTTTGTCCCATGCAGCTACGAAGGTTTCAGTAAATGGGCACACTCTAAGCGCGCTAATCGACTCCTGCAGCTCTGACAGCTTCATTAGTAAGCGGACTGTCAGCAGGTTAAAACTGCACATTTACCCCTCGGACAGGGAGATTGCAATGGCTCTGACGACTCTGACCACCAATTCTTCTGGCTTCTGTCTTGTCAACCTCATCCTCAATGGTCGCACGTATCCCTCCACCCGGCTCGGAGTACTCGAAAACTTATGTAGTGATGTGCTTCTGGGACAGGACTTCCAGAAGCAGCACAAAAGACTCACTTTTGAGTTGGGAGGGTCAAAGCCAGAGCTTACCATTTCTGAGGTGCCGTTTTGTGTGCTCTCGGCGGCATTACTCAGTGAGCCCTCCCTGTTTGCCAATCTCTCCCCCCGCTGTAAACCCGTAGCCACCAAATCGCGGCGCTTTAGCCAAGACGACCGAGCATTTATCGAGGCAGAAATCTCTCGCCTTTTAACTGACGGTATTATCGAGCCGTGTTCATCCCCCTGGCGGGCTCAAGTCGTCATTGTGAAAAGCCCTTTAAAACAACATAAGAAACGTCTGTGTATTGATTATTCGCAGACTATTAATCAATATACCGATCTGGATGCCTACCTGCTACCACGCATAGATGACATGGTCAACAACCTTGCCAAATACAAGGTACTTTCAACCTTCGATTTAAAGAGTGCATACTATCAGGTACCGCTGAAAGACTCTGACAAAAAGTATACGGCCTTTGAGGCCAATGGTCGGCTTTATCAGTTTTGTCGCCTTCCATTTGGGGTCACCAATGGGGTGGCCGTCTTCCAACGGGTAATGGATGGCCTAGTCTGGCAAGAGTGTAAGGGGTCATTTTAACGAGCTTATGGTGTGCTAGATCGGTTTTGATTTCGCACTGCTCGTGAGCGGTTCCGAAGCACTCCCCCCTCACCGGTTCTAGACACTGGGCTTATTGCCAGACAACCTTGATGTGTGGCCAAACTTGTGACTCGGAAGACAAATGGAGCAGGTGAGACAAGGTGAGTTTTAAATCAGAAATATCTTTATTTTCAAGGAGAATAAACACAGAGAATGCAAGAATCAATTTAGACAAAAATCATTCGCACGTCTCCCAATGGGAACTAAAATTTAACACACAAGGAATAACTTTGACTACCTTAAATCATACAACAATTCTTAATCAGCAGTATACTAAAACGGGGGTGGGAAAAGCGCACGGACACATCGAGGGATAAATCACACTCCTGAATTACAAAACCCTTAATGTTACAAACCCTCCCGTTGCTAAAATATACCTCAACTATGTCGGTTAGGTAGAGTTGGGCCTTTATGCTCACCAGATTTTTAAAACCCTCCTGGACCTTGGTACTCCTTGTTACGTCCGGGATCTCCAATCTTCCTTATGGGACCAGCTCCTGGGCCCGCTCTCCTGCACAAACTTGGAAGTCCTCCGAACTCCTCGAGCCGTCTCCTCTTCCGCACGGTCTTCGAACTCCTGATGGTATCTGGACTTGGACTTCACTGCTTCTGGTGAATCTTGTGGATCTGTCTGAGTCTGGCTGAATCTCTCTCCTGCACAATCTTGAAAGTCCTCCGAACTCCTCGAACCGTCTCCTCTCCACTCGGCCTTCGAACTCCTGATGGTCTTGGATCTGGACTGAACTTCTGAATCTGCTCTCCTGCACAATCTTGTGGGTCCTCCTCGCTCTGTCCTTGACTTTGTGTCTGTGTGAATCTGTGATGGATCTGTCTGAATCTCACTGAATGAAATGTCTTGCTGTCGATTTTCCCTCAACTTCCTTGCCCTTATCTCGGCGTCAAATCAGGGGTTTTCTTTTGTCAAGGTAATGGGCAGGCTGCTTTGACAAAAGCAAGTACTTTATTTTAATGTCTTGTAAATGAAACTGATGGGATCTGTCCTGTGTCCCTCTGAGTTTGGTACAGATAATGTTTTTTTTTCTGTGCTCAGCGATTTCAGAGATGGGTTTGCGTTTTGCTAGCAATTAGCGCACCTCCAGGTGCAAATACTTTTGTTTACGAGTTCGTTACTGCTGTAACCATATTATCATATCAATAGCAGTAAGTTCTGGAATCTTCTAATCGGTGATGACTCAGGCTGCTGTAAGATACTGCTGGTGTGTCCTTTTGAACTGAGCCATGAGAACTGCCAACTCCATCTTGTGTTCTCACAATGTGGCCATTTCAGGGGTTTTACCAATCTAGACTGTATTTTCTGGATTTTGCGAATCCTACAAGAGAACTTGACAGATACCTTTCCGTATTTAGACAATATCACTATTGCCGGCCATGATCAAAAGGAGCATGACGCCAATCTTCAGAGATTTTTTGACGTTCTCCGTCATCGCCACTTAACGTTAAACGAATCCAAATCGGTGAAATTGGTGCCATCAGTGAACATTCTCGGCTACTGGGTGGGCAACGGTGTTATTAAACCGGACCCAGAGCGACTTCGTCCACTTCAGGAGCTCCCTCCCCCTACAAATCTCGGCTCTCTTCGTCGGGCACTTGGTGATGTAAGAAAAAGGAGTCTTACCATCAAGTAACTTTAAAGTAAGCTTTAAGTAACTTATAAACACACTATATACAAGAGAGGTCTTTACCATGCCTCTGGTAGAAGCCTCTTACAATACTGAACAGACCAGTATTTATACCAGTCCAACAGGAAGTGACATATGACAGGAAGTGAGGTGTGTACACAGTTCATAGTTCATAGTTCACAGTTCACAGGAAGTGATGACATAACTTCCCGGAAGTTATTATTATTATCACATTCTTCCCTCCTGCAGGATTAGGAGGCTGTGGTCTACCTTTTGGTCCGCAGCCGCCGAACAAGGAAGAGTCGCACCCATTTGGATTCCCATCGTAGAGGGTCGCTGGTCCGCTTACATGCGGTTGGCCATTGGTCAGAGTCTGTGTGGCCTGGATTGCCCTGTGAAGGGTCGGGGAGATCATGGCTTCGAGTACGAGCCCCAATAGGTTCAAAGTCGGACTGCCTCTGTTCAGAGGGAGGTGCAGAGCTGGTCTGTGGCGGATCAGTACTTTCATGCACGGTACTGGGAGGGTCGCAACCTTGAGTACGGGGTTCTACCGGCACCAAGCTAGTTGGTGTCCGATCAGGATCCTGGAGAGGGGTACCCGATAGGTCCCAAGAGTTTCCTGGTGAAAAGCCATCACCCGATGTCCCACTAGGTCCTGGTGGGCAGGGAGCCAGATCCCATAATGATACGGTAGATTCTCGGCCGTCGGAATATCGTATGTTTGCATAAGTGGGGTTGGCATCGGTTAGTTCGACCTCGTCTACGAGAGGGTCATTTTTAGACCTCCGAACGTATCTTCGGAGTAATACAGGTCCAGGAGTAGTTAGCCATGACGGGAGTGATGTCCCATGAGATGAGCGACGCTGGAATCCAAAGAACCGCTCATGAGGTGTAGTATTTGTGGCTGTAGAAAGCAGGGACCGTATAGCGTGCAATGCATCCGGAAGCACTGTTTCCCATTGCTGGTCTGGTAGGCCCCGAGATCTTAAAGCGAGACGTACGGAATTCCAGATGATACCGTTATACCTCTCTACCTGCCCATTTCCGATGGGATGGTATGGTGTTGTTTTGCTTGTAGCAATTCCCCGTTCTGAGAGGTAGTCCTTGAGTTCCCTTGACATAAAGGATGGACCCCGATCTGACTGAATATAAGCCGGCATGCCACAGAGAGAAAATACCTGCTCAAGGCAGCAGATTACTGTGGACGCCAGCATATTGGAGCAGGGGAAGGCAAACGGAAAACGTGAATATTTGTCGATCATGGTGAGCAAATATGTGTTCCGAGTTGAAGAGGGCACTGGGCCCTTAAAATCGATGCTAAGTCGTTGTTTGTGAGGTTTTAGAGGGTTCTTGACAATGACGACTTGAGCCCGCCAGGGCGACAAACATGGTTCGATGATATCCTCTGCTAGAAGTCGAGAGATTTCAGCCGCAATAAAAGATTGGTCTTCCTGATTAAAGCGCCGTGATTTCGTTATTATTGGTTTGCATTGAGGCGGAATACTGGCAAATAATGAGGGTTCTTCAAGTGAAGCTGCTGACAATGCACAAAACGGTAATTTAGACGGTATATTAGAAATAGTAAGTCCAGGTTTGGATCCACCAAACTCAATGGTGAGTTTCTTACGCTGTTTTTGGAAGTCCAGCCCTAAGAGGAGATCACTACATAAGTCCTTGAGCACCGAAAGTCGGGTGGAGGGATACATACGACCATGAAGTGTCATATCAACAACACAAAAACCAGAGATTCTGGTATTAAGTGATGACTGAGCCATCGCAATTGCCTGGTCCGATGGGAAGACATGTAGTTTCAATTTCGCAACAATCTGTTCCTGAATGAAACTATCAGTACTTCCTGAGTCAATCAAGGCATCTAAGGTATGCCCTTTAATTGAAATTTTTGTGGCTGCATGAGACAGGTTCTGTGGGCAAGCAGCTGTAATTGGTGTCATTGCACAGAGAGTGGCTAAAACTCTCGGTGTGCTTCTTCGGGAGAGAGCTCGAGAGGAAGCTTGATAGGTCCTAGCTGGAGCATCTTGATAGGCCCTAATTGGGGCAGTTCGGTAGGCCTTAGCTGGATTGGCCCTCGTAGAGGCCCTTGATAGGCAAACTTTAGCAAAGTGTCCTTTTTTTTTGCAATAACTGCAGATTGTATTGCGAGCAGGGCAGGTTTTCCTAGGGTGAAAAGCATCTCCACAAAAGAAGCACTCCTTCCTAGATTGCCAAGAGGCTGCTAAAGTGGGGTCATCCTCCTCTTCTTCATCAGAATTATCAGAATTAGATTCCCCCATGATAGGGTTCACCTGAGACCGCTTGAATTGTCTGGTTGCAGCTACAGCAGCAGATCGAGATCTGGGCAGCTGATAGAGGTCTGCATTTCTCTTTGCCAAATCCAGAGAACAAGCTAGGTCAAAAGCTTTTTGTAGCTCAAGTGTTTTACTTTCTAGTAGACGCTGGCGTATAAATGGAGAGGCAATCCCGCAGATGAAAGCATCACGAATCATTTATTTGTGGTACAGCTCAGCTGAGGCTGCCTGAAAGTTACAATCTATGCTGTGCCTGCGAAGTTCTTGCAGGAATTCGTCAATTGATTCCCCTGGCCCTTGTTGGGCTGTGGCCAGTAGATGTCTAGCATAGACCTCATTTGGGGTCTTGGCATACAGTTTCTTAAGTGCCCGAATCACCTCATCGTAATTATCCCATTCATCAACATATTCGAACACTTTTGGGGTCACATAATTGATAAGTATCCTCAATCTAGCAGGAGCATCCGCTTTACATTCATCCAGAAAATTCTCAAAAGTACGGTACCAATGCTTCCATACCCTGCCAGCTGCTGGTGTATTCGGGTCCAAGTCCAGACGAATAGGTCTAAGGATTCTCTCCATGATGGGTGGTTCCCTGGATCCTTAACTCTGAGTTTGTCCGAAGGTCTAGTATTTGTGAGTGTAAATATTAAGTTACTTAAATTGATGTAAGAAAAAGGAGTCTTTCCATCAAGTAACTTTAAAGTAAGCTTTAAGTAACTTATAAACACACTATATACAAGAGAGGTCTTTACCATGCCTTTGGTAGAAGCCTCTTACAATACTGAACAGACCAGTATTTATACCAGTTCAACAGGAAGTGACATATGACAGGAAGTGAGGTATGTACACAGTTCATAGTTCATAGTTCACAGTTCACAGGAAGTGATGACATAACTTCCCGGAAGTTATTATTATTATCACACTTGGCACGTTTGCTTATTACGCAAAGTGGATACCTCACTTCTCCGATAAAATACAGCCCCTGCTTCATGCGAAGTCTTTTCCATTAGAAGCAACGGCTATTTCTGCCTTCAACCTCCTCAAACTACAGCTGGAAAAAGCCACGCTTCACTCCATTGATGAAAACCTTCCTTTTGTGGTCGAATGCGATGCATCGGAGGTGGCAATCTCGGCTACCTTGAATCAAGGTGGTCGGCCCGTGGCATTCCTATCCAGAACTTTACAGGGTAGTGAGCTCCATTACCCCCCTGCCCCCCCCCCTGTCGAGAAGGAGGCTACAGCCATCATCGAGGCTGTACGCCAATGGAGTCATTTTCTTGCTCGGCGTCATTTCACGCTCATAACTGACCAGCGCTCCGTGGCCTTTATTTTGGATAACCGGTGTAGTGTATGTATTTTGCAGAAGGAACTATATTCTGCAGCCCCTGTATACTGCAGTACCAGTAGTGACCACCCCTGTATATAATCAAATCAAATCAACTTTTATTGTCATTGTTAGTGCACAAGTGCAGTACAACGAAATGTAGGCTTGCGGCTCCCGAGAGTTTACATTTGGATTAAGACATTTAAACATTCAACATACATTTGGCTTGTAGTATATTAACATAAACATAACCATAATAAAGTGCATTGGCAGATGTGCAGGCTTTAGAGTTTATTTGTGGAGTTCAGTAGGATGACAGCCCTGGGAAAGAAGCTGTTCCTAAATCTGGTCGTACGGGTGCGAATGCATCTGTAGCGTCTCCCAGATGGCAGGAGGGCGAACAGACTGTGGCTGGGGTGGGTAGGGTCTTTGATGATGGACCGTGACCTCCGTAGACAGCGTTTCTGGTATATGTGCTCTATGGTCGGTAGCCGGGTGCTGGTAATGCGTTGGGCAGTTTTGACTACCCGCTGCAGGGCTTTCCGGTCATAGTAGCTACAGCTGCCATACCATACTGTGATACAGTTTGTCAGGATGCTCTCTATAGTGCAGCGGTAAAAGTTAGAGAGGATCAGGGGTGACAGGTTACATCCCTTCAGCCTCCTTAGGAAATATAGGCGCTGCTGGGCCTTCTTCACCAGAGAGGAGGTATTGAGGGACCAGGAGAGGTCTTCGGTGATGTGGACTCCGAGGAACTTAAAGCTGTCCACCCTTTCCACCACAGCCCCATTGATGTGGATGGGGGTGTGACTTCCGCCTTTGGACTTCCTGAAGTCCACAATGATTTCTTTGGTTTTCTTGATGTTAAAGGCCAGGTTGTTATCGGCGCACCACTTCACGAGATGCTGGACCTCCTCCCTGTAGGCTGACTCATCGTTGTTGGTGATCTGGCCTACTACCGTGGTGTCATCCGCAAACTTGATGATGGTGTTGGAACCATTAACAGCCACAGTCGTGGGTGAAGAGGGAGTAGAGGAGGGGGCTCAGCACACATCCTTGTGGGGCCCCCGTGTTCAGGGTCGGGGGGGGGGAGGTGTGGTTACCTAATTTGACAGACTGGGGTCTGTTTGTTAGGAAGTCCAGGGTCCAGTTGCAGAGGGAAGTGTTCAGGCCAAGAGTTTGGAGTTTGGTGGCCAGCTTGTTGGGGACGATAGTGTTGAATGCTGAGCTGTAGTCTATGAACAGCATTCTGAAGTAGGTCTCCTTACCATCTAGGTCATTCAGTGCCGAGTGTAGAGCAGTTGTGATTGCATCCTCCGTTGATCTGTTTGCACGATAGGCAAACTGGTGTTGGTCAAGAGAGGCAGGAACACTGGCTTTGTGGGCTAAGACCAGTCTCTCTCAACACTTCATTATGATGGGTGTGAGTGCGACAGGTTGATAGTCGTTCAAGCACGTCACAGCCGTTTGCTTTGGCACAGGAATAATGGTAGCGGTCTTGAAGCATGTAGGGACTACTGCCTGGGCCAATGACAGATTGAAGATGGCGGTGAAGACATCAGCCAGCTGATCGGCACATTCCTTGAGTACCCGTCCCGGGATGCTATCCGGTCCAGCAGCCTTTCGAGTGTTCACTCCGCGTAGAACACCCCTTACATCGGAGGTCGACAGAGTGAGCACCTGATCTTCCGGGGGTGGCAAGGCTTTGGTAGCCGGCTCCCTGTTGTCCCTGTCGAAGCGAGCGTAGAAGTTGTTAAGCTCCTCCGGGAGGGAGGCATCGCTAACCGGGGGGCTGGTGTTTTTGCCCTTGTAGTCAGTGATCGACTGGATGCCTTGCCACATGCGCCGGCGGTCCGATTTGTTGCGGAAGTGATCCTCTATCCGCAGTGTCTGTTTCCTTTTGGCAGTCCTGATACCCTTTTTTAGGTTGGTCCTAGCTGCACTGTAAGCCGCCGCGTCGCCAGATTTAAATGCTGCGTCGCGTGCTTTCAACAGTGAGCGGACCTCTCCGTTCATCCAGGGTTTCTGGTTGGGGTATGTCCTGATATTTTTATGGGTCGTGATGACCTCGACGCAGCTGTTGATGTAGAATAGCACTGTGGATGCGTATTCCTCGATGTCATTATGGGCAAACATGCCCCAATCAGTGCATTCGAAGCAATCCTGTAGCTCCGATACTGCCCCCTCTGGCCATACTTTCACTGCTCTCACTGATGTTCTCCCTCTTTTGATGAGCGGTTTGTATGCCGGGGCTAGAAACCGGGAGAGGTGGTCAGACTTCCCAAGGTGGGGGCAGGGAATGGCCTTATAAGCGTCTACAATGCTCGTGTAGACTTGATCCAGTGTGTTCTCCCCTCTTGTGGGGCAGGAGACATTCTGGTGGAATTTTGGTAGTACAGTTTTTAGGTTTATGTGATTGAAGCCTGTGTAGTAACATTTGCATAGTAATTCCAGGTTGCCTCCATTCAGTAAAGACCTGTTATAACCAACTCCTGCAGTCCGTGTCTCAATTATACACGGACATAATATTGGCGACGAGCAGATACGAACTTACCTACAGTCTGCACCACCTCATGGGGATCCATCCCTGAAGCGAAGTTATCAGAGGTCGAGGCCAGAAGGAAGAAAGAAACAGAAGAAATGGGCGTCGCCCGTGGGCATTCGCCTCTGAGTCAGCGGAGTTGAAGAATTGCAGGAGAGGCTGTCGAGAGCGGGGCTTGGTTATCCTGTCGATGGTGCTTCAGCTAATCGGGCTGGTGGCAGGTAGTACACTGATCCTTCCTGGGCTGCGGCGGTCTAGAGCTTGAGCGGTGGCTTTGCAACGGGGCCGAGCAGCGTTGTCGGGAAGAGAAGAGAGAGAGAGAGGGTGGAGCACACAGGGTGCGGCCGGTGCTACGAAGCCGGGCAGCGCACAGACCCGAGAAGAGGGAGGCAAGAGTCCACAGGGTTGTTCCGACGACGGGGAAATAATAAAAATTAAACGCGCAGAAAGCTGCGAGGAGCTGCAGTTTGCCACGGGAACTGCGGAGAGCGGCGTTAGCAGCAGCGCGGGGGGAAGTGCGCGAAGACCATAGGGCATCGCCGTCAAGGCATAAAATGCCAGCAACAGCGCTAGCAACAGCGGAGAAGACAAAGTGTGGGAGGCGCCATTTTGTTAAATCGGGGAAGAAGGCAAAGCGCGGGAGGCGCCATCTTAGATTTCCAAGATGCCGAAGACTGGCAATACCACTGCCTTCGATAATGCAATAGAAGACTGGACCACGTATGTGGAAAGAGTCGAGGTATATTGTGAGGCAAACGAAGTAGCCGATGAGAAAAAGGCATCGGTACTGCTAAACTTAATGGGCGCAAGAACGTACGGCCTATTGCGGGACCTGATTACTCCAGCCAAACCGAAGGCGAAGAGTTTTAACGAAATTGTTGCTATCCTACAGGAACACCTAAATCCTACACCGCTGCTGATAGCAGAAAGATTTAAATTCCACAGGAGAAATCAGCACAAAGATGAGAGCAATGCTGATTACCTTACGGAACTATGCAAGCTATCAAAGCACTGCCAGTTCGGAGCAGGACTGGCAGATACCTTACGGGACAAATTTGTCTGTGGACTCCTGAGTGAAGGAACCCAGAAGAGGTTACTCTCAGAGAAAGAGCTGACGCTAGATAAGGCTTTCAGCGTGGCAGTATCGTATGAAGCAGCAGCAAGGGGAGCTGCGGAAATACAGCAAAAGCCACAGGAATACGGCACCCACGAAATGACACGGGAATTTGCAAAATGTTATCGCTGCGGCAGAACAAACCATGACCAGAAGGACTGCTGGTCCAAGGACAAAATATGCAGGCAATGCGGAAAGATGGGACACATTGCACAAGTTTGCAGGTCTGGGAAGAAGACCAACGACAACAAAAAGGCTACTAAGGAACCGTACAGGAAAGTACAAAAGATGACGGACAGCAGTTCCGAAGACCAGATGAGCGATAGTGAATCCGGGAACAAGAGACTAAGCTGTCTCAAACTTCACAACGTAATCGCAAAAGAGGATCACCGAACCATTTGGGTCACCCTCACGATAGCAGGGTCCCAAGTCAAAATGGAATTGGATACAGGATCAGCTCTAACCGTCATGAATCGACGAGACTACGAGCGGCTATTCTCCCACATACCCTTGAAAGAGACATCCATTGTCTTGAAGACGTATACGGGGCAAAAAGTATACCCCAGAGGAAAAATAAGGGTGCCTGTCGAATACAACGGCAAGGAAAGACAGAAATTGTATCTGTACATACTGCAAGATGGTGGACCACCGTTATTGGGACGTGAATGGATCAGAAAGATAAGTTTAGACTGGCACTCCATTCAGGCACTGACGGTGGCTGGTAAAAAGGATGACGATGTCACTCCTGGACGATTGTCAACAATCTTAGCTAATGCCAAAGAGGTATTTCAACAAGAACTGGGAACTCGTAAAGGCGTAACCGCCTCGATAAAAATAGAAGAGAATGCAATTCCCAAGTTTTGCAAAGCAAGACAGGTACCATATGCAATTCGCCCAGCCGTCGAGGCAGAGCTGGAGAATCTGGAGAATGCAGGCGTGTTATCTAAGGTCGACTGGAGTGAGTGGGCGACACCCATCGTTCCTGTCATGAAGAAAACGTTAACCAATAAGTCTGAGGAGCCAAGGAAGGTTCGCATCTGTGGGGACTTCAAGGTGACGGTGAACCCAGTCCTTCACACAGTACAATATCCTCTTCCAAGGATAGAAGATATCTTCGCCTCACTATCTGGAGGGAAGCGTTTTACAAAAATTGACCTAGCACAAGCTTATTTGCAGATGGAGGTTGAAGAATCCTCCAGGAAGTATCTCACGATAAACACTCACAAAGGTCTTTACCAGTATAATCGACTGGTATTCGGAGTAGCATCAGCTCCGGCGATATGGCAAAGAGCGATGGAACAAGTCCTGCAAGGAATTCCGGGGACTCAGTGTTACTTGGACGACATCCTAGTGACAGGTGAAGATGACAGTGAACACCTTGCCAACCTAGAGCAGGTGCTCACTAGACTACGTGAACATGGGCTACGGGCCAATCGCCCCAAGTGCGAGTTTTTAAGAAACAGATATCGTATTGTGGCCACATGATTGATGAAGAGGGGTTACATAAGTCCCCTGACAAAATTGAAGCGGTAGTTAAGGCTCCAGCGCCTGAAAATGTGTCGCAACTGAGGTCATACCTCGGATTGGTGAATTACTACCATAAGTTTTTGCCGAATTTGTCCACAATTCTGCACCCACTGAACGCCCTACTACAAACGGGAGTAGCATGGAAATGGAGCGATGAATGTAAGCGGGCCTTTCAGAAGAGTAAGGACCTAATCACTTCAAGAGAAGTATTGGCTCACTACAACCCATCACTACCGATAAGACTGGCGTGTGATGCCTCTCCCTACGGCATTGGGGCGGTACTGTCACATAAATTCCTTGATGGTTCAGAGAGGCCGATAGCTTTTGCGTCACGCTCGTTAACTTCAGCCGAGCGTAACTACGCCCAGATTGACAGAGAGGCCCTCAGCCTGGTGTGGGGGGTGAAGAAGTTCAATCACTACCTGCACGGTCAGAAATTTACTCTACTTACTAATCATCAACCTCTTGTCTCCATTTTCAACCCTCAGAAGGGCGTCCCGATAATGACAGCACAACGGCTACAGAGGTGGTCCCTTTTCCTAGGGGCACACCAATATGACATCGAGTACAAAGGAACTAAACAGCATGGGAATGCTGATGGATTGTCGCGCCTACCGTTGCCGACAGTGGAAGAAGAACTTGCAGTGGATCCAGTGGAGATATTCCACTCGACCATAGTCGAATGTCTACCTGTGACGAATGCAAACATAGAAAAGGAAACACGAAATGACCCGACACTCTCCTGGGTCTATGATTTAACGGTGAAGGGGTGGCCAGCATATGGTGAACCACTGCTGCCAGCATTCTCGCCGAGAAGAGAACAGCTGTCAGTGTGCAGAGGAACCTTGATGTGTGGATCCAGAGTAGTAATTCCACCCAAATTGAAGGATAGAGTGCTCAATGAGCTTCATGAGGGTCATCTGGGAGGGGTAAAAATGAAGAACTTAGCCAGAGCGTTTGCGTGGTGGCCGGGAATCGATAGAGAAATCGAAGAGATGACCAAGAGCTGTACAGGATGCCAGAAGGTCCAAAACGCCCCACCACAAGCCCCTCTACATCCATGGGAGTGGCCCTCATCTCCATGGCAAAGGGTGCACATTGATTTTGCTGGTCCCTTTATGGACTCGATGTTTTTAATTGCGGTGGATGCACATTCAAAGTGGCCAGAGGTAATAAAAATGTCCTCAACCACCACAGAAAAAACTATCACAGTCTTACGAACCATATTCGCCAGGAATGGGCTGCCTGAACAGATTTGCTCCGACAATGGACCACAGTTTGTGTCTGAAGAGTTCCGGAGGTTCTTAAAGAACAATGGTGTTAAGCATTACACATCCGCCCCATATCATCCAGCCACTAATGGATTGGCCGAGAGGTTCGTTCAAACATTCAAGAAGGCTATCAAGGCAATGTGTAATGAAGATATACCCCTACAACACAAGGTGGATAACCTCTTGTTTGCCGACCGGAATGCGACACATGCGGTTACCAACCAAACTCCAGCCATGATGTTCTTCAATCGAAGACTAAGATGCCGCTTGGATTTGGTTAAGCCAAACATCAGAAGAGATGTGGAGAACAGGCAGTTTCAGAATATGAATGAAAGGCCGACCAGGAGTTTTAAGATAGGTCAACCAGTTTTGGCCCGGGACTACCGCACAGAGAAATGGCAGCCAGGAACGATCTGCACACGGCAAGGACCTCTAATGTATACTGTGGACGTTGGAGAGAGCATTGTAAGACGCCATGCTGACCAGATTCTAGAGTCACTGGAAAACGTCAAATCTACACCACGATCCTATACACCTGGTGATGAAACCGAAGTACCAATTGCATCTACCTCAGAATCGGTGATATTGGAAGCAGACGAACCAAACAACGACATTGATCCCGACTCAACTTTGCCAGAAGAACCTGATACCCCAAAGAGGCGTTATCCAGACAGAATCAGGAAGCCTCCTCAAAGACTGAATTTATAATTGCTTAACTTCAACTAATGTATCTAGCAACTGTAATTGTAAATATGTTATTTCACTGTTAATTGAATGTTATGTACTGTTTAGCTAAAAGGGGAGGAATTGTAGTGTATGTACTTTGCAGAAGGAACTATATTCTGCAGCCCCTGTATACTGCAGTACCAGTAGTGACCACCCCTGTATATAAGCCTGTGTAGTAACATTTGCATAGTAATTCCAGGTTGCCTCCATTCAGTAAAGACCTGTTATAACCAACTCCTGCAGTCCGTGTCTCAATTATACACGAACATAATAACCGGAAGCGCACGAAAATCAAAAATAATAAAATTCAACTCTGGAGGATGGAGCTGGCCGCCTTTAGATATACTATCCGTTACCAACCTGGCAAACAGAATGTGGCCCCAGATACCTTCACACGGGCATTTTGCTCTTCAATGTCAACGTCGACTCTGGCGGATCTGCATATGGACTTATGCCATCCTGGCGTTACCCGTATGTTGCACTTTGTGCGCTCCAAAAATCTACCATTCTCAACGGAGGACGTAAAGAAAACATGCTCCTCCTGTAGGATTTGTGCAGAATTGAAACCACAATTCTTCCGCCCATCAGATGACTTACTCATACATGCAATGCAGCCTATGCAGAGGCTCAGCATAGACTTTAAAGGGCCATTGCCTTCGTCGACGCGGAACACCTACCTACTTACGATGGTAGACGAGTATTCACGCTTTCCCTTTGCCTTCCCCTGTCCTAATATGCTTACCTCTATGGTAATCAAATGCCTCGATCAGGTCTTTTCCCTTTGCGGGACGGCCAATTTTATCCACACGGATCGGGGTCCCTCCTTTATGTCGAGTGAACTTAAAAGTTATCTCTCCCAACGGGGAATTGTCTTGAGTAAGACGACACCATATCACCCAATCGGCAATGGACAGGTTGAACGATACAATGCCATCATCTGGAACGCTGTCCGTCTGGCACTGAGGTCACGCAACCTACCAGACCAGCAGTGGGAAACTGTGCTCCCCGACGTGTTACACTCTATCAGGTCTCTTCTCTCCACATCCACTAATGTCACACCTCATGAGCGATTCTTCAAGTTCCGGCGTCGCTCTACACATGGGACATCTCTACCGTCATGGTTGGTGGCTCCAGGCCCTGTGCTACTCCGGAGGTTCGCCCGGTCGGCCAAGAACGACCCTCTCGTTGACGAGGTGGAGTTAACGGAGGTAAACCACACGTATGCACACGTGCGGTACCCCGATGGCCGGGAGTCCACCGTCTCACTCAGAGATCTGGTTCCCTGCCCAACCAGTCACACGGGTCTGAATGATGTAGGATCCCACGACGATGATGTCAACACTCCGCACCCCTATGAAGATGACGCCCTACCTGGGACATCGGCAGTGCTACCTGATCAACTCAGGGAGCCGAACGCTCCCCGTAGGATGGCCACCTGAAATCAGGACGCCGGACAATCTCCGGCTATGACCCAGGATGAGGTCAGCTCTGCGCCTGTGGGGACCCGCACCCGGAGTCATGATATTCCCAGGCCTCCACAGGACGAGCAAGACGACGCAGACTCTACCGACTTACCGGTACGGGCCAAGCGACCCAGGGACCAGGACACGGTCCGGGGAGACGTGCCCTCCGGCCACAAGCAGAAAGCTAAACGACTACGGCTATTTTTGGTCCGCCTAGTCCGTTAAAGGAAGACTGAACTTCCAAACCTTTTAGGGAGCAAGAATGTCATAAATCGCAACTTCTACAAGGAGGTACTACTGAATGGCCAGCTGAGGGCGCCGCCCGAGGAGTATAAATACTAGGGCGTGGGCCCAGCTTGGCCAGAGACAGTCTGGAAACAGGAAGCTAGTGGCTACTAACTAGACCTCCATGTTTTGTTACAAGTCGATTAAAGCCTTGCTTTATGTACAACCAAGTGCGTAGTGAGTCTTTATTACGTCAATCCCCTCTCATTCTTCTAAACTCCAGCGAGTATAAGCCCAATCGACCCAATCTCTCCTCATACGTCACTCCTGCCATCCCAGGTATCAGTCTGGTGAATCTTCGCTGCTCCCTCCATGGCAAGAACATCCTTCCTCAGATAAGGCTACCAAAACTGCACACAATACTCAAGGTGTGGTCTCACCAAGGCCCTGTACAACTGCAGCAAGACATCCTTGTTCTTGAAACCTCTTGCTACGAAAGCCAACATACCATTTGCCTTCTTAACCACCTGCTGCACCTGCATGCTTACCTTCAGCGACTGGTGCACAAGGACACCCAGGTCTTGTTGCACTTCCCCTTCTCCCAATCTATTATCGTTCAGATAATAACCTGCCTTCCTGTTTTTGCCACCAAAGTGGATAACCTCGCATTTATCCACATTATACTACATCTGCCCAATCACCCAACCTGTCCAAATCATACTGGAGTTTCTCGGAATCCTCCTCACAGCACAGATGCCCACACAGCTTTGTGTCATCTGCAAACTTGGAGATATTACATCTAGTTCCCTCGTCTAGATCGTTAATATATATTGTGAATAGCTGGGGTCCTAGGACTGATCCCTGCGGCACCCCACCAGTCACTGTCTGCCACTCAGAAAAAGAGCCATTTATTCCAACTCTTTGCTTCCTGTCTGCCAACCAGTTCTTTATCCAAGTCAGTACCTTGCCCCCAATCCCATGTGCCTTAACTTTACACGCTAATCTCTTAGAGGTCGAACCGATAGGAGGGGAGGCGGCCAGCGGACCAAGGGCAGGAAAAGCAGGCCCTGGAAGGTCGGACACCGCAGGAGGCTCAGAGGTCACACCGGGTGGAAGGAGAGCCAGGGAGAAGCAGGCCCCGGGACGTCGGTACCACGGCGGCTGAAGATTGTCGGGCAGGAGTGCGGGAAAGGCGGAGCGAGGCGAGAGCGGATCTTATTGTGATGGCGCCGATGAAGATGGCTGCTGTCCTTGCGGGCTCCGTGCGTACCAGCAGCTAAGTGTCCTTTGCTGCTTGGTGCGCTCGGCTCGTTAAGAAAAAAAGCATTTCACTGACTGGATTTCACTTGTTGTATTTGGTTATGTGACAAATAAAAATTGAAATTGAATTCTTATGTGGGACCTTATCGAAAGCCTTCTGAAAGTCCAAATACACCACATCCACTGGCTCTCCCTTATCTATTCTACCAGTTACATCCTCAAAAAATTCCAGTAGATTAGTCAAGCACGATTTACCTTTTGTAAATCCATGTTGACTTTGTCTGATCCTGTCACTGTTTTTCAAGTGCTCTGCTATAACATCTTTTATAATGGACTCTAGCATTTTCCTCACTACCGATGTCAGGCTTACCAGTCTAAAGTTCCCCATTTTCTTTCTACCACCTTTTTTGAATAGTGGGGTAACATTAGCTACCCTCCAATCCATGGGAACTGTTCCAGAGCCTATCGAATTTTGGAAGATGACCAGCAATGCATCTACTATTTCTAGGGCCACTTCCTTAAGTACCCTAGGATGTAGATTATCAGGCCCTGGGGATTTATCAGCCTTCAATCTCGTCAATTTCCCTAACACCATTTCCCTACAAATACTGATTTCTTTCAGTTCCTCCCTCTCATTAGACCCTATGTTCCCTGACATCTCTGGGAGGTTATTTGTGTCCTCCTTTGTGAAGACAGAACCAAAGTATGTATTTAATTGTTCCCCATTATAAATTCTCCTGATTCTGACTGCAAGGAATCTACGCTTGACTTCACCAATCTTTTTCTCTTCACATATCTATAGAAGCTTTTACAGTCAGTTTTTATGCTCCCTGCAAGCTTACTCTCATACTCGATTTCCCCCCTCTTAATTAATCCCTTTGTCCTCCTTTGCTGAATCCTCAACTGCTCCCAATCCTCAGGTTTACTGCTTTTTCTGGCCAATTTATATGTCTTCTCCTGGGATCTTATGCTGTCCCTAATTTCCCTTGTTAGCCACGGTTGTCACCTTTTTTGTTTTATTTTTATGCCAAACAGGGATGAACAAATTCTGTAGTTCATCCATGCGATCTTTGAATGTTTGCCAATGTCTATCCACTGTCAACTCTTTGAGTAACATTCCCCAATCAATCCTACCCAACTCGCGCCTCATACCATCATAGTTTCCTTTATTTAAATTCAGGACCCTAGTCTCTGAGTCAACTACTTCACTCTCCATCTTAATGAAGAATTCTATCATATTATGATCGCTCCAATCCAAGGGGCCTTGCACAACAAGATTGCTAATTAATCCTTTCTCATTAAATAATACCCAGTCTAAGATGGCCTGATCTCTAGTTGGTTCCTCGACATATTGGTCCAGGAAACCATCTCGTATATACTCCAGGAATTCCTCCCCCACAGTATTGTCACTAATTTGGTTAGCCCAATCTATATGTAGATTAAAGTCACCCATGATAACTGCTGTGCCCTTATTGCATGCATTTCTAATTTCCCATTTAATGCCATCCCCAACCTCCGCATTACTGTTTGGAGGTCTGTATACCACTCCCACTAACATTTTCTGCCCCTTGGTATTTCTCAGTTCTACCCATACAGATTCCACATCATCAGAGCTAACATCCTTCCTTTCAATTGTGTTAATCCCCTCTTTAACCAGCAATGCTACCCCACCTCCTTTTCCTTTTTGCCTATCTTTCCTGAATATTGAATACCCCTGAATGTTGAGTTCCCAGCCTTGGTCACCCTGGAGCCATGTTTCCGTAATCCCAATCATATCATATCTGTTTACCTCTATTTGCGCAGCTAATTCACCCCCTTATTACGAATGCTCCTCGCATTAAGACACAAGGCCTTCAGGCTTGTTTTTTTAACATTCTTACACCTTTTAGAATTATTATTTACTGTAGCCATGTTTGATTTAAACCCTTGATTTCTCTGACTGCCAACTTTGTTTTTCTCCTTCCTGTCTTTTGCTTCTATCCTTGTTTCCCTTTCCTCTGTCTCCCTGCTATGGTTCCCAACCCCCTGCCATTTTAGTTTAAACCCTCCTCCAAAGCACTAGCAAACACTCCCCCTAGGACATCGGTCCCGGTCCTGCCCAGGTGCAAACCGTCCGGTTTGTACTGGTCCCACCTCCCCCAGGACCGGTTGCAATGTCCCAGGAATTTGAATCCCTCCGCCTTGCCCCATTCCTCTAGCCACGTATTCATCTGAAATATCCTTCTATTTCTACTCTGACTAGCACGTGGCACTGGTAGCAATCCTGAGATTACTACCTTTGAGGTCCTACTTTTTAATTTACCTCCTAACTCCCTATATTCAGCTTTTAGGACCTCATCCCGTTTTTTACCTATAGCGTTGGTACCTATATGCACCACGACAACTGGCTGTTCACCATTCCCTTCCAAAATGTTCTGCAGCCGTTCTGAGACATCCTTGACCCTTGCACCAGGGAGGCAACATACCATCCTGGAGTCTCGTTTGCAGCCGCAGAAATGCCTATCTATTCCCCTTACAATAGAATCCCCTATCACTATTGCCCTCCAACTCTTTTTCCTCCCGTCCTGTGCAGCAGAACCACCCACGGTGCCAGAAAGTTGGCTGCTGCTGCCTTCCTCTGATAACCCACCCCCCTCATCAATATCCAAAGCGGTATATCTGTTTGAGAGGGGGATGTCCACAGGGGACCCCTGCACTACCTGCCTGCACCTACTACTCTGCCTGGTGGTTACCTATTCTCTTCCTGCCTATGTAGCCTTTACCTTAGGTGTGACCAATTCCCTAAACATGTTATCCACGATGTCCTCAGCATCGCGAATGCTCCAGTATGTATCCACTCGCAGCTCCAGCGCCACAATGCTGTCTGTCAGTAGCTGCAGCTGGATACACTTCCCGCACACATGGTCGTCAGGGACACAGGAAGTGTCCCTGATTTCCCACATAGCGCAGGAGGAGCATACCATGGGGCCGAGCTCTCCTGCCAAGACTTACCCTTTAATTAATTTAAATTAAATCAATTCAATCCCACCAATTACACTACAATTAAATGATATACTTAAGTGCCCTGGTTTACCAGCAGTCCCCGCTACACCACAGACACCCTATAAACTATAAACCACAAAATTGTGGCCTCCATTGGCGACTGTGCCTTTAGTTGTCCAGACCCTAAGCACTGGAATTCCCTCCCTAAACCTCCCCAACTCTCTCTCCTCCTTTAAGACGGTCCTTAAAACCTACCTCTTTGGCCAATATTTTGGTCGCCTGTCCTAATATCTCCCTTGTGTGGCTCGATGTCAAACTTTGTCTGATAATGCTTCTGTAAAGTGACTTGGTGTGTTTTACGAGGTTAAAGGCGCTATATAAATGCAAGTTATTGTTTTCGTGCAGGATGTGGCGGGCATAGGCAATAATAATGGTGAGCTGCAGTCTGAGATTGTGCTCCTCTTCTTGCAGGCATGCTGCAATGTTGACCTATGGGGATGGTGCCATGTAGTGTCACAGAGGGCAACTCTCCTTGTAGCTACTCATGCAGCTCTAGTTGCATGTTAGCAGCCATCAATCAACAGTTCGTATGCTGAGCTGCTCCATCACTTACTTGATCATGCCTACATCTTAGATTTCCTTTCTTTAAATTTTGGCCTGTTACTTTTTAGGCCCCTCCCACTTCTGTCTTAGCAAAGGCTGCTATGCTTTTTGAACCATTTGAAAGGATTTCAGAATTTCTGTCACCTTTTTGTCACACTCCACTTTAATTGTCCCCATCCTTTTAAATTGTACTTGCGTGCAATTTTGCACTCCTACCATTAATATGCTCCCTATTTCCCATATTCTCATATGGGAGCACCACCACCTCCAAGTTCCCCTCCAAGTCACACACCATCCTGACTTGGAAGTGTATCTCCGATGCTTCATCGTCGCTGAGTCAAAATCCTGGAACTCCCTCCCTAACAGCACTGTGGCAGTACCTTCACCACACGGACTGCAGCGGTTTAAGAAGGCGACTCACCACCACCTTCTCAAGGGCAATTAGGGATGGGCAATAAATGCCGGCCTTGCCAGCGATGCCCAGATCCCGTGAATTAATAAATAAATTAAAACATTGCAGATTTCCAGTATTTGCAGTTTTTTTGTTGTTTACACTTCCACTAGAGTCAGTTTAACCTCACCACTATCCGTTCAGATCAAGTGTAAACTGCACCCATATGAGATTACCTAGGCTAATGAGTCCAATGCTGGTAGGATCATGACATGCACATTTGTTTTTCAGCTACTCCCTGCATTCAGAATTCCACCTTTGATTGTGACATTTAATCAGCCCCTTCCACATCTGCCTTTCATCTCTCAACATCTCATTCGCCACTGACTGGACACCAGACCAATACCTCTTTTGGCAGCCAGTTATCATCACTTCTGTTGATATGTCCAAACTAATGTTCAATTACTGATAATGTTCTGCAAGGTTTGACTCCCTTGTTGGTAATATGATCATTCCACTTGATATCAATTATTTTCCATAGCAATCTGTAATGATTGGCATCTAGTTTTTTTCTTCATCATATCATTTATTCTAGCACCAGGCAGAAGTGTCCCTGATAACTAGTTTATCTTTACCTTGCACATTAATGTTGGAATTCCATCATGTCTCTTGCAATATTTTTAACCGAAATTAGGGTCAAACCCAAGAATTACCACCCAAAAGATGAATTCCTTGTTAGGCTTAAACCACAAACACAGACCATCAATGTCAGCATACTGGAGTTCTGGTGTGATGCACATGGTCACTTTCCCTGTCTGGTCTAGGGAGCACTTCATTATCTTCTTGACCAGTGGGTAACATCGACGTGCAGTGTGCCTGTCTCACATAGAGACGTTTAAATGAGATTTCTTGGAGCGGAGGCTCTAAAGAGCCAGATAATGATGCACATCAATTCTTTTTAGCTTTAAATTTTGCAAAGACATAATTATTATTGTAAGTGTTTCTTATTTACTTAAAGTAGTATTACATTTGTTCCTATCAAAATTGTTTTGCCGAATGGTATTGTGTACTTGTCCTTTCCAAAGGTTTTGCTGATTAAATGCAGTGTTTTGATTTTGGACAATCTGTTTCATTATTGACCTGAAGGAAACATGCACTTGCATGCAACTGTTAGATTCAAATTCAGGAAATAAACCCAAGAATCAAAAGCTTTGATAGTTGGAGAGTTGGACTGGCCTTTCATCTACAGTAGGTGGATTGAATGTACACTTTATCAGACTGAGATTTAGGCTATAAACCAACAGAAAATTAATTTAACATAGCTTAGGTAACTTAAAAGTGCTCAATGTTTTTAAAGTAAGTTACAAACTGTTCTATCCTTCACAACAAAACAAATCAAAACAATTGCTTCTCATGAGCTATCTTTTAACATAATCGGATCCCTAAAATGGTTTCAAAGGCACACTCTTTCCTTGGTTCTCCTTGGTCTGTTGGTTTTACACTGGATATTGTACTCGGGTTCAGTGTCACTGACTACTCCCATAAGCAGACCTTGTATTCCATATGAATCAGAGTGTGCCTTTGTTTGGCCAATAACTAGGTAAGCAATAGGGAGACCCAGGGAATAAACAGAGAACATGGTACACTGGCTTACTAGGAAGTATCATCTGCTGCTTTTTTCATCTAAAGTAGGACGATTTAATGTACACTTTATCAGACTGAGATTTAGGCTATAAACCAACAGAAAATTAATTTAACATAGCTTAGGTAACTTAAAAGTGCTCAATGTTTTTAAAGTAAGTTACAAACTTTTCTATCCTTCACAACCAAACAAATCAAAACAATTGCTTCTCATGAGCTATCTTTTAACATAATCGGATCCCTAAAATGGTTTCAAAGGCACACTCTTTCCTTGGTTCTCCTTGGTCTGTTGGTTTTACACTGGATATTGTACTCGGGTTCAGTGTCACTGACTACTCCCATAAGCAGACCTTGTATTCCATATGAATCAGAGTGTGCCTTTGTTTGGCCAATAACTAGGTAAGCAATAGGGAGACCCAGGGAATAAACAGAGAACATGGTACACTGGCTTACTAGGAAGTATCATCTGCTGCTTTTTTCATCTAAAGTAGGACGATTTAATGTACACTTTATCAGACTGAGATTTAGGCTATAAACCAACAGAAAATTAATTTAACATAGCTTAGGTAACTTAAAAGTGCTCAATGTTTTTAAAGTAAGTTACAAACTTTTCTATCCTTCACAACCAAACAAATCAAAACAATTGCTTCTCATGAGCTATCTTTTAACATAATCAGATCCCTAAAATGGTTACTTATTTCTTAAGTGGCACAACACCAGCACAGAGTTTAATGAGTTCACACCCTCAAATTCATGAGATCCTTGTCATTGTCACAGATGCTTCTGGCTGAAAATCATTTGATACCTAATCCTCATATTACAAAATGATATTCCATTGTAAGCATTGTAGAACTGACAATCAAATAGTGGCACAACGTTAAAGACATTTAAATAAATTAGAATGGAGAAAATAGTAAGTTGCTATGCGTAGTACAGCACCTTTCACAAAAAAGATTAAAATATCTTTACATTTTCTATCATTTAGTTTTTAATTTCTATAAATCTTTGATTCCCCATAACCCAAATGAAGAAGAAATTTATATATTTTTAAATAGCTGTGTTATTAGCTTTATGCTCCAAGCCTTAATTTGAACATGTGTAACTTACCTTGTACATGTACATGTAAACCTATTGTTCAACATGTCTAATGATTTCACAGTTGGTGTTCTCACGTTCATTTTAGGCATTTGGAGCAATCGAACACATTGCGTATCAAACATTTAATTGTTAATTGTAATTTCATGATACTGAGTAGATGAGAGTGAGAGCATCAGATATGGGCTTGCAAGCCCACAATATCTGTTTCTTCTCTAGTTCCTAAGCAACCCAACGAGACTGCAGCATACTTGCACATTAAATAGTCTCTGTGGAGAGTATCAAACACGGCACAGATAAGACACAAGAGCATCAGGCCAGAGGCCAGGGAATACAGAGCCATAATAAATGTCTCTTCCCACTGATGTGGGCTGAACTGTGCAATCCATTTGGCTAATAGGTCAATAGTAATCGTACTTTCATTGAAAAGGGAAACCTCCTGAGCTTTTGTCTGTACACAATGTGTTACAGCTCCTTCAAATGCCCTCATGTCATCGATCATTTGTGGAAGTGTATATAAACAAAACATATATTTGCCAAGATGTATGGTTCTAGGGTTTGACTGAGCAATAGATTCTTTGCGCAACTTTTTTTAGTAGAAATTGAAAATAAGACAGCTCATTATTAAATGCAATGTACCATGCCAGTATACAGGAGTGGAATATTCATTTAAAGGTGCATTTGTTCCAATCACAGAATTTGCATTATGTTTTTCTTTATTTGAAAAAAAATGCAAAGATATATTGGTTACTAAAAATGAAAACTTTTCAATCTTTGGAAAAGAAACCTGTAATTACTTTAACTCTCTGAGAACGAATGATTTTTCTTGGTTACTGAGAAACAAATGTTTTATCGTAGAAAAGTAATCAAAAACTTAATACTGAATACTGCAGAATTTTAGAACAAAGTTTAATGATCTTCCTCTCCTCCTGGAGTGGAGGCTATTGTTATACACCATTCTGGAGTATACACTGATCTTATAGCAACTGACTATTGTGCAGTTTCTTCCATGCCAGATACTGAGTAAACTACAAACTAATAGGCTAGAGTTTCACCTCAGCTAAGAATGATTCTGTAACATGCTGGCACTGAACCTGTCCCATTTTACATTGTGGGGTGGATTCCGCCCACAAAGGGCAGCCGAGAAACTGACGCGGATGAGTAACCTCACACATACTTAGTTGTTTGGAAATAGTGTATCGCAACTTCTGCACCTAGTAGCAGAATGGATCATCCCTGATGGCAGGGCAATTTCCACACTGCAAGTGATAGGTGGCATTGCAGCCTTGAATCCTGAATGCTCATCCTGGTGAAACCAGAAAAAGGTGGTAGCCAGAGTCGTGTTTATATTAGCCACAGACAGCACTGCTTCCCCCAAGCACCCTATGAAAACTGCGCCTTGAGTTGGTGCTCCAGAAGCAGTTGCATCATCCCCTTTACTTTACAGCACTGTTGCCAAGGTTAGGGCTGCTGTTGGTGGTGCTGTAAAGCATAGGGGCAACTTCATGCTTCCTTTCCAAAACAGACGCTGGTGGAGACTGCATTATTTTCATTAGTAAATGCAACTCCCTCATAGTGCAGGTTTCAAATGCAGGTGCCATTCCTCAAATAATGTGCTTAGCATGTAACCTCCCATCATGAACTAGTGCAGCCAGTAAAGAGAGGGGGAAATTTATTACTTGTTCACTCATTTCCTTTGAAAGTTATTTGAAATGCTTGATGGAGTATATTAAATATACAGCGATTTACTTGTACTTCTTGCTATTTAGTATACTGTATTCGCTGCTCACGATGCGGTCTCCTCGACATTGGGGAGACCAAACGCAGATTGGGTGACCGCTTTGCGGAACACCTCGTTCAGTCCGTAAGGGTGACCCTGAGCTTCCGGTCACCTATCACTTTAATTCACCGCTCCACTCCCATTCAGATCTCACCATCCTTGGCCTCTTACACTGCTCCACTGAAGCTCAACGTAAGTTCGAGGAACAGCACCTCATCTTTCGATTAGGCACTTTACAGCCTTCTGGACTCAACATCGAGTTCAACAATTTCAGATTGTAACCTCGGCCCCTATCATATATTTTTTTTACATGGCAGCTGCCTTTCATTCTGCCAGCGCAATTTACACTTCATCTAAAGCCATCTTTTGTTTCTTAACCTGTCCCATTACCATCTCCTTTTGCCTTGAATATCTCTTAATGTCTCTTAATGTCTCTTAACCTCTCCTGCCTTCTATCCTATCATAGACCTTCCCTTTTGTTCTTTCATCCCCTCCCCCCTTCCCCAGCTCCTACACTTGCTTAAAAATCTGTTCCATTTCCTGCTTTTTTCCAGTTCTGTTTCTCTCTTCACAGATGCTGCCTGACCTGCTGAGTATCTCCAGCATTTTCTGTTTTTATTTCAGATTTCCAGCATCTGCAGTATTTTCTTTTTATAAAGGTCCAGAAATTCAGGTCGGAGGCTTCCCACGGGTGCAAGCCCCCGACCTGCACTTACATAGCGCGCCTGCCGTTGTGTCATGGGCCCGCATGGGATTCCAATCCTGGGCCTCCTCCAGCTGCCGGCGCACTGTGCTTGCGTATCCTAGGGGCGCAGTTAGTTCGAAGCGTCCCCTGGGATCACATGGGCCACGGAGAGCCAATCGTAGCAGGGAATCTCTATGAATAGAGATCGGCCCCAAAACCTAACTAAAACTTCAAATAATTTTTTTAAAATCACATTTTTAAAATAACTATAAATTACATAAAATAACTATGTTAAACAATAATTTAAATTAAAAAAAAAAATTATTACAGTTTTTAACAGTGTTAAAAATAAACTTACCTTTCTTTAAAGTATTTAAAAATAATAAACCTGTGGAAAAAATGTTTTAATTTTACTTAATTCATTACTTACCTTGTTAAAAGCAGGCCCTGTGCCTGCTTTTTAAACGCGCAGCTACTAGCGACTTACCCTCCCGGAGAAACCTGTAAAAAAATCGGAAGTTCCAAGCGTACGCGCTGCCCCTCCGGCGCATGCGTTTGACCTGTGAACCCCTTCCTTCAAGGGAACGGAAGTTCCGGTTTCCAGCGCATGCATGAAACCAGCACTTTCGTTGGCCCTACGCGTGAGTACACAGCGCGTACTCACCCGTGGGGACCCGAATTTCTGGATTAAATATATTGCCGTTTTTAAACATATCATGCAATTTCTTTGGTATTGCAATGTTTAGATTATTAATCCCTGTCATCACTTGTCTACTTATCCTTTTTAGTTTCGCTAGGACAGTTTTGTTGACTAGGCCTTCGTGGGACCTGACCAGATTAACTGCAGCAAACCTTTAACAGATATGGGTAAAACACTTGGCTTGGGACCATAGCACAACTTTCTTAATTCTTAAAAATGGATTTGTCCCGTTAAACGGTTTTCATTATCCATAGCACAAATATAATTTTGGCCTTCCCTCCATTAGATCAAAAAATATGCAATGGGGCTGCACTAGTTTGAAGGACTCTGCCACCTCAACCTAAAATCTTTGCCAACACTCAATCCAGGTTTGTCTGCTCCATATATTGGGCCTGAATTTGCAGTCGGAGACTTCCCGCGGGGAAATGCCACCGATCCGCAAATAAAATCCACGCCTACCTTCTGCCTCGGGATCCACGGAAACTCGCGCTCCTGGGCCTCTATGCGTAGACACGTGTAGAAGCCCACGTATCCCAAGGGTGCAGGCGGTTTGCAATCACCTCTGGGATCACGTGGGCTGGCCCAACAAATGAAAGAAGGGGGATCCCCATTCCAACTTATGAATAAGCATGCATGGGGATCACATTAAAAAAACATTTACATACTGTTAAATCCATGTATCTTGATGTTGTGTGTCCTTCAATAACTAGACAGAGACTGCAGGGGAACAATCAACAGGTGTTTACTGGATGAGGGTTACTCTAAAACTAACAGTACAGATCCCTACTCAGGGTTTATATACAGGTGTGGTCACTGCCGGTACTACAGTATACAGGAGCTGTAAAAAGTAGTTCTCCCCTTAAAGGTACATACACTACACTTCCTCCCCTTTTAGATTAACAGTACCATAACATTCATTTAACAATTAACACTTTTAACATGCAACATTAACTGAAAATAGTCCATTTATAAATTCAGTCTTGGGGCGGCTTCCTGATCCTTTCTGGATAGCGCCTTTCCTGAGTGTCTTGCTCTTGGTGCGGAGGCGATTCTGGCCCCCTGTCGTCGGTTGGTTCATCAGCTTCCGATGCTACTGTTTCTGGGGTAGATGCTACCTGTATGCCGGGTTCATCACCAGGTGCGCGAGTTTTGGGGTTGACTCGTTCCTGTGACTCTAGGATCTGGTCGACATGGCGTCTCACAATGTTCTCCCCAACATCCACTGTGTACATTAGTGGCCCCTGCCGTGGGCATATCGTTCCTGGTTGCCATTTCTCTGTTCGGTAGTCGCGGGCCAAGACTGGTTGCCCTACATTGAAGCTCCTTGTCGGCTTCTCATTGATGTGCTGGAATTGCTTATTCTCAACATCTCTTCGTACATTTGGTCTGAGCAAATCCAGACGAGATCTCAACCTTCGGTTAAAGAACATCATGGCCGGGGTCTGGTTGGTGACTGCATGTGTCGCATTTCTGTAGGCTAACAGGAAATTGTCCACCTTATGCTGCAGTGGAATGTCGTCATCGCACATGGCCCTTACTGCCTTTTTAAAGGTTTGTACGAACCTCTCAGCCAATCCATTTGTGGCTGGATGATACGGGGCGGATGTGTAATAGTCATAGAGTCATAGAGTCATAGTCATAGAGTTATACAGCATGGATAGAGGCCCTTCGGCCCATCGTGTCCGCGCCGGCCATCAAGCCCTGTCTAATCTAATCCCATATTCCAGCATTTGGTCCGTAGCCTTGTATGCTATGGCATTTCAAGTGCTCACCCAAATGCTTCTTAAATGTTGTGAGGGTTCCTGCCTCCACAACCCTTTCAGGCAGTGAGTTCCAGACTCCAACCACCCTCTGGGTGAAAAAGTTCTTTCTCAAATCCCCTCTAAACCTCCCGCCCTTTACCTTGAATCTATGCCCCCTAGTTATTGACCCTTCTACTAAGGGAAAAAGCTCCTCAGTATCCATCCTATCTATGCCCCTCATAATTTTGTACACCTCAATCATGTCCCCCCTCAGCCTCCTCTGCTCCAAGGAAAACAAACCCAATCTGCCCTGTCTCTCTTCATAGCTGAAGCGCTCCAGCCCTGGTAACATCCTGGTGAATCTCCTCTGCACCCTCTCCAAAGCGTTCGCATCCTTCCTGTAGTGTGGCGACCAGAACTGCACACAGTATTCCAGCTGTGGCCTAACCAGTGTTTCATACAGCTCCATCATAACCTCCTTGCTCTTATATTCAATGCCTCGGCTAATGAAGGCAAGTATCCCATATGCCTTTTTTACCACCTTATCCACCTGTTCCGCCGCCTTCAGGGATCTGTGTACTTGCACACCCAGATCCCTCTGACCCTCCGTCTTGCCTAGGGTCTTACCATTCATTGTGTATTCCCTTGCCTTGTTAGTCCCCCCAAAGTGCATCATCTCGCACTTTTCCGGGTTAAATTCCATTTGCCACTGTTCCGCCCATCTGACCAACCCATCTATATCGTCCTGCAGACTGAGGCTACCCTCCTTGCTATTTACCACCCTACCAATTTTTGTATCATCCGCGAACTTACTGATCATACCTTTTACATTCATATCCAAGTCATTAATGTAGACCACAAACAGCAAGGGACCCAGCACCGATCCCTGTGGTACCCCACTGGCCACAGGCTTCCAGTCACAAAAACAACCTTCGACCATCACCCTCTGCCTTCTGCCACTAAGCCAGTTTTGTATCCAATGTGCCAAGGCACCCTGGATTCCATGGGCTCTTACCTTCTTGACCAGTCTCCTGTGCGGGACTTTATCGAAGGCCTTACTGAAATCCATGTATACCACATCCACTGCGTTACCCTCATCCACACACCTAGTCACCCCCTCAAAAAATTCAATCAAATTAGTCAGACATGATCTTCCCTTGACAAAGCCATGTTGACTATCCCTGATTAATCCTTGCCTCTCCAAGTGGAGGCTAATTTTGTCCCTCAGAATTTTTTCCAATAATTTTCCTACCACTGATGTTAGGCTCACTGGCCTGTAGTTCCCCGGTTTTTCCCTACTTCCCTTCTTGAATAATGGTACTACATTAGCGGTTCTCCAGTCCTCTGGCACATCCCCTGTGGCCAGAGAGGTCCTGAATATATGTGTTAGAGCCCCCGCAATCTCTTCCTTTGCCTCACACAGCAGCCTGGGATACATTTCGTCCGGGCCTGGGGATTTATCCATTTTTAGGCCTGCTAAAACCGCCAATACCTCCTCCCTCTCGATGTTAATATGTTCGAGCATATCACAGTCCCCCCGCCCTATTTCTATGTCTACATCGTCCTTCTCCATAGTGAAAACAGATGCAAAAAATTCATTTAGAACCCCTCCTACATCTTCCGGCTCCACACACACATTGCCACGTTTGTCCCTAATGGGCCCTATTTTTTCCCTAGTTATCCTCTTACCCTTAATATACTTATAAAACATCTTAGGATTTTCCTTTATTTTGCTCGCCAGCGTTATTTCATGGCCCCTCCTTGATCTCCTAATTTCTTTTTTAAGTATCCCCCTGCACTTTTTGTACTCCTCTAGGGCTTCCTCCGTCTTTAGCCTTTTGTATCTGCCAAAAGCCCTCCTTTTTTTCCTAATCCATTCTCGTATATCCCCTGACATCCAAGGTTCCCTGTGGTTTTTGGAACCACCCTTGACCTTTACGGGAACATGTTGCCATTGTATGATCTCAATCTCCCTTCTGAAAGCCTCCCATTGCTCCGATGCGGATTTTCCTACAAGTAGCTGATCCCAGTCCATTTTGGCCAGATCCTGCCTTATCCTATTAAAATCGGCCTTCCCCCAATTTAGAACCTTTATTTCCGGCCCATCCCTGTCCTTTTCCATGACCACCTTAAATCTCACCATATTATGGTCACTGTCACCAAAGTGCTCACCTACTAGCACTTTTTCCACTTGGCCGGCCACATTCCCTAGAATTAGGTCCAGTACCGCCCCCTCTCTTGTAGGGCTTTCTACATGCTGGCTCAAAAAGCTCTCCTGGATGCACTTTAAGAATTCTACACCCTCTGAGCCTTTCACACTCTGACTATCCCAGTTAATATTGGGGAAGTTGAAATCCCCCATTATTATTACCCTATTATTTGCACATTTCTCTGAGATTTGCCTACATATCTGTTCCTCTATCTCCCCCTGACTGTTTGGAGGCCTATAGTATACTCCCAGCAAAGTGCTTGCCCCCTTTTTGTTTTTAAGCTCCACCCATATGGCCTCATTAGAGGAACCTGCTAATATATCATCCCTCCTTACTGCAGTAATTGACTCCTTAATTAATATTGCGACACCCCCTCCTCTTATACCTCCCCCTCTGTCTCGCCTGAAGATTCTGTACCCCGGAATATTGAGCTGCCAGTCTTGCCCCTCCCTCAACCATGTCTCCGTGATAGCAACAATATCATACTCCCATGTGTTTATCAACACCTTCAGTTCATCCACCTTATTTGCAAGACTCCTTGCATTAAAATAGATGCCATCCAGCCTTGCCCTTATATATTTGCCCTGTCTACCAAGCTGACTTGTTTTTTTCTCTATAATTGGCAGCACATCACCCCCTATTTCAGCTCCCCTCTGTATCCCATCCCCCTGCCAAGTTAGTTTAAACCCCCCCCAACAGTGCTAGCAAACCTCCCCGCAAGGATATTTGTCCCGCTCTGGTTCAGGTGCAACCAGTCCGACTTGTACAAGTCCCGCCTTTCCCAGAAGCAGGCCCAGTGATCCAGGAAAGTAAAACCCTCCCTCCTACACCAACTCTTTAGCCACGCATTCATCTGCTCTATCCTCCTATTCCTATACTCACTAGCACGTGGCACTGGGAGTAATCCAGAGATTACAACCTTTGAGGTCCTGCTCTTTAATCTTTTACCTAGCTCCCTAAATTCTTGATGCAGGACCTCATCCCCCTTCCTACCTATGTCGTTGGTCCCAATGTGGACCACGACCTCTGCCTGCTCACCCTCCCCCTTAAGAATGCCCTGTAGCTGCTCAGTGACATCCATGACCCTGGCCCCAGGGAGGCAACAAACCATCCTGGAGTCACGTTTGCGGCCACAGAAACACCTATCTGTCCCCCTTACGATAGAATCCCCTACCACTATTGCTCTCCCGCTCTTTTTCCTCCCTTTCTGAGCAGCAGAAGCGTCCCTGGTGCCAGGAAGCTGGCCGCTGCTGCCTTCCCCTGGTGAGTCATCCCCCTCAACAGTATCCAACTTGGTATACCTGTTTGAAAGGGGGATGTCCGCAGGGGTTCCCTGCACCTCCTGCCTGCCTCTGTTGCTCCGCCTGATGGTCACCCAATTTCTTTCTGCCTGTGCAGCCCTACTCTGCGGCGTGAACAACTCGCTAAACGTGCTATCCACGACCCTCTCAGCATCGCGCATGCTCCAAAACTCATCCACCCGCAGCTCGAGCGCCGCAATGCGGTCTACAAGTAGCTGCAGCTGGATGCATTTCCCGCACACATGGTCGTCAGGGACACTGGCAGCGTACCTGACTTCCCACATGGAGCAAGAGGAGCAGAACACAGGGCTGAGCTCTCCTGCCATGACTTACTCCTTTAATTAATTTAAACATTTATTCAATACCCCAGTTACAGGTATACTCTAGGGCGCTTTATTTACCAACTGTCCCCACTACACCACAGAGACCCTAGAAATTTAACACCACAGAATTCAAGCTTGTATTGAAAAGAGAGAAATACTCACCAACCAATCACTTACCTGCTTCCTGCTGATGTCACACTTGGATTACTTTTTACCTCTCTCCCGGAACCTGGATTGGTATGCCTCGCTGCCTCGGGCTGCTCCTTTTATCCTCCGCCGCCTCTGGTGATCCCTTGCAGCTCCGGTGCCTCTCCGGTCTCGGGGCTCTGGGCCTCGCTGCCTCGGGCTGCTCCTTTTATCCTTCGCCGCCTCTGGTGATCCCTTGCAGCTCCGGTGCCTCTCCGGTCTCGGGGCTCTGGGCCTCGCTGCCTCGGGCTGCTCCTTTTATCCTCCGCCGCCTCTGGTGATCCCTTGCAGCTCCGGTGCCTCTCCGGTCTCGGGGCTCTGGGCCTCGCTGCCTCGGGCTGCTCCTTTTATCCTCCGCCGCCTCTGGTGATCCCTTGCAGCTCTTGCCTTGCCTTACCCCATTCCTTTTCATAAATTTCCGAAACTCTTCGGACACAAACTGTGGTCCGTTATCAGAGCAAATCTGCTCTGGCAAGCTGTTCCTGGCAAATATGGTCCGTAGGACTGCAATCGTTTTCTCCGTGGTGGTGGAGGACATTTTGATCACCTCAGGCCATTTCGAGTGCACATCCACGGCTATTAAAAACATTGAGTCCACGAATGGACCAGCAAAATCAATATGCACCCGTTGCCATGGAGAGGGGGGCCACTCCCATGGGTGTAGAGGGGCATGTGGTGGTGCATTTTGGACCTTCTGGCATCCTGAGCAACTCTTTGTCAGGTCCTCGATTTGCTGATCGATCCCCGGCCACCACACATAAGCCGTAGCAAGGCTTTTCATTTTCACCCCTCCCAGATGGCCTTCGTGAAGCTCATTGAGCACTCTCTCCCTTAACTTGGGTGGAATTACCACTCGGGATCCACACATCAAGGTCCCCTGGCATACTGACAGCTGTTCTCTTCTGGATGAGAATGCTGGCAAAAGTGAGTCGCCATGTGTTGGCCATCCCTTCACCATCAAGTCATATACCCGAGACAGTGTCGGGTCATTTCGGTTCTCCTCCTCTATATCCACGTTAGTTACTGGCAAGCGTTCAATTATAGTCGAATAAAATATTTCGAAAGGGTCCACTGCTGGTGCTTCCTCCGCAGTAGGCAGTGGCAGGCGTGATAGCCCATCAGCGTTTCCATGCTGTTTCGTGCCCTTATACTCTATTTCATATTGGTGCGCCCCTAGAAAAAGGGACCATCTTTGTAGCCGTTGTGCAGTCATGACCGGAACGCCCTTCTTTGGATTAAAGATGGAGACAAGTGGTTGGTGGTCAGTCAGCAAGGTGAACTTCTGCCCGTGCAGATAGTGGTTGAACTTTTTCACTCCCCACACTAGGCTGAGGGCCTCCCTGTCAATCTGGGTGTAGTTACGCTCGGCTGAGGTTAGTGACCGAGACGCAAAGGCTACTGGCCTCTCCGAGCCATCCGGGAATTTGTGCGACAGCACCGCTCCAATACCATAGGGTGATGCATCACACGCCAACCGAATTGGTAGTGCTGGGTTTAAATGAGCCAACACCTCTTTTGATGTGATCAATTCTTTGCACTTCTGGAAAGCTCGTTTACATTCGTCATTCCACTTCCATGGTACCCCCGTTTGCAGTAGGGTGTTCAGTGGGTATAGTACTGTAGACAAATTCGGCAAGAACTTATGGTAGTAGTTCACCAGCCCAAGGAACGACCTCAGTTGTGACACATTTTCCGGTGCTGGAGCCTTGACTACTGCCTCAATCTTTTCAGGGGACTTATGTAACCCCTCTTCATCAATAACGTGGCCACAATACGAGATCTGCTTCTGGAAAAACTCGCATTTGTGGCGATTAGCTCGGAACCCATATTCCTTCAATCTAGTGAGCACCTGCTCCAGGTTGGCGAGGTGATCACTGTCATTTTCGCCCATGACCAGGATATCATCCAAATAACACTGGGTCCCTGGAATCCCTTGCAGGACTTGATCCATTGCCCTTTGCCAAATAGCCGGAGCTGATGCTACCCCGAACACCAGCCGGTTGTATTGGTAGAGACCTTTATGAGTGTTGATCGTGAGGTACTGTTTCGAGGCTTCTTCTACCTCCATTTGCAGGTACACCTGGGCCAGATCAATCTTAGTGAAGCATTTCCCTCCAGATGGCGAGGCGAAAATATCTTCAATCCGCGGAAGCGGATATTGTACAGTGTGAAGGACTGGGTTCACTGTCACCTTAAAGTCCCCACAGATGCGAACCTTCTTTGGTTACCCAGGCGTATTACTCAACGACCTCTTCATTACAGGAACGATGGGTGTAGCCCACTCGCTCCAGTCCACTTTGGACAGTACTCCTGAACGTTCCAAACCTTCCAGCTCTGCTTTGACGGCTGGGCAGATCGCATAAGGTACCGGTCTGGCCTTAAAAAACTTTGGGCTTGCATTTTCCTCTATTTTAATCATCGCTGTTATGCCTTTTAGTGTTCCGAGTCCCTCCTGGAACACTTCTTGTGCGTCAGTTAGCATTTTTGACAGTCGTCCAGGTGTGACGTCGTCATCCTTTTTGGCATCTACAGTCAGTGCTTGTATGGAATGCCAATCTAGCTGTATCTTCCGGATCCATTCACGTCCTAGTAGTGGTGGTCCTCCATCTGGCAATACATATAGGTCCATTTTTGGTGTTTCCTTGCCGTTATATATGTTAAGTCCGTGAATGATTGAGACACGGACTAGCAGGAGAGAAACAAACAAGTCTTTACTGGTGGAAGGCATAAACGAATCTAACCAACAGAGGCGCTCTAGCGCCTTTTATACAGGGGTGGTCACTGCCGGTATTGCAGTCTGAGACCAGTTATTCTCTTAAAGGTACATACACAACAATTCCTCCCCTTTTAGATAAACAGTACATAACATTCATTTAACACTAATGATAACGAATTACAATCACAATTACTGTTGCTAGATACATTGGTTAAGCTTAAGCAATTATAAGTTCAGTCTTTGAGGAGGCTTCCTGATTCTGTCTGGATAACGCCTCTTTGGAGTATCAGGTTCTTCTGGCAATGTTGAGTCAGAATCAATGTCGTTGTTTGGTTCATCTGCTTCCAATATTACCGGTTCTGCGGTAGCTGCAATTGGAACGTCGATTTCATTACCAGGTGTATCAGATCATGGTGTGGAGTTGACGTTTTCCAGTGACTCTAGAATCTGGTCAGCATGGCGTCTTACAATGCTCTCCCCAACGTCCACGGTATACATGAGAGGTCCTTGTTGTGTACAAATCGTTCCTGGCTGCCATTTCTCAGTGCGGTAGTCCCGGGCCAAAACTGGTTGACCTATCTTAAAACTCCTGGTCGGCCTTTCATTCATATTCTGAAACTGCCTGTTCTCCACATCTCTTCGGACGTTTGGCTTAACCAAATCCAAGCAGCATCGTAGTCTTCGATTGAAGAACATCATGGCTGGAGTTTGGTTGGTAACCGCATGTGTCGCATTCCGGTAGGCAAACAAGAAGTTGTCCACCTTGTGTTGTAGGGGTATATCTTCATTACACATTGCCTTGATAGCCTTCTTGAATGTTTGGACAAACCTCTCGGCCAATCCATTAGTGGCTGGATGATATGGGGCAGATGTGTAATGCTTAACACCATTGTTCTTTAAGAACCTCTGGAACTCTTCAGACACAAACTGTGGTCCATTGTCAGAGCAAATCTGTTCAGGCAGCCCATTCCTGGTGAATATGGTTCGTAAAACTGTGATAGTTTTTTCCGTGGTGGTTGAGGACATTTTTATTGCCTCTGGCCACTTTGAATGTGCATCTACCGCAATTAAAAACATCGAGTCCATGAAGGGACCAGCAAAATCAATGTGCACCCTTTGCCATGGAGATGAGGGCCACTCCCATGGATGCAGAGGAGCTTGTGGTGGGGCGTTTTGGACCTTCTGGCATCCTGCACAGCTCTTGGTCATCTCTTCGATTTCTCTATCGATTCCCGGCCACCACAGAAACGCTCTGGCTAAGCTCTTCATTTTTACCCCACCCAGATGACCCTCATGAAGCTCATTGAGCACTCTATCTGTCAACTTAGGTGGAATTACTACTCTGGATCCACACATCAAGGTTCCTCTGCACACTGACAGCTGTTCTCTTCTTGACGAAAATGGTGGCAGCAGTGGTTCACCATGTGCTGGCCATCCCTTCACCGTTAAATCATAGACCCGCGATAGTGTCGGGTCATTCCGTGTTTCCTTTTCTATGTTTGCATTCGTCACAGGGAGACATTCGACTATGGTCGAGTGGAATAACTCCATTGGATCCACTGCAAGGTCTTCTTCTTCCACCGTCGGCAATGGTAGATGTGACAATCCATCAGCATTTCCATGCTGTTTAGTTCCTTTGTACTCGATGTCATATTGGTGTGCCCCTAGGAAAAGGGACCATCTCTGCAGCCGTTGTGCTGTCATTATCGGTACGCCCTTCTGAGGGTTAAAAATGGAGACAAGAGGTTGATGATCGGTTAGTAGAGTAAATTCTTGACCGTGCAGATAGTGATTGAACTTCTTCACCCCCCACACTAGGCTGAGGGCCTCTCTGTCAATCTGGGCGTAGTTACGCTCGGCAGAAGTTAACGAGCGTGACGCAAAAGCTATCGGCCTCTCCAAACCATCAAGGAATTTATGTGACAGTACCGCCCCAATGCCGTAGGGAGACGCATCACACGCCAGCCTGTATGGCAGTGCTGGGTTGTAGTGAGCCAATACTTCCTTCGAAGTGATTAAGTCCTTACTCTTCTGAAAAGCACGTTTACAATCATCGCTCCATTTCCATGCTACTCCCGTTCGTAGCAGGGCGTTCAGTGGATGCAGAATTGTCGACAAATTCGGCAAAAACTTATGATAGTAATTCACCAACCCGAGGAATGACCTCAGTTGCGACACATTTTCAGGCGCTGGGGCCTTAACAACCACTTCAATTTTGTCAGGGGACTTATGTAACCCCTCTTCATCAATCACGTGGCCACAATACGATATCTGTTTCTTAAAAAATTCGCACTTGGGGCGGTTGGCTCGCAGCCCATGTTCCCGTAGTCTAGTGAGCACCTGTTCTAGGTTGTTAAGGTGTTCACTGTCATCTTCACCTGTTACAAGGATGTCGTCCAAGTAACACTGAGTCCCCGGAATCCCTTGCAGGACTTGTTCCATCGCTCTTTGCCATATCGCTGGAGCCGATGCTACTCCGAATACCAATCGATGATACTGGTAAAGACCTTTGTGAGTGTTTATCGTGAGATACTTCCTAGAGGACTCTTCAACCTCCATCTGCAAATATGCTTGTGCTAGGTCAATTTTTGTAAAACGCTTCCCTCCAGACAGTGAGGCGAAGATGTCTTCTATCCTTGGAAGAGGATATTGTACTGTGTGAAGGATAGGGTTCACCGTCACCTTGAAATCCCCACAGATGCGAATCTTCCTTGGCTCTCCGGACTTATTGCTTAATGTTTTCTTCATGACAGGAACGATGGGTGTCGCCCACTCGCTCCAGTCGGCCTTAGACAACATGCCCGCCTTCTCCAGATTCTCCAGCTCTGCCTCGACGGCTGGACAAATTGCATATGGTACCGGTCTCGCTTTGAAAAACTTGGGAACTGCATTCTCTTCTATTTTTAACGAGACGGTTACGCCTTTAAGCGTGCCCAGTTCTTGTTGAAATACCTCTTTGGCGTTAGCTAAGATTGTTGACAATCGTCCAGGAGTGACGTCTTCATCTTTTTTACCGTCCACCGTCATTGCATGAATGGAATGCCAATCTAAGTTTATCTTCCTGATCCATTCCCGTCCCAATAACGGTGGTCCACCATTTGGCAGCATGTAGAGATACAATTTCCGTATTTTCTTGCCATTGTATTCGACAGGCACCCTTATTTTTCCTCTGGGGTATACTTTTTGCCCCGTATACGTCGTCAAGACGATGGATGTCTCTCTCAAGGGTATGTGTGAAAATAGCCGCTCATAGCCTCGTCGATTCATGACGGTTAGCGCTGATCCTGTATCCAATTCCATTTTAACTTGGGACCCTGCTATCGTGAGGGTGACCCAAATGGCTCAGTGATCCTCTTTTGCGATTACATTGTGAAGTTTGAGACAGCTTAATCTCCTGTTCTCGGATTCACTATCGCTCATCTGGTCTTCGGAACTACTGTCCGTCATCTTTTGTACTTTCTTGTACGGTTCCTTAGTAGCCTTTTTGTTGTCGCTGGTCTTCTTCCCAGACCGACAAACTCGTGCAACGTGTCCAATCTTCCCGCACTGTCTGCATATTTTGTCTTTGGACCAGCAATCCTTCTGGTCATGGTTAGTTCTGCCGCAGCGATAACATTTTGCAAATCCCCGTGTCATTTCGTGGGTGCTGTATTCCTGTGGTTTTTGTTGAATTTCTGCAGCTCCCCTGGCTGCTGCTTCATACGATACTGCCACGCTGAAAGCCTTATCTAGCGTCAGCTCTTTTTCTGAGAGTAACTTCTTCTGTGTTCCTTCACTCAGGAGTCCACAGACAAATTTGTCCCGTAGGGTATCTGCCAGTCCTGCTCCGAACTGGCAGTGCTTTGATAGCTTGCGTAGTTCCGTAAGATACTCAGCATTGCTCTCATCTTTGTGCTGAGTTCTCCTGTGGAATTTAAATCTTTCTGCTATCAACAGCGGTGCAGGGTTTAAGTGCTCCTGTAGAACAGCAACAATTTCGTTAAAACTCTTCGCCTTCGGTTTGGGTGGAGTAATCAGATCCCGCAATAGGCCGTACGTTCTAGCGCCCATTAAGTTTAGCAATATTGATGCCTTTTTCCCCTCCGCTATTTCATTTGCCTCGAAATATACCTCGACTCTTTCCACATACGTGGTCCAGTCCTCTAATGTATTATCAAAAGCAGTGATACAGCCAGTCTTCGGCATCTTGCAAATCTAAAATGGCGCCTCCCGCGCTTTGCCTTCTTCCCCGATTTAACAAAATGGTGCCTCCCGCGCTTTGTCTTCTTCCCCGCTGTTGTTAGCGCTGCTTTCCACGGTTTCCTGCGCGTTAAATATTAATTTGTTTTCTTTTATTATCTTCCCATCATGGAGCGGATCCTCTGGGACACTTCCCTCCCTCTTCTGAGGTACGAACGCTGCCCAGCTTCGAAACACCGGCCGCGCCCTGTATGCTCCACCCTCTCTCTCTCTCCTTGCTTCCCGACTCGCTGCCTGGCCCCGTTGCAGCCCAGGAAGGATCAGAGCACGACCTGCCACCAGCCCGATTAGCTGGGAAACCACGGACTGAGGAACCCAGCCTGGCTCTGGAAAGTCGCTCCTGCAAAGCCTTGAACCCGATGATTGACGGTCGACGCCCGTTCCTCGAGTTTCAATGGACTCTATTTTTTTTTCTTCCGACCTTCAACGTCGTCAGAGCTGCTGCTGAGTTGCAGGTAAGTTCTTTCTACCTCGTCGCCAGTGTTAAGTCCGTGAATGATTGAGACACGGACTAGCAGGAGAGAAACAAACAAGTCTTTACTGCTGGAAGGCATAAACTAATCTAACCAACAGAGGCTCTCTAGCGCCTTTTATACAGGGGTGGTCACTGCCGGTATTGCAGTCTGAGACCAGTTATTCTCTTAAAGGTACATACACAACAATATATAACGTTCACCCTTATTTTTCCTTTGGGGTAGGCTTTTTGCCCCGTGTACGTCTTCAAGACAACCTCTCTATCTCTCAAGGGTAGATGTGAGAATAGCCGCTTGTAGTCCCTTCGGTTTATGACTGTTAGGGCTGATCCTGTGTCCAATTCCATTATCACTTGGACTCCGGCTATCTTGAGCGTGACCCAGATAGTTTGGTGATCCTCCGTTTTGATCACATTATGTAGTTTCAGACAACCCAGCTCCTTGCTTCCAGAGTCTGCATCACTTTTCTGTTCGTCTGCACTACTCTCCGTCACCTTATGTACCTTCTTGTACTTCTCCTGTGGGGATTTCTTGCTGCTGGTTTTCTTTTCCGACCTGCAGACTCTTGCTATGTGTCCTACTTTTCCACACTGTCTGCACACTTGGTCCTTGAACCAGCAATCATTATGGTCATGTGTTGTTCTGCTGCAGCGATAGCACTTCGCTGTTCCGTATGACATTTCATTTGTGCCATATTCTTGCGGTCTCCGTTGTATCTCTGCCGCGCCCCGTGCTGCTGCTTCGTGTGATACTGCCATGCTGAAAGCCTTGTCCAGCGTAAGATCCTTTTCTGATAGAAGCCGTTTCTGGGTTCCTTCACTTTGAAGCCCACACGCAAACTTGTCCCTTAAAGTATCTGCTAGTCCCGTTCCAAACTGGCAGTGTTTCGATAGCTTGCGCAGTTCCGTTAAAAACTCAGCATTACTTTCATCTTTATGCTGGTTCCTTTTGTGAAACTTAAATCTTTCCGCTATCAGCAGTGGTGTGGGGTCTAAGTGGTCCTGTAGAATTGACACTATGTTTTCAAAATCCTTTTCCACTGGTTTCTCTGGGGTTACTAGGTTTCGCATTAAGCCATACATTTTTGCACCCATTGAATTCAACAACACCAGAGCTTTCCTGTCATCTGGCACTTCATTCGCCTTGCAGTACACTTCTATGCGTTCGACATATGTCGTCCAATCTTCGACTTCATTGTCGAACGCTGTGACACAGCCACTCTTCGGCATCCCTGGGTGTGGTTAGACTGGCTAAAAATGGCATCTCCCGTGCTTTCCTTTCTTCCCGCGCTCTCCCTTCTTCTCCGCTGTGGCAAAAAATGGCGTCTCCCGCGCTCTCCCTTCTTCTCCGTTGCGGCTCAAATGGCGTCTCCCGCACTTCCTTTCTTCCCCGCTGACGCTGCTCGCCCCCTGAACACCGCCTCTCTCTCTCGTTGACGCCGCTCGGTCCTGAACAGTGGCTGGGCCCTGTGCGCTCTACCCTCTCTCTTTTCCCGTCGACGCCGCTCGGTCCTGAACACTGACTGCGCCCTGTGCGCTCTACCCTCTCTCTGCTCCCGTCGATGCTGCTCGGCCTTTTCCTGTGCCGTCAGTCGGCTCTAGCCGCCGCTGTGTGGGAAGGGTCTGTGCCGTACCTGTTGCCAGCCTGTTTCGCTGGAGTCTCCGTTGGATGGTCGACGCCCGTGCTTGTGGAATCGGCCTTCTTCTGCAGAGTTGCAGGTAGGTTCGAATCTGCTCGTCGCCAATGTTAAATCCGTGTATCTTGATGTTGTGGGTCCTTCAATAACTAGACAGAGACTGCAGGGGAACAATCAACAGGTGTTTACTGGATGAGGGTTACTCTAAAACGAATAGTACAGATCCCTACTCAGGGTTTATATACAGGTGTGGTCACTGCCGGTACTACAGTATACAGGAGCTGTAAAAAGTAGTTCTTCCCTTAAAGGTACATACACTACACATACCAAATAAATAAAAAAAATTACATACTTAAAATTAATTAAAATACAATTTAATTAAAAATTTTAAAACAAAAATTTAATTTTTTGAAAAATAAACTTAAATGTTTTTAAAGGGCTAAAAATAACTAACTTATTTTACAGGTGTTTTAATGTTTAAATAATTGAAAAAAATTATGATTATGTTCATTTGAACTGCTTTAACCAGGCATAGGAATTTCACAAGCTTTCGCTGGGCAGTAGTTGGGCAAATAGTCCAACTCCCCACCCACAGATGCCCATTTCCTGGGAATGGCTACGAACTGTCAAGAAGATTCTTGAAAGATCACAAGTTCTGGGTTTTCGTGCATGCGCTTCGTGCAGGAAAACCCGGAACTTGCAGGGCACTTACGGGCGTGTACGCACCACGTACGCACCACGCACGCACCAGGTAAGCACCACGCGTGCACCACGCGCGCACCACGCACGCACCACGCACGCACCACATACGCACCACGCACGCACCACGCACGCACCACGCACGCACCACGCACGCACCACGCACGCACCACGTACACACCATGACGTAATAAAACTCACTACGCACTTGGTTTGAGCATAAAGCAAGGCTTTAATCAACTTGTTTCAGAACATGGAGATCTAGTTGTACTTCACTAGTTCCTTGTCTTACAAAATGTCGCAGGAAAGCTGGGGCCGACGCCCGAGTGTTTATACTCCTTGGATGGCGCCACCAGCTGGCCGTCCAGTATTATTTCACAAGTAGTTTCTTGATGAATGATGAGATTTATAACATTCTTCCTGCCTAAAAGATTTGGAAGTCCGACGACTTCCTCTTAGCGGATCAGGCGGACCATGAATAGCCGCAGTCTTTTAGCTTTTTGTTTATGGCTAGAAGGCACATCTCCCCGGACCGTGTCTTGGTCCCTGGGCCGCTTGATCCGTACCGGTGGATCGACAGGGCCCGTGTTGATTTGATCGACCCGAGGGAGGCTGGGGAGATCGTGACTCTGGGTGCGGGTCCCCACAGGTGCAGAACTGGCTTCCTCCTGTTGGATAGCCGGGGATTGACCGGCATCCTGGCCTCGGGTGGCCATCCCACGGGGAGCGCTCGGCTCCCCGAGTGGATCCGGTGGGGCAGCTGGCAGATCTCTCGATGCCCCAGGTAGGGCGTCATCTTCGGGGGAGCGCAGATTGTCGGCATCATCCCCGTAGGTCCCTCTATCAGTTGGGTCAGTGGAACCGGCTGGACAGGGAGCCAGGTCCCAGAGCGAAACGGTGGACTCCCGGCCATCAGGGTACCGCACGTGCGCATACATGGGGTTGACGTCCGTGAGTTCTACTTCGTCGACGAGAGAATCGGTTTTAGATGATCGGACGAATCTTTGGAGCAGCACGGGGCTGGGAGCTGCCAACCATGATGGTAGAGACGCTGGAAGCTGAAGAATCGCTCGTGAGGTGTGACATTGGTAGACGTAGAAAGGAGAGACCTGATGGAATGCAACATGTCAGGGAGCATAGTTTCCCACTGCTGGTCTGGTAGGTTGCATGACCTCAGCGTTCCAAATGATAGCATTGTATCTCTCAATCTGTCCGTTACCAATGGGATGGTACGGTGTCGTTTTACTTGTGGCGATTCCCCGTTGGGAAAGATAACATTTGAGTTCGCTTGACATGAAGGAGGGACCCCGATCAGAGTGGATGAAATTGGCCGTACCACAAAGGGAAAAGACTTGATCAAGGCATTTGATCACTGTGGAAGTAAGCATATTGGGACAGGGGAAAGCAAAGGGAAAGCGTAAATATTCGTCCACCATAGTCAGTAAGTAGGTGTTTCATGTTGAGGAAGGCAATGGCCCTTTAAAGTCAATGCTGAGTCGCTGCATAGGCTGCATAGTGTGTATGAGCGAGCCATCCGATGGATGGAAGAATTGCGGTTTTAATTCCGCACAAATTCTACAGGAGGAGCACATTCTTTTCACATCATCCGTAGAAAATGGGAGATTTTTAGATCGCACAAAGTGCAACATATGGATAAAGCCAGGATGGCATAAGTCAGTATGAAGATCCGCAAGAGTCAAAGTTGACATAGAAGAGCAGAATGCCCACGTGAGGGTATCCGGGGCCACATTCTCTTTGCTGGGTCGATAATGTATGGTGTATCCAAAGACGGCCAATTCCATCCTCCAGAGTTGTATTTTGTTATTCTTGATCTTAGTGCATTTCCGGTTATCCAGCATAAAGGCCACGGAGCGCTGATCGGTTATAAGTGTGAAATGGCGACGAGCGAGAAAATGACTCCATTTACATACCGCTTCGATGATAGCCGTGTCCTCCTTCTCGACAGGAGGATAATGGAGCTCGCTACCCTGCAAAGTTCTGGACAGAAATGCAACGGGTCGACCACCTTGATTCAAGGTAGTAGAGATCGCCACATCCGATGCATCGCACTCGACCACGAAAGGAAGATTTTCATCGATGGAACGAAGCGTGGCTTTTTCCAGTTGTCGCTTGAGGAGGTTGAAAGCTAAAATAGTCGTTGCCTCTAATGGAAATGACTTTGCGTGAAGCAGGGGCTGGATCTTGTCGGAGAAGTGGGGTATCCATTTCGCATAATAGGCAAACATGCCGAGTGCCCGACGGAGAGAGCCGAGATTCGTAGGGGGAGGGAGCTCCTGAAGCGGACGAAGTCGCTCCGGATCCGGTTTGATGACACCGTTGCCCACCCAATAGCCAAGGATGTTGACTGATGGTACTGATTTCACAGATTTGGACTCAGTTAAGGTTAAGTTGCGATGACGGAGAACGTCAAAACATTTCTGGAGGTTGGCATCATGCTCTTTCTGGTCATGACCAGCAATGGTGATATTATCCAGATATGGAAAAGTGTCCGTTAAGTTCTCCTGTATGACTAGGCTATCCATTGCTCGTTGAAAGACGGCCACCCCATTGGTGACCCCAAATGGAAGGCGACAAAACTGGTAAAGCCGACCATTGGCCTCAAAGGCCGTATACTTCTTGTCAGAGTCCTTTAACGGCACTTGATGATATGTGCTCTTTAAATCAAAAGTTGAAAATACCTTGTAGTTGGCAAGGTTATTGACCATGTCATCGATGCATGGTAGTGGGTAGGCATCCAGGTCGGTATACTGGTTAATAGTTTGCGAGTAATCGATGCAAAGAAATTTCTTGTGTTGCTTCAGAGGATTTTTAACAATGACGACTTGAGCCCGCCAGGAAGATGAACATGGCTCAATGATACCATCAGCTAGAAGGCGAGAGATTTCTGTCTCGATAAAGGATCGATCATCTTGGCTGAAACGTCGTGATTTAGTGACTATGGGCTTACATCAGGGGGAAAGATTGGCAAACAAGGAGGGCTCATCGAGCGAAGCCGCCGAAAGCGCACAAAACGGTACTTTGGAAATGGTAAGCTCCGGCTTTGACCCTCCAAACTCGAAAGTGAGTCTTTTGTATTGTTTCTGGAAATCCTGTCCCAGGAGCACATCACTGCATAGGTTCTTGAGCACCCCGAGCTGGGTGGAGAAATAAGTGCGGCCATTGAGAATAAAGTCGACAAGACAAAAGCCGGAAGAATTGGTGGTCAGTGTCGTCAGAGCCATTGCAATTTCCCTGTCTGAGGGGTAAATACGCAGTTTTAACTTACTGACAGCCCGTTCACTAATGAAGCTGTCAGAGCTGCATGAGTCGATTAGTGCACTCAAAATGTGTCCATTTACCAAAACCTTCGTGGCTGCATGGGACAGACTTTGGGGAAAAACAGCTGTGATGGAAGGAGGTGCAGTTTTACCCTTGACAGCTGTAACCTTAGTAGTGGTTCTTGGGGGAGTAGCAGCTTTATAGATTGCAGCTGTAACCTTCGTAGTGGCTCTTGGGGGAGGAGCAGTTTTATAGATAGTAGCTGCAAAACTAACAGGAGCTCTCAACCGGTATACCTTCGAAAAGTGACCTTTCTTGCTGCAATGATTGCAGGTCGCGTTACGAGCAGAACAAAATTTGCTATAATGGCATGCACCTCCACAGAAGAAACACTTCCTTCCAGATTGCCAAGATGCCGCTAGGGCGGGATCGTCATCAGTGTAGGTTTCTAGGGTAGGGTTGTCATCAGCCGGGTTGGAGTCGTCATCCGTGAGGGCTTCCGCCCGAGACCTATCTAAAGAGTCAATAAAAGTGATAGCAGCAGCCCGTGCACGTGGTGAAAGATAGGTGTCTGCATTCTTCTTTGCTAAGTCCAGAGAACATGCCTGGTCATAGGCAGCCTGTAACTTGAGGGTTTTATTCTCCAACAGACGCTGACGTATGAAGGGAGACGCAATCCCATTAATAAAGGAATCACAAATTAACTCCTCCTGGTACTGCTCAGCTGTAACAGCTTTAAGATTACAATCCTTGCTGAGCCTGCGAAGTTTCTGAAGGAATTCGTCAAGTGATTTCCTGGGTTGTTGTCGAGTTGTGGCCAGTAGATACCGAGCAAAAATTTCATTTGGGGACTTGACATATAGCTGCTGTAGTATTTGGATAGCGGCGTCATAGTCTACACAGTCTTCGATATAATCAAACACATGAGGGGATACATAATTAGCAAGCATTCGGAACTTGTTAGGAACATTCTCACCACACTCCTCAAGGAAGTTGCTAAAGGTACGATACCAGTGTTTCCATACCTTAGCGGCTGTAAGTGAATTTGGGTCCAGGTCGAGACGGGCGGGGCTGAGTAGTTTCTCCATGATGGATCGATTACTTGTCTGAGTTCCCTTCTATGGTTCGAGTCGTAGCTCGCTGTTCCCGAATCACCCAGAGCGTGGAGTCGATATCAAGTTGATTAAATTGACGTAATAAAACTCACTACACACTTGGTTTGAGCATAAAGCAAGGCTTTAATCAACTTGTTTCAGAACATGGAGATCTAGTTGTACTTCACTAGTTCCTTGTCTTAAAAAATGTCCCTGGAAAGCTGGGGCCGATGCCCGAGTATTTATACTCCTTGGACGGCGCCACCAGCTGGCCATCTAGCATTATTTCACGAGTAGTTTCTTGATGAATGATGAGATTTATAACGCACCACGCACGCACCACGCACGCACGCACCATGTACGCACCACGCACGCACCACGCACGCACGCACCATGTACGCACCACATACGCAGTTGGCCTGCAATTTCTTTGCCATTGCAAAGCACTGATGCATAAAGTATCGTACAATAATCATTTGAGGTTTAATCTAAGGGTGATTTATGTTTTGGGAAGTGTTATGAGATCTTCTTGGAAGAGGTAGCCAACAACAATAACAACTTGTACTTATATAGCACCTTTAACGTAGTAAAATGTCCCAAGGCGCTTCTCCAGAGCGTTATCAAACAAAATTTGACACCAAGCCACATAAGGAGAAATTAGGGCAGATGTTTGGTCAAAGAGGTAGGTTTTAAGGAGTGTCTTAAAGGAGGAAAGAGAGGTAGAGAGGTGGAGAGGTTTAGGCAGGGAATTCCTGAGCTTAGGGCCTTGGCAGCTGAAGGCACGGCCACCAATGGTTGAGCGATTAAAATCAGGGATGCTCAAGAGGCCAGAAATACAGGAGCATAGATATCTCCGAGGGTTGTGGGGCTGGAGGAGATTACAGAGATAGGGAGGAGCGAGGCTATGGAGGGATTTGAAAACAAGGATGAGAATTTTTAAATTGAGGTGTTGCTTAACCAGGAGCCAATGTAGGTCAGTGCACAGGGGTGATGGGTGAATGGAATTTGGTGCGAGTTAGGACAAAGCAGTAATGTTTTGGATGACCTCAAGTTTACATAGGGTAGAACGTGGGAGGCTGGCCGGGAGTGCATTGGAATAGTTAAGTCTACAGGTAACAAAGGCATGGATGAGGGTTTCAGCAGCGGATGAGCTGAGGCAAGGGCGGAGTCGGGCGATGTTATGGAGGTGGAAGTAGGCGGTCTTAGTTATGCTGCGGATATGTGGTTGGAAGCTTATTTCAGGGTCAAATATGACACCAAGGTTGCGAACAGTCTGGTTCAGCCTCAGACAGATGCAAGGGAGAGGGATGGCGTCAGTGGCTCGGGAACAGAGTTTGTGGCGGAGACTAAAGGCAATGGCTTTGATCTTCCCAATACTTAGTTGGAGGAAATTTCTGCTCATCTAGTATTGGATGTCGGACAAGCAGTCTGACAATTTAGAGACACTAGAGGGGCCGAGAGAAGTGGTGGGTGTTGTCATCGGACATGTGGAAACTGACGCTGTGTTTTCAGATGATGTCGCCGAGGGGCAGCATGTAGATGAGAAATAGAAGGTGCCAAGGATAGATCCTTGGGGGACACCAGAGGTAACGATGCGGGAGCAGAAAGAGACGCCATTGTAGGTTGTAATGTATTATCACATGGTTTGTCACATAGTTTAGTATGAGCGTGCTCAGTTCGCTTTGGCCTAGTAAAGCAAGCTCATGATCTACCCCCTGGTGTCTCTGTCCTTCATTTGATCTACTCACATATATTACATTTTTGGCGATGAGAATGGGATCCCAAAGACATTTTTAGGGATCATGGAAGGACACAGTGTTCAATCTTTGAGTGGAAAAGTTTAAGGTGAATTTGTTATCGCTAATGCTGATGCAGAATTGTCTGTGCTTCACCTTCGCATATATGATAAATTGACCCTTAGTGTTAGGGGGATTAAAATATGTGGGGTTACGGGGATAGGGTGGGATATGTGTTGGTGTAGGGGTTACGGGGATCGGGTGGGATATGTGTCGGTGCAGGCTCGATGGGCTGAAATGGCCTCTATCTGCACTGTGGGGTTTCTGTGGTTCTGTGATTCTGTGATATGTATACACAGCAACAGCGGCGTTGATTCTCACAGGTACAGAGGTAACATGCTTGTAAAGTCCGCGCCTCAATAATACACGGACTTCGGGAGAACAGTTTAACAGGTACTTTACTGAACAAGAGGCAGCGTCAAACTGAAACTACAGAAGACTGCTAGGGCCTTTTATACAGGGGTGGTCACTGCCGGTACTGCAGTCTAAAACCAGTTATTCCCTTAAAGGTACATACACAACAATTCCTCCCCTTTTAGATAAACAGTACATAACATTCATTTAACAACTAAATAATAACTAATTACAATTACAATTACAATTTTCTCAGTAATATATACATCAACTGAAATAGTCATTTATAAGTTCAGTCTTTGAGGAGGCTTCCTGATCCGGACTGGATAGTGCCTTTCTCGAGTATCCTGTTCTGGCGGTGGAGTCAATTCTGGCTCATTGTCATTGGTTGGTTCGTCAGCTTCCAATACCCCTGCTTCTGAGGTAGACGCAATCTGTACTTCGGGCTCATTACCAGGTGCACATGCTTGTGGTACAGGGTTGGCTTGTTCCTGTGACTCTAGAATCTGGTCAGCATGGCATCTCACGATGCTCTCTCCAACGTCCACTGTGTACATTAGTGGTCCCTGCTGTGTGCATATCGTGCCTGGCTGCCATTTTTCGGTTCGGTAGTCGCGGGCCAAGACTGGTTGCCCTATCTTGAAGCTCCTGGTTGGCTTCTCATTTATGTGCTGGAACTGTTTATCCTCAACATCTCGTCTTATGTTTGGTTTGAGCAAATCCAAGCGACATCTTAGTCTCCGGTTGAAAAACAGTACGGCTGGAGTTTGGTTGGTTACTGCATGTGTCGCATTCCGGTAAGCAAACAGGAAGTTATCCACCTTGTGTTGCAGTGGTATGTCATCATTATACATTGCCTTTATGGCCTTTTTAAAGGTCTGAACAAACCTCTCAGCCAATCCATTTGTGGCTGGATGATATGGGGCAGATGTGTAATGTTTCACCCCATTATTCTTCAGGAACCTCCGGAAATCCTCAGACACAAACTGTGGGCCATTGTCGGAACAGATCTGTTCTGGCAACCCATTCCTGGCGAAGATGGCCCTTAGGACTGCAATAGTTTTCTCCGTGGTGGTGGAGGACATTTTAATGACCTCTGGCCATTTCGAATGGGCGTCCACAGCGATTAGAAACATTGAGTCCATAAATGGACCAGCGAAATCAATGTGTACCCGTTGCCATGGAGATGAGGGCCACTCCCATGGATGTAGCGGGGCCTGTGGTGGAGCGTTTTGGACCTTCTGGCATCCTGTGCATCTCTTGGTCATATCCTCGATTTCTTTATCGATTCCCGGCCACCACACAAATGCCCTGGCTAGGCTCTTCATTTTTACCCCTCCCAGATGACCCTCGTGAAGCTCATTGAGTACTCTATCTCTCAACTTGGGTGGAATTACCACTCGGGATCCACACATCAAGGTTCCCCGGCACACTGACAGCTGTTCCCTCCTTGGCGAGAATGCTGGCAACAGTGAGTCGCCATATGCTGGCCATCCCTTCATCGTCAAATCATACACCCGAGAGAGTGTCGGGTCATTTCGGGTTTCCTTCTCACTACTTGCGTTTGTAACAGGCAAACATTCGACTATGGTCGCATGGAATATCTCCACAGGGTCCACTGCAGGTGCTTCTTCCGCCGTAGGCAATGGTAGGCGCGACAGCCCATCAGCATTTCCATGTTGTTTCGTACCTTTGTACTCAATGTCATACTGATGTGCCCCTAGAAAAAGTGACCATCTTTGCAGCCGTTGCGCCGTCATCACCGGAACGCCCTTCTTTGGGTTAAAAATTGAGACCAGGTGTTATGATCAGTCAGTAGGGTGAATTTCTGCCTGTGCAGATAGTGATTGAACTTCTTCACCCCCCACACCAGGCTGAGGGCCTCCCTGTCAATCTGGGCGTAGTTACGCTCGGCTGAGGTTAGCGAGTACGATACAAAGGCTATTGGCCTCTCTGAACTGTCACGGAATTTGTGTGACAGCACCGCTCCAATGCTGTAAGGTGACGCATCACATGCCAACCGAATCGGTAGTGTTGGGTTGTAGTGGGCCAATACTTCTTTTGAAGTGATTTGGCATTTACATTCCTGAAAGGCGCGCTTACACTCATCACTCCATTTCCATGTTACACCAGTTTGAAGGAGGGCGTTCAGTGGGTGCAGAATTGTAGATAAATTCGGCAAGAACTTATGGTAGTAGTTCATCAACCCGAGGAAAGACCTCAGTTGCGACACATTTTCTGGTGCTGGAGCCTTGACTACAGCCTCAATCCTGTCCGGCGACTTATGCAACCCTTCCTCATCAATCATGTGGCCACAATACGAGATTTGTCTCCTGAAGAACTCGCATTTGGGACAGTTGGCTCGTAGCCCATATTCCTTCAATCTCATGAGCACCTGTTCCAGGTTGGCAAGGTGTTCATTGTCATTTTCGCCCGTAACCAGGATGTCGTCCAAATAACACTGGGTCCCCGGGATCCCTTGCAGGACTTGTTCCATTGCCCTCTGCCACATAGCCGGGGCCGATGCTACCCCAAATACCAGTCGATTGTACTGGTAAAGGCCTTTGTGAGTGTTTATTGTGAGGTATTTCCTAGATGCTTCTTCCACCTCCATTTGTAGATACACTTGAGCCAGGTCAATCTTTGTAAAACATTTCCCTCCAGATAGTGAGGCAAAAATATCTTCTATCCGCGGAAGTGGATATTGTACTGTGTGCAGGACTGGGTTCACAGTCACCTTGAAGTCCCCACAGATGCGAACCTTCCTTGGCTCCCCAGGCGTGCTGCTCAATGCTTTCTTCATTACAGGAACGATGGGTGTGGCCCACTCGCTCCAGTCCACCTTAGACAGCACCCCCAAATGCTCCAGACTCTCCAGTTCAGCTTCCACAGCTGGGCGTATCGCGTATGGCAGCGGTCTGGCCTTGAAAAATTTTGGGGTTGCGTTATCCTCAATCTTTATGGTTGCCTTTACTCCTTTTGGAGTCCCAAGTCCTTGTTGGAACACCTCTTCCGCGTCAGATAGAATTTGTGACAGACGTCCAGGTGCGACGTCATCATCTTTTTTGTCAGTCACAGTTAGTGCCAGAATGGAATGCCAATTGAATTGTAGTTTTCGGATCCATTCACATCCCAATAATGGTGGTCCTCCATCTCGTAGTATATACATGTATAGTTTCTGTGTTTCCTTTCCGTTATATTCAACTGGCACCCTTATTTTTCCTCTGGGGTAGACCTTTTGCCCCGTGTATGTCTTCAATACAATGGACGTGTCCTTTAAGGGTATGTGTGAGAATAGCCACTCATAGTCTCGTCAATTCATGACAGTTAGGGCTGATCCTGTGTCCAATTCCATCTTTACTGGGGACCCTGCTATCATGAGGGTGACCCAAATGGTTCGGTGATCTTCTTTTGCGATCACGTTGTGTAACTTTAAACAACTTAGTCGCCTGCTCCCGGAGTCCTTATCACTCTCCTGATCTTCTGAACTACTATCTGTCAGTTTCTTTACTTTCCTGTACTGTTCCTTAGTAGTTCTTGTCGTGTTGGTCTTCTTTCCCGACCTGCAGACTCTTGCTATATGTCCCATTTTCCCGCATTGCCTGCATATTTTGTCTTTAAACCAGCAGTCTTTCTGCTCATGGGTTGTTCTGCCGCAGCGATAGCACTTTTCGGCTCCATACGCCATTTCGTTAGCGCTGTATTCTTGTGGTTTCTGTTGTATTTCCGCAGCTCCTCATGCTGCTGCTTCGTAGGATACTGCCACGCTGAAAGCCTGTTCTAGCGTCAGGTCCTTTTTTGAAAGTAGTCGTTTCTGGGTTCCTTCACTCTGGAGCCCGCAGACAAACTTATCCTGTAAAGTGTCTGCCAGTCCTGCTCCGAACTGGCAGTGCTTCGATAACTTGCGTAGTTCTGTAAGATAGTCAGCATTGCTCTCATCTTTGTGCTGGTTTCTTTTATGGAACTTGAATCTTTCTGCTATCAGCAGTGGTGTAGGGCTTAGGTGTTCCTGTAAGATATGAACAATCTCCTCAAATCTTTTCTCCATTGGTTTAGCTGGGGTAATTAAATTCCGCAATAGGCCGTACGTACTCGCACCCATCAGATTTAATAATACCGATGCCCTCTTTCCATCAGCCACCTCATTTGCCTTGCAGTACACTTCAATTCTTTCCACATACGTGGTCCAGTCTTCTACCTCATTGTTGAAAGCAGTGATACTGCCACTTTTCGACATCTTGGGCGATTTAAAATGGCGCCTCCCGCGCTTATGCTTCTTCCCCAATGGAATAAAATGGCGCCTCCCGCGCTTTTGCTTCTTCCCCTACTGCCACGCTGCTCCTAGCGTTCTACGGGGTAATGGTGGCGACCCGCAGCTTCGGCGCGTCTCGCTTTCTTTCCCCCCCCGTTTAGTTTCTCTCCGCTGTCCTGTTCTCGAGCACCGACTGCGCCCTGTGCGCTCCACCCTCTCTTGTTTTCTTTTCCCGGCGACGCTGCACGGCCCGATTTGTAGAGCCGCTCGATCGAGCTTGAGCCCGCCGCAGTCCAGAAGGGTCAGCACGCTACCTGCTACCAGCACGATTCGCTGGAACCACAGTCTCTCCCGCAATTCTCCAAACACCGATGGATTCTTTGGGCGGTTGCCCTCGGTCGACGCCCATTTCTCAGACTACGACCTTCCAGGACCTTCCTTTCAGGTGAGATCCCCGTGAGATGATGCCACACTGCAGGTGAGTTCAAACTTACTCGTCGCCACTGTAAAGTCCGCGCCTCAATAATACACGGACTTCGGGAGAACAGTTTAACAGGTACTTTACTGAACAAGAGGCAGCGTCAAACTGAAACTACAGAAGCCTGCTAGGGCCTTTTATACAGGGGTGGTCACTGCCGGTACTGCAGTCTAAAACCAGTTATTCCCTTAAAGGTACATACACAACAGTGCTGAGTGACTGTTCGACGGTATCGGGACAATCATGGCCGCGCCTATGGGCTTCATCGGAAGCCTCAGCATGTATGACCGAGCTCATGAACCATTCAGTTCTTACATTGAACAGATGGAGTTATTTTTTAAGGGCAATAACTTTATTGAGACTGAAGGTGCAGATGAGAATGTTCAAGCTCAATATAAAGTAATTCGTGAATGTAAAAAGCAATTTTTCTAACGGAGATCGGGCCAGATGTCTACGGAACGTTGACAAACCTACTCGTGCCAGGGAGAGTGAAGGATGTGTCGTTTGAAGACATTGTTGAGAAACTCGAGGACCATTTCAACCCAAAACCGTTAGAAATAGCAGGAAGGTAAGTTTGGTACCAGAAACCAAAAACAAAGTGAAACCATCAGTGAGTACATTGTAGCTCTTAAAAACCTGTCTTTGCATTGTAACTTCAGCACATTTTTGGATCATGCGTTGCGATATAAGTTTGTGTGTGGACTGGTGGATGAGCACACACAGTCATAGCATGTAAAATTGCCCTATCTATGGAGATGGTGTCTAAGATTGTTAGGGAGCTCCGTCCAACTCAAGTGACTAGTACAGCTGAGGTCTACAGTCACAAAGCCACCGCCGAACCTAAAGCTGCTAGACCAAGTCAAAAGAATGTCAGTGAGAGCAGTTCAGTGAATTGTTATCGCTGCAATGGAAATCACTCACCACAGACCTGCCAATACAGTTTTCACTGCCAGAAGCAGGTCATATTTCAACAACTTGCAGAGCTAGGTCGAAAGCAGGAAGTAAGAACCATTCTAGTGGCAATGCAAAGCAGTGACAACAAAAGGGAGGAATTCACAATTTTGAAGTGAACACACCTGATATTGAAGAACTAGGCATCTACAGTATATATGCCACTACTGGCAACACAAGCAGTCGTGAGAAAGACTTCTGTACAAAACTTTTGATCAATGATCAATATGTGTATCGACACGGCAGCAGACTGCTCTATCATGAGTCAGGACACATATGAGAGTAAGTTTAATAAGATACCACTTACAAAGAGTACCATAGAGTTAAAAAGCTACTCTGGAGAAATCCTAGAGACATGTGGACAAATGGAATGTACAGTTCAGCACAATGGCCAGTCAGTAAAGCTGCTGATTATTGTAGTGAGCTACAACAACAGGCCAACCCTCATGGGCAAAGACTGGTTGAGAAAGTTGAAACTAGACTGGAAAAACATCTTCAGTGTAGATGCTTCAAAGAAGCAACTCGACACAATGCTGAACAAATATAAAAGCATGTTCTCAGACAGTTATGAGGGCTTCACTGGGTATGACGCACATATCCACATCAAGTCCAATGCGAAGCCTGTCTATTGTAAGGCAAGACCGATCCACTATGCGTTGAAAAGTCAGGTGGAGGAAGAGCTAACGAAAATGAGAGAGAACGGACTGCTAGTAAAAACTGACAAAAGTGAATGGGCTACCCCGATTGTGGTAGTGCCCAAAGCAGACGAAACTGTATGCTTGTGTGGTGACTACAAAATTACTATCAACCAAGCAGTTGACGATGAACAGTACCTGTTACCTACATTACAAGATTGCAAATAAGACTCAAAAGGACTCAGTACTGAAAAGAGTGTATGAAAATACCTTGAATGATCAGTCCATCCAGTGTCTAGACACAGAGTTTAAACTATTCCATAACCATCATATTGAATTGTCTTGTGAGCAAGGCTGTATCAAGTGGGGAAACAGAGTGGTGGTACCTACTTCTTTGAGAGATAGAATTCTGGCCGAACTTCATACTGAACATCCCGGGATCGCCAATATGAAATCAATTGCAGGAAATGTTGTTTACTGGCCTGGATTGGACAGTGATCTTGAAACACTTGTCAACAAATGCAGCATTTGCCAAAATTGCAGAAACAAACCACCAAAAACTCCATTACAACCCTAGTCATGGCCAAGTAGACCTTTTCAGTGAGTACATGTAGACTTCTGTGAGAAAGCAAATGATTATTTCTTGGTACTAGTGGAAAGTGGATTGAAGTGAAACACATGGGTTCAAATGCTACAACTGAACGTACCATAGATGAGTTGAGGTCTATCTTCGCATATCATGGCTTGCTTGAAGAGCTTGTTTCTGACAATGGCCCTCAGTTCTGTCCTGCTCTATTCCAAGAGTTCATGAAATGGAACGGTATCAAACACACTCTCGTTCCACCATACCATCCAGCTTCAAACGGAGCAGCCAAAAGGTCAGTCAAAATAGTAAACGAAGCTCTCAAAAAGCAAGTGTTGCAGGGTTGTTCGGGACTCAGCATGAAGCAACGTTTGACAAATTTCTTGCTGAAGTACAGAACTACTCCGCACACTACAACTGGATATACCGCAGCAGAACTCGTGATGAAGAGGAGATTGAGAACACGATTGAGTCTTGTTCAACCAAATTTGACCTCAAGAGTTGAACAGAAACAGTTGAGTCAGAAACGTTATTATGACAGCAATCAGAAAGAACGCAGTTTCAGACAAAACGAGTGTGTTTGTGTTCTCAGTCCACCTGGCAAGTCGAGTTCACACAAATGGGATATAGGAACCGTAGTAGAGGTTGGTGGAACCAAGAGATATTTGGTTGAGATTGGTGACAACATCCAAAGTGTTCATGTAGATCAAATGATCTCTACTGGAGATGAATCAAGATGTGATCTTGAACCACTTGATCATGAACACATACATGGTTTAAACAAATCTGAGATAGAAACAGGATCATCTTTGAGTTCGGAACCAGAACAAAACAGCCCGAAAATTGGTTCAACATCAAAATCTTTTGTAAGGCGATCAGGAAGGCTCCGCAAACCTGTTATTAAGCTGGATTTGTAGTTCATTTGCACATTTGTAGTTGATTTAAAAGAAAATGAGCCAGGAGTTTTTGTTATGTGGTACATGTAATGCTGGGAAAGGTGGAACCATAGTTTTTTGTATTTGAGAGGGGAATATGTGCATTTTTTTGAAGGAGAAAGCAGCGTAATGTATTATCACATGGTTTGTCACATGGTTTATGTATGTGCGAGACAGTGGAGGGGTCGAGAGAGGTAGTGGTGAGGTAGAGCTGGATATCGTCAGTGTATATGTGGAACTTGACGTTGTGTTTTTGGTTGCTGTTACTGAAGGGCAGCATTTAGATGAGAAATAGGAGGGGGCCAAGGATAGCTCCTTCGGGACTCCAGAGGTAACGATGCGGGAGCGGGAAGAGAAGCCATTGCAGGTCTCATGTTCTTCAGGTGAACACACATGATATGGACCCTCTCCAGCCATCAGGGAAGGTATGGTAGCCAGACATGAAGTAAACAAATAATGACTGGGATTAGTAATGTAAACACGACCATATTAAAGAAATAGCACAGTACAGTGTCGTGCTGATGTTCTGCACAAAAGATTTTCTGCAGACTCCACTTAAGGGGCAAGAAGCAAGAATTGGTTATGGTACTTAACTAGTAACTCAGAGTCATGAATTCAAATATTACCATGTCAAGTTGTGACGCTGAAGTCAACAAATGTGGTTGCTATCAGATCATCATAAAAACCATGATAGCTCCTGTTATGTATTGTGTGTTCTCCTCCCACCTGTGGTGGCACTGTCACAGCAGATAAATGGTTGGGCGTTCTCTTGGTTAAGTTTAGCTCTCTTTGTTCGGAACTTTCCAGAACTTCTTTTCCTTCCTGAATAAAGCACTTCATGTTTGAATCTCTGAGTTCTGAGTCCTAAATTGTGTCTAGGTAGAAAGGTACCGACATAACAAGTGGCGACGAGGATCGGATGAATCTGCGTTGTGGGAACTTTCTTGTTTTCGACTACAAAACACTCAGAACAGAGATTGCAGCATCACATTAATGTTATGGCAGTGAGTAAACAGAAATTTTAATTTGAAACGTGAGATGGCTACTATATTAGGAAACATCGGTGATTTTGATGAAAATGTGGAGCAATGGAGCGCATATACGGAACGTTTTGACTATTTTGTATTGGCGAATGCAGTGGCAAACGAAAAGGTCGTGCCTACCTTTTTGAGTGTAATGGGGCCGAACACATTCAATTTACTTCGCAGCCTCGTGCAGCCAGATCAGCCAGGAACTAAAACATATAAGCAAATAGTGGAAATTCTTGGAGCACATTTTTCACCAAAACCTCTGGTTATTGCTGAGAGATTTAGATTTCACAAACGGAATCAAGAGGAGGGGGAATCAGTGATGATGTTTATTGCTGCTTTAAAAAGGTTGTCAGAGCACTGCGAGTTCAAGGAGGTGCTGAAGGACACCATTAGAGACAGACTCTTGTGTGGTCTGCAAAATGCAGCCACACAGAAGCGCCTTCTTACTGAGGACAACCTTACTCTTGAAAAGACCATTGAAGTTAGTGTCTCCATGGAGATGGCAGAAAAGGAGGCTCACCAGTTGAGTTCAACAGGGAGAGTTCACAAGATGTCGTCTGAACCTAAAGGTGCGCGGAACGGCACATGTTACCGTTGTGGGAAAACGGGCCATCACGCTAATGACTGCTGGTGTACAGGGCTGGAATGCCGAAATTGTGGCAAAAAGGGTCACATTGTTCTTTTTTTACCTCTACAGGCGCGTTCAGACAGAGCTGGGAAGCATGAAAGCAAAATGTCTGTATTTGGACAAGAGAGGAAAAGGAGTGTTCATTCAGTGCAGTATGATGGAACAAGCAAAACAGAGGGGAGCGACACCTCTGAGGAGGAAGAGGTGCACATACTGACGGTTGCAGGTGGTTCAAATGGCAACTGGGTATCACCACTGGTGGAGGGACAATCAGTGCGGATGGAGGTGGACACAGGTGCTGCTGTGTCCCTTGTTTCAGACACTGTCTACAACAAAATGCTAAAGCATCTTACCCTTCAGCCAACAAACATTGTGCTAAAGACATATACCGGCGAACCTGTGGCCATGAGAGGCACCATTGAGGTGACAGTTAAATTGAATGGACAGACTGCAAAACTGCCACTATATGTGGTAAAGGGAAATTACCCATCGCTACTGGGACGTGCGTGGCTGGAGAAAATCACGCTAGACTGGCCTGCAGTCCGCATGATGTCAAAAGGGGAGTCAGGTCTGATTGCAGTGTTAAACAAACATGCAGAACTCTTCAATGGGGAACTTGGGAGCATGAAAAAGATCAGCGTGAGACTGGACATTAAACCTGACAGCAAGCTGAAGTTTCACAAAGCCCGACCTGTACCCTATGCAATTAGGCCAAAAGTTGAGACTAACTTGGAGGCCTTAGTCAAGAATGGAGTCCTGGAGCCTGTGAGCATGAGCAAATGGGCCACACCCATTGTTCCTGTCCTGAAAAAGGATGGATCTGGTCGAATCTGCGGGGATTTTAAAGTGACTATTAACCCGGTGCTGTCTGCGGAACAGTACCCTCTTCCCCTCATTGATGATCTTTTTACGGGCCTGGCCGGAGGGCAAAAGTTCAGCAAAATAGACTTATGCCAGGCTTATCTACAAATGTATGTCGATGACAAATCAAAGGAACTGCTGACAATTGTGACACACAAGGGGCTATACAGGTACTGCCGCCTTCCGTTTGGAATTACGTCGGCCCCTGCTCTATTCCAAAGGGCAATGGATCAGATTTTGAGTGGACTGCCAGGAGTCCAGTGCTACCTGGACGACATCCTTGTCACTGGGACAAATGAGGAGGATCATCTTCTGAACTTGGATGTGGCACTACAACGACTGAAAGAGTACGGACTCAGAGTTCGTAAGGACAAATGTGAATTCTTTCAGTCTTCAGTTGAGTACCTGGGGCATGTGATTGATGCTACTGGCCTGCATAAGGCGCCGTCAAAGGTCAAGGCGATCGTGGAGGCCCCAGCACCCCAGAATGTGAGCCAGTTACGTTCATTTCTGGGGCTACTTAACTACTATGGGAAGTTTATTCCAGACTTGGCAACATTGCTGAAGCCGTTACATCAGTTGCTATGTCAAGGCAAAACATGGAAATGGACTGAACTGTGCAACGAAGCTTTCGCCCAAGCAAAGAAAGCATTGCTGAAATCGGAGGTCCTGACACACTTCGACCCAAAGCTACCCGTGCAGCTAGCATGTGATGCGTCACCATATGGTGTGGGAGCAGTCATATCCCACATCATGCCTTCTGGTGAAGAGAAACCTATCGCCTTCGCATCACGCACCTTGAACAAGGCTGAGAGTAACTATGCACAGATTGAGCGCGAGGCCTTGGGAATCGTTTTTGGAATTCAAAAATTTCATCAGTACCTGTTTGGGAGAAGGTTCACACTCCTGATGGACCACCGTCCATTGACTTCAATCTTCGGGCCCCACACCGGAATTCCATCTCTTGCTGCAAGCAGGATGCAAAGGTGGGCTTTACTGTTGTCAGGACACACATACGACATCAAATATCGCAAATCAGACTTGCACGGCAACGCAGACGGTCTCTCGAGGCTACCCTTGCCTGTTACTCCCCCAGAGCCTCATCAGATAGACATCTTCTACTTTAGACAAGTGGAGGGAGCACCTGTCATGGCAGTTCAGGTGCGAAGGTACACCCGCAACAATCCAGTCCTGTCTGAGGTAATGGACAATGTCATTCGAGGGAGAGCTATAAGGAGATCCTCCTAGTTTGAAACCTTACGTTTCAAAAAGAAATGAGCTCTCCATCCAGGCAGGTTTTCTTCTTTGGGGACGCCGTGTCATCATTCTGCCACCTCTGAGGGAACCTATACTGCAACAACTTCATACAGGCCACAGTGGGATGGTTCGGATGAAGGAAATGGCAAGAAGCTACTTCTGGTGGCCAGGTCTTGATGGAAATATTGAGGAGAAAGCCAAAACATGTTCCCCATGTCAAAGGGTCCGGAATGTTCCACAGCTGGCAACCCTACACCCCTGGGATTGGCCTGCAGAAGTGTGGCAGCGAGTACGCTCGTAGCAAGTGGCCGGAGGTCGCTGTGATGAGGTCTACCACAGCAGAGAAAACAATTGAGAAACTTGGTGAGATGTTCAGCCGTTATGGCTCACCGGAACAACTCGTAAGTGACAACGGTCCACAATTTGTATCACAGGAGTTTGCAACCTTCCTGCATGTGAATGGTGTCCAACACATCAGGTCTGCGCCCTATCATCCCTCTACTAACGACCAGGCAGAAAGGTTCGTGCAAACTTTGAAGCACGCCTTGAAGGCATCGCAAGGTCAGGGCTCCATCCACCAATGTCTGAACAGTTTCCTGTTGTCCTACAGGAACGAGCCGCATGCCACAACCAAAACTTCCCCCGCTTCGCTCATGATGAAGAGGCAGTTGCAGACAAGTTTTGACTTACTCAAACCTCCAAGGGCAGAACAGGTTGTCCATTGTCAACAACAAGCTCAAGTTGAAAAGAGAGAGAAAAGAGCCAAGGAGAGACGGTTTCACCCTGGAGAGCACATCCTAGCTCGAAACTACAACACTGGACTGAAATGGGTTCCTGCTACGGTGATCACGCAGACAGGCCCTGTGTCTTACACGGTTGAGACTGCCGAGGATGTCGTCTGGAGAAGACACACAGATCAACTGTTGCTAGGAGCAGAGACAGCCACAGAGGCTCCAACAGCTAGTTGGCCTGAACTGTTTACGGATGATACCGCAAACCAGCATCCTTTGCCACAGTGCTCTTCTCCAACACAGGAAGTCATAGAGACTGTTCCACCTGTGCAAACTCCTGACTTTCGACTGACACAGGCACCTTCTCCATCCAGGCCTGTGTCAATGCCTACTGTTGTGGAAGCCAGCGATGACCGCTGGTATCCTGTCAGGGAGCGACGGCCTCCAAGACGCTTGGATCTGTAGGCTTAGTGACTTACCCACAAGACTGGGGCAGAATAAACCCCAGGGTAAAGTCAGGGTTTTGAGGCAGTCTACCTCTACCCTTGGTTAGTGAGTGCATTGAAAGTAACTTACCTGTTGAGGAATAATGTGGACCTTTCATTTAAGAGGGGAGGAATATGTTATGTATTGTGTGTTCTCCTCCCACCTGTGGTGGCGCTGTCGCAGCAGATAAATGGTTGGGTGTTCTCTTGGTTAAGTTTAGCTCTCTTTGTTCGGAACTTTCCAGAACTTCCTTTCCTTCCTGAATAAAGCACTTCATGTTTGAATCTCTGAGTTCCAAGTCCTAAATTGTGTTTAGGTAGAAAGGTACCGACACAACAGCTCCCGTATTGCAGTAAAAACCTAATTGGTTGATTAATGTCCTTCAGGGAATGGAACCTGCCACCCCTACCTAGTCTGGCCTACATGTAACTCCAGTCCTAAATTCAAATTTTTTTAGTAAGATGCATTTTTCAAAATTAAAAGCTTACTTCTTGTGAGCCTCACTAATTTAATCAAATACTGTTAACATTTAGAGTACAAGAGGAATTAGGAACTGAGAATATGAATTCTGTACTGTTATGTGTTAAATAAAAGTCATAAACATTAATAATAATGGCTTGGGGTCTGGGTGGCACAGCGGGTTTACACTTTCCCACATTGCAATCCTGAATCTTCAGGTAAGTTCTTTTTGATGATAACAGCAGACAAAGGGGCCGGAATTTTCACATTGTGGAGCGTGTGGGTTTGGGAGCGGGTCGGTGATTAAAAACACAGAAATTGACAGCGTGTCGGGAACCCAGCGTCATCCCGCCGACTTCCACCTTTCACTGGTGCGCATTTCAAGGCACTCCACAGACCCGCTCGGGAGAGGTGGGCGACCACATTGAGATACTTAACTACTTGTTTACAGACCCTTAACTGCCTTTTTAATGTCAGGTTTGGACTTTTAACTTTTTGTGCACGGGATTCACGCACCTCAGTAACCTTGCCTGTGAAGGGGAGGCGGAAGCTCAGTGGCCATTGTGCGAGTTCATTAAGTGACAGCTAGAAAAAGCACATAAATACTCTCACCTTACACCTGTTTCCCTGCCTGAGGGCAAGGCTCTGGCTGACTCCATTTCATGCAGAGATTTAGCTTTCAGGTGTTTGCAGGTGATTTCTGCAACGTCGGAAGCCACTCTCCCCACATTGTTAGTCATTCTCACTACATTGGAGGATTGTGCCTCTGATCTCCACTTTACCTGGCATCTATTAGATCAGCATGGGTGCCGCTTATGCTGTCTCACCTTGGACCTCAGAATCAGACCAAGATGAGACTCAGCACCAGCCACACCAGCAGCAGCAGCAGCAACCACACCAGCAGCAACAACACCAGCAGCCTTCTCCTCACTGACCTGATGCTCCACAGGAGAGAGGGAAGCAGTAGGGGTGCACCCTGCCGGGGACGATACCCCCATCACGGTATACAGGCAGAGGATGAGCTTCCTGGACATGACTGAGCAGCAGTGCTTCAGGAGGCTCAGGCTATCATGCCAGGTCATCGCAGACATTTGTAGCTTGCTGGAAGAAGACCTGCTATCCAGAGGACCTGGTGGACACAGCCTACCAGTGGCTGTCAAAGTCACCACTTCAACTTCTTTGCCTCAGGCTCCTTCCAGGGTTCTGCAGCAGACATTTGCAGGATCTCGCAGTCGGCCGCCCACAGATGCATCACCCAGGTGACCGATGCCATGTTTCACAAGTCAGCCACTGATGTAAAATTTCCCACTGATGAAGCCAGTGTCACTGAGCGGGCGCTCGGCTTTGCGGGTCTGGCTGGCTTCCCACAGGTGCAGGGTGTCATTGACTGCACACATGTGGCCATCAAGGTCCCCCCAGAAGTGTTTGTGAACTGCAAGGGCTTCCACTCCCTCAATGTGCAGCTTGTTGCAACCATAAAAAGATCATCATGCATGTGTGTGCCAGATTCCCTGGCAGCTGTCATGACTCTTTCGCCTGTGCCAGTCCGCCCTCCCTCAGCTCTTCGCACCTCCAAACAGACTTACTGGCTGGCTGCTTAGAGACAAGGGCTATCCACTGAAGACATGGCTGATGACTCCCTTGAGGAGGCCAAGCAATGAGGTCAAGGAGCGCTATAATGAAAGCCACATGTCCCCCAGATGTGTCATAGAGCAGGCAATCGGCATGATGAAGATGCGCTTCAGATGCCTTGACAGATCTGGATGAGTCCTTCAGTACGCACCAGCCAGGGTCTCCAGAATCATCGTCGTTTGCTGCACGCTGCACAACATAGCACAGCAGCAAGGATTGGAGCTGCAGGAGGAGCAAGGCGTGGAGCGCAAGCCTCTTCAGAGGAGGAGGAGGAGCAACAGGTGGAACATGAGGAGGAGGAGGAGGAACCTGAGGTGGAGGTGGCACCAGCAGCGGCACACATTGCTGCCCGGGTGGCCCGGGATGGCCTCATAATGGCCAGATTTACTTAACTTGCACCAGTGCACCCATCTGGCTCCCAGATGCTGTACTAACTCCGCCCTCCCCCACCAACAACACCACAAAGCATTCCTGTCACTCAAACCGCCATTGCTTGAGGTTAAGTAATGTCTCACCATTCACTCCAAGTGACAAAGCCAGTTCTCAGGTAGTAGGCAAAAAGGGACAAGATGGGAAAGTAGTGCAAAGAAATAAATTTATGTGCATCATAAATAGAACTAAAACTTAACACTAACATTTTGGCATACACCCATGTGCATCTACGATTGTGTCTTTTTTCGTTACCGCGTGTTTCTACAAGTTGCATCCCTGTGGTTTCAGCAGAGGTAGAGGCAGCCTGCTCACTTCCCTGCTGCAACTGCTTTGAAACTTTTGGCGGTTGTCCTCTGGGTTTTGGCGCCTGTGAGGGCCCCGCCAAAGTCTGCTCCTCCTGCAACTGTGTAGGGGCAGTCTCGGCCATTGGGATCCGATGCAGCATGTGGGGCTCTGACTGAGGGGGAGGCAACGGGGGAGAAGTGAGAACGGTCTAAGAAGTGCCCCCACTTCCATGTCCCCTCTCACCATAATCCCTCTCATGGGCCACCCGCAGTTCCCTGCTAGCAGGGAGCTGGAAGCTGTACAGCACCTTGGGGCGATGAACATGCAAGGCTATGTCGGTATCCTTCCTAGAGATGAGGTCAATGAGAGTCTGCAGTCTGTTGATCACAGCAAGCATGGTCTCGTTCCACTGGCGCATTAGCTGCTCCATGCAGGCGGCCATCCTTTCCGTGGAACAGCACATCGTCACCATCGCCTGCGAGATGGTGGTGCTCATGTTGGAGATGGACTCCTCCATTCTCTGTACAGTCACACACATCGCGGCTGCAAACGCTGCTGGAGCCTCACGCATTTGTTGCTGCTCCTCCAAGATCACCCTCTTTGTCGACGGCCCCCGAGGTTCAGCATCTGCATGTAGCTGAGCAGAGCTGGGAACGTCCTGTGCCCTCCGGTGAGGATTCTCCACTGCTGTCCCTGTCTCCACCATCCCCTCTTGCTCACTTGAGATCTGTGAGACACCAGGTGACAACACTACTCTATGTCTCACGGGACCCACCGACATGCGCGTATCTGCACTAGTGTTGGGTGCACATGGATCTGGTGACGGTGCACCCTCAGAGAATGGAGCTTCCTCTGAGGAGTCGTCTTCCTCCTCCGGCTGGACAGTTGGGGGAGCACTTGATGGACCTGTGGGAGAGTAGAGAGATGAATTAGAAGTCATGATAAAATGTGTAACGTTACCATTATGCACATGATGACATTTCACTGGCTGCTGACAACAAGTCACCATGAAAAAGAAAAAAAAGACTTGCATTTATATAACGCCTTTCACGAACACCGGACGTCCCAAACGCTTTACAGCCAGTGAACTACTTTTTTTTTGAAGTGTAGTCACTGTTGTAATGTAGGAAGTGTAGGAGTGACTGTTGTATGCCATGTGACTGTATGATATATAATTCTGTCACCAGGTTGCTGGGAGGTCCTCCTCTCTCCATCTCCCACCGCCAGCAGCTCTGCAACTCCAGTGATTTACAGCACCTCCTCCTCCTGCAGTCAAGTTGGTGAACATTGGAGGGCCACCTCCGATTCATTGCCTCTCCCTATTGTTCTGGGCTCTCTTCTTCTGCATGGAGGGAAAGAAGAGAACTTTGAGTGAGAGTGATGGAATGAGTGTAAGAAATGGATGGGCTAAATCTGTAGAGGGTAAATATGAGGGAGTGGCGTGACATTGCCAAATGGCCTCCTTCTGTGGCGTTTCTTCCTATGATTGCATTAGGATGAGGATGAGTGTCAGTGGTGGTTAGTCTGATGGAGATGTGAGTAGGTGCATAGAGAGTGAGGTTTGGGTGCACCTTGCAAGGTAGGTTGGTGTGAGGATTGACATGCAGGAGTAGGCTTGGGAAGGCAGAGTGATGGGGTTGGGGTGACACGCATATCAGGATGTAGTTGAATTTGACATCGCACTCCCCTTCCCTGACCTCATGAGATCATTAAATCTTTTGCAGCACTGGATCCAAGACCACCTTACGACATCCCTGCTGGCGACCTCCTCCGCGATCTCCAGCCATGCCCTCTTGGTATATTTGGCTGCTGTTTTGCGCCCATCCCCAAGGAACAGGACCTCCCTGCGTGCTCTGACTCCCTGGACCAGGACTTCCAGGGAGGCATCAATGAATCTGGGTGCAGCCTTCTGTCAGTGTGACTCCATGACTCACACAAATCTCTGCGATATCGAACAATTTCCACCTCTCTCAACCACCTTTATGTCTCCTCCAACACCCTTCAATTGGGATGTGTGCAAGGCTGCTTTATATATCCATGCTGAAAACGAGTCATTGGTGATGTCATCAGACCCGCCCCATTTAATTGGGCCGAGAAACCCGCATGACTGTTTCAATTGGTGTAATTGAGTTAAACGCGCAGTGCAGAACGCGCTGTTAAAAACCTCGGGATGGTGACTTGCTACACGGCCCACAGGCACCCGCCCCGACTCTCGGGTAAAGATTCTGGCCAGTGACTCTAATCTAGTGTCTGTTATATCAACAATCATAATCAGATCTTCTCAAAACTACTTTTAATAGGATGCACTTGTTATTACAAATTAAATCTTAAAGAGTTGCTAGGTAGAGTTATTTTATTCTCTTTTTGAAATTGCTACTTCTCCATCTTTCGCACATTGTAGCTTTGAGAATCCTTGTTTTGAAAAGTTCTGTAATTTGAGCGAATCTATATATTATTGCACCAACAGTGTTATATTCCCCCCTTGAAGTATCAAACTAATCACATACTCCAGACAGAAACCAAGAGACCAATCCACTTTGACTTGAAAGTGCCTCACAGGGTTTGTACATTATCCATTAGACAATTGTATGTAACTGACAGAAGTGGATAGGCAAATAGGACTTTCTCTGAGCCAGGAGACCTTTGTTGACCTTTTTTTGGCACCAATGTTAGTAAAGCCATATTTGATCACTTAAACATGCTGAAAGGCAGAGAGCAAAATCTGGTTGCTTTTCAGTCTGCTGACAGCCATTGTACGAACAGAAGCAGGCCTGTCTTCAGCTGGAGAAGCAGTGTGAAATCTGTCCCAATTGCTTTCACTTGAATAATTAGCACCTTAACATCTCCATGAATTAAGAAAATTCCTTTCTGCTTGGCTCACCGATTGACCTTGCACCTCTTTCTTAAGGGATCCAACAAAAAAAAGAGGGCTTCAAGGAAACAGAAATAAGATATGGTTTTTTAAACATTCATTCAGATTGAACCTTCTTCACATAACAGATCCAACTGGAAACTGCAGTACCATAAATCCAGCGAGAAAGTTCTGGTGTGGAGTCCATCATGATGCTTGAAATCCAAGCACATCGCACCACCAGTCAGTGTGATCTGATGAAGACTCGAAGCCAAAAAAAATGCCAAAATTTCAAATGTCCTTATGGGTGCCTATTATATTAATATTTTCATGGGGCCTGGAAATCAGCAAGATGGTAAGTAAGCTTGTTTCATTACAATGTGTTTTCACCCTTCTGTCTTAACAATGTAATACACTGTCACTTTATTCTTTGCTTCCATTTCATTTGGTGATGGTAATCTTAAAGAAGCTGTCAGGATGTGTAAATATTTGAATAAACATAACCTGTTAGTTACCTTTTTGAGGTACTATCTGCACCAGAGTCATGTTACACTGAACTACCATCAGCTTGTATCTAAAGATTTTTGTATTGGATGGCTTTTATCAAAGCAAAAGAAAGATGATAGGTGACCTATTGAAAGATGTTTCCAAATTGTTCAGAAATCATTCCAAAGCATCTTCGAAATAGCAACTACATTCCAAAGGAAAACAAGTGTTTTCTGTTCATTTTGCAATTGTAGGTACTGTTTTTTAGAAAAAAGATATCAGATACAATTCCTAAATTAATAATCAAACATATATGAATGCATTCCAAATCTAGGTAATGTGCTGTTTATTAGACATTTACTGTAGTATGAAGTGGGTGGATATTTTAAAATTAATCTTAAATCTCTATGCGATATCCATTGATTTTTTTTTGCACATCTTGCCTTGCAAACAGATTTGGTTCTGGTTTAGTTAAAGTGCTGGATTAGAAACTGTTCAGGGACAGTGTTTGAATACATTGGTGACATACGTGTATAACAGTGGGGCTGATTTTGCTGTAGCAGGGCATTTCTGCCGTTAGTTAGACTTGCCCCTGCACCCTGCAGCTCAAAACATTTTTGCAGCGAGGGAAACAGGGCAACCAACTGTGCATCTCCTTAACCAATCAGATTGAAGGATTGCGAAGTAACCAGCACAAGGACTGAGAAGGAAGTGTCAATTAGAGTGGTTGAATTCAAGGCCAAGTCAAGTGCAGAAAGTGAAATGGAGGGCAGGAAAGAAAGATCAGATTAAGAGAGAGAAAAAAAAGACAGAAAGGAAAAGAAACATTAAATTTTTAAAAAAAAATATTTGACATTTTTAAAATCTCAACAACAATTAATACCTGAAGGAATGAGACTCCATGCTTTTGATAGTTAATTTTCAGTGCCAGAGGTTGACTGGCAATAACTAACAATGATCGCATCATTAAAATGGTACTTACACTTGTATTGACGAGACTTAACTTTCTGCGGTGGGTTTAGTTTGTATCTACCGCGCAAATACAGCAACTTCACGCCATTCAATGTATGTCAATGGTGAAGCAGACAGAAAAATGCCATTATCACGAAGCTAACGGTGGAGCAGCACATCTCAGGCAATGGGCTAAAAATTGGATTTCCCCTGAAAACGGGCGTGGGGATCATGCTGGCGGATCAACCCGCAACTATTCAAAGTGATGCAGGCTGCCTACTAATTAGAACCATTGTGGCGTGCAGCCCAGCGCTGAATGCGCTGTTCAGTGGCTGCAAGGGCCCAAGTTTGTGCGAAGCTAGCACCAATTAAGGCTAGCCTGCACTTCTTAAAGGCATCGTGTACCTTAAAGGGGAGGTGCATTCTGGCTGCACCAGGTGATTCAACTGGCTGGGGAACAGAGTGTAAGCAGGAATAAGAAGTGCTGATGGCACAACAGGGGGGAGACCATGCTCCAAGGTGCTTGGATGCAACACTAGAGGCCTTGGTGCAAGAGGTGGACAGGAGGAGAGAGGTCCTGTTTCCACAGAGTGCCAGGAGGCCCTCCAGGCAAAATAGGAAAAGGCAATGGGAGCAGATAGCCATCGTGGTCAATGCAAGCAGTGTAGCTCCAAGTGCCGCAACAATTTAAAGACATCATATGAGTGGTCAAGGCCAGTGAATTCAACTTCAAATGCGACATCCTTACAACTGAACCACTAGGCTCACACACTGCTCAATTCACCACCACCCCCCTTCACTCACCTACCAACAATCTCTATCAATCATGACACATACCTAACATTCATAGCCTCACTTCACCCTCACACACCTAGCACTGCTGCAAGCCTCACACCCACATCTCACAGCTTGCACACGCTGCTAGCTATTCAACCGTGACAGGCACATCACCCAAACAGATTGTACGACACTCACTGACACACTTCCCTCTTTCTTGCAGGAGAAGGTGGCGCATAACAGGAGGCAGCTCAGGCTATCCGAAGTGGGACAGACGCACTTGCATAACCTTACCCCAATGGAGGAGTCGATGCTGGCCATTCTTGGGAGGGGCATTGCTGAGTCTGTGGCCAGCAGCGGGGCTGAATCAATTGAATATGATGGTATCCTCATACCTATTTCTCCTTCTCACATCCCACTTCCCCCTCATCCCACAATGTCTTCTGATTTACAAGCAGAAGATGGTGTAAGCATGCACCTCTTGCTTTCCACCCCTCCCCTCACCACAACCTTACCTTTGTGCCTTTCTCCTTTCAGATAACCAAGAACTGCAACCTGGCCAGGCACTGGTGGAGGGTTAGGAAATGGAAGAGGAAGAAGGCAGTGAAGCTGAAGACACAGCACCTTCACTTGATTTCACACTCCCAGCCACCAGCTCAGAGACTGACACTCTGCATACTTTCGAGGATAGGTTAGACGTGGGATTTGCATGTGGTGAGACACCGGGCACGAGTGGCCTGCAGCCAGGGCAGGGGGAAAGGATAGCACAGATGGCAGCTCCTTGAAGGGCGACTTCGCACACGAGTTCTGCTGCACAAGACTTGGATGAGGGCTTTGATGGGGCGGCCTACAGAACAAAGCTGATGGGTATTCACAACAAAATGCTTGGTGCGTTGGCATGCCTGTAAGTTCCTTTCAACACTGGCAAACTCAGCCATGATGATGGCAGTCTGCACTTGTGTGGCAGCAAGCTGAGCTTGCAGTACTTCAGTCTGAGCTTTCATTGCAGCACTCAGATATTGGGTGGTTTCTGCTTGTGCTGCAATGGAAGCTGAGACATTGACCATTAGACGTTGCATGATGGTTGGGTCAACAAGTGCACTAATGGATCTGCCCACCTGTTCCATGCTGGAAAGGATGGGCTCCAAGCTCTGAGCAAAGCCCTGTGCAAGGTTGGAGCTGGACTCCTCCATGCTCCTTGACATTGCACTCAGGCTTTCTGGCAGGCCTGTCAACACACCAAGCATTTTGCTGTGAATACCCATCAGCATTCTTCTGTAGGCCGCCCCATCAAAGTCCTCATCTGGTCACTGCTGATAAGGGCTGTGCCCTCATGATGGCAAGGTTGTGGAGCATGCAGCAGGCCACGACGAATCTTGAGACACACTCTGGTGAGTACTGCAGGGCTCCTCCAGAGTGGTCCAGGCAGCAGAAGAGTTGTTTAAGGACCCCAATGGCTCTATCAGATTCCATGTGGCAGCATGGCTCTCATTATATGCATGCTGCCCATGTGTGCGTGGGTTGCGCAGAGCAGCCATGAGCCAGGAGGTCAGCAGAAAGCCCTCGTCACCCAGTAGCCACCCTTTGGCTTGTCGTGATGGCTCAACTGCTGATGGTACAGCAGACTACCGCAGAATGAAGGCATCTTGAGTGCTGCCAGGATACTGAGCATTGACCTGCATGACGCGCTGAGTACGGTCACACACCAGCTGGGCATTGAGGGAGTGGAATTCTTCCGGTTGTGGTATATCTTCAAATTGTAATGCAAAACCCGCAAAGCGATATGTGTGCAGTCAGTGGCACCCTGCACCATGGGGAAGTCTGCTATTCCCTAGTGAAGCTGTGTGCTCGCTCCGCCTGCTTCTCTCTGGCAGGAGAGAATGAAATGCATTCACCTCTCTTTGCATACAGAGCCTCACTCACCTCCCTTATACAGGAGTGGAAGGCAAACTGCGAAATGTTACAGATATCGTCTACTTCGACCAGAAAGAAGCCCAACGTGAAGAAGTTGAAGACTACGATCACCTTTACAGCCACTGGCAACACTGCCCTCGCCCTGCTCTGAGGCTGCAGGTCTGCCTGCAGCAGGTGGCAGATTTCTGTGAGCACCTCCTTAGTAAAACAGAGATGTCGCATACACTGTTCATTGCTGAGGTTGAGGTCAAAGAATTGCTCCCTGAAGACCCTGGGTGGACATGGCCTCCTGCTGAGAGCCCTTCTCTCCCTCCTCCTCCCTCTTCTAGCAGCTTGTCCTGCTTTGTGCCACCTCTGCTCATTCTTCCTGTCATGATGCAGGCCAAGGGAGATACAAACTACTGCACCCATGTCTGGGAGCAACTGGTCTGAGTAAACCCCTTCCAAGTCAGTGCCAAGTCCATGAGCACATGCCACAACACTGCTTGTAGACTTCAGGCAACTTTAAAGAAGTCTAGAAATCACCAAACACATCTACAAACTCAGCAAAAGCTATAGAAGTCAACCAATAACTAACCTGAAAGTAAGATATGCTCCCTTTAAATAGCGCTGGTGGGGGGTCCTTCCTGCTGCTGAACGCACGTTCAGCTGTGTGAGGTTAAGTGAGGGCGTTAGGTCCAGCATTGAGGTCAAAAATGGCAGCACTGATGTCAAATCAGTGTTACACGCTGATTGATGTCACGATCTGCGCACTGTGCATACTTACAGCGCACGCTCCCAGAGCTGACACGAACACCCTCACCAAAGTGTCGTCCGGCATGGCCCGCACCAGAAGTGTGCGCGCGCTGCCCGGATGCCATTTTCAGACTAAAACGGCAACTGAATTTTTCACCCATCAACTTTTGGATATTCACATTAAACCGCGCATCTGCTCCTCGCCTGAAGTTGCTGTACCATTTACGCATAAATAACGACAAGTGCCATTAGCCTCACCGTTATTTTGACAGCAAAATCTATATCTTTGAACTAAAAGACATACCTTGTGCAGTCGGTATTAGGGGAGTCAGTGTTGCAGGCTACACAGCAGCAATGAAGGTGTGAAATGAAATGTTAAATGACTAATTCCAAGCATGGAAATGATTTTACATAACACTCAGGAGAAATCATTGAGCCAGTCTGCTCTTTAAATCAAAAAGAACCTGTGGCAATTCTGAATTTGTGTTAGTAGCGGATCATTCTCTTTTTTTCCATTCACTGTTATTGCATTACTGACGTCAATTTGAGTTTCATTTTATTATTTCTGACCTTGCCAGTTGTATTTCACTGAATCACCATCGCAGACAAAAATAGAAAAAAAAACTGAAATTGAAGCAAAAAAGTCAAGAAAAATATAATTGAGGAATAAAAGGAATAGAGGTGGGTAGAGAAAAACAAATCGCAAGTATGCGGCAGAGCGAACATCTGCTCAGTAGGAGCTGGACTGTTACATAAAATCAGGGTTTATTGTTCCCATGTTGCCCATGACCCTTTGCAATAATGTTGTCCTGGTCAGACTTTTAAATCTATATTTACAAAACTCAAAGGATTGACTTGTCCTGATGCCTTTTCCACTGAGGTAAATCATGACTAAAGCACTGGTAAATAGTACTAATATGAAAATCGAAACTCAAAGGGCAACAGTGTTGTAAAGAATTAGGAAAAGGATTAAAAGAGTGAAAAAATGCATGTTCAGTATTCACAAGAATTTTGTTCTAATAGTGTAGTAAGACAGAATACAAACCTGCAAAACCATTAACTTCTTTTCAGTTTACCAGTTCTAGCATGTAAGATTCTGGTGGTGGTGTTGCAATACACTGAGACACTGACTGGTAACAAAGGATTTCAGCCCAGCAGTTACCCACATGGAGAGATTCCAATCCCAACACGGTTGTTAGAGCTGAAATACATTTGAGCTCAGGGTTAAAATGCATTGCAAAGGGCCATGTAGTGCTTTAAAAGGGAGAGGCAGATTGGGGCCCACAGATACAAAGTGGTTGATAAAAGCGACAGATTCAGCAGCAGGACGAGTGAACCTTGCAGCAGCAGGAAACGCTGTCTTGGCCGTGTTGAGGTGGAGTTTACAATGGAAGGAATCCTAAAAATAAACAAACATTCTCTTTGGAGCTGGCAACCAACATCCTACAATTCGTATGAAATCACAATCTGGGCATACAGTTTTCAAGCTGAACCAAGACCCTGAATTGCAGAGTGAGGACAAAGATCTTCAGATCTAATGGAATGATCTGAAGTGGAAAGAGGAAAAATGGCCAGTGGCAAAAAGAGTCAGGCAGAAACTGGTGGAAGCCTCCAACCCATAGTTCAATGAATCCAAGTGAGCACTATTACTAGTGTCAGAACAGGACGAGGGAATCGGGAGCTCTGGCATTTTTGAGGACCATCAAGATCTCTAAGGGGCGTTTCCATTTCCAATCCAGCCACGCAGTTAATATACCAATGTAAAAATGAATAGGTGCAAGAGAAAACTCATGATACTCAAGGCACACCAAGACAGCTGCCTGCATAACGTACACAAGGGTATGTTCTAGATGTGATATTTGAAGCAAATTTCCTGTGTTTGGCCAGGCAATGATTCCTGCCAGGTTCGGATGAGAGTCTGAGCTTAAATATTTAAATGAGGCCCAGAAGTCAAAATCTCTCCTGGCCTCGACATGCAAGTTTGTCATTCGCCCAGGCCACTCACACACCGAGCCTGTACAACTTAAAATCGAGGCCATAATCTCTGCCAGGAAAATTGGTACACACATTGTCGGCATCATATACCACCTACAGAACTGGTCTTTCCCGGTACACTAGATGTGTGGATTCTCCACATGGTATTCATTGTAAAGTCAATGGCATCCAGGACACTGAAGTGAGTCATGTTCTCTGTTGTTGCTGCAAGGGGGCTGATGATCAGCTGGTGTGTCACGGGATTGTCCTCGGGTAAAGCAGCAGAGACTTGACAGATTGCTTTGGAAACAACTGACTGATGCCACAGTTGATTCACCAGGATCGAAAAGTGCTGGTGGTAAAGAAAGTGAATGCTGTAATATGTAACTCCATTCCCAAAATGGTAACCACGTTCAAAACTGCAATAAACTAAATGGAAAACAATACTAAACTACGCTTTAAAAAACTTATTATTGTGTCAAAAAGCTTTTGATAAAGTGAAATACACATTGAAAGATCAGTGGTTCATGGAAAATAAACCACTTGTATCATAACTAGCATAATTCATTTATGAGTTGAGGCTGTTGCATTCAGCTCCACTCAATGGTTTACATTTCCTAAAACATTAGTCCCCATGTATAACCACTTACTTTAGTGCCGGAATATGCCAGCTGTTAATCTAGATCTGGAGGAGTGATTTTTGTTTAAATTGCACATAGGTATTATGTATGAATAGCATAATACCGTACTTCTTGAACGGTATTCTGAACATAAAGGTCTACTTGGAGACCATCACTGTGGAGTTGGTGATGCTTGCTAAATCAAGAGGATTACTGGTGGAAATTAAATCAGATATAAATACACATCACTGCATGTGTTTAAAAGAACTGTGTATCTTTGTACGCTTGCAGTGTATTTACCACGTTCTTTCAAAATATTATTTTATGTTATTAGTATCAATATGATTCATGACAGAAAGTTTAATTTATCTTAAATCAATGCAAGAACACTCTGGGGGTAACCGTTACTCTGTATTTTGCACCTTGTCAAAATTCACAAGGCGTAACAGCCTAACATAAAGAGCCATGAAAGGTTCAATATCTCCCCTAAAAATGAAGCGCCATGTTTTTTACAGAAAATATTCTGACATAATTAGAGTGAAACCTCTGAAATCATGAAGTAGATTGAAATTAAAGGAACAAAACTCAGTGGGTTCTATGAAGTGGGAGGCGACCCGCCCCACCAGATTGCTGCCCAGGTGCTGACCTCCAATACAGTCAGGGGTGCCGTCCTGCGGCCGAGACATTAGGCCAAGGCCTATGCTCCTGTCCTGTTATTCAGGTAGGCATTAAAGATCTCATGACACCTCCCTCAACCAACACCATCAAAAATAGAATAATGAATCATTCACCTCACTGCTGTTTGCAGGATCCTAATGTGCACAAAATGTTTGCTACATAACAACCATTACTTTACTTCAAAGTCATTCATTCTATGTGAAGTGCTTTGAGACATTTCTGAGAGATGTGAATTTGTGCTATATAAATACAAGTCTTTCTTTTTTCTTTATTAGTGTGGCATTTCCATTCTCCATACAGCCGTCCTTGTGGCCTCTTTAAGTGAGTCTGTCAGCTGCACTGAATTATGGGAAGGTTTGTGTTGAGGGCCTGCGCCTACTAACTTGAAGCAAGGTTGAGCCTCCCAAGTTAATGTTACACAGCAACAGAGAAAGGAGTCTTTTGTCCCAAAAGTCTGGGCTGAATTAAATCTGATGACCAAGGATTGTGATCTAACCTACTGTACTATCAAGTCCACTGCTCAGAGCATTTTTCATTGTTATCCCAAATCTAATTTATTGTCAATTCAGTCAACTACAAAATGTAATTAACCCCTCATTAAAACACCAATATGGCACATCTTCATTGCCTATACCCTTTTCTGGTAGAGAAACAATACAAAATACCCTTTCTAGAATGTAGCTTTCACTATCACACTTTTTTGTGTAGTTCACTAAAACAGTCTTAAAGAGCGAGCCCATTGTATATGGACTTAAGTCATTGAGAACCATATCAGTTATTCAACGAATTAGCACTAAGTGTCATTTATTAACTTTTTTCTTGAAAGATGATGGCCTAGAAATTGAGTGCCCTTAGCGCCGATTTTGCGGCGCTAGAGGGCCTAGCGCTGCATTTGGCGCCGGCGCCGAAATTGCCTGGGGCCCTTACGCCGCGGTAGACCGGTAGCGCTGCGCCGGCACCGATGACGTCATCGGTGTGCGCAGCGTCCCGGTTGCCATGCCGACGGGCCCCAGCGCCGAAATTCAGTTGCGGCCGCCTCGCCCGTGACAGCCGCAACTAAGACTCTGGCAACAGAGTCTTACGAGTCTTTGCGCCGGCGCATTAAAGGCCCCGCGGCGGCCGGCCGCTTTCCCGCCGGCCGCAGCTCCCTCCCCGGACTTCCCCCCGCCCCCCCCCCGGAACAGAAGCAAGCCCGGCACTTGTCCGAGGTGCCGGGCTCATTTTTTAAAAGATTTTCGCGGGCCGCGATCGGGTGCAGGCAGCTCCTCCTTAAGGGAAGGAGGAGGCCTGCACTTCCCGAGCCTGCCGCACCGCATCGGGTGCCGCAGCGCCGGAATTGCGGCGCGAAACGGCAGTTAGCGCCGATGTACCGCCGCAAAGACCCTTCAGTAGCGCCGGCAGCCGTTTGGGCGCGGCACTGCTGAATTTTTGGCGCGCGCAGGGGGACTTAGCGCCGGCACTAACTTCCGGCGCTAAAGCCCTGGCTAAGCCAAAACTCAATTTCTAGGCCGATGAGTTTAATGTGATTTTTATTCCTACTGAAACACTTCAAAGCCTTGAATTCCTCCTTTTATTTGATTATCCTTTCACATAACACTGCATGTTATCTGCACAGTCCAGTGTTTGCTACAATTTCTCACTTGCCATTCTTTAAAAACAATATTTGAAAAATCAGTTGACGGCTTTCTCCTTTTTAAGTAAATCCATGCACAGTCTATAAAATGGCAGGAATTCAAACTGTGTATTGTCCAACCTGATCAGAATTTGTGTTACAGAAGTTGTGACAGAAATTTGCATTAGAATATAGACAGAGCATTAATCAAAGAGCGTTCCCATGGTCCAGACTGATCTTGCAATTATAAATACAGATCAACCAAATGAATAGGAAATTGTTCATTAGTCCACAGATTGCATAACAGACAAGACCTTTTCCAGAAACCAATGAGTAGAAGTTTTGCCTGTTTAGTGTGGAAGAGGAACCTCTTCAAGTGCACCAGAATGTGTACAGCACTCAAGAACCATTTGGTGGTTATTTTTCAAGCCTGGAGATTTCTGTGCTCTGAACAGCATTAAAAGCTGCATCCTGATCACGCATCTTTTCAGTTGAGAATACTCGAATATGTAAATGAACTGCCTGCATTCGTGGGCGGTGTGCCATTCACTGCAAGAACTGTAACTGGACCCATGGATGCTGAATTGTTAGTGCTGCTCACTATTGCTGCCGTAGGACAGACTGGCCAGAGCAAACAGTTTATTTACTTTGGATTTACTATGCCTTGTGCCTTACTCCTTCAGCTATTACACAGGCTTATTCGGAACCACACTACTTGGCAGGATTAGACCCAGTGCAGAAGGCAATGGCACTCTCTAATATTTCTGAGTAATTACAGAAATTTTAAAGTACACTGGAGCGCATGGTAGAGATGAGCAGGTAGCTGGGAGCTTTGAACACAATTCTGTGTCCGTTCTACAACAGAACTAATGGATAGCTGGAGATGCTGTGACATAAGGCTGCTAATTCTCATTCTAATGCTCGGTAAGGTGGGTGCCTTCTTTTTCATTGAAACAGCAGATTGTTCATTAGAAAACAATGTTAGAACTAAATTCTTAACTGTAACTGTCCTGTTCTCCATCAAGTACCTTACTAATACGACATGTAGCTCTGCACACAAATACAGTCGACAATATCTTTGTCTCAGCACTTTTTTTCTTTTGCAGCGGGCAGTTTTGTGTTTTACCTGTTTAACTACAGTATAATTATTTATCTGTGTACCTTAAAAAGCCATTCACCGGGTTTGGCACATTCTTGTTATTAGTTGCAGAAAGCAGCTAGCAAAGATCAAACATTTTTAAAGTGATTAAATGCTAAACTACTTTTCAAAGTACAGTGGTGCCTTGTTCATGTGATGCCATTTGGATTGCCAATGTTTTTGGATGTATGAATATTTCAGATATATGCTGTTTCGTTAACTTTGGATCAAATCATTGGTAGATTAAAGTAAGGGAATGAAAAAAGAAGTCTTAGATGGCTACACTTCATGTATGCTGAGATTATAGAAGTTTTACTGTAGTTTCTGTGCTTGTTGCTTCTCTTTGTCTCATTCCTGCCTTTTGTAGAGCTTCAACTTGTTGATGGTTGCCATGGTTATCAAGCAGGGTAAAATTAGCTGCTGTTATATAATGCTCATCAAACCTTGGCCTGTTTGAAGTAGTAAAATAGTTTAATCTAGCCTTTACTCTTCGAGGGCTGTTAGTCTTTCATGGCCTCTCGCAGAGCAATGCTGATTTAAAATATTGGTTTAAAACATTGAAGATAATGTTTTGCTAAAATAATCAGAATAGTTCAAAGAGAATAGAATACATGGAACTCTATATCAGTAATATGATATACATTGCATATGTAGAAAAAAAGAAAAGCTTTCAGTTAAATAAAACCTTTATTGAACCGATTCCAATTCCTTGATTGGAATAATAGTGCCAGTTCTAAATGTTTTCGTTGAGAGTGTGTGGGGTGGGGGTAGGGGCGGTGGAGGGAAGGTGATAACTGTGCGCCTGTGTTTAAATTACTGATAACAAATGGGCAACCATGGCTACAACTTTCCAAACAGTAGCTCCCAAGATGTGTACGTGTTCCACAAAATCACTGCACCTGTACTGATACAAATATAGAAGTAACAATTTGATACTTTAGTCCCATACAAACGTTAGTGGTGCTGAGAATTCTCAGAAAAATGTTTTGCTCTAAAAAAATAAGATGTTGAGTAATTGTTGCACAAAAACAGTAACTTGTCCTTATCTCGTCCACTGTAATTTCCACTCGTAAATGGCAACAAGCGTCTCATGGCAATAAACCTGGTTGAATGCAAACTTGATAGATAGCTGCAGAATAGCTCAGGTGCCTAGCCCGATAGTAAAACTCTGGATCTGACTGGCTGGTTAAACACATAACTCAAAAAACCGGATAGGTTTATGAGTTTGTACCAATCCATGTTTATTAGAAGCTCAGCTTAAGAAGTTTAGAAAAAGAGAACCACAATGAAGCTGTCTTTTTATGTATTCTGACATTTAAACACAAGAAACTCCCTCTTAGTCTGATTCAATAAATAGTCATTCTTTTTATTGTAAGCGAAACAACGTTACTCAGCTGGTAGAGGTGGCTAATTACAGCATACCTGAAGCTGCTGTGCTCAGTGCTTTAAATTCATACCAGAAAAAGGTCAATCCCATCATAGGGATACTGGCGTGGGCAAAATGAGCCAATTTCAGGATTACAATCTACTTTCATTGTTGGAATAACCTTTCTAATTAAATTCAAATGACCCTGCATTTAATTCAGCGCTGTTTCCAATTCCAGACAGTTCAGTCGAAATGTTTGAAGAGGCCCCATTAATAATGTTGTGTTCGCTTCCCACAACGAATTAATATTAAATGCACTGCCCAGTGTGGGACAGAGCTATACAGATTAGAAAGGTCGCAGGTTTGATCCAAGCCTGTACTGAGTTAGTTTATCTCAACCAAGGTGATGGTGTGGTGCTTCAATTGGTGTCAACACCCCTGACCTAGGGAGGGAAAAACATCAGCCAAGTTACCCTCTCCCAATCCCTGTCCAGTGACTGCTGGAAAGTGTGCATGGCGGACTCTGGGGGGACTGGACTTTGTTGTGATGCCTTCGATTGTTGAACAGCTTGCAGACACTCAATGCTAAGGCACACATGTAAGCAAATCCCAACAGGAATCCGTGTCTTCAGAAGAGAAAGAGAAGAATTGGAAGAAGGACCAATACCTTAGAGACTCGGGTGGCTGCACTGAAAGACCAGCTGAAAAGTCGACTGGAATAGAGACATTGGCGTTGGTTTTAGCCACCAGAGGATTTAGGGTAGGTAGGAGGCGGGTGTGAAACGGGAGGAGAGCGGGGGGAGGAGGGGGGTGGAGAGAGGGGAGGAGGAGGGGGGAGGAGGAGAGGGGAGGAGGAGAGGGGAGGAGGAGGGGGGGAGGAGGAGAGGGGAGGAGGAGAGGGGAGGAGGAGAGGGGAGGAGGAGAGGGGAGAGAGGGGAGGAGGAGGGTGGAGAGAGGGGAGGAAGGGGGGTGGAGGGAGGGGGGAGGAGGAGGGGGAAAGAGAGGAGGAGTAGGGGAAAAGAGAGAGGGGGAGGAGGAGGGGAGAGAGAGGAGGAGGAGGGGAGGAGGGGGGGTGGGGGAGCGGGGAGGAGGAGGGGGTGGGGGAGCAGGGAGGAAGGGAGGTGGAGAGAGGGGAGGAGGGGGAGGGAGGGGAGGAAGGGGGTGGAGAGAGGGGAGGAGGAGGAGGGAGAGAGGGGAGGAGGAGGGGAGGAGAGGGGAGGAAGAGGGGGGAGAGAGGGGAGGAGGAGGGGGGAGAGAGGGGCCGAGGAGGGGCGGAGAGAGGGGAGGAGGGGGGGGAGGAGGAAGGGGGAGAGAGGGGAGGAGGAGGGGGGTGAGAGGGGAGAAGGAGGAGGGAGAGAGGGGGCGGGGGAGAGAGGGAAGGAGGAGGGGGAGAGAGGGGAGGAGGAGGGGGGTGAGAGGGGAGAAGGAGGAGGGAGAGAGGGGGCGGGGGAGAGAGGGAAGGAGGAGGGGGAGAAAGAGGGGCGGAGGAGGGAGAAAGAGGGGAGGAGGAGGGGGAGAGAGGGGAGGAGGAGGGGGAGAGAGGGGAGGAGGAGGGGGAGAGAGGGGAGGAGGAGGGGGGGAGGAGGAGGGGAGGAGGAGGGGGGAGAGGGGAGGAAGGGAGGTGGAGAGAGTGGAGGAGGGGGAGGGAGGGGACGAGGGGGAGGGAGGGGAGGAACGGGGTGGAGAGAGGGGAGGAAGGGGATGGAGAGAGGGGAGGAGGAGGGGGAGAGAGGGGAGGAGGAGGGGAAGAGAGGGGAGGAGGAGGGGAAGAGAGGGGAGGAGGAGGGGGGAGAGAGGGGAGGAGGAGGGGCGGGGAGAGAGGGGAGGAGGAGGGGGGTGAGAGGGGAGAAGGAGGGGGGTGAGAGGGGAGAAGGAGGGGGGAGAGGGGGGGGTGGGGAGAGAGGGAAGGAGGAGGGGAGAAAGAGGGGAGGAGGAGGGGGGGGAGAGGGAAGGAGGAGGGGGGAGAGAGGGGAGGAGGAGGGGGAGAGAGGGGAGGAGGAGGGGGGAGAGAGGGGAGGAGGGGGAGAGAGGGGAGGAAGAGGGGAGGAGGGGGGAGAGGGGAAGAGGAGGAGAGGAGGAGAGGGGAGGAGAGAGGGGAGGAGGAGAGAGGGGAGGAGGAGAGAGGGGAGGAGGGAGATGGGGAGGAGGGGGAGGAGGAGAGAGGGGAGAGAGGGGAGGAGGGGGAGAGAGGGGAGGAGGGGGGAGAGAGGGGAGGAGGGGGGAGGAGGGGAGGAGGGGGGAGAGGAGAGGAGAGAGGGGAGGAGGAGGGGAGGGGGTGAGGGGGGAGAGGCACCGACTTTCCTCGGGGAGGCACTCCGCCTGAGCCACAAACAAAACTTTTACACTTACATTGGGGGGCCTCTCGTCCTTCCCATCAGCTGTGGATTCCCTGCTCAGCCCCCAGTTAAAATGCAGTCAGGATCTTAACGACATCTTAGGACACCGATTAACATTCAGGCACGAGTCCGGCAGGCACCTCATCTGCAGCCAAAAGCGAAGGCATTGAAATCGCAGATCGGCGGGAACGGAGAACAAAATAAAGCGGCTCCATTTTAACTGCGACTGGAGCGAGTTAAAATCCCCTCCATCATTTGGATTCTCTTGGGCAAAACCTTTTCATTAAATCAATCATCGAGATTAAGATTTGAGAAAAGTACTCATCAACCCTCATACGAAATATTCCTTCTTGAATGTCAGCCAAAATAGGGTACTGAGCAGTTGATACTTGACGTTTGTTTTCCTTTCAACTGCAAAGAGTGCATGTTAGGTTTGAGTAAATTATTGGAAGTGCAATGAGAGTTTAACAATGATGTACTTAATATGCTATCTCCTGCGGTATTACTTTGAGGATATGTTTAAGTCAGAAAGGCTATAATATCTAATTGGATTTTCTTCATGGTGAGTGAGTTGAGGTCAAAGAAAATCAAATGGAATTTCACATTACTTTTCTATATCCTCGCAGAAAGGGGGATCTGTTGTGTTGCTTAAGAAAAGTCTGCTGACTAAAATAGAGCAGGATTATCAGAACACTGACATTGGCTTTTTATGGCTGCACACAGCATGAAGAGTTGCTGGAGGTGAAGCTCTCTGGAGAAATAAAACATCATCTATTCTTGTCATAAACTAATTCTGTGTTTATTGTTCTTGATAATAGGAAATTGATGATAAGATGCTGAGCAAAATTAAGGATTTGCTGTTCCCTTGAGGCAGTCCAGGTGCACAATTTGAAACAGGAAACTTTTAATTAAACTATCCATTTATGCAAGAAATATTTAAAAAATATATCCCATTGAAACTTTTCCCTTGGATCAACATTTTTCAATATTTATAAATTGCTATTAAATAAACTGACCTTCCCAGCGAGGAAATGACTTAAACATATATAAACAAATGCAGGTCACCAACAAAAATGGTACATTTGTAAAAAATAAAATACTTAGGTGAATGTGGAGCTGATTGACGTTATGATCTGAATATTCTGCATACTTCTGGTGCGGACGACATTTTGGACACGAAATGGCACCCGTAGTGCCGAAAGATCAGGCGCTACAGAGCTGAATTTCTAGCCCTTTAAAGCCTCTTCACTGGTGAGCTGTCTGGAGGCCCAGCAGGTGTTTGAAGCTCGCTGGTCTCACTTAAATGAGATATGAGGCCCAATATCAGGTGTGCCTCGGGCCTACCCGTTCAGGTGGAGGGATTGCTCCCTGTGCCCACTTCTGCCAGCCTGCAAATTTCTAGACCCAACACTTCTCCCAAGGTATAACACATTCACTTACCAGATCTGTTATTCTTGTCCATTACATTAATAAAGTATAATCTTTTCCTCTTCATATAAACCATGGCACTGTTGTTAAGGGCCAGGATGATGCCATCAATGAGGCCATACGCTTTTGGGAAAGCTACCCTCTGGTAAAAGTGCTGTGCCCTCTCATGCTGCTCTCTCCTTTCCATGGGGGATGTAGCAAAAGTGTTTTTGCTGGCAAAGAAGGCTTCAGTCATTTTTTTATGTATCAACGCAGCGAAAACTGATCAAGCTAGCAAAAATCCCCAGTGGCGTGGAAGGATCCAATATCACAGAAGTATTATGCTGAGGTGAAATCACACCTGCCTTTCTTCTCTTTATATAAAGTCCTCTTCGTTTTCCAAATCTAGGTTTACCTTGGTAATGCTCAAAGGAATTCCCATGCTAAAAAACTTGCTTACTGCCAATGAAATAGCATCTGCCAGCAAGACCGTTGTGGAGATAGGATTGGGAAAAAATGATCTTGCAATGCAAAAAAAAAAGCACCAAGCACCAGGAGCAACTAATGCTCCAATGATAATGCAGAAACAGAAGTGGTAATTCTACAATCCCCATAGTACCATTGGGGAGCCATGTTCACAATGTGCATGAGGTTGGAGATAGGGCTAAAACACTGTAGCCCCAACTCACTGACCTGCATTCGTGATGCCCATTTGGATTGTGGAATTACCTTTTAAGAAATAAACTCCCGAAGGTCCGAGATGCAAATCCTAGCAACATCTATTTTATACAGTCAAACAGTGCAAAATAAGTGACCAGGTGAAAAAAAAAAATCACTGGCTTTGCTGTGGTACCAATTTATATGGAATGGTATAAAATATGGGCCTGTAATGAGACTCATCCGCATTCTTTGTTAGGCTTCCAAAGGTGAAAATTTAAGTATTGTTGAATGTTATGCCTTGTAATTCCAGCGTTCAGTCCTTCTTGACAGGTTCAGTAAGGTATGTTTCTGGAATGTGTGGCTCTGCTCCCACAGAGCATCATATCAGAATCAGGCCTGATGAGTACTCCTCGGCACCCACGGAAAATTCTTTCCCCGATGTATGTGTGACAAAGTCTGGAATTGTTTGTTCCGTTTACTGAAAGGTCAGATTGTGCCTTTGATGTAAAGATCAAGAGCTAAATTGGCACCCTGTTCACAGTTGATTTAAATAGTAACATTGTTCCTTTGTGCTAAAAGAATTGTTTTAGCAACATGGCAACCTGTTCACAGTTGATTTAAATAGTAGCATTGTTCCTTTGTGCTAAAAAGAATTGTTTTTTCTTCTGGTTTTGGATTTTTCCCAATGCTTTTGTTTTGTGCTCATGGCAAGAAGAGAGTTTTCATTCGCACGGCCAAGTCCTCTAGAAACTGAAACCTATGCCCTTATTTGGACTGACTTTGCTTTCTTATTTGTGCTGTGAGTGGGATGGCATATCATAGAATTAACAATTATTCTCTGGCTTTTGGCATATAGTGTGATGGATAAAGGAACTGTCACAATTAAAATGATAAAGTTTACATATTTTAATATCTGTCAGATGTGACTGGTCACTTTACAGGAGTGGGCATCCTGTCACTAACTTGCGTTTTGTTTTCAGAAATTGAGCATTAAAAAATGGGAATTTCTGACTTTGAGATGATACAGTTCTCCCTACAATTTAGTGGGAAAATGCACTTTGAAATGTTTACATAGGATATACGACACAGAAACAGACCATTTGGCCCAACCAGTCCATGCCGGTGTTTATGCTCCACTTGATCGTCCTCTCATCTTTCCTCATCTAAATCTGTCAGCATAACTCTCTATTCCCTTCTCCCTCATATGCCTGTCTAGTCTCCCCTTAAATGCATCTGTACTGTTCGCTTCAACCACTTCCTGTGGTAGTGAGTTTCACATTCTCACCACTCTTTGGGTAAAGAAGTTTCTTCTGAATTCGCTATTTGATTTCTTGGTGACTATCTTATATTGATGGCCTCTAGTTATGCTCTTCCCCACAGGTGGCTCTATATCCTTTTTATAATATGGCGACCAGAACTGTACGCAGTGCGCCAAATATGGTCTAAGCAAGGTTCGATACAGGTTTAGCATAACTTCCCTACATTTCAATTCTATACCTCTAGAAATAAACCCTGGTGCTTGGTTTGCTTTTTTATGGCCTTGTTAACCTGTGTCGCAACCTTTAGTGATTTGTGTATTTGTACTCCGAGATCCCTTTGTTCCTCTACCCCACCTAGACTCGCACCCTCCAAGTAATAAGTGACCTCCTTATTCTTCCTACCAAAATGTAATACCTCACATTTATCTGTGTTGAAATTCATTTGCCAATTATATGCCCATTCTGCAAGTTTATTAATGTCCTCCTGTAATTTGTTGCAGTCTTCCTCAGTATTGACTATCCCCCCCAATTTGGTGTCATCCGCAAATTTAGAAATTATGTTTTTGATTCCAAAGCCTAAATCGTTAATATAAATTGTGAACAACAGTGGTCCCAGCACTGATCCTTGTGGAATACCACTACCCACCTTCTGTCACTGTGAATAACTACCTTTTACTGCCACTCTCTGCTTTCTGTCCTGAAGCCAGCTAGCTATCCATTTTGCTACTTGTCCCCTGGCTCCGCATTCTCTGACCTTGTTCATCAGTCTATTATGGGGTATCTTATCGTCGGCCTTTTGAAAATCTAGATAAATTTATTCTACTGCATTACCATTGTCTACTCTCTCAGTTACCTCTTCAAAACATTCAATGAGGTTGGTCAAGCAAGACTTTCCCTTTTGAAATCTATGCTGACTATTCATTACTATGTTTTTGGTTTCTAGATGTTAGAGTCATAGAGAGTCATAGAGTTATACAGCACGGATAGAGGCCCTTCGGCCCATTGTGTCCGCGCCGGCCATCAAGCCCTGTCTGATCTAATCCCATATTCCAGCATTTGGTCCGTAGCCTTGTATGCTATGGCATTTCAAGTGCTCATCCAAATGCTTCTTAAATGTTGTGAGGGTTCCTGCCTCCACAACCCTTTCAGGCAGTGAGTTCCAGACTCCAACCACCCTCTGGGTGAAAAAATTCTTTCTCAAATCCCCTCTAAACCTCCCGCCCTTTACCTTGAATCTATGCCCCCTAGTTATTGACCCCTCTACTAAGGGAAAAAGCTCCTCAGCATCCATCCTATCTATGCCCCTCATAATTTTGTACACCTCAATCATGTCCCCCCTCAGCCTCCTCTGCTCCAAGGAAAACAAACCCAATCTGCCCAGTCTCTCTTCATAGCTGAAGCGCTCCAGCCCCGGTAACATCCTGGTGAACCTCCTCTGCACCCTCTCCAACGCGATCACATCCTTCCTGTAGTGTGGCGACCAGAACTGCACACAGTATTCCAGCTGTGGCCTAACCAGTGTTTTATACAGTTCCATCATAACCTCCTTGCTCTTATATTCAATGCCTCGGCTAATGAAGGCAAGTATCCCATATGCCTTTTTTACCACCTTATCCACCTGTTCCGCCGCCTTCAGGGATCTGTGTACTTGCACACCCAGATCCCTCTGACCCTCCGTCTTGCCTAGGGTCTTACCATTCATTGTGTATTCCCTTGCCTTGTTAGTCCCCCCAAAGTGCATCATCTCGCACTTTTCCGGGTTAAATTCCATTTGCCACTGTTCCGCCCATCTGACCAACCCATCTATATCATCCTGCAGACTGAGGCTACCCTCCTCGCTATTTACCACCCTACCAATTTTTGTATCATCCGCGAACTTACTGATCATACCTTTTACATTCATATCCAAGTCATTAATGTAGACCACAAACAGCAAGGGACCCAGCACCGATCCCTGTGGTACCCCACTGGCCACAGGCTTCCAGTCACAAAAACAACCTTCGACCATCACCCTCTGCCTTCTGCCACTAAGCCAGTTTTGTATCCAATGTGCCAAGGCACCCTGGATTCCATGGGCTCTTACCTTCTTGACCAGTCTCCTGTGCGGGACTTTATCGAAGGCCTTACTGAAATCCATGTATACCACATCCACTGCGTTACCCTCATCCACACACCTAGTCACCCCCTCAAAAAATTCAATCAAATTAGTCAGACATGATCTTCCCTTGACAAAGCCATGTTGACTATCCCTGATTAATCCTTGCCTCTCCAAGTGGAGACTAATTTTGTCCCTCAGAATTTTTTCCAATAATTTTCCTACCACTGATGTTAGGCTCACTGGCCTGTAGTTCCCCGGTTTTTCCCTACTTCCCTTCTTGAATAATGGTACTACATTAGCGGTTCTCCAGTCCTCTGGCACATCCCCTGTGGCCAGAGAGGTCCTGAATATATGTGTTAGAGCCCCCGCAATCTCTTCCTTTGCCTCACACAGCAGCCTGGGATACATTTCGTCCGGGCCTGGGGATTTATCCATTTTTAGGCCTGCTAAAACCGCCAATACCTCCTCCCTCTCGATGTTAATATGTTCGAGCATATCACAGTCCCCCCGCCCTATTTCTATGTCTACATCGTCCTTCTCCATAGTGAAAACAGATGCAAAAAATTCATTTAGAACCCCTCCTACATCTTCCGGCTCCACACACACATTGCCACTTTTGTCCCTAATGGGCCCTATTTTTTCCCTAGTTATCCTCTTACCCTTAATATACTTATAAAACATCTTAGGATTTTCCTTTATTTTGCTCGCCAGTGTTATTTCATGGCCCCTCCTTGATCTCCTAATTTCTTTTTTAAGTATCCCCCTGCACTTTTTGTACTCCTCTAGGGCTTCCTCCGTCTTTAGCCTTTTGTATCTGCCAAAAGCCCTCCTTTTTTTCCTAATCCATTCTCGTATATCCCCTGACATCCAAGGTTCCCTGTGGTTTTTGGAACCACCCTTGACCTTTACGGGAACATGTTGCCATTGTATGATCCCAATCTCCCTTCTGAAAGCCTCCCATTGCTCTGATGCGGATTTTCCTACAAGTAGCTGATCCCAGTCCATTTTGGCCAGATCCTGCCTTATCCTATTAAAATCGGCCTTCCCCCAATTTAGAACCTTTATTTCCGGCCCATCCCTGTCCTTTTCCATGACCACCTTAAATCTTACCATATTATGGTCACTGTCACCAAAGTGCTCACCTACTAGCACTTTTTCCACTTGGCCGGCCACATTCCCCAGAATTAGGTCCAGTACCGCCCCCTCTCTTGTAGGACTTTCTACATGCTGGCTCAAAAAGCTCTCCTGGATGCACTTTAATAATTCTACACCCTCTGAGCCTTTCACACTCTGACTATCCCAGTTAATATTGGGGAAGTTGAAATCCCCCATTATTATTACCCTATTATTTGCACATTTCTCTGAGATTTGCCTACATATCTATTCCTCCATCTCCCCCTGACTGTTTGGAGGCCTATAGTACACTCCCAGCAAAGTGCTTGCCCCCTTTTTGTTTTTAAGCTCCACCCATATGGCCTCATTAGAGGAACCTGCTAATATATCATCCCTCCTTACTGCAGTAATTGACTCCTTAATTAATATTGCGACACCCCCTCCTCTTATACCTCCCCCTCTGTCTCGCCTGAAGATTCTGTACCCCGGAATATTGAGCTGCCAGTCTTGCCCCTCCTTCAACCATGTCTCCGTGATAGCAACAATATCATACTCCCATGTGTTTATCAACACCTTCAGTTCATCCACCTTATTTGCAAGACTCCTTGCATTAAAATAGATGCCATCCAGCCTTGCCCTTATATATTTGCCCTGTCTACCAAGCTGACTTGTTTTTTTCTCTATAATTGGCAGCACATCACCCCCTATTTCAGCTCCCCTCTGTATCCCATCCCCCTGCCAAGTTAGTTTAAACCCCCCCCAACAGTGCTAGCAAACCTCCCCGCAAGGATATTTGTCCCGCTCTGGTTCAGGTGCAACCCGTCCGACTTGTACAAGTCCCACCTTTCCCAGAAGCAGGCCCAGTGATCCAGGAAAGTAAAACCCTCCCCCCTACACCAACTCTTTAGCCACGCATTCATCTGCTCTATCCTCCCATTCCTATACTCACTAGCACGTGGCACTGGGAGTAATCCAGAGATTACAACCTTTGAGGTCCTGCTCTTTAATTTGTTACCTAGCTCCCTAAATTCTTGATGCAGGACCTCATCCCCCTTCCTACCTATGTCGTTGGTCCCAATGTGGACCACGACTTCTGCCTGCTCACCCTCCCCCTTAAGAATGCCCTGTAGCCGCTCAGTGACATCCCTGACCCTGGCCCCAGGGAGGCAACAAACCATCCTGGAGTCACGTTTGCGGCCACAGAAACGCCTATCTATTCCCCTTACGATAGAATCCCCTACCACTATTGCTCTCCCACTCTTTTTCCTCCCTTCCTGAGCAGCAGAAGCGTCCCTGGTGCCAGGAAGCTGGCTGCTGCTGCCTTCCCCTGGTGAGTCATCCCCCTCAACAGTATCCAACTTGGTATACCTGTTTGAAAGGGGGATGTCCGCAGGGGTTCCCTGCACTACCTGCCTGCCTTTGTTGCTCCGCCTGATGGTCACCCCCTGTGCTGCCCTACCCTGAGGCATGAACAACTCGCTAAACGTGCTATCCACGACCCTCTCAGCATCGCGCATGCTCCAAAATTCATCCACCCGCAGCTCGAGCGCCGCAATGCGGTCTACAAGTAGCTGCAGCTGGATGCATTTCCCGCACACATGGTCGTCAGGGACACTGGCAGCGTCCCTGACTTCCCACATGGAGCAAGAGGAGCAGAACACGGGTCTGAACTATCCTGCCATGACTTACTCCTTTAATTAATTAAAAAATTTATTCAATACCCCAGTTACAGGTATACTCTAGGGCACTTTATTTACCAACTGTCCCCACTACACCACAGAAATTTAACACCACAGAATTCAAGCTTGTATTGAAAAGAGAGAAATACTCACCAACCAATCACTTACCTGCTCCCTGGTGACGTCACACTTGGATTACTTTTTACCTCTCTCCTGGAACCTGGATTGGTATGCCTCTGACTGCTCCCTCTCAAGCCTTTAAGCTCGCTTGCCTCGGGCTGCTCCCGCGCAGGTCCACTGCTTCTCCGGTCTCGGGGCTGTGGGCCTCGGTGCCTCTGACTGCTCCCTCTCAAGCCTTTAAGCTCTCCCGCCTCGGGCTGCTCCCGCGCAGGTCCGCTGCTTCTCCGGTCTCGGGGCTGTGGGCCTCGGTGCCTCTGACTGCTCCCTCTCAAGCCTTTAAGCTCTCCCGCCTCGGGCTGCTCCCGCGCAGGTCCGCTGCTTCTCCGGTCTCGGGGCTGTGGGCCTCGGTGCCTCTGACTGCTCCCTCTCAAGCCTTTAAGCTCTCCCGCCTCGGGCTGCTCCCGCGCAGGTCCACTGCTTCTCCGGTCTCGGGGCTGTGGGCCTCAGTGCCTCTGACTGCTCCCTCTCAAGCCTTTAAGCTCTCCCGCCTCGGGCTGCTCCCGCGCAGGTCCACTGCTTCTCCGGTCTCGGGGCTGTGGGCCTCGGTGCCTCTGACTGCTCCCTCTCAAGCCTTTAAGCTCGCTTGCCTCGGGCTGCTCCCGCGCAGGTCCGCTGCTTCTCCGGTCTCGGGGCTGTGGGCCTCGGTGCCTCTGACTGCTCCCTCTCAAGCCTTTAAGCTCTCCCGCCTCGGGCTGCTCCCGCGCAGGTCCGCTGCTTCTCCGGTCTCGAGGCTGTGGGCCTTTTCTATTTTCTCCTTTAGTAGGGATTCCATTATTTTTCCTACCACCGATGTTAAGCTAACATGTTCTATCCCCCTTCTTAAATATAGGTATTATATTAGCTAACCGCCAGTCCTCTGGCACTACACCTTTTTCTAATGGATTATTAAATATGTGTAGTAATGTCTCTGCTTTCTCTTCCCTAGATTCTTTTAAAATGCGTGGATGCAATCCATCCAGACCAGGGGTTTTATCCTCTTTGAGTTTGATTAGTTTATTTATTATATCCCCTCTTTTTATTTTAAATGCACTTATCTCATTACTAATCTCATCATCCAATGTCATTTCCACTTGTTTTATCTCCCTGGTAAATGCTGAAGCAAAATAATTATTTAATGTTTCTGCCATCTCTCTATAGTTACCTGTGGTATTATCCTGTCTATCCCTTAATGGCCATATTCTCATTCCAACCTTCCTTTTTTTATTGATGTGCCTGTAAAATATTTTACTATTTTGTTTTATGTTCTTTGATAATATAATTTCATTGTTCCTCTTTGCCTTCCTAATTGTTTTTTTGACTTCTCTCCTAATCTCTTTGTATTCTCCCTTATCATGCACTCCCCTGCTGTCTATGTACTTAATGTATGCCTCTTTCCTTACCCTCAATTGTTCCCTTATGGATTTATTCATCCATGGAGTCTCATTAGTGTTTAGTTTGTTCTTTCCTTTTAGTGGAATATATTGTTCCTGTACTCTGTTGAACACCATTTTAAATATTTCCCATTGCTGTTCTACATCATTGTTTGCCAATATTGTTGCCCATTTTATTTTCCCAAGTTCTATTCTCAGCCTCTCAAAATCAGCTTTTCTCCAATCTATTACCCTGGTTTTCATCATACTTATATCCTTTTCAATTATCATATTATGGTCACTATTGCCTAAATGGTCCCCTGCTTTTACTTCTCTTATCTGCTCTGGTTCATTCCCCATTACTAGATCCAATAGCAAATCCTCCCTTGTTGGGCTTTTTACATATTGGGTTAGAAAGGAGTCCTGAACACATTGTAGGAACTCCATTCCTTTATCCCCTTTACCTACCTCTTCTGTCCAATTAATATCAGGCTAGTTGAAATCATCCATGATTATTATTCTATGTTTTTTACTCATTTCCCTAATTTGTCTGCATAATTCTTCCGCCACCTCCCTTCCACTATTAGGTGGTCTGTAGACTACATCTATTAGTGTGTTTGATCCTTTATTATCTTTTATCTCTATCCATATGGGTTCTATTTTTGTCTTGCTGATAGCTGCATCACTTTTTTCCAATGCCATTATGTTATCCCTAATAAGTACAGCTACCCCACCTCCCCTTTTTCCCTCTCTCTTTTCTAAATATGTTATACACTGCAGTGTTTAAGTCCCAGTCCTGATTTTTCTGTAGCCATGTCTCAGCAATCCCTACTATGTCTGGTTCCTCGCAACACATCATTGCCTCCAGCTCCTCTGTTTTATTATGGACACTGTGTGCATTGCTGTACAGAAAGTTTAACTAATTTTTAACAGGATTTCCTCTCACTTTATGTTTAACCATCTTTTTAGACTCCTGTTCTATAACTCTATTTATTCCCTTGCCATCAATGTCCTCCCTTACTTTATTCTTTCCTATGCTCTCTTTTCCTGTTTTGTTTATAATTAGGCTGGTTAATCCCTACCCCATTTTACTAGTTTAAAGCCTTTGCCACCTCCCTATTTATCCTTTCTGCTAGGACATGGGTCCCATCCCGATTCGGTATAGCTCCTTCCTGTCCCAGAACTGGTGCCAGTGTCTCATGAAAAGGAACCCCTCTTCCCCACACCAGCCCTTTAGCCATGTGTTAATTCTCCTGATCTGTCTGCTTCTATGCCAATTTGCATGTGGCTCGGGCAATAATCCAGAGATTATTACCCTCAAGGTCCTGCTTCTTAATTTAGAGCCTAACTCCTGATACTCTTTCAGCAGGACCTCCTCCCTCTTCCTACCTATGACGTTTGTTCCAAAATGTGTGTGTTGAATCAGCTCGGCTGTGAATAGGGATGGCCCAAGTGGCCTTAGCGCCTTGATGGTAAGCAGTAGACAGGCACTGGGAATTCTCCTGGGGGGTTTTCCGATCAGCCGCTGTAACTTCGGCAGAAGATCCCCGGAATACCCAGGTACATCGTGTAAATGGGGCTTCGACCGATCCTCCACCGAGTCACTCGGGAACCGCCGAGGAAATTCCCATTCAGGGTTCCTGCTTCTGATCACTCTCCTGTGACTTGCTGGAAATCACATGTGTGAGAATGTCAGGGGAGGGAAGGATTGGACTCAGTTATGATGCTTTGTGTGATTAAATGGCCTGCTAGCACTTATTATTTCAGCACACACATAAGAAATGGCTGCTTGAGTGAGGCATCAGAGGTCTGCGGTGGAAGTGTTCCCCGGCAAGGGTCAGTAGAGATTGTTTTCGTCCTCCTTACCCTACCCCACCCCACCCCCCTCCCCTGCAACAGCTTGGGTAAACACACCTGTATTTCTGGGGTCAGCTACTTACATCGGCTAAAGCATTCCCTTGGCACAGGCTTGCTCTCTGGCAGGGGCCTAGCATCTGAAAGTGGGGAAAGAAGATCAACTGCTGCTCCAGGCCTGCGAGGCCTGTAGTAATGGCTGCAACTTGAGGGTCTTCTGACTGCTGTCCAAAAGCAACAGTGAGATGTCCTTCAGTCCCAATTCTCTTCTTCCTGCACCTGAAAAGGGATGTACTTATCTTCTGCATCACCCCAACAGATGGCACTCAGGCCCTGCTCAGATCCTCCAGGAGGGCTGGGTGCAAGACCTAAGGCTTAGTCCTTTTGGATGCTCTTCAAAATGGGTGCCTCCCCAGTGTCCTGAAACACTATTGAGGTGGGAGGGCTCATTAGGTCCCTCCTGCCTCTTTTGTATTGGATGACCCTGCTTACTCCTGGTAAGAGTACACAATACCCCAAGGGATCGCGAGGAAATCCCTGTACAATGCAGCGAGGGCAACATACTGGGCCTCTGCTCCTTTTCCCTTTGCTTTGCACCCCAGGTGCATGGCAGAAAAATATTACTGTAGTATCTTCAGGAGAAGAGGAGAGAAAAGGGGACAAAAGTGGGAGGAAAATAATGTAAAGCAATTAGTTTACAGGGACTGTTTTACAATGATGGTGGAGAATAACACAGATGATAAAGTGCCTTACAGAAGAAAAACTATAATTGATAAATACATAAAATTATATTTTTCAACCAGAGTTTGAATGCAGGCATAACAGTGGGTGATAAAACAGATGGCATCTACACTGATTTCGCCAGTAAGGAAGATTTGGGAACCACAGATCTAAATCAAGAACCTCATGCTGCCAAGAACCATGTCGAGTCTTCACAAACAGCATCAAGCAATAACCTCAGGAATGTCCATGACAACAGGCTGGTCTTTTCAAGAAGTGTTTACAGTTTTGACATCCAGGAAGATGTAGCTCCAGGTAATGTGATTAATCCCACACGATTAGGAGCTCTCCTCAATGAAATGCTGATGTGCTAACTTTCGCAGGGCATGACATTGAAAAATCGCAGCATAATTGCCCTGGATTTACTTACTTTCTTGGCTCATGAAATACATTTATTTGATAATCTGAATAACATTGAAGAAATATATGCCCCCCAATTTGCCCAGATAGTAACAAATAGTTGACTATTTCTTCTGACTTTTCAATAGCCAATCCTTGATCCCACTATCTGTGTCCTTTCATTTACATTTACTATTAACTTTTTACCACATATGGATCTGGAGCTGTGTGGTAAACCATCATTGTTCTGTGAGCCGGAGGAAAGTTCTAATACAGACTTGTGGGTTTGGCTTCACGGTCTTCTGATTAGACAGAACCACATGGAGATGTAAACTGTGTACATAAGAAATGAATTGTATTACCTGTAACCACTAACTATTACATATTGCAAATTATGATGGTGAGACTACATTTGAAATAGTGAGCGAAGGATATTAATACATCATAGAGAGTTCAGAGGAGAATGATGAAAATGACTCCGGGACTTAGAGCTTTACATTATTAAAATAGATTTATAGAACTACACTTATGTTCATTGGAGAAAAGACGATTGAGAGAAGACATGATTCAGGTCTTTAAAATTGCTAAGAAGGATAGACCATATAGACGCAAGGAAACTATTTGCTTTGAACCATGAGCACTGTATTAAAAGTCACAAGTATAAAATTAGCAAGCTTCAAATAAGACTAAAGATGAGAAGAATGTTATTTTTCCCCAGAGTGAAGGAAACGGACTCCCAGCAGCTAATGGTGTCTGCTTCAAAATGAATTGTAAATCTGGTCAGATGGGATTGAAGGTTTTAGGGATAAGCAGAGGCAAAGAAAAGCAAATACTCCAAGGAATGCAATGGTTCCCCTGCTGCTGTGGCCAAAGAAATGTCACATGTGAAAAGCAATTAGCCAGATTTGAATAATGGAGCTGATCGATGGAATTTTGCTTGACTATCTTTGGAGCTGGGGGTGAAGAGGGCTGTTCAGACAGACATTTTCTACAAGATTCCTTTAAGTGATTGATTACATAAGTGCAGCAGACTCCATTATAAGGCTTATTGCACATGGCCTGTGGAAAGAGTGAACTTGATGGACTGAATGCTTTTTTGTTAATTCCACGAGTTACGTAATTTTCTGTCAATCATAACTGCATTCAGTGTAAGGCAACCTATTATTTTGAGTATTCCCCTTGTACGAGCTTCAACCATCCAACGAGAACATTTGCACTGGCAGCTGCTGACATTAAAGCCATCTCCACATGATATTTTTCTGTATATTTTACAAGTGCTGCTTTTGCATATCTTTACAGAAAATAATTAATTAAAAAAAGTTTCCCACAGCTCAGATTTCATTTCACTGTTGCACTGGGTTAAAATGGTTCTTGCAAGTGTGATCAATAATATGCTTGAAATTTTTCCAACTGCAGTATTTTGCTCAAAATAAGGGGTTTCCAAGTGAAGCAGATGAATGGCTCTGTATCAGATGAGAGTATACATAACATTCTCTCTTTTATTCAAACCAGGCACCACGGTAGGCTTGGTAACAGCTTCTGCACCAAATCAGGGAGTCGATGACAAGGTGTATGCAATTCAAGAAGATGATGGGACTGGACTCTTTGTTATTAACCCAGCTACTGGAAATTTTACCCTCACTCGTCCTTTAGACTTTGAATCTTCAAAGTATTACATTCTCACTGTGAAAGCAGTGAATACAGTTGGGCAATTCAGTGTGATTCGGGCTTACTTCAATGTGCTGGATATCAATGACAACCCTCCGGTGTTCGATCCTGATTCCTACAGTATTAACATAATGGAAAATGTCCCCATTGGCAGCAGTGTTTTAACCCTGAATGTGACTGATGCTGATGAAGGTGAGATGTAGAGGCTTCTTTTCCAAATTTGCTTGTCTTTCTAATACATTTGCAATTAATATTTGTAGCTGTACATCAAGGCAAATTTTCCAAGACGGTAGCAGAAAAGCTGTTGAGGGAGGGCGATAACAGTAATAGGCAATCGATGAAATACATACATTTAAAATATATATAGCATGTTTTGGATAACAGAAGTTAATGCACTGTCTTTCCACATGCACTATGGTACGAATCGGATTCTACTTCACATTCCAAAGTGATGCCCCATGTCCTAGTCTTCGGTTGCATTATTCACACTAATCACTTTAGACAGACAAAGTGACAGCAGTATGCAGAGGGATTTCAGAAAAGCCACAAAAAGCAAATGAAACAATGCCACTTCTGTCCAACCCATCTGTAGGAAATCATATGGAAATCCAGTCGTTCATTATACAGGACTTCCTTTGATTACTTAATCTGACAGACATCAATCAGCTTATTCTTTTTGACACTGCACTGTTTTATGTTGATGTCCCACCTTTAGTGACTAATCAATGAGTAACTGCATAACATCCACAGTGAGAAAGATTCTACCCAGTCAATGACATACGATAATGGTAAAACATTCCCTCCTAATAAACCTGCCTAGAGATTGTATTTCAGTCCTATGGAGCTCTCTTCTTACAGTGGCATTATTTAATACATGGCTCTGAGCTTGTACTTTCTTTTATTATGTTCAATGAAAAATGCAATTATTGTTGCCATTTCCAGCAGGTTCCATGGTGGAATAGGAAACGTGTTCATTGAAGCATGAGGTGATGATCATTGACCATGTCAGCAGTTCAACAATAACATGGGTCTTGTATTTCCTGTTTAAGTATTAATACTTAATTAGAACATGTGTAAAATGCATAACACATCCACCCTACATAGTAATCTTACAAGTAGCAAATTAAACAAACTTACATTCTAAATTGATTGACTTTCATTTTGTGGTACCAACTCTAAACATTCAGAAACAAATAGAGATAGTGGCCTGGAAAATCTGGGAGGGCATGATCCCAACAGTTATGCCGGAACTGTTCCCCCGTGGAACTCTACCATTGGCCCTGCCAAAATTTGTGGGTTTGTATTCCTCCCACCCTGACGGAAGAACATTGTTGGTGACCAAACATCCTCCTCCGAAGCTTTTTGACCTCTTCAACAACACAACTTGCATTTATATAGCACCTTTAATGTAGTAAAATGTCCCAAGGTGCTTCACAGCAGCGTGATCAAAACAAAATTTGATATTGAACCACATAGGAGATGTTAGGACAGATGACCAAAAGCTTGGTCAATGAGGTAGGTTTTAAGGAGTGTCTTAAAGGAGGAGAGAGAGGTGGAGAGGTTTAGGGAGGGAATTCCTGAGCTTAGAGCCGTGTCAGTTGAAGGCACGGCTGCCAATGATGCAGCAATTAAAATCGGATATGCGCAAGAAGCAGAATTGCAGGAGCGCAGAGGTCTCGGAGGGATGCAAGGCTGGAGGAGGTTACAGAGATAGGGAAGGATGAGGCCATAGAGAGATTTGAAAATGAGGATGAGAATTGTAAAATCGAGGCATTGCCGGACCGGGAGCCAATGTAGGTCAGCGAGCATTGGGGTGATGGGTGAACAGGACTTAGTGCGTGTTAGGATACGGGCAGCAGAGTTTTGGATGACCTCAAGCTTTGTAGGGTGAAAGATGGGAGGCCGGGCAGGAGATCATTGGAATAGTCGTCTAGAGGTAACAAAGGCATGGATGAGGATTTCAGCAGCAGATGAGCTGAGGCAGGGCAGATTCAGGCTATGTTACGGAGGTAGAAGGCGGCAGTCTTGGTGATATGCGGTTGGAAGCTCATCTCTGGGTTAAATACAACACCAAGGTTGTGAACAGTCTGGGGTTCAGGCTCAAACCCCAGACTGGATCCCAAAGTGGGCCCCACTTCTGCAGGTGAGACCAAGTGTACCTGTGCCAATTGCCGGATTCTGACTGAGGGCTGAGGTGCAGGATCTCCTGACTTAGGGAGTCGCTACTCATGGCCCTGTCCCGTTACAATGATGACCTTGTCAAGGAAGGCAGAGCCACCCTGGAAACTTGCATTTAAGGCCGGGTCCTGACTGAGTTTGAAGTGTCAGCTCAGCCCAATAGTAGCACTCTCAAATTTGAATCAAACTATTGTGGGTTCAAGCCTCACTCCAGGGACTAGAGTACATTGTAGTGCAGTACTGAAAGAGTGCAGCATAGGTCAGAGGTGGCAACTTTTGGATGTGACATTAAACAATGGCATTGCCTGTCTATTCAGGGGGACATAAAGGATCCCGTGGCACTATTCAAAGTAGAGCTGGGGAATTTTCCTGGTGTTCTGGCCTACACTTATCCCTCAATCTGCACTTCCAAAACAGATTAACTGGTCATTTATCTCATTGCTGTCTGTGGGAGATTGCTGATAATAAATTTGGCTGCCATGTTTGCCTACAAACCAACAGTGACTTCAAAACCAATTTATTTGGTGCAAAGCACTTTGTCACATCCTGAGGACGTGAAAGTTGCTTTATAAAAGTGCAAGTTCTTCTACTTAGTGCTGCGTGATTTGGGGGCCCAAAGAGAAAGGCTGTGAATTCTAAAAATCTGAACTGCAAATAGAAAATGCTGGACGAGCCCAGCAGGGCAGTCAGCATCTGAAAGAGAAAGAGAGGTTAACATTTTGGGTGTGAACCTTTACTGGCGCTGGTGTGTTTGGGGCAGGAAGAGTGTCTCTAAAAGCAATGTGGAGAGAGGAGAGCAACAGGCAGAGGCTAAGAGTACAGGTACCACTTTGTAAATAGGCAGCTGCTGGGTTCAATAGCCTGTGAATAGATTTTTTAAATGCAGGAAGGAGTTGTGAAGGGAAATAAAAAGGTTATGTCTGTCAAGCAGGTGAAAAGCCATGTAAAGAGGAATAGTTCAACATCGATAAACCCCTTTTTGTTGTGTTTGCACAAAATCTTCCAAGCTCTGTTTATTATGAAGCCTTGTATAAATTTTGCTTCTAATTTTCAAATGTAATTATTATATTTTCATATTTTAATTAATTGAGTTTTTCCAATATATAGCTGAGTTATAAACACCAAGAAGGCTCCAGGTTTGCTCCCCGGTCTGTGCTGGGTTAGCTGGTCTCAGCGGAGCGTTACCATTGACCACAGGTTAGGGAGTGAAACCCTTCCAGTCCACCCCCAATCCAATCACCACTATTGGAAGAGTTTGAGTGTGGACATTGGATGGGGACATTGAATATATTTAAGGTGGCGGCTGGGTCATTGAATATATTTAAGGTGGAGATAGACAGATTTTTGAAAGGTAAGGGAGTCAAGGGTTATGGGGAACGGGCAGGGAAGTGGAGTTGAGGCCAAGATCAGATCAGCCATGATCTTATTGAATGGCGGAGCAGGCTCGAGGGGCCAAATGACCCACTGCTGCTCCTACATCTTATGTTCCTATGCGACAGAGCATTGGGCTCCATTGTGATGACTCCTGCATCCATAGCCTGCTGAGACTCAATGCCAAAACACAATAATGATTATTTGGCCAAAAAAACCACGCCACTGGAAATGTACTCCAGCAAATTGTCTTCAGAAAAGGAGGGCAAAAAATTGGAAAAAGAGAAATTTGAACTTATTTTCACCCAACACGAACACCTCCGTTCAGTCCGTAAGGGTGACCCCGAGCTTCCGGTCGCCTGTCATTTCAATTCACCGCTCCATTCCCACTCGGACCTCACCGTCCTTGGCCTCTTGTACTGTTCCACGGAAGCTCAACGTAAACTCGAGGAACAGCACCTCATCTTCCGATTAGGCACTCTGCAGCCTTCCGGTCTCAATATCGAGTTCAACAATTTCAGATCATAACCTCGGCCCCTATTTCATTTTCACTTATATTTTTCCACTCCTTTCCTTTCCCCCCCCCCTTTCCTTTTGTTTCTCTCTCACACCTGGCAGCTATCTTTTGCCCTGCCAGTACACTTTACACCTAATCACAGCCTATTACCATCTCGTCTAGCTTCTAATCTCTTTTACTTCTTTTGGTTCTTTTATTCTTTTGTCCGATCGCAGCCCTGCCTTCGATCTAGTTCCTTTTCTCTCCAGTTTTGAAGAAGGGTCAAACCCGAAACGTCAACTCAAATTTCTCTCCACGGATGTTGCCTGACTTGCTGAGTTTTTCCAGCATTTTCTGTTGTTATTGCAGGCCTGTCACTGTTGTTTTTGAGCTGGTCACTGAAAGGTACATAAGGATGGTACAGCAATGATTTTGTATTTTAATACTCTGGTGAAAAGTCTGGCTTCTGTTCAGGTCCCACCCCACGCCACCCTTCCTCCCCCACACTATATTACAGCTCAGATTAGGTAGCAGGAGGAATCACAGGCATTAAGCTGTTTTGTACCAGTGTGTGGCACACCACTTTAGTCCATTCCAAGCCGCAGCACTCGTCTGCCTGCCTGTCTACTTTTTAAATAAAACAGCCAGTGTTTCTCCCTACAGACTAAGACTATGGGAAACTGAAACATTTAGCAGGAGCGTGCTCCCTTCACACTGACCTTGAAATGCATCAACTCACATGGGTAACAATGTCAATGCCTCCAACCCCTTTCATGCTTTTCCTACGAATGTTTAATGCGGTTATTGTTGCCTGTGCAGAGAGAACAAAATCTTCAACAACACGTTGTGTCTTTCACTTTGGCTTATTCATGCTAGAATTCTGGAATGAATAACTCTATTCATTCAAGTTAAAAGAAAATCTGGCTTGTCGGACAGCTGCTGCTCTGACTCACTCCTCCTCTCTGGCCTTTGTACACTATTTTTACTGCAACCTTACGCACATCCGGACCTTTCATGTGACATCATCACCATTTGCGCATGGAAATAATTGAATCTGAAAGACAGAGTCGACTGCTGTTGCTGCACTCCAGCAGTTAAGCACCGGTCGACAATGTAACCTAGTCACTTAGAAACAGAGATGTGGAAATCACAGGACGTGCATTTATCTATACTGTGTTAAATTATAATCTTTTCATACTTCATTTAATGTATTGAAAAATTATACCATAGCCACAAAAGCATCAACTATGCAAACATCTGTGCTGAATGTTCCTGGTTTCAATTCCAATCTTACATATTTACTTACTTTTCCACATGCCAGTGGAGCTGCCTACCAGTGTGTATCTTGCCGTGATTAGGGATAAGCAATGTCCTGGAAAAACAATGAAACTGTCCAGTCAGGAGGAAACAAATCAGCTGAAGGATAATTATAGTGAAAGCTAAAGAGTCATTTTGAAAACCCTGAGGTTCGGTTACTTGACCTGTGAAACAAAGGCTGAGTGAAATGCTTGTTTTCTCTTCATTTATTAAAACTTACGTCAGACTGTACCTAATCAACTGATTGAATGCAGCCGTTGTAGTCAAATTTAAACCTGAGAACAGTTGATTCCTAATGGGATCAGGCCTCGAGAAGTCCTATCAGTCATTAACATTTGACTTGTCATCGTCATGGTGATTCCAATGGCACTTTAGTATTCCAATATCTATTAGTTGTTGAAAGTGTTTTAACTTCAAAAAGCACACGCTGGGGAGAAAGCTCGGAAGGTCTTTTTCACACTAATGTCAAAGCTGCTGTACTCGTTTATCTTGAATTATTTCTCAACTCCAGGCTAGTTTCATATATTCAAAATTAACTGACCAGGGATCTTTGAGCATGGCATTTGAGCTGGTTTCGGAACCCATTAGTAGTCAGAGGCTGAACAGCGAAAAAGCATATACGTTGCTTTTTTTGACATGGGTTGAAAATATGCCAAAGTCTCAGAGTAAAGAGAACAGCATGTACTTCGTTGTCCAAGGTAATTTTGAGACTGGGTAAGCTGATCAAAGAATGCAGGGTAAACATTCTCCAAGGTGTCAAACAGTTGTATAGAACAAGCTATTATCATGTACTAAAAACAAGAAATCTTCAAATCTTAGTGTAGAGGTTACTTTTTCGCGTGAGATCACCATAGTTACAAATATATTTTTTAAATGCTAGAACAAAGGGCATTTGCCACAGTGTGTAATTTATATAAAGGTTGGGATAGTCAGCTCTCTCTATGGCTTGGTGGGTGCGTGCACTGCCCAATATCTTACTGAGCTATGCAGAGTCCAAAGTTTCCGGTTTCTATCCCACATGTGTGCCGATTTATCTGATCGCAGTAAGGGTGCTACACTGGGCCGGCTGGAGGGTGTTGCACGGAGCAGTCCCGTGCAATTTGGTTTTAAATAGGTTCACGGACTCCCAGGCCGCCTGCATTTTCTGCGGCCTGGAGGAGTCCATTTTTCACCTTTACATAGAATGTGAGAGGTTGCAGCCCCTCTTTCATTACTTGAAGGGGCTGCTCCTCGATTTTTGGTTGCACTTCAGTCCCATGCTCTTGATCTACGGTCACCCGGTGCGGAGGGGAGTGGGCAGGTTGGAGGACCTCCTCGTAGGGCTGCTCCTGGGCCTGGCTAAAAAAGCCATCAATTGGTCCAGGCAGCGGGCGGTCGAGGGGGTCGTCCAGCCAGATTGCCTGCCCCTCTTCCGCGGCCATGTTCGCGCCCGGGTGGCTCTGGAGATGGAGCACGTGGTGTCTGCCGGCACGCTTGAGTATTTCCGCGACCGGTGGGCGCCAAGGGGACTGGAGTGCATCATCAACCCGGACAATACAATTTTAATTTGATTTGTTTAAGTTTCATTTGAAGTTTGTTTAATTTACAGTCAAATTTGTTAATGTACCCACCAAAAGAGTACACTGGACCGGCTGGAGGGTGTTGCACGGAGCAGTCCCGTGCAATTTGGTTTTAAATAGGTTCACGGACTCCCAGGCCGCCTGCATTTTCTGCGGCCTGGAGGAGTCCGTTTTTCACGTTTACATAGAATGTGAGAGGTTGCAGCCCCTCTTTCATTACTTGAAGGGGCTGCTCCTCGATTTTTGGTTGCACTTCAGTCCCACGCTCTTGATCTACGGTCACCCAGTGCGGAGGGGAGCGGGCAGGTTGGCGGACCTCCTCGTAGGACTGCTCCTGGGCCTGGCTAAAAAAGCCATCAATTGGTCCAGGCAGCGGGCGGTCGAGGGGGTCGTTCAGCCAGATTGCCTGCCTCTCTTCCACGGCTATGTTCGCGCCCGGGTGGCCCTGGAGATGGAGCACGCGGTGTCCGCCAGCACGCTTGAGTATTTCCGCGACCGGTGGGCGCCGCGGGGACTGGAGTGCATCATCAACCCGGACAATCAAATTTTAATTTAATTTGTTTAAGTTTCATTTGAAGTTTGTTTAATTTACAGTCAAACTTGTTTAAAGTACCCAACAAAAAGAGTACACTGGGCCGGTATCCTGGGCTAGGAAAGGGAAAAATAATCAAGGCTCCCACTCCTAATTGATATCCAGTGACTTATGCTGGAAAGTGTATGAATAGGGACAGATTATTACTTTCTTGTTATGTCCCACCCTCACCCCAGTAACTTAATAGACTCTCAACACTCGTTGCCTAGACTTGGACACGAAAAGTGGCCACTTGAGCTAAGTACGGCTGGCACCCATGAAACGAAACCTTAGCATGAGTTATGCCTTCTAAAGAGTCATAGAGTCATAGAGTTATACAGCACAGAAAGAGGCCCTTCCGCCCATCGTGTCTGCGCCGTCCATCAAGCCCTGTCCAATCTAATCCCATTTTCCAGCATTTGGTCCATAGCCTTGTATGCAATGGCATTTCAAGTGCTCATCCAAATGCTTCTTGAATGTTGTGAGGATTCCTGCCTCTACCACCCTTTCAGGCAGTGAGTTCCAGACTCCAACCACCCTCTGGGGGAAAAAGGTTCCTCCTCAAATCCCCTCTAAACCTCCTGCCCCTTACCTTGAATCTATGCCCCCTTGTTATTGACCCCCCTACTAAGGGGAAAAGTTCCTCTTTATCTACCCTATCTGTGCCCCTCATCATTTTGTACACCTCAATCAGGTCCCCCCTCAGCCTTCTTTGTTCCAAGGAAAACAACCCCAGCCTGTTTAGTCTTTCCTCATAGCTGAGGCGCTCCATCCCAGGTAACATCCTGGTGAATCTTCTCTGCACCCTCTCCAAAGCAATCACATCCTTCCTATAGTGAGGCGACCAGAACTGCACACAGTACTCCAGCTGTGGCCTTACCAGCGTTTTGTACAGCTCCATCATAACCTCCCTGCTCTTATATTCTATGCCTCGGCTAATGAAGGCAAGTATCCCATATGCCTTTTTAACCACCTTATCTACCTGTTCCGCTGCCTTCAGGGATCTATGTACATGTACACCAAGGTCCCTCTGACCCTCTGTACTTCCTGGGGTCCTACCACTCATTGTGTATTCCCTTGCCTTATTTGTCCGTCCAAAATGCATCACCTCGCACTTTTCAGGGTTAAATTCCATTTGCCACTTTTCCGCCCATCTGACCAACCCGTTTATATCGTCCTGTAGCCTGAGGCTTTCCTCCTCGCAATTTACCACCCCACCAATTTTCGTGTCATCTGCGAACTTACTGATCATACCTTTTACATTCTCATCCAAATCATTTATGTAGATCACAAACAGCAAGGGACCCAGCACCGATCCCTGAGGTACCCCACTGGACACAGGCTTCCAGTCACAAAAGCAACCTTCAACCATCACCCTCTGCCTCCTGCCACTCAGCCAGTTTAGGATCCAACGTGCCAAGGCACCCTGGATCCCATGGGCTCTTACCTTCTTGACCAGTCTCCTATGCGGGACTTTGTCAAAAGCCTTACTGAAGTCCATGTATACCACATCCACAGCATTTCCCTCATCCACACACCTAGTCACCCCCTCGAAAAATTCAATCAGATTGGTCAGACATGATTTACCCTTGACAAAGCCATGCTGACTATTCCCGATTAATCCTTGCCTCTCCAAGTGGAGACTAATTTTGTCCCTCAGAATGTTTTCCAATAATTTCCCTACCACAGATGTTAGGCTCACTGGCCTGTAATTCCCTGGTTTATCCCTGCTACCCTTCTTGAATAATGGTACTACGTTAGCTGTTCTCCAGTCCTCTGGTACATTCCCTGTGGCCAGAGAGGTTCTGAAAATTTGTGTCAGAGCCCCTGCAATCTCCTCCTTTGCCTCACACAGCAGCCTGGGACACATCTCGTCCGGGCCTGGGGATTTATCCACTTTTTGGCCTGCTAAAACCGCTAGTACCTCCTCCCTCTCGATGCTAATATGTTCAAGTATATCACAGTCCCCTTGCCCGATTTCTATGTCTACATCGTCTTTCTCCATAGTGAACACAGATGCAAAAAATTCATTTAAAACCCCGCCTACATCATCTGGCTCTACACACAGATTGCCACTTTGGTCCCTAATGGGCCCTACCCTTTCCCTGGTTATCCTCTTGCCCTTAATATACTTATAAAACATCTTAGGATTTTCCTTTATTTTGCTCGCCAGTGTTATTTCATGGCCCCTCCTCGCTCTCCTAATTTCTTTTTTAAGTATGCCCCTGCACTTTTTATACTCCTCTAGGGCTTCCTCCGTCTTTAGTCTTTTGTAACTGCCAAAAGCCCCCCTTTTTTTCCGAATGCATTTTTGTATATCCCTTGTCATCCAAGGTTCCCTTTGCTTGTTGGTCCCACCCTTGACCTTTACGGGAACATGTTGGCGTTGTACTCTCTCTATTTCCCTTCTGAAAGTCTCCCACTGCTTTGATGTGGATTTTCCTATAAGTAGCTGCTCCCAGTCCACTTTGGCCAGATCCTGCCTTATCATATTAAAATCGGCCTTCCCCCAATTTAGAACCCTTATTTCCGGGCCGTCTTTGTCTTTTTCCATGACCACCTTAAATCTCACCGAATTATGGTCACTGTTGCCAAAATGCTCTCCTACTGACACTTCCACCACTTGCCCGGCTACATTCCCTAGAATTAGGTCCAGTACCGCCCCCTCTCTTGTAGGACTTTCTACATGTTGGCTCAAAAAGCTCTCCTGGATGCACTTTAAGAATTCTGCACCCTCTAAGCCTTTCACACTCTGACTATCCCAATTAATATTGGGGAAGTTGAAATCCCCCACTATTATTACCCTATTATTTTCGCACTTCTCTGAGATTTGCCTACATATCTGTTCCTCTATCTCCCCCTGACTGTTTGGGGGCCTATAGTACACTCCCAGCAAAGTGCTTGCCCCCTTTTTGTTTTTAAGTTCTACCCATATGGCCTCATTCGATGAACCCGCTAATATATCATCCCTCCTTACAGCAGTAATTGACTCCTTAATTAATATTGCAACACCCCCTCCCCTTTTACACCCCCCTCTGTCTCGCCTGAAGATTCTATACCCCAGAATATTGAGCTGCCAGTCCTGACCCTCCCTCAACCATGTCTCCGTGATAACAACAATATCGTACTCCCATGTGTTCAACAACAACTTCAGTTCATCCACCTTATTTGCAAGACTCCTTGCATTAAAATAAATGCCTTCCAGCCTTGCCATATTCCCTTTTGCCTTCACATATTTGCTCTGCCTTCCCAGCTGACTTGTTTTTTCCTCCGTATTTGGCTGTAAATCACCCCCTACTATAGCTCCACTCGGTATCCCATCCCCCTGCCAAGTTAGTTTAAACCCCCCCCAACAGTGCTAGCAAACCTCCCCGCAAGGATATTGGTCCCCCTCTGGTTCAGGTGTAAACCGTCCGACTTGTACAAGTCCCACCTTTCCCAGAAGCAGACCCAGTGATCCAGGAAACTAAAGCCCTCCCTCCTGCACCATCCCTTTAGCCACGCATTCATCTGTTCTATCTTCCTATTCCTATACTCACTAGCACGTGGCACTGGAAGTAATCCAGAGATTACAACCTTTGAGGTCCTGCTCTTTAATCTTCTACCTAGCTCCCTAAATTCTTGCTGCAGGACCTCATCCCTCTTTTTACCTATGTCGTTGGTACCAATGTGGACCACGACCTCTGGCTGTTCGCCCTCCCCCTCCAGAATGCCCTGCAGCCGCTCAGTGACATCCTTGACCCTGGCACCAGGGAGGCAACAAACCATCCTGGATTCACGTCTACGGCCACAGAAACACCTATCTGTTCCCCTTACTATAGAATCCCCTACCACTATTGCTCTCCCACTCCTTTTCCTCCCTTCCTGGGCAGCAGGAGCACCCCCAGTGCCAGGAAGTTGGCTGCTGCCGCCTTCCCCTGGTAAGTCATCCCCCCCAACAGTATCCAAAGCGGTATACCTGGTTGAAAGGGGGATGGCCACAGGGGTCCCCTGCACTACCTGCCTGCTTCTATTGTTCCGCCTGGTGGTCACCCATTTCCCTTCTGCCTGTGCAGCCCTACCCTGCGGTGTGACCAACTCACTGTACGAGTAATTCACAACCCTCTCAGCATCGTGAATGCTCCACAACCCATCCACCCGCAGCTCCAGCGCCCCAAGATGGCCCGTTAGCAGCTGCAGCTGGATGCATTTCTGGCACACATGTTGGTGAGGGACACTGGCAGCATCCCTGAATTCCCACATAGAGCAAGAGGAACATATCATGGGGCTGGGTCGTTCTACAGAAACGGTGGCATTTGGAATTGCAAGATGTCTTGAAATGTATTTCATTTTACATAATCAAAACTTATTGTACAATATTAATTAACCTCTTAACTTTATCAATCCACAAAAATGAAAGCTTAATGTATTTTAATTATTTTTATACATTCACTCAAAGAATGCTTGTGCCGTCTTTTTGTCATTGGTGTTACTTATACCTTAAACAAAATTAAAGGCTTATCAGAATGCTATTTCTCAATTCAATCTGCACATATACTGAAAGACAGAGTAGGTTGATAATAATTTAAAGAAAAGTTTTGATTATTTATTTATTTATTATAATCAGGTCTGTGTAAAGTTACATTGAGTGACATTTTTTCATTTGCGCCATCATGTTTTTGCTATAATATCAACAATAACTGAAGGACAGTCATCAAAATTGAATGATACTATCTGTAAACTGCTAACTCATGAATAAAGCAACAATCAACAAACACAAAATTATTATAAAGTCAAAAATGACACCTTTGCTATCATATCACTGAAAAAAACATGCAGTAACACCAGTGACACAATACAACACCAATGACTTGACCCCAGACTATTTCAAACAACTCAATGAATTTATTACATTTCATCTAACTAATGTGCCATTTTTTTCAGTTAACTCATTTACAGCACTGAGAGATTCATATAATTTGAGTAATAACATAAAAAAACTTAGCCAAAGCACTTTAAGACCAAAGAGGAGCACATTAAAGAGAGCACATTAAGACCAAGACCAAGACCAAGAATGATTGTGTCTGAACATTGTCATCAACATCGTAGTCAACATCACCATTTTCATAGAAACTCATAAAACATGTAGCCTAGGTTCTATCCTGATTGAGCCAGATATAAAACATACTCATTAGAACACAAGTAAACAAAGTAATCTGTCTTTACATCAACTTTAGGCTTCCAGCAACTGGTTTTTGACTTGTGGTCACACATCCAACTGCCCCTTCAAATATGTCCAGATCTTCTGGTCAACCTGAATTGATCGTTTGTTCACAGGAACTGGCTCTGGCATGAAACACATTATCTGGTCGTCCCCATACCAGTTTACGTCATCTCTTGGGCTTGGCCAGAAAAACCTGTTCACGCCATTCCTGTGCATGCACTTGACTTTTATGTTGTGCTCTTCCACCTCCAGTATAATGCCAGGGTATGGCTGGTCATCATACCTCACAATACACCACTGCCCGCTATGGTGAGTCTCAATGACATCAGGTCGGTGTGGTTGTTGTGGAGCAGAGTGGTCACGTCCTGTAGGCGGCACAGCTCCTACAATGATTTCTTGGAGACTGTAACATGTTCTCATATCTTGCCTGTGTCTTGCCTGGTTGACTCGCCATGCCTTGCGCTGACCTCTCTTTGCCCTTTCACTGAGATCATTTATTTTCTTTCTTTTTTTTGTTGCTATATCATTGGCATAACCCTGACGCCTTTCTTCTAAGTACTTTGCTCGACGTGTAGGGTCTGCATCCCTGCGCTGTCTGTAAAGCCTCTGCTTCTCAGCTGCACTCAATTTCGCCATACCTGACAAAAGGAACAATAATAACAATAGGAAGTTATGAAAATGAAACAATATGTGCTATTTTGCCCTAATAACTTTTGTTGAAGCTTTTATAAAAGCTCATTTACACAAAAATGTCACTGGTGTTACTGATTGTCATTGGTGTTACCAGGAGGAGTCGTAACACCAATGACGGTAACACCAATGACAATTTGCAGAAAAAATGTTTTTTACAAAATGGCTGCCACCGTACCTCAGACCACATGTCTTCAATCATATTAAAATCATTCAAATATCTAATTTAATCAATTTCTATGATCAATTTCTCATTTCCCTTCCTATGAAATGACTAACACCAATGACATACTTAAAAGCCTCGCATTAAATTATCAACTAAATCATCAAATTTATAACAAATGAAGAGAGACAGCAGACTCACCAGGTGCCTCTGTTGGTCGCACTTCCTCCAATGACCTCTTGAACCAGGAAGTACTTCCAAAAGTCATTGCATTTTTTCAAAATAGTGTGTTTTGTGAAGCAGTAACACCAGTGACATAACATGGGGTTACCGCTATTACCGTTATATTATTTATAATATTTAGTTGGTATTTTAGTTTTTTTAGGTTTCCATTCCATAAATGTGACATTTGTGTTTACTTAATGACATTTAAAGTAGGAGAAAAATATATTTTTAAACTCAGAATATGTCTCTAAACTTCCATACATGATCTGAGTGACAAGCAAATTGCTTGCACTTGGTATTTTATATAAATTATAAAAAACAAGCATTGCTCATTACATGACTCAAATATGTTTTATTATTAAAAGAACAGTGTATATTTATCAAAAATATATATTACATGTGATCATTAAGTTCATTTAAAGTATTTTGCTTGCTGCAAAGGTGAGAGACAGGAATGCCACTGTTTTTGTAGAATGACCCAGCTGGGCTCTCCTGGCATGACCTACCCCTTTAATCAATTTAAATTAAATTAATTCAATACCACCAGTAAAGTAAGCCTTACCTGGTCTCTGGAGCCCTTTGTAGGCCCGCTCTACCGCTGAAGCACCCGCCGAAGCTCTGAGGCCTTGCCTCACAAGACTCCCTGACTCACCCAACTCTCAGCACTCTGTTGAAACCGCACTCAGTGCAAAATTGCACTTCAAAGCCTGTTTTTATAGGCCCTGAAACAAAGACTTGCTGAGCCCAGCTACAGGAGAACCAGGTTAACCAGATTACTCCAGTTTCCCTTGTTAACTGCCTTCAGCTGCTCTGAAGAGGGGATGAAAATTTGGTAGGAGGAGAATAAAAGGTTGGGAAAGTTACCCCGATTCAGATTACAATGAAGTTCAATGTTGTGTGAACTGTAAATACTGTCTACTTCCTGAAGAAACACCTACAGGAATAACGGCTGTTGGAAACAGAAGTACTGTATGTAGTTGTCTGTGGATTCATTTAGCGGTTAAACAGTGACAAATTCCCAGTTTCCTATGTAAATGTTAATACACCATTTATATATAATCTAGGATAGTGAGGCTTGGCATCAGTTGAGCAGAGACTGGTTGCGATACTGATCTGCTGACAGTCCTACAGTAAATATTGAGCTGGATAGGAAATGCTCTGTATAAGTGATGTATAAATGACCAAACATTATTTAATGCTGTGATTTGTCTACTGTCCAGGTCTGAATGCTGCTTTGACATTTAAAATTATCTCAGGGGATCGCAATGGACAGTTTACGGTTGACAGAAATGCTGTGCTTAGGGTCCAACAGACATTAGACCTGGAACGCCAGTCTATCTATACTTTAATTGTTCAAGCTACTGACCAGGCTGAATGTGATTCAGCGCGTTTCACAAGTAGTGCATGGATTACGGTGAAGCTCAATGATGTGAATGATAATGCCCCCGAGTTCAGAACTGCGAGCACTGTCTACCTTCCTGAAGATACTTCGATTGGCACGGTGATAATGACAGTTAAAGCCGTTGATCTGGACAGTGGGCTCAACGGCCATGTTGAATACTCCCTGCAGCAATTTACAGGGAACAAGTTTAGCATCAACGCAACAAGTGGGGAACTTAGCGTGATTGGAGAACTTGACAGAGAACTAGTAAAATGGTTTACAATTGATGTGACCGCTTCAGACAAAGGACAGCCATCACTGTCCTCTTCCATAAACATTACAGCAATCATTACTGACGTCAATGACAACAGTCCTGCCTTCACTCAACCCATTTATACTGTCACAGTGGATGAAAATATACCTCGTGGCTCAGATTTACTTGCAGTTTCAGCTACTGACCCTGATGAAGACAAAAATGGACAGGTTCGATATATCATCAGCAGCAAGGACTTTTACATTGATTCACTCATCGGATTAATCTCAGTGTCTGGGAATCTGGATCGTGAACAAACCCCAGTGTGTTCTTTTGTGGTTTTTGCATTGGATGGTGGAAGCAGTCCCAGGTCAGGAACAGCCACTGTCAATGTTGTACTCCGAGATGTCAATGATTTTGCACCAATTATCCAGCCCATGAAAATGACTCTACATTTCTTGGAGAATATAAATGCAATTCCACAAATTGTCTATCAGGTATATAGGAGATTTAAAAAAATGTATCTTCTCTGAATGCTTTAACAGATATTTTAATTCTTGATATACTTGAATTGTTTAACATTTGATCACAGCAGAAAAGAAAGTATGAAATCAAACCATATATAATCTACTCTATCATGGATTCTCAGGGAAAGTTCGGTAAATAGCTGTGCACAATTTGGTTACCGTGTTTACCTACCAAACAACAATGACAACACTAGTAGTTCATTGGCTGTAAGGTGCTTTGCAATGTCTTAAGAATGTGAAAGGTGCTCAGTAAATGCAAGCTCTTCTATCATTTTAGAAACCTCCATTAGTTCTCCTCTTAGCCTTTCTGCTCTTTTGAAAATAGTTCCAGTACAGTCCCCACTGCTTATAGCGGACACGCTGGTGTCAATGCAATTTGCTCGCTATACTACGCGGTGGCAGGTGTAACCTGAGTACAAGATCCTGGCGGTGGTGGGCAATGCAGCTTGGGACCGTGCTATCTAATGACACATGCCATTGCAGCATGGGGGCGTTTTCTGGTAAAAGGATATATTGAACTTGGTAGAATATTTGATTACCTGTATCTATAACTAAATTTCTTTCATAACCAAGTATCTGCCAACCTTCTTTTCAAAGTAACTAATTAATGCAACCATAATTACTTTCGGTAAGAGTTTACTCTGCAGGGTTGGAGCATGGGAAGTATTATGCTAAAGAAGTTCTGACGGTTGGGACTGAAGTACGCAGTGGTCTAGTCAGCTTCACCACTATAGCAGGTAAATTTTTGTAAGCAGCACTGGAAGGAGTTCTACAGGTCACTGGGATGACTGGGCTGCCTGAAAGGACTTAATGACAGATAATTGCACTTTAATGAGATGCAAACAGCTGCTTACGCTGGCCAAAATAGTTGGTGCGCTTAATGTGGTTAATATGGTTCGCATCATTTCCTCCACATAAGTGGGGACGGTATACATGGTGGGGACTGTACCTCAAGTTTTTCTTCATAGCTATATTTTCTTAGAAAGAAAAGAAAGGAAGGCTTGCATTTATATAGTGCCTTTCACAATCTCAGAGTGTCCCAAAGCGCTTTACAGCCAATTAAGTACTTTTGAAGTGTAGTCACTGTTATAATGTTGGAAATGCAGCAGAAAATTCGCCCACAGAAAGCTCCCACAAACCGCAATGAGACACATGACCTGACGATTTGTTTTAGATGCTGGTTGAGTGTTTAGCAGGACACGGGGAGAACTCACCTGCTCTTCTTCAAACAATGTCGTGGGATCTTTTACGTCCACCTGAGAGGACAGACGGCGCTTCGGTTTAATGCCTCATCTGAAAGATGGCACCTCTGACAGTGCAGCGCTCCCTCAGTACTGCACTGAAGTGCCAACCTAGAATATGTGCATTAGTCTCTGGTGTGAGACTTAAACCCACAACCTTGTGACAGAGCCAACCAGAGAGCTAAGTTTGGTGAATCTACACTGTATGCTCTTTATGGCTTTAATATCCTTTCTATAATAGGGTACCCAAAAATGCACATGGGACTCTACCTGTAGTCTAACCATTGCCTTGTACAAGTCTTTTCCAGTACACCTTGCTGTTTGACAAGCCCCCCTAACCTTCAGTAAATTTCATCATGCTCCTTATGCCCAAGTCCAAATCATCTAATACATCAAGAACAAAAGTGCACCTATCAGTGAATTCTGGAGACATTGAGGGGAATTTTAACCCCCAAAAACTGGTGGGTTTGGGTTGGGTGGGCTGTGAAATGTTTTAATTCTCAAATGCAAACCCAACCCACCTCGAAACCGCCCACTTCCGGTTTTAACGAAGGGACGGGGCGGGGGGAAATCAACCCACTCCCAGGAGGTGGGTTGGTCATTTAAATATTATAATGAGGCTGCATGCCTCACATTTTATCTGTCTTCCAGGTTTAACCCTGGCCGGCCAGGTTTCCCGGGTCTCGGAAAACCTGGCAGCTAAAGGAAGGCAAGGACAGCTTTGGGGACAAGTTAAGCGCCTTTCCAGCACTGCTTGTAGGCTAGGAGGAGCAGGCGTGCTTCCCCCTGGCCCACCAAGCAAACCTGCTTCCCCCTCTCCGCACCGCCGACCTTGCCCCCCACCCCCGGATCACCAACCTCCCCACTCATTATCGCGGACCCCCACGGAATCGCCGACTGCCCCCTCCAGGATTGGGGCCCCCTCAATATCTGGACCCACCCCTCACCCTACCACTAACCCACCTGTTGGCCCACAACCTGCTCCTGGCCTGCAGCCTCCTCCGGAGCATCCCCCGCCCGACAGGGAGCCAAGCCTGTCAATCAGGCTGGCTTCTGCCGGAAAAAAAATGATGCACGCTGTCAAAACTCCACAGCGTGTGAACACAACTCCTCCCTCCCCAGGAAATCCACCCATTTTTATATTCTAGAATTTGAACAGGAAGCGGGGGCTGGTTCTTTTTTCCCCATGCCCCTTCTGCCATGATATCACTCAAAGAAGCGGGACTAGCAAGATTTAAGTCCCCCCAACAGAAATACTACCAGTTCTGCCTTTCCTGCAGCCAAGATAAAATACCACTGCATGACACAGGGGTACTGACTATACAATGGTAGGGTTGGAGGCCCAATACTGGTTTCCTAACTGCAGTCAATCACTGGGGACCCAATATCAGTTTCCCAATGAAAGAGTAATCAATCGCCATTAACAAAGCGGCTGCAAAGAATATGACGCCTTTTTAAAAAATTATTCTACAGCCAAAACAAACAGCCCCTCCCCCCAACAGAGGAGCACAGTACCACTCCAATTTTCCTGGGCCTCCACCGGGCAGATGCCCAGGAAGCACAATAAATAGCACGGGTGCCCCACAACTTTTATGCTCATGATCCTGTTCCTGGGATTGGGGATGGGATCAATGACGAGCCACTCTGGCAGCCAGAAATCCGGCCCCGTCACACTTTCAGCAGTGCAGCAGGGTTCAGGGAATTTTACCTCCAATATCTACTGCATTCCCTTCATCTACACAGTCACTACTTCAAAAAACTATTACATTTGTCAAAAACAATTTGGTTTTACAAATCATGCTAGCTGTCCTTGATTGTCCCATTCATCTCTAAATGCTCACTAATTTAATCACAAAGTATGGATTCCCAGAATTTACCCACAGTTGACATTCAATTAACTGGTCTATAGTGATCTAGTTTATCCTTCCACAGGCAACATTTCCCACTCACCCTGCCTCAACAGCAGGAAACAATTACATCCCAAGGAATAATTGATTATTTCAGTCTATACCTGCACCTATAACCTCCACTGTCCTTCCTAACTAGATATTTAACCAGCTCCCACAGTGACATCACTGGTTCGCATAGTGAATTCACGCTGTGTGAATTTGATGAAATAAGCTTAGTATTGAGCAGTCAAATCTCACCCCAATTCAGCTGCTCTGTTTCCAGCAAGGGCACTTTCAGTAGGTGGTCTGACACAGAAGCAGCACTATGACGACTCCAGTAGAAAAGCTCAGTGCCCCTGAAACCAAAGTGACCATGACATCAAGACATGAGGGCATGTATTCTGAAATTGGCTTATGCACTGACCAGCATGAGTCTGCCTCTCCTTGGCTCAGTAGACTCGCACTGGTAAGTCGGTTAAATGTGTCAAAAGGATGAAATGCGACACAAACACTAAGGGGGCAATTTTCCCATTGGAGGCAGGTTGGGAGCGGGTTTGGGGGTGGGCGGGTGCCGAACGCGCCTCCACTGTCAGGTGGGAAAAAGTTTGGATTTTCCCCTAATTGGCCAATTAATTCCAGGCGTGTGGGTTCCCCTGGGCCAATTACTCTTTTGGAACTGAAACTCGCCTCTGCTGACGTCACTTATGCAGCTTCATTGAAGGGCTGCTTGCTGCCTTGGGTCATTTCACTGCTGTTTTGTGGATGCTGCACAACTTGGAAACTGGCATGGGATGTCATCTCCAGGTCTGTGTGCAGCAGAACATGGCTGCGGTGCTGCAAGAGGTTCAATGACCTTGTACGATCGGCCAAAGTGAGTATACCATCAGCTTGACCCTCATTCTGCTCCCCTCTCTCATCACCAGCACTCTGCATTGTCAACCTCCTCCTACACATCCCACTTTACCCTTACAACCCTTGCACCCTTAACCACCCCTCTCACTCTATGAACCGAATCACTTCACTATTCGACTATGCTGCCCTCACACTCCCTTTCAATGTTTTGCAATGACAATGACTAACAACACACAGGGAGGGCCCTTGGACATGGAACCTCACTCCATCTTTGTCTCCTTCTAAGCATCTAGGCTTTGGACTCTCTACACTCACTCCATCATTCTCACTCAAACCCCACTTGTCTCCCTCATTGCAGGTAAAGATAGCCCACAATAAAAGGGAAAGGGTAAAGACTGGAGGAGGGCCACCTTCCCTCGCCCATTTGACCAATGCTGAAGAGGCGGCCCTGGAAATCGTTGGCGCGGAGATGGAGGTGGAAGTAAGGGACGGACAGACGGGCGCAGCAGAGCAAGCTGGTGACAGAATAGTTTTGTATCTCTCTCTTTTACATTGCAGGGGTCACTAAAATGGCTGCTGATGTACATTTATAGAATGGCAATTGATCATCTGCGCTAATGCATATGCAAACCACACTACCGTAACATCTCTAACTCATTCCTTTACTCCCCCACAGGACCATCAACACACACCCACCCCACTGTCCAGGAGGAGGAGCCCAAGGTGGAAGACTCCTCAGAGGAACCTGCAACCTCTGAGGGTGCAGCGTCACCAGAATTCAGCGCATCCAGCACCAGCGCAGATACGCACACCTCAGTGGGACCTTCGGGACATAGAGTAGTGTTGTCACCTGGTGTATCACAGCTCACAAGTGAGCATCAGCAGATGGTGGAGACAGGGACAGCAGTGGAGAGTCCTCGGCGGAGGTCGCAGGACTCTGCCAGCTCGGCTCCGCTGCATGTGGACCCTGTGCCTCCGGGTCCCTCCAGAAGGAGAACGGTGCTGGAACTCCAGGAACAGGAGCAGGAGTCTCTGGCAGGTTTTGTCTCCAGGGTCACTGTGTGTGTGGAGAGGATGGCGGAGTCCAACTCGAATACGAGCAGAGCCTTTGTGGAGTCATTGGTGCATGAACGCATTTCATCGGAAAGGTTGGCTACCTCCGTGGAAGCGATGTCTACCTCCGTGGTATCGATGGCTGCCTCTCTGCAGACGATGTCCATGGCCATGGAGGAGATAAGTCGCTAAAGTGTTGAATATCTGGTCAATGTTCAAAATAGACCGACATCTCTGGAGGAGCGATGGGCAGCTATTGATCAGAGACACCAGAGCTTCATGGAAGTCCTCAGCAATAGGATTGCCAATACAGAGACGGGTCATCATGGCCCCCCTGATGTGCAGCAAGGTGCTCTCAAGCCACTTGCTAGTGCTGAGGTGGGGCTGACCCATGAGAGGGATGTTGGTGGCAGAGAACAAGGAAGTGGGGGCTCCTGTCCAAGCGCTCACACTTCCATGCCACTGCGTTGCCCTCGGTCAGTGCCCCACCAGAGTCCTCACCCAACTGAGATGGGCGTCTCAGCCCCTGCACAGCCGCAGGTGGAGCAGACTTTTGGCGAGCCCTCACAGGCTTGCAAACCCAGAGGACACCCGCTAAAGGTGTCGAAGCAGGAGCAGCATGAAAGTGAGCAAGGGGCCTCTACTTCTGTTGAAGCCACAGGGGAAGCACCACGTAGGAGCATGCGTAAGAGGAAGATAAAGCACAAGTAGTCACACAGGCAGTCATTTGGGTGTTTTTTTGTGTTTAATGATTAAATGTTATCCCTTTGTCAATATATTAAACTTTGGTGATGGCAAACTGTTGACGTTATGGCCTCTGTGATTTTGGTTTTGGAAGTTCCACATTGCGGCCACAGCGAGACTTGCTTGGTCAGGTTGATGGTCAGAGTGAGAGGAAGCCAGAGAGTCATGTCCATTGTCTATCTTGTGCTAAGAAGGAGCCAAGCACATGTGCTAGAATGGGCAGCCTAAGCAAATGTGGCCAAGATGAGTGCATCCCTTGCATTCCGGGCAGCAATGTGCTCGCGTGCTGCTGCTGCTGCTGGTTGATGCACCTCCGCTTGGTCATCATTCTCCTCCTCGTCATCCTCCTCCTCCTCTTCATCTGAGGAGGCTATGTACTGAGCCACCTGCTCCTCAGGAAGCTGTAAGTCATGATGATGTGCCATGTTGTGCAGCGCACAGCAGACCACGGCCATAATGGAGACCCTGGCTGTTGAGTACTGTAGGGCTCCACCTGATCGGTCAAGGCATCTGAATCGCATCTTCAGCAAGCAGATGGTTTGTTTGATGATGGACCTGGTCGAAATGTGGCTGGCATTGTAGCACTCCTCAGCTTTGTTCAATGGCCCTCTGAGCAGCATCATTAGCCATGTCTTCAGGGGGTAGCTCTTGTCTCCAAGTAGCCATCCATTAAGTTGGTTTGGTGGATTGAAGAGCGGAGGCACACTAGACTGCTGTAGGATGAAAGAGTCATGGCAACTGCCACTGTACTTGGCGCAAATATGCAAAATCTCCTTCTTGTGGTTACACACCAGTTGTACGTTGATGGAGTAGAAGCCCTTGCTGTTGATAGAAATAGCTGGGTTGTAATGGGATGCCCTAAGGGCCACATGTGTGCAGTCTATGACGCCCTGCACCTTTGGCAAGCCTGCCATATTTGCGAATCCAACCGCATGCGCGGTGACACTTGCTTGATCCCTTGAGAAGCGGATGTAATTGTGCGCCTTTGTGAAGAGGGCATCAGTAAACTGTGTGATGCAACTGTGGGCAGCTGACCAGGAGATGCCGCTGATATCTGCTGATGATCCCTGGAAGGAACCTGAAGCAAAAAAGTTGAGTGCGGTGGTGACTTTGACAGGCACTGGTAAGGGGTATCCACCCATTCTTCTGGGCACCAGGTGTTGGTGCAGCAGTGCGCAGATGTCTCTTACAATCGCTCGTGAAAGTCTCCGCCTCCTTTGGCACTGCTGCTCACTCATGTTGAGGTAGCTCATCCTCTGTCTGTAAACCGTGTTGGGGGTATCTACTGCGACGACGTGCTTCCATGCGCTGGCGTCTTCTGCCCTGTGCAGCATCAGGTGGGTGAGCAGCAGGTTGGCGCTCCTGCTGCTGTTGTTCTGCCTGGTTCTGTTGCTGCTGTGGCTGCTCCTCGTCTGAATCTGATGTCCATGATGAAAGGAAATAAATGGTCCCCATGCTGCTGGTAGATACCTCCGTTGGGGAAGCACTCAGTCCAAGTGGGGAGAGGGTTTTCCCAGGAGGTCCCAAAGTTGATAGATCTCAGCTGCACCACCTCCGACTTCAGTAGGCCTGGAAAAAGTGTTCAAAAACCTGTGCAACAAAAGTTCTGCCACCTCCAACTGATCCCCATTGAAAGCTCTGTTTTTATGGTGGAGCTGCAGCTGTGAGGAGGCCAGCCACTTGTCAACCCGCCAGGATTAGCTGGCGTGGTTTAGAGGGTCGTGCAACACGTTGAAAATGTGGGGAAATAACAAAATAGGATTACAGAGGCCCTTAAGCGCTTGTTAAGGGTCTTAACTGCCTATCCCACCTTTTGGAGGTGGGACTGAATCACACTCCTGAAGCCCGCCTCTGGCAAAGTTGCGCGGAGGTGGGTTGGAGGCGGGTTCCGAACCCGCGCTTACTTTTTGCTATTTTACGAACTGACCCGCCTCCTCAGGGCTGGGAAAATCACCCCCATAGTGCTTCAAATTCCTCTGACACTCACAGCAAGGAAGATACCACTAACTACCAACCAGGTCAGGTGTATTTAACTATGCCATCCCACTCACATAAAGGGCCTTCGCTATAACAAGGGCTTAAATAGTTCTGGCAACAATGACAGCTGAAACAAATTGGGAGGAGTTCCTCATAATATTTGTGGGTCATTTAACTAAGATTAAGTAGCAATAGCAAGCTTTCACATGTGCTACACCTGGGAATTTTAAATGGTAGATCAGCTGAGGGACTCAATCTGGCAACCTCAGTATCAGTCAATCCTGTTATCATCCAACCCCTTCTAGAGGACACACAACCAGTGACTGTGATCAAAAGAGAACAACCAGTGACTGGTTTACTATGATTTACATCCACGCACTGTATATTTGGTATCAAATAAAAAAAAGTTTCCAAGACACTTTGTTATGAAGACAGTTCCTCTTTAAAGGAGACTGAGCGCTATCAAAATACTGTGACAGTAGCAGGATTGTATATTTACTCCAGATAAATTCAGAACAATTCATCTGGAAGCTGATATCCTAACACTAAAAATTTTCCAATTGAACTGTAGATGGAAAGAACACAGCAGTTCAAAAAGTTCAGTAAAACATTATAAGCAGTGGACTTTCAGGACAAGCACATTGACTGTGTACAGAAGCACTTATAAAACATTATTATTTGAAAACAATTACTTAGTCTGGCCCTGCTGTGTTTCCCAGGTGCTGGGGCGTGATGACGACCTGGGTTCCAACAGTAAATTGATTTACCAGATTATCCGTGGAAATGAAGATGGCAAGTTCTCAATCTCAGCAAATGGAGGACTCGGCCTATTGCAGAGCCTAGACAGAGAAATTCGGGGAGAATACATGCTGCTGGTGACTGCCACAGATGCAGGTAATGCACAGATACTTAATGAAAAAGCAGAAAGTCGAGATGTATGATCGCAACTGCAGTCAAAACTTTTCTTTAAATGTGTTTTTACTCCATTCTCCCTGCCCTGATGGTTTTTATCTTGCCCACTTTCTTCTCTTCCCCCTTGCAGAGTGGATCAGCAACTGACTTATGGTTCAGCCTTGTATTAATTGAAGGCAACTAAAGAGGAAATTCAGGCCCCATATTACTTTTGCTGGGATTGATTTTCACTTTTGCCACTGTTTGGGCATCCAGTGAGCCACTCGCCCGATGGATTCAGGGAGCAGCCTGAACCATTTTGATGGTTGGGCCTCGTTTGAATCTCATTGGTGAGTTGTCCACAGGCTTCCAGCGCTGACAGACAGCTCACCGATTAGGAAGGCGGGATTTCTGCTGGGCGCGGATCCTATTTAAAGCGAAGTTTCTTTCTTTTTTGTTGGTGTGTTTCTGTGGTTGTTGCTACTGAACATTCGGTGAGAGATGGTACATGCAAGGATACCCAGGCTTTCAGATGCATTGGTGGAGGTCTTGCTGTACCAGGTGGCACAGGGCAGTCACAGCCTCTCAGTTGAAGCACAGCATACTCATTTACACCAGAGGAGCTAGTTAAAATTGGCCCCACTGTTCACTAAAAGCACAAAACGACATTAATGAACCCTACACACACATTCAGAGCTGAATCACATTGTGCCAAGTCCATACAAATTGAATCTATGGTGGTAATATTCACCTGGTGGTAACTTGGTGGAACAGATCGCCCGCCCTTTATAGAACTCGCCCGATTATCGTTCCATTGAAATCAGGCGGGTGGGAAATCCACTCCACCAGGTTAGTCCCCAAGCAACAAAGCTGGAAATTACCCCCATCTCTTGTAACTTGAATAGGTTTTATACATCCCTGCTGACATGGCTCGTAAACAGGGCAGAGGCCACATGTCGCTGGAGCACTGTACCATACACTGGTATCAGCGCCCGGGTGGCCCTGGAGATGGAGCACGTGGTGTCCACTGGCACGCTCAAGGTCTTCCGCGACCGGTGGGCATCGCAGGGACTGGAGTGCATCGTCACCCCAGGCAATGGAATTTTAATTTAATTTATTAAGTTTCCTTTAATGTTTTAATTTACAGTTTATTTGTTTACTGCTTCACCAAAAGAGTACACTGGTATCAGGCCTAGGGAGCTGAGGAACTTGTTAGGAAAAGCTTACACAAAGTATTTTTGTTTTTATATAAATCTTCAGTAAAATTTTACTTTAATCCCCATACATACACAGTTCTGGACTCGCGTTTGTATCATGACTGAAAATGTTAATGTGCCATTAGAATGCCTGTCTCATGTGTTCATCAGTGTTCCAGGGATAGGTTCCTAAACTATACTTAGAACAATTTACTACTTTCTTTTTCTGAAGGGACTAATTGAAAATTGAGTCCACAGCCTGACTTTTGTCTCAACACCAGTTTGCAGCAGATAAATCTGGAGCAATTATAGAGGACATAGCTGTTTTGACGTGCCAGATACAAAAGTGAACTAGCAGCTGCCATCTTGGTGGCGTAGTAGTAGTGTAGCCTGTTTACAGCCAACAAACTAAGTGGTTGAGATCAAGAATTCACCGGCCTGGACTTTCCTTTTTGGGGTAGAGTTTTGGCAGCGTGGTACTTCCACCCATCCCTCCGTCTATGTCCCAGTCCTCATCTATTTTCCTGGGTTAGGGTTTATTAGAGATGCACAGAGGGATTCCTACTGTCAAGCAGGAGCCTGCCAATGCCAGTCAGGAAACTCCAGCAGTGCTACAGTGGAGGTGCACTTGAAGATCTGGTGAGGGACTTAAAGTGATAGAAGTGCTGTCGAAGGTTGGTATGAGGACAAGACTGAGGCCGAGGCTAGGGCCAGCTGGAGAGAGAGGAGGCTGCAACAACCGTCTCCCTCCTGTTTGTGTACATACTGCTGATTCCCAGGGCTTACTCCCATTTCCACGTGGCAGCCTCGGGAAGTAGCGGCAGTTGTGGCAGAGAGCATGGAATTTTGCTGGGACCCTAAGCCACCCCCTGCCCCCCCAATGTGGCAGGTGGGAAAGGAGAAAGTAGCAGTGGGGGCAGGGGGACAGAAATCCTGGTTAGGCAATGAAGTGGTAATAGGCCTAACCGCTCAAATCTTCTGACATTTTCTATCATGATCCTGCCCGATTTTGGGTGGAATCATGGCGGAGAATTCCCCCCACCATGTAGGGAAATGTGGGGCTTATACCACTGTTCTATGAAGCAAGATGTTGCTACACCACTGCACTGTGCCACTCTACTGCCCTAGGGCATATATATATTTTTTTTACCCTTCTAATTTCTGCCCTTCTCTATTGTGCTGATTCTTATTGAGGTACGAGTCCATGCACATCAGCTGCCCTACAGTCTGGAGGAGGCGGGCGTTCCCAATGGAGGGCCCTCTATGCGGGAGTCCTCTCTTTATCTATTGTGGACTTGGCCTGGAGGGTGTTGCACGGAGCAGTCCCGTGCAATAAGGGTTTAAGTAGGTTCACGGACTCCCAGGCTGCCTGCCTTTTCTGCGGCCTGGAGGAGTCTGTGTTCCATGTATACGTTGAATGTGAGAGGTTGCAGCCCCTCTTCCACTACTTGAAGGGGCAGCTCCTCGATATTTGGTTGCACTTCAGTCCTACGCTCCTGATCTTTGGTCTCCCGGTGCGGAGGGGAACGGGCAGGTCGGGGGACCTCCTCATGGGACTACTCCTGGGCCTGGCCAAGGTGGCCATCAACAGGTCCAGGCAGCGGGTGGTCGAGGGGGTCATTCTGCCCGACTGCCTGCCTCTCTTCTGTGGCCACGTTCGCACCCGGGTGGCCCTGGAGATGGAGCACACGGTGTCCGCCGGCACACTCGAGGCCTTCTGCGACCGGTGGGCACTGGAGGGACTGGAGTGCATCATCACCCCTGGGAATACAATTTTAATTTAATTTGTTAAGTTTCCTTTAAACTTTGTTGTTAAGTTACAGTTTTTATTGGTTGTGCCCCTTTAAAAAGAGGGTGCATGGCTGACTTTTAATAGGCAATTGCCTATGACAAAGAAAGAGTCAGCTGCCCTTTAGTGCCTTTCCCAATTAATAATTCTTTGTGTGTAAGCTTATGTCGTGAGTATTGGCAGGCTAATTAATTATTGGGGATGAGGGATGGGAATAACTTGCTGCTCTTTTAAAATCACATTGGGATTGTCTTTATTCTTTGCAGTTTCTAGTAACTCAAAAAGGGAGAAAACATCCAGTGATTTTCGCAAAGGCAATCTGTCCACAAACATCTGTGAGCACCCTCTGGAACATGAGTTGATTCAACCCTGAAGTCGATTAGCTCCAGTAGCCAGAACAGTCAAAAACTATAATAATTAATTATCCAGTTAACTGGGATAACTACGAAAGCCCTAATCAGCAAATATGTATACCCTTGCAAAGTAATTAATGGAAGCAGCCAGAAAGAAGCCTACAGGGCGTCATCAGAAAAGTTTAATGTGTTGAAAGCTATTCCACTCGCAACCAAAGACATTCAAATTTGCATAAAATACAATTTCATGGGTGAGGAAAAATTCATCAGGAAAGCAGATACCAATATTGGGGTCTTAAGTGCATTGCATTAAGGACATGCTACAATAATGGATCTAAGTGTTTGCTCTCAAGGTAAACACTAGCACTTAATGATCCATTTCAGCATTTGGATCACTTTATTTCCAAAGCAGCACTGATTCTGAAATGCAACCTCAGAACAGCTCTTGACAACTCTGTCAGTGTTTTTTCAAATTGCACACAGAGGGGTTAAATTGGATAACCCCCAAAAATGGGCGTGGGGTTCGCGATGCACAATTAACCCACGCCCGTTGATTGAAATGCAGGCAGCACGTCAAATTCATGCTGCCTGATGTTTTAAATGATTGCTGCGCGCAGCCGGCACTCCCCATGCTGTTTATCGGCTGCACGCATCAGCAGGGGGCCCGATATCGCAAGTAGCTAGAGCTACTTAAAGGCAGCCTGCACCTCTTAAAGGGGAGATGCATTGTGGTTGGAATAGGTGCTGGGAGTCAATGTCAGGAGTATTGCTCCTCAAACTTGGATGCAGTGCAGGAAGAAGTTTAATGAACTCACATGAGTTGTCAAGGTGAGTGCGTTCATCTTTAAATGGCATATCCTGCCAACTGCACCATTAGCCTCATCCACTGTTTAACTCACTACATCCCCATCACTCACCTACCAATAATCTCCATCAATCAGTACTCAACCCTAAAATTCATATGATTTACTTCACCCTCACACACTTAGCACTGTTGTAAGCCTTGCACCCACAATTCACAGCTCACACACATTGGAAGCTTTTCAAACATGACAGCCACATCACCCAAACATATTGCAGGACACTCACTGACACACTTCCCTCTTTCTTGCAGGAGAAGGTGGCACATAACAGTAGACAACAGCAATGAACTGGAGGAGGACAAGCTCTCCTGCCTGTTTTAAACCCCATGGAGGAGACAGTGATGGCCATCATGGGAAGGGGCATCGCTGAGGCCATGGCCACTAGTGGCGCTGAAGCGATTGATGATGAGGGTATCCACAAACCTATCCTCCTTCTCCCTCATCCCTCAATCTCTTCTGAGTGAGAAGCTGCAGAGGGTGTAAGCTTCTTACTTTCTCCTCTCCGCTCACGACAACCCAACCCATGTCCCTTTTTAATTTCAGATACCCAAGAACTGGAACCTGCCCAGTCAGTGGAGGTAGGGGAAGAAGAAAGTGAAGATAAACAGACACCGTCACTCAATCTCACAGTTGCAGCTACCAGCTCAGATACTGACCCTGCTCATATTTTAGAGGCGAGGATAGAGGAGTGATCTGCACATGGTGAGACACCCGGGCACAAGTGCACAGGAGCCAGTGCGGGGGGTGGGGGGGAGATAGCGCAGTTGCCAGCTCGCTGGAGGGTAAAGTTGCACACTAGTTCTGCTGCAAAGGACTCAGATGAGGACTTCGATGGGCCAGGCTACAAAAGAAGGCTGATGGGTGTACACACCCAATAGCTTGGTGTACTGGAAAGCCTGCGCACAATGTCATGGAGAATGGAGGAGTCCAGCACCAAATTGACACAGGGCTTTGCACAGAGCTTGGAGCCCATCCTTTCCAACATGGAACGGGTGGTCACCTCAATCAGCGCACCTCTGGATCCCAGAATGATGCAGCGCCAGATGACCGACATCTCGGCTTCCATTGCAGCACAAGCAGCTTCCACCAAAGGTATGCCTGCTGCCATGCAAGCTCAGATTGCTGCCATCATGGCTCTGGATACCAGTGTTCAAAGGGACATCCAGGGCATCACAGCAGTCCATTAATCTATGATCCAACAGATTACTAGGATTGCTGAGGTGTCGTCCTGGGAGAGTGGCAGTGGCTCCATGGAGTACAAACCTGCTACCCTCTCTCAGGATGAGGGCATTCATGCCCCTGCCACTCTGCCAATGCCCTTGCTGTTGTCTGCCAGCCAGCCAGCCCAGACTGCTATAGTTTAGGCCAATATGGTGCAGCCTGAAGCCGAGCCTTTTAGGCCGAGAGCTGCTCGAGGTCGCCCTCTGAGGCCATCTGAGTTTCCTCAGTTGAAGGTTAGCAGCCTTCCACCACCCATGCTGCAGTCACTGGGGAAGCTCCTCATAGGAGCACTAAGAGAGGCAGAGGCACACAGAAGAGACACTAAGGGAATGCACAAGGGTAATTCATTTATTTTTGAATGCATTATGTCATGATTTAATTTACAAATTTGGATTGGAATGTGCATTTTCTGTTGGCTTTTATTTTTGTGTTGAAGGAAAGAGGACAATATGATGGTCAGTGATAGAGGAAAGGTAAGGAGCGTGGCACTGTTGGTGACTGGAAAGGTGTGGTTAAGGTTACTGATATCGCTTATTAATTATTTCATCATGTCCTAAGCATACCTTATTCCTTGATTTAGCAGAACTGCACTTTAGCACTTTTTCCTCACAAGAATACTTCATTTTCCCACCCAAAAGCCATTCAATTTAATGGAAGTTTCTGATACAATGAATTAAGAGCTAAATTTCACAATTGAATTCCTGACTCAGATAGTTTATTGGGCAATCCAGGTTATAGTGACCTCTAACACCTCACATATGATTGGGTGGCTTAAAGTGCTAAAGGTGTACATAAAACCAATGGAGCCAATGAATCAGTTCAGCACTAAAAGGGCAAAGTTACTGCTTTAAACAAAAACAACAACTTGTATTTATATGGTGCCTTTAATGTAGTAAAACATCCGAAGGTGCTTCACAGGAGTATTATAAGACAAAAACATTTGACACCGAGCCACATAAGGAGAAATTAGGGCAGGTGAACAAAAGCTTGGTCAAAAAGGTAGGCTTTAAGGGGCGTCTTAAAGGAGGAAAGAGCGGTAGAAAGGCAGAGAGGTTTAGGCAGGGAATTCCAGAGCTTAGGGCCTTGGCAACAGAAGGCACGGCCAACACATGCAAAGGCTGAAAAAGGAGCCCAAGAATATAGCAAGAGAACAACAAAAGAGAGGCTGGAGACTGGAAATAAAATAATTATTGACACCATGGCCCCGATATTTACGAGGAGGCGGGAGGGTGCAGGGGACATCCGGCATGGCTGGCAACGGGGAGGTCCTGCCAAATTTAACTGCAGAACCTCATTATAATTTTTTGATTCCATTTCCTGCCCAGCAGCCAGCCAAATTGAGAGGCTGGCCGGCTGCCGGGTGGGAATACCAGCAGCAGGAGGTCACAGCCGGGGACCCTTTGGGACAGACCCCGGCTATTGGGAGGGGAGCAGTTTGCAGATCGGTGCTTGTTGGGGTGGAGGTCGGCGATCGTGGCAGAGGCTGGAGAGAGGCCACGATCGGCAGAAGGGAGGCCGAAGGTTTGCTTGCGGGGCTTGGGGGAGCGCTCCTGCTCCTCCTGGCCCATGAAGAGTGCTTTAAAAATCACTAACCTGCTGGAGCCGGCAGCTCCCGCCTCCATTTCGCTGCAGGGTTTCCCGAGCCCTGGGAAACCCGGCCGGCAGCAGTTAAATTTAAACCAGGCTCCTAACTGCACGGTGTGAGCCTGGTTTAAATATGTTAATGAAGTGTCCCGCCTCCAAGACGGGACACTCGCACGCCTCGCTATCTGCTGCCGCAAAAATGGCGGCAGGCACGTATGTGGCGGGTTAAGGTCGCGTTTCACGTTTTTTAGGGTTTGATCTCTCCCCAACCTCCTCCCACCCATCGTGCGGGGCTGGGGGGAGGGTTTAATATCATGGCCCATGAGTCAGGCCTGTGACATAACTAGACGATGAAAAATCTTGCACTGCTTTGAGCAAAACCTTGAGGAAAACAAAATGATTCCTGGATATATGTGAAGAAACAATGTGAATGATGGGGAATACATTAGTCTCTGCTAGAGGGTGATTAGCCGAGAAAAAGAACTAGCTTATTATTTGAAATTCTGTGATTCATTGGACTGTCTTCCACAGAAATCTGACATGCTAAAATTTTAAGGCAGCTTAAAGGAACAAAAAACGAAATGTCAGAAATTCTCATCATCACAGGTTCAATCTGTAAACACAATGTTTGTTCTTATCAGTATAAATCTATGGACAGAGTACTTTGTACAAAACAAAAATGAACTTGCGAGAAGGTAGACAAAAATCAGTGAATAGAATGTTCCTTTGGAGAGGCAAAAACTAATAACTAAATTGTATACAGAGAAAAACAGAAAAGGGTGGGGACAGCCTGTTGGTGAAGGAGGGGAAAGGAAAACAGGCAGGGCTGCTGTTCCGGATCGCTATGTGATGGCCTCTCTTGGAAAGGTGTGAGTGTTAAATTTGGAGCAACTTGTTTCTTTATCAAAATTTTGACTTTAAGCACTGGTTCAACATTACAACAGTGACTACACTTCAAAAGTACATCATTGGCTGTAAAGCGCTTTGGGATGTCCTGAGGTCGTCAAAGGCGCTATATAAATGCATGTCTTTCCTTGATCCTTTAAAAAAAAATTTAAACTAGTGGGCCTAGAAATTCACTATGGCCCCGCCAGCTGGCTAACGGCCAAAAGTTAGCGCTGGGCGCGGAGCCATGTGCGACCGTCCGATATTCACTTTTTGCGCCCCAAGTCGTAACCGGGCGCTATTCCAGGGTGTGCCCGCCACCGCTTGGGGCGCTGAAACTGAATATCAGCGCTCTAAGTGCCGCTGCGCCACCCGATGTGGTGCGGCAGGCTGCGGTACTGCAGGCCTCCTCCTTCTCTTAAGGTGGAGGTGCCTGCAACGGGGAGATCGCCGCTGGATTGTGCCGGCAAATGAGCCCGGCACCACGGAGAAGTGCCGGGCTCGCGGAAAGCAGCCGGCAATGCCGCGGGGGGGGGGGGGGGGTGGAGGAGGCCGGGGAAGGAGGTGCGGGCAGGCGGCCGCCGAAAAAGCGGCCGGCCGTACCTCCACCTTAAAGCGCCCCAGTAGCGCAGCAGTACGGCCCCGTTTTTCAATCGCTGTTTGCGGCCGCTGCAGAAGAGGCGGCCGCAACTAAATATGGGGTTTGGGCCAGAAGCGGGGCGGAACCGGGGCACTGCGCACACCGATGACGTCATCGGTGTCGGCGCAGCGCTACCGGCTACCGCCGCCATTACCGCAGCGCTGAATATCAGCGCACCCTCTTACACTGGCGCAGAAACCCTATTTGGGCGGTAACTGGGCGCAAAGCCCACTGAATTTCTAGCCCGTGCTCTTTAGTATTTTGACTTTTCTGTAAACTTTCAGGTTTCACTTTGAGATTTAGAGTTTTAAATTTATTCTCAGGAGGTGGATGACACTGGCAAGGCCACATTTATTGCTCAACCCTGGTTACCCTGAGAAGGTGGTGGTGACACTTCTCCTTGAACCACTGCAGTCCTTGTGACGCTGGTGCTCCCACAATGGTGTTAGGTGGAGAATTCCAGGATTTTGAAACCGACCCTAAGTTACTATTGACTGCATAAATAAATGCACTTTCACTTGTTTCATTTTCAAAAGAACAATATGTATTTATGTATTGCCTTTAATGTAAAGAAAATTCCCAAGGCTCTTCACAAATAGGTGTAAAGAAATCAGATACCGAACCGGCGTGGGAGACATTAGAATGGTGACGGTCAGAAAGATGGGTTTTGAAGAGGTTTTTAAAAGTAGAGAGACGGGTATAAGGAGAGAGGACCAAGGTAGCTAAAAGCTCTGCCACCAATGGTGGGGTGAAGGGGTGAGATACACAAGAGGCCAGAGTAAGAGGAAAGGTGCATTTGGAGGGAGGATTTAGAAGATTACAGACAGAGGATGGGGTAAGCTCATGGATTTATAGACAAGAATAAGGATTTTGATTTTAATCCCTTGGGGGACAGGGACCCAGTGTAGATCAGCTGGGATGGAGTTATGGGTGAATGGGACTTTGTGAATGATAGGATAGATCCAGCAGAGTTTTGGACACATTGGAGTTCCACCATCATCAAGCCAAGAGACTAATATTGGTTCAATGGCAAGTGTAAAAGAGCATGCCAGGAACAGAACCAAGTATTCCTTAGAGCGAGGCACCAACTAGTTATCCAACTACCTGCATACCAAAAGCAGTAGCCTACGGACCTTACCCCATCCTCTGTCTGTAATCTTCTAAATCCTCCCTCCAAATGCACCTTTCCTCTTACTCTGGCCTCTTGTGTATCTCACCCCTTCACCCCAGCATTGGTGGCAGAGCTTTTAGCTACCTTGGTCCTCTCTCCTTATACCCGTCTCTCTACTTTTAAAAACCTCTTCAAAACCCATCTTTCTGACCGTCACCATTCTAATGCCTCCCATGCCGGTTCGGTATCTGAAACAACAGATTAGAGCGATACTGCCTAGCCTTACCACATCCAGTCAAGCATGGTAGTGAAGAACCAGACAATTAACATGAGAAGAAGGTTCCATGAACATTTCCATCTTCAACCCTAGTGCAACCCAGTACAAGAGTGCAAGAGACAAAGCGGAAGTGTTGGCAAGCTTCTTTAGCAGTAATGGGATAATATATTGCAATCTTGATCAAATTCTTTGAATTTTGTAGGTGTTCCACCATTGACTGGCTCTGGAACAATCATAATCATTGTTGATGACCTCAATGATAACACTCCTCTCTTTGACCAAAGTCTGTACACTGTCACTGTCAGTGAAGCTGCCCCCATTGGTGTAACGGTTTTAACGATCCATGCTGTTGATCCAGATGCTGGAGAGAATGGACAAATCAGGTATGATATCATCACAGTTTTGCTGACCACCACACAGAGACCCATCTGAGAAATATTACATGTTTGTTAAAATCTGAAATGTTCATATAAAGGTACCTTCCCTCCATCTTTCCATCCATCTGTTTGCCTGTCAATATTAATTTGTTTACTTCAATAATTAAAAAATCTTGCTTGCTTTCTGCACCAGAGACTGAGTTCCCTCTCAACTGAGCAATGCCTAAAACCATTAATGTTTGTGTGTTTATAAGAAGCACCTCAAAATTATTGCAACATATCAATAGTTTTATATTTAAACAGGGGAAGTGTCCTGACCTCACCTGCATCTGTCTAAAGTATACAACTACCTGGAATCATCTGTGTCTCATTCACAAATCTGTTAGATGGGACATTTTGGGATTTTCACCAAACTTAACTTAAAAGTGATTTCACTTCATTAGCCCCTGGGCTCCTTTGGAAAAAATGGGCATCTTAAGAGCAGCATCTGTAAATATTCCACAGTTGTGAAGAAACTTACGTTATAAGCACATGAGGGAGAAAGGGATAGAAGTTTATGCTAATAGGTTTCGATGAAGAAGGGTGGGAGGAGACTTGTGTGGAGCATAAACACTAGCATGGACCCATTGGGCTGAATGGCCTGTTTCTGTGCTGTACATTCTATGTAGTCACTTAAAAACACTTTATCAGACTTTAACTAAACTTAATACTGTATTTGTAAGACTCCTAACTTATTTTGATATTAAAGAAGCTGTTTCAATAAATTAATTTTTATAATTTTACTCTTAATTGAACTCTTATCATTGCCCACATCTCAACATTATTCATTTCAGATGGGTGGGTGGCATAGTTTTCAATGCTATTCTGTTCAAGTCAACAAAAGATGTACTTTGCAATTGATTTCTTTGTTCATTTCTAAAGCATCACACACACGCACGCACACACACACACTCCCTCAACCACATACACTTAGGCCTAGAAATTGGGTTGTGGGTTCGCCAGGGCTGTAGCGCCAGAAATTTTGCGCCAGCGTTAATGCGGCAGCGCCCGACGAAAATTCGGTTGCGCCGGGCCCAGACGGCGGCGGGCGCTAAAGGAGGGTTTTAGCGCCTCAAAACGGGCGTTCAATTGGGTTTTCCGGCGCTAATCCCCCGCTGCGGCACCCGATGCGGTGCGGCAGGCTGGGGAACTGCAGGCCTCCTCCTTCTGTTAAGGAGGAGCTGCCTGCAGCCGACAACTGACCGGCGGATTCCCCCGACATCTGAGCCCGGCACCTCGGGGAAGTGCTGGGCTCGCAGCACACACACATCAGGGCCGCGGGGGGGGTGATGCAGAAGTCCGGGAAGGGAGGTGCGGGCAGGCGGCCGCCGGGAACGCGGCCGGCCGCCGCTCCACCTTTATGCGCCGGCGCAAAGGCGTGTAAGAACCCTTTCCACAATCGTTGGTTGCGCCTGCCACGGGCGAGGCGGGCGCAACTGAATTTGGGCTTGGGGCCGGGTTACCACGGCAACCGGGACGCTGCGCACACCGATGACGTCATCGGTGCCGGCGCAGCGCTACCGGCTAACGCCGATGGTAAGGCCCAAGTCAATTTCAGAAACGGCTATAATTCCAGCGCAATGCCCTCCAGCGCCGCTAATTGGGCGCTAACCCCACTCAATTTCTAGGCCTTACTCTTTAATCTCTTTAGGTTCAGTCAACTGATTCAACAGTTCAACCTTTGCTCATAACCTTCAACTTACAGGCTACCTGCTTATTGTTAACTGATGCTTACTCATATTAAGAAAACATCAATTAATTCCTGTAGGCAAATGTATCATTATATTTCCTCGGTAAGCATTATAGCCTTTCATTGCTTATTATTATTATGTTATATATAACATCACAGTACCGTGCCTTTATTGTGAAATCCAAACTATATATAACATCACAGTACCGTGCCTTTATTGTGAAATCCAAACTATGTGTTGCCTATGTGTATAAACTGCATTATCATTGTATTAATAACTTTGCATAAACGCTCTGTAAATCATACAGCTAGCCTGGAATTTCCATTCCCAACCACGCATTTTAACAATGTAAATCGGTTGGCCGATAATGGAAAGTGAGCAGGAACTCCATTCCGCCAGAACTCCAACCACTTTTTTTACTCAGCCTATTTCCCAACATTATTTCCATTGGCCAGTGAAGCGCTTGCCCATATGTGGGCAGCTAAAGGCAAACAAGATATTTAAAGGCATGGTGACATCTTAGGTCAGATTTAACCTCTTATATGTTTCAATTGCATCTAGCCACATCCTCACCAATATAATCCAGGAGGGAAAAATTTGGTCACGCCCTCTTTGGGGCGCTAACTTCACCAGGACGCTACTTTTAGTGCCCCTGCGCCATAAACTGAGTGGTAGCGCCCCAAGCAGGAGGTGGGGCGCTACTGGAAGCGCGCCCGCTCCTTCCTGGGGCACTACCATTCAATATTGCGGTGCTGTGTGCAACAGCACCATGCATGTCGGCACCTAGCGCCGCAGTATTACTGGCCTACCACCCCTGATTAAAGGGGAGGGGCCTAGAGCAGTGCGCACCAGGGCCCTGCTGGACCACTGGGGAGCGGGGTGCCGGGAAAACACCCCGGCACTGAAGAGGAGTGCCGGGCTGACCGATCACAGCCCGCATGAAAAAACAGGAGGGGGCAGGTACTGGCAGGCGGCCCAAAAAAAAAAGCCGCCCGGCACCTGCCCTTTAATTTGTGCCGCCGCGGCTGCAAAAATGCAACCCTGACCCTGTTCGACATATCGTCCGGCGGTAGGTCAGGGGAAGCAACCGTAATTTGCGGTTGGGACGCTGTGCACGGCGATGACATCATTGCCGGTGGCGCAGCGCCACAGGGTGCTACTGGCTACCGCCACTGCTAAACTCCCGCTGAGTTTCACGGGAGGCGTTAGCAGTGCTGCGCCCAGGCGCTAGGTGCTTTGCACTCCGTTAGTACCCCCCGGGGAGCTAACGGGAGGCGCAAATCATCCCAATTTTTCCCCGCAGGTGTCCAGTGTTTCTAGACTCCAGAGAAAAGGCAGAAATGAATTTAAAGAGCTCAGCTTCTAGATTGGTATGGTTTCTAGAAACCTCACATCTTATTTGAGTTTGTTGATTTTTTCTTGGGTGGGTTGGGAGGGGGGTGCAGGTGTTCACTGTTGTTAACTACTTGCCATTAGCTTTGAAGCTTCCAATTCCATAACCCCCAATTTCAGACAGGGCACAATAAGTTTTCCACTGGGAATTCCCTGTATCTTTGCCTTGTGGAAGAGGAGGAGAAGCTGGTGAAGCTGCATCAGAGGCATGTGGTACCCCTCCCCACCCCCCACCCCCCTCACCAAGGACCCCCACGTTAAAATCACAGACACTGGTGCTACATGGCCACTGATCAAACCTAATGTAACCAATGACATAAGCAAAGTCCTACAACCATTCAGCAAGCCTATCAAAGTTGGAAAAGATAACCTTCTCCAATATGGCACCCTGACCTCTATGGAAGCAATCTAGGCTTCCATAGAGTAAACTTCGACTGCCCTAAGGCCCTCTGTCACAAAATCCTATGCTGTAGATGGTTCTGCAGCTGCCACATGTTGCATGTGCACCGCGGTGCTGTTAAATGGTCCTCCAATGTCTCGCTGCTAGTGGAATTCTCTGCCCAAGTCACCATTTGTGGCATTCTGTCTGCTATGGCCCCCCAATGTCTGCACCAACGTTTGATGCTCGATTAGGATCATAGTACTCATGAGTTTCAGATCACCAGGCTCTTCAGCTAAGAGACAACAGGGGTAATTATCACCTTCACCACTTGGGGGGCAAACTGACGGGTTCTATAACAGATCGGCGATCCTCTCCGTCAGTTTACTGCCTAAATGGTGAAGGTGAAAATTACTCCAACAACTCATGACCATCTTCTTCCTCATATACCAGCTGCTCCTCCTCACCTGTGCACTGTGCGTCACCCAGTGACCTCTCCTCTGCCTTACTCTCTAAGTCTCCTAGGGTGGATGTTGTTGTGTCAGTACCTTTCTACCTAGACACAATTAGAACTCAGAACCCAGAGATTCAAACATGAAGTGCTTTATTCGAAAGGAAAGGAAAGTTCTGGAGAGTTCCGAACAAAGAGAGCTAAACTTAACCAAGAGAACACCCAACAATTTATCTGCTGTGACAGCGCCACCACAGGTGGGAGGAGAACACACAATACATAACATATTCCTCCCCTCTTAAATGAAAGGTCCACATTATTCCTCAACAGGTAAGTTACTTTCAATGCACTCAACTAACCAAGGGTAGAGGTAGACTGCCTCAAACCCTGACTTTACCCTGGGGTTTATTCTGCCCCAGTCTTGTGGGTAAGTCACTAAGCCTACAGATCCAAGCGTCTTGGAGGCCGCCGCTCTCTGATAGGATACCGGCGGTCATTGCTGGCTTCCACAGCAGTAGGCATTGACACAAGCCTAGATAGAGAAGGTGCCTGTGTCAGTCGAAAGTCAGGAGTTTGCACAGGTGGAACAGTCTCTATGACTTCCTGTGTTGGATAAGAGCACTGTGGCAAAGGATGCTGGTTTGCAGTATCATCCGGAAACAGTTCAGGCCAACCAGCCGTTGGAGCCTCTGTGGCTGTCTCTGCTCCTAGCAACAGTTGATCTGTGTGTCTTCTCCAGACGACGTCCTCAGCAGTCTCAACCGTGTAAGACACAGGGCCCATCTGCGCGATCACCGTAGCAGGAACCCATTTCGGTCCAGTGTTGTAGTTTCGAGCTAGGACGTGCTCTCCAGGGTGAAACTGTCTCTCCTTGGCTCTTTTCTCTCTCTTTTCAACTTGAGCTTGTTGTTGACAATGGACAACCTGTTCTGCCCTTGGAGGTTTGAGTAAGTCAAAACTTGTCCGCAACTGCCTCTTCATCATGAGCGAAGCGGGAGAAGTTTTGGTTGTGGCATGCGGCTCGTTCCTGTAGGACAACAGGAAGCTGTTCAGACGTTGGTGGATTGAGCCCTCACCTTGCGATGCCTTCATAGCATACTTCAAAGTTTGCACGAACCTTTCTGCCTGGCCGTTAGTAGAGGGATGATAGGGCGCAGACCTGATGTGTTGGACACCATTCACATGCAGGAAGGTTGCAAACTCCTGTGATACAAATTGTGGACCGTTGTCACTTACAAGTTGTTCCGGTGAGCCATAACGGCTGAACATTTCACCAAGTTTCTCAATTGTTTTCTCTGCCGTGGTAGACCTCATCACAGCGACCTCCGGCCACTTGCTACGAGCGTCCACAACTACCATAAACATCTTCTCTTCGAAAGGACCGGCGAAGTCCACATGTACTCGCTGCCACACTTCTGCAGGCCAATCCCAGGGGTGTAGGGTTGCCAGCTGTGGAACATTCCGGACCCTTTGACATGGGGAACATGTTTTGGCTTTCTCCTCAATATTTCCATCGAGACCTGGCCACCAGAAGTAGCTTCTTGCCATTTCCTTCATCCGAACCATCCCACTGTGGCCTGTATGAAGTTGTTGCAGTATAGGTTCCCTCAGAGGTGGCGGAATGATGACACGGCGTCCCCAAAGAAGACAGCCTGCCTGGACGGAGAGCTCATTTCTTTTTGAAACGTAAGGTTTCAAACTAGGAGGATCTCCTATAGCTCTCCCTCGCATGACATCGTCCATTACCTCAGACAGGACTGGATCGTTGCGGGTGTACCTTCGCACCTGAACTGCCATGACAGATGCTCCCTCCACTTGTCTAAAGTAGAAGATGTCTATCTGATGAGGCTCTGGGGGAGTAACAGGCAAGGGCAGCCTCGAGAGATCGTCTGCGTTGCCGTGCAAGTCTGATTTGCGATATTTGATGTCGTATGTGTGTCCTGACAACAGTAAAGCCCACCTTTGCATCCTGCTTGCAGCAAGAGACGGAATTCCGGTGTGGGGCCCGAAGATTGAAGTCAATGGACGGTGGTCCGTCAGGAGTGTGAACCTTCTCCCAAACAGGTACTGATGAAATTTTCGAATTCCAAAAACGATTCCCAAGGCCTTGCGCTCAATCTGTGCATAGTTACTCTCGGCCTTGTTCAAGGTGCGTGATGCGAAGGCGATAGGTTTCTCTTCACCAGAAGGCATGATGTGGGATATGACTGCTCCCACACCATATGGTGACGCATCACATGCTAGCTGCATGGGTAGCTTTGGGTCGAAGTGTGTCAGGATCTCCGACTTCAGCAATGCTTTCTTTGCTTGGGCGAAAGCTTCGTTGCACAGTTCAGTCCATTTCCATGTTTTGCCTTGACATAGTAACTGATGTAACGGCTTCAGCAATGTTGCTAAGTCTGGAATAAACTTCCCATAGTAGTTAAGTAGCCCCAGAAATGAACGTAACTGACTCACATTCTGGGGTGCTGGGGCCACCACGATCACCTTGACCTTTGACGGCGCCTTATGCAGACCAGTAGCGTCAATCACATGCCCCAGGTACTCAACTGAAGACTGAAAGAATTCACATTTGTCTTTACGAACTCTGAGTCCGTACTCTTTCAGTCGTTGTAGTGTCGCATCCAAGTTCAGAAGATGATCCTCCTCATTTGTCCCAGTGACAAGGATGTCGTCCAGGTAGCACTGGATTCCTGGCAGTCCACTCAAAATCTGATCCATTGCCCTTTGGAATAGAGCGGGGGCCGACGTAATTCCAAATGGAAGGCGGCAGTACCTGTATAGCCCCTTGTGTGTCACAATGGTCAGCAGCTCCTTTGATTTGTCATCAACATGCATTTGTAGATAAGCCTGGCATAAGTCTATTTTGCTGAACTTTTGCCCTCTGGCCAGGCCTGTAAAAAGATCATCAATGAGGGGAAGAGGGTACTGTTCCGCAGACAGCACTGGCTTAATAGTCACTTTAAAATCCCCGCAGATTCGAACAGATCCATCCTTTTTCAGGACAGGAACAATGGGTGTGGCCCATTTGCTCATGCTCACAGGCTCCAGGACTCCATTCTCGACTAAGGCCTCCAAGTTAGCCTCAACTTTTGGCCTAATTGCATAGGGTACAGGTCAGGCTTTGTGAAACTTTGGCTTGCTGTCAGGTTTAATGTCCAGTCTCACGTTGATCTTTTTCATGCTCCCAAGTTCCCCATTGAAGAGTTCTGCATGTTTGTTTAACACTGCAGTCAGACCTGACTCCCCTTTTGACAACATGCGGACTGCAGGCCAGTCCAGCGTGATTTTCTCTAGCCACGCACGTCCCAGTAGCGATGGGTAATTTCCCTTTACCACATATAGTGGCAGTTTCGCAGTCTGTCCATTCAATTTAACTGTCACTTCAATGGCGCCTCTCATGGCCACAGGTTCGCCGGTATACGTCTTTAGCACAATGTTTGTTGGCTGAAGGGTAAGATGCTTTAGCATTTTGTTGTAGACAGTGTCTGAAACAAGGGACACAGCCGCGCCTGTGTCTACCTCCATCTGCACTGATTGTCCCTCCACCAGTGGTGACACCCAGTAGCCATTTGAACCACCTGCAACCATCAGTATGTGCACCTCTTCCTCCTCAGAGGTGTCGCTCCCCTCTGTTTTGCTTGTTCCATCATACTGCACTGAATGAACACTCTTTATCCTCTCTTGTCCAAATACAGGCATTTTGCTTTCATGCTTCCCAGCTCTGTCTGTTCTTTTTTTACCTCTACAGGCGCGTTCAATGTGACCCTTTTTGTCACAATTTTGGCATTCCAGCTCCGTACACCAGCAGTCATTAGCGTGATGGCCCGTTTTCCCACAACGGTAACATGTGCCGTTCCGCGCACCTTTAGGCTCAGACGACACCTTGTGAACTCTCCCTGTTGAACTCAACTGGTGAGCCTCCTTTTCCGCCATCTCCATGGAGACACTAACTTCAATGGCCTTTTCAAGAGCAAGGTTGTCCTCAGTAAGAAGGCGCTTCTGTGTGGCTGCACTTTGCAGACCACACACAAGTCTGTCTCTAATGGTGTCATTCAGCACCTCCTTGAACTCGCAGTGTTCTGACAACCTTTTTAAAGCAGCAGTAAACATCGTCACTGATTCCCCCTCCTCTTGATTCCGTTTGTGAAATCTAAATCTCTCAGCAATAACCAGAGGTTTTGGTGAAAAATGTGCTCCAAGAATTTCCACTAGTTGCTTATATGTTTTAGTTCCTGGCTTATCTGGCTGCACAAGGCTGCGAAGTAAATTGAATGTCTTCGGCCCCATTACACTCAAAAAGGTAGGCACGACCTTTTCGTTTGCCACCGCATTCGCCAAGACAAAATAGTCAAAACGTTCCGTATAAGCGCTCCATTCCTCAACATTTTCATCAAAATCACCGATGTTTTCTAATATAGTAGCCATCTCACGTTCCAAATTAAAATTTCTGTTTACTCACTGCACCCGTAACGTTAATGTGATGCTGCAATCTCTGTTCTGAGTGTTTTGTAGTCGAAAACAAGATAGTTCCCACAACGCAGATTCATCCGATCCTCGTCGCCACTTTGTTGTGTCGGTACCTTTCTACCTAGACACAATTAGAACTCGAACCCAGAGATTCAAACATGAAGCGCTTTATTCGAAAGGAAAGGAAAGTTCTGGAGAGTTCCGAACAAAGAGAGCTAAACTTAACCAAGAGAACACCCAACCATTTATCTGCTGTGACAGCGCCACCACAGGTGGGAGGAGAACACACAATACATAACAGATGTCTCTGAACCCATGCTTGGAAGGGACAGAGAGCCAGTGCAGGCTGCGAAGTACTGGTATCGCCAGAGGCTGAGAGGCCTGCTTCTTGCTGCAGCACATCTAAAGGAAGAAAAGAGGAAGCAGAGTTCACATGTCACTTTCCGAGAAGGAGCAACATGAGGATTTTGTAGAATGGCTCACTGACAATTAATACAGGGTACAATAGGAACAGAAAGAGAAACAGAATACCATGGCAAACCCTCAGCCTGCACATGCTGTCCTACCTCCCCATCTCCAACACTCTGTGTAGCCTCCCTGTCCAGGATCTGCAAAGCTTCTTCCTCATCGAGCTGAGAGGTTGCTGGCTTGAGGGGTGACACCTGTTACCTATTTTTTATGGCTGTTATATACTTTGTCTCCTTGAAAAAAATGCAAAAAAATTAGAATTACTGTTAGTTCACGTAACATGCAGTAAAACTCAGATGTCAGAATGCAGCCAGTAATGAGAGTGATGACAGAATAATGCAACTAGCTATTATAATCCATAGGAAGCTTTTGACTGGTGATTGCATGTAAGGATATGAATGAAGGAACACTTTTAGATAAAGGCTGGGGTGTAAAGGGCACCATACTACCTCATGGGCAGTGATGGTAAACAATTCATGCACTTTGATACAATGTGAGAGGGAGGTCTTTGTAAGTACATTCTTGGAAGGTGTGGCTGATTCATCTTACCTTGCCCGACCTGGAAAGGTCATTAAACTTTAGCCCAGCACATGTGGGTGATTCAATTGACACTCATTGCCCTGATTACTCTCTTCCAGTGATCTGCTGCAGCTCATCTTAGTTTTTTTTGTCAGTTCCAAGATGGTCTTTCTCTTCAGCCTAATCTCCTGAAGTAGCATTTTCAACCCTGCAGCATAACACTCCTTACCCACCAATGCTCGACCTCTCAATCAGAGACATTTACAATGTCTACAGCTTATGAAAATTCTTTTGAACTATGGAAATTATGACAGGCTCTACACCAGTGGCAACGTATGGATGCCATTCTCACCTCACCTCACCGCACTGTTGGTGGGGATCATGCCCAGCGGAAATTCCAGGCAGCTATCTTTACAGAATATAAAGCTGTAAGAAAGTGTAACTTCTACATAAGACTTTACAGTGAACGGAAAAGCTGTAGATTGTAAATGTTACCACTAAATTGTTCAGATTGTAATCATTTCATTTCTAGTTACTCAATGGAAGGTGGAGTGTCTCCGTTCTCTATTGACCCAATCAGTGGGGAAATTATCACAACTTCTGCTTTGGACAGAGAAGTCCAAGCAAATTATACACTGATTGTCCTAGCTAATGACAGAAATTACATACAGCCCTCGTCCAGTTCAGCCTCGGTGTTCGTCATAATAGGGGATGTTAATGATGAGCCACCTCAATTCCTGAATGACCCATATGTTGCTAATGTCCCTGCAATTCTAAATGAAGGTAAGTTCCTGAACTAAATCTACATATTCATATGAAACAAAGACATTTCCATAACTGCAGTCTTTAGTAGTTCCTTTAATTGTGCTTTGTGATATAAATATCTTCCAATAAGAAATTAAGAACAACAACTTGGATTTATGTAATGCCTTTAACGTAGAAAAAAATCATGTTAAGGCACTTCATAGAGGTATAGTGAGAAACAAATGCTGACCCAAAGAGAGACAGATTAAGTGGGAAGAGAGAGGTGATTAAGAGGGAAAAGAGAGGTGTTTTAGTGGTGGTACTGGGTATCATCAGTCATCAGCGTACATGTAGAATCTGACCCTCGTGACTTTGGATGATGTCACCAAGGGACAGCATGTAGATGAGGAAGAGGAGAGTTATAAAGATGGATCCTTGGATCACTCTGGAGGTGACCGTGTAGGGGTAGGAAGGGAAACCATTGCTAAATGTACTCTGGCTAAGATTGGATAATTAAGAATGGAACCAAATGAAAACAGTCACACTGAGATGGACAATGGAGGAAAAGTGTTGGTGGATGATAATGTGGTTAACCACATTGAAGGTTGCAGAGAGGTCAAGAAGGACTAGGTGGGACAATGTACTACAGTCCCAGTCATAAAGAATGTGATTCATGACTTTCGGTGCAATGGGTGGAATGGAAACTAGATTGAATCAATTCAAACAAGAAGTTGTGGAAGAAATAGGCACCAATCTGGAAGGCAACAATACATTTGATGACCTAAGCTTTCCTAAAATGTTTAACAGGGTAGGATTGATGTCTACATCATCCTCTACATCAGTAGGTAGTTTCAAACGACGTAGATAGGACTAGGAAGCCGGTTCTGTTAAAGGAGTATGAGCAGCTAGGGGTCAAATTAAAAAACAGAACCTCAAGGGTTATTACCTGAGCCACGAGTGAATTTGGCTAGGACAAATAAAATTAGAGAGTTAAATGCGTGGCTCAAAGACTGGTGTGGGAGAAATGGGTTTTGCTTCCTGGGACACTGGCACCAGTACTGGGGCAGGAGGGAGCTGTTCCGTTGGGACGGGCTTCACTTGGCCAGTGCTGGGACTAGAGTCTTGGCGGATCATATAACTAGGGCTGTAGAGAGGGCTTTAAACTAACTAGTGGGGGGGAGGTTCCTAGAGAGCAAATAATAAAAATGACAACAGAGAAGGTCATAGACTTAGGTAGCAGTGGGGAAATTAAAAACCAGAGCATGTCAGGAAGGGGCAGAAGGTATGGAGTAAAAGGTAAAGTAATAAAAAGGGCAAAAGCAGGAACTAAGTGTCACAAAACATATTTGAAAGTTGTCTATCTGAATGCACGTAGCATTCGTAACAAAATAGATGAGTTAATGGCACAAATAACTACATATGGGTATGATCTTGTGGCCATTACAGAAACATGGCTGCAGGGTGACAATGCCTGGGAATTAAACATACCAGGTTATTTAATGATCAGGAAGGACAGGCAGGAAGGAAGGGGAGGTGGGGTGGCTATGTTAATAAAGGAAGGAATCACTGTAATACAGAGAAATGATATTGGGTCAAAAGATCAGGATAATGAAACAGTTTGGGTGGAGGTAAGGAATAATAAGGGGGAAAAAAACACTAGTGGGCGTAGTCTATAGGCCTGCAAACAGTTGCAACTATGTTGGACGGAGTATCAATCAGGAAATAGTTCAGGCTTGTGATAAGGGAACATCTATAATTATGGGGGATTTTAACTATCATATTAATTTGACAAATCAAATTGGGCAGGGCTGCCTTGAGGATGAGTTCATTGAGTGTATTAGGGATGGGTTTCTTGAGCAGTATGTAACTGAACCGACCAGGGGGCAAGCAACCTTAGATCTGGTCCTGTGTAACGAGACAGGATTAATTAAAAATGTCCTAGTAAAGGATCCCCTTGGAATGAGTGACCATAACATGGTTGAATTCCATATTCAATTAGAGGGTGAGAAGGTTGGATCTCAAACAAGCATGCTAAGCTTGAATAAAGGAGACTATGAAGGTATGAGAGCGGAATTGAGTAGAGTGGATTGGGAAAATAGATTAAAGGGTAAGACGATACATGATCAGTGGTGTACATTTAAGGAGTTATTTTACAACTTCCAATAAAAACATATTCCACTGAGAAGAAAAGGGTGTAAAAGAAAAGACAGCCATCCGTGGCTAAGTAAAGAAATTAAGGATAGTATTCGACTAAAAACAAGGGCATATAAGGTAGCCAAATCTAGTGGGAGGATAGAGGATGGGAAAACTTTAAAAGACAGCAAAAAATAACAAAAAGATTGATTAAGAAAGGGAAGATAGATTATGAAAGTAAATTAGCAAAAAATATAAAAACAGATAGTAAGAGTTTTTATAGTTATATAAAAAGAAAAAGTGTGGCTAAAGTAAATGTTGGTCCCTTAGAGGATGAGACCGGGAAATTAATGGTGGGAAATATGGAGATGGCAAAAACACGGAATGAATATTTTGTATCAGTCTTTACAGTAGAAGACATTAAGAATATCCCAACACTGGACAAACAGGGGGCTATAGGGGGGGAGGAGCTAAACATGATCAAAATCACTAAGGAAGTGGTACTCGGTAAAATAATGGGACTCAAGGCGGATAAATCACCTGGACCTGTTGGCTTACATCCTAGGGTCTTAAGGGAAGTGGTGGTAGGGATTGTGGATGCATTGGTAATAATTTTCCAAAACTCCCTGGACTCAGCAAAGGTCCCGGCAGACTGGAAAACTGCTAATGTAACACCCTTATTTAAAAAGGGCAGTAGACAGAAGGCTGGAAACTATAGACCGGTTAGCCTAACATCTGTGGTAGGTAAAATTTTGGAGTCCATTATTAAGGAGACAGTAACAGGACATTTGGATAATCATCATTTAATAGGACAAAGTCAGCATGGTTTTATGAAGGGGAAGTCATGTTTGACAAATTTGCTGGAGTTCTTTGAGGAAGTAACATATAGGGTGGATAAAGGGGAACCAGTGGACGTAGTGTATTTAGACTTCCAAAAGGCATTTGACAAGGTGCCACACAAAAGATTATTGCTTAAGATAAAAAATCACGGGATTGGGGGTAATATTCTGGCATGGATAGAGGATTGGCTATCTAACAGGAGGCAGAGAGTTGGGATAAATGGTTCATTCTCAGACTGGCAATCAGTAACTAGTGGTGTTCCGCAGGGGTCGGTGCTGGGTCCCCAACTCTTTACAATCTATATTAACGATTTGGAGGAGGGGACTGAGTGTAACATATCAAAGTTTGCAGATGATACTAAGATGGGAGGGAAAGTAGTGAGTGAGGAGGACATAAAAAACCTGCAAGGGGACATAGACAGGCAGTGGGCAGAGATTTGGCAGATGGAATACAATACTGGAAAGTGTGAGGTTATGCACTTTGGCAGGAAAAATCGTAGAGCAAGCTATTATCTTAATGGCAAGAAACTGGAAAGTACTTAAGTACAAAGGGATCTGGGGGTCCTGGTGCACGAAACTCAAAAGGTTAGTATGCAGGTGCAGCAAGTGATTAAGAAGGCCAATGGAATGTTGGCTTTCATTGCTAGGGGGATAGAATATAAAAATAGGGATGTATTGCTTCAGTTGCACAAAGTATTGGTGAGACCGCACCTGGAATACTGCATACAGTTTTGGTGTCCATACTTAAGAAAAGACATACTTGCTCTCGAGTCAGTACAAAGAAGGTTCACTCGGTTAATCCCGGGGATGAGGGGATGGGCATATGAGGAGAGGTTGAGTAGATTGGGACTCTACTCATTGGAGTTCAGAAGAATGAGAGGCGATCTTATTGAAACATATAAGATTGTGAAGGGGTTGGATCGGGTGGATGCGGGGAGGATGTTCCCGATGATGGGTGAAACTAGAACTAGGGGCATAGTCTTAGAATAAGGGGCTGCTCTTTCAAAACTGAGATGAGGAGGAACTACTTCACTCAGAGGGTGGTAGGTCCATGGAATATGCTGCCCCAAAAAGCTGTAGAAGCTACATCGTTACATAAATTTAAAACAGAAATAGACAGTTTCCTAGAAGTAAAGGGAATTAAGGGTTACGGGGAGCGGGCAGGAATTTGGACATGAGTCTAGGTTCGGATCGGACATGGCCCTGTGGGTAGCGGAGTGGGCCCAGGGGCCGTGTAGCCTGATCCTGCTCCTATTTCATGTGTCTAATTCTGTTAGATTCAGGAGATGGTTCTGTGATAGTAGATTGGCGGTTAGGATCAGATCAGCCATGATCTTATTAAATGGCGGAGCAGGCTCGAGGGGCCGATTGGCCTACTCCTGCTCCTATTTCTTATGTTCTTATGTTCTAAGTCCCAGTAAAAGCCAACAATTTGGTGTGACTGTCAGGCATGTAATATATTTGGCCTTTTGTACGGCAGTAGTGATGAAATCTGACCTCCGACACTGATGTGCTAAAAATTATGGTGCCAGGGTGAGATTCCGTGATTTGAATGCCTTCAGCAGGTTAGAAGTATGTCTGGGGCACCTCCTTCCCTCAGAAGTTTCACCAAAAATTTCAGCTGAACAATTCTGGAGGAGGAGATTGCCAAATTCATTCCAGAAGAAAAATTTAGTTTATAAAGGGGGCCGCTTCAAAAAATTACAGGAAAAAAATTGAGCGTACAGATTTTCAGTTCCAACCCTCAGACCCAGCCTGGAACCCTTGGTGGATCCCACAACTGCCAGTGAGTCAGCCAGTCCACCTTATTTGAGTCCCTAAAGGCCCAGGCACAGGAACTCCAATCTCCTCTTACGTCAATAGCTTTATAAGGGACGGGAATAGGTCTGCCTCCACAAGGCACCTGGACCTGAAATCTTTGGCACAAGGTTGTCCTGGGTTCCAGGCTGGTTTCCAAAGAATCCTGACAAAGTTACAGAAGGAGCCACCAGAACAGCCACAAAGTTCTGGGACCTTTCTAGGTACAGTGAAAATCTGATCATTTCAAATCATTGGGATGAGATGATTGAAAGCAATATGATGGCTTGCCAGTTTTATCTGCAACAATCTGGGGCAGGGAACTAAACTGGACTTTCTAAATTTGCACTATACAGTGGACTATCATATTAACCAATATGATATTATTAGGTTTGATTGTAAAACACATATTCTGGATATATTTTTATTGAATCTCTGCCTTTAACTCTCCCAACAGGCTCAATTGTTTATGCAGTAACAGCAAAGGATGATGATGCCGGGATAAATGCTGACTTACACTTTTCTTTATCTGGCCCAAATACAAACAAATTTGTTCTTGACCCACTTAGGGGAGTGGTTTTTGCACAACATCTATTGAAAGGACCAAAGGATATTACAATAAATGTTAATGTAACTGATGGAGGAAAAGATCCAAAAATGGACAGTACAACAATTACAGTGCGATTTCAAAGCACCACTGACTTCCCTCAAGTATCTGTGGATAACAAAGTACATGTCTACCCAGAAGATCAAGCTGTAAATACTGTGATTTCTAAGGTCAGTGCCTTAGGCAAAGAGAAAGGAGAAGTCAGACCTATTTTGTTCTATCTTGCAGCAGGCAACTTTGGAGATGTGTTTCAAGTCAATCAACTAACAGGAGAATTGATTATAAAAAAAACACTGGATTTTGAGATTACAAAACATTACCAGCTTTGGATTGAAGCCAGGGATTCGGGTTCACCACCATTTTCTTCCTATGCCAGAATAGACGTCAATGTTACAGATGTAAATGACAATTTTCCTGCCTTCAAACAGAGTGTCTACAGATGTGAAATATATGAGAATGTTCCAGCCGGCAACATCTGCAATGTGTCTGCAGTTGATTTGGATTCTGCTCTGAATGGGTTGTTAGAATATAGTATTTTTGATGGAAATGCTAATGTTGCATTTAATATCAATAGTTCCACTGGAGTCATAAGAACTGCTCGGATGTTAGACAGGGAACGGATGGCATTATATATACTAACAGTTGAAGCAAAGGACAAAGGAAGCAACTCCAAAACCGGCACTGCAACAGTCATCATCTCTGTTCTAGACAAAAATGACAATGCTCCTCGGTTTTCCCAAATCTTCCTTGCACACGTTGTAGAAAATGCTCCAGTTGGTTTTACCATTGTACGAATTACCACCACAGATGAGGATATTGGTATGAATGCTATTAGTACCTATAGTATTTCAGATCAGACAGCAAGCCTGCCATTTGGTGTGAATCAAAGCACTGGAGATTTAATTGTGACAAGGCCATTGGACAGAGAGACAACAGATTGGTACATTTTAAGAGTGCATGCCAATGATTCCGCATGGGATGTAAACACAGATGTCACTATTTTTGTCATTGATACAAATGACAATGCACCACAATTTACTAAGCCATTTTACAGCCTAACAGTTCCAGAGCCTAAAGAGAAAGACATTTTTGTTCTGAAAGTATCTGCCACTGACCCTGATTTGGAATGCAATGGAAAAATTTTCTACTTCCTTCAGTCTCCTAATGAATTCTTCAGATTGAATGCAACTACTGGCGAGATCTTCACTAAGCAGTTCATTTCATTAAAAAATTCAGATAACACCAGCACTGACCAGAACAAAATGAAGTTCACTGTAATTGCCTCAGACCTTGGTGAGAAACCAAATCTAAGTGAGACAACTGTGGTAGTTACTATCGTAGCTCGTAATGATTATTCACCCATATTTTTGCCTCACAGACAGTTGACTCCAGTTCCTTTGAATTTAGCTTTTGGCACCAAGGTGGCCAAACTAATTGCAGTTGATGAAGACTTGCATTCGAATGGAAAAGTAAAATATTATATCACTGGGAATAATGGTTCATTTCTTTTTAGCATTGAGCCAGATAGTGGTTGGATTTTTGTTACTAACTCTCTAGCTACAAGTCTGAATAAAGTTTTCACTGTATCAGTAACAGCAACTGATGAAGGCACACCACGTCTTTCCTCTAATACTATAGCCAACCTTTTGATCACTGAAGAAAATAGATTCACTCCACAATTTTCTACTGTAGAAGTGAGTTTTTCTATTCCTGAAGACCAGTCTTCTGGTTCTGTTATTGGTAGTCTTACTGCTTCTGACACTGACCAAGGGGTAAATGGCCACATAATGTACTCTATAGTGGCTGGCAACGATGGAGGATATTTTACTATTGGAAACACCACTGGGCTGCTAGCTTTAGTTAGAACTTTAGATTTTGAAATGGATTCTGTTTACAGTCTTCAGATTTATGGCCAAGATGGTGGATGGATCTCAAAGACTGGCTCCGTTAATGTTGTTATACGAGTTGAAGATGTCAATGACAATCCTCCAGCATTTTGTGACAATGTGTTTTTTGCAACTGTGGCAGAGAACTCACCATGTGGCACCACAGTCCTTAAAGTAAATGCAACAGACAATGACTCTGGAATCCATGCTGAGATAAGTTATGCTATTGAGGATCGCCATATAGAAGTGTTTTTTATAGATCCACAGACTGGTATAATAACTGTGCAAGAAATTTTAAATTTTGAGTTGCATCAGTTCTATGAAGTAACTGTCAGAGCGTTTAACACTCATGACCGTGATCGATTCAGTCTGGCTAAAGTATATGTTAATGTCACAGGAGTGAATGAATACATTCCTCAATTTGGTAAAGCACAGTATAATTTTGCAGTTTCAGAGAATGCACTTAAAGGAACTATTGTAGGCTGCGTGACTGCAACCGATCGCGATCTTGGTTTTGATGGAGTGGTTAACTACTTACTTGTAGGAGAAAGCAAAACGAAAGGCTTTCAGATTATTGACAACACTGGGGAGGTAGTTGTCTTTAGTAACATGAAACTGCATGGTGGTAGTCACGTTCTTCTTCGAGTGCTTGCTAAAAATTCTGGAAGAATACGTGGTTTTGATGTAGATGAAGCACTAATTAATATTACTATTCTTGATGATAATGATGCCCCAGTATTTAAATCTGCTGTCTATCAGACCCATGTTAGAGAAGATGCACTTGTTAGCACTTCAGTCATAACTCTGATGGCCGATGACTCAGATACCATTCCAGAGTGGAATCAGCTCGTGATTAAAATTAAAGATGGAAACAAAAACAATTCATTTTCTATCAATTCTAGAACCGGTGAACTATTTATTGCATCTTCTCTTGACAGGGAGACCATACCATTTTATAACATGACTATCATTGCATTTGATAGAGGGGCCAGCCCAGCAACAGGTAGCACCCAACTGGTGATCATAGTTGATGACGTTAATGATAATGGTCCCATTCTTGTTAGTACTGAAGGGTATGTAATGGAGAATCAACCCCCTGGCACACAATTTATTTCTCTAAATGCCACAGATCTGGACCTACCTCCCAATCAAGGACCATTCAGTTACCACCTAGCAGATAATAATGCCAGTAGTTTTGTTGCATTATCTCCAGCTGGTGTTTTGTCCACTAAGAAAATGATTGACAGAGAACTTGTTAGTGAGTTGTATTTGCCTATAATTGTGCACGATTCTGGAATCCCACCAATGTCTTCAATAAGTATTTTTCATGTCCTTGTTCTAGATCAAAATGACAACCCTCCTCTGCCCAGAAACCTTTATATTCAAGTCAATTATTATGGTAAATATTTCCCTGGTGGCAAGGTAGGTAGTGTGAAGCCAGAAGATCCAGATGTGTCAGATATATTCAATTGCAGCATAGTAACCAATTCCACCACCAGTTTTACTGTAACAGCAGACTCCTGTGAACTGCTATCTGGAAAACAACTGCACGAAGAGGACTTCAATCTCACAGTTAAGGCAAATGACAATGTTCACACTGCCGTCTCCAGCAGTATTCATATCAAATACAGACATTTTACCAATGCCACAATTGACAATAGTGTTCTTCTTCTGATCACACTCTCCATTAAGGAGTTTCTGGATAAAAAATATCTACATTTGATCAAGGCTAGTGATGATCTCCTAAGCAAAAATAACACAAAACTGTATGTCTTTGGGATGATGCCCATGAGTAATCAAGCTCTCTTGATGACAGCTATTAAAAATAACAATGGGCAGGATCTATCTAGAAGCACTGTGATTGACTTTTTCACAGTTCACAAAGAGTGGCTTAGGACTCATATTGGAATCACAATTTCTGCAGTTGGTTATGATCCTTGTGCAACAAACCCTTGTCGCCATGGTGCTGTCTGCACAAAGCAAACTGGTGTCAGCTTAGACACTGTAGTTCTAGAAAGTTCTTCTGTCATTTTTCGGAGTCACGTCCTAATGGGGCCCTTTAACTGTAGCTGCCCAAATGAGTATGTTGGTCAGTTGTGTGAGTTGGACATTGATGAATGTCAAGCTGCCCCATGTAGTAATCATGGAACCTGCTTGAACTACCCAGGAAGATTCTCTTGCTCTTGTCCTGAAGGCATAACCGGTCCCCTTTGTAGAGCAGATATAAATGAATGCCAACTAAACCTGTGCCAGAATGGAGCTACTTGCCTGAATATGCCTGGATCCTTTCTATGTATATGTCCTCCAAGTTATACAGGTAATAATGACAATAACAACTTTTTTTTAGACAAAGCTAATAATATACACAGAATATTTACTGGCAAAAGTAATCGTTGATGTGATAGGAAAATTTTGTTTATGGAACATAACTTTGCATAATGGTAAGTTCAGGCTTTGTCCATAATGAAAGTATATTCAAACTAGTTTATTTTAACATTACATTTTTCTAATGTGGCTCTTCCTTTGCATGTACAATTCCATTCTATTGTGCTTAATTAAAAAACTTTACTTCATCATTATGCTCAAGTAAAATTAGTATATACATGTTGTATAGATCATCTCTAATCACATCCTCATCTTTCTTTCCACTTGTGTTCCCCCTTCTCTGCTTCAACACCCATGAAAAAAACTCTCCCATGGTCCTTTACAACCTCACTCCCAAATTTCTAATTCCCTTATCTTTGTCCCTTCATTGTCATAATACCTCTGCTGCTGTCGACTTACTCAAACACTTCCTCGCCTATGTAGTCAAAGCCTCTGTTCCCAGTAAAACAGTCGCTATCTCCCTCCTCTCTCATGTCCCTGGTGTGGCCCCCATCTTCACCCCCTGAAGTCACAGTAGCGCAAACTCAAACATATCTGCCACGCAACTGACCTTGCCATTCATCGCTAGATCTGGCTTGACCATATCCAGCACTAGTCTGTTCCATTCTCCTCAGTCATAACCACCTGCTATTTCAGGATCATGCTGGACAGGCTCTTTTTCACCATGACACACCATACCATGAATCTCTCTCTCTTGCTCTTCCAGCCTCACCTCAAACGCAAGTATGAGTGGCTAATGAATTCCTTCATTATCAAGATTGAGACCATCCACACAGATTTCTCCATTGCGTTTGCCCCTTCATCTTGCCCTGAGCATTTGCAACCATCTTCAGCCAGAAGTGCCGAGTGGATGATCCATATCTGCCTCCGCCTGGGGTCCCCACCATCACAGAAGCCAGTCTTCAGCCAATTCAATTCACTCCACGTGATATCAAGAAACAGCTGAGCGCACTGGATACAGCAAAGAGGCGGTTCACCAACACCTTCTCAAGGGCAATTAGGGATGGGCAATAAAAGCTGGCCTTGCCAGCGACACCCACATCCAGGAACAAATAAATAAAAAAAGCCCCCTGCTCATCTCCCAGCCACTTCAGTGTTCAAATCCTAACTTTCTGTACTTTCTCTCCCAACTGCCACCTACCTTCAGAAAGGTTGTAAGAACTATCTACTAGTCCCTTTATACTCTTACCAAACAATTCCTGATCAATCAAATCGCCTTCCTGGCCCCAATGTCGTTGACATTTTCAATTGTTCAGCCTCTTCAAACATTGTCAATATCCCCTTCAAAACCAAAACCTTCAAACTCTTTTCTTCATAAAAGCCATTCCTCAACCAAGAAGTTAGGCCCTAATGCTACTCTTGAGTCACCTGCTGTGAAGTCTGAAAGAATGGTCTGGGCATGGTTTGTTTTCTGGGTTTCTTTCCCCTTCTTTATATGTTCTCATCTTCCCTCATTTTTTGTGAGGAAGTTCACCCTGACCATAAATTCTCTATGATGTTTCATAGACATGAACTTGTACCGTACAACTCCCTCACATTTCACATTAGTGTTTCACAATAGTTTTGCAGTTTCAAGATGGTTCACTTTCAATATTGTATTTTAGTCAACATGTTAAAGTTAATTAAGAAAAATGTATTTAGTGGAGTAGACTATATTGTACTGCAATAATAATAATAATGTAAATGGAGTTTTGTTACAGGTAAATTGTGTCAAAATACTATAAACTACTGTGTAATGTCACCTTGCCTGAACCATGGAACCTGTGTCAACCTTCCCAGTGGATACAGTTGCAGATGCCCATTTGGTAAGTGCTCTTTTATGTCAACGTTATCTTCATCTGAATTTGTATAGTGATGAGTTGTAGATATTGTTAAAAGTAGCATTACCATAGAATCATACAGTACTGAAGGAGGCCATTCACCCATCGTGCCTGTCCCACAGGCTAGAATTAACTCCAGAAGACATTTTTCCATTTCCTGTCTGAGTGAGATTGCTAACGAAGTACCAGTACCATTGTGGGCTATTAGGAACTGGATACACAGCCCCGAACTCATTCTCATTAGAATATGTTGGGAAGTGGTGAGACTGGTAAAGCAGTATTTATTGTCCAATCCTGGTTGCCCTGAGGTTGTTAAGAGTCAACCACATAGTGTGAGACTGGAGTCATACATAGACCACACCAGATTGGACATCAGTGAATCAGTTTGGACTTCACAACAATCCATCAACTTTCATGGTGACTGGTGCTAGCCCACAAGTTATTGGATTTAATTTCATAACTTTCTATGATGGCATTTGAACTCAAATCTGGGTTGCTAGTCATATCCACTAGGCTACATTAACCATACCCTTCTAGCTTTTGATCGAGCAGACTATTATCCTATCAGGCTGAGCTGGATTTGAACCCTGGACCCGAAACTGATGGGCAAGCGTCTAACACATTCACCACCCAATCTGCTATACAGCTATTAAAGTTTCTGAGACATAGGATAGATAGTTTGTGAATGTATTGAGGTATTTGACTGATGCTTCAAGAAATACATCAAGTGAAAGACATTTCTATTAGAACTGTATGATGTTGGGGCACCATTGTGAGTTTCATCAAACACTCTGCTGCACAGCAAAAGATCTATGTATTATGTTACAGAGCATTTATTTTACCAGCTTCCAGTCCCGCTGCTGTACATTGAAAGGTGTATTATACAGCAGCCAATTCCACTCTAGAATAACTGAGCAGAAAGTAGCAGATAGGTAGTTTCACAAGATTCCAGCAACTGGAATGGGGATGGTATAAATATTTTCACAATATTGATATATTTGTGCATGTCAGTGTTCAAGATTATTTAGTTGTTGGTGGCAACTTTGTCAATGGATACATGAGGTCTGTACAGGCCAGCCAGACCAAACCACTTAGCCTGTATGGGTAGGTTAATTGTTTTCAAGTTGTAAATCAAGATTATAAAAGGACTAAGATCCCTCTGTATATTGAAATACTTGTGTTTCCAATACATCAACAAACATTTGTCCATTACCAATATAAGTAGCCTAGTAACCTTGTCCTTCTACATAATATTTTTTCCCATTATGTTATCACATCTATTCCCATACAGGTACTAGTGGGAATGAATGTAACGTGAGCAGCCTTGGGTTTGAAGAGCTCTCCTACCTGGAACTCCCTTCTCTTGATCCCAGAAACAATATGATTTATGTGGAATTTGCCACGATAAAAGAAAATTCCCTGCTCCTGTATAACTATGATGACAACAAAGAAGGTGCAGAGGGTGAATTCCTTGCACTGGAAATAGTGAATGGTAAAGTGGAGTTTTCTTATAATCTCGGAAATGGAATTGTTAGGCTGGTAACTGATCAGCAAGTCGCAGATGGACAGTTTCACAAGATTCTTGCAAGTAGAATGGGGAAGGTAAGAACATTTTCACAATATTGATACATCTATCTACCTCTATCTTATTAAAAAATCTAACATCTGCGCATGCTTCCTGTATGAGCCTCTTGACTTGCTGTTGTCGGGTTTTTGTCATATCTTTTAGGCCCATTTTTCTCCATTATAAATTCCTACATGCGCATTTATAATGGGTCTTTCCTGTATAAATGATCATGCTGTAATTATATAACTTGGCTACTGGGTGACTTTGTGAATAAAATCTGGACTGCTTTGACATCATATTTTTTTCTGAGAGATTTTCCCCCTCAGGTAAATTAATTCTCAGCTTCATTTTAAAGTTCTCATTTTCTATTTTCTATTTTTATTGTTAATTTATTTGTTTCCTTATTTTTAGGCTCTTGACACCTTTCAGCTTCCCTTGTAAAATTTAAAATTACTGTAGCATCCTGCCTGCTCCTGTTGATGCTGGTCTTTGCCATTGTTCCACTGCCTTCTCCCAGTTCCTGCTTATGCCTTCCGTATTTACTCAAAATTACTTAAAACTGGGACGAGCACCAAATTCAAACTCTGAATTTATCTAATTTTGGATAATGAGAAAAATACAAATGGCTGGTGTCAAACGAACAGGATGGGAAAATATTTTCAACCTTGATGTCACTCTGGTGGGTGGAGTTGTTCTCTGGAGTTTTCCAGGCCTCTAATAGAGGATGTCACCAAAGTCTAGGGTTGTCTGATGTAAAGTGTGGTGAGCTACCTGCCCTCTAGTAGGTAGGCAGTCCAAAACCTCAAACCCAGATTAATCTGAACTTTTGCTTTAAACTGTATTGTGATTAATAGCTAAACCAAGGGTTATATTTGTAATTGAACTGACATGAGCTTTTGGGTTTATGCACTCTTAATAATTGTCTCGCTGTGTTTTACTACCTCTACATATTTTTAAACCTGCAAATAAGTCTATTAGTTTTAGCCTACATGAGATTTTACAAGAGTCAGAAGAATGTGGTGAGCATCCCTTCTGATCTCTAGTGTACTATACTGGGGGTAATTGTTAATTCTGGACATTCACGGTACTAATAAGGGTACAGGTTTTGGGAGACTTAGGCTGAGGAATTGGGCCACATACCGCCACCCGTTTGCACCGCTGTCCTGACGAAAAATGGCGGCCGCCACTCTAACACCCTTCTCTGGTGCGGGACTCTGTGTCCGCCATTTTGGTGAGGGCCTTATCGCTGCTGATAGCAGTGCTGGCCCTGGACGTGTAAATGAAGAGTAGGTGACATGCCGACTTAACGTCACCGTAACAAACTTTGGCTGTCGTGCTGAGTTCAGCGCTGGGTCCTAAGCTCACTATGAAAAGCCAGCGTTCAGCAGACTGACAGAGATGCTGTCAGCACCTCTTAAAGGGACACACACATCTTCAGGTAAGTTTGCATTTAAGCTTTTGGACAGGATTTTTAAAATTTTATTGAAGTAGTGGCTTGGTGCAGTAAATGTTAAAAAAAATTTTAAGTGTGCAGTGAGTGCTGCTGGATACTTGCAAGGCCTCAGATGGTAAAGGACTGCCTCTGAGAAGACAGAAAATGCTGGAAATACTCAACAGGTGAGGCAGAATCAGTGGAGGGAAAAGCAGAGTTCATGTCTCGGTCAAGATGCTGCCTAAACTGCTGAGTATTTCCAGCATTTTATGCTTTCATTTCAGATTTATAGCATCCACTCGTGGAGGGAAGAGAAAGACGCAGAAGAGGAGGAAGCAGAAGGAAGGATACAGCCTAGGCAGCCCCTTTCGGGCTGGGATATCCGGGATGGAATTATCCACCTGTGGTACCAGTGATCACAGCCCCAATTCCCCTTTCAACATTAGTCCCACACCTTACCTTCCCTCTGTTACTGACCATCACAGCGTCCTCTAGATCACGCTGAAATAAAAGCCACACAAAGCAAACTTTCCAATCCAACTTTATACATCTATCCATCCAACATGACATCAAGAAATCAACACATCACCCTTATGCATTCCTTTAGTGACTGTCTTGTGTGTGCCTTTGCCTATCCTAGTGATGTCACGCAGTGGTACCCCAGTGGTTGCAGCAAGGCTGGTGGAAGGCTGCTGACTTTCAGTGCGGAACCCTGCAAATGGCCTTGCTGGTTGACCTTGAGGAGCTGGTGGCTGGGAGTGTCAAATCAAGTGATGGTGTTTCTTCTTCTTCACTCTCCTTTCCCTCTTCTTGGCCAGCCACTAGCTGGGCAGGCTGCATTTCTTGGATGTGTGAAATGAGGAAGGCACATGGGTGGAGTTGTGGTGAGGGGAGGGTGAGAAAGCAAGAGTTGCATGAAGGAGGATAACACATGAGGATACCAGCATCTTGCATCCTTTCTGCCCCGCCACTGGCCAAGGGCTCAGCCATGCCCCTGCCAAGAATGGCCAGCACCATCTCCTCTAAGGGGGTGAAGTGAGGCTAGGAATGGGAGATGTGCTTCGAGATTGGTACCGATTGTTGGTAGGTGAGTGATTGGGGGGGGGGGGTGGGTACAGTCATGCATTGAGAAGTGTGTGAGGCTAGTAATGCAGTTGGTAGGAGACAGCTTTTGAAGATGCATTCACTGACCTTGACCACTGGTCTGAGGTCATGAAGCTACTTTGGGCACTGGAGCCAGGCTATGGGGGCAACACTGCTGGCAGTGACTGCCTCAGTGATGTGTCCCACATTGTTCTTTCTTGAGAGTCTCCTGGCCCCTGTGGGTAGAGGAGCTCTCTTGCAGTGTTGACCCCCCTGTACAAATCTGGAGTGCTGAGTGCGAGACCCTGGGTGCCCCTTCCCTGGCTTGTTGAGCCATTTGTGTTAGTGCTGAAGCACTTTTTCCTTTTTTTTTAAGGTGCGAAAGGAAATTCAGCTTTAAGAGCTGAAGGCTCCCATTTGGGAATTCTTTTTAATGTTTTTTATTCAGAAGGCAGTTGAGCTGTAGGGCTAAAAGCTGCATATTTCTACATCATTTTTATACTTTTCATTTCAGAAGGCATTGTCCCTTTAAGGGACCAACAGTGCTTTCTGAAATAAAAGCCTCACTTTCAGAGCAGGCTGTTCGAGCTGAATGACGCTCCAGCCACTCTATGTTGGAGCTTTCTGCCAGGATGAATGCCACCAGGACGGCGTTGTACAGTGAGTTAAGCACTGGGCTAATGTTAATTAGTCCCGAGCGCCAATTTTTCAGTCCTGCCAGCGCTACCATTTTCGGCGGCCATTAACACCCGACCGCGGTGGCACCGTCAGCTTTTGTGGCGGTCACGAACTTCTAGGCCTTAGTTTGCTTATGGAAGATATCTTCTTACTGTGAGTACAAGATAAAAACATGTGGGGCAACCCAAGCAATAATGTTCTGCTAAATCAGTGTTTTGTTAGAAGAACCTTTTTTATTCACTAGAAAAAGTTCAGATTCCATGAATACCCAGGTATTTTACTGACCAACTGAAACATGGCCAATTTACATTCTTTGAAACAGTCACTGGGTGATGAATTTCCACGGGGGGTTTTCCACTTGTCTGCCGTAACTTGGACAGAAGAGCTTCAGAAACCCTGGAAAAATTATGTAAATGGCGTTTATGCCACTTTTCAAGTGTGTCTGCGACTCTTCTGCCGAAGTTACGACAGACGAGTGTGAAAACCCCCATGGAAATTCACATTTTAATCAATTCTCCGCACACCGTGAATTATTATTATTTTAAATCATTATTATTTTTGGTCAGCCATGTATGTGTCTGACATGCACAGAAACCCAACACTGAGAAATCTAAAATAAAATGGTAAATATTGGAAAATACACAGCAGTTCCATCAGGACCTGAAAAAAAAATAGACAGGTCAACATTTCAGATAGACAACCTTCGTCAGAGCTGGAAACTGAAAGTGAATAAAACCAGGAGAGTACAACAGGCAATGGTAGAGCCAGGATTGCTGACTCCTGTCACCAAGGGGCAATTAATGGATTTAATGGCCAACAAACAGATTTTTTTTAAAGACAGAAAGAGGTGAAAACCAGTGGATGGCCATCTCAGTTATAGTGTAGTGAAAAAAACATTCAAAGAACAAAAGGGTGTAAAAATATTTAGCTGAACTGATGAACAAACATGGCAAAAATACACAACAAAAAATGGAAGAAAATGTAGTGGAAAGTGGATGGAAGAAACAGACTAGAAAATGGGAGATAGCTAAGATCTGAAGTTGCTGATGTCAATATTCAGACCAGAAGGCTGCAAAGGGCCCTGGTGAGATACTGTTCCTTATGCTGATAGACCTAGTTTGTATTTCCAACAATTTCCTCTTGTATTTCAGATTTCCAAAATTTGCAGTTTTTTCTCCTTTTTATCTGTGCAGAAAAATTCTCACAGGTGCGCACACTCTCACCATAGGGGCACACTCCAATTTCCTAAATCTAGCTGCAGTCTGGCAACTGCCAAATCTTAGATATCTCCAAGTATGTGCAGAGATACTACTAGAATTAAACTGTGCAGCTTACCAACAATGGTAAGCTTCCAACTAGGACTATCCTACCCATTAGAGTGTTGGCCTGAGGAGTTATCTGAAACATATTGAAGGAACCCCAGCCCTGCAGACAAGTGTACCCCTCCAGTTCTAATTAATGAGCCAGGGTGGCTGGTCAATCATCAGCATTTGCCTGGAGTTTTCCAGCCCTGCCTGGCTCATGTATCAAATGAAAGAATTTTGTAATTTGTGGGCTAGTGCCAGAAAATGGTTCTGAAAGTGGCTGGATTATCGTAAAAGCCCAACTGGTTCACTAATGTCCTTCAGCCGCTCCTACTTGGTTTGGCTTACATATGCCACATCCAGTCCCACACTATGTGGTTGACTCTTAATGCAGACTAAGTTCAACAAAGGATGGGAAATAAATACTGGCTTGCCAGCATCACCCACTTCTCAAGAACAATGTTTTTTAAATTCTGCCATGGAGAGTTGACTCAGTTCCAATCTACCATCACAGTGTATGTCATCCTGGGGACAACTCAACCCCCAAGGAGACCCATCTTACCTCCAATCCAGGAGGCAGGCTGATCTGGGTAACCGATTGGCCAACCTGAGGTGCAAGGAGGTCAGCTGATCTAGACCAGTTTTTCACCCCTCACTTCTTCTTCTTAGGCAGTCCCTCGGAACCGAGGATGACTTGCTTCCACATTAAAAATGAGCTCGCAGATGACTGATTAGTCCAATGCGGGACCTACAGTCTCTGTCACAGGTGGGGCAGACGGTGGTTGAAGGGGCGGGTGGGTGGGGTGCTTGGGTTGACGTGCGCTCCTTGCGCTGCCTGCGCTTGGCTTCTGCTTGCTCCTGGCGAAGAGACTCGAGGTGTTCGGCGTCTTCCCGGATGCTTCTCCTCCACTTTGTGCGGTCTTGGGCCAGGGATTCCCAGGTGTCGGTGGGGATGTTGCACTTTTTCAAGGAGGCTTTGAGGGTGTCCTTGAAGCGTTTCCTCTGCCCACCTGGGGCTCTCTTGCCGTGCCGGAGCTCTGAGTAGAGCGCTTGTTTTGGGAGTCTCGTATCGGGCATGCGGACAATGTGACCCGTCCATCGGAGCTGATTGAGCGTGGTCAGAGCTTCGATGCTGGGGATGTTGGCCTGAGCAAGAACACTGACATTGGTGCGCCTATCCTGCCAATGGATTTGCAGGATCTTGCGGAGGCAGCGTTGGTGGTACCTCTCCAGTGCTTTGAGGTGCCTGCTGTACATGGTCCAGGTCTCTGAGGCATACAGCAGGGCAGGTATTACTGCTGCCCTGTAGACCATGAGCTTAGTGCTGGGTTTGAGGTCCTGGTCTTCAAACACTCTCTTCCTCAGGCGACCAAAGGCTGCACTGGCACACTGAAGGCGGTGTTGGACTTCGTCGTCGACGTCTGCCCTTGTTGACCGTAGGCTCCCGAGGTATGGAAAGTGGTCCACGTTGTCCAAGGCCTTGTCATGGATTTTGATAATCGGGGGGCAGCACTGTGTGGCGGGGGCAGGTTGGTAGAGGACCTTTGTCTTGCGGATGTTTAGTGTAAGGCCCATGCTCTCGTATGCTTCGGTGAAGGTGTTTACGATGGTTTGGAGTTCGACCTCCGAGTGAGCGCAGACGCAGGCATCGTCTGCATACTGTAATTCGACGACAGAGGATGGGATGACCATGGATCTGGACTGGAGGCGACGGAGGTTGAACAGTTTCCCGTTTGTTCTGTAAATTAGCTCCACTCCAGTGGTGAGCTTACTGAGGGTGAGATGGAGAATTGCAGCAAGGAAGATTGAGAAGAGTGTTGGTGCGATGACGCAGCCTTGCTTGACCTCGGTTCGTACGTGAATTGGGTCTGTGATGGAACCGTTGGTCAGGATCACGGCTTTCATGTCGTCGTGAAGCAGGCGGAGGGTAATGACAAACTTTTGAGGGCAGCCGAATTTGAGGAGGACACTCCATAATCCCTCATGGTTGACAGCGTCGAAGGCCTCACTACTGCACTGGCTGACACATGTAACTTAGCACAGACAGACCAGAACCCCAGGCTTCCCTCTGTAAATATAATACTGTGGTGTACTGATCACAGAAAGGACACAATCTGCTTTTCGGTCTGTAGACTATAAATCAGGCGTCATGCCTTTAAGAAGGATCACAGCTTTAAGAAACTCGATCTGCAACATAGTTAAGCCCAGAGCGGGGGAGGAGCAGTCGAAGCTGTGGACTGGGGAAAGGCAGTCGGACTTGGTGTAGTCTCTGACTCCATTTAGTGTTCAACATGCAGCCGCAACAATTAAACCTTTTCTGTTGAACCTCTCCGAGTTCAGTATTTTTTGCTAGGAGTACGTAGACTCCTACATTGGTGACCCCGACACTCAGGACGAATCCTAAGCGTAACCATGGCTGACACAAACGCAGTTTCTGTGAAGCTGCCGGAGTTCTGGGAGAACCTAGCCACCGGCTGGGTCCTTCAAGCCGAATCACAATTCCGACTCCGCGGCATCACCACCGATGCAACGATGTACGACTACCTCCTCACCTCCCTGGGCAGCTCCACAATCACGAAAGTCTGGACAACACTACAAAACCTTCCGGAGGAAGGCAAGTACGCACATCTCAAGGCCGCGCTCCTTAAAAAATTCACAGCCTCCCAATTTTTGCGCAACTGCCACCTCCTCGACCTCCCGGGCCTCAGTGACTCCACGCCGTCAGACTTGCTCTCAGACATGCTTGTTCTGACCGACGAGAAACCGCCCGGCTCCCTCTTCCGCACGCTCTTTATCCGCCAACTACCTCCCAGCATCCGCCCGGCGATCGTGGCGTCCAGCCTCACGGACCTCGAGGCCCTGGCCGACGAAGCCGATAAGCTCCTGTCCGCCAGCTCCAACCATGCCGTCACCCCCGACCTGGCCTCCGCAGCGTCGGTGCGCGCTCCACCCTCTATCGCGCGGCCACACAGCTCAGCCACGAGGCCCCCCAGGCACCCACGTCCCCCAAGCCCTCCGACCCAGGGCTACTGCTACTTCCATACCCGGTTCGGCGCACGGGCACGCCGCTGCAGCCATCCCTGCACGTTTCCAACTGCCCCCACCCGGCCTACACGATGGCCGTGGGGCAAGCAGGCGCGCTGCTGTACGTTACGGACAGTGCCTCTGGACGCCGTTTCCTATGCGACACAGGCGCGCAGCGCAGCATCATCCCCGCGTCCACCCTCGAGATCCAGCGAGGCGGCCGCGGCCCTGCGCTGGCTGCCGCCAACGGCACCGACATCTGGACGTACGGCACCCGCACCGTCACCATCGACCTCGCAGGCCGCCGCTACCACTGGGAGTTTATCACCGCCAAGGTGCTCTCCCCGCTCCTCGGTGCGGATTTCCTGTGCGTCCACGGCCTGTTGGTCGACATTCCTCGGCGCCGCCTCATGGACATGAACACCATGTCACCTATCCCAACCCGCCGAAATGGCGTGGCAGTGCCGCGCCTGCTCAACGGACGACTACTCAGCACTCCTGGCTGAGTTCCCAGCCCTCACCAACCCGACCTTCTCCGCGAAAGTTACTAAGCACGGGGTAGAACACTTCATCCCCACCACAGGCCCACCGGTGTATGCCCACGCCCGCAGGCTGGACCCGGCCAAGCTGGAGATCGCGCGGGCCGAGTTCGCCACAATGGAACAGCTCGGCATCATCCGCCGCTCCAACAGCCCCTGGGCCTCCCCACTCCACATCGTCACCAAACCCGACGGGGAATGGCGCCCCTGCAGAGACTACCGGCGCCTAAACGACACCACCACGCCAGATCGGTACCCCATACTGCACATTCAAGACTTCTCGGCTAGACTGGCCGGCCGCTCAGTCTTCTCCAAAGTCAACCTGGTGCGTGGTTACCATCAGGTGCCAGTCCACCCCACGGACGTTCCCAAGATGGCCATAATCACCCCTTTTGGGCTATTCGAGTTCCTCCGAATGCCCTTCGGCCTCAAAAACGCGGCCCAGGCCTTCCAGCGGCTCATGGACTCGGTCCTCTGTGACCTGAAGTTCCTCTTTGTCTACCTGAATGACATCCTGGTAGCTAGTTCCTCCAAGCAGGAACACATCGAGCACCTCCGCACCCTGTTCCAGCGGCTCAGTGAGCACGGGCTCATCATCAGCCCAGCCAAGTGTCAATTCGGCCTCAGCAGGATCGAATTCCTCGGCCACCACATCACGCAGGACGGAGTCATTCCCCTGCCCACCAAGGTGCAAGCCGTCCAGCAGTTCCCCCGGCCTACCACCATCAAAGGCCTCCAGGAGTTCTTGGGGATGATCAACTTTTACAACCGCTTCATTCCCGGAGCGGCCTCCCTCATGCGGCCCCTATACGAAGCCCTCTGGGGTAAGAAAGACAGAATGGCGATCGAGTGGTCGGCGGACATGTTGACCGCTTTCGACTCGACCAAAAAGGCGCTCGCCGACGCCACCATGCTTGCTCACCCACAGCCCAACGCCAGGGTGCCCCTCACCACGGACGCCTCCGACCACGCGGTCGGCGCCATGTACGAACAGTGGGTCGATGGGGCCTGGCAACCGCTGGCCTTTTTCAGCCGCCAACTGCGCCACCCGGAGGCCAAATACAGTGCCTTTGACCGCGAGCTCCTCGCACTGTACCTGGCAGTCCGCCATTTTAGATTTCTTCTGGAGGGCTGCCCCTTCACCGCGTTTGTCGACCACAAACCCCTGACATTCGCGATGGCGAAATCTGCGGACCCCTGGTCAGCCAGGCAACAACACCACGGACATCCGGCACGTCTCCGGTCGAGACAACGTGGTGGCCGACTGCCTATCCCGCCCCGCCGTCCACGGCGCCCACCTGGCAGTGGACTATGCTCAACTGGCAGCGGAGCAATGCACCAACCCCGATCTGCTCTCCGCACCCACAACCCTCCCAGGGCTGCGACTGACCGACGTCGCCTGCGGCCCGTCCGCCGTCATAGTCAAATGCGACACCTCCTTGGCGCAACCCCGCCCCGTAGTCCCGGCGTCCTGGCGAAAACGGATGTTCGACATCGTCCACGGCCTCTCACACCCCGGCACCCGCGCGTCCATTAGACTGGTGGCCAACCGATTTGTCTGGCGTGGCCTGCGCAAAGATGTGCGCGTCTGGTCCAGATCCTGCATAGCTTGCCAGCGTGCCAAAATCCACCAGCACGTCAAAGCCCCACTCGAGGAGTTCACCGTGCCAGAAAGAAGGTTTGACCACGTCCACATCGACCTCGTCGGCCCCCTGCCGCCATCACAAGGTCACACGCACCTGCTGACAATCGTGTACCGTACCACCCGCTGGCCCGAGGCCATTCCACTGACGTCCACCACCACCGCCGACATCGCGAGGGTGTTCATCGATACCTGGGTCGCTCGGTTCGGCGTCCCCTCCGACATGACGTCGGATAGAGGCCCGCAGTTCACCTCTGATCTGTGGGCCGCCATCGCCCGAAACCTCGGGGTGACCGTTCACCGCACCACGGCTTACCACCCCCAAGCCAACGGACTGTGCGAGCGAGTGCACAGGTCCATGAAGGCGTCCCTCCACGCCAGCCTCGAGGATGAGGCTTGGATCGACCGCCTCCCGTGGGTGCTACTTGGCCTATGCTCCGCGGTCAAGGAAGACCTGCAAGCCTCGGCGGCGGAACTCGTGTACGGCCAGCCGCTGCGCGTACCCGGAGAGTTCCTGCCCACCGCCACGACCCCCTGGTCGGCTGACCAGCAACGCCGCGCTTTCGCCAACCGAGCACAACAGTTCGCTCCGGTACTTACCGGCCGGCACGGCGAACCAGCAACCCGCGTACCACCTAGCCTGCACATGGCCAAATTTGTTTTCGTGCGCCATGACGCCCACTGAGGACCTCTACGGCCCCCATACGATGAACCCTACAAGGTACTCCAGACGGGGAACAAGTTCTTCCTCCTCGAAGTGGGCGGCAGAACTGACAAGGTGTCGGTCGACCGGCTCAAGCTGGCGCACCTAGAGCCCGACAAACCCATTCAAGTAGGCCAACCCCCACCGCGGGGCAGACCGCCTAAGAGCCCGACGCGTCCGACCGGCACGCTCCCAACACCAACCGCCAAGAGCCGTTCCGGCCGTGCCATCAAGCCGCCATGCCGGTTCGTACACTCCCTACTAGCGGATTCTGGGGGGAGCTGTGTGGCGTACCGATCACAGAAAGGACACAATCCGCTTTTCGGTCTGCAGACTATAAATCAGGCGTCATGCCTTTAAGAAGGATCACACCTTTAAGAAACTCGATCTGCAACATAGTTAAGCCCAGAGCGGGGGAGGAGCGGTCGAAGCTGTGGACTGGGGAAAGGCAGTCGGACTTGGTGTAGTCTCTGACTCCATTTTGTGTTCAACATGCAGCCGCAACAATTAAACCTTTTCTGTTGAACCTCTCCGAGTTCAGTATTTTTTGCTAGGAGTACGTAGACTCCTACAATATTGTCAAAGAGAAACACACCAGTAATTACTAGGCGATTATTTATGACATGATTTGATCAAACACTGGCATGTATCACAGTGTAAATTTCAACGGTGTCCTTATTTAGACAACATGGCCTTTCTAAGTGCCAGGTGATTAAGGTCATTGTTTAGATTGTCACAACAGAAATGGCGTTGTGGGTTACAAGTTAACTCCTGTATTTGCACTCGGGCTTAAATTGGATGCTAAACCATGAGAATAAAGTATTGCAGCTGGTCTTTTCTTGCCCGCCAATTTTGTATGTTCGTCTCAATTGAGGCTTTTCCAGAATTATCAAATCTCTGGAGAGTCAGTAGCAACAAAGGGGTAGATTTTAACTTTGGGCGGCTGACTGGAGGAGCGCGGCAACCAACTAACTGTTCCAGGACGAAGAGGCCAGATATATTCTGAGGTCTGGGCCTCATTTAAAGAAAACTGACAAGTTGCAGGCATCAACCAGGCATTCCGATACAGCTCTCCAGACTCAGGCCAGTTCACTATCGGTCGGCACAGAGGCCAGGCAGCAGGGTAGGTCCTGGGAGAGGGTGGGGAGCGTTCATGATCACGGAGGCAGTCTAGATTACACTTCTGCTCCTTCTGACCCCACCAAAATAATTTCAAACTTACCTTTTTGGGGCCTCCTCAGCTGTAGGACCAGTAAAACTAGTTGGAACCTGCACGACACACGCTCCATCCAGTTCTGTACTAAACTGGCAATTGTAGTGTATGTACCTTTAAGAGAGAACTACTTTTACAGCTCCTGTATACAGGTAGACTATCCTTTATCCGAAAACCTCGGGACCAGCCGTGTTTCGGTTTTCGGAGAATTTCGGATTTCGGAAGGTGGGTCAGCGGGGGTCCGCGGGGGGGTCGGCGGGGGTCCACAGGGGGGTCGGCGGGGGTCGGGGCCGGCGGGGGTCCGCGGGGGGTCGTGTGCACGACTTACGCTGAATGAAAGAACCTTCGGTTTTTAGAGGGTTTCGGTTTTCGGAAGTTCGGATAAAGGGTAGTCTACCTGTACTGTAGTACCGGCAGTGACCACACCTGTATATAAGCCTGGGGCAGGCATCTGTACTGTTAGTCTTTAGACTACCCTCCTCCAGTAAACACCTGTTGATTGTTAATCTGCAGCCTCCGTCTAGTTATTGAAGAACACCATACTTTAAGATTCATGGATTCAACAGCAATCAGGGGCTAATGTATGTCATCGGACCCCGATTTGTACTCCTGCTCTTCCTGGCCCCACAAGGCAAGTAAGAACAAGTATTAAAATCTACCCGTTTGCGCCTCTTCTGGATCCAGCTCCTCTTCCCGCTAGATTCACTTGGCAGGAAATCCACAACGGCTTCCCCACTCAGGCCACCGGTTAAAATCGCAGTCAGGCACGGTGATGTCATCGGAGCCCAATCTGCATATTTAAAGGAGCCCACCAGTTTTGGCAGGTATCCTTCCTGTCTGCTCAGAATAGTAGGTTATAATGGAAGATTGAAGGAAGAGAATGGGACATCAGCGGGTAAATCTCCCGGGTGATTTTAACTGCCTGCCTGTCTGGTTTCCGCCGGTTAAAATCACCCCTTAATAAACTCATCCATTGTCTTTTTATCATATACATAAAAATGAAAGACTGCTGCCCTCTACTGTTTAAATTACCAGCTTTATTGATTGCTTCACAATCTTGGTTCAGAAGCACTATTAAACTTTTCCCCTCCAGTTCCCCCCTTGTCTTCCTCTCTTTTGCATGAGTTCTCACATCCCCAGTTCAGTTGGGTACGTGAGTGAGCCACAACTGTTTCTATCACCTTGCATTCATACTTGCTCATTTGAGAGGAGATGCATAAACTAGAGGTAACATTACCATGATACCAACCAGAAAGGGACAAGGAGATGAGCAAGCAGTAGTGGAAACATTTGACTGCTTACAGCCCAGTCTCAAGTTGACAGCTTCAATTCTCAGAGATAATTGTCACTCAGATATACCTGTCTCCACTCAGGATATTATGTCAGTTCACAGCCGCACTGATGTATGGAATGCTTCATAATGACACGGCTTTCAAAAGAAAGATAATAGTATCATGTATCTCACAAAAAGGAAGTCTGTAAGCATCAATATATGTATTTCTATATGTTTTTATAAAGATAACCGAGAGATCCAGTAAAATCTGTTTTCAGTACTAACAGGGCTAAGCATGAAACAGTAAAATTAATAAAGACTGGGTCATCATCATCATGGCTCTGATAATGAATATATTATTGTCTGTACTGCCAGGCAGCAGACAGAACTGCTGGTGGTCCTATACCTAGGTTTTGTGTTTGTTTAATAGCAAGGCAGACCCGGCATAAATTAAGCATGAGTCTTTACTCTCACTGCACAGATTTTTCTACATATGAATCAATCCTGCTTTGTACTGTGGTTTACCCTGAGTTAAATTACATTTCTGCTCAGATTTTAGGCCATTGGGATCTTGTAGATGTATTTCTACTATGTGCATGACATCATGTTAGTTCTGCTTTGTACACAACACAGATTTTGTAATCACACTCTGTGAATCTCCACAGGATCACAAGATTTAGCTGACATAATCTCATGAGATTTGCTCTTTATAAATGATTATGGTAGACAAATACGCAGTGTTTGAATCGTTTGATGCAGCACTGTTGTTAATCACTGTAAAACAGTTATATTTATGAGGAGTTTTGAACTTACTGAAATATCCACAAACTTAAATTCCAGTAACAATTAATGCAAAATATTAACAATACAATGCCTATAAGGCAGGGTGATGATGCAGTGGTTTGAAGCATCAATGTGCTGTGAGATGGAATAGTATGACATGAGTTCACTCCTGTGATTCCCCACACAATGAGTCCCCAGTCTCTTGGGAAGGTACTGAGTGGAGGCCAGACACATCTCCACATGGAGGAAAAATTGAACACAAGTCACCTTGAGGCATCCCTCAGCGACCAATTACAGAGCAGCACAAGTCAATTGAGGAAGTGGGAGGAAAAATCAGAGGGTGAGTCACCCTGATGCGCTCTCATACATCCCTCAGGGAGAAGTTACAGAGCAGCATGTTACAAAGGAGGAGTTAATATTGGAGGTGACTCACTGATAGGTGCTCACACACCTCTCAGTGAGAAGTTATAGAAGGACTTTGGAGCAGCTCAACTGTTCACTCCCTCATCCCTGGTGCAGATCTGAACTAAAATAGAGTTGAAGCAGAAAAATGAAGTTAACCATCAGAAGCTACTATTTCTGTGCTACCTTTATAGCCTGTGATAATCATATTTCTTACAAGAAAATCCTGCATGCATTATTTGTCATAGAGTCATAGAGTTTTACAGCACAGAAAGAGGCCCTTCGGCCCATCGTGTCTGCGCCGCCCATCCATCCCTGTCCAGTCTAATCCCATTTTCCAGCATTTGGTCCATAGCCTTGTATGCAATGGCATTTCAAGTGCTCATCCAAATGCTTCTTGAATGTTGTGAGGGTTCCTGCCTCTACCACCCTTTCAGGCATTGAGTTCCACATTCCAACCACCCTCTGGGTGAAAAAGTTCCTCCTCAAATCCCCTCTAAATCTCCTGCCCCTTACCCTGAATCTATGCCCCCTTGTTATTGACCCCCCTACTAAGGGGAAAAGTTCCTCTTTGTCTACCCTATCTATGCCCCTCATCATTTTGTACACCTCAATCAGGTCCCCCCTCAGCCTTCTTTGCTCCAAGGAAAACAACCCCAGCCTGTCCAGCCTCTCTTCATAGCTGAGGCGCTCCATCCCAGGTAACATCCTGGTGAATCTTCTCTGCACCCTCTCCAAAGCAATCACATCCTTCCTATAGTGAGGCGACCAGAACTGCACACAGTACTCCAGCTGTGGCCTCACCAGCGTTTTGTACAGCTCCATCATAACCTCCCTGCTCTTATATTCTATGCCTCGGCTAATGAAGGCAAGTATCCCATATGCCTTTTTAACCACCTTATCTACCTGTTCCGCTGCCTTCAGGGATCTATGTACATGTACACCAAGGTCCCTCTGACCCTCTGTACTTCCTAGGGTCCTACCACTCATTGTGTATTCCCTTGCCTTATTTGTCCGTCCAAAATGCATCACCTCGCACTTTTCAGGGTTAAATTCCATTTGCCACTTTTCCGCCCATCTGACCAACCCGTTTATATCGTCCTGTAGCCTGAGGCTTTCCTCCTCACAATTTACCACCCCACCAATTTTCGTGTCATCTGCGAACTTACTGATCATACCTTTTACATTCTCATCCAAATCATTTATGTAGATCACAAACAACAAGGGACCCAGCACCGATCCCTGAGGTACCCCACTGGACACAGGCTTCCAGTCACAAAAGCAACCTTCGACCATCACCCTCTGCCTCCTGCCACTCAGCCAGTTTAGGATCCAATGCGCCAAGGCACCCTGGATCCCATGGGCTCTTACCTTCTTGACCAGTCTCCTATGCGGGACTTTGTCAAAAGCTTTACTGAAGTCCATGTAAACCACATCCACAGCATTTCCCTCATCCACCTCCCTAGTCACCCCCTCGAAAAATTCAATCAGATTTGTCAGACATGATTTACCCTTGACAAAGCCATGCTGACTATCCCCGATTAATCCTTGCCTCTCCAAGTGGAGACTAATTTTGTCCCTCAGAATTTTTTCCAATAATTTCCCTACCACAGATGTTAGGCTCACTGGCCTGTAATTCCCTGGTTTATCCCTGCTACCCTTCTTGAATAATGGTACTACGTTAGCTGTTCTCCAGTCCTCTGGTACATCCCCTGTGGCCAGAGAGGTTCTGAAAATTTGTGTCAGAGCCCCTGCAATCTCCTCCTTTGCCTCCCACAGCAGCCTGGGATACATCTCGTCCGGGCCTGGGGATTTATCCACTTTTTGGCCTGCTAAAACCGCTAGCACCTCCTCCCTCTCGATGCTAATATGTTCAAGTATGTCACAGCCCCCTTGCCCAATTTCTATGTCTGCATCATCTTTCTCCATAGTGAACACAGATGCAAAAAATTCATTTAAAACCCCGCCTACATCATCTGGCTCTACACACAGATTGCCACTTTGGTCCCTAATGGGCCCTACCCTTTCCCTGGTTATCCTCTTGCCCTTAATATACTTATAAAACATCTTAGGATTTTCCTTTATTTTGCTCGCCAGTGTTATTTCATGGCCCCTCCTCGCCCTCCTAATTTCTTTTTTAAGTATGCCCCTGCATTTTTTATACTCCTCTAGGGCTTCTTCCGTCTTTAGTCTTTTGTAACTGCCAAAAGCCCCCCTTTTATTTCTAATGCATTTTTGTATGTCCCTTGTCATCCAAGGTTCCCTTTGCTTGTTGGTCCCACCCTTGACCTTTACAGGAACATGTTGGCGTTGTACTCTCTCTATTTCCCTTCTGGTTAGTTGTAATACTGTATCACACTTTTGGATAGTGTTTAGTTCAGAGAAAACTACATAGTTAATAGCATGGTGCAAATTTAATTAGAACATATTAAGCCAGTTTCATAACTGTCTAAATTATTGGTAACTTAGTCATAGAGTCATAGAGTTATACAGCACAGAAAGAGGCCCTTCGGCCCATCGCGTCCGCGCCAGCCATCAAGCCCTGTCTAATCTAATCCTATTTTCCAGCATTTGGTCCGTAGCCTTGTATGCTATGGCATTTCAAGTGCTCATCCAAATGCTTCTTGAATGTTGTGAGGGTTCCTGCCTCTACCACCCTTTCAGGCAGTGAGTTCCAGATTCCAACCACCCTCTGGGTGAAAAAGTTTTTCCTCAAATCCCCTCTAAACCTCCTGCCCCTTACCTTGAATCTATGCCCCCTTGTTATTGACCCCTCTACTAAGGGGAAAAGTTCCTTTCTATCCACCCTATCTATGCCCCTCATAATTTTGTATACCTCAATCAGGTCCCCCCTCAGCCTTCTCTGCTCCAAGGAAAACAACCCCAGCCTGTCCAGTCTTTCTTCATAGCTGAAGCGCTCCAGCCCAGGTAACATCCTGGTAAATCTCCTCTGCACCCTCTCCAATACAATCACATCCTTCCTATAGTGTGGCGACCAGAACTGCACACAGTACTCCAGCTGTGGCCTTACCAGCGTTTTGTACAGCTCCATCATAACCTCCCTGCTCTTATAATCTATGCCTCGGCTAATGAAGGCAAGTATCCCATATGCCTTTTTAACCACCTTATCCACCTGTTCTGCTGCCTTCAGGGATCTATGTACATGCACACCAAGGTCCCTCTGATCCTCTGTCTTTCCTAGGGTCTTACCATTCATTGTGTATTCCCTTGCCTTGTTAGTCCGTCCAAAATCCAACGGATTCTGTGTTCTGTTCAGTTGAGATGGTTCACATTTATTGACTGAGTACAATAAAGACTAAATGCAATAATCATATTGCTAACAACCAGATAAATGATTTAGCATAAAGAGACAAAGGGATCAAATTTCAAAAGGCTATACCAATGCAAATCATAATTTACATTATCCTGGAAAGTTTAGTTTTGTGCTCTGCGTGTTTTGCTCTTCCGTGCTATTTATGAATACATTTGAATCAGTTCTGAGCCGCAGACATAGAAATGCAAAAACAGAAATGGTGTTTTCCAATGCAAAACACCTCATTACTATCTTGTAAAGGGCTTAATTAGAGCTTTCTTGGCATTGACATGACCTTCTATTGGCGGCCCCATAAATGAAGCACAAAAATTAGAACAAAAGATTTAGTTAAAATGATTGCAGGCGAGCTGAATGGTTCAACACACTGGGCTTTCACGTTTGCAGCCTGAGCTGTAATCCAGTTCAGACTGATGGGATGTAAATGCCTTCTATCCTGATGATTCTGTGGACGTCTGATGTTGCGATCTAATTGTTAATGGCCATGAACCCACAGCAAAAAATTAGCACTATGTTGCCAGTCTCACTCAAAAAGGCCAAATGTGGGAAATTAAAGGCCACAAAGAAACATTTTATAAGTGCTATCTGTCAACATTTTGCTCACAGCACAGTTTCTGAAAATTGAGGCCAGAGTGTTCTAAACATTCATCGTAGAGAACAAAAGCAGACTGTAAATCAGAGGGGAAGGATTTCTGTGTCTGGGGGGCAGGATACTTACTTCCTTGGTATTGTTCTTGAAGTGAGCAGCAACCAGCTTGTTTTTTTTTGCTGTATTTGCAGGTTGGATCCCTGACAGTGGATAATTGCACCAACAATCAGCCAGCACAGTTCTGCTTTGTAAGCACTCCAGGCATAGGCACGGAAAGGTATCAATGAATATCCAGCTTTATGCTTTTCAAAAATTCCTATTCTGTTCAACTGGCCTTAAGAAAATAATGTCATATTATGTGATTCAAAGATATTTCTGCAAATTAATACATTCTTACCTTGTCTTACTCTTAGAACTCTGGATATGGATAAAAATAGCATGGTATTTGGAGGAGTCAAATCGATTGACCCAATACTCCTTCGCCCAGATCAAGTAAAAACAGATGACTTCATTGGTTGCATTAAGGAAGTTAAACTGAACAGTGTTCCTGTTAAATTTGCTGAGGCACTATCTTCATATAACATCCTCACCAGGTACCATGTTTCACATAATACTGCTGTGTCATTGTATTAATAGTATGGAAAAGCAAGCTCTTTTACAGCATGTTACATTATTAGGGATATAATGGTTATTTGATCAATTATTTCTGGGAATTCTTTGCCAGTATTTAACATGATAATTTAATGAGGCTTTTAGACATTGTGGTGAACACTTTTTCTGAAATCTGTATACATCTTAAACTGTGCATTTGTTTTATCATGTACACTGCCCTTATCTATACAGGGAAGCCAAATGCTGGTGTGGAGCTCTTAAATCTAAATTACTCACTATATGATGGGATGTGGGCCTGCACCAACAATTCTCCACATAGTGAGCTCCTGATCTGATTCATACTAGTGTAGGCAGTTGTCAAGTAAAGACCAGGCAGAACCAATGAGAGTGAAATTGGCCTTGGATGGTTGTGCAGAAATGGCCGTAGCAAGATGGCAGCCTGTTTTACATCCTGCCTGGTCATCTTTTCCATTGACTGCATTGGAAAAGAAAATCCAGCGGTGTACATGGAATCACCACCACCTCCAAGTTCCCCTCCAAGTCACACACCATCCTGACTTGGAAGTACATCGCTGTTCCTTCATCGTCACTGGGTCAAAATCCTGGAACTCCCTACCTAACAGCACTGTGGGAGTACCTTCACCACACGGACTGCAGCGGTTCAAGAAGGCGGCTCACCACCACCTTCTCAAAGGCAACTAGGGATGGGCAATAAATGCTGGCCTTGCCAGTAATGCCCACATCCCAGGAACAAATTAAAAAAAGAGAATCCAGCTGAATGTCAACCCAGAATTCAGAGCTGGAGCTTCAGTCTCCACTTGCCAGGACTATCTGGAGAGGGGTTTGAACCCTGCACCTTCTGACTCAGAGGCAAGAGTGCTACCACTAAGCCAAAGGCTTGCTCCTTTTTTTAAGTTAAATGTGCTTTATAAATGCAAGTTGTTATAAATTGTGACAGCAACCAATGCTCCCATTAAGCTGTGTGGCCGCGCAACGCTCTGGATGACTCGTGCAGGCCATTCACCGGCTGTTCAATAGAAATAGTAACGCATGCGTGGAAATTTAAATGGGCCACTCCACCCGTTAAAGGGGCCGCGCATCCCAAAAAAATTTAAAGGGAATATTGACAGCAAGCCAATGGCACAGATATGCATGTAGGCTTGAATGATCGTTATGCGAGAACATCTCTAATCACTTTATACTTTACGTGATACTACATGGAAGAAGGCAGGCCAGGGTGATTTTCAGCCAATAAAGCCTCATTAGCTACTCCTGCCAAGAAGCTACAACCATATTTACAGGCACTCTCACACTTACAAGGCAATAACTGTGGAGGGTCTGGATTAGCAGAGTCAGATGCAGAGCTCTGCCATCTGCTGTCAGGAGAGCTGCTGCTAACCGGCACTATAAGGCTGGCACAGCCGGTGACAGAGTTTGTCAACTGTGGCCTCAAGCCTACACATGGGACTTGCTTTGCCTTCATTTTTATCTGTCAATCCTCTGCTCCTTCAACCTTGGCAAAGGCTGTTAATGGTTTTGAGATGCCCTTTGAGCCTATCCAAATGCTTTCAGAAGGTTTGTTTCCCCCCTCCCCCATTGTGACGCTCCCCTATAATTGTCCCCGTCCCTTTGAAGTTCATTTACACGCAATTATCCACTTTCACCTTTAGTGTGCTCCTTACACTTGTACCTGGATCTATGAATAATAATGCAGTGATTTGAAAATTTGAGCATTTTACAATTCAGGTGGGATTGCTCCAGTTCTTGACCTTTTACACATAATTTGCATCAGTAGAGGAAAATTGGTCCCAAAGTGTATTAAAGTACAACATTATGACTCCATACCTGGCACTCAACAGGAGCAAAGCTGAAAAATCATTTTTAAACCTCGTCGTCAGGTATGGGCCCACCAGCTGTCACTTCTTCCATGCAGCTGCTCAACTCTATTGCATTTTGGGATAATCTCTCTGGGTCTCGCATGTGAAACTCTCTCCTCCCCTTTTGATCTGTTTCTGTCTATAGCCTCTCTGTCTTTTCTCCGGCTTTGAATCTCTTCTCAATCTGCATATCTCGCTATCTGTACAATAATCTCCTTGTCTGCTTTTACTCAGCCATAAATTACCAAAGCTGTCTTTTTGATCCTCCCTCATACTGTCTGAAGACAAAATGCCCTTGTCTTTAACATCTACTGCGATCATGGGATCATGTCCAAGGCAGTTCTAGTCTGTGTGTGGCACTGAGGCCCAGTTTTTAACAATTAATATTTAAGGTCTTTATACTTCTCCTTCCCTGCTCAGAGTGTCATCTCACTCTACCCATTCATCTCTGAACTATGTAAGCACGTTAGGTGAAAAATTCCCATGGCATCATTGTACTACTGGAAGTGTGGTGCGGCCCAGATCAGAATGAAGAGAAAGATGCCACAGATTAATTACTGTGCATTGTTGGGGCCTTCACTAAGCCAGCTTCCAAAACAGTGGGTATTCATTAACGAAAACTGACTTTGAAGATCAATTTTTCTCCCTCTTGAAAGCCCAGAATGTAAATATTAACACAGCCAATCGCAAATCTTCCCAGTGCTGAAAAAGATTAAATGTAAAATTAAAATCTGGTTTTGTCATTTTTAATCCCTAATGTATTAAATTTTAATATCTGACTTTCAACTCAGTGCTCAGAGTGCCAAGCCTATTTCCAAAGAATATCATCTTTTACCTTAAGGAGCATCAATGAATATTACACAGTGATGTAGAATCGCTAGAGCCTCAACAATGAAACTGTCCCCATTACCCCTGAAATGATCAATTTCTTTCTTGCCAGCCCTGCGGCAAAAAGGAAAGATTTGTTGATAATTAAAGAAATATTACTTGTTCACCAATAGCTAACTAATTATAGAGTGATAAAAGGCTGTGCATTTTTGTTCCATTCATTATGCTGTGAATATAAACTGAAAAATGCTGCTTTGTCACAAAGAAACTGGCTCATGTTCCATCAGACTGGTTTTATTAATGAGTCATGACTCTGAAGCAGTGTAAAAGATGCAACAATATATTTTTTTTAAGTTGTAATCTTTATTTTGCTTCTGTTCTTTATACATTCTTTAGGTGTTTTGTGTTATTACTATTTTGTACACCTGACTTATGGAACCGGGGGGAGAAATTCGGTATCGCCCCGTTTGGGGCGCAATTATCGGCCGGGCGCAAAGTTTAGCGCCTGGCGCTAATTATCGCCTCCGACTGCAAACTTGGCTTCTATCGCCCCTGGAGGTGATTGGAGCGCTAAATCAGGCGCTACACACCTCACTTAAGGCGCAAAGGTCGAGGAGCGAGGCGCTACCTCAGAGCGCTGGCGAAGCTCATGTGATGTCAGTTGGCAATGGAACACAGACACACTGGCGCCGGCCAGTTCTTAAAGGGGAGGGTCGATCTTGCTCTCCATCCACACCCTGCTCATTGCAGCCTTGAGTCTTGGCCTGGAGAGACCTGTACATCAAATCTGCTGGAAAGAACAATGGAGAGACCCAGGGAAAGAGCCCAGAGTGCAGCCCCCATAGTCTCTTCTAAATCGATGCAAGGAAGGTCAAATCAAAATGAACCTGCAAAGTGCTGCTCAGTCACCCAAAACTCCTTCACACAGTGTTGAATCTCTCCAGAAGTCTGTCTCTCTCTCGGAATGCGTGGTGCAAAAATGTCGCCGACAAAAAAAGGCAGGAAGTGATTGCCTTTAAATAGCACTCCCCCAGTCCCTTCCCGACTGCAAAATGCTCCCCTCAACCTGTCATTGTTAGCAGCAGGCAGAAAGGCAGGGGGCGCCACTCAATATTCAGTCCGGGGCACTACCGGGGTGTTGCACACTCGACTGACGTCACGATCTGTGGGCACAGGAGATCATGGCGGTAGTGTTTAGCGCCGCCGCAAAATGTCTGGTCAATTTCGCGAGCGGTGCAAACATCACCATGCCCGGGTGTTATTTGCTTTGCCCCCCATTAGCGCCCTTTGCGGAGGCGCAAAGCAACCAAATTTCCCCCCCCAGGTGTTATAAATTAATTGGCACAGTGCCAGTAGATAAACTAGCTAGATAATAGCATGCATGAGCTGTATTATCTCTGAGATAACTTTCCATGACTTTTAAGGATGGAATAGGAAAATATTATCATTACTGCATTACTCAAAATAGGATTAATTTTAAATTTGGACATAAAATCTTTTCTACAAATGTACAAAATAATCCTGAACATTGTGGTGATTTTATAAATGCTAATTGAAATCAAGGATGGATTCTCCTGCATGATCACACCTGAAATGGGGTGGCTTAGCGGTATAGAATGAGGCAAAATCATGCAGTGAGGCCTACATTTCCCCCTCCCCCCTCCACCACTGGGACTGCGACTGGACATGGTTACCCCAACAATCACATGCAAATGCTGCTGGGAGAGTGTGGCCTGGGATCCCAGCCCACTTCCATCCTATCCAGCCCAGTTACCGTCACTTTCCAGGACCACCATCTGAAAGGTGGCGGTAGGCCTGAGGTAGCGGCAGTAGTGGCGTCACGGTAATAGAATGGAGGGAGATCGCTATGGAAAGGCCTTCTCTCCATTCATGTAGACCACCACTCACTCTTCAGTGCAGGCCTCAGTTTCTGCCGAGGCCTACAAGGCTGCAGCTTCCTTGATCTTCTGTGTTCTTCTGCCCATTTAAATACCTGGCCACCTCTCCCACTGCAGCACTGCAGGACACCCTCTTGATGGCGGGATTTCCATCTGGATCCCACCGTGCATATTTAGTGACCCCGACCTAGGGAAATTGGTCAGAGTTGGGGTGGAATCGAAGGGGTGAGCAGAAGTCCTGCCCTGCTGCTACTCCACCCTGAAGAGAGGAATCAAGCCTGTAGTATTACAATAGCCTTTTTAAGTTATACAAAATACACCGCCAACCATTTGATTACTCATGCAGATAGTATTATGAGGAGTGACGTTATTAATAATCAGCAATTTGTTGATGCCTATTTACAAATTTATTAAAGACATTTTTCAGATGTCATAATTTGTTAATTGTTAATCCATTACTGTGTCTAACCATTTTCAACTGGCATATGGCATATGGTAGCATGTGGCCCTGCAAGGAACCCAGGGACAAGGAGTCCTGTTTTGAGGTGGCCTTACCCTGTTCATAAGCTCTACAGGCACAGTCTGAGCTACCTGATCCTCAGTGAGGAGTAGTATAGGAAAAGATTGCAATTCTCATGAGACACCATTGCAGCAATTTGCAGTATGCTGCAGCAGGAGATTTGCCTGTGGCAGTTAAGGTCACCACAGCCCTGAATTGTTATGCATCAGGGTAATTTCAGGCTTCCAATACAATACAATACAAATCGCTTTATTGGCATGATAAGGTACATCTTATGTTGCCAAAGCATCAAAATACATTTATGGCTGAACACATAAACGCGGTTCCATTCATACAGTGTATAAACAGGTATATCCCTGAGTCTACAAATATACACTCGCCTTCTTTATATATACTCTTGTCTTAGTTTACTGGTTGTCCCTCTGTCCATGGCAAGCTGTAACATAGTGTGCCGCCAGTGTTACACAGCTTCTCTCCTCCCCCAGCAGGAATGGGAGTCTTTGGTTGTCAGTCAGATTTCTGAACTCAGGACATATTTGTGAGAATTTTTGGTAGAAATTCTCTCTGATGCCCTGATATTTTCCACAGGCTGTGAGGAAGTGCATCTCTGTCTCAACTACTCCCTGACTGCAGTGAGAGCATATCCTGTCTTCTCTTGGCAGCCTGGTCTGCCTGTGTCTGCCTTTTTCGATTGCTAGGCTATGTTCGCTAAGTCTGTACCTTGTCAAGGTTCTTCTCAGTTTGTTATCCTTTACCATGGTCAGGTAATCAGCTATGTTGTATTGTCTGTTTAGGGCCAAGTAGCAATTGAGTTTGCTTTGGGTTTTTGTTGTTTCTGCCCAATATGACAGATATTTTTCCTTTTGCTTAGCGACGATTGTGTTGGGTCGAATTCTTTGTGTTACCCTGTCACTGTCCTGGGACTGGTTATTGTTAGTATTGTTATTAGTTACTTTATTGAGTCCCAGGACTAGTTGACTGAGGGTATTCTTCTTTATGGTCAGCTCTTGGCATTTCAGGGCGTCGTAGTGATAGCATTGGGGGTTGCTCATTTGTAGGTGATTCCAAAATTTGGTGGCTCTTTTTTGGATAGTGATTATTAATGGGTATTGGCCTAGTTCCGCCCTGCATGCGTTGTTTACTGTTTTCCTTTGAGTCCGGAGGATACTTTTACAGAATTCCGCATGTAGGATCTCAATTGGGTGTTTGTCCCATTTTGCAAAATCTTGTTGTGTTAGTGGTCCCCAGACCTCACTGCCATAGAGTGCAATTGGTTCAATTACTGATTTGAAAATTTTGAGCCAAATGCTAATTGGGATTTCTATTTGGATTGATTTTTTGATGGCATAGAAAGCCCTTCTTGCTTTCTCTTTCAGTTCATTCACAGCCAGTTTGAAGTTTCCCGTAGAACTGATTTTTAAGCCCAAGTATGTGTAGTGAGTGGTTTGTTCAATTTTGGTTGTTCCTACTGTGAAATTTATTGTGGGTCCATGTTGTTTGGATCTTTGCTGGAACACAAGGACTTTGGTTTTTTGGGGATTTATTGTCAGGGCCCAAGTCTGGCAGTACGACTCCAGCAGGTCCAGGTTCTGCTGTAGACCCTCCTTAGTTGGTGACAGCAGAACCAGGTCGTCGGCATAGAGGAGGAATTTAACCTTGGATTCATATAGGGTGAGGCCGGGTGCTGTAGATTGTTCAAGTATGTAACACCAGTCAGGCTGCAGTGCATGGCTGTATCAGGCAGGTCACAGACACCCTGTTTTCTAAGGCAAATGATTTAATCCTTTTGCCAGAGACCCCAGGAAACAGAAGAAAAGGGCTGTGGAGTTTGCAGCCATTGTAGCATCCTGACAAGTGCAGGGTGTCATCCACTGCACACGTGTGGTCATCAAGGCTCCTGTCAACAAGACTGACCTCTTCATGAACCGCAAAAGGTTTCACTTCCTTAATGTACAGCAGGTCGGTGACCACCAGCAGTGACTCATGGGTGTTGGTGACTTTCCAGGCAGCTCCCATGATACCTACATCCTGCAACAGTCCAGCAATCAAAAAAAAAGGTTGGTAGCTGGACCGAAATAATACAAATGATTGAAGCGCTATGTTAAGGAATAAATGTTGGCCAGGGCACTGGGAGAACTCCACTGCTCGTTTTCAAGTAGTGCCGTGCGACCTTTTACATCCACCCAAGAGTTTAACGTTTCAACCAAAAGATGGCACCTCAACAGTGCAGCACTCCCTAGGTACCACACTTAGCCTAGATTATGTGCTCAAACCTTTGGATTGGGCCTTAAACCCATGACATTCTAACTCAGTGACATGAGTGCTACCACTGAGCCACGGCTGACACATTGATGGGGGTCCTTCAGGGAATTCCACTCTGGCAAAAGAAGAAGGAGGAAGAACAGATGGAGGAGCAGCAGCAAGATGACTGAAAAAAACAGCTACAGCCAGAGGGAGAGCAAATAGAGTGAGTCATGCTTGCAGGAATCCTTACCCTCTGAACAGGCTGTAAGGGCCAAGGCCAACATACCTGCAGTTCTCTGAGCAGTGCATAAGAAGGCTTAACGTCTGTAGAGAGGCTATCAGAGTTGTGTCAATTCCTGCAACCAACTGTCACAGGTAGCACAGCATTGCCTGTTGCTGTCAAGATCACCTTGAATTTCTTACCTCAGGCTCCTTCCAGGCTGCCACTGGGGATATCAGTCAATCAGCAGTTCATGCTTGCATTAAGCAGATGACTAGTGCCATGGGCATCCAGAAGCAGCAGGATAGGGCTCTGGGGTTTGAACAAATTGCAGGCTTTCCTAATTCCATGACCTCATTGATTGCACCCACGTCACCCTGCGGGCTCTGCCCCACTCCATTCATGAATTACAAGGGCTCCATTCCACTAATGCGCAAGTCCTGTATGATCACCAGCATTGCATTATGCAGGTCTCTGCCCATTTTCCTGGTAGAAGCCATGATGCCTTATATTGCGGCAATCCTCCACTCCCCCTTCCCACCTTTGCTTCTGTATAGCAAATGAGAAGCTGGCTACTTGGAGACAAGGGCTCACCCCTGCACATTTGGCTCATGACTCCTCTCAGGACCCATGCTTGGCAGCTGAACTGCAATATAATCAGCCCACATTGAGCAGACTACTGGAGCCCTCAAGCAATGTTTTCGCTGCCTGGACCAGTTGAATTCCTACAGTACAGCCCACAAAGAGTGTCCCGAATGTTAGTGATCTGTTATATACTGCATAACTTTGGTCTACAACAGGGATTACACATGGAGCCATCATTGGACAAGAACTGTCAGCATGATGAGGGAGATGACACTGATGACATCGAGGATTCTGTGGAAGTGGGAGGGCTCCATAACCTGCCTGAAGTCAGAGCTCTTCAGCAGCTACTCATTGAAGAGCACTTCTGCTGAACAATCCCTACTACAATGGAAAGGAATATCGAGCAGGTTGTATAATGGGAGGCTGATCCACTGCAGTCAGTTTTGCACACCTGCTGAAGTTGAATTCTACCCCATCAATGTCCTTTCCATGATGGGGGGTGGGGCGAAACTGGACACAGTGCTGCAAATGAGGGTCATAGCAAAGCCTCCTAACTATATTACTGTGGCCTCACTCTTGTAATGAATTGCAGGCAATACAGCTAAGGATCCCGTGGACTTCTGAGAGTATGCCTGAACCTTGAGGGAGCAGACAGTGTTTACCTCCAAATCTTTCTTCCACTCTTTTGTCTTTAACTGACACCCACTCATGTTATATTCTATGTTCCTACTTTGTGCATCTACACACATAACTACATTTGTCTACATTGAAGGACATTTGCCAGTCTTGGGCCTACTTCCCCAATCTATCCAAATCCAGTTGTAATCTAATTCCCTCTTCTAGGTTGCTGACTCTGCCACTCATGCTTGTTGGTCATTGGTTGTTGAAATTTCTTTTACTTAATTGTGAATCCACAGTTGTTGAAAAGCTGTGATAGTGACCTTAATTTTTCTGGTTGTGGACCATTCCTGATGTTGGAGAAAAGGTCCACTAAGGCCAACAACGCAAAAACTGCCAGGCAGTGACATCCGACCCTGACACTGTTGGCGTTTATGTTTGCACTTAGCAGTGCTGCGCTTTGGGTAGCATAGGAAGAAACATTGCTTAAAATGGCACTATATGGCAGCGGAGGCACTCGTACCTAAAGCCACTTTGACACTGATGCTCTTTTAGTTCTGGTTCTGGGAGATCAGTGAGTATGATTTAGCTGCCCAAATTTTCTAAATCCAGCTCACTTATACCAGTGGCAGAATCAAAGACCCAGTTTTTCGTAGGTCTGCAAGTCTGCTGCCAGGATACGAGGACTAGACTTTATTAATGTTAATATGGGGAGCAGGGTCACAAGTGCCAGTCCCCATGGAAATGGAACTAAACATGCACAAGCAAAAAAGTGGTTTCACGTTTATATTACAGCTATCCCACTGGAGTTGCGACTGCCTACACTATTGTCCTAAGTAAATGCTGATGATTTTACGAGGTGGGGGTGAAAAATATTCGATTTTGTGCTGAGACTGTCAGTACAGACACCATGTCCTTGAAATGTGATGATATTCACATTTCACAGTATTAATGATTGTGACATAATTACTGCATTTATTGAGAAATAATTTTCAGTTTATTACCTGTAAATTATATGGTCAACATCTATTATAATGTAGCATTATTAGCAGTGTTACATGACCAATATTTAAGTTGTTGTAAATATTGCCTTTTACGACATAGAAATTTCAGAAACGTCTGTTCTTTTCAATTGGAATTCATGGCCATATTTGGCTGCTGTGGATAGAAGAGGGTTTAAAGAGAAAGGGGTAGAAATTAGTTACTGGAAGCGCCCCGCCTCCCTCTTGGGGCACCGCGAGGGAATATTGCGGCGCACATGCCGCAGCGCCATGTGCCATGCGCTGCAGCACTATGTGCCGCGGTACTGCAGGCCTTCCTCCCCTTCTTAAAGGGGAGGAGCCTAGCGCAGCGCGACCCGGGGCCCAGCTGGGCCACCAGGGATCGGAGTGCCGGCAAAAGAGCCCGGCGCTCAAGAGAAGTGCCGGGCTCACGGAGCGCAACCGGCACTCCGTGGGGGGGGGGGCTGGTCAGGAGGAAGGGGACGGCAACGGGGGCAGGTGCTGGCAGGCGGCCAGCAACAAAAATGGCCTCCCGGCACCTCGCCTTTAATTAGCGCCGCCCCAGCCGCAGGTAGGCCCCCCTGACTCCGTTGGACATAGCGTCCGGCGGTAAGTCAGGGGGCGGTACCGAAGATCGCGGCCCGGGCACCAGCGGGGAGCTGCGCACAGCGATGACATTATCGCTGGCGGCGCAGCGCCGCAGGGCGCTAACGGTTACCGCCGTCACTAATCTCCAGCTGAATTTTGTGGGAGGCGTTGGCAGCTAGGGCATTAACGGGAGGTGCAAAGCAACCAAATTTTTCCCCCATGATGTTATCTGCCTGGGACACCTAGAAAATGGGCCCACGAGTTTAGCAATGGGACCAATGCCTGTGCAGGTTGGGCGCAGACCAACTCACTGCTAAATTAGTATGCTTTGCACCCGTTGTACTCCTGCAAAACAGGTGCAATCCATGCTAATTGTTACCCCAATGATTCAGATGTTAGGACAAGTTTGGTGGCTTCCTCCAAAAAAGACCACAGAGAGTATCCAGTATGACCGTTGGGTGCTGCAGGCTGCATAACTTTGCTCTGCAACAAAATCAGCACATGGAACCACTCTACTGGAAGAGGACCTTCAGCATGATGCGTAACAGAACAACGACGAGATGGAGAATGGTGAAGCGGAAGAGGTCCAAGAGAGCTGTTTGACAGAAGTTAATTGAAGAGAACTTCAGCTGAACAATCCCTGCTCCCCTGTAATAACAGTCGTGTCCAACACCTGGCCCAGTCCTTCTACCCTACAATCAACAGCATCTGCCCAAATGCCAACATTGCTATTTATGTCACCACACATTGCAGGATCGCCAGTAATTACAGACGCAGTCTCTGCAACACAAAGATCTCAAATATCAATGTGGCTTTAATAGCTTACAGAAATAGCTACATGCTATTGTCACCTCAGTGGGAGCCCCTAGTGCCTGACTGAAGTGCTTTTACGAGTTGGTTTCCCAATGGTACGAAAGGCTGATATGACTCAAACATGATAAGCTCATGGTCGGTGACCTCTAGCAGCTTGGGTCTGGCGGGAACCAGCTGCAGACTGCAACAGCTTGGTGTCTGCTGGGGTGGTCTGGCCCAGCTTGCTTTCTATCACTGATGTGGGCATTGCTTCAGGGTGTCTCAAGAGTACAGAAGTGAGAGATGGGAGTCATTTTCAACTTTGCTGCCTGGATGGTAACTTGGCGGAACAAATTGCCCACCCTTTATAGAACACGCCCAGTTTTTATTCCATTGATTTCAATAGAAGACAAATCGGGCTGGATCTAGATCAGGCAGGCAAACTGCTCTGCCAGGTTTCAGCCCAGGCAATGAAGTTGAAAATTAGCCCCATGATATCATTTTCCTTTCCCAATGCACAAATGCCCTGCTACTGAGGTGCAGCGCACTACTCCTACAGATCCACAGGAGACCAGGCTCTAGGTGATCACTGAACCAAGTAAAGCTCCGATCCATTCGATCTCCCAACCTGTCCAAGGCAGAGGAGATGGTTAAGCCCAGACCTTGTATGGCTCCAGTATGATCATCCTGAGTGAAGCTTTGACTGGTGCCACATTCTCCTGCAGGGGGGCTCAGCGGCAATGGCCATCAAGGTGGAAACATACTCCCTGGTTGACTACAGAGCATTGATGCCATGCGTGAGGACCCCACACAAACAGGTAGTGGGTTGCACCATACTATCAGACATATTTTGGAAGATCCCTGGTAGGGACTCCAATGCCTTCAGCCATTGCTGGTGCACAGAAATCATCCTTTTTCAAATGCCAGGCCCTGAAGTCCAAGTTTCTGTCCTCTTTGACAGAGCTAGGATGTGCGCTGACCCTCCATTAGCTCTTCCCTTTGCCATCCACGTCAACTCCACCTACTCCTGCTTATTTGTGCTTGGTGAATCCTCCAGTGCGCATCCCTCAAATCTGAATGATTAAGGAATTTGGGCTGGGATGGATCTCATCCTAAGGTTCTTGGAGAACTCAAGGATGTCACTCTCTCTCTCTTAGGCAGTCCCTTGGAACCGAGGATGACTTGCTTCCACATTAAAAATGAGTTCTCAGGTGACTGATTAGTCCAATGCGGGACCTACAGTCTCTGTCACAGGTGGGGCAGATGGTGGTTGAAGGGGCGGGTGGGTGGGGTGCTTGGGTTGATGTGTGCTCCTTGCGCTTGGCTTCTGCTTGCTCCCAGCGAAGAGACTCGAGGTGTTTGGCGCCTTCCCGGATGCTTCTCCTCCACTTTGTGCGGTCTTGGGCCAGGGATTCCCAGGTGTCAGTGGGGATGTTGCACTTTTTCAAGGAGGCTTTGAGGGTGTCCTTGAAGCATTTCCTCTGCCCACCTGGGGCTCTGTTGCTGTGTCGGAGCTCCGAGTAGAATGCTTGTTTTGGGAGTCTCGTATCGGGCATGCGGACGATGTGGCCCATCCATCGGAGCTGATCGAGCATGGTCAAAGCTTCGATGCTGGGGATGCTGGCCTAAGTGAGAACACTGATGTTGGTGCGCCTATCCTGCCAATGGATTTGCAGGATCTTGCAGAGGCAGCGTTGGTGATAACTCTCCAGTGCTTTGAGATGCCAGCTGTACATGGTCCATGTCTCTGAGGCATACAGCAGGGCGGGTATCACTGCTGCTCTGTAGACCATGAGCTTGGTGCTGGGTTTGAGGTCCTGGTCTTCAAAAACACTCTTCCTCCAGCGACCGAAGGCTGCACTGGCACACTGAAGGCGGTGTTGCACTTCGTCATCGACGTCTGCCCTTGTTGACAGTAGGCTCCCGAGGTATGGAAAGTGGTCCACGTTGTCCAAGGCCTTGTCGTGGATTTTGATAATCAGGGGGCAGTACTGTATGGCAGGGACAGGTTGGTAAAGGACATTTGTCTTATGGATGTTTAGTGTAAGGCCCATGCTCTCGTATGCTTCAGTGAAAGTGTTGACGATGGTTTGGAGTTCGACCTCTGAGTGTGCGCAGACGCAAGCGTCATCGGCATAATGTAATTCGATGACAGAGGATGGGACGGCCTTGGACCTGGACTGGAGGCGACGGAGGTTGAACAGTTTCCCGTTTGTTCTGTAAATTAGCTCCACTCCAGTGGGGAGCTTACTGAGGGTGAGATGGAGCATTGCAGCAAGGAAGATCAAGAAGAGCGTTGGTGCGATGACACAGCCTTGCTTGACCCCGGTCCATACGTGAATTGGGTCTGTGGTGGAAGTGTTGGTCAGGATCACGGCTTGCATGTTGTTGTGAAGCAGGCGGAGGATGGTGACAAACTTTTGAGGGCAGCCGAATTTGAGGAGGACACTCCATAATCCCTCACGGTTGACAGTGTCGAAGGCCTTTGTGAGGTCAAAGAAGGCCATGTACAGCGGTTGGTGCTGTTCCCTGCATTTCTCTTGTAATTGACGTGCAGTGAAGATCATGTCCATTGTGCCCCTTAGTGGGTAGAATCCGCATTGCGACTCTGGGAGGAGCTCTTCGGCCACTGGGAGAAGGCGATTGAGGAGGATTCTTGCAATGACTTTCCCTGTGGCAGACAGCAGAGAAACTCCTCTGTAATTACCGCAATCGGACTTGTCACCTTTCTTGAGGATGGTCACAATTACGGCATCTCTGAGATCCCCTGGCATGCTCTCCTCCTTCCAGATAAGAGAAATGAGTTCATGAATTCGCACCAGTAGTGCTTCTCCACCATGCATTACTGCCTCGGCAGGGATTCCATCTGCTCCTGAGGCCTTGTTGTTCTTCAGTTGTCAGATGGCCTTTTCAACCTCATGCCGGGCTGGGGTTGTGCTGAGGTGGTGGCGGGTAGCATGCTGCGGGATGGAGTTGAGGACACTCGCGTTGAAGACAGAGTCTCGGTTAAGGAGATCTTCGAAGTGCTCCTTCCAGCAGGCACTGACTGCCTCCCTGTCCTTGATGAGTACCTCTTTGTTCTTGGCCCGCAGTGGGGTAGGACCTTGGGTGCTTGGGCCGTAGGTGGTCTTGACTGCGCTAAAGAATCCACGCACGTCGTGGTTGTCGGCTAGCTGCTGGATCTCCTGCGCTTTCTCCACCAAACATCTGTTCTTTAGGTCACGAGTTTTTGTTGGACCTTGGCCTTCAGGTGTCTGTAGAGCTGCTTTCTTGCTCTCGAGTTGTGTTGCTGTTTCCAGATCAGGAATGCCTTGTGCTTGTGGCTTATTAGCTCCTGGATCTCCTGGTTGTTCTCATCGAACCAGTCTTGGTGTTTCCTGGTTGAGTGACCGAGTTCGGTTCACCCATCACCCCTGTGCTCGCTGACCTACATTGGCTCCTGGTTAAGCAACGCCTCGATTTCAAAATTCTCATCCTTGTTTTCAAATCCCTCCATTGCCTTGCCCCTCCCTATCTTTGTAGTCTCCTTCAGCCCTACAACCGAGGCATTGCTTAACCGGTAGCCAATGTAGGTCAGCGAGCACAGGGGTGATTGGTGAACCAAACTTTGGTCACTTGACCAGGATGTGATGACAGAACCACTGGCAAGAGATATTTTGAAATTTGTTAGACAAGGGGTAGTACCAGAAGACTGGCGAATTAGCGGGGATCCAGGGAAGGATCAATTAGTTAGTCTCACATCAGTACCAGGAAAAATTCTAGAATCGATTATCAAGGACAAACTGATAGAAGGGAGGTCAAGATTTTCCAAGACCCCATGCCACCAGTGTGTCCTTGTACACAGCAGGCGACAACAACAACAACTTGTATTTATATAGCACCTTTAACATAGTAATACATCCCAAGGCACTTCACAGGAGTATTATAAGACAAAAAATTTGACACCGAGCCACATAAGGAGAAATTAGGGCAGGTGATCAAAAGCTTGGTCAAAGAGGTAGGTTTTAAGGAGCGTCTTAAAAGAGGAATGAGAGGTATAGAGGCGGAGATATTTAGGCAGGGAATTCCAGAATTCCAGAGCTTAGGGCTTGGGCAACAGAAAGGTTGAGCGATTATAATCAGGAATGCTCAAGAAGGCAGAATTAGAAGAGCGCAGATATCTCAGGGGGGGGGGGCGGGGAGGTTGTAGGGCTGAAGGAGATTACAAAGATAGGGAGGGGTGACGCCATGGAGGGATTTGAAAACAAGAATGAGAATTTTGAAATCGAGGCGTTACTTAACCGGGAGCCAATGTAGGTCAGCGAGCACAGGGGTGATGGGTGAATCTAACTCGGTGCGAGTTAGGCCACGGGCAGCTGAGTTTTGCATGACCTCAAGTTTACGTAGGGTAGAATGTGGGAGGCCAGCCAGGAGTGCGTTGGAATAGTCAAGTCTAGAGGTAACAAAGGCATGGATGAGGGTTTCAGCAGCGGATGAGCTGAGCCAAGGGCGAGACGGGCGATGTTACGGAGGTGGAAATAGGCAGTCTTAGTTATGCTGCGGATATGTGGTCAGAAGCTCATTTCAGGGTCAAATATGACACTAAGGTTGCGTACAGTGTGGTTCAGCCTCAGACAGATGTTCGGGAGAGGCAGCTTATTGGAAAACCATAGGTGTATTTCTCTCTCTTTTCCATCCAGATATTAAATGACATAAAATCGCTAACAGTGCATCAACAGTTTTCTGATAAGTCCCTCGCAGCATGTAAGATCCTGCTGGTGGTGCTGGACCTAGGAAAATTTCTGCCATAAACTGATTGGTAAGAGTCAACATGGATTTACAAAAAAGGGTGTCATGTGAAACCAGTACCTAGGGATGTAGATATGGACAACGATGTAGATGTGATTTATTTGAATTTTTAGTAAAGCTTTTGATTTGGTGTCTTAAAGGAAAACTAGTTAAGAAAATTAGTAGGCATGGTATTGGCAGCATATGCAGGTGAATCAAATTCTTGTTAGTCAATAGGTAGCAGAGGGCCTGTGTAAATGGCAAGTGTTCTGGGTGGAGCGTTTTGATGAATGAGACCTTGTGGCATTTAGTGTTTTGAACTGGTACTCTTCAACATTTTCATAAATGACCTGGAAGAAAGTGTTGGTCGCTTCACCTCAAAGTTTGTGATTGCATCAAAATAGCAGGGTGATTAATACAGTGGAAGATGGTGACAAACTACAGGGAGACTGTTTGGGGAGCTGGTGGACAGTTACAATTTAATGTATATGTAAGTATAAATTCATGCTGTCAGGAGTACAGAATAATCAGAGGGATTATAGGATTAAGGGAAAATAGTGTTACAGTAGACAGGCGCCTCAAAACATCAATCTAATGCCTGGCTGCTGTCAATAAAGCAATTGAGATGTTAGGGTATATAAAAAGGATAAAGTGTAGGTCAGATTGCATCTGGAGCATTGCGTGCCGTCCTGGAACCTTCACTACAGGACGATATAGCAGAGCTGGAAACGGTGCAGAGAAGACCTACTAGAATGATTAGGGAAAGAGAGAATAAAACACATGACTCACAGTCTTCTCATTGGGTAGGAGAAGACTGAAGGGGGTTATGATTGATTTGTTTAAATTAACGAGGCTCAGGAATGTAGAAAATCAGTCAGGGTTACTTAATTTGGTACAGGATTGCAGAACGAGGGGATATGAGCATAAGCTGAAAAAGATTGATTCAGGTGGAATATAAGAGAGCATTAATTCACCAAGAAGATGGATGGTTTTTGGACTAGCTCACCAAAGTAGGTTGTAGCAGCAAGTAGCTTGCATCTTTTCAAGGTCAAATTGGACAATATCTTGAAGAGAAATACATCATCGGTGAAAGGAATACTATCAGGACCTATTGACCTATTGACTTTGCCAGCCTTGAGATTTTCAATGTTTCTATGTTCCTACAGTTGTCCTCGTTTGGACAGAGCTTGTCAGGATAAAACATGCCTCAACAATGGAGTTTGCCTTGATCGTTGGTCTTCCTACTTGTGCCAGTGCCCTGAAGGTTTTACTGGACCCCACTGTGAAAAAGGTGTGTTGTTTTTCTAACTATTCCAGCAGCAGTAGTAAAAACAGCATATTGTAATGACAAATATATCTATAATACAACTTTTACTATAGTAGTATAGTATTGCATAACACTCAAAATATTTTGTTTAAATCTTTTGCGATGTAGAACAGCTAAGGAGACAATGGAAAGGTGGATAACAGTAAGAGGCATCCAAAGTATTTGTTTTAACTACATAAGTAATAGACAAAAGTGTTAAAGACCAAATGAGATTTCAGTGGTGCAATTCTACTGCCACTTTCACACTAATGCAAAAGTGAAATTATGGGGACAATTTTAACCTAAGCTGTAAGCCAGGAAATAGGCAGGTTCAGTTTGGCCACTCAGTTTACACACTGCCCGATTTTATTCTCCATTTCCCACCCAGCAGTTTAGGTTAAAATTACCCCCTATAGTTTTGAAGTCAGATCGCCATCTGCCTCTGTAGAAATTGGCGTTGGAACAATTGAGGAGGCAGTTGCCCACTGCTTGAGTTTGACATTGTATGGAGTACAACTGCAGTGTGGTATCAAGCCTGGTTAAGAAGTGCTCAGGGGATCCTTGGTTCAAATGACTGGCGCAGAACACTAGATCCCTAGGCAAGTCAGCCAAAAACACATCATCTATGAAAAGAAGCGCTGCACTACTTTTAGGAATGCCTGCTTCGGACACTCCATGACCATCGTTACAATATCATGGATGAAGACTAATTATCACAAAGATCACTAATGAGGGAAGCCAAACAAGCCATTCAGCTTATCCTTCCTTAGAGACCCATCACATCATACAGCTAGCTCTTGAATAACTTCAGGGTTTTTGCCTCCACTACTATACCCAGAAGCCCATTCCTAGTACTAATTATGCTGAGTGAAGACGTGCTTCCTGACAGTCCTGAACTTCTCTTTTACCAGTTTTTACCTATGTTCCCTTGGCCTGCAGTTACGGTTTAACTTGAAACAATACTCAGGACTAACCTCTTCTAGCTTAAAATCCCCTCTTATTCATCTCTTTCCAAGGCCGAAGAGTCCAAATGTTTCTAACCTTTTCTCGTAACGCTTTTCTCATAACTCTTGACACTACTGATCAGACTTGTCACCTCTGCACCACTTTAATGTTTCCTTGTGCCTCAGGAACCAGAACTGAATGCAACATTTCAGGTGTGGCCATACCAAAACATGATACATAAGAACATAAGAAATAGGAGCAGGAGTAGGCCATTCGGCCCTTCGAGCCTGCTCCGCCATTCAATGAGATCATGGCTGATTGTCTGCCTCAACTCCATTCACCGGCCCTATCGCCATATCCCTTGATGCCCTTACTAGTCAGAAATATATTGACTTCTGTTTTGAATGTACCCAATGACTGAGCCTCCACAGCCCTCTGGGGTAGAGAATTCCAAAGATTCGCCACCCTCTGTGTGAAGAAATTTCTTCTCATCTCAGTCCTGAATGGCCTACCCTTTATCCTGAGGCTGTGGCCCCTGGATTTAGACTCCCTAGCCAAGGGAAACTTTCTCCCAGCATCCATCCTATCAAGCCCTGTAATAATTTTGTATGCTTCAATGAGATCCCCTGTCATTCTTCTGAATTCAAGAAAATACAGGCCTAGTTTACTCAATCTCTTCTCATACGACAGTCCTGCCATCCCAGGAATCAACCTCGTGAACCTTCGTTGCACTCCCTCTGTGGCAAGTATATCCTTCCTTAGGCAAGGAGACCAAAATTGTACACAAATCCTCTTCAGCATGATGGCTTCAGAGTTAAGAAGTTATCCACCTTGGTAGAAAAAACAGAAGGGCAGAGTATTATTTAAAAGGTGATAGATTGGGAAATGTTGATGTACAAAGGGACCTGGGTGTCCTTGTACACCAGTCACATGCAGGTGCAGCAAGCAGTTAGGAAGGCAAATGGGTATGTTGGCCTTTATTGCAAGAGGATTTGAGTACAGGAGCAAGAATGTCTTACTACAGTTATATAGGGCCTTGGTGAAACCACACCCAGAGTACTGTGTGAAGTTTTGGTCTCCTTACCGAAGAAAGGATATACTTGCCATAGAGGGAGTGCAGCAAAGGTTCACCAGACTGATTCCTGGGATGGCAGGACTGTCGTATGAGGAGAGATTGGGTCGACTAGGCCTGTATTCACTAGAGTTTAGAAGAATGAGAGGGGATGTCATTGAAATGTATAAAATTCTGACAGTGCTAGACAGACTGGATGTTTCCCCTGGCTGGGGGTTCTAGAACATAGAAACATAGAAGATAGGAGCAGGAGTAGGCCATTCGGCCCTTCGAGCCTGCTCCGCCATTCAACAAGATCATGGCTGATCATCCAAATCCTAGCACCCGGTCCCTACACCGACAGCCATCCCACCCAAGCCCTATCCCAGTAACCCCATAACCCCACGTATTTAATCCCCCCTAACACTAAGGGCCAATTTTTTTTATCATGGCCAATCAACCTAACCCGCACATCTTTGGACTGTGGGAGGAAACCGGAGCACCCGGAGGAAACCCACGCAAACACGGGGAGAATGTGCAAACTCCACACAGACAGTCACCCAAGGCCGGATTTGAACCCGGGTCCCTGGCGCTGTGAGGCAACAGTGCTAACCACTATGCCACCGTGCTGCGAGGGGTCACAATCTCAGGATACAGGGTAGGACATTTAGGACTGAGATGAGGAGAAATTTCTTCACTCAGTGTGGTGAACTTGTGGAATTCTCTACCACAGAAGGCTGTGGAGGTCAAGTCACTGAATATATTTAAGAAGGAGATAGATAGATTTCTAGACACAAAAAAGGGATCAAGGGGTATGGGGAGAGACCAGGAATATGGTATTGAGATAGAGGATCAGCCATGATCATATTGAATGGTGGAGCAGGCTCGAAGGGCTGAATGGCCTACTCCTGCTCCTATTTTTCTATGTTTCTAAACTCTACTGATCTGGCAATATGGGGATAATTTTACGACTGTACACTGTTGTTGGGAAGCATCTCATGCCGAGAGCGCATATCAGAAACTCTCGTGGTTTTCCAACTATTTAATTTAATATGCATTGAATTTCATCTGCTATAGTTCTTCCCACTTGAAAGTATTGACTAGATCCATCTGGAATTCAGCTGCTTCATCAGACTATATTGCTCTCCCCCCACCACCAGTTTAGTATCACCTGCAAATTTGATCAACTTACATTTCATTACTGCAAGTTATTTACGTAGTTCTAATAGGCACCAATTCCTACAGCACTCCACTCTTCATCTCCCCAACTGAACATCATTTCCCTAATTGCTTCCTTTCCTTCAGATAATTATTTATCCACCTCTTAGTTATGTGACTAGCTTGACAAGGAGAATGAGAGCATTGAGAGATTTGGACCAATTAAGTGGATGGACTGAGAAATGGCAAATTGACTTATAGGGATATAAATATGAGGTAATGAACATGGGAAAAGAATGCATGAAGTACTGTCTGTTGATGGCAATAGAACAGGAAAAGGATTTGTGTGTGGTTATTGATCATTCACTGATATTTCCTGTCCATGTGAAGCTGTTATCAAAAAGACTAGCTGAGTGCTGGAATACATCTTGAGTACAAGTTGAAACAAGCTATCCTAACCTTTCCTAAGACATTCTGGAGGTCAAGTTTGGAATATTGTGTGCCACTTTTGCAACCTAGCTTCAATAGGACATTGTTGCACTAGAAAGGTTTAGAGAAGAGCAACAAGAGAGAACTGGAGTCCATTTTCTGTCTTCAAGTATCTAAATCAGTTCTAATTTGGTCAGTACTGCTTTAAGACCTGTATGAATCTTCATTTTACAGTCTAATCTCATTGGCATAATTATTCACAACGCCAGGTGCAACCTTAGATGAGTCTGGGGATGACACCACTAGTCGAAGAGAAAAATTGTGTGTAACCTAAATTTAAAGAGATGGGGACAAAAGGCGGTGGATGCTGGCCAATTGAAATGTTCAAGACTGGGATTGATAGATTTTTATTAGATAAGGGTATCGAGGGATATGGAGAAAAGGCGGGTAAATGGAGTTGAGCCATGATTTAATAGAATAGTGGAACAGGTTCAAGGGGCTGAATGGCCTGTTCTTGTTCCTATGTTCCAGTATGTTTCATTCATGGCCTAACCCAATATCCACACAGGATCACATCCAGTAGGAGTTGCTGGATAGCAATCATGAGCAGAAGCCTTGCCTGAATTCCCCTCTCTAACCTGGGTTATTGATGTCAATTGTAGTATCCCTAATGTCAACCTCGCTGAGTTCAGTTAATTCAGCAAAGACCCAGAATGAAACCTGATATCATGCCTATTGTTGTTGATGGCTGAGCTGTAACTGTACCCCCACAAAATTTCTGGAATTCCATTGTTTCTTGCTGGTATCCGCAGCCATATTTGGCTGCTTGGTTGGTAAAGGGAGATCATACGAGCCATCCCAATAAGTGCCCATGGTGTTCACAACAACTTGCATTTATATAGCTTCTTTAACATAGTAGAACATCCCAAGGCGCTTCACTGGAGCATTATCGGACATTGGCCCTGAAATTAGGATCGGGGGCTTGCTGCACGTGCAAGCCCCCGATCTGCACTCACCCTGCGCGCTGACATCTGAGGCCCGGGCCTGCTTGCATTTCCTTTCACAGGCCCGGTTCAGATGACAGCGCGCAGTGCTTACCTGATCCAGCGGCGTAGTTAGTGCGATGTGCCGGCTGGGATCAGGTGAGCACTGTACATCCAATCAGGGGAGGGGAAGGTTCATTCATGAGTTTGAGAATAAGAACTGTCAAACTCGTGAAAACTACGGGGGCCCAAAACACTATTTAAACTTTAAATAAAAATTTAAAAAACATCCCAATCATTAAATTAAGTATAAATAAGTTAAAAAAATAATAATTTAAACAATTTTTTTTTTTTTGAAAAAAATAAATTTTTAATAAAAAGGGTCTAAAACTAAACTTACCTTATTGTAGATTCTTTAAAATAATAAACCTGTGGGAAAAAAAATTCTAAATTACACTAAAACACCACTTACCTGTAAAAATAAATACTTACGTGTGCTTTTTACAAGCGTAAAGACCGGAGGCCTTTACACATGCTCAAATCCCCCAAAACAGAGGAAATCCAAGACGCACGCGCTGCCCCCTACAGCGCACGCGCTAGCCTCTTCAACTCTTGGGTTAGAGGAGAGGAAATGCCGGTTTTCAGCGCATGCGCTGTGCATGCTGAAAACCGGCATTTCCTCCGGCCAGACGCGTGAGTACCCCTTCCGTACTCACGCGTTTGGGGAGGAATTACTGCCCCAATATTTGACACCGAGCCACAGAAGGAGATATTAAGACAGGTGACCAAAAGCTTAGTCAAAGAGGTAGGTTTAAGAAGCGTCTTAAAGGAAGACAGAGAGGCAGAGAGGCAGAGAGGTTTAGAAGGGAATTCCACAGCTTAGGGCCTAGACAGCCGAAGGCACAGCCAGCAATGGAGGGGCGATGGAAATTGTGGATGCCCACAAGGCCAGAATTGGAGAAATACAGACTTCTCAGAGGGTTGTTGGGCTGGAGGAGACTACTACAGAGATAGGGAGGGGTGAGGCTATGGATGAAGTCGAATACAAGGATGAGAATCTTAAATTTGAGGTGTTGCTGGACCGGGGGCCAATGCAAGCCAGCTAGCACGGGGGTGGTGGATGAACGGGACTTGGTGCAAGTCAGGACACAGATAGCAGAGCTTCGGATGAGCTGAAGTTTATGGAGGGTGGAAGATGGGAGGCCAGCCAGGAGTGCGTTGAAATAGTCAAGTCTGGAGGTAACAAAAGCATAGCTGAGGATTTCAGCAGCAGATGAGCTGAGGCGGGGGTGGAGACGGGCGAGACTTTTGCTCTACCAGAAGTTGAATTTGAAGCATATCTCTGTTCTTTAAAATTTTTTAGCCTAATTCTTATTTTAAAAATATCAACACATAAAATAAATTTGGATGTAGATTCGTAAACCTGTAACACAGAGGAAGTTAATAAGAAGGAGAAAAATGTCTTGCTATTACCTCACAGGGAAGAGTACAGCACAGGCACGGTGGGCCAAATGAGCTCCTTCTGTGCTGTATCATTCTATCTGATTCTTTAATTCTATGAATAGGATAAATTCAGATAGTTAAGTCTCTACATTACTGTTAAATATGTTGACGGCTTTATTTTGTGGGCAGTAGGGACTGGAGACTGCAAGAGCATGACTTGGGACTAGGAGGCCAGTTCATACAAGTCAGGAGGCTAAAAGAGCAGATATTGGAGCCTCAAGAGTGCAAGTGAGGAAGCCAGGGTGAGGATATGCATTTCTAGATCCTGGAAGAGTGACTCCTGTGCCCAGGAATACCAAGAGAACGTGGTCTGAGAGTCAAGGCAATGTGCAACAAAAGTCAGTGCTGAAGTGTGTAACCTTTGAGGCTGAGAGAACATGATTTGTGTTGGGTGATTGTAGTTATGGTTATATGGCCAGTATGATGAATTTAACTATTTGTCCTCAAATGCAGATATTTCTCCAGATTCAGCACTAAATTTCAATGGACAATCTCATCTTGATTATTTCATTAAAGAAAGTTATAAACGTGGGCAACTACTGAAGGACCACACAACGAGAAAAAGAAATCAAAAAGGAGACAGAGATGCCAGTAGTATTGAAATACAGTTCAGAACGCGCTCATCAGAAGGAATACTTCTCCACATACAAGGGATTATAAACTGTACCACTGTCAAGGTAAATTTGTTTTCAGTATTGTAATCACTAAAATTAACTAAATAATAAATAATTTCCTTGAGAGATATTAATTGCAGATGAACTCACATTACGAGTACTAAGTACTCTTGAGGAATTCCAAAATAATTCTTATCTGATGCTTCCATGTCCTAAAATCTATTTTTCATCAGATTTAGTTCAACAATCTGGTGTCACACTTGCCATAATTTCATAACAACAACTTGCATTTATGTAGCGCCAGAGGCGTAATCAGAAATAAATGAACCAAAGAAGGAGATGTTCGGAGGGATGACAAAATGCTTGATCAAAGAGGTCAGTTTAAAGGAAGGTCGTAAATAAGGAGAGAGAGCTGGAAAGATTTAGGAAGGGAATTCCAGAGTGTAGGGCCTAGATGGCTGAAGGCACAGCTGCCAATCTGAAGAGAGTGGGGGATGCACAAAAGGCCAGAGTTGAACGAATGGAGAATTCGGCAGGGAAGGTTGTAGTGCTGGAGGAAATAAAGGGATAGGGAAGGACGAGGCCATGAAGGGATTCAAACATCAGAAGAATTTTATACTGGAGGAGTTGGGGAACTAGGAGCCAATGTAGGTCAGCAACGACATGGGTGATAGGTGTGTGGCACTTGGTTCAGGATTGGATATGGGCAACAGAGTTTTGGATGAGCTGAAGTTTATGAAAGATGGGAGGCTGTCCAGGAGAGCATTGAGAGGTGAGTGGAATTGCCCTTGCCTGGTTCCACTCTTACTTATCCAGTCCTAGCCAGAGAATCTTCAGCAATGGCTTCTCTTCCTGCCCTTGCACCATTATCTCTGGTGTCCCCAAGGATCTGTTCTTGGCCCCCACCTATTTCTCATCTACATGCTGCCCCTTGGCAACATCATCTGTAAACACAATGTCAGGTTCCACATATACACATGGTACCGAGCTCTACCTCACCACCGCCTCTCTTGACCCCTTCACTGCCTTTGTGTTGTCAGACTGCTTGTCCGACATCCAGTCCTGGATGAAACTAAATTAAACATTCGGTAAACTGAAGCCATTGTCTTCAGCCCCCACCACAAACTACATTCCGTAGCCACTAATTCCATCCCCCTCCCTAGCAACTGTCTCAGGCTGAACCAGGCTGTTTGCAACCTCCGCATTCTATTTGACCGTGAGCTGAGCTTCCAACCCCATATCCTATCCATCACCAAGACCTCCTACTTCCACCTCCATAATATCATTCGTTTCCGCTCCTGCCTCAGCCCATCTGCTGCTGAAACCCGCATTCGTGCTTTTGTTACTCTTTTAATGTGCTGAAAATCGACATTTATTTTCAGGAAGAAACCTAGAAGACCTCATTTGTGTTATTTATTATGAATATTTTTGACAGTTTTTTCATCTCACATAAAGTGTGTTTTTGTGGATCTCTATAGCGTTGATATTCAAAGCAACCTTTTAGTTTCATACCCTAAAGGATCCCAGTTGGCTCCAGGCAGCTTCTAGTGCCAAGAACACTAAATAATATTTACAATTATTATATGGAGCGTGTGGAATAAAGAGTTTGATAGATTTACCGCAAAAATACATTATTACCCCATGAAAATTTTACACTGTAAATTTAAATCAAACAGAATTCCTAAGATGGAGGAGCACTGTGTGACCCCGTAGATTAGACACCTGTGGGATGTAGGTTTGAATCCAGCCTAAACCAATGGTATGAAAGTCTCCCCTATTTGACTGTTGTAAAGGTCCCATATAAAATTAGTTTGGGCAGCTTGAATCCAGTTCCTAATGGACATGGGCTCACAGCACAAGTGCCACAGACTTGGCAATTTCACTCCGAGGCTGGTGTGGGAAACGGAACAATGTTACACTGATATTGTTCTAAAGTTGAGGCTTATTGTCATAGCAGAGTAAAGGAAGCTTTTCAATATTGATATCAAATTAACATACAATATATATACAAAAATAATGTTCTGTGATATTTTAATACTTTTCATTCTTACTTTCACATCTAAACGTAGTTTTTTCAACCATCAATTTACTGCAACTAGCAAGCCAACGTACTATTTTTTAAAGATTGTTTTCTTTCCATTTTGCTGTACCCTTTGCTTCGCCCCATTTGGTGTAACCAGAAGACTTGTTGCAAGCTATCTGCCAAGACAAGCACTTTTTGAGGAGGTTCATTCTCTGACATCTTGGTGGCCTAACAGGGATCAGGATCTCATCTTGAGAGGGGGGATTTGACCAAGAACACATAAATGTTAATCCTCACGTTGCTAAGTGTAAAATTCATTAAAAATGAAAAAAAATTGAAAACAAAGACAGCTTCAGTGAATATGAAGTTAAGTATGGCTGTGGAATGCAGCTTCCAAAACAGATGGTAATGGTTTGAATCCTGGGATTACCTCCGCTGGAGACCATCTGGCACATTTGGCACCATGTGCCACCATTAATTTGATGGAACCCAAGTACTGAAATAGGGAAAATGGAAAACCAGACATTTGTTTAAGCAAATGAGAGTGCTTCCATTTACCAATCATGGATCAACATGACAGTGATCAGAAAGCAGTCTGTTCCATTACCCGAAGGAGGATGATTGGCATTAACGACTTCCTGTGGGGACATAGAGGCAAGAATAGAGATTTAAGACTAAAAAGAAAAAGAAAAACATTTGAAATATAATGTGATTTATTATTTCTTTTCAGATTATGGATGGACGAATAAACTACATTTCTGATGCTGGCTCAACAGGCTACATTGAGTATCATTTACCAGATAGCTCAGTTTCTGATGGCACATGGCATACTTTCAAAATGGAGAGCAATGACTTTGTCACTCGACTGATTCTTGACAAAAAATACCTTAAAAACATCACATATCCCACTCATAAAGTGGGAGGGATTGAGATGTCCACCATATCTTTGGGACGGGCACCAGTATCACAGTTTGCTAATCTAAATGAACCAGGTAAATTATTGTTGATATAAATGCTATTTTTTTTGTTTTATAAACTAAGTATGATGTTGTCAACATGACCAATTTAAATCTGGTTGATATAAGGCAACACTCAATAGGGAACAATGGCACTACAGTGTGTTATTTGTGAGATAATGCATCTTCCTCACTGTTGGAATTAGATATATATTTGGTTTATGTGTGTGGGGGCTGTTTAAATAGTCACATTTGTTCTTAATTTTAATGAGTATTACAGCAAGTATGTAGGATACTTTAATGATATCCATTATATCATATCATATCTCTAAAATAGACTAGCTACCAGCTTCAAAATTCTCTAAACATAGATTAAGTATTAAATTAACAGAGAGGTTGAGTTCAAAATATAAATTGGTTGTCCAATGAGTGAGAGACTTTGTGTGAATATTTAACCCCATGATGCATTGCCAAATGCAAAAAGTAGTATATCTTTTCAAACTTACAATCAATGTTATGTGGAGTACAGAACATCAGCAACTTGCATTTCCACAGTACATGAGGGAGAAATGAATGAGGTTATGCTGATAGGGTTAGATGAAGTAAGGTGGGAGGTAATGCTCCCTTTAAGCTGTGCGGTCGCACAGCCTCGCAGCTCTGCCGGTCCCGCCCAGCCCGGGATTGGCTTTTCCAATGTTTTCTGCGTGCATGAAACTGTAAAGGGGCCGTGCACCCAAAAAAACAATTAGGGGGGAACATTGGTGGGAACATTGCTCATGTGGAGCATAAACCGTAAAGACTAGTTGGGCCAAATTTCCTGTTTCTATGTTGTAAATTCTATGCTCTCCATATGCAAGAAGATGTTTCAAGTGCTTAACAGTAGGAAGGCAAAATTGGGACTGAGGTCTGAGCAGGAAGAGGAAAGGGAAATTGAGACTTGTGGAGAACAAAATGCACAGTCAAAGAGAGGTTTTTAGAAACAGGGAGGGAGGTAGCAAATCCGAGGGAACTAGGTAGGGAGTAATAGAGAGCAGTAGTGTAATGGCTGAACAAGCAGTCACCAACTGAGGAAAGGAGAAAGCTGGTATTAGAGGAGTGATGGGTATGCAGGAATATAAGGCAGATGAAGGTCACTAAGATAGGGCAGGATAAGGCCATGGAGGCAGTTGGAAGTGAGGACAAGAATTTTTACTCGGTGGGGCAGAGGGAGCCAGTGGAGCTTGGAGAGGATAAGGAGATGGGAATGCTGAACTTTGTACAGGTGAGGAAGTAGGCTGCAGTGTTTTGGATTAGTTGACGCATGCTTAGCATTGAGGCAGAGTGTCTGGCTAGAAGAGCATTAGAGCTGATAAACTTTCAAGAGATGAAGACATTTGTGGTGTATGTAACCTGTTCCACCTTAAGAGAACTTAAGCCTGTTCCACCTTAAGAGATGTACTACTTTCTCTGGCTGCTGTATACGTAATACCGGTGGTGACCACACTGGTATATAAGCACTGTGTAGTAATATTGTATTCAGTATAGTCCCTACCTCCAACCAGTAAAGACCTGTTGAATTTACTCTTGTAGCCTGTGTAGTAATTATCACTATAACACACAGACTTAACAGTGGCGACGAGTCCGATTCTTACCCTGCGGCAGTTATTTCCATGGTGGCTTCGTCCACAGACAGGATGTCGAAGAGAGGTTTCCACCCTCATCACCCTACTGGAAGACACGTCGAGCGGCAGGCATCGAGAAACCGGAGTGCAGAAGACATCCTGACCTCGAAGCCTCCATCAGCGACTGTCAGCTTCTTCTTTCTACCTCGGTGGTGGGTAAGCCGGGCAGCGACGCGACAGAAAGTCAACTGCGTTGGCTGTACAGACGGGGCTGGGAAGACGGAGGAATAAGGGCGGTGAGATCGATCGTGACCAGAGATAAGGGCCGCATTCGGGCTAAAAGGCGCAGCGTCTGGGGAAACTGAAGGCACGAGAGCCGCGGTGAAGCGGAGACAGCGTCGGGGGACGGTTGAAGACCGCCAAGCGCGGGAAAACCGCCATTTTGTGGGCGGAGGACGACGACAAAAGCGGGAAGCCGCCATCTTGGATAACATAAAAATACAATAAATTGCAACGATGCCTAAACATGGGAACATTAATACCTTTGATAGTGACATCGAAGATTGGGCCATGTATGTAGAACGCATACAAAATTATTGTAAGGCAAATAAAATTCCTGATGCAGATAAAGCACTAACATTATTAAATTTAATGGGTGTGAAGACATACGGGCAATTGAAACACCTTGTATCACCAGATGAACCGGCGGATAAGACGTTCGAGGAGATTGTTACTGTCCTGAAAAATCATCTAAACCCCACGCCGCTGATGCTAGCTGAACGATTTAAATTTTACGACAGAAGGCAGCTGCAGAATGAAAGCAATGCTGAATATTTGATGGAATTACGTAAGCTAGCAAAATATTGTCAGTTTGGAACGGGACTGACAGAGGCACTACGAGATAAATTTGTGTGTGGTTTATTTAAACAGGATACACAAAAGCGACTGCTCGAGGAGAATGAGCTGACGCTTGAGAAGGCGGTCACTATGGCAGCAGCACACGAAGCCGCAGCGAGAGGCACGGCAGTAATGCAGCTACGGTCACCGGAACTCGGTACAAACAAATTGGGTTTGAGTTCTGTCAAATGTTATCGTTGTGGAAAGACAACGCACGATCAGAACCAGTGTTGGTTTAAAAACCAAGAATGCAGAACGTGTGGCAGGCTTGGCCACATAGCTAAAGTATGCCGGTCAGGAAAGAAGACCAGCAACAAAAAGTCACCGCAAGGAAAATACGCAAAGGTACACAAGGTGACAAAGAATAGTTTGACCGAACAGAAGTCAGATTCAGACGCTAGCAGTAATGAACTGGATAGCTTAAGAGTACACAACGTTGGTAAGGATGCAGATCTCCAGACAATTTGGGTCACTCTTCAGATAGCAGGAGTCCAAGTAAAAATGGAATTGGACACTGGATCGGCATTGACGGTCATGAATAAGAAAGATTACAGAAGGTTATTCCAACATATTCCCCTACAGGGTACGGAGATTATATTGAAAACATACACGGGGCAAAGAGTGTACCCCATCGGAAAAATAGAGGTAGAAGTGGTCCACAAGGGCGAAGAAAGCCAAGTAATGGACTTATATGTGCTACCTGAAGGAGGTCCACCACTACTAGGACGGGAGTGGATTGGGAAAATGAATATGGACTGGCACTCCTTGAAGGCACTAACGGTAGATTCCGGGGAAACAGATGTCAAACCTAAACGATTGTCCAGAATATTGGATGATGCTAAAGAGGTGTTCCAGCAGGGACTGGGAACACTGAGAGGAATTACGGCAAACATCAAGATTGATGAACATGCACAACCAAAATTTTTTAAAGCCAGACCGGTACCCTATGCAATACGACCTACTGTTGAAGCAGAACTGGAAGCACTAGAACGTTCAGGTGTACTGTCTAAGGTAGATTGGAGTGAGTGGGCTACGCCCATTGTTCCCGTTATGAAACGTCCTGCGAGCAACAAGCCAGGAGATCCAGGGAAGGTTCGCATCTGTGGAGATTTCAAAATCACCGCTAATCCGGTGCTTCACACGGTGCAGTATCCGCTTCCACGGATTGAGGATATTTTCGCTTCATTGTCTGGCGGGAAACACTTCACCAAGATAGACCTGGCGCAGGCGTACTTGCAGATGGAGGTTGAGGAAGAGTCACGCCAATACCTCATGATCAACACGCATCTTGTACTGGTACAATAGGCTGGTTTTTGGAGTGGCATCGGCTCCAGCAATTTGGCAGAGGGCCATGGAGCAGGTATTACAGGGAATTCCAGGCACACAATGTTACCTGGACGATATTCTGATCACAGGTGATGGTGATGAACAACATCTCGCAAACTTGGAACTGGTGCTCAACAGACTGAAAGAGTATGGACTTAGAGTAAATCGGCAGAAATGTGAGTTCTTCCAGAAGCGGATCTCGTACTGTGGCCATGTCATTGACCGGGAGGGGCTTCATAAGTCTCCTGACAAGATTGAGGCAGTTGTAAAGGCTCCCGCTCCGGAGAATGTCTCTCAGTTGAGGTCGTTTCTAGGATTAATTAACTATTACCATAAATTTCTGCCAAATCTATCCACGGTACTGCACCCGTTAAACGTTCTTTTACAGAAAGGGGTACCATGGGAATGGGGCGAAAACTGTAAGAAGGCATTTCGCAAAAGCAAAGAATTGATCACCTCAGGAAGTGTTGGCTCACTTCAACCCGACACTGCCTATTCGGTTGGCTTGTGATGCTTCTCCATATGGTATTGGGGCAGTACTCTCACACAAGTTGCCAAATGGCACGGAAAGGCCAGTCGCGTTTGCATCCAGATCATTGACCTCCGCTGAGCGCAACTATGCGCAGATCGATAGGGAGGCTCTTAGCCTTGTATGGGGAGTGAAGAAGTTTAATCATTACCTGCAGGGCCAAAAATTCACACTTCTGACAGACCATCAACCGTTGGTATCCATTTTTAACCCTAAGAAGGGTGTTTCGGTGATGACAGCGCAGCGTCTCCAGAGATGGTCTCTTTTCCTAGGGGCACATCAATATCAAATAGAATTCAAAGGTACGAAACAGCATGGCAATGCTGATGGGCTGTCGCGCCTGCCACTACCTGAAGAAGAAGACACGACGAAAGTTGACCCTGTTGAGTTATTTCATTCGACCATCATCGAGTGTTTACCAGTCACCAATGCAAGTATTGAAAGAGAAACCAGGAACGACCCGACACTGTCCAGAGTCTACGAGGTGACAGTGAAAGGATGGCCAACACGGGGTGATCCTCTGTTACCGGCATTTTCGGCAAGGCGAGACCAGCTGTCCGTCTGCCATGGTACCTTGATGTACGGGACAAGAGTGATTATTCCTCCCAAGTTAAGGGAACGAGTTTTAAACGAACTGCATGAAGGTCATCTGGGGGGAGTTAAAATGAAAAGTCTTGCTAGGGCTTATGTATGGTGGCTGGGTATTGACCAACAGATTGAGGAGTTAACGAAAAGCTGCGCTGGGTGCCAAACAGTGCAAAATGCACCTCCGATAGCACCGCTACACCCATGGGAATGGCCTTCAGCCCCATGGCAACGCATACACATTGACTTTGCTGGTCCATTCATGGACTCCATGTTCCTAATCGCGGTGGACGCACATTCCAAATGGCCAGAAGTCATCAAGATGAATACCACTACTTCAGAAAAGACAATTGCGGTGTTAAGAACAATATTCGCAAGGAACGGATTGCCAGAACAGATCTGTTCGGACAACGGACCACAGTTTGTATCGGAAGAATTCCGACAATTCTGAAAGAAGAATGGAGTAAAACATTATACCTCTGCCCCATATCATCCGGCGACAAACGGGTTGGCTGAAAGATTTGTCCAGACATTCAAAAAGGCAATTAAGGCCATGAACGATGATCAGATTCCGCTGCAACACAAGGTCGACAAGTTCCTGATGTCATATCGAAACGCCGATCATGCAGTGACTAACCAAAGTCCTGCCATGATGTTTTATAACAGGAGGTTGCGGTCCAAGTTGGACTTGTTAAAACCAAATGTGCGGAGGGAAGTGGAAAACAAACAGTTTCGGCATATTAACAACAAGACCACTCGAACTTTCGACGTAGGACAACCAGTGTTGGCAAGGGACTATGGAAACGAAAAATGGCAGTCCGGAACAATTCGGGCCAGACAAGGACCTCTGATGTACACAGTAGATATTGGTCATAATGTGATAAGGCGTCATGCGGATCAACTGGTAGAGTCGAGAGCAAGGGTCGAACCCATGGTTGTGACAGAGACAACTGTGGAAGACGTTAATGAACCTGAAGCATCTACCTCGGCAGGGAATGTACTTGATGATGATGACACCCAATACATTGGAAACCAAATAGAGGAGACACCTCAACAACAAGAATCAGAGACTACTGAGAGGCGTTATCCAAGCCGCATCAGAAAGCCTCCTGAGAGACTGAACCTTTGAACTGTTATACCTGAAGTTATATATGTATATATGTTATTATGTTATGTTAAATGGGGATATGACTGTTAAGCTAAAAAGGGAGGATTGTGGTGTATGTAACCTGTTCCACCTTAAGAGAACTTAAGCCTGTTCCACCTTAAGAGATGTACTACTTTCTCTGGCTGCTGTATACGTAATACCGGTGGTGACCACACCGGTATATAAGCACTGTAGTAATATTGTATTCAGTATAGTCCCTACCTCCAACCAGTAAAGACCTGTTGAATTTACTCTTGTAGTCTGTGTAGTAATTATCACTATAACACACAGACTTAACAACATTGATTAGGGTTTCAGTGGCAGCAGAGGGAATGTGGGGGTGGGGAGGAGGAGACAGAAAATGTTGCAGAGTTGGAAGAAAGTTGCCCGTACTGCTTTGCTTCTAAATATCACTGTTATAAATGACTACATTAATTCAGTAGTGGGAGGAGAGAAGTAATTCAGATTGCAAGACTAGCATTGCCTTTATTTGTGGTTGCTGTTTAAGAAAAAGAGCACATCAAGTAAATGCATCCTAACCCTACTATCTCAGGATGCCTCCTTGACAGAGTATGCCCAAGAACTTGTGAAAGAAAGCCAAACTAAAATTAGCTTTGTTATTTTATGATAATCTTGTGATTTTTATTACCTCTACTGGAGGAACAGGTGCAATTAGCCCATGGTTGTCGTCTTAGCTAGTTCAATGGTGGGTTGTAATAATAGTAATTAGAGTAGCAAATGTAGAAAAGAATTGTAGGAGGGAGTCCAATTGAAGGGCACACATTCCATTATAAATGATGAAAGGAAAGTTTAAGTAGTTTGTAAATAATATAGGAATTTTAAGGTAGCAGCTTCTGCCTCCTGAAAGCAGTATTTATTTTATACCCTATGAAATGATATTTTCCATATTTTGTAGAGACGAAACAGAAATGAAAATTATGCATCGCCATTCCTGTGACTACGCCACCACTTACGCATTTAAAGTTAAAATCTAACTTTTAGCATTTTAATTTTAATTATTAAACTAGCATGTGGTTTAAACAGAATATGTGAGAAGGAAAAGGAAAAAAAACTGCAGATGCTGGAAATTTAAAACAATAACAGAAAATACTGGAAACATTCAGCAGATCAGTCAGAATATGTGATAGATTATACCTTATATTCCACTAGTGGGTCAACATGATTAGCTAATCGTGGTCAGGGCACAAATGGGAAATAGATCATAGCTCACAGCTCTGCGTCGTGCATTCTGCTTAAACCATACATTAGGTGATTAATTGCAATTAAAATTGATTTAGAAACCCACTTTTGTTACTTTATTTGGAAATAAATAGATGTGTTGACTGCTTCGTGGTTACGATGATGTCACTGTGAAAATGCTTATTTCCCTAACTCTTTGTATAAGACTAAAAAAATCTAAGGCTATTTTCACACAGTACAACAAATGTGCTGGTGCTCTGTGTTAATGCTGTGAAGCAAAGAGGAGGTATAACACTGATTCTGATAGTCAAGCTGAAGGATCACCGTATTATATGGTGGGCAGGGTGCTTTGCAGCATTGTTTTTTGCACAATTTTGCTTGTCAATGTATATAGTAAATATTATTTTGGAATGCAGGTAAAATTATTACACTTTGGTTATTATACATTTTATTACCCAGACTTAACTAAAGGGGCAACTAAAATAGTAAAACAAATCATGAAATTGTGCTGTAATCTCAATTTTTTGTCCAGATAATTGTCCAGCTGACGAAAGCAACTGGCTGAACGTTGAAAGTATCTAAATGGCATAAGGTGCCTTAACAAACCAGGATAAAGCAAATGCTTTTGTGTCTTCATTTATCAAAGCTCAATACTCCAAGGTGACACTCAGTGACAGTAACAAAGATGTGTATTATCAGAACATGTGCATTAAGAACAAAAACTCGCCCTAAGTGAATACTGGGAAACATTAATAACCAAAATGCTCATCTTCTTGATGCTATTCTTTTAAGTACAAATAGTTATAGTTCTCAAGGACATGATGCAGACATGTTGGTTGGCTAGCCATTGAAAGCTATCTAACCCAAGGCTACCTTATACAGAATCTGAATTGCCATTTTTGACAAGTGCATTTTTGCTTCCAAGAAGAAAAGGTTTTCTGTATGGCCCCAGAGTTGACAATAACTACAAAGAACTATAATTTATGTGGTTGAAACATATTTAGATTTCTATTTACAGAAGTCTAAAGTTATTGTGAAAATGTAATAATGTTCAACTGAGATGCAGTAAGAAGGAAGGTAATTTAAAAAGTCTAAAATATTAACATTTTTAAAAGACTGAAAATAATACAGCACTCATGACTATAGTGTAGAAATTACTGCTGATGTGCTATTTAGGTATTAACTGTGGGTTACTAACAGTATTTGAAAGAATTTATTCCTCATGGTTTACACAAAATATTGCAATTTTCAGTCTGTCGGCTAATACGTGGGGCTGGATTTTCCCAGTGGAGGCGGGATCACGGCGGGAGAGGTAGCCTTGCAGATGCTGGAGAGGCTTTGAGGAGTTAGGAGGTGTGCCATTCATCGCAGAGTACTCAGCCTCTGCCTTGCTCTTGTAGCCAGGTTGTTGATATGGCTGGTCCAATTAAGCTTCCGGTCAATGGTGATTCCAGGATGTTGATGGTTGGGCCAACGAAGATCGGGGGTGGGAGCCAAGGGTGGGGGGGAGCCTTTACTTGCTGGAGATGATCATTACTTGCCACTTCCTATGGAACAAATGTTACCTTTCACTACTCAGTCCAAGGCTATTGTTTTCAAAGTCCTGCTTCGGTATCAGAGCAGTTGTGAATAGAGCTGAACACTATAGAATCATCAGTGAACAGCACACTTTGGCCTTATGATGGAGGGAAGATCATTGATGAACCAGTTGAAGATGGTTAGCAAAGAACAATTCCCTGAGGCATTCCTGCTACAATGCCCTGGGTTGTGATGATTGGCCTCCAACAACCACAATCACCTTTTGTCAGCTAAGACTCCAGCCATTGCATGGTTGCACTTTGATGCCTATTAACCTCAGTTTTTCTAGAGGCCCTTGGTTTCGTAATATTGAGTTGAATGTTGCCATAGATGTTTACAGCACAGATGGAGACCATTTAACCTATTGTGCCTATCAGCTGTTTGCTGGAGTAATCCCAAATTAATCCGGTGCCCTGGTCTCTCCCCAAAGCCTTGGATCTTCCTCTGCTTTAAATATTTAATCAATTTTCTATCAAAAGGTGAAATGGCCTCCGATTCATCCACTCCCTATGACAACGATGTCATGCTCCTACAACCCTCTGCATGAAGAAATTTCTCTTAACATCACATTTCACCCTCTTAGTAATAATTTTAAATTATCCATCTCCACTGAGGGCCAAACCAGAAGAAATAATCTTTCCCCAATCACGCTTTCAAAACCTTTCATAATTTTAAAAACCTCTATTAAATCTCCTCTTAGCCTTTTCTACTCCAGTAGCAGTAGTCATAGTATTTCAAGTCTCTCCTCCATAACTACATTTTCCCATTATAGCATATTCCCTTCCAACTCGCACACCATTCTGACTTGGACATATACTACTGTTCCTTCATTGTTGTTGGGTCAAAATCCTGGAATTCCCTCCCTAACACCACTGTGGGACCACAATCAGCATAAGGATTATAGCGATTTGAGGAGAAGGACCACAACCAACTTCTCAGTGCAACTAAGGATAGACAATAAATTGCAGCTTTGCCAGGGTTTCCCACATCCAAAGAACAAATAAATTAACCAAATAAATAGAAATTGTATGTCTCCTCCTTTAGATCTTACAGAATAACTTGCAAGTCCTCATCTCTGTCCTGCTGCTCAGCAGAGCTGGGAGACGACCTCACCCTCAGTGGCGATGTCTCCTGAGCTATCCCTGGCACCACCACCTGCACCTGCGCTCTATTGCTAGGTGCATCATTAAGTGTAGACTCCTCTACATCACTCTTTAACCCAGCCTTGTGCTTGAGAGTGATGGAGAGCGTGATGGTGCCTCCTCAGAAGGGCTCTCCTCCTCTGAGCTTTCTTCAGCGGCCTGTGACTGTTTGGGTGGACCTAGAGGAAAGAGTAAAGTGTTAGCATCGTATTGGGAGGCTGCACAGTTGCAGAAGACATGCATCATATTGTAATTTGATGTAGTCAAGCTGGCTGAATGTGTGTTGCCTAGTGCTGAATGAGGGGTACAAGTAATTGTCAGAGACAAGGTTCAGTGAAGCCCCCAGTCTAAAAATGGCTGATGTACATATCTCTAGCAAGCCCACAGATTTCCATAACTTGCTTTTCCAGCTTGTTGAGGAACATAAGCTGGGGTGGTCCTCCCCGGGTCTTTCTCCTCTCTCAATTTATTTTGCACCATTTTTTCCTGCGGAAAGAGAGGGTAAGAGTTGGTTAGTGGTTACTGAAAGGAGAGTGAGATGGGTGGGGTTGGTGATGAAAGTGCATATGCTGAGAAGGGGAAGAAGCAAGATTCAAACAGGATGGGGATGTGTTGAATAGGAAGCAAGAGTGTGGAGTGTGGAGTGTGAAGTGAGGAAGGTGTCCTGAGAGAAGCTGGTGATTGTGCAAAGGCAAGCAAGTGAAAGGAGAATGGTCCTAGTGGGTGGTGTGAAGGAAGCAAGGAAGTGTGTGTTTGTAATGAGAATGAGAGGTGGTGTAGTGTGCCCGTGTGCTGGGTGGTGAAGGAAGTAATGGTGGGAAGGGTATTGCTGAGAGTAGTGGGGGAAGGGCTGAAGTAATGCTGACATGAGTTGTTGATGGAGAGGGATCAATGAAGAACAGTACTCACCCATGCAACTCTAGTGAGGTTATTGGAGCACTTCCTGCACCGTATCCAGGTCCTGGGGTGATACTCCAGGAGCGGACGACCTCTGAAATCTTTCTCCATGCCTGGTGAACTGCATGCTTGGCAGCCTCTCTGGCACTGCTGAGAAACAGGAGTTCCCTTCTCACTCTCACCTCCTCCACAAGCACCTCCAGGGAGGATTCAGAAAACCTAGGGCTTGCCTGCAATTCATTTCTGACCAAATTCCTCCTTGTAGTAATGAAACAGAAAAACTAACCAGAAGGGAATGCAACCTTGCTTTAAGAGGTGCATCCCCACTTTTTAGGTAGGTCTCTGGCTGACCTGCTATAAACTGCTCCCCTGAAGTGGGTGGGCTTCTGTTTAGGTCAGCCAATTCAGTGGGAAACTCACTGGTGAGATTATAATGAGGCCCAGGAGTTAAAGTAACCTCTCTGTTTTTGGCTGAAGCGGGCGAGTTTTAAACTGAAACGGAAATTCACTCACCCACAACTGACAGAGTTAATATCGGGACCTTGCATTGTGCTGCATGATTCTGCGCTGGTCAAACAGATTTAAAAATCCCTTTTGGGTCACATAAAGCAAAGAATTGTGTTTAAGGGCCAAATGGCAACTGATGATACTTTGGACTATGAGAAAGATAGTTCTGTAAAATTGTATTGCTCTCTCACATTGCTGTTGGTCAATGGTGTAAGTGAAGTCACTCACTTGCTAAATAATGCACCTGTATCTCGCTTAATGCATGCGTGGGTATCAAATTGGTTGACACTACAGATGTCCGTATGGGGTAGCCTGAAGGGAGTTTAACATATAACAACTGAAACCTGACTTTGGCTGGCATTGGCAATGTCAATCTGATGTTACATGTTGTTTGGTGGTCTTCTGCTAAACTAAAGCTTCTTTAGACACCTCTCTACTGTCATGGCCAGGTAGCTGTGCCTAGTACATGAGATCCAATGTGTAGGGAAGCCACAAGACCGAATGGTATGTCAATTGTGCCGCCTGACATCACAGGTAGTCCTTTCTTGCTCTGCTGGTCCTCCTCTGCCAAGTTTGTGGAACATTGAATGCAGTTCTCTATACTGAGCAAAAACCTAGACAGTACAAAGAAAATTTGAATCTATTTACCTCTAAATGAAGACTCTGAGGGCTGGATTTTGCCAGCTCCAAGGAGGCGGGTTTGAAGACGGGTCAGATGGGAAAGTTGCAAAAAATGGCGTCGGGCTCCGATCCCGCCTTCAACCCGCCACTGCACAACTTTCCCAAATGCGGGCTTGCAGACTCCGTTTCGGTCCCGCCTCCAAGTGGCGGGATAGGCCCTTAAGGCACTTAACTACCACTTAAGTACCTCTATAATCCCATTTTGAGAGGCCTTTCAGAGTTTACCACATTTCCCGAGTGCTGCACGTCTCCCCTGGAACACACCAGCTAATCCTGTCGGGTTCACAATTAGTTGGCTTCCTAACAGCTGAAGCTCCACCATAAAAACGGAGTTTTCAACAATGATCATTTGCAGGTGGCAGAACTTTCTTTTCTCAGGTCTTGGAGAACTTTTGGCAGGTCTACTGATTTTGGAAATGTTGAAGCTGAGATCCATCTCCACTGTGACCTCCTGGGGAAACCCTCTCCCCACCTTGACTGAGCGCGTCCTCAACTGAGGTATATACCAGCAGCATGGGAACCATTTATTTCCTTTCCTCCTGGACCTCAGATTCGGACGAAGACCAGCCGCGGCAGGAGCAGAACCCGGAACAACAGCAGCACCAACAACAGGAGCGCCAACCTGCTGCTCACCCACTTGAAGCTGCACAGGCCAGAAGGCGGCAGCGCAGGGAAGCAAGTCGCCGCAGGAGATACCCCCAAAACAGGGTTTACAGACAGAGGATGAGCTACCTCAACATGAGTGAGCAGCAGTGCCAAAGGAGGCTGAGACTTTCGCGAGAGGTAACGGGTGACATCTGCGCAATGCTGCAGCAAGACTTGGAGCCCAGAGGAGCGGATGGACACCTCTTACCAGTAGCCGTAAAAGTCACCACTGCACTCAACTTTTTTGCTTCAGGCTCATTCCAGGGATCAACAGCAGACATCAGCGGCATCTCCCAGGTGGCCACACGCACTAGCATCATGCAGGTAACCGATGCCCTCTTTGCAAAGGCGCACAATTACATTAACTTCTCCAAGGATCAAGCAAGTATAACCGCGCGTGCGGATGGATTTGCTAATATGGCAGGCTTTCCAAGGGTGCAGGGCGCTGTAGACTGCGCACATGTGGCCCTTAAGGCACCCCATCACAATCCAGGTCTTTTTTCAACCGCAAGGGCTTCTACTCCCTCAATGTGCTGCTGGTGTGTAACCACAATAAGGAAATTTTGCATGTTTGCGCCAAGTATCCTGGCAGTTGCCATGACTCGTTCATCCTGCGCAAGTCTAATATGCCCCTGCTCTTCAGTCTGCCAAACCAACTTTGCAGATGGCTACTTGGAGACAAGGGCTATCCCCTGAAGACGTGGCTAATGACACCATTCAGGAGGCCATCCAATGAAGCTGAGGACCACTACAACTCCAGCCACATTTTGACCAGATCCATTATCGAGCAAACCATCGGCTTGTTGAAGATGCGATTCAGATGCCTTGATAGATCAGGTGGAGCCCTGCAGTACTCTGCAGCCAGGGTCTCCAGAATCATCGTGGTCTGCTGTGCACTTCACAACATGGCACAGCATCGTGGCTTGCAGCTGCCTGAGGGAAAAGTGGCTCAGCGCACAGCCTCCTCAGATGAGGAAGAGGAGGAGAGCGAAAATGAAGACCTTGTGGAGGCGCATCAACCAGCGGCGGCAGCAGCACGCGAGAACATTGCTGGCCGGGATGCAAGGGATGCACTCATCTTGGCCAGATTTGCTTAGGCTGCCCAATCAAGCACATTTGGCTCGCACCTTCTTACCACACCATCGACAATGGACAAGAACCTGCGGTTTCCTATCACACTGACCACCATACTGACAAATCCAAGTCGCCCTGAGCCCTCAATGTGGAACTTCCATTTGTGAAATTACACAGCCCAGAACTTCAACAGTTTGCCATCACTTCATATTATAACATTCAGTAAAGGATGGCATTTCACAATTAAACACAACAGAACACCCAAGTGACTACCCTTGTGAGTGCTTGTGCTTTATCTTCCTCTTATGCATGCTCCTACGTGGTGCTTCCCCTGTGGCTTCAGCAGATGTGGAGGCCCCTTGCTCACTTTCATGCTGCTCCTGCCTCAACACCTTTGGGGGGCGTCCTCTGGTGTTGCGAGCCTGTGAGGGCTCGGCAACAGTCTGCTGCTCCTACGGCTGTGCAGGGGCTGAGACGCCCATCTCAGTTGGGTGAGGACTCTGGTGGGGCTCTGACCGAGGGCTCCGCAGTGGCATGGGAGTATGCACGCTTGGAGAGGAGCCCCCACTTCCTTGTTGTCTGCCACCAACATCCCTCTCATGGGTCAGCCCCACTTCATAGCTAGCAAGTGGCTTGACAGCACCTTGCTGCACTTCAGGGGGCTATGAGGACCCATCTCTGCACTGGCAGTCCTACTCCAGAGGACTTCCATGAAGCTCTGGTTTCTCTGCCAGAGACTCCTGCACCTGTTCCTGGAGCTCCATTACCGCTCTCCTTCTGGATGGACCCGAAGGCACAGGGTGGACATGCAACTGAGCCAAGCTGGGAGCGCCCTGCAGCCTCTGATGAGGACTCTCCACTGCTGTCCCTGTCTCCACCATCTGCTGATGTTCACTTGTGAGCTGTGAAGGTCCCACCAAGGTGTGAGTGTCTGCGCTGGTGCTGGGTGCACTTAATTCTGGTGACACTGCGCCCTCAGAGGTTGCAGCTTCCTCTGAGGAGTCTTCTGGCTCAGGCTGTTCCTCCTGGACAGTGGGGAGGGGCGCTGTCGATGGTAATGTGGGGGAGCAAAGGAAAGAGTTAGACATGTGATATAAACGTTGCATGCACATGGAATTGTGCAGCTGATCATGTGGCTTCTAATGCCCTAACAGATTGACTTATCAGTCACTCATGCAATGTAAATGAGAGAGATGCAAAACTATTCTGTCACCAGCTTGCTCTGATGCGCCCGTCTGTCCATCCCCCACTTGCACATCCTCCTCGACTCCCACGATCTCGAGGGCCGCCTCCTCTGTGCTGGTGAGCTGGGCTATTGAGGGTGGCCCTCCTCCTGTCTTTGCCCTTTCCCTCTTATTGTGGGCTCTCTTTTCCTGCAATGAGGGACACAAGTGGAGTTTGAGTGAGAATGATGGAGTGAGTGTAGAGAATCCATAGCATAGATGCTTAGAAGGACACAAAGATGGAGTGAGGTCCCAAGACCAAGGGCCCTCCCTGTGTGCTGTAAGTTGTTGTCATAGCATAACAGTGATAGGGAGTGTGAGGGCAACATAGTTGAATAGTTAAGTGAATGTGTACATAGAGAGAGAGGGAATGGTTAAGGGTGCAAGGGATGTAAGGGTCAAGTGGGATGTGGAGGAGGAGGTTGACAATGCAGAGAGCTGGTCATGAGAGGCGATGGGGAGCAGATTGAGGGTCATGGTGATGTCATACTCACTTTTCCTGTGCGAAGAAGGTCATTAAACCTCTTTCTGCACTGCAACCAGGTTCTGCTGCACATTGATCTTGAACTGATCTCCTGTGCCACTTGCAGCCATACAGCTTTGGTCTGCTGGGGAGGTTTTTTGCTCCCAGAGCAAGGAAACAACACCTCTTTCTGAGCTCTGGCTCCCTCCACCAGAGCTTGGAGGGAGTCCTCATCAAACCGGGGTGTGGCCTAGGACCTTGAAGTTGACATCTCCGCAGCACAAATCCCTTAGAAAAATCCCACATAAAAGTTCTAAGGCAGAAAATGAACCAAGGCTGCTTGCAGGCCTTAAATGCAGCTGCATAAATGACGTCATCAGAGGCGAGTTTCAGGACCAAAAGACTCATTGGGCTAGGGGTTCGCACACACTGGGAATCAATTGCCAAATTTGGACAAAATCGCTAAATTATCCCGCCTGACATGGGAGGTGGGAGCAGAAACCGCCGACTACCTGACCCTCCCCCAACCCGCCCCCAGTGGCAAAATCCAGCCCTGAGGTTGTCAATGCAGTTTCTGGGCTCATATACTCTGGTTATAATAGCATTTAAATCTGTATTTTCTTCACAATCACGGGTTTGCACAAACAAGGTTGTGTTCCCACCATACAGTTTGATCAATTCAGATAAGTTAGTCATTGACTGAATGCTTGGGTCAAAGATTGGTCCGACAACATGCTGTATATGGTACCAACTGAATAATTGTAAATACAAAAGGTTTTAAACAGACCTTAAATTGATTGTATAATACGTGACTCAGAAATGCGCTAAAAGTGATTTATGTGAGCTGGGAGTGAACATGGACATGACATTTAATTCATCATTCTTAAGAATTGTATTTGGTCTCAAGTGTAGGGAATGATACAAACTTTAACTGAATCATATTGTCAAGCTAAACCTCAGGAGATTTTGCATAACTCTAGATTTGGTATTAGTTGTACAATCTGTTGACTTCTTTTTCTTTTATTATAGGCTTTAAAGGATGCATCAAAGTATTCAAATACAATAATCAGGTGATGCCATTTACTGGATCAAATGACTTTGTCAAAGTACAACCAAGTGATGTCTCAGTACAGGTTGGATGCAGAGGGCCTAAAGCCTGCTTAAGCAACCCATGTCCAACTGGAATGAAGTGTCTTGATTTATGGTTAGCATATGAGTGTCTCCCAGTTTCCTGTTTTCCTGACCCTTGTAAGCATGGTGGTACATGTCTCCCTTCCTCAGATGGCTCATATCACTGCATTTGCAAGCCACATTTTACTGGATCTTATTGTGAGTTCTGTACATCAACAATTAATGACCATTCAGCCTGTCAGGAAGCCAATATTCAATTTCCACAATGGACCATAGCAGTGATTATACCTGTTACTCTCGTAGTAATTCCTCTGTTAGTTGTGTTCTTCAAGTGTCAATATACTACTTTGAAAAATAGGAGAACAAAAATGATTACATCACTTCAAACAGGTACTGAGAACAAAGCTTTTGATGATGATGATGATGTTGATGAAAAGCAGCCAGATATCCTCAAGGCAGAAAAAAATTATCACATCATGGATGAAACATATATTAATGACATGGTGCAGAAAAAGAAATGTTATGGGCACCAAGATCATGACTTTGAGGACTATGACATTGATAATGCAAGCAGTGTAGCTCCTTCTGATACTGAGGTCATTCAGGACCACAGACAGTTCCAGATCAACAATGATCATAATACAAATGAAATTCTCTCTAGAAGTACGCATGCTAAATCTCAACTACTTATACCCATTGTGAATCAAAGAAACACCCAATCTACGGCACAGATTACTCCAAGTCAAGAAAGTGCTCTACGTAAAAAGCAAGTACCAAAAAGTGGGCTTGCAAACCAACATTGCCCTCACACATGCTCGTCAGAATGGTTTCCTTCGTCAATTTTACTTACAGAGCGCAAACATTTAATAAATGATCTTTATTTGACTGGTTATGAAGCAGAACTTTCCCACCATGTCCACTTTAACACCAACCAATCAAGTCCAGGAGGCATTGATAATTTGGCTTTTTGTGGAGATGATCGGGCTGAAAGGCTGCCTGATGCATCAAGGCTTATGTCCGTCACCAGACCCAACAGTAGAATAAAACAGATAGTCAAGAGGCTTCCATTGGGCCTGTCTCTGGAAGAGGTAAAAAAACTGAATGCTCCAACAATGCAGAAACCTGTCAAAAAAGCTGCTCAAGCAATTTTGCCGTCACAATTTTCACAAAGAACTTCAACCCAGAAAGACCCCCCAGGCTTCTTCCCTTCCACAGACACTTCATCTGATAGTGATTCCCATAGTTCTTTCACTTGTTCAGAGTATAACTATGAAAGGGAACTTTCAGCATACAATCATTACTCTGTGCACAAATATACTCAACAGGATTCAGAGAGAAATATAGTTGAGGATGATGAGGTACTAAATGACTGGGAGATTAGATTACAAGGACATGAAAAAGGGTATACATCTAACTCATGTTTAATGGACACTGAAATCATCACTGATGAGGATTCAGATAACAATACACTACCATGTGATCATTCCCCTGTCAGTGGAACACATGATTGGGATAATCTTTTAAACTGGAGACCAAATTTTGAAATATATGCTGAGATTTTCAAGGACCTTGCTGAACTTCCAAGTGAACCAGGAACTGAAAATCAATTTTCTACTGCTAGAGGGAGTGATCACGAAGAATTCCTGTGACACTTTTCGCACAAATCACTTTATGGAACAATTTCTAATTTTTTAAGTGTTACCCCTGTATACATTTACTAAAAGTGTAATGTTTGTTGAATAATTTCATAGATATTTATATTTTGTATGATTTTGTGCATAGGTTTTGTGCGTCAAGAAATAGCAACATTTCATACAGTTTCTAAATTAAAACCAATTACTGTATAATCATCAACTGTCATTTACTCAATTATCAAATTTAAACAGCTTTCGGTAGAATAGTCACTTGTTATCTAACCCCCATCCATCTCAGAGAAATGATAAATATATAGAGAAGCTGTGGATTCTAGTACTCTAAGTAACAAGCCATTTTGTCATCAGCATGAATTGGACTTAAGGAACAAACTGCATCAATTTGTGTTCATTTCCTCAACAATGACTGTACATCAGAGGGCTGTCCTATGATGAGAGACTGTGTAGAATGGACCTATACTCTCTAGAGTTTAAAAGAATGAGAGGTGATCTCACTGAAACATACAAGATTCTGAAGGGGATTGACAGGGTAGATGCTGAGAGGTTGTTTCCCCTGGCTGGAGTGTCTAGAACTAGGGGGCATAGTCTCAGGATAAGGGGTAGGCCATTTAAGACCAAGATGAGGAGGAATTTCTTCGATCAGAGGGTTGTGAAACTTTGGAATTCTCTGCCCCAGAGGGCTGTGAATGCTGAGTTTTTGAGTATATTCAAGGCTGAGATAGATCGATTTTTGGGCTCTAGGGGAATCAAGGGATATGGAGATCAGGCAGGAAAGTGGAATTGAGGTTGATGATCAGCCATGATCTTATTGAATGGCGGAGCAGGCTCGAGGGGCCGTATGGCCTACTCCTGCACTTATTTCTTATGTTCTTATCAGACCATTAGTAAGAGGACTGCTCATATCATATGTCTAATTAATCCTAAAATTCCACGCTGAATGTTATTTTAAAAGAGCATTTTGAGATATATAGCATGTGCATACTGTAGCAATGTTAAAGCTGTAGGCCTTGCAATGCCACACCATTCTCAGAGGAGTTTTATTAAATGTAAAATCATGGCAAGTACTTCTCCTGAGCAGCATCATGAGGGGAAAGTAATTTCTGCCAGTTTACCGCCCCAAAATGGATCCCTTGAATTTCCTAACAAGATTTGGTCCTTCCTGTAATCCACCCACCACGACTCTAGCTACCTAATAAGATGTGAATTGTTGTGTATGTACCTTTAAGAGAAGAACTGATTTTATACTGCAGTACCGGCAGTGACCACCCCTGTATAAAAGGCCCTAGCAGGCTTCTGTACTTCAGTCTGACGTTACCCTCTATTCAGTAAAATACCTGTTTAATTGTTCTCCCGAAGTCCGTGTATTATTGAGGCGCGGACTTTACAGTGGCGACGAGCAAGTTCGAACTCACCTGCAGTGCTGCATCACCTCACGGGGACCTTTCCCTGAGTAGAAGTTTCTTGGAGGTCGAAGTCAGAGCAACGGGCGTCGACCGCGGGCAACCGCCCAAGGATCCATCGGTGTTCGGAGAATTGCGGGAGAGGCTGTGGAGAGCTGAGCTTGGCTCCCCAGTCAAGGTGTTCCAGCAAATCGTGCTGGTAGCAGGTAGTGCGCTGACCCTTCCGGACTGCGGCAGGCTCCAGCTCGATCGAGCGGCTCTGCAAAAGGGGCCGCGCAGCGTCGCTGGGAGGAAAGAGAGAGAGAGAGGGTGGAGCGCACAGGGCGCGGTCGGTGCTCAAGAACCGGGCAGCGGAGAGAAAATAAAGGAGAAGGAAAAGTGAGACGCGCCGAAGCTGCGGGTCGCCGCCATTACCCTGTAGAATGCTAGGAGCAGCGTGGCAGCAAGGGGAAGAAGGAAAAGCGTGAGAGGCGCCATTTTATTCCATTGGGGAAGAAGAAAAAGCGCGGGAGGCGCCATTTTAAACCACCCAAGATGCCGAAAAGTGGCAGTATCACTGCTTTCGACAACGAGGTAGAAGACTGGACCACGTATGTGGAAAGAATTGAAGTGTACTGCAAGGCAAATGAGGTGGCCGATGGAAAGAAGGCGTCGGTATTATTAAATTTGATGGGCGCAAGAACGTACGGCCTATTGCGGAATTTAATTACCCCAGCTAAACCAATGGAGAAAAGTTTTGAGGAGATTGTTAATATCTTACAGGAACACCTAAACCCTACACCACTGCTGATAGCAGAAAGATTCAAGTTCCATAAAAGAAACCAGCACAAAGATGAGAGCAATGCTGACTATCTTACGGAACTACGCAAGTTATCGAAGCACTGCCAGTTCGGAGCAGGACTGGCAGACACTTTACGGGATAAGTTTGTCTGCGGGCTCCAGAGTGAAGGAACCCAGAAACGACTACTTTCGGAAAAGGACCTGACGCTAGAACAGGCTTTCAGCGTGGCAGTATCCTACGAAGCAGCAGCGCGGGGAGCTGCGGAAATACAACAGAAACCACAAGAATACAGCGCTAACGAAATGACGTATGGAGCAGAAAAGTGCTATCGCTGCAGCAGAACAACCCACGATCAGAAGGACTGCTGGTTTAAGGACAAAGTATGCAGGCAATGCGGGACAATGGGACATATAGCAAGAGTCTGCAGGTCGGGAAAGAAAACCAACACTACAAGAACTACTAAGGAAAAGTACAAGAAAGTAAAAAAAATGACAGACAGTAGTTCGGAAGATCAGGAGAGTGATAACGACTCCGGGAGCAGGAGGTTAAGTTGTCTAAAGTTACACAACGTGATCGCAAAGGTGTTAAGTCTGTGTGTTATAGTGAGAATTACTACACAGACCACAAGAGTAAATTTTAACAGGTCTTTACTAGTCGAAGGTCAGGGCTGAACTACCCAATAAATCATTACACAGCACTTATATACCGGTGTGGTCACCACCGGTATTACAGTATACAGCAGCCAAGATAAAGTACTGCATCTCTTAAAATAGTTCTCTTAAAGGTGGAACGGTTACATACACCACAATCCTCCCTTTTTAGCTTAACAATATATATTCCCCATTAAACATAACATAATAACATATATACACAACTTCATGTAAAAACAGTTCACAGATTCAGTCTCTCTGGAGGCTTCCTGACTCGGTCCGGATAACGCCTCGGTGGTGTAGTAGTTTTCGGTGGTGTAGTAGGTTCTTTTGGCAAGGTCGATTCGGCTTGAATGCCAGTGTCGGGTTCATCTGGTTCCAGTATCACCGGATCGGAGGTAGATACTATGGGTATCTCTGCTTCATCATTAGGCGTATAGAGTTGTGGTGTAGGTTGTCCCTTTTCGGATGACGCTATGATCTGGTCAGCATGGCGCCTTATTATGCTTTCTCCAATGTCCACGGTATACATCAGCGGTCCGAGTTGTGTGCAAATAGTTCCAGGCTGTCATTTCTCGGTACGGTAGTCCCGGGCCAAAACTTGTTGACCTATCTGGAAGGTTCTAGTTGGCCTTTCATTCATGCCTTGAAATTGCCGGTTCTCTACGTCCCTTCTGATGTTTGGCTTGATCAAATCCAGCCGGCATCTTAGTCTTCTATTGAAAAACATCATGGCGGGAGTTTGGTTTGTGACCGCATGTGTTGCATTCCTGTACGCAAACAAGAAGTTATCTACCTTATGTTGTAAATTTATGTCTTCATTACCCATGGCCTTTATGGCCTTCTTGAAGGTCTGGACAAACCTTTCAGCTAATCCATTGGTGGCGGGATGGTATGGGGCGGACGTGTAGTGCTTAACCCCATTGTTTTTTAAGAACTTCCTGAATTCTTCGGACACAAATTGCGGTCCATTATCAGAACAGATCTGTTCCGGCAGCCCATTCCTGGCAAATATGGTCCTTAATACTGTGATGGTTTTTTCCGTGGTGGTGGAGGACATCTTTATTACCTCCGGCCACTTGGAGTGTGCATCCACCGCGATGAAGAACATTGAGTCCATAAATGGACCAGCAAAGTCGATATGTACCCTTTGCCATGGAGATGAGGGCCACTCCCATGGATGTAGAGGGGCTTGTGGTGGGGCGTTTTGGACCTTCTGGCATCCTAGACAGCTCTTGGTCATTTCTTCGATGTCTCCATCGATACCTGGCCACCACACAAACGCTCTGGCTAGGTTCTTCATTTTCACTCCACCCAGATGCCCCTCGTGAAGCTCCTTTAGCACTTTATCCTGGAGTTTGGGTGGAATCACCACTCTGGATCCACACATCAAGGTTCCTCGGCACACTGACAGCTGTTCTCTTCTTTGCGAGAATGCTGGCAACAGTGGTTCGCCATGTGCTGGCCATCCCTTCACCGTTAAATCGTAGACTCGTGAGAGAGTCGGGTCATTTCTCGTTTCCTTTTCAATGGTAGAATTTGTTACTGGTAGACATTCCACTATGGTTGAGTGGAACATCTCCACTGGGTCCACTGTAGGCGCCTCTTCTACCGTTGGCAACGGTAGGCGCGATAAACCGTCAGCATTCCCATGCTGTTTTGATCCTTTGTATTCTATGTCATATTGGTGTGCCCCTAGGAAAAGGGACCACCTCTGTAGCCTTTGCGCTGTCATAATGGAAACGCCCTTTTTAGGGTTGAATATGGATACCAACGGCTGGTGGTCTGTCAGCAGTGTAAACTTCTTGCCCTGCAGGTAATGATTAAACTTCTTTACTCCCCACACAAGGCTGAGAGCCTCCCTATCTATCTGAGCATAGTTGCGCTCAGCGGAGGTCAATGATCTGGATGCAAATGCGACTGGCCTTTCCGAGCCATTTGGCAACTTGTGTGAGAGTACTGCTCCAATACAATAAGGAGAAGCATCACAAGTTAAACGAATAGGTAGCGTTGGGTTGAAGTGAGCCAACACTTCCTCTGAGGTGATCAATGCCTTGCTTTTGCGAAAGGCCTTCTTACAGTCCTCGCTCCACTTCCATGGTACTTCTTTCTGCAAAAGAGCATTCAGCGGGTGCAGCACCATGGATAGATTTGGCAGAAACTTATGGTAATAGTTAATCAACCCTAGGAACGACCTCAACTGGGATACATTTTCCGGAGCGGGAGCCTTCACAACAGCTTCGATCTTGTCAGGTGACTTGTGCAGCCCCTCCTGGTCAATGACATGACCACAGTACGAGATCCGTTTCTGAAAGAACTCACATTTCTGGCGATTAACTCGAAGGCCATATTCATTCAACCTGGTGAGCACCAGTTTCAAATTTGCAAGGTGTTCCTCATCGTCATCTCCTGTAATCAGGATATCGTCCAAGTAACATTGAGTGCTTGGAATTCCCTGTAATAGCTGCTCCATGGCCCTCTGCCAAATTGCTGGAGCCGAAGCCACTCCAAAAACCAGTCTATTATATCGATACAAGCCTCTGTGCGTGTTGATTGTGAGATACTGGCGCGACTCTTCCTCAACTTCCATCTGTAAGTACGCTTGCGCCAGGTCTATCTTGGTGAAGTGTTTCCCACCAGACAATGAAGCAAAGATATCCTCAATCCGCGGAAGCGGATATTGCACCGTGTGAAGCACCGGATTAACTGTGATCTTGAAGTCTCCACAGATGCGGACCTTCCCCGGTTCCCCTGGCTTGTTACTCGATGAACGCTTCATGACGGGAACAATGGGCGTGGCCCACTCACTCCAGTCCACCTTAGACAGTACTCCTGAACGTTCAAGCCCTTCCAGCTCAGCTTCCACAGCAGGTCGTATCGCATAAGGTACCGGTCTGGCTTTGAAAAATTTTGGGTTTGCATGTTCTGCAATCTTGATTTTTGCCTTAATTCCTCTGTGTTCCCAGTCCCTGTTGGAACACCTCTTTAGCCTCATCCAATATTCTGGACAATCGTTCAGGTTTGACATCTTTTTTTCCGGAATCTACCGTTATTGCTTTTAGGGAGTGCCAGTCCATATTTATTTTCCTGATCCACTCCCGTCCCAGAAGTGGTGGACCTCCCTCAGGTAGTACATATATGTCCATTCCTTGGTGTTCTTTGCCCTTGTGTATCACCTTGACTTTTATCTTTCCGATGGGGTATACTCTTTGCCCCGTGTATGTCTGCAATACTATCTCCGTATCCCGTAGGAGAATATGTGTGAATAACCTTTTGTAATCTTGCTTATTCATGACCGTCAACGCCGATCCGGTGTCCAATTCCATCTTCATTTGGACTCCTGCTATCTGCAGTGTGACCCAGATAGTTTGTAGGTCAGCTTCCTTACTCACATTGTGAATTCTCAGACTACCCAGTTCCTTGCTGTTGGAGTCTGAATCCGAATTCTGTTCATCCGAACTCTTCTCAGCCACCTTATGTACCTTTCTGCACTTTTCCTGCGGTGACTTTTTGTTGCTGGTCTTCTTTCCTGACCGGCATACTTTAGCTATGTGACCAAGCTTGCCACATTTTCTACATTCCTGGTTTTTAAACCAGCATTGGTTCTGATCGTGTGTTGTCTTTCCACAACGATAACATTTCGTTGTACCCAAAGCCATTTGATCTACGCTGAGTACCGCTGCCTTCAGCTGCATTTCCGCAGTGCCTCTCGCTGCGGCTTCGTGCGATGCTGCAATAGTGACAGCCTTATCAAGTGTAAGATCATTCTCTTCAAGCAGCCGCTTTTGTGTTCCTTCTTTCGACAATCCACACACGAATTTGTCTCTCAGTGCCTCTGTCAGTCCTTCCCCAAACTGACAGTATTTTGCTAGCTTACGCAGTTCAATTAAATACTCCGCGTTGCTTTCCTCTTTCAGTTGCGTTCTCGCATAAAATTTAAATCGTTCCGCTAACATCAGCGGTGTGGGGTTCAAATGATTTCTCAGGACAGCAACAATCTTAGCGAAAGCCTGATCCGCCGGTTTAGCTGGTGATAGAAGATGCTTCAATAGCCCGTATGTCTTCGCACCCATTGAGTTTAGTAAGGTTAGTGCTTTATCTTCATCTGATATTTTATTTGCCTTACAATAAATCTCTATGCGTTCTACATACGTGGCCCAATCTTCAACATCGGGATCGAAATCGTTGATGTTACCACGCTTAGGCATCCTCGCAATCTTCTTGAGAAACAAAAAGAAATTTTTCTTTTATTTTTTTTTTTCAAAATGGCGGTTTCCCGCGCTTGTCTTCTTCCCCCGCCTACAAAAATGGCGGCTTCCCGCATTTGCCTTTCTCCCCCGCTGGCTGTAATGGCGATTGCCGTATTGCTGCGTTCGCCCTCCCCAGCGGTTCTCAAATCGTGCCTCCCAGCCCCTCTTGCAGTCCGGTCCTTTCCCCCGGCTGCGGCTGAGTTCTCCGCGGTTTTTTTTAAATTTTCTCCCGCGCCTTACGCTGTCCCGGTCACTGCGCCTCGCGGCCTCGGTAGCTGCCCGGCCTTTTTCACCGGTCGTGGTCGAGCTCTCTCTCGACGCTGTTGCTTCTCCCAGCCCGCTTGCAGCCCGGTCTTTTACACCGGCTGCGTTTGCATTCACCGCGGCTCCCGTGCCTTACGCTGCCCCAGTCTCAGCGCCTCTGGCCCCGACTTCTGACCGGCTCTTTTCCCCGGCCGTGGTCGAGTTCTCCGCCCTTATATCCTCCGTTTTTCCCTCCCCTACTTCACAGCCAACGTGGCCGACTTGCTGCTCGTCGCTGATCGGCTTACCCACCACCGTGATAGAAGGGATGATCACTGCCTGTTGCTGATGGAAGGCTTCGTGTCAGGATTCTTCCTTTGCTCTTCAGACCCGCGTCTTTTCTCAGCAGGATGATGAGGGCGGATGCCTCCTCTCAACACCCGTCAAACTGCCTTGGATGTATCTCTGCCGCAGGGTAAGATCGTACTCGTCGCCACTGTTAAGTCTGTGTGTTATAGTGAGAATTACTACACAGACCACAAGAGTAAATTTTAACAGGTCTTTACTAGTCGAAGGTCAGGGCTGAACTACCCAATAAATCATTACACAGCACTTATATACCGGTGTGGTCACCACCGGTATTACAGTATACTGCAGCCAAGATAAAGTAGTGCATCTCTTAAAATAGTTCTCTTAAAGGTGGAACGGTTACATACACCACAAAAGGAGGATCACCGAACCATTTGGGTCACCCTCATGATAGCAGGGTCCCAAGTAAAGATGGAATTGGATACAGGATCAGCCCTAACTGTCATGAATCGACGAGACTATTAGCGGCTATTCTCACACATACCCTTGAAGGACACGTCCATTGTATTGAAGACATACACGGGGCAAAAGGTCTACCCCAGAGGAAAAATAAGGGTGCCAGTTAAATATAACGGCAAGGAAACACAGAAACTGTATCTATATATACTGCAAGATGGAGGACCACCATTATTGGGATGTGAATGGATCCGAAAAATACAATTGGATTGGCATTCCATTCAGGCACTAACTGTGGCTGACAAAAAGGATGATGGCGTCGCACCTGGACGTCTGTCACAAATTTTAACTGACGCGAAAGAGGTGTTCCAACAAGGACTTGGGACTCTAAAAGGAGTAAAGGCAACGATAAAAATCGAAGATAACGCAAACCCCAAATTTTTTAAGGCCAGACCAGTGCCGTACGCGATCCGCCCAGCCGTCGAAGCAGAGCTGGAGAGTCTGGAGCGTTCGGGTGTGCTGTCCAAGGTGGATTGGAGTGAGTGGGCCACACCCATCGTTCCTGTAGTGAAGAAATCATTGAGCAGCACGCCTGGGGAGCCGAAGAAGGTTCGCATCTGTGGGGACTTCAGGGTGACTGTGAACCCAGTCCTGCACACAGTACAATATCCACTTCCACGGATAGAAGATATTTTCGCCTCACTATCTGGAAGGAAACGCTTTACAAAGATTGATCTGGCCCAAGCGTATCTACAAATGGAGGTGGAAGAAGCATCTAGGAAATACCTCACGATAAACACTCACAAAGGCCTTTACCAGTACAATCGACTGGTATTCGGGGTAGCATCAGCCGCGGCTATTTGGCAGAGGGCAATGGAACAAGTCCTGCAAGGGATCCTAGGGACCCAGTGTTATTTGAATGACATCCTGGTGATGGGCGAAAATGACAGTGAACACCTTGCCAACCTGGAGCAGGTGCTCACTAGATTGCAGGAATATGGGCTACGAGCCAACCGCCCCAAATGCGAGTTCTTCAGGAGACAAATCTCGTATTGTGGCCACATGATTGATGAGGAAGGGTTGCATAAGTCGCCAGACAAGATTGAGGCTGTAGTCAAGGCTCCAGCACCGGAAAATGTGTCGCAACTGAGGTCGTTTCTCAGGCTGGTGAACTACTACCATAAGTTCTTGCTGAATTTATCTACAATTCTGCACCCACTGAACGCCCTGCTGCAAACTGGAGTAACATGGAAATGGAGTGATGAGTGCAAGCGTGCCTTTCAGAAATGTAAATGCCTAATCACTTCAAAAGAAGTATTGGCCCACTACAACCCAACACTACCGATTCGGTTGGCATGTGATGCGTCTCCCTACGGCATTGGAGCGGTGCTGTCACACAAATTCCTTGACGGTTCAGAGAGGCCAATAGCCTTTGCGTCGCGCTCGTTAACCTCAGCCGAGCGTAATTACGCCCAGATTGACAGGGAGGCCCTCAACCTGGTGTGGGGGGTGAAGAAGTTCAATCACTATCTGCACGGGCAGAAATTCACCCTACTGACTGATCATCAGCCCCTGGTCTCCAGTTTTAACCCAAAGAAGGGCGTTCCGGTGATGACGGCGCAACGGCTGCAAAGATGGTCACTTTTTCTAGGGGCACATCAGTACGACATAGAATACAAGGGTGCGAAGCAGCATGGAAACGCTGTCGCGCCTACTGTTTCCTATGGTAGAGGAAGCACCTGCAGTGGACCCTGTTGAGATATTCCATGCGACCATAGTCGAATGTCTGCCTGTTGCAAACTCAAGTATAGAAAAGGAAACCCGAAATGACCCGACACTCTCTCGGGTCTATGATTTGATGGTGAAGGGATGGCCAGCACATGGCGACTCACTGTTGCCAGCATTCTCGCCAAGGAGAGAACAGCTGTCAGTGTGCCGGGGGACCTTGATGTGTGGATCCCGAGTGGTAATTCAACCCAAGTTGAGAGACAGAGTGCTCAATGAGCTTCGTGAAGGTCATCTGGGAGGGGTAAAAATGAAAAGCCTAGCCAGGGCTTATGTGTGGTGGCCGGGAATCGATAAAGAAATCGAGGACCTGACCAAGAGCTGCTCAGGATGCCAGAAAGTCCAAAATGCACCACCACAGGCCCCTCTACACCCATGGGAGTGGCCCTCATCTCCATGGCAACGGGTACACATTGATTTTGCTGGTCCATTTATGGACTCAATGGCCTAGAAATTGAGTTGACGCCGCGCCAGGGCTTTAGCGCCGGAAATTTAGCGCCGGCGCTAATTCCCTTGCGCGCGCCAAAAATTCAGTAGCGCCGCGCCCAGACGGCTGCCGGCGCTACTGGCGGGCGTGAGTGCCTCCCAATGGGCGCTGAGTGCCGCATTGCGGCGCTAATCCGGCGCTGCGGCACCCGATGCGGTGCGGCAGGCTGGGGAAGTGCAGGCCTCCTCCTCCCGTTAAGGAGGCGCTGCCTTCACCTGATCGCTGGCCGTTTGATTTTTTCAAAAATGAGCCCGGCACCTCGGACAAGTGCCGGGCTTGCAGGCCAGACGCATCTGTTCCGCGGGGGGGGGGTGGTGGAGGTGTCCGGGGAGGGAGGTGCGGGCAGGCGGCCGGCGGGAAAGCGGCCGGCCGCCGCGCGACCTTAATGCGCCGGCGCTAACTTGTGTAAGACTCGGTTGCCAGAGTCTTAGTTGCGGCTGCCACGGGCGAGGCGGCCGCAACTGAATTTCGGCGTTCGGGCGCGTTGCCACGGCAACCGGGATGCTGCGCACACCGATGATGTCATCGGTGCCGGCGCAGCGCAACCGGCTAACGCCGATGGCAGCACCGAAGTGAATTTCAGAAACGGCTATCATTGCGGCGCTAGGCCCTCTAGCGCCGCAAAATGGGCGCTAACCCTACTGAATTTTCAGCCCAATGTTTCTAATCGCCGTGGACGCCCATTCGAAATGGCCAGAGGTCATCAAAATGTCCTCCACCACCACGGAGAAAACTATTGCAGTCCTACGGACCATCTTCGCCAGGAATGGCTTGCCAGAACAGATTTGCTCCGACAATGGGCCACAGTTTGTGTCAGAGGATTTCCGGAGGTTTCTGAGGAATAATGGGGTGAAACATTACACATCTGCCCCATATCATCCAGCCACAAATGGATTGGCTGAAAGGTTTGTTCAGACTTTTAAAAAGGCAATAAAGCGATGTATAACGACGACATACCACTACAACACAAGGTAGATAATTTCTTGTTTGCTTACCGGAATGCGACACATGCAGTCACCAACCAAGCTCCAGCCATAATGTTCTTCAACCGAAGGCTAAGATGTCGCCTGGATTTGCTCAAACCAAACATAAGACGAGATGTTGAGGATAAGCAATTCCAGCACATCAACGAGAAGCCAACCAGGAGCTTCAAGATAGGACAACCAGTCTTGGCCCGCGACTACCGAACAGAAAAATGGCAGCCAGGAACGATATGCACACAGCAGGGACCACTAATGTACACAGTGGACATTGGAGAGAGCATCGTGAGACGCCATGCTGACCAGATTCTAGAGTCACAGGAACAAGCCAAACCTATACCACGAGCATGTGCACCTGGTAATGAGTTCGAAGTACAGATTGCGTCTACCTCAGAAGCAGTGGTATTGGAAGCTGACGAACCAACCAATGACAATGAGCCAGAATCGACTCCACCGCAAGAACAGGATGCTCGAGAAAGGCGCTATCCAGTTAGGATTAGGAAGCCTCCTCAAAGACTGAACTTATAAATGATTATTTCAGTTGATGTATATAGTACCGAGAAAATTGTAATTGTAATTAGTTATTATTTAGTTGTTAAATGAATGTTATGTACTGTTTATCTAAAAGGGGAGGAATTGTTGTGTATGTGCCTTTAAGAGAAGAACTGATTTTATACTGCAGTACCGGCAGTGACCACCCCTGTATAAAAGGCCCTAGCAGGCTTCTGTACTTCAGTCTGACGTTACCCTCTGTTCAGTAAAATACCTGTTTAATTGTTCTCCCGAAGTCTGTATTATTGAGGCGCGGACTTTACATGAATGAGGGCCTTAATCCTCTCCTGCTCCTCCCCCTCCTTCTCCATGATAATAGCATACAATGGTATGCCCATTCTGAATGACACACCTGCTTCTGAGACGCCCTCATTGTGAGTGATGGAGGGGAATGTCACATCCCCATAGGCAAGCAGAAGCAATTCCAAGGCTGTGTAGGCTAAATGCAAAAAACAAAAATGCACTGCATCCCCAAAATTCCTGATTTTACACTGACAATGCTCTGGGGTAAATTAGAATAAGAATCATAAGGTGCAGCTATAGCCAGGATCAGCTGAGACAGGCGGAATTGAGGAGTTGTTCAGCCTGAAGATTGCCGAAAGTTTGAGCAGTGATTACTACAGCTGGGACTGTCTTTCTGGGCCATTTTCTACCCTCTACTTCCTTGTTATTGCAAGCACTGATCTACTTTGATTAGGTAGAGGTATTAATAGCATAATGTTTTGTCTGCTATATGGTAAAGTAATTACATAAACAATTACGGGGCCCGCATCTTTAATATTTCTACTTCTACCTCAAGGAAGATTTGGAGATCTATCTCACCTCTGTTCTTCTTTGCATTGCCCTTGTCCCTTTTGCAGCTGTCTGTGGCAGATCCTCCAGTGGAAGACATGCTTGAAAGTGGAACAAAATGACATGAGCTATCCAGTGCAGCTAGCTAACAGTGAATTTTCCTACTTACCTGCTGCTCCCCCAACCTGCTGCTGCAAATTTCAGCCAGACCTGACTTTTTAAAAGCTGCACTTTAATGTCCAAGCATTCCCAGCACATTACTTCTGTTTTAAATAGAATGTGTGCCAGAGTTCCTCCAATGATTATATAAATGAGCTGACTCATGAAGTTCTGGTGGATTCAGCTCTGGTTCAGTGGGTACAGTACAATCCTGACACATTGACACAAATCGCCGCATGGAACTTTGCAGCCATTGTGCCCCAAAACAGTTGCATTTAGCGAAATATTCACCCAGGAGCTCCCCAATGGCTTACTGTCTCCAGTTTGCTACTCACCCATAAGTGCCAGGAAGGCCCCAGGTTCAGGTCCCAGCCTATGCTAAGTAAGCTGTTCTAAGCTGCAATGGTAGTTTTTTTTAAATTCGTTTTTATTGGATGTGGGCACCGCTGGCAAGGCCAGCATTTATTGCCCATCCCTAATTGCCCTTGAGGTGCTCCAATGCCCCTGACTAAGGCAGAAGAAAATCAGCCAGGATTCCTATTCCTGATTGCTATTGGTTAATCCCTGCTGGAATATTAATGCATGTGGATGTCAGGTAAGATACGACCCATGGTCAAATAGTCTGCCAACAAGCATATAAGAAGAATGGCCACATTATTGAAATAACATACAGTTGCTAGTGGCCCAGCATGAGTTTGCATCTTCAGGAGTCATTTTCAAAGGCTTTGTTGAAATTTGGGAGGAAGAAAATAAAATTGTTTACCCATTAGAAAGAATCATGTTTTCATTAAGTTATTTTGAAAGCATTCTCCTGTAACTCCTTTTGCACATTATGTTCACATTTATAAGGTAGCCTTTGTAATCAGAAACTATTAGCAACTGGATAAAGAAGGCCGAGTGTAAGAGGCTACTTCCTTGTTATTGTAAACACTGAGCTACTTTGATTATGTAGAGGTTTTAATAGCATAATGTTTTGTCTGATATTTGGCAAAATAATTACTTTTAAAAATTACAGGGCACTCATCTTTAATAATATTTCTACACACACAAGTACATTTTGATTTCAAGGTTCAATTTATATTGTCCTAGCTTCATTTTAAAAAGAAACCTATTTATTTTCATGAAAGTGAATTCTCCTGTTAAATTATCATCTTGAACTGCTATGTTATAATCAACTGCAAGGGAGGATAACAGGATTTTGAAATAGGCAGTTAAATATAGACATGACTGAGCTGTCTGAAGTATTTTAAAGGAGCAGCATTGTCATCCGGCAGACTTTTGTAAAAGGAAAACAAATCTCTGATGTTGTTGTATTACCAGTCATACCAGCTGACAACTTTAACTAAAAGGAGTTACGCACAAAATAATTTCCAGCTGCCTGAACTACAATAGGTATATAGCATTTTCTGCAGTCACCAATATGATTGGCTGACTTTCAGCTGAATAGTTGGAGTAGGATACTACCGGGTGCTCCAAGAGCGTGTGCCTAAAAACTATGGTGGCAAGAACCTCTTAATTGCCTTAATTTCAAAGCATACCCAGGTAAGTCCATTCATTTTCATCACAGAAAACAGCATGCTCTCATCTCCAACTGTGTGCCTTGCTGACCACGCTGATAGACTTAGTAAAATGCATTATGCTACCTAAAGCTGCCTAACACAACTGTGGGAGTGCCATCGCCACAGCAACAGCAGCCGATCAGGAAAAGGCCCACCACAACCTTCTCAGGGCAACTGGGGATAGGCGATAATTGTGGTCTTGGCAGTGTCGTCCACATTCCGGAAACAAATGAAAAAAAAATTCTCTCTTGCCACGGGTGGTAATTCTGAACTTGAAGGATATGACTTCTATTAGTGCATAAGAACAGTACATTTCCTTCAGACGCTACACAATTAAACATTAATGTTGAAATGAATTATAAATGACCATTTTGTGTATGTTCCTGACTTGTGGCCATTTTGTTCATTTGCAAATTGATCTTTGGGGTTTTTGGAATAGCCAAGCATTAGTTTTCATTTAGATGTTTTCCAAAATTTTTATGAGCCCAAATTAATCATTCTGGACTTCTGCCTTACTAAGATTAAAAGTCAATGTGTCTTTTTCTTTTTTTGTTCCAATTAAAAACAGATTTGTGGACAGGGATTCAGTAGTATCTGTTAGGTCCGTGTATCTTGATGTTGTGTGTCCTTAAATAATTAGACAAGAGACTGCAGGGAACAATCAACAGGTGTTTACTGGATGAGGGTTACTCTAAAACTAACTCTACAGATCCCTACTCAGGGTTATATACAGGTGTGGTCACTGCTGGTACTACAGTATACAGGAGCTGTAAAAAGTAGTTCTCCCCTTAAAGGTACATACACTACAATTCCTCCCCTTTTAGATTAACAGTACCATAACATTCATTTAACAATTAAATATCAACTAATTACAATTAACACTTTTAACATGCAACATTAACTGAAAATAGTCTATTTATAAATTCAGTCTTTGGGGAGGCTTCCTGATCCTTTCTGGATAGCGCCTTTCCTGAGTGTCTTGCTCTTGGTGCGGAGGCGATTCTGGCCCCCTGTCGTCGGTTGGTTCATCAGCTTCCGATGCTACTGTTTCTGGGGTAGATGCTACCTGTATGTCGGGTTCATCACCAGGTACGCGAGACATGGGGTTGACTCATTCCTGTGACTCTAGGATCTGGTCAACATGGCGTCTCACAATGTTCTCCCCAACATCCACTGTGTACATTAGTGGCCCCTGCCGTGTGCATATCGTTCCTGGTTGCCATTTTTCTGTTCGGTAGTCGCGGGCCAAGACTGGTTGCCCTACATTGAAGCTCCTTGTCGGCTTCTCATTGGTCTGCTGGAATTACTTATTCTCAACATCTCTTCGTACATTTGGTCTGAGCAAATCCAGACGAGATCTCAACCTTCAGTTAAAGAACATCATGGCCGGGGTCTGGTTGGTGACTGCATGTGTCGCATTTCTGTAGGCTAACAGGAAATTGTCCACCTTATGCTGCAGTGGAATGTCGTCATCGCACATGGCCCTTACTGCTTTTTTAAAGGTTTGTACGAACCTCTCAGCCAATCCATTTGTGGCTGGATGATACGGGGCGGATGTGTAATGCCTTACCCCATTCCTTTTCATGAATCTTCGAAACTCTTCGGACACAAACTGTGGTCCGTTATCAGAGCAAATCTGCTCTGACAAGTCGTTCCTGGCAAATATGGTCCGTAGGACTGCAATAGTTTTCTCCGTGGTGGTGGACGACATTTTGATCACCATTTCGAGTGCGCATCCACAGCTATTAAAAACATTGAGTCCATGAATGGACCGGCAAAATCAATATGCACCCGTTGCCATGGAGATGAGGGCCACTCCCATGGGTGTAGAGGGGCATGTGGTGGTGCATTTTGGACCTTCTGGCATCCTGAGCAGCTCTTTGTCAGGTCCTCGATTTGCTGATTGATCCCCGGCCACCACACATAAGTCCTAGCAAGGCTTTTCATTTTCACCCCTCCCAGATGGCATTCGTGAAGCTCATTGAGCACTCTCTCCCTTAACTTGGGTGGAATTACCACTCGGGATCCACACATCAAGGTCCCCTGGCATACTGACAGCTGTTCTCTTCTGGATGAGAATGCTGGCAACAGTGAGTCGCCATGTGTTGGCCATCCCTTCACCGTCAAGTCATATACCCGAGACAGTGTCGGGTCATTTCGGGTCTCGTTCTCTATATCAGCGTTCGTTACTGGCAAGCGTTCAATCATAGTCGAATAAAATATTTCGAAAGGGTCCACTGCTGGTGCTTCCTCCGCAGTAGGCAGTGGCAGGCGTGATAGCCCATCAGCGTTTCCATGCTGTTTCGTGCCCTTATACTCGATTTCATATTGGTTCGCCACTAGAAAAAGGGACCATCTTTGTAGCCGTTGCGCAGTCATCACCGGAACGCCCTTCTTTGGATTAAAGATGGAGACAAGTGGTTGGTGGTCAGTCAGCAAGGTGAACTTCTGCCCGTGCAGATAGTGGTTCAACTTTTTCACTCCCCATACTAGGCTGAGGGCCTCCCTGTCAATCTGGGCGTAGTTACGCTCGGCTGAGGTTAGTGACCGAGACACAAAGGCTACTGGCCTCTCCGAGCCGTCCGGGAATTTGTGCGACAGCACCGCTCCAATGCCATAGGGTGATGCATCACGTGCCAACCGAATTGGTAGTGCTGGGTTGAAATGAGCCAACACCTCTTTTGATGTGATCAATTCTTTGCACTTCTGGAAAGCTCGTTTACATTCGTCATTCCACTTCCATGGTACCCCCGTTTGCAGCAGGGTGTTCAGTGGGTGTAGTACTGTAGACAAATTCGGCAAGAACTTATGGTAGTAGTTCACCAGCCCGAGGAACGACCTCAGTTGTGACACATTTTCCGGTGCTGGAGCCTTGACTACTGCCTCAATCTTTTCAGGGGACTTATGTAACCCCTCTTCATCAATAACGTGGCCACAATACGAGATCTGCTTCTGGAAAAACTCGCATTTGTGGCGATTAGCTCGGAGCCCATATTCCTTCAATCTAGTGAGCAGCTGCTCCAGGTTGGCGAGGTGATCACTGTCATTTTCGCCTGTGACCAGGATGTCGTCCAAATAACACTGGGTCCCTGGAATCCCTTGCAGGACTTGATCCATTGCCCTTTGCCAAATAGCCGGAGCTGATGCTACCCCGAACACCAGCCGGTTGTATTGGTAGAGACCTTTGTGAGTGTTGATCGTGAGGTACTGTTTCGGGGCTTCTTCTACCTCCATTTGCAAGTACGCCTGGGCCAGATCAATCTTAGTGAAGCGTTTCCCTCCAGATAGCGAGGCGAAAATATCTTCAATCCGCGGAAGCGGATATTGTACAGTGTGAAGGACTGGGTTCACTGTCACCTTAAAGTCCCCACAGATGCGAACCTTCTTTGGTTCCCCGGGCGTATTACTCAACGACCTCTTCATTACAGGAACGATGGGTGTAGCCCACTCGCTCCAGTCCACTTTGGACAGTACTCCTGAATATTCCAACCCTTCCAGCTCTGCTTCGATGGCTGGGCGGATCGCATAAGGTACCGGTCTGGCCTTAAAAAACTTTGGGCTTGCATTTTCCTCTATTTTGATCATCGCTGTTGTGCCTTTTAGTGTTCCGAGTCCCTCCTGGAACACTTCTTGTGCGTGTTAGCATTTTTGACAGTCGTCCAGGTGTGACGTCATCATCCTTTTTGGCATCTACAGTCAGTGCTTGTATGGAATGACAATCTAGCTGTATCTTCCAGATCCATTCACGTCCTAATAGTGGTGGTCCTCCATCTGGCAATACATATAGGTCCATTTTTGGTGTTTCCTTGCCGTTATATATAACGTTCACCCTTATTTTTCCTTTGGGGTAGACTTTTTACCCCATGTGCGTCTTCAAGACAATCTCTGTATCTCTCAAGGGTATATGTGAGAATAGCTGCTTGTAGTCCCTTCGGTTTATGACTGTTAGGGCTGATCCTGTGTCCAATTCCATTTTCACTTGGACTCCGGCTATCTTGAGCGTGACCCAAATAGTTTGGTGATCCTCCGTTTTGATCACATTATGTAGTTTCAGACAACCCAGCTCCTTGCTTTCGGAGTCTGTATCACTTTTCTGTTCATCTGCACTACTCTCTGTCACCTTATGTACCTTCTTGTACTTCTCCTGTGGGGATTTCTTGCTGCTGGTTTTCTTTTCCAACCTACAGACTCTTGCTGTGTGTCCTACTTTTCCACACTGTCTGCCCACTTGGTCCTTGAACCAGCAATCCTTATGGTCGTGTGTTGTTCTGCCGCAGCGATATCACTTCACTGTTCCGTATGACATTTCATTTGTGCCATATTCTTGCGGTCTCCGTTGTATCTCTGCCACGCCCCGTGCTGCTGCTTCGTGTGATACTGCCATGCTGAAAGCCTTGTCCAGCGTAAGATCCTTTTTTGATAGAAGCCGTTTCTGGGTTCCTTCACTTTGAAGCCCACACACAAACTTGTCCCTTAAAGTATCTGCTAGTCCCGTTCCAAACTGGCAGTGTTTCGATAGCTTGCGCAGTTCCGTTAAAAACTCAGCATTACTTTCATCTTTATGCTGGTTCCTTTTGTGAAACTTAAATCTTTCCGCTATCAGTGGCGGTATGGGGTCTATGTGGTCCTGTAGGATTGACACTATGTTTTCAAAATCCTTTTCCACTGGCTTCTCTGGGGTTACTAGGTTTCGCAGTAAGCCATACGTTTTTGCGCCCATTGAATTCAACAAAACCAGTGCTTTCCTGTCATCTGGCACTTCATTCACCTTGCAGTACACTTCTATGTGTTCGACATATGTCGTCCAATCTTCGACTTCATTGTCGAACGCTGTGACACTGCCACTCTTCGGCATCCCTGGGTGTGGTTAGACTGGCTCCAAATGGCGTCTCCCGCGCTCTCCCTTCTTCTCCGCTGCGGCTCAAAATGGCGTCTCCCGCGCTTTCCTTTCTTCCCCGCTGACGCTGCTCAGCCCTTGAACACCGGCTGCACTCTGCGCGTTTTCCTGCGTGCCTCTCTCTCTCATTGACGCTGCTCGGCCCTTGAACACCAGCTACGCTCTGCTCTCTCTCATTGACGCTGCTCGGTCCTGAACACCGGCTGCGCCCTGTGCGCTCTACCCTCTCTCTTCTCCCGTCGACGCCGCTCGGCCCTGAACACCGGCTGCGCCCTGTGCGCTCTACCCTCTCTCTTCTCCCGTCGACGCCGCTCGGTCCTGAACACCGGCTGCGCCCTGTGCGCTCTACCCTCTCTCTTCTCCCGTCGACGCTGCTCGGCCTTTTTCTGTGCCGTCGGTCGGCTCTAGCCGCCGCTGTCCGGGAAGGGTCTGCGCCGTACCTGTTGCCAGCCCGTTTCGCTGGACCACCGTGACTGGAGAACCAAGCCCAGCTCTCAACAGCCTCCCCTGCGATGCTCAAGTCTCCGCTGGATGGTCGACGCCCGTGCTTCTGGACTCGGCCTTCTTCTTTCACTGTTCTCCAGGAGCGAATCCCTGCGAGGTGATGCAGAGTTGCAGGTAGGTTTGAATCTTCTCGTCGCCAATGTTAGATCCGTGTATCTTGATGTTGTGTGTCCTTCAATAATTAGACAAGAGACTGCAGGGAACAATCAACAGGTGTTTACTGGATGAGGGTTACTCTAAAACTAAATTTCCAGATCCCTACTCAGGGTTATATACAGGTGTGGTCATTGCCGGTACTACAGTATACAGGAGCTGTAAAAAGTAGTTCTCCCCTTAAAGGTACATACACTACAGTATCTCCACAGTTTAACATTATCAGTGGAAAATGTGGCTGATTTTAAAAAATACACAGATGCTGGAAATCTGAAATAAAAAAGAAAATGTAAAAGTTGCATGGCAGGTCCATCAGCATCTCAAAAGCAAAAAGATAAGTTGATGTTTCAGGTGAAAACTCTGCCTCAGAAACACTCAATTCTGCCAAAAGATGAATGTCTCTATTCCCTTTCTTAAGAAAGACTAACATTTATATAGCACCTTTCACCACCACAGGACATCCCAAAGCACTTTACAGCCAATAAGATGCTTTTGAAGTGTAGTCACTGTTGTAATGTAGGAAACACAGCAGCCAAATTGCGCACAGCAAGGTCCCACAAACAGCAATGTGATAATGACCAGATAATCTGTTTTAGCCATTTGGCTGAAGGATAAATATTCCCCAGGACACCGGGGAATCTTCTTTGAATCAGGCCATGGGATCTTTTACAGCCACCTGAGAGGACAGACAGGATCTCAGTTTAATGTCTTATCCGAGAGACGGCACCTCCAACAAAGCAACACTCCCTCAGTACTGCACTGGAGTGTCAGCCTAGATTAAGTACTCAAGTCTCATGGAGTAAGACTTGGACCCACACCCTTCTGACTCAGAGGGGAGAGTGCTGCCACTTAGCTGACACATTTTTAAGAACAGGTTTTTTTTTTAAAAACACTGTGGCATCATCCACAGTGAGTCAGAGGCTATATGAGCACAGGAGTGTTATGCCAAGTACCAGGGGCATAGACATCAACACTGGGGTCCACCATGGGATCTAGGCTTACTGGGAAAGGAGCCTGGGACGCATCTCATGATCTAGCAGTATTTCGAGAGGGATGCCCAGGGTCTGGGTGTACTGAAGAGGAACACAAGATCATGGGATCTGGAGTAACTGGAGGACAGATCCTGGGATCTCGGGGCATTGGGGAGGGAATTCTCAGAATATAAAGGGATTGCGGTGGTCTGGGATCAGGGAGCACTGGGAAAGCAGTCTAGGGATTTGTGAGCACTGAAGGGAGTACCAGAACATGTGTTGAATTATATGATGATATAAGATATCAATTTTCCAAATTATTTGGGGAAACGTGCCATTTTCACATTACTTTATGTGCTGAAAAAAGAGTCACATTTTACAATTAGGTTTGATACTTCTACACTGTTTATAGTCCGAGTGCTACACTGAAGTATCAGCTTTGGCTCTGGCAGCACTCTCACCTCTGAGTCAGAAGATCATGGATTAAAGCCCCATTTGAGCATATAATCTAGGCTAACACTTCAGTGTCGTACGAAGGGAATACTGTACTGTATTGAAGAGATTCGTTTTTAAACATTCGAAGAGGCCCCTGAATTTTTTAAACATATAGAGGTTCAGATTTTATTAATTTTCTCTGATTTTTCACCTTTTTGTAATAATGCTGTTGTGATGTGCCTTGTGATGTTTTACTATAAATGCAAGTTGTTGTTGTTGCCTCATTTTTTTCAACCTTTTACTGCTCCTATTTGATCCCAAGTTTTGCTGCTCCTGATTTTGTCTGGCTCTATTCTACTTAAACAAAGATATATAAGGAGTTAGGCTGTCACATAACATGAGCTCAAAAACAAAACACTTAACATTGTGAACCCCTATCACAGTACCCCCTACAGGCATAACAGGTATTATAGGTAAATTGAACACTTGTAAAATGAAAAAAAAGTTACAGGGAGCAGTTAGCACAGGGGTTTTCAATGCATTTTGTAATGCAATATTGGGACCTACCTATTGATTTTAATGTTGATCTCCCATTGTGTTGCGCACAGTGAATTAAGACCAAATAAAATAGTTAGGCCAAGCATGGTTAGATCGCTGTGGATAATTGGACCTCAGCAGAGGACGGGAGGTGGCAAATGAGAGATAAAACGAGGGAAGGGATGAGAGCAGGGTTTGAGGGTGAGAGAGGAAGAGGGGTAGCGAAGAAGAGGCAAGTCGTCAAACTGTCTCAGCAGGGGTGGTTGCATTGCACATTCACATAGCATCTGATTATATGCTTAGCGAGGAGGGTGGAGTGTGTGTTAACTTCCCCTTAGCACCACCTTTTTGATGAATGCAGGAGGGGTTGCCAGTCTACATTCCCGGTGGTATGATTATTTGTTCAGGGCGTAGGAGGGGATTATTATGCTACTTTTCCACAGGCCTAAATAAGAGCTCTGTGGTGGGTGTTGACGCTGATCTGGTTACATTTTTCCCAGCCTAATTATCTTCTCAATGAGGGTTAGCATGCTATACTTCCCCAGATCCAATTGTTTGCTTGGTGAGAGGGGGGATGCTATATTCTCCCAGGCCTGATTATTTTCTCATTGGGGGCTAGGAGGGAAATGGGAAATGGGTTGGTATTGCTTACTCCATCATCTGGTAAATGGAAATGGACAGCGTCTATCGCTGATGACCAATTGCTGAATGCATCTTGCACGATTGGGGGATTAGCACAGAACAAAATGATTTTTGGAGATTGTCAGCATGACATGGTTAAAATAGTTTTGGATTGCCTCAGGGTGGTTAAGGGGAAATTATCTGGGCTTTGTGGCCTGTGATTGCTTTATGTCTGGGAGAGATAATTCACTGCATCAAATGGTGGGTGCATAGACATATAGAAGAGAGAATGTATTTTACGACAAATTCTGTCTTTAGTTCAGGTTTCTGCAGTCAGTGATAAAGTTGGTACTTACAACTATTATATTTATTATAACAATAAAAGACTGGACATAGCACATTATTATCTAAATTTCCAGGTGGTGATCGCAAGCTGCTGCAGAGCCAACACACTGTGATCCTGCGCACAGTCTTTACATTTTCCTGACATTACCATGACAGGCATTTCATACTGTAACTACCAATCCTGACATAGGAATTTTCAATTCAGTTTGAGATAGAATATTGCAACAAACTCATCTTTTTTTAAATATATAATAGATTATACAATTTCAGTAAAGGTTTGACAAAAATTGATGTATTGTAATACAGTAAATATTTTAACATATGCACAAGACAAACCAACTTCTGAATGCATATAATGGGAATCTAGGGACCTAGGTGACAAGAGCATTAGAATTAAATTTGCAGAAGCCATTTACATTTTATTGATTAATATTTCTAATTTACGGCTACTTTAGATTTGCTCGTGAGACTCCTGTGGCATTGATCAAGGTAAGCTGAAGGACACATTGTTTTATAAGGACAGTACCATTATATCATGGAGGTCATAAATATTATTTTGTTTCTAAGGTGGTTCTGTGTATGCCTTGACCTGTTTCTTTAAACCACAATATCCAGTTCCTGTTGGCATATCCTGAGGTCAACAAAGAGTAATTGGCAGTAACTTGCTTGTAATTCCCGGACTCCTCCCCAATCCAGACAAATCAACAAGAAATAACCAGTCTTATTTTTCTATGCACCGTTTTGAAGTGCTTTGCGGTATGACACCTGGAGTATGACAAATGCATGCTAGATGCAAGACTTTGATACAATATGTTAAAAATCTTTCATGTGCATGCATTTTTTGTCTGCTCAACTTGACTTCCTCCTGTCACACTTTTTCTATCAACTTTTTCCCATTGCAAAGGATGGATTTTTCCAACCTCGGCGGGTCCGTGGTGGGTGATGTCTGTGGCGCGTGGGGACCTCGAATCTGTCTCGATCCCAGCTTCCAACAAGATTTTACGTAAATTGGGCTTCTTAAGCCCGCCGTGCAAGGTTCCCGGCCAATTAATAGGAAGCTGGTCTGATGACATCATTTGATGACACGTCATCAGCCAGTTTCCTTAAAGGGGCCATGTCCAAAATGATTTTGACAGTTCTGTTGTCACTGTTCTGTAGCATTGAGGTGCTGCAAACACTGACAAGCACTGCACAAAGGTGCATGGCTGCACCCAGGCTCTCCCATGACTCCCTCCATGTATGGTTATTTCTTATATGCTTATGGAGGGAGTCACAGCACGCAGGGAGGTTCTCTTCCCTTCCAATGGGCGGAAGAGACCTCCCCAGGAGATCAACGCAGCCTGGTTGCACATTGCACAGGAGAGCACAAACAGGGATGTGGTCAGGAGGACCAGGCTGCAGTGGCGCAAACCTTTCAATGATCTCAGTAGATCACGAAACGTTACTGCAAAACCACACACAACCTCATCCTGCTGTGACACTCATCACATCCCCATCACTCTGCCTTCCCTACCCCTACTCCTGCACATCCTTACTCACACCAACTTACCTTGCATCTCCACCCATCCCTCTCTATCCACTTCCCCATCTCACTAGCCACCTCTCACACTCACCCTCATCCTTGTCCAATCATACCAACAAACAACACACAAGGGTAGGCACTTGGTGTTATTGCCAATATTCATGTAAACTTTCTATTAATGTGTTGTCAAGCATTAAAATCCTTATTGGCATCACTTTGCCTTCTTGGACAGATTTGTGTGCACCTTTGAAAGTGTGTTAGTGAGCTCCAGTGAATGGTGAGACATAACATCGTCCCCCCGCCAATGGTGATGAGTGAGAAAGGAATGCCTTGGACACTGTAGGGATGCTGTATGATGCTGGTGTGGGGTGGCGCCAACCTGGTGCATCATGTGGCAGCCAGGGTGTACAGTTTTAAGTGAAGCGAATCTGGACATGGTCAGGCCATCGCTGGCGTTCTGGGCAGCAATGTGCACGGGTGATGATGCCCTGTGTCCAGTGTAGCATCAGTTGATTGTGGAGAAGGCTGGTGTGGAGGTTGGTGCTTCTGGTGTGCCCGGTGATGCTGGTGTTGGGGCTGATCGTGTTGGGATTCTGAGGACCAAGGTGAGATTTTTTTCAAGGGCACCGATGCTGATGGAATAGATGGCAGGTGAAGTTGAGATGACAGAAGTAATCTGTCAATGTTGAGAGAGGTTGTTCCAAGGAGGTGACAGTGGATAGAGAGATTACTTCAAACACTTCAAAAGTGCATAAAGCTCAAAAGTGGGTTCCAAATCATTAATGCTCCAGCTTCTAAGATTGGGAAGTGGACAGCTGTGAAATGGTAGGTTTCACCTATTCACAGCAATCCACAGTCATTAAGAACCCGACATACTTACTTGACATGATAGCTGCTCTCTGGGAATCTCATTGAAAACTGTAGTGTCCGAGGATCAATAAGACTCAGACTGCAGGAGAACAATAAAACAGGTATTTACTTGAACACAGAGTAACTTAAGACTGAAATACAGAAGCCTGCTATGGCTTTATATACAGGGGTGGTCACTGCCGGTACTGCAGTATAGAATCAGTTCTTCTCTTAAAGTCACATACACAACAATTCCTCCCCTTTTAGATAAACAGTACATAACATTCATTTAACAACTAAATAATAACTAATTAAAATTACAATTTTCTCTGTACTATGTACATCAACTGAAATAATCATTTATAAGTTCAGTCTTTGAGGAGGCTTCCTGATCCTGACTGGATAGCGCCTTTCACGAGTATCCTGTTCTTGCGGCGGAGTTGATTCTGGCTCATTGTCATTGGTTGGTTCATCAGCTTCCAATACCACTGCTTCTGAGGTAGACGCAATCTGTACTTCGGGTTAATTACCAGGTGCACCTGCTCGTGGTATGGCATTGGCTTGTTCCTGTGACTCTAGAATCTGGTCAGCATGGCATCTCACGATGCTCTCTCCAATGTCCACTGTGTACATTAGTGGTCCCTGCTGTGTGCATATCGTTCCTGGCTGCCATTTTTCTGTTTGGTAGTCGCGGGCCAAGACTGGTTGCCCTATCTTGAAGCTCCTGGTTGGCTTCTCATTTATGTACTGGAATTGCTTATCCTCAACATCTCGTCTTATGTTTGGTTTGAGCAAATCCACTGCAGGTGCTTCCTCTACCGTAGGCAACGGTAGGCGTGACAGCCCATCAGCATTTCCCTGCTGTTTCGTACCCTTGTATCTATGTCGTACTGATGTGCCCCTAGAAAAAGTGACCACCTTTGCAGCCGTTGCGCCGTCATCACCGGAACGCCCTTCTTTGGGTTAAAAATGGAGACCAGGGGCTGATGATCAGTCAGTAAGGTGAATTTCTGCCCGTGCAGATAGTGATTGAACTTCTTCACCCCCCACACCAGGCTGAGGGCCTCCCTGTCAATCTGGGCGTAGTTACGCTCGGCTGAGGTTAACGAGCGCGACGCAAAGGCTATTGGCCTCTCTGAACCGTCAGGGAATTTGTGTGACAGCACCGCTCCGATGCCGTAGGGAGATGCATCACATGCTAACCGAATCGGTAGTGTTGGATTGTAGTGGGCCAATACTTCTTTTGAAGTGATTAGGCATTTACATTTCTGAAAGGCACGCTTACACTCATCACTCCATTTCCATGTTACTCCAGTTTGCAGTAGGGCGTTCAGTGGGTGCAGAATTGTGGATAAATTCAGCAAGAACTTATGGTAGTAGTTCACCAACCCGAGGAACGACCTCAGTTGCGACACATTTTCCGGTGCTGGAGCCTTGACTACAGCCTCAATCTTGTCCAGCGACTTATGCAACCCTTCCTCATCAATCATGTGGCCACAATACGAGATTTGTCTCCTGAAGAACTCGCATTTGGGGCGGTTGGCTCGTAGCCCATATTCCTGTAATCTCGTGAGCACCTGCTCCAGGTTGGCAAGGTGTTCACTGTCATTTTCGCCCGTAACCAGGATGTCGTCCAAATAACACTGGGTCCCCGGGATCCCTTGCAGGACTTGTTCCATCACCCTCTGCCAAATAGCTGGGGCTGATGCTACCCCGAATACCAGTCGATTGTACTGGTAAAGGCCTTTGTGAGTGTTTATCGTGAAGTATTTCCTAGATGCTTCTTCCACCTCCATTTGTAGATACGCTTGGGCCAGATCAATCTTTGTAAAGCGTTTCCCTCCAGATAGTGAGGTGAAAATATCTTCTATCCGTGGAAGTGGATATTGTACTGTGTGCAGGACTGGGTTCACAGTTACCTTGAAGTCCCCACAGATGTGAACCTTCTTCGGTTCCCCAGGCGTGCTGCTCAATGATTTCTTCATTACAGGAACGATGGGTGTGGCCCACTCGCTCCAGTCCACCTTGGACAGCACACCTGAACGCTCCAGACTCTCCAGCTCTGCTTCAATGGCTGGGCGGATCACGTAAGGTACCGGTCTGGCCTTAAAAAATTTTGGGTTTGCGTTATCTTCGATTTTTATCGTTGCCGTTATTCCTTTTAGAGTCCCAAGTCCTTGTTGGAACACCTCTTTCGCGTCAGTTAGAATTTTTGACAGTCGTCCAGGTGTGACGTCATCATCCTTTTTATCAGTCACAGTTAGCGCCTGAATGGAATGCCAATCCAATTGTATTTTTCGGATCCATTCACGTCCCAATAATGGTGGTCCTCCATCTGGTAGTATATAAAGATACAATTTCTGTGTTTCCTTGCCATTGTATTCAACTGGCACCCTTATTTTTGCCCCGTGTATGTCTTCAATACAATGGACGTGTCCTTCAAGGGTATGTGTGAGAATAGCCGCTCATAGTCTCGTCGATTCATGACAGTTAGGGCTGATCCTGTGTCCAATTCCATCTTTACTGGGGACCCTGCTATCATGAGGGTGACCCAAATGGTTCGGTGATCCTCCTTTACGATCACGTTGTGTAACTTTAGACAACTTAGTCTCCTGCTCCCGGAGTCCTTATCACTCTCCTGATCTTCCGAACTGCTGTCTGTCAATTTCTTTACTTTCTTGTACTTTTCCTTAGTAGTTCTTGTAGTGTTGGTTTTCTTTCCCGACCTGCAGACTCTTGCTATGTGTCCCATTTTCCCACATTGCCTGCATACTTTGTCCTTAACCCAGCAGTCCTTCTGGTCATGGGTTGTTCTGCCGCAGCGATAGCACTTTTCTGCTCCATACGCCATTTCGTTAGCGCTGTATTCCTGTGGTTTCTGTTGTATTTCCGCAGCTCCCCGTGCTGCTGCTTCATAGGATACTGCCATGCTGAAAGCCTGTTCTAGCATCAGGTCCTTTTCCGAAAGTAGTCGTTTCTGGGTTCCTTCACTCTGGAGCCCGCAGACAAACTTATCCCGCAAGGTTTCTGCCAGTCCTGCTCCGAACTGGCAGTGCTTCGATAACTTGCGTAGTTCCGTAAGATAGTCAGCATTGCTCTCATCTTTGTGCTGGTTTCTTTTATGGAACTTGAATCTTTCTGCTATCAGCAGCGGTGTAGGGTTTAGGTGTTCCTGTAAGGTATTAACAATCTCCTCAAAACTTTTCTCCATTGGTTTAGCTGGGGTAATTAAATTTCGCAATAGGCTGTACGTTCTCGCGCCCATCAAATTTAATAATACCGACGCCTTCTTTCCATTGGCCACCTCATTGGCATTGCAGTACACTTCAATTCTTTCCACATACGTGGTCCAGTCTTCTACCTCGTTGTCGAAAGCAGTGATACTGCCACTCTTCGGCATCTTGGGTGGTTTAAAATGGCGCCTCCCGCGCTTTTTCTTCTTCCCCAATGGAATAAAATGGCGCCTCCCGCACTTTTCCTTCTTCCCCAATGGAATAAAATGGCGCCTCCCGCACTTTTCCTTCTTCCCCTTGCTGCCACGCTGCTCCTAGCATTCTACAGGGTAATGGCGGCGACCCGCGGCTTCGGCGCGTCTCACTTTTCCTTCCCCGCGTTCTATCCTCTCCACGCTGCCCTGTTCTTGAGCACCGACCGCGCCCTGTGCGCTCCACCCTCTCTCTCTCTCTTCCTCCCGACGACGCTGCACGGCCCCTTTGCAGAGCCGCTCGATCGAGCCCGAGCCCGCCGCAGTCCGGAAGGGTCAGCGCACTACCTGCTACCACCACGACTTGCTGGAACACCTCGACTGGGAAGCCAGGCCCAGCTCTCCACAGCCTCCCCTGCAACTCTCCGATGGATCCCTGGGCGGTTGCCCACGGTCGACGCCCGCCGTTCTGACTTCGACCTCCAAGAAGCTTCTCTTCAGGGAAAAGATCCCCGTGAGGTGATGCAGTACTGCAGGTGAGTTCAAACCTGCCTGTCACCAGTGTAGTGTCCGAGGATCAATAATACTCAGACTGCAGGAGAACAATAAAACAGGTATTTACTTGAACAGAGGGTACTCTTTTATTTGGACCCAAAAAAAACCAATTCGACTGTAAATAAACAAAAGTTCAACTAAAGCTTAACAAATCAAATTAAAATTTGGTTTTCCGTGTTGATGATGCACTCCAGTCCCCGTGGCGCCCACCGGTCGCGGAAATACTCAAGCGCACCGGCGGACACCGCGTGCTCCATCTCCAGGGCCACCCGGGCGCGAACATGGCCGCGGAAGAGATGCAGGCAATCCGGCTGGACGACCCCCTCGACCGCCCGCTGCCTGGACCAATTGATGGCTCTTTTAGCCAGGCCCAGGAGCAGGCCCACAAGGAGGTCCTCCAACCTGTCCGCTCCCCTCCGCACCGGGTGACCGTAGATCAAGAGCGTGGGACTGAAGTGCAACCAAAAATCGAGGAGCAGCCCCTTCAAGTAGTGAAAGAGGGGCTGCAACCTCTCACAATCCATATAAACGTGAAACACGGACTCCTCCAGGCCGCAAAAAATGCAGGCGGCCTGGGAGTCCGTGAACCTACTTAAAACCTTATTGCACGGGACCGCTCCATGCAACACCCTCCAGGCCAAGTCCCCGATGGAACAAGGGAGGACTCCCGCATAGAGAGCCCTCCATTGGGGACCTCCGCTACCGCCGGTCGGCAAAACACCACGCCAAGGCGTGTCCGGACAGTAGACGAAGATGGCAAAGTGGAGAGTGTGCAGGAGCAGCCCGTACAGGAAACCCCTCCGCGCGGAATGAAAAGGCACAGAGGGTATTTCCTCGAGACGGCTCAAGTTGTGAGGCGCCGGTTCCCGAGGGGAGTTTCGGGGCCGGGCGCCGATGAGGAATTCCGTCCGAACGGGGGTAAGCTCGGACGGGATCGCCCCACGTGCTTGAGCCGCCTCGATACACCTAGTGGAGTCGGGGCCCAGTGCCGCTTTTACCGATTCGATGGTTTCGACCGCGAGCTGGACGCTGGCCCAGGACAGGCGCCGCGCCAGCTCCTCCGGCGCCATCCAGCCCGCTCCTCCACCATCGAGCAGGTCCCCGACTCTGGTCACCTTGCCAGCCACAGCCCTACCCTCCGCCAGCCGCCCGAACCCGTGTTCGTGGAGGTGCGGATTCCTGAGCAGCGGCTCCCGAAGGAGAGCCGCCGCTCCTGACGGGGGAGAGCTCCGCCTGGAAGCGACATAGTTCCAAACCCATAGTAGTTCCTGGTAGAAGACAGGCAGCTCCCGCAGGCCGGCACGCCTGCTGCCCACTTTCGCAAACAGGAGCTGCGTGTCGTAATTGAGGCCGTGCAGCTGGCGGAAGAAAAACGTCGCCAGCGCACACCATCTCGGAGGATTCTCGACGTACAGGTATCTCTGCAGCGACTGAAGACGGAAAGTCGCAGCCTGGGTGCGAAGGCACACCAGCGCCTGACCGCCCTCCCTAAGCGGGAGACACAGAACCGCGGCAGAGACCCAGTGCTTCCTTTTGTCCCAGAAGAAGTCGATGAGCTTCTTCTGAATCTTGGCGACAAACGCAGGGGGAGGGATCAAAGTGACCAACCGGTACCACAACATGGCGGCCACCAGCTGGTTTATGACCAGCGCTCGACCCCTGTAGGACAACACTCGGAGCAGTCCTGTCCAGCGTCCTAGGCGAGCGGTGACTTTGGCCTCCAGCTCTTGCCAGTTCGCCGGCCAAGCGTCCTCGGCAGGGCTAAGGTAGACTCCCAAATAGAGGAGGTGCGTGGTGCTCCAGGCGAAAGGCCTGAACTCCTCCGGCAGGGAGTCCACCCGCCACTGACCCACCAGGAGTCCGGAACATTTCTCCCAGTTGATCTTGGCGGAGGATGCGTCCGAGTAAATTTGCTGGCATTCCCGCATCCTCCGCAAGTCAGCGGGATCCGTGACCGTGAGGAGCACGTCATCGGCGTAAGCCGAGAGGACCACCTCCACGCCCGGCCCTTGCAGAGCCAGTCCCGTCAACCTCTTCCGCAAGAGGCGCAGGAAAGGCTCCACGCAAATGGCATATAACTGACCGGACATGGGGCATCCCTGACGCACCCCCCTCCCGAAGCGAAGGGGCGCCGTCAAGGACCCGTTAACTTTAATCAGACACTCCGCGGCGGCGTACAGAAGTCGGATCCGGGCAACGAAATGCGTCCCGAACCCGAATGCGCGCAGAGTCCCGAAGAGATACTCGTGATCCACCCTGTCGAACGCCTTCTCCTGATCCAGGGAAAGGAAGGCGACCGACAGACCAGCCCTCTGGGAGTGGTGGACCAGGTCCCGGACCAGATGGATGTTATCGTGGATGGTCCGGCCCGGGACCGTGTAGGACTGGTCGGGGTGGATCATGTGGGCCAGCACGGTGCCAAGGCGAGCAGACATGGCCCTGGCAAAGATTTTATAGTCCGTGCTGAGGAGGGAGACCGGGCGCCAGTTCTTAAGGAGGCGGAGATCGCCCTTCTTAGGCAGCAGGACAATGACCGCCCTGCGCCAAGAGAGGGGCATCTCCCCGGTTGCCAAACTTTCCCCCAGGACCCGCGCGTAGTCGCCCCCCAAGACGTCCCAGAACGCCCTGTGGAACTCCACGGTCAGCCCGTCCAGCCCCGGGGACTTTCCCCTAGAGAGCTGGCGGAGGGCGCCGGTCAGCTCCGCCAGACTTAGCGGAGCGTCCAATTTTTCGGCGCCCTCCGGGCCAACCTTCGTCAGGTCCTCCCACAAAACTCTGCGCGCATCCTCGCTGGACGGATCCGGAGAGAACAGAGCCCCGTAATAGGCGCGGGTCTCTGCGCTGATTCCCTCCGGATCCGAGACCAGAGATCCGTCGTCGGCCAGCAGCCCCAAGAGCTGCTTACGGACCCTCCGTCTTTTTTCCAGCGAGTAGAAGAAGGGGGAGCCGCGGTCCAGGTCCCGCAGGAGCTGGATCCGCGACCTCACGTACGCGCCTCGGGACCTGACGAGCTGCAGGTCCTTCAGCGCGCCCTTCTTCTCTTCGTACACCTTCCGCAGGGCCGGGTCCTCGACGACCTGACCGAGACGGGACTCCAGGTCGAGCACCTCCTTCTCCAACCGCCGGACCCGGGCCTCCCGCCTCTTGGTCGACCCCTTCGCGTACTCCTGACAGAAGAGACGGATGTGAGCCTTGCCCACATCCCACCATAGCCTCAAGGAGGGGAAGCCCCCCTGCTTCCTTCTCCAGTCAGCCCAGAATCGACGAAACGAATCCCGGAACCGTGCGTCCTCCAGCAGCAGGTTGTTAAAATGCCAGTACACGGACCCCCCCCCGCGCGCGCAGCGGAGCGAGCTCCGCCCACACCAGGTGGTGGTCCGTGCACGGCACCGGCCGCATGGAAGCTGCCGGAACGCAGGAGACGAACGCCCGGGAAATGTAGAGGCGGTCGATTCTGGACCTTCCTCCCCCAGACCTCACGCTAGTGAAGGCGCTGGAGTCGGGGTGGAGATTTCGCCAGACATCCACCAAGTCGAAGGACCCAACCAGGTCCCTCAACTTCTCCATCGCCGCCGGGCTTCGCGGGGGACCCGAACGGTCCCTCGCCTCGAGGGTGCAGTTAAAATCCCCCCCGAGGATGACGCACTCGCCCACGTCGATGGAGCCCAAGAGAGCGGACACTTCTTCGAAGAAGCGCACTTGCTGCGCACTGGTCTGAGGGGCGTACACGTTCACTAGATGGAGCGGCACGCCCCCCAGGCGAACAGTGACATGGAGCAAGCGGCCCGGCATGTGCTCCTTGACCCCCAAGATCTCCGGCTGAAAATGCGGGGCCAGCAAGATAGCCACCCCGCTGGAATTGCTGGAGAGGTGACTCATGCTGACCCCTCCTTGCCACTCCAGGAGCCACGTGGCTTCGTCTCCCGGAACGGTGTGGGTTTCTTGCAGGAAGCACACCGCATACTTCCCGTCCCGAAGGACCGAGAAGTTACTGAATCTGCGGCGCGCCTCCCTGCTGCCGTTGATGTTGAGGCTGGCTATGGTTATCTTCATGTCAGAAGCATAGTGCAACCTCTACCTACACCTAACGGGGCGAGGAAGCGCAGCCGCTGGTCCGCCGCCACTTCCTCAGCAGCCCAGTGAGAAACGTTGTGAGCCGACGCAGCTCGAGCGGGTTCACACCCTCGTCCGCGCCCAAGATCTTAACGGCGGCGCGGACGGAATCGATGAGCAGCGCCAGCTCCGACCACCTGTCGAGGGCCAGCCGGACCTTATTGCGCTGACCCAGGCACGTGGCCATAAAATCCCGGAGTTCCCTTACGGAAATGAGGGGAGATTCGGCAAGGGGCACGAGGTCATCCATCGCCACGTCGGCGCTGGAGTCCGAATCGTCCTCCGTGCCCATCACCGAGTCCCCATCCTCCTCCAGGGGGTCGTCACCAGCGGCCGACCCGTCCGCCGCGCAGTGCGAAGTGAACGACTCGGCCGCGCCAGCCAGCCCCGCCTCCGCCCGGATCCTACCCCCAGGATCGGCGGCAGAGGATTTCTCCCTGGGCTCCTCTAGGGGTGCCGGGCCAGAAGACGGCGGCGGTTCAGAGCTCCCCTCTGCCTCAGACGCCGGAAAAACCGGGGAGAGAACAATTTCCAGCTCCTCCAGTACGTCCGGCACCAGAGACGCAGCCAGGGGGCCATCCTCCTCCCCGCCACCAACCTCCGACCCAGCGGACGGGGGGTTTTGAATTAAAAGCTCTACCAGGACGAGCATCCCCTGGGAGACGTCCGGGTCGCATTGGGCGAGCTCATTATCCTCGAGCTCGCCCGACCCAGCCCCCAGGCTGCCCGACCCGGCGAGGGGTAATGACACCGATAAAAGGTCAACTTCAATTACTGCCGCGGGTTGTTCCGCAACCCCCCCCACGGGCAGGGTCTCATCCCCATCCCCGGGAGGCACGTGCTGGACAGACACATCTGCCTCAGCCTCCCGAGGGACAGGCGACCCCTGCCGATCGCTGGTGATGACGACAGCGCTGAGGGGGCGGGGGGGCGCAGTACCCGCGGCAGGCGACGACTCCCCCTGCTCGGAGGGACCTTCCTCCTCCCGGTCCTCCTCCTCATCCAGGGGGTCGCGCCTTCTTTTTAGCACGGAGGGAGCGAGGGAGACCTCCATGTCTGCAAAGGCCTCCTCCTCGACTCCCTCCGGCGGAGCAGGTTTGTCGGGTTCCTCGGGCCCGAGCCCGGCCGCAGGTATTGGCATTACCGCTGCGGCGGTTGCGGCCACAGGCTCGGGCACGGGGCCCCTCCCGCTCACATCTGCCCTGATCAACTCCGCGAGGAGCGCGGGTGTAAGGGGCTCAAGGGGCAAGGGCTCACCATCCACGGGGGAGCCTGCCCTAAGGTGCTTCTTTTTTCCCCGCGCCTTCTTTCCGGCCGGACACGCTCCCTCCCCCCCGCCGGAGGCCTTGGTGGCATCGGCCCCCGACGTCAACCGCGCATCAGACGTACTTGACGCGCGGGCAGATCCGGGGGGAAGGGCGGCGGCGGCGGCGCCAGCCTCGGCCGCACGAGATGATCCGGCGGCCTTGGAGGCAGGGCAGTTCCTCCTGATGTGCCCCACCTCCCTGCAGGCATGGCACCTCACACTGTCCGACGTCCAAAAGGCGCGGTAGGCGGTCCCCTCGTGGAGGACGACGAACGCCCCTTCAGTGTCCTCCTCCCGCGCCAGCTGGATAAACAGCTGGCGCCGGAAGGAGAAGACGTGGCGAAGGCTGGCCTCCCGGAAGCCGAGCGGGATGGGCGTGATCCCCGACCTCACCTCCCCAAGTTGTCGCAAATGGGGAAGGAGGAGCTCACCAGGAACATAGGGCGGGACGTTGGAAATAATGATCCTCTGCGCGGTGGCCTCGAGAGGATCCACCGGCAGGAAGGTCCCGCCCACGGTGAGCCCCTTGGCGACAGCCAGGGACACCGCCCGCTCCGACCCCAGGAAGAACACAGCCTTCCCATACATTTTCGAGGCCGCGACGATGGCGGAGGGGCCGACAACCCCAGCCATGGCCTTGACGCAGGCCTCGATGGTCATAGTGGGGTGAGTGTAGCTCTTCACCCCAAGCTTTTTTGTTATTAATCGAAAAGGTGACGGGGCAGCAGGAACAGCGGGAGCAGCTGTGGCTGTGGCTACCACTCTCGCATAGGTCCCGGCTGGCCCCGCCACCGGCGAAGATGCAGTCGCCATTCTGGGGTGCTTTTTTTAAGGGCTACACTCACCCCAAGTCACAGGCCTGAAGGTGTTAATGGCCTCGGTGTATATATATATTTTTTTGTCCTCTATTGAGCAGAGGGAGCTGATTAAAATGAGGACACACCTCTCTCCTTATTGATTTAAATTGGGAGAGGAGCCCTCGCCCCTCTGCTCAATTGGCAATTAATAAAATAGATGAAACTAAGGTGCCTTAGAAAGACAGGCAGAGAGAGAGAGGTGGGGGGGGGGTGGGAAGGAGGGAGGCCGCAAAGGGCAGTGTTGCCACTCAGGATGGTGGGTGGGTGTAGGCAGGGTTGCACTCTCCGATGGAAAAAGTCTTTGGTGATGGTGGTCTTCTGGCAGGGGGAGAAGATGTCTTCACCTGGAAAAGCTGGAGAAGCCCAGGCTTAGTCCTGCAACAGGTCTTAACGATGTAATTAAATTAAATTAAGGACTTCACCTTGGGCAGCTCCAAGCTCTCCCAGGGCAGGCAATAGAAGGGATGCTAATTAGTGGTGTGTGTGGCCTAGCTTTTAACAAGAGCACACACACACTACACCCCTTGATGATCCGGCCTTGCTTCTTCTTTTCTCCCCCCACCTAAAATACAAAGTCTTGGGAGAGTGCCCCAAATAACACCCACCTGTAGATGTTCCGGATGAAGTTTTCTTCCCTCCTTTCAAGCAGTTGGTTTCTCTCCCCTCTCTCCCTCTCCTGAAGTGGAGGCCAAATTGGGGAGGCAGTGATAGAAAGGCCTCTCCCCTGGTTGATGTTGATGTAGGCCTCCTTTCTCCTTCTCCTCCTCTGTCCTCTCTCTCCAGGCACCTCAGTTGATGTAATGATGGTGGAGTTGGTGGTGGTGGTCCAACGTTCTCCTCCTCTTCCTGGTCAGGGGACCACCACTTTAATCCACTCTCCAAAATCTGGCTGCTCCCTCTGCTCGTGCTTGCAGCTGAACAGAGGGTAACTTAAGACTGAAATACAGAAGCCTGCTATGGCTTTATATACAGGGGTGGTCACTGCCGGTACTGCAGTATAGAATCAGTTCTTCTCTTAAAGGCACATACACAACAAAAACCTGGTAAAATGGTAAGTACATGGGAAAATGGTTCTTATCTACCTTTTAATAAGCTTTTAACTGTCTAACTTGGCTGACCCGTCGCTTGGTGTCGGGTCAGTTCAGGGATGACAGACCCAACACTTGGGAAACTGACAAGGAGGTGGGTTTACAGCGGGATACCGACCTGCTGTCAATCTTTGTGATTTTGACAGCAGACCTGCCTCTAAACCCGCACTCTGAGCGTCGGTAAAGTTCAGTCCTACGTTCCTCTGCCCATCTTTATAATGGGCTTTACCTATGTAAACTTGTCACGATTATTGCGCAATAATTATATTAATTCCCTTTAGGTTTTCCTGTCTTTTTATGGAGAATTGCTTCTCCTATTCAACCTGCTCTGCCTCTCACCTCACCTCCCAATGTTTTGGCTGATGAGCAACTCCATCCCCTAAGCTGTTTAACCACTGTCAGAAGCCCATTCTCAGGTGCTCTGGGGAGGGTAATCTTAAATAGATTTAATATTTTTAAAGCTGGCTGCCTTTTTTGGCCGAAACAGGTCACCTTCCCAATGGATGGTCCTTCGGTGGCCCATTTGTGGCTGCCGATTCTGGTCCCCATGTTCGTTCTGCATTTCATATTTTTATTTTTTAAATTGCACTCCCTGTGACTGTTGATTAGCTGCTCTGCAGCCAACTGTGGTAAATATATCTTTCAAGATAAAGTTAGCGCACCATTCTCGGCCTCAATCCCCTAACTTTCGCTGGTCAGCATTTGGGCAGCCCTTGAATATTGCGTTTGGTTCTTGTCAATGAGGCACAAGGGGCAACACCCAAGCCATGGAAGTGGTGCAGAGAAGGGGGATCCTAATATAAAAGGACTGCCTTACGAGGACAGGTTAGAAAAACTTGAACTCTTCAGCCTTGAAAAGGGGCATATGAGAGGGGACCTATAGCGTTATTAAAAATACTAAGTGGAATAGAAAAGTTTAATCCTGAGCGATATCATGAGTTAAGCCAGAAGTGGAAACAAACTGATAAAAGGCAAGTGCAGGACTTATTTCAGGAAGCACTTCTTCAAACAAAGAGTGATTAGTGTCTGTGAATATGGTAGAAGCAAAAAGTCTGGAGTTATTCAAAAGGCTGTAAAAGCTTTTATAGATATGTGAAGAGAAAAAGATTGGTGAAGTCAAGCGTAGGTCCCTTGCAGTCAGAATCAGGGGAATTTATAATGGGGAACAAAGAAATGGCAGACCAACTAAATACATATTTTGGTTCTGTCTTCACAAAGGAGGACACAAATAACCTCCCAGAGATGTCGGGCAACATAGGGTCTGATGAAAGGGAGGAACTGAAAGAAATCAGTATTTGTAGGGAAATGGTGTTAGGGAAATTGACAGGATTGAAGGCCGATAAATCCCCAGGGCCTGATAATCTACATCCCAGGGTACTTAAGGAAGTGGCCCCAGAAATAGTAGATGCATTGCTGGTCATCTTCCAACATTCGATAGACTCTGGAACAGTACCCATGGATTGGAGGGTAGCTAATGTAACCCCACTGTTCAAAAAAGGTGGTAGAGAGAAGACGGGGAATTACAGACCGGTGAGCCTGACATCGATAGTGGGGAAAATGCTAGAGTCCATTATAAAAGATGTAATAGCAGAGCACTTGGAAAACAGTGACAGGATCGGACAAAGTCAACATGGATTTACAAAAGGTAAATCATGCTTGACTAATCTACTGGAATTTTTTGAGGATGTAACTGGTAAAATAGATAAGGGAGAACCAGTGGATGTGGTGTATTTGGACTTTCAAAAGGCTTTCGATAAGGTCCCACATAAGAGATTAGCGTGTAAAGTTAAGGCACATGGGATTGGGGGCAAGGTATTGACTTGGATAGAGAACTGGTTGGCAGACAGAAAGCAAAGAGTTGGAATAAACGGGTCTTTTTCCGAGTGGCAGGCAGTGACTAGTGGGGTACCACAGGGATCGGTCATTGGGACCCCAGCTATTCATAATATATATTAATGATGATCTAGACGAGGGAACTAGATGTAATATCTCCAAGTTTGCAGACGACACAAAGCTGGGTGGGCGTGTGTGCTGTGAGGAGGATGCCGAGAAACTCCAGTATGATTTGGACAGGTTGGGTGATTGGGCAGAAGCATGGCAGATGCAATATAACATGGATAAATGCGAGGTTATCCACTTTGGTGTCAAAAACAGGAAGACAGATTATTATCTGAATGGCAATAGATTGGGAGAAGGGGAAGTGCAACGAGACCTGGGTGTCCTTGTGCACCAGTCGCCGAAGGTAAGCATGCAAGTGCAGCAGGCGGTTAAGAAGGCAAATGGTATGTTGGCCTTCGTAGCGAGAGGGTTTGAGTACAGGAACAAGGATGTCTTGCTGCAGTTGTACAGGGCCTTGGTGAGACCACACCTTGAGTATTGTGTGCAGTTTTGGTCGCCTTATCTGAGGAAGGATGTTCTTGCCATGGAGGGAATGCAGCGAAGATTCACCAGACTGATACCTGGGATGGCAGGAATGACGTATGAGGAAAGATTGGGTCGATTGGGCTTATACTTGCTGTAGTTTAGAAGAATGAGAGGGGATCTCATTGAAGCTTATAAAATTCTAACAGGACTAGACAGACTAGATGCAGGAAGGATGTTCCCGATGGCCGGGGAGTCCAGAACCAGGGGTCACAGTCTAAGGATAAGGGGTAAGCCATTTAGAACAGAGATGAGGAGGAATTTCTTCACCCAGAAGGCAGTAGAGGCCAATTCATTAAATATATTCAAGAAGGAGTTGGATATATTTCTTAAGGCTAAAGGGATCAAAGGATATGGGGAGAAGGCAGGGACAGGGTACTGAGTTTGGATGATCAGCCATGATCTCATTGAAGGCCGGGCAGGCTCGAGGGGCCGAATGGCCTACTCCTGCTCCTATCTTCTATGTTTCTATGTTTCTATGAGATGCTGTAATGGGAACATAATAAGTTTCTAAGGAAGGATGAGCTGGATAAGCTGAATGACTTCCCTCATCTGTAATTATCTTTGTGGAGGTTGATTCTTGAAAGAGGCAGATTAAATGTTTAAATGTATTAGTGTTAGTTTATTGAAACCACTTTGGCCTTCAGAAAACCTACCACTCAGAAGCAAATTGGGTTGTTGGAGGAAAAATTGGACATCATTGGACCAGTTTTATGGGCGAAAAAATGAGCCTTGGGGGAATGAAAGCAATTTCTCCCACCCGATCTGCCACAGAAGTTCAGCGGTTGCTATATTGGTTCGGGCAACCACCTGTAAGGAGCCTTATTAAAATATTCAGTAAGAATTCTTCACCCGTTCCCAAATTGAACTATGGGAATGCCGGATTTGCAGATTCTTAACCCTACCCAATAATTCTTGGCGCCAACAGTTGGCAAGAAAGCTGCAACAGGGATATGTAAAGACACCCTGAGTTGCACTCATGTAAATCTCTGACTGGTTGTTTTAGTTTGCATGTGGGCTTGGAAGCCCTTTGTTGGCTACCGTGGCTGAAATAGCTGTTTGCAAAACAGGTGGGAAGTGACTATTAGGAGCCTAAGCACTTTGTCTGTGCAAGGGCTTCAGTTCTTTATTGTTGAAAAATGGTTCTGTTGCTCAGTCTATCATAGGGGCTGAAGAAGGGGCGGGCAAGGAGGACAGCAGATACCTGCAGCTGCTGGCATGAGGGTGAAGGAGGAGAGGGTGCAGGAGCCCTTACAACACATGGGTCTTGCGCAACAGAATGTCGAACCTCAATTTCAGTGAAGAGCAGTGTGTCCGGCGACTCCGCTTTGTGCCACCTGTTGCAGCAGCAACTGCAGCCCAGCACTAGGGCACGCACAGCACTGCCTGTGGCTGTGCACTGTGGCCTGAAATTCTATTCCATAGGGTCATTCCAAGTTGCAACAGGGGACATAAGCAAAATAACTCAATTTGCAGTGCGCTACTGCCACAGGTAGGTCACAGATGCCCTCTTCGACAAGTGGAACCATTTTGTCACTTTACCTATAGAACAGCAAAACAAGAAGAGCGAGCTCTGGGCTTTGCCATAATTATTAGCTTCCTACGGGTCCAGGTAATCATTGATTGCACACTCATTGCCCTGTGTGCACTAACAGGACCCTCTACTTCTGCTTGACCTGTAAATGGAAGAGAGGGAGAAGGGTTAGCAGTGAGTGTTAACAGTAAGCGGAGACACCACTTTATCATGCAGTGTGTGTTTAGGGAGAGATTTCAGTGAGAGGATAAAAAGATGGTAAGGTGGCCAAACACCCTGTGGAGTGTATCCTCCAGCCTTGCCAGTTGTGAGGACAGTAGCAGGTGCAGTGTGACAGTAGCAGTAAAAAGAGTTTCTATGAAGTGTGTTGCTCTAATTGATGGAAAGTAATGAGGATAACAGTCTGGGATACATTATAAATCAATAGGCCCAGATGAAATGAATCCCACGCTGTTAAGAGAAGCAAGGGAGGAAATAGCGGAGGCCCTGACCATCATTTTCCAATCCTCTCTGGCTACATGTGTGATGCCGGAGGACTGCTAATGTTCTACCGTTGTTTAAAAAGGGACAAAGGGATAGACCGAGTAATTACAGGCCAGTCAGCCTAACCTCGGTGGTGGGCAAATTATTGGAAAAAATTCTGAGGGACAGTATAAAGCTTCATTTAGAAAGATACGGATTAATCAAGGACTGTCAGCATGGATTTGTGAAGGGAAGGTCATGTCTGACTAACTTGATTGAATTTTTTGAGAAGGTAACTGTTAGATCCGTGATTCTGAGAGTATGATGTTTTTCAATAACCACACGGATGCTGTAACTTAACAATCAACAGGTATTTACTGGAGTAGGGTAGTCTCAAGACTGGGGGTACAGAGGCATGCTCAAGGCTTATATACAGGTGTGGTCACTGCCGGTACTACAGTATACAGGAGCTGTAAAAGTAGTTCTCTCTTAAAGGTACATACACTACAATTCCTCCCCTTTTAGATTAGCAGTACCCATAATATTCAAATAACAATTAACACTTTAACATGTACATTAAACAACAATAGTCCATTTATAGATTCAGTCTTTGGGGCGGCTTCCTGATCTTTTCGGGATAGCGCCTTTCCTGAGGTTCTTGTTCTTGGTGCGGAGGCGATTCTGGCCCCTTTTCGTCGGTTAGTTCATTGGTTTCCACTGCTACTGGTTCTGAGGTAGATGCTACCGGTATGTCGGGTTCATCCCCAGGTACTCGAGACATGGGGTTGACTTGTTCCTGTGACGCTAAGATCTGATCGACGTGGCGTCTCACAATGTTCTCTCCGACATCCACTGTGTACATTAATGGCCCCTGCCTTGTGCATATCGTTCCGGGTTGCCATTTCTCTGTTCGGTAGTCACGGGCCAAGACTGGTTGTCCTACATTGAAGCTCCTTGTCGGCTTCTCATTGATGTGCTGGAATTGTTTATCCTCAACATTTCTTCGCACATTTCGTCTGAGCAAATCCAAACGAGATCTCAACCTTCGGTTAAAGAACATCATGGCCGGGGTCTGGTTGGTGACTGCATGTGTCGCATTTCTGTAGGCTAATAGGAAATTGTCCACCTTATGCTGTAGTGGAATTTCATCGTTGCACATGGCCTTTATCGCCTTTTTAAAGGTTTGTACGAACCTCTCAGCCAATCCATTTGTGGCTGGATGATACGGGGCAGATGTGTAATGCCTGACCCCATTCCTTCTCATAAATTTCCGAAACTCTTCGGACACAAACTGTGGTCCATTATCAGAGCAAATCTGCTCTGGCAAGCCGTTCCTGGCAAATGTGGTCCGTAGGACTGCAATCGTTTTCTCTGTAGTGGTTGAGGACATTTTTATCACCTCAGGCCATTTCGAGTGAGCATCCACTGCTATTAAGAACATTGAGTCCATGAATGGACCAGCAAAATCAATGTGCACCCGTTGCCATGGAGAGGAGGGCCACTCCCATGGGTGTAGAGGGGCATGTGGTGGTGCATTTTGGACCTTCTGGCATCCTGAGCAGCTCTTGTTTAGGTCCTTGATTTGTTGATCGATCCCCGGCCACCACACATAAGCCCTAGCAAGGCTTTTCATTTTCACCCCTCCCAGATGACCTTCATGAAGCTCATTTAGCACTCTCTCCCTTAACTTGGGTGGAATCACCACTCTGGATCCACACATCACTGTCCCCTGGCATACTGAAAGCTGTTCTATTCTGGATGAGAATGCTGGCAACAGTGAGTCGCCATGTGTTGGCCATCCCCTCACCGTCAAATCATATAACCGAGACAGTGTCGGATCATTGCGGGTCTCCTTCTCTATATCCACGTTCGTTACTGGCAATCATTCAATTATTGACGAATAAAATATCTCGATAGGGTCCACTGCTGGTGCTTCCTCCACTTTGGTTACCTTATGTAGTTTCAGACAACCCAGCTCCTTGCTTCCGGAGTCTGTGTCACTTTTCTGTTCATCTGAACTACTGTCCATCACCTTGTGTACCTTTTTGTACTTCTCCTGTGGAGATTTCTTGCTGTTGGTTTTCTTCCCAGACCTGCAGACTCTTGCTATGTGTCCTGCTTTTCCACACTGTCTGCACACTTGGTCCTTGAACCAACAATCCTTCTGGTCGTGTGTTGTTCTGCCGCAGCGATAACACTTCCCTGTTCCATAGGACATTTCATTGGTGCCATATTCTTGCGGTCTCCGTTGTATCTCTGCAGCGCCCCTTGCGGCTGCTTCGTGTGATACTGCCATACTGAAAGCCTTGTCCAGCGTAAGATCCTTTTCTGATAGAAGTCGTTTCTGGGTTCCTTCACTTTGAAGCCCACACACAAAATTGTCCCTTAACGTATCTGCTAGTCCCACTCCAAACTGGCAATGTTTCGATAGCTTGCGCAGTTCCGTTAAGTACTCAGCATTGCTTTCGTGTTGGTTCCTTTTATGGAACGTAAATCGTTCTGCTATCAGCAGCGGTGTGGGGTTTAAGTGGTCCTGTAGGATTTCTACTATGCTTTCAAAATTCTTATTCACAGGCTTCTCTGGGGTTATTAGGTTTCGCAGTAACCCATAAATTTTTGCACCCATGGAATTTAACAAAACCAGTGCTTTCCGAGCATCTGGCACTTCATTCGCCCTGCAGTACACCTCAATACGTTCCACATATGTCGCCCAATCTTTGACTTCATTGTCGAACGTAGAGATACTGCCACTCTTCGGCATCCCTGGGTGTGATTTAACTGTCAAAAATGGCGTCTCCCGCGCTCTTACTTCTTCTCCGCGGCTCAATGGCGTCTCCCGCGCTCTCCCTTCTTCTCCCCGCGGATACTGTTCAGCCCTCGAGCCCTGGCTGCGCTCTGCGCGTTTTTTTTTTCTGTGCGCCTTTCCCGTTTCCGCCGCTCGGTCCTGAACCTGGCTGTTGCTTTACCCTCTCTCTCTCCATTTTGTTTTTCCTCGACGCTGCTCGGTTTTCAACCCCCAGCTGCGCCCTGTGCGCTTCACCCTCTATCTTACCCCGTCGACGCTGCTCGGCTTTTTCTCTGCCTTCGGTCGGCTCCAGCCGCCGCTGTCCGGGAAGGGTCTGTGCTGTACCTGGTACCTGTCGTCAGTCTGTTGCTGATCGTCGTGGCTAGGGAACCAAGCCCGGCTCTCCACAGCCTCCCCTGCGATGTTCACTCTCTGCTGGACGACTGGGCAGTTGCTCGTGGTCGACGCCCGTGTTTCTGGCCTCAACTTTCTTCCACCGCCCTCCCGGAGCGAATCCTCGAAGGGAAATGCAGAGTTGCAGGTAGATTCGAATCGACACTCGTCGCCACTGTTAGATCCGTGATTCTGAGAGTATGATGTTTTTCAATAACCACACGGATGCTGTAACTTAACAATCAACAGGTGTTTACTGGAGTAGGGTAGTCTCAAGACTGGGGGTACAGAGGCATGCTCAAAGCTTATATACAGGTGTGGTCACTGCCGGTACTACAGTATACAGGAGCTGTAAAAGTAGTTCTCTCTTAAAGGTACATACACTACAGTAACAAGGGATGTTGATGAGGGTAGCGCGTTTGATGTAGTCTCCATAGACTTTAGCAAGGCTTTTGACAAGGTCCCACATGGCAGACTGGTCAAAAAAGTAAAAGCCCATGGAATCCAAGGGAAAGTGGCAAGTTGGATACAAAATTGGCTCAGTAGCAAGAAACAAAGGGTAATGGTCGACGGATGTTTTTGTGGCTGGAAGGCTGTTTCCAGTGGGGTTCTGCAGGACGTAGTATTGGGTCCCTTGCTTTTTGTGGTATATATCAATGATTTAGGCTTGATTAAGAAGTTTGTAGATGATACAAAAATTGGCTGTGTGGTTGATAGGGAGGAAGAAAGCTGTGGACTGCAGGAAGATATCAATGGACTGGTCAGGTGGGCAGAAAAGAACATACGAACATAAGAAATAAGAGCAGGAGTAGGCCATTTGGCCTTCGAGCCTGCTCCGCCATTCAATAAGATCATGGCTGAACTTCTACCTCATCTCCACTTTCCTGCATGATCCCCATATCCCTTGATTCCCTTAATATTCAAAAATCTACCAATCTCTGTCTTGAATATACTCAACGACTGAGCCTCCACAGCCCTCTGGGGTAGAGAATTCCAAAGATTCACCACCCTCTGAGTGAAGAAATTTCTCCTCATCTCAGTTGTAAATGGCTGACCCCTTATTCTGAGATTGTGACCCCTAGTTCTAGACTCCCCAGTCAAGGGAAACATCCTCCCAGCATCTACCCTGTCAAGCCCTGGAAGAATTTTGTATGTTTCAATGAGATCACCTCTTCTTCTTCTAAACTCTAGAGAATATAGGCTTAGTCTACTCAATCTGTCCTCATAGGACAATCCCCCCATCCCAGAAACCAGTCTGGTGAACCTTCGTTGCACTCCCTCTATGGCAAGTATATCCTTCCTTAGGGAAGGAGACCAAAACTGTACACAATACTCCAGGTGTGGTCTCACCAGGGCCCTATATAATTGCAGTAAGACGTCTTTACTCTTATACTCAAATCCTCTTGTCATAAATCATATTAATCATAATCATAATCAACTTTATTGTCATTGTTAGTGCACAAGTGCAGTACAACGAAATGTAGGCTTGCAGCTCCCGAGAGTGTACATTTAGATTAAGACATTTAAACAGTCAACATTCATTTGGCTTGTAATACATTAACATAAACATAACCATAATAAAGTGCATTGGCAGATGTGCAGGCTTTAGAGTTTATTTGTGGAGTTCAGTGGGATGACAGCCCTGGGAAAGAAGCTGTTCCTAAATCTGGTCGTTCGGGTGCGAATGCATCTGTAGCATCTCCCAGATGGCAGGAGGGCGAACAGACTGTGGCTGGGGTGGGTAGGGTCTTTGATGATGGTCCATGACCTCCGTAAACAGCGTTTCTGGTATATGTGCTCTATGGTTGGTAGCCGGGTGCCGGTAATGCGTTGGGCAGTTTTGACTACCAACATACCAGTTGCAACATAAAAGTTGCCAATGGAATTCAATCCGGAGAAGTGTGAGGTAATGCATTTGTGGAGAGCTAACAAGGCAAAGGAATACACAATGGCCCAGAAATTCCAGAACGGGGCTTGCAGCGCGTGCAAGCCCCGTATTTGCACTTACCCCGCACTCGTGCCGATCAGCTTCTGGGACGCCTGAACTTGCAGAAATAGAAAGCACATTCCCGGGCAGCGTATAACGTCACGCCGCCCAGGAGTGCAGCCAGCGCGAAGCCAGGAGCATGCAGTGTAAGTGAGACATGCCCCTTGAGGTCTCAGTTTCACTGGACACGCCCCCAATGTTTCTGTCAAGCTGCTAAGGATTTTTACATGCAAAGCAGCAGTTTAAATAGGTTTTTGGAAGTTTTTTGAAGATTTTGGTAACTTTTATAAACTTTTTAAAATGTTTACATTATTTTGAGTAATCTGAAGTAGCTTTAAAGAGAATTAAAGCAATTTAAAGACTTTTAAAAGCCCTAAAAGAATTTTTTTAATTCCATTTATTTATTTAGCAATGTCGTCGTCATACGTGTCTTCACACTGTTCCCTTTGGGGAACTGTATGAAGTGGTGGAAGGATTTATGGCCATGATTAACGCTCATTCCGTGACCGTAACCATCTTTGAACCAGCCATTAGGGTGGTTAGTCCTATGGCGGGAGGGTTTTACGGGCTCCCACAAGCTATACAAGGAGGGGGGGCCACCCACACCCACGGACGCAAATATCCCACTGGATGTCAACCCAGAATTTAGAGCCGGAGCTCCGACTCCACTTGCCGGGACTGTCTGGAGCGGGGTTCGAAACCCTACCCTGATCTGGCCCAGCGGCGGGGATCCTACCGCTATGACAAAGGCCCAATCCAATTAGCAACGTGAAATGGCAGCATAGGGCTCCAGTCACGGGGAGGGAAAAGGCGCAGGAAACGTATGGGTGTCACCTTTTGTGCGGAGTGGGCCTTTTGCGTAGCAGTAAGCATCCCCGCCGCTGGGCCAGAAGGAGTAGGGTTTTGAACCCCACTCCAGACAGTCCCGGCAAGTGGAGTCGGAGCTCCAACTTTAAATTCTGGGTGGACATCCAGTGGGATGCTTGCGTCCGTGGGTGTTGGTGGCCCCCCCCCCCCTCAGATGGGTTGTGGGAGCCCGTAAAACCCGCCCGCCATAGGACTAACCACCCTAATGGCTGGTTCAAAGATGGTTACGGTCACGGAATGAGCGTTAATCATGGCCATAAATCCTTCCACCACTTCATACAGTTCCCCAAAGGGAACAGTGTGAGGATACGTACGATGATGACCTCTTGCGCAATGCACCTCCTTGGACCCTCAGTCGCAGATGCGAGGGGGCAAGTTGTGCAATTGTTAATTTTTTTATTTTATTGACATGTAAAATGTTGGCCCAGTAATTCCCTTCCAAATGCGCTAGTACGGTCGGGGTACTTACGCATCTGGCCGGATGAAATGCCGGTTTTCAGCATGCACAGTGCATGTGGGGAAAACCGGCATTTCCTGTCCTCTGAACGAAGGGGTTCAGAGGCAGAACGCGTGCGACTGCACAGGCAGCGCGTGCGCAGTATAATTCGCCGCTTTCATTAATGCTTTCAGTGAGGTCCAGTCATTACAACTTACACATGAAAAAAGCATGGGTACAGTTGCTCCAGAGGCTGCGGAGGAAGATATTTCTTATCGTGGAGCTTCTGAAAGTATGTATGTCTGTATATATTCCTTTGCGTGTTATGTATATATTCCTTTACTTATGTGTATGAATGTATTATTTAATTATGACTTTCAGAGAAAGTAACTTATTGGAAAATCATAATTAAAAATATACATTCATACACATTAGTAAAGGAATATAAAACATACATACATATACGTAAAGGAATATATGTGGACATACATACATAACTCATTCTCACATTCCATTCACACAGCCACAATTGCTCCTTCTACCTACCGTTCTGAAAACCCGTTTAAAAAAAAAAAATTAAAGTTTAAAACTTAGTTAAAATTTCTTAAAATAACTTCCCTCCCTTTCCCAAACCTAAATATTGCATTTCATAAGCTCCTCCATAAAATATATCTCCTTCCCCAGCCAATGAACAACTTTACACTTGCTTTTTTCAAGTGCAAGTTCTAGGGACTTACCCTCACTGAATCCATCAGTGAAATCTACAAAGTTCACTGCGCAAGCGCTGCCTGTGCAGTCGCACGCGCTGTGAATAGACCTCGGGTCTGGAAATGCCGGCGTTCCCCGCATGCGCTGTTCCTGCTGAACGCCGGCATTTCCAACGGCCAGATGCGTGAGTAACCCGACCGTACTCACACTTCTGGCCTGGAATTTCTGGCCCAATAAATGGTAGGATATTGAGAAGTGTAGCGGAACAGAGCAATCTTGGAGTGCATGTCCACAGATCCCTGAAGGTAGCAGAACAGGTACATAACGTGGTTAAGAAGGCATACGGGATACTTTCCTTTTTTAGCCGAGACATAGAATGGTCTGTGTGGAGTTTGCACATTCTCCCCGTGTTTGCGTGGGTTTTCTCCGGGTGCTCCGGTTTCCTCCCACAGTCCAAAGATGTGTGGGTTAGGTTGATTGGCTATGATAAATTGACCCTTAGTGTTAGGGGGATTAAATACGTGGGATATGTGTTGGTGTAGGGGTTACGGGGATCAGGTGGGATATGTGTCGGTGCAGGCTCGATGGGCCGAAATGGCCTCTATCTGCACTGTGGGGTTTCTGTGATTCTGTGATAAGAGCAGGGAGGTTATGCTGGAACTGTATAAAACACTAGTTAGGCCACAGCTAGAGTGCTGCATACAGTTCTGGTTACCACATTACAGGAAAGATGTGATTGCATTAGCGAGGGTACAGAGGAGATTTACAAGGATATAGCCAAGACTGGGGAATTTTAGCTATGAAGAAAGATTGGATATGTAGTGTATGTACTTTGAAGAAGGAACTATATTCTGCAGCCCCTGTATACTGCAGTACCAGTAGTGACCACCCCGGTATATAAGCCTGTGTAGCAACTTTGTATAGTAGTTCCAGTTTTGTCTCCATTCAGTAAACACCTGTTATAACCAACTCCTGCAGTCCGTGTCTCAATTACACACGGACATTACACTGGCGACGAACAGATCCGAACTTACCTACAGTTCTGCACCACCTCACGGGGATCCATCCCTGAAGCGAAGTTGTTAGAGGTCGAGGCCAGAAGGAAGAAATCCAAAAAGAAAAAAAAACAAACAGAAGAAACGGGCGTCGACCGTGGGCAACCGCCCTCTGATTCATCGAATTCGAAGATTTGCAGGAGAGGCTGTCGAGAGCTGGGCTTGGTTATCCAGTCTATGGTGTTCCAGCTAATCGGGCTGGTGGCACGTAGTACACTGATCCTTCCTGGGCTGCGGCGGGCTAGAGCTCGATCGGGTGGCTTTTCAACGGGGCCAAGCAGCATTGTCGGGAAGAGGAGAGAGAGAGAGAGGGTGGAGCACACAGGGCGCGGCCGGTGCTATGAAGCCGGGCAGCGTACAGACCCGAGAAGAGGGAGGAAAGTGTCCCATAGGGTCTGCTCTGACGACGGGAACAGTAATAAAAATAAAAGAAATTAGAAGCGCAGAAAGCCGCGAGGAGCTGC